>NC_136916.1:135205176-136701619 GCF_949752795.1 Hyperoodon ampullatus | reverse complement strand
TAATTGACTAATACTGGGAAGGGAGAGGGTTAGTTCAACAACACAGAGACCCTAGAGGAGGAGCAAAGGACCCAGAACTTGGAATTCAGAAGAGCTCGCTGGGCTGTAGAAGATGAGAGAGATGTTAAGAGTAAAGAGAATGTTCACGTTTGGAACAGGACAAAGAACACCTTTGTTCAAAGAGTAACTATTTCATGGGAACTTATCATGAGTGATTCCAAATTCTACACATAAGCAATATCTAAACAGGGTCAGTAAAGCAAAAAAACATTGTTTAAATGCCAATTCAAATACTATCCTTGGTACCACTGCTGCCATATATGGTTATGAGCTTTCTTGTAACTTTTTGATTTATGATGTGGAATTTTAACCAGTGAGCCTTGTATGAGTCTGCTAGGGCTGCCATAACAATAACCGGCAGTTATTTTCTCACAGTTCTGATGGCTGGAACCCCAAGATCAAGGTGTCCACAGGGTTGGTTCCTTCTGAGGTCTCTCTCCTTGACTTGTAGATGGCAGTTTTCTCCCTACGTATTCACATAGTCCTCCCTCTGTGTCTGTGTGCTAATCTCTTCTTATAATAACACCAGTCATATTGGATTAGGGTGCACCCTGCTGACCTCATTTTAACTTAATTACCTTTTTAAAGACCCTGTCTCCAAATACAGTCACGTTCTGATATACTGGGGAGATTAAGACTTCAACCTATGAATTTGGGGGGGGGGGGACACAATTAAGTCCATAACAAACCTAGACAGAAAATAATTCTTAATAAATCTGAAAATATAATTGATAAAGAATTTAGTTATTTTATATTATTGAGACCCACATTTTAACACTGAAATGAGGTTATCAAAAGCCCTGAAAAATAACTGAACATCCTTGACATGGGGCAGAGCAGGTCTTGTGCCAAAATGAACTGTCCTTTTGACTTTGGAGCCAAGATCTACAGTGTCATATAACTTTGATTCTGGATAAGCTTCTGACTATATGCTTGCCTGCCTGCAGCCTGTGCCAAAAGCAATTCAGAAAAAAAGGCTCTCACACTGAACCTCCATGGTGCTGAGGCAGGAAGAGTGCAGGAGAAGAGGGAGCTATTAAAATGGCAGCTGGAGCCTTCTAATGTCTTTCCGTAATCGGCCCCGCTGTACTAATTTGATTTTTTGAACTGAAAACCCCAGGATACTGCCCTGAATGACTGAGTTCATGCTGGAAATAGCATCCTTTAAAGTGTGGGTCCAGGGACAGCCTGCATAATATAAATAGCTTTAGGAATTAATTTTAAGATATGGGCCATGTAAGTAAGTGACTCCTTAGTAGCATTAAGGCATTTTCAAAGATGTACTATTTTCACCTCTTGATAGATTTTTAATTAAAATAATGACCCAGTGATATGAGAATTAATGTGTCCTCATGATGTCTAATTTCTGTCTAGAAACTGTGGTTCAGCATTGCTTATTTGGAGTTCAAAAAAGGTATCTGGTAACCTCACCCATCCTAAACAGAGCCAGAACCAAGAAATAACAATAAATGGTCCCTGAGTAGCAAACCTTGATGTCACATGCAGGGAAGATAATGCACTTTGTTTCCCAGAGATCTGCTCAGGCCCACTCTTATAACTTACTCTTGATTTTCATGAAGTTCAAATGCACATGGTTATCTAGTTTCCAAGCCCAAAGACCAGAAGCATCAGATTATAAGGGCTTCTAATGGACAGTATGCAACAGCAGCAGGAAGGGTCATCTGACTGATCATAAGGAATATTTCAGAAAAGTCTCTAAGGAACAAACAATTGAAAAAGCAGTGAATTGGGGGGTTGTTTAGCATCTGGGGCAAAAAGCCTGCTCATGTCAAATGGCTTGAGTGTGTCACTATATTATGCCCTAGAACACCAGTTGGGATTTATAGTAATGACCTTAAATAGTTAAGAGTGTGATGTGATCAGTTTACTCTGGATATGACTTCAAAGAAGCATATGATTGCTTGGAAGATTCAGTCCAAATAAAATAAAAGTAACTTTAGCATTGAAAAAGGTAATACTTGTCCTACTTGATAAAAATCACCCATTTATCAATGAAGCCCGAAGCCAAAGATTTACTATAATTCTTAATTTCTAAGCAAAGGGCATTCTCTGCTCTTTTCTTTAAATCCCCTCAAAGTCACCAAAATAAATTTGCGTCTAATCTCTGGTGGTCAGGTCAGGTGAAGGCCTTAACCTTTCTCCAAGGCCTCTCCTGCTTGTACTTGATTTCCTCTGTGACTTTGACTTTCTAATCAGCTGGGCAAGGCAAATCCTTATGTTTGCTCAGATTTATTCATAATACTGCTTTCTCTTACTTGCAATATAGATATAATAACACACCTCTTTTATAGCATTTTGAAAATCTGGTTCTTCTTGCATATATAATTTATACTCTTCCAAGTTTCTGGAACAAATATACGTGTCACATGTAATATCGAGTGGGAATTTTTGCAGTGTTCTGATTTACAATTAAGGCCTAAAGCTCAAAACAAATGATGCTAGGTATCCCATGAGCCACCCATGACTGGGGCTGGACAGCTCCCCCGCTCTTTTGTATGCCCAGCTCCCTAGGCAGCTAACTAAAGAGCTACAGAATCTGCCCACAAACCCTTCAAACCTGAGGAGACCCTTGAGAGAGAGGATAGAGGGAATGTTCTCTGCCTCAAAGCCAAATGAAGTGAGGGGACCCCTAGAGACTCACTCTTATTGACTGAGGGTGCCTTCCAGAAGGGGTGACTGGCATAGGGTTTTTACTCACACCACAGACCCATCTTAATGTCTCTGCCAGGAGAGAGGCTGGGAAGGATACTTCTGGTGCTGCTGGGGGACAAGGTGAGGGGAAACATGAGCATGGAGGCTGGTGCTTGTGTCTGGACTAGAGAGGCCCCCTGGATCAGCCTGCACCAGAGGGGAAGTGCAGAGCTAGGAGGTGCCCAGTTTTCTGGCTATTTTTATAATTAATTTTTATTGGAGTATATTTGCTTTACAATATTGTGTTAGCTTCTGCTATACAGCAAAATGAATCAGTTATACGTATATACATATCCCCTCTTTTTTAGATTTCCTTCCCATTTAGATCACCACAGTGCATTGAGTAGGGTTCCCTGAGCCATTATGAATAAAACTGCTATGAAAATTCTTGTACAAGTTTTTATGAATATATGTTTTCATTTGGGGGTGGGGGTAGTAGATGCCATGGAGTGCAATTGCTAGGTGATAAGGCAGGCGTATGTTTAGTTTTATTTTAAAAACTGCCACACCTTTTTGCAAACAGATTGTGCCATTTTGTGTTCCTCCCGATGTGAATCAGAGGTCCAGTTGTTCTCTTACTGCCAACATTTGCTGTTGTCAATCTTTTTTATTTTGGCCATTCTGGTAGTTGTTGTAGTAGTATCTTCCTGTGGTTTAATTTGCATTTCTTCTTCTTTTTTTAAAATAAATTTATTTATTTATTTATTTATTTTTGGCTGCTTTGGGTCTTCATTGTTGCGCATGGGTTTTCTCTAGTTGCAGCGAGCAGGGGCTACTCTTTGTTGTGGTGCATGGGCTTCTCACTGCGGTGGCTTCTCTTGTTGCAGGGCATGGGCTCTAGGCTCACGGGCTTCAGTAGTTGCAGCACACAGTCTCAGTAGTTGTGGCACAGGGGCTTAGTTGCTCCGGCATGTGGGATCTTCCCGGACCAGGGCTCGAACCCGTGTCCCCTGCATTGGCAGGTGTATTCTTAACCACTGCGCCACCAGGGAAGTCCCTTAATTTGCATTTCTCTGATGACTAAGGACATTCGCACATTTGTTGAGGTTAATTGACCATTTATAGATCTTATTTTATGAAGTGTGTGTTCAGATTTTCTGTCCATTTTGGGGCAAAAAGTTGTTTACCAAGTTCTTTATTATTTCATTGATACTAGTCATTAGTTAGATATGTTTCTCTCAGTCTATGGCTCACCTATTAATTTTCTTAGTGGTATCCATTAATGAACCAGAAGTTCTTAATTTTGATGAAGTCTAATTATCAGATGTTTTGTTTATGGTTTTTGTTTTCTGTGACTTCTCTAAGATACCTCTGACTACCTCCAGGCCACAAAGTTATTCTGTTTTCTTCTAAAAGTGCTTCTGACACCTCTTCACCCCCACCCCCAAGGCTGCATTCATTGCCCTGGACCATCCCTAGAGTAGACATTTCTTTGAGAAGAGTCAGCCCTTCAACCATTCCTCTTGGAATTAAGGGTGGAAAAGGGGAGCAGTCATATCAGACCAGTATATATTTCTCAAATCTCCTGGAATCCTGGTGAATAAATATTTCTCCATCCTGATACATGTATATATCACCTTTATTCCACATCTTGATCCCATGAAAGGTATTATTAGCCCCATTTTACAGATCCAGAAAATGAGGCTCACAGAGATGAAGTAATCTGCTCAAAGTCACCCAGCTTCACAATTAGAAATCAAACCTTCAAATTCTTGATTCCAAAACTGTGCTTGTCATTACTCCCCTAAACCTGAGACTATACTGTTCATGGTGGCCATCATTGCAGACCTCATAGCGCTTCACTCCTATTTTATTCAGCCATCTTTCCAACCATCTTATCCCTCCATCTGTATTGCTCATGTTTCTTAATTGGTTTGTCTTACAAAACAGAGACATATTGAAAGTAGTGTATGAAGATTAACAGGGTTCATGAGATAAGCTCAAGCTCAAATTCATGACTCAAATTTGAAATACTTTGTTGCCTTTTCTTGAAGGGTTATTTTAGGCAAATTTTAATTTCCATTTCCTTAAAGAAAATTTTAAATTAGCACCATGAAATTGTGAAAACTGCTTGGTGGGAGGGGTTGGAGTGCTTAAGGTCTCTGTTTCACATGAAAGGATTCAGCTTTTGCCAGGGGTCCACTTTTCTGTCTTAACTATGTTATTCTAACTGTAAGTGAAAAAAAACTTACCTTCTAGATCTTTCTTACCATGCTGGATAAGAATCCAAATAAGGACATCTGTTTCTCATTTATTTTTTTCTCATGGGTTTCCAACACTAAAAAGCATATGTCAAGCTCTCTGAAGTAGATATTAAGCATAAATGAAAGCAATATATAATACAGAGAAGAGCTTCACTTTTCAGGAGAGTTATTTTACAACTATATAGCAGCATGTTAATTTTGTCCTGATTTAACATGTTTCACAGGGGCCAATAGCTTATCTTTGTGAGCTTAATAGGGGAAAATGCCAGGGACCTGAATTTTTCCTCCATAATAAACCATTAGAGAGCACCTCGGTCATGATGTACGTCATCATGGCCCAAGTTTTGGGTTAGAGAGTTGAGATCATTGTTATTGTAATAAATCTTGATTTTTCACTTTTAAATGTGAGTGTCAGGGCTGGGCTACAGAGCCCCCTGCCCAGGACAAGTACAATGTTTTCAGGACCTTTGTTGACAATGGCCTGGCTGAACTTGGCAGCAGCTGTAAGGTAACAGCAGAAGGTGATGGACCTTAGGAGTGAGCAACAGGTAATGGAGCACTTAGGAAGAAACATGTGACTTCTGGGAATGGGCTGGTGCTGTGACTCAGCCCAACTCAGAGAATGTTGTAGATATGTTCTCTGAGCAAAATAGATCACTGAGCTCCAAAATGCAGACAAGCACCATGTGTCTGAAGCCATGGGACATTTTTCCCTTTTCTCTAAAGTTGGGTTCTCCTAGAAGCAGATCCTGAGCTAAAGATTCACGTGTAAGGAATTTATTAAAGAAATGCTCCCAGGAGCAAGGGAAGCAGGGTAGGGAAGGAGAAGAAACCAAGAAAGGATGTGGTTTCAAGTGATGTCTCACACTCAACCTGATTCTCCTGGAAGCTTTAGAATGTTAATTATACCAGGGTTTGTATTGCTTCATGCTAAAGAAGCTGGGTTTGTTACCAAACCTGGACTTGGCTCCATTTGCCTGTGCATGTTAAAGCCAATCTACTGACACTGGGTTGTGATAAAGGAAAATACAGTGTTTATTGCAAGACAACAAGAAAGGAGAATGGGCAGCACATCTCAAAAGACCCAAACTCCCCAATGGCTTTCAGGGAAAGGTTTTTAAAGGCAGTGTGAAGGAAGAGGGCTGCAGAGTGTGTAATCAGCTAGAGCAAAATTCTCAGATTGGTTGGCATCAAGGGGAAGTTTCGAGCATCACCTATCTTCTGGTTTCAACTGGTCTGGAATCCACATGCCTGAAGTCAGCGGTTTCCATCTGGTGGTGGTCTGCTTCCTGTATAAATGACTTAGGAATATGTGTCAGACCTTGATTTACATCTTTCAGGGAACTAGGAGTGACTAGGCATCCACTCTGCTATGTGGCTGGTTTATAGTCTAAATTGTTATCAGTTTCCCGGCCCAACAGCTATTCTTTGTTTCTACATCTTCACATTTATTAATCATTAACTCTTGAGCCAGCCTTTTGAGACTCAGGGGAGGCCTGGGATACTAAAGCAAAAACCTTTTACTTTTACTTCCTTACAAGCAGAAACACCTTTGTAAGGTGCTCTTAGTTCTGAGACTCATTCCTTTTAACGTTTATTTATTTTATTGAAGTATAGTTGATTTACGTTGTTGTGTTAATTTCTGCTGTACAGCAAAGTGATTCAGTTATATATATATATATATATATAAAACTGTATATAAAATGTATATATATATATATATATATATACATTCTTTCTTAGATCCTTTTCTATTATGGTTTATCACAGGATATTGAATATATTTCCCTGTACTATACAGTCGGACTTTGTTGTTTATCCACTGTAGTTTGCATCTGCTAACCCCAAACTCCCAACCTATCCCTCTCCCACCCCCCTCCCTTCTGGCAACCACGAGTCTGTTCTTTATGTCTGTGGAGACTCACTCCCTTTAAAAACATTTGGACAACATGTACAGATGGTCCAGTAGAAGATACCTCACCCTCTCCTTCCCTCCCTCCCCCACACTTATTCACACAAATGTGGGGGAGGGCTGTGCATCTGTGAGTGGTCATATTATGGATGATTTTAATGTTTTCTTTTGTCTACTCTGTACTGCTTTTTCTACCTGAGGTGTTCTCTCTTCCTGGAAGACCTACCTCAAAAGTGACCCCTACCTGATGCCCTTGCCCACGCTTCCTCCCACTGAAGAGTTCATAGCTCGCATCCTCGCCCTAGAGCACTCGATGTGTGTGGCCATCCTCGAAGTTTCAGTATCACAGTTCTTGCTTGGAGTCTCTGTCTCCCCGGGGGCAATGTTGTGGCATCTTTGTATCCACTAGCAAGCCCAGCCTCCACTAAGCTGAGTGCTGTGCACATACTAGGTCCCTCAGAATAAAACATTCTGAATCTGCCTTGGAGTTTTCTTGACCACTTCTTGCTTCTCTGAGTGACCACAGTCAATTGAAAAGAAAATTAGATATATTCTTTTGGCCATCATCCCTGTTTTACTGCTTATGTATCAGTTTTGGGTTTTTATTTGTGTGTGTGTGTGTGTGTGTGTTTTCTTTGCTGTGTAACAAATTACCACAAACTTAATGAGTTATAATACATTTATTATTTCACAGTTTTGTGGTCAGGAGTCTGGGCATGGCCTAATTCCTCTGCTTAGGGTCTCCCAAAGCTGCAATCAAGGTGTCAACCGAGCAGTGTTCTTAGCTCAGCTGGGGAAGAATTCATTTCCCAGCTCATTCAGGCTCTTGGCAGAATTCCTTTCCTTGTGGCTGTAGGACTGAGGGCCCTAGCTTTTTGCTGGCTGGGGGCTGAAGGCTGCCCTCAGGTCCTGGAAGACTGAAGGTCATTGATTGATCATCTTACCTAGATGAAGCCTGCATGATATTGTGCTGAATGAGGAAAGCAAGCTGGGTAGAACTGGATAATTTAGAACTCTGGGAATATCCCAGTTCAAGTTCTGGGTCTCTCATCACACTCACCTGTGAGAGGCTGTGATGTGACGAAATTGTCAGTTGTTCCTCACTTTTGGTCTGTACATGCAGCAAAGGACTTTCCCATTAGCTGAGGAAATTAGCTTAGTATATTCAGTGTCACTGAGATTCTGGGAGCAGAGAAATCCCTTTTGAATCCTGGCTCTACTGCTTACTCTCCGATGACCTTGAACAAGCTATTTAATATCCCTGAGCTAAAGTTTCCTCAGCCTTAAAATTGAGATAATAATGGTGCTGGCCTCATAGGGTTGTCAAGAGGATTATGAGGAGATCTAAAGTGATGTACACATAGCTGGCCCATAATTCTATGTCTGGTGCCGTCCATTTTGGCTATTGTTATTATCATTGAAAATTTACAGTTGTGGTCCATGTTAAACAGACTTTAGGAGCATGAGAAGAGTCTGGGTGGGCGGTCTGGAAGGCTTGAAATGAGAAATGGAATATTTTCGACTCCTGCAAGTGTCTTTTTCTCTATGAACCTCTGCTTGTTCTCTGTCTTTAAGGTGCAGTGTATGTATGTGTGTTTGAAAGTGTGAGGAGTGGACGACAAAGGGGAGGAAAGGAGAAGGTGAAAGAAAGACCCAGTATGGTTTGGCCCCGCCCTGAAGCAGAAACAAGTGTTAAATCAGCCCTTGGAGGAATTGCAGGGGGCAGGGGGGGCGGCACACCCACCCCACACCTTCTTGGGAAGCCAGTGTCACTTTTTACTCTCAATCCTTGGTTAGGCTGTTTTCAAACCTGGAGCCTCATGTGCCACTGAGGCCTTCTGGTTAATGGCACAGGACTGGAGATCAGAAAGTCTGGTTTTCAAAGAAACACCTCCCTAGCTGATAGGGAGGTGTTTCTTTGAAAAAGAGCTAATACATTTATTGCCATACATGGAGGGAAGCATTGTTTCCATCCTGAGTTCAGTATAATCCATGGCTGTCTGGCTTCCCACCCGCATGCTACCTGTTAAATGGACGTCTGCACCATTCCAGTGACAAAAGAGAGGATAATACCCTGGGATCCAGTCATTCCTTAGCAATTTTGAAATCACAAGCAGTGTGCTTGCTGAACCTCGGGCTGACATAAATGTGTATTCTCTGCACTTCTGTCTCCAGTCGCTGTCTTGCAGTCAACAGATACCTGATTATTAGTGTCTGTCGAGGTGATGAACAAAACGAAACCACCCTCATTCTCTTATTAGTTTACAGCCATTAATACTTCCATCAGGGTTTATCAAGTATTTTATTCCACGTACAGCATCGTACTGCAATGAGAGATTTTTTTTTCTAGTAAAAGCTGAAACTCCAAATTTTTATATGAACTCTCCCAAATATTGTATGTTGGCAACCAGTGGGAAAAAATAGACGATTTGGACCAACCAAAACATGCCTGTGAGCTGCCAATTTGTGATCTCTTGTGTGTGCCTTTGCTTCATGTCCCAGGATGGTTTGTATTTTCTTGTCATGGTATAAGAAGTGATACTGACCTGTCACTCCTAACGAGGCCCCGGCAGCCTGATTTCACCAGCAGACCAATTTATGGAGATCTGCACGTTCTGTTTTTAGTTACCTGTGGTGTTTTCCATTGCCTGAACCCTGAAGAACTAAAGGGTTGACGCTTGTCAACCTTGTGTCACTGACAAACTGGAGAAATCTGTGCAATCACATTGAGATGTCAGGTGTGTGTAACTGTGTCCTGGCTCTGGGGTCCCTGTACTGTAATGACAGGTCTCTTTTTTGGAATTCCCAGCAGTGCTTTCAGAGGCTGCTGAGGGAACAATAGCAAACAGTTAGGAGGCTTGGCAGCACCTGTAGGTGAGGCTAATACTGTACTTGTCTGATCTTCCCCCGAACCACATCAACCCGGGCTCCAGAAGTGGAAGACTGATTGGCATTTGGAGAAAAATGTGAATTCCGTAATTGGGCAACAATTAGTGATTAGTTTTACCAAAGGACAAAGGACCACTGTTCTGCTGTTTTCTTTGTTGCTGCTAAATTGTCTTACGTAATGCTGATGCTAATGAGGAATGTTCTGCATCTCGTACAGTAAAACTGAATCAGGAGGGTTCAGGTAGGGGACACAAGGCACACTCAGAATGGGTGATTGAATGGAGTGTAGTAAAGGGACTAGAAGTTTGGTCGGAGTTATGGGAAACCAACGGGAAATAGTGAAGCAGGGAGCTGCTTCTACCCACAGACATGAAGCGACCAGGGAAATGAGTGACTTCCCTGAAAAAGAAACTGTAACTCTAAGAGGGGGCCACCAAATGTGAGTTGTGGTGCTCTTCTAAGAGCACAAGCACTGACAACCATGGCCCAGGGGAGTGACCTCTCTCTCCTGCCTCCTGTCTCCTACCAGAGCTTCACACTAGCCAGTCCCACCCAGAAGCTGGAAGCCTAGGGAGCCCAGTTCACTCAGTCCCCAGAAGTCTGCCTCTGGGAGCACAGCAGGGTGGGAGAGGATGGAGAGTGAGTCTGAAGGGGGAAATGTGGAATATCCAGCATACTGTGCCAACTCTTAGAAGATGCACTAATCACAACATTTTCCTGGTGTCAATGTCAGCTCATTTCTAATGGGCATTAGTTAGTATGGTGCCCAAATTATTAATGATCTATATAACTTCCCTGAAAAAGGACTAGGGAGAAAAGAGGCTCAATCCAAGTTACAGAACTCTGATTATGGTATGAATTTCTGTGCTGTTTTCAAAGGATGCATTGGGAGCTGCTGGAGTGAATGGTGGCAACCAACACATGGGCCTGGGTCCCAGATGTCTGCCTTCCTGCACTGTGCTTAAGATAATGCTTTTGATTTGAATGGCTTTCAAATCATGAATACAATTTTCATCTCACCACAGGCCTCACTACTCCCTAATGTTATACCTGTTCTTTATGTTCCTGCTGGCTGTTGAGTGCCCTTGAGTTTATGACCCTAAATCTAAACCTCAGAGGAGTGGTTCTCAGAGTCTGGCCAGTATTACTGGGAACCTGTTAGAAATGCAGATTATCAGACTCCACTCCAGATATACTGAGTCAGGAACTTTGAGAGAGGGGCCAGGTAAACTGTTTTTTTTGTTTGTTTCTTTGTTTTGATGTACGCGGGCCTCTCACTGCTGTGGCCTCTCCCGTTGCGGAGCACAGGCTGCGGACGCACAGACTCAGTGGCCATGACTCATGGGCCCAGCCGCTCCACTGGCATGCAGTATCCTCCTCGACCGGGACACGAACCCGTGTCCCCTGCATCAGCAGGCGGACTCTCAACCACTGTGCCACCAGGGAAGCCCTAAAGTAAACTGTTTTAACAAACCTTCAGGGACATTCTGATGCTCACCGAAGTCTGAGACTCACTGCTCTAGAAGTTAGGACCCTATTCTCCTGTCGTATAGGGCACATTCACTCTGGATCCATAACCTTCATATTCCTTCCCACACAGGAGTTCCGTGTCCTGACTCAAGTCCTTCAGGAAGCTGGCCTTTCTTATCAGTAGTATTGGGATTGAGTCTTACTGATTTATTATTGCTACAGTTATTTTCTGGTTTAAGATCATTGCATTGCCAATACCATGTTAAAAGGTCCATGAAAAGGTGGGAGTGGAGCCCAAAAGCCAATAATATTGGGTTGTATGTCTGACTTTCCTGGGTTGGGCTGGTAAAATACTGTAATAAAATAGATCCTGAAAATTCTAAAGCTTGAGAGCATGATCTGGTAAGCATGAGGGATATATAGGAATAAACCTCTGAAGATGAGAATACATACACTCTCCCTGCTATGGGGCTGCTGTCTGTCTGGTGAACCTGAGCTCTAGAAGTATTTGCCCAGCCAAGCAGAAAAGAGGAAAACAAAACCTAACCTTGGTTTGGTTCCTGGTTCTTCAAACTATTTTGTCTTGGATTTCTGGAGACTGTCTCGGGAAAACAGGCAGAAATAAGACCATCAAGGATAAAAAGGCTCTTCCCACCTCCTGCTCACTGCTGCCCCCTAGCCTTGGTCCCAGTGATTGGCTGTGAGCCCCAGAGGCTCTTGAGGGATTTGAGGTGCCAGAAAGGGCAATGACATGACAGTGACTGGGTGACCGTGGATGAGTCCTTTCATTTCTGTCGACGTGGATCTGCAAAAATGAGAAGCCTGAAAGGGCTGCTCCAGTATTCTTTGACTATTTACCGGTGACAGGATTGGTCTGCCTGATTTACTTTTTACTGAAACTATTGCCTGAGACCATTTACCGTGCAGAAGAAAATTGGCAGTACAAACTGGCATGTGTTGGCCAAGTGGATGCATTAATTCTCTATTGCTGCATAACAAATTATCCCACGATGCACAGCTTACAACAACAAATATTTATTATTTCACCCAGTTTCTGACAGTCAGGAATCTGGGAATGGCTTAATTGGACAGTTCTGGCTCTGAGTCTCTCATGAGGTTGCAGTCAAAATGTTTGATGGCTTGACTGGGCTTGACAATCTGTTTTCAAATTTACTCATGATGGCAGCAGGCTTCAGTTTCTTGCTACATGGGCCTCTTCTCAAGGCTGCTCACATATGGCAGCTGGCTTCCCCCAGAGTGGATGATCTGGTAAGGAAAATGAGCCATCAGGACAGTGTCGTTGGTACCCTAATCTCAAAAGTGACATGCCATCAATTCTGCTGTATTGTATTGGTCATACAGGCCAACACTAGTTCAAAGTGGGAAGGGACTGCACAAGGGTGTGAACACCAGCAGACAGGGACCATTGGGATCCTGTCTTGGACCCCATTTTGGAGGCTGGTTACCACCGTGGACCACGTAGCTGCTGATGGATTGCTTCACATCAGAAGCTGTCAGAACAGCTGTGAACTGTGAATGTAGACCCAGCAGGAGGCGGTTGAGAGCCAAAATCTTTTTGCTGATTGTGATGCTTTTGAATCTATTCCAGTTACTGCTTTTGGATGTTTCGTTTACACACTACTGCAACAGCATGGGCCATATGCATGTGCACATATAACTGCAACAGTTATATGTGCACATATGCACGCCTGAAGGTAGTGGCCTACAAGGGTTCACCAGCCAAAAAGACTTTGCAAATTGTGTTTCATCTACCCTTTTGGACCAGGCCCATTTCCTCCAGTTGAGCCCCATTTTTCTAGGATGCTCAAACATATTTGGTAACCTCTCACAAACCAACAAGCATCTTCTGAACATTTGCCTGTTAGTGTAGCTGAGTGGAGATGCAGAGCTCCCCACATTTCCGGTGGGCCTGAATTTTGATGATTTGGGATCAAATCAGTAGGTACTAATTTGCCTACAACTCTGCTTACAACTAACTAGCTCACCACTTCATACTTCTGCAGCAGGCTTCTTGGAGTCACTTTTTAATTTTTATAGTAGGTGTGTTCCATCATGAAAGTAATTTTTTTCATGGTTATTTTCCTAAAACACTTTACTCTTATTTTGAGGGGAGAGTTTATTAAGTGAAGACATTGATTGTAATTTGTCACTGAGTTGTTTATTGTTCTCACATTTAAGTGAACGATGTTAAAGCTGAGGTCCACACCCTCAGCTAAGTGCTCTTTAATTCACAGAGGAAGAACTCATGTGGTGGTTAAATGCATAGACTCCAGGACTACATCACTTAGGATCAAATCCTGATTCTGCCATTTACCAGAAGTGAGACCTTGAAGGAGATACTTAACAACTCCTTGGTGCCTCAGTCTCCTCACCTGTAAAATGGGAACACTAGTAGCACCTAGCCCACAAACAGTATCTGGCTCATAAGAAACACTATGTAAATATTAGCCACTGTTGTTATTTAATACTTGTTGCTCCCTTTGAGGTCTCTGTGTGGTACAGATGCAGCTTAATGTAGGAAGTTACATACTCCAACAGCTGAGACCCCAAGGAGGCTTCCTGGCTTAGGCTATCTGTCAATGTTCTTTTTTCCCTTGCTGCAGGCTCCAGGGACTTGGCCTGCTTCCCTTCCTTTTTCTTTTTAATTTCTAGAATTTTTCAAAAGCCTTCATCATTGCATTTTAGTTATTTTAAAATTTATCTTATTGAAGTATAGTTGATTTACAATGTTGTGTTAATTTCTGCTGTATAGCAAAGTGATTCAGTTATACACACACACACACACACACACACACACATATATATATATACATTTTTTTCATATTCTTTTCCATTATGGTTTATCACAGGATATTGAATACAGTTCCCTGTGCTACACAGTAGGACCTTGTTGTTTATCCATTCACTATATAATGGTTTGCACCTACTAATCCCAAACTCCCAACCCATCTCTCTCCCTCACCCTATCCCTTCCTTTAGTTACTGCCCCAATCTCTTTGCTGCTTGGGATTCCTTTCTACTCATGACCAACTGGAAAGGGAGAGGCTTCCCACCCCTTTGCTGTCCTGGAAGCCAGGCACACGGTTCCTGTGCATTTTACGGATTTCCCTGCTAACTACTGCAGGGAAACAGCCCCACACCTGGGGAAGGTAGACAGCCAAAGAAACCTCCCTGAATTCTTATGACTCAAGATTCTCCTTTGTTGTCTCTTGGCTTCCTGCATGATGATACCCGGGAGACCAGCAGTCCCGTCTCCTCTCTTTCCTAAGGAGGAACGTCAGACTCTCTCGTCATCTCCTCTTCTTTCTCTCTGGGTCCTCCTGACTCTTTTCTGCTTGAAGGCTCTGCTTCCAGACCTAAAATATTCAAGTGGGGAACAGTGCATAGAAGTTAGATCATTTATTTTTTAGAAATACATATTGAGTGTTATACGCTAAGCACTTTTCTAGTGGTTGTTTGCCCGTCTTCTTTGCATCTGGGGTCGGGGTGGTAGGTACAGGTGATATCCAGATCTACAGAGCATTGCCCACTGAGTCAGGCTTCATGATCCTTAGCATTTTTCCAAAGAACCTTGGCAACCAGAACCATATCTGGCTTTATACTGATCTCAGTTTAGGAATTGGTGTTCAAACTAGGAATCAATGATGTGCCCTTAAATGTAGAAGAAAAAAATATATATATCAGGAAGCCCCACGGAGCCTGACAGATAAACGCTCCTTTTTACCTGCTACTTATTTTTACTAAAGGAGCTTCTTTCCTCTCTAATTAATTGTTGAGCATCTCAAATATATGCAAACATACAAAGAAATTTATTGTAGACCTGACAAATACCACGGTCACTGTGACAAGTACTGAATCAAAGTTGTTTCAACACAGATGTTCCCATTTGATAAAGAGACACTTAAAATAATGAATTGAAACATCTAGAAGCTTACATGTTTGGCATCAGTTTTATTAATAAAGTATTAGGAGAACAAATATTTTGTATTAAATCATAACCAACTGCTTCTCTGAAAAATAGTATAAATTTCTCCTTTCATAGAGAGGATTTCATCTGGGATGCTTAGTGCATTTAATGGATATTAAGAAATAAAACGCTCTTGTCAGATGATACTAAATGACAACTATGATCTCTACTTTGAAGAGGGAAGAATGGAGTCACCAAGGAGAAAAGCAACTTGCCTGAGTTTTCATAATCATAGCAGCTCTTTCTCATTGAGCATCTACCATGCATCAGGCACACTATTAACATGCTTTATGTGTATTCCCATTTGATTCTTCATAAACCTCCATGAATCGGTTCAATAATTGAGGCTCAGAGGGGTTAGGTAATGTCCTCAAAGTGACACAGTAACTTACCCAAGCTCTACCACTGTGTTATATGTACTCAATTAGTGGCAAACGCAGAAATGAAACTTTTCTCTTTTGGCACCTAAGGCTATGTTCCTTTATCTAATTATTTTAGCATGTTTTAAAACCTCAAATTTCTGAGAATAATGAATTATCCACCAGTATGATTATGCTAATTAAATCATAGTCAGGGCCTGATTTCTGAGTGAGGGCTGCCACCTATGTGGAGAAGAACTATCCAACCCCAACTGGTAGCGTGAACTTTCTGTAGCTGCACAGAATCTCCTGGGTAATGCTATCTGTGACACAGTGGAGAAAAGCAAGGGCCAGCACAAATCCTGTATTTGGGGGAAAATGATGCATGCATGATATTGTGATAGTCTTTCTAGCGATCCTTAGGCTGAGGTGGTAGGGTAAACTATATCACACCCCCAAACCCTACAAATACTAATGGCAATGTGTTGTTAATATAGAAAGTTCATGAACAGAAGAAATAGACCCATAGCATGAGATGGCCCTCAGTTCTGATTTACAGCTTAAATTGATGTATCAGAAGGATCAGTGCTGGACAGTTGTGCTCAACACATTCTAACAGAGACAACATCCTAACAAGATCAAGCCGTGGTGGGAATCTCATGCCCCTTCCTCCCTCCCCCATGATCCTCGAAAAGTTGAACGATAGAAAAAGACACACTTGGAAACTAACTTCTGTGGAAAAGGCTTGTTAGAGAGGAAATCAAGGAAAGCAAACAAAAGCCACTTGAGTCAGAGATCCAGATGATGGTTACATTTGTGCTAATTCATTGATAGCTTTGGTGTCTAGTCAAAATTGAACCCTGATTCGGCCCCTACCCTGTGTAAGTCTATGTGCTTGGTGCATTGAGGAAACCAACATGTTTATGCCTTGTGGATCATGCTATCAAATAAGCAGAGACAAGATGCACAAATAAATGAAGTCATGATAGAATGTAATCATTGTGCAAAGTCGTTTATTCTAAGAATGTCACAGAAGCACGGATGGGAGGAGGATAAATTCTTATTGGCAGAATTAAATAGGATTTGGCACATGTTATTGGGGGTAAGAAATAGCAAGCAGAACAATAAAAATAAAGGCACAGAAATAGAAAGTTTAAGCAAAGATTAAATGAAATCAGTAGTTCAATTTACTAGAATACAAGATGTGAATGGGGGATAAAGTAAGAAGATGAAGTTGGGAATGCACGTAGGGAAGAGATGGAACAGAGCCTGGAGTAATCTGTGCTAAGATGTGTAACATTTATTCTGGAGGCAAGGGAAGCTCTTGGAGATGCTTGAACAGAAGAGTGAGAGGATCAGCCCTGTGCCTTAGGAAAATGATCCCGGCAGCCATGTGAGCAATGCCCTCTTCCTTTATTCATCAGGGATGCTCTTCATGGATCATGGGATCAGGTGGTCTCGTGCATCAGGATATAAATGAGTGGGAGGAATGACACTAAAAGAGTAGCCATTCTAATCTATGAAAATGATCGTTTTTCAATGTTGGCATTTTGTTATGGGTGATAAATTAGGAGTGATATTTTTAGTAACTGGTTGTGATACTCAAGCATTAGGTTATAACTGTTGATGTAGAGGGTGAGACTGTAGGTCTTAACACCAAGAACTAAGAAAAGATCATGGAAGCCTGTGGTGTGGGCATTGACAGGAATACAGCTGCCCTTATCCTTTCAGTCTGCTATAAAAGAATACCATAGACTTGGTGGATTATCAACAACAGAAATGTATTTCTCACAGCTCTGGAGGCTGGGAAGACCAATATCCAGGCATCAGCAAATTTGGTGTCTGGTGAGAGCTCACATCCAAGGAAATAGAGGGCTGTGTTCTTGCTGTGTCCTCACATGGTAGAAGGTGCAAGGGAGCTCGCTGGGATCTCTTCTATAAGGGCACTAATTTCATTCAGGAGGGCTCCACCCTCCTGACCTAGTCACCTCCCAAAGGCCCCTTTGCGTGACACAAACATTCCATCTACAGTAACAGCTTTGGATGAGGTGGTATAAGGACTGAGAATTAAGCACAGTGTATGGTTGTGTTTTGGAACAAGCTTTATAGGTAACCTTTGTGAATTGCAGCCCCTAGAATGATGTCACACACACTCTGCTGCAGCCCTAAATCCTCACACCTCCTCACCACTGCAGGTTTCACAACACTTCTGGATATTGAAGCCCTAAGTTAGGTCCTTAGATCACTTGGATATAAGAAATCCCAATGACTTGTTGCTCTGTTTTTCCAGTCTACCCTACCATACGCTCGATGAGGACACATACCTGTCAATCTTGTATTCCTCCATGGCTCTTGGTACAATGCCTCCCACCTCCCCAAAGAGAGCAGGCACTCAACTATTTGTTAAATCACATACAATTCTAGAGATTATTTATCATTTATTTATTTATCATTTTTAAAGAAAGAATAGAGAGGCAGTTCAGTGTCAGCTTACTCTTTCTGATACACACTACTAATATACACTGAATCGACAGGGTGACTCCAGATAGTGGAGAGAGAAATTTCCAGAATGACTCAAGTTATGCTCTCAAGAATCTGCTAGTTCTAAATGCCATTAATTTAGTAGTCGGGGCCACCATGGAGTACAGAATCAAGGGCCATGACAGCATCTTAAAACATCCTCTGGTTTGGAGGCATTCTGGTATCATCATCAGACCTTTAGATAAGCTAGAATGCTGGGAGCTCAGAAACCTTCCCTGCTTTACAGCTTCCTCTTATGGGTTGAGTGACATCTGCCAAAAATTCAGTGTTGAAGTCTTAATCCCCAAGATCTCAGAGTGTGGCTGTATTTGGAAATAGGGTTGTTGCAGATGTAATTAGTTAAGATGAGGCCATATTGGGTAGGGTGGGCCCCTAATCCATTATGACTGTTGTCCTTATGAAAAGGGGAAACTTGGACACAGACACACACACAACACTCTGTGAAGATGAAAGCAGAGATCAGGGTGATACATGTACAAGCCAAAGAATATCAAAAATTGCTAGCAAACCACCAGAAGCTTGGGGAGAAGCTTGGAACAGTTTCTTCCTCACAGCCCTCAGAAGGAATGGTTCTTAATCTCAGGCTGCTAGCCTCCAGAACTGTAAGACAATAAATTCCTGTTGTTTAAGCCACTCAGTTTGTAGTGCTTTGTTCCAGGAGCCCTAGCAAGTGAATACACTAACCAAGAGTGGCCCCAGCCCTGATAAGATGGCCACCCTGGCGGGACCTCTCTTGTATACAGCAGCAGTAGACATCATCTGCTCCCCAGCATGTATTTCTTTAGAGCAACATTTTCAGGATATAGCCAAGGTCTTGATTAGGAAGCCGACAAGGAAGCTAAATAAATTTGTGTTTCCAGCCATTTTATTTGGTATCTAAATCTGAGGTGATGGGAAGTGAATCAAAGTCCCAGAGCTGAACTGCTCTCACTACAAGGTTGGACACTGAGCTAACAGCTTGGGCGGTGGTCCTAGGGAGTCTCCCCTCCTGCCCACCAGTGATTCCCTCCACATTAACCTCAGGTGCAAAGTGAGCGATACCGAGGCCCTGTTCGTCCCCAGTCACTCAGTTCATCAGCATGGGAAATAGCGTTGGTTTTGCTGGGTCCTCTCTTTGAAATAGTCTCCCTTGTGAATTTTTTCCCTAATGAGATCTGACTGTTCCCAGTACACTGAAGTGCTCTTTCATGCTTCTTTTTTATTATTATTACTTAACCAGGTATATTTTATTTTATTTTTTAAACATCTTTCTTGGAGTATAATTGCTTTACAGTGGTGTGTTAGTTTCTGCTTTATAACAAATTGAATCAGCTATACATATATCCCCCTATCTCTTACCTCTTGCATCTCCCTCCCTTCCACCCTCCCTATCCCACCATTCTAGGTGGTCACAAAGCACCGAGCTATGTGGCTGCTTCCCACTAGCTATCAATTTTACATTTGGTAGTGCATATATGTACATGCCACTCTCTCACTTTGTCCCAGCTTAGCCTCCCCATCCCATGTCCTCAAGTCCATCTGTACTAGGTCTGCATCTTTATTCCCATCCTGCCCCTAAGTTCTTCATGACCTTTTTTTTTTTTTTTTAAGATTCCATATATATGTATTAGCATACAGTATTTGCTTTTCTCTTTCTGACTTCCTTCACTCTGTATGACAGACCCTAGGTCCATCCACCTCACTACAAATAACTCAATTTCGTTTCTTTTTAAGGCTGAGTAATATTCCATTGTATATATGTGCCACGTCTTCTTTATCCATTCATGCGATGATGGACACTTAGGTTGCTTCCATGTCCTGGCTATTGTAAATAGAGCTGCAGTGAACACTGGTACATGGCTGTTTTTGAATTATAGTTTTCTCAGGGTATATGCCCAGTAGTTGGATTGCTGGGTTGTATGGTAGTTCTATTTTTAAGGAACGTCCATACTGTTCTCCATAGTGGTGATAACAATTTACATTCCCATCAACAGTGCAAGAGGGTTCCCTTTTCTCCACACCCTCTCCAGCATTTATTGTTTGTAGATTTTTTGATGATGGCCATTCTGACTGGTGTGAGGTGATTTGCATTTCTCTAATGATTAGTGATGTTGAGCATTCTTTCATGTGTTTGTTGGCAATCTGTATATCTTCTTTGGAGAAATGTTTATTTAGGTATTCTGTCCATTTTTGGATTGGGTTGTTTGTTTTCTTGATATTGAGTTGCATGAGCTGCTTGGAAATGTAGGAGATTAATCCTTTGTCAGTTGCTTCATTTGCAAATATTTCCTCCCATTCTGAGGGTAGTCTTTTTGTCTTGTTTATGGTTTCCTTGGCTGTGCAAAAGCTTTTAAGTTTCATTGGGTCCCATTTCTTTACTTTTGTTTTTATTTCCATTTCTCTAGGGGGTGGGTCAAAAAGAATCTTTCTGTGATTTATGTCATAGAGTGTTCTGCCTATGTTTTCCTCTAAGAGTTTGACAATGTCTGGCCTTACACTTAGGTCTTTAATCCATTTTGAGTTTATTTTTGTGTATGGTGTTAGGGAGTGTTCTAATTTCATTATTTTACATGTACCTGTCCAGTTTTCCCAGCACCACTTATTGAAGAGGCTGTCCTTTCTGCACTGTACATTCCTGCCTCCTTTATCAAAGATAAGGTGACCATAGGTGTGTGGGTTTATCTCTGGGCTTTCTATCCTGTTCCATTGATCTATCTTTCTGTTTTTGTGCCAGTACCATACTGTCTTGATTACTGTAGCTTTGTAGTATAGTCTGAAGTCTGGGAGCCTGATTCCTCCAGCTCCGTTTTTCTTTCCCAAGATTGCTTTGGCTATTCTGGGTCTTTTGTGTTTCATACAAATTGTGAAATTTTTTGTTCTAGTTCTGTGAAAAATGCCAGTGGTAGTTTGATAGGGATTGCATTGAATCTGTAGATTGCTTTGGGTAGTAGAGTCATTTTCACAATGTTGATTCTTCCAATCCAAGAACATGGTATATCTCTCCATCTGTTTGTATCATCTATAATTTCTTTCAACAATGTCTTATAATTTTCTTCATACAAGTCTTTTGTCTCCTTCGGTAAGTTTATTCTTAGGTATTTTATTCTTTGTGTTGCAGTGGTAAATGGGAATGTTTACTTAATTTCTCTTTCAGATTTTTCATCATTAGTGTATAGGAATGCAAGAGTTTCCTGTGCATTAATTTTATATCCTGCTACTTTATCAAATTCATAGACTAGCTCTAGTAGTTTTCTGGTAGAATCTTTAGGATCCTCTATGTATAGTATCATGTCATCTGCAAACAGTGACATCTTTACTTCTTCTTTTCCAATTTGGATTGCGTTTATTTCTTTTTCTTCTCTGATTGCTGTGGCTAAAATGTCCAAAACTATGTTGAATAATAGTGGTGAGAGTTCACAACCTTGTCTTCTTCCTGATCTTAGAGGAAATGGTTTTAGTTGTTCACCACTGAGAACAATGTTGGCTTTGGGTTTGTCATATATGGCTTTGTTATGTTGAGGTAAGTTCACTCTGTATTGGTATAAACTTCCCTCTTAAAACTGCTTTTGCTGCATCCCATAGGTTTTGGGTAGTCGTGTTTTCATTGTCATTTGTTTCTAGGTATTTTTTGATTTCCTATTTGATTTCTTCAGTGATCTCTTGGTTATTTAGTAATGTATTGTTTAGTCTCCATGTGTTTGTATTTTTTACAGATTTTTTTCCTGTAATTGATATCTAGTCTCATAGCATTGTGGTTGGAAAAGATACTTGATACAATTTCAATTTTCTTCAATTTACCAAGGCTTGATTTGTGACCCAAGATATGATCTATCCTAGAGAATGTTCCATGAACACTTGAGAAGAAAGTGTGTTCCCTTGTTTTTGGATGGAATGTTCTATAGATATCAATTAAGTCCATCTTGTTTAATGTATCATTTAAAGCTTGTGTTTCCTTATTTATTTTCATTTTGGATGATCTGTCCATTGGTGAAAGTGGGGTGTTAAAGTCCTCTACTATGATTGTGTTACTGTCGATTTCCTCTTTTATGTCTGTTAGCATTTGCCTTATATATTGAGGTGCTCCTATGTTGGGTGCAGTATAAATATTTACAATTGCTGTATCTTCTTTTTGGATTGATTCATTGATCATTATGTAGTGTCCTTTGTCTCTTGTAATAGTCTTTATTTTAAAGTCTATTTTGTCTGATATGAGAATTGCTACTCCAGCTTTCTTTTGATTTTCATTTGCATGGAATATCTTTTTCCCCTCACTTTCAGTCTGTATGTGTCCGTAGGTCTGAAGTGGGTCTCTTGTAGACAGCATATATTTGGGACTTGTTTTTGTATCCATTCAGCCAGTCTATGGAGCATTGGTTGGAGCATTTAATCCATTTACATTCAAGGTAGTTATTGATATGTATGTTCTTATTACCATTTGCTTAATTGTTTTGGGTTTTTTATTGTAAGTCTTTTCCTTCTCTTGTTTTTCCTGCCTAGAGAAGTTCCTTTAGCATTTGTTGTAAAGCTGGTTTGGTGGTGCTGAACTCTGTTAGCTTTTGCTTGTCTGTAAAGACTTTAATTTCTCCTTCAAATCTGAATGAGATCCTTGGTGGATAGAGTAATCTTGGTTGTAGGTTTTTCCCTTTCATCACCTAAGTGTGTCCTGCCACTCCCTTCTGGCTTGCAGAGTTTCTGCTGAAAGATCAGGTGTTAACCTTATGGGGATTCCCTAGTATATTATTTGTTGTTTCTATCTTGCTGCTTTTAATATTTTTTCTTTGTATTTAATGTTTGATAGTTTGATTAATATGTGTCTTGGCATGTTTCTCCTTGGATTTATCCTGTATGGGACTCTCTGTGCTTCCTGGAGTTGATTGATGATTTCCTATCCTATCTTAGGGAAGTTTTCAACTACAGTCTTTTAAAATATTTTCTTGGTCCTTTTCTTTTTCTCTTCCTCTAGGATGCTTATAATTCGAATGTTGGTGTGTTTAATGATGTCCCATAAGTCTCTGAGACTGTCCTCAATTCTTTTCATTCTTTTTTCTTTATTCCGCTCTGTGGTAGTTATTTCCACTGTTTTATCTTCTAGGTCACTTATCCGTTCTTCTGCCTCAGTTATTCTGCTATTGATTCCTTCTAGAGAATTTTTAATTTCATTTATTGTGCTGTTCATCATTGTTTGTTTGCTCTTTAGTTCTTCTATGTCCTTGTTAAATGTTTCTTGTATTTTCTCCATTCTATTTCCAAGACTTTTGATCTTTACTATCATTATTCTGAATTCTTTTTCAGGTAGACTGCCTATTTCCTCTTCATTTGTTTGGTCTGGTGGATTTTTACTTTGCTCCTTCATCTGCTGTGTGTTTCTCTGTCTTCTCATTTTGCTTAACTTACTGTGTTTGGGGTCTCCTTTTTGCAGGCTGCAGGTTCATAGTTCCTGTTGTTTTTGGTGTCTAACCCAGTGGTTAAGCTTGGTTCAGTGGATTGTGTAGGCTTCCTGGTGGACAGGACTGGTGCCTGTGTTCTAGTGGATGAGGCTGGATCTTGTCTCTCTGGTGGGCAGAACTGTGCCCGGTGGTATATTTGGGGGTGTCTGTGACCTTATTATGATTTTAGGCAGCCTCTGTGTTAATGGGTAGGATTGTGTTCCTGTCTTGCTAGTTGTTTGGCATAGGGTGTTCAGCACTGTAGCTTTCTGGTCATTGAGTGGACCTGGGTCTTAGCATTGAGATGGAGATCTCTGGGAGAGCTTTTGCCATTTGATATTATGTGGAGCTGGGAGGTTTCTGGTGGACCAGTGTCCTGAACTTGGCTTTCCCATCTCAGAGGCACAGGTCTGACAGACACCTGGGTGGAGCACCAAGACCCTTTCAGCCACATGGCTCCAACGAAAAGGGAGAAAGGAAAGGAAAGGAAGAAAGAAAGGAAAGGAAAGGAAAGGAAAGAAGGGAGGAAGGAGGAAGGAAAAGAAAGTTATTAAAATAAAAAATAAAAATTATTAAAAATAAAAAATAATTAAAAAAAGAAAAAGAAAGAAGAGAGCAATGAAACCAAAAGACAAACCCACTAATGATAACCAGCACTTAAAAAAATACAAAAAAAAAAAAAAAAAAAGAAAGTAACAGACAGACAGAACCCTAGGACAAATGGTAAAAGCAAAGCTATACAGACAAAATCACACAAAGAAGCATACACATATACACAAAAAGAGAAAAAGGAAAAAATATATATATATCTATATATAAAAAAAGGGGAAGAGAACAACCAAATCAATAAACAAATCTACCAATGATAATAAACTCTAAATACTAAACTAAGGTAAACATAAAACCAAAAACAAATTAGATGCCGAAAGCAAACCCCAAGTCTACAGTTGCTCCCAAAGTCCACTGCCTCAATTTTGGGATGATTTGTTGTCTATTCAGGTATTCCACAGATGCAGGGTACATCAAGTTGAGTGTGGGGATTTAATCCGCTGCTCCTGAGGCTGCTGAGTGAGATTTCCCTTTCTATTCTTTGTTCACACAGCTCCCGGGGCTCAGCTTTGGATTTGGACCCGCCTCTCTGTGTAGGTTGCCTGAAGGTGTCTGTTCTTTGCTCAGACAGGACAGGGTTTAAAGGAGCAGCTGATTCGGGGGCTCTGGCTCACTCAGGCCGGGGGGAGGGAGGGGTACGGATGCGGAGCGAGCCTGCGGCGGTAGTGGCCGGCGTGATATTGCACCAGCCCGAGGCGCGCCGTGCGTTCTCCCGGGGAAGCCGTCCCTAGATAACAGGACCCTGGCAGTGGCGGGCTGCACAGGCTCCTGGGAGGGGAGGTGTGGATAGTGACCTGTGCTCGCACACAGGCTTCTTGGTGGTGGCAGCAGCAGCCTTAGCATCTCATGCCTGTCCACGCTGATAGCTGCGGCTCGCGCCCGTCTCTGGAGCTCATTTAGGTGGTGCTCTGAATCCCCTCCCCTCACACACCCAGAAACAATTGTCTCTTGCCTCTTCAGCAGCTCCGGACTTTTTCCTGGACTCCCTCCCATCTAGCCGTGGTACACTAGCCCTCTTCAGGCTCTGTTCACACCGCCAATCCCAGCCCTCTCCCTGGGATCCGACCGAAGCCTGAGCCTCAGCTCCCAGCCCCCGCCCACCCCGGCAGGTGAGCAGACAAGTCTCTCGGGCTGGTGAGTGCCGGTCGGCACCGATCCTCTGTGCGGGAATCTCTCCGCTTTGCCCTCTGCACCCCTGTTGCTGTGCTCTCCTCCAGGGCTCCGATGCTTCCCCCCACCCTGCCTCCACCAGTGAAGGGTCTTCCTAGTGTGTGGAAACTTTTCCTCCTTCACTGCTCTCTCCCAGAGGTGCAGGTCCTATCCATATTCTTTTGTCTCAGTTTTTTCTTTTTTCTTTGGCCCTACCCAGGTACGTGGGGAGTTTCTTGCCCTTTGGGAGGTCTGAAGTCTTCTGCCGGCATTGAGTAGGTGTTCTGTAGGAGTTGTTCCACATGTAGATGTATTTCTGATGTATTTGTGGGGAGGAAGGTGATCTCCACCTCTTATTCCCCTGCCATCTTGAAGGTCTCTCTGGTTACCAATTTTAAATATAGCAGTGTGTACATGTCAATCCTAAACTCCCTAACTATCTCTTTCCCCCATCCTTCCCCCCTGGTAACCATAATGAAGGACTTTGAAAGCCAAAGAAAAGAGCCTGTGTTTAAGAGCAGGGTGGCCACTGAAAGGACTTAAGCAGGGAGTAGTGGCATGATTTGACCCACAATTTTAAAAGACCACACTGGCTGCTCTGTGGAGAATGCAGTATAGAAAGGAAGAAGGGCTGGAAGCAGAGAGACAGATTACTGTGGCAGCCAAGCCTTGAGATGATGGATGTGTGAATTAGGGTGATGGGTATAGAAATGGAGGGAAATGGAAGTATGTGAGGTACATTTTTGGCAGAATCAACAGAACTTGCTAATGAATTTGATGCAGGGGGTGAGGGAGAAGAATGTTAACTGGTAGGACAGTGATGTTATTTGTTGAGATGTGGGTATCCAAGGGGAGGAATGTATTTGGGGTGTTTGGGACATTCTAAGTAGAGATAATATTAGACAAATCTACATCTTTTGAAATATGGTAATCAGCATTACTAGGATGATCTTTACTCTTTCAAACAACTGTAATCTTCTGGAAAAATGAAATTATCAGCTGAGCATGAGTTAATTTGTTGTTTATGTGAAGTCATCTCTGAAGGTAGGGTGTCTTTTTCACAAGTACCGAGTTGTTGATGCCTACACCTTTATCAGCAATGGCAGGAGTTGAGCATAGAAAGAAATGGTGATTGCAACCAAGGTTAATTAAGAGTTTATCTCGATAAGTTTAAAAATCACCCCCCATTTTACCTTAGAAAGTGACCTTATTGCTATTTCATTTATTAATGGGCAACTGTGGCATAAGCTAATAAAATGAAGTAAGGCAATTAAACTCTAATGAAGCTCTAAGGTCAAGCATTCTGGGTATGCAGACCCTCCAGAAATGGAGTCTGCATGTTTGTATTAACATAGTGTTTATTTGCCTTTGTAGATTAGAATTGATTGTGTAGTTCCCAATGTCATATCCAAATAAGAAAATCTTTACTCACTCCCAAATAATATTTTTGTAAAACAGAGGCTCATAAGCCTAGAAGTTACTTACACCCACCTCTTTTAAGACTGTACTATTCCTCAGTTAATCTAGACAGGAGAGTGCTGTTTATCTTCATAAAGATTTCCATGCCCTTCATAAACAACATCCAAAGAGGTTCATAAATTGTTGCATATTGGTATGTAGTATCTCACTCTATGTAATAACTATAGTCTTAAAATTTTGTAGGTGATTCTTTTCTTTTTTATAAATCGCGTTTTAATTGTACCACATATTGGCACTTAAAAGAACCGTGCAATGAATCACTTTCTCATAATTCTTAGTTTATCCATTTTGTGAGTTTGTAGGCTTATGTATTAAGTTTTCTTGAAATAGGTCACGGTTATAACTGGCTAATTACAAATCTTCAGCTAGAAATTACATTTTGTCCTTTGTCATTCTGCAGGGTGTTTTTGTTTTATGGTTGGTTTTGCTGTCTAGGGTCACCCTGTCCAAAATGCTCACCTTATAGATGAGGAAACTGAGGCCCAGAGAGATTAAGTTCCCCTGGCGGTTCAGGTCCCTAGCATCTGATTCTGGGGCTGTCTCTGTTGACTTCAGTAAGATTTTCAGTGAAACTGAGAGACAGTGTTGTTTATCACCACCTTATTTTAAACATCATCTGTTTTTAAACTCAGCTTATCTATATCATCTTTCCTCTGAGTAATTACAGTAATTAAGATGCAACAGTGCTCCCAATATTGAACAGAGAGAAGATTACATTGTACAACTAACTACCTTTGTTTCCCCTCTAAGCCTAGTTAATGTTTGTTTATGGGACATCTATTTCTTTATAACACTGTATTGATTTTCACTTGTGTGATAATGCCTTCTAGCAAGAAAAAATGATTTTTTAAATGACCAGAAAGTCATTATATTATATCCTAATGAATAACTCATTAACTAGTTAATTCACAACATGTGTAAACTTCTATTTTCTATCACTTCATAAATTCACAGTATATTCACAGTATATCAATTGTCTGCCTTCAGTAAGTCTATGTGGGTTCCATTTTTATGTTAATATAATTTGTATAACTTCACCTGATTTCTTTTGAGTCTCAAGTGGTTCTTTTTAAGGACTGAACATAAAAATATTTATCTTTACTAGGTACTATTTTGATAGAGATAGTCTATGTGAACCAAACTTACAGGAAATATGTTATCCAAAATGACATAGCAGGGCTTTGTGTGATTCTACTTACTGTATAATCTTAGCTGTTTTACTTTACTTCTCTGGGTCTCAATTTTTCCATTCGTAAAATAGGGAAAATATCTCGCTGAATAAGGAGCAAATAAAATACCCTTTTAATGCTCTGACATAGTATTTGGCACATTTCAAAGGAAGGTGTTACTGTAATTTGTGGGGTGAGAGGGACTAGTACTCAAAGCAAAAGTGTTACTGTGAGTCACAATTTAAGAGGTGGAAAATGCTTAAGTCTGCAGTTGGTTCAAGCCCCAGGTATTCGTGTGTTTTCTTGGCTTGAAACTTTCTGATATTTCTTATCCCTTTCTAAGTTCTGGAGGCTTTTTTATTTTTTTTATTTTATTTTTTATATTTATTTTGTTTTATTAATTTATTTATTTAGGCTGCGCCAGGTCTTAGTTGCAGCACTCGGGATCTTCATTGTGGTGTGCAGACATCTTAGCTGTGGCATGTGGACTCTTAGTTGTGGCACGTGAACTCTTAGTTGTGGCATGCATGCAGGAACTTACTTCCCTGACCAGGGATCGACCCTGGGCCCCCTGCATTGGGAGCATGGAGTCTTACCCACTGGACCACCAGGGAAGTTTCTGGAGGCTTTTCTAAATTTTTGGCTTAGTACTTTTTGTGATTAGGGTTTAGATGGGCAGAGATGGATTTATTTCTCTTTCCCCTGTTCACTCAATGGGATTCATGAAATTTGAGTTGCCAAGATGTTAGGAACACCGTGAAGTCAATATGTTGGAAACACACGGATCCATCTGGAACATTTACAGTGCATATCAGAAGATTCTCTTCTTTGACTTGTGTTTTGGTGAACAGTAAGCCAAACAATCATAACATAACATAACATAACATAACATAACATAACATAACATAACATAACATAACATTTATAGATATAAACATAACATTTTATAGATACAAACTAATCTCAAACAGAAGATACTGTAGTAACGTAGGGGTGGGGAGATGGGGATTTCTCAATGAATCTCCTGTCTTGTTAATTTATATAAAGAGTTTAAAGAGGATGATAAAATGGTTTCACAAAAGAAAAATGAGAAATGGGACAGATTGTGTCATTACTGAGGGCAGGATGCATTTGGGGCAGGAAATAGGCAGTGTGGTGATTCGGGGGCCTCTCTCATTATCTCCTGTCAGGTCAAACTCTGTGTAATTGGCTTAATCTTCAATGTAGCTAATGAGGTTGTTTTTTTCAAATTATTTTTTAAGTGCTGGCAATACCGGATTAGGCCAAATATCATCAGCTTGCCTTGCTTAGGGCTATTGAAATGGTCCTGACCCCTTCATTTACAAGTGACAGATCCCTAACTCAAACTGGGTTCAGAGAAGAACAAAAACAAAACAAAATTTATTGGGTCATGAAACTGAAAAGGCCAGGGGAGGCATTGGGTTCAGGTGAGGCCTGATACAAGTGCCAGAACAGTGATACCCCTCTCTCCATTTTCCTTCATGGCAAAGATGACCTCAACAACTCCTGGTTCCATTTTACCTACTTAAACAATCTCAGCGATAGAAGAGTATCTGTCCCATAAGGTGGCGGCAGGAGTCCCAGGGCCAACCCTCAATGGCTTGAGTCTTGTGTGGCTGAGTTATGGAATAGACAGACTGACTGGTCAGAACTGAATCTTGTGTCCAGCTCTGTTCTTGACTCAGGGACATGGGGAGGGGTGTCCAGCTTCACCTAAACCATATAGACCTGTAGTGAAATGGAGGTGGTCCCTCGTGGGAAAATCATAAGCACTTATCATGAAGAAGTGGTTTGGGGCAGGCAAGAGTAACACACCTGCCTTTCTTTTCAGTAGCCTTTCTTGTACCGGAAAGTCTGACTCTTGCGTTGGTCCCACTTGACTCTGTAAAGCTCCAAACCAGCTGGCTTCATTCCTTTAGTCTCCTCAGGAAATGTTGGTAATAACGCTCTGTATTAAATTCTATAAAAGCAGTGATTTTGAATATGTAAAATGGTATCATCTAATGGTGATAATTCCTTTTAGAGGTGACTTTTAGCACCTTCATCAATTAGCTTGGAAGACTGAGCTCACTTTTAGTACAGTGGTCCTGGCTGGAATCTTCCTCCCGAGGATCTCATTTTATATCTTCATATATTTGCATGTGTTTCTATATATTATGCATAAGATTGCAGACCTTTTTATAAATGAAAATTTTTATCATACCAATTAAAGTCAGAATTTCTTTATTTCTTGTCACTTCTTACTACCTACACACTACCTGTGACTGGATAGCAGAAGTTTATAGCCAGAGACTGAACATAAGGTTCAATATTTAGAGAGCATACTTGGCATTGTTCTGTCTTCCATTATTTCTGCTATTTGTCTAATGATCTCCAGAGCCTTTGGGAGGAGGGGGTGGGGAGTATGGCCTGAATTGTTCTGTTACTCGAAGTAAACATATATATCACATCTCCTTCCTTGGTGTGTGGTGGTTCAAAATCAAGAAAAGGAAAATTAATTTTTTTGTTCTCTATTACAGTATCAATGGTTTCTGAGAATTTTTCATCTCATATCATATTGACCTAGCTGAATATAACCATAAGACAATAATAGGGGTGTTTGAGGATTAAATAAAATGACTTAATAGAACCAGTAAGATTAAGATCCTGTCTTTGGAGGTAGATGTCCTCAGTTTACATTCCAGCTTCAACACCTGTATGAACTTGGGCTGGTAATTCACCTACATGTGTGCCTGAGTTTCCTTATCTGTAAAATGGGCAAAGCACTGAGTTCATAGGCTTCTGATGACAATTAACAAGAGTTAATGTATATCAAGCAATTCAAAGAGTTCTAAGAAATTGCCTCTCCCACACAAACTGGCTGATTATGATGCTTCCAACACTTAGTTGTGCGCTTCCTGTTCCCCCACGCTTTTGGGGTTAAGTTGCCCCTCTTGGCAGCCATCTTGGGCAGGAAATCTTTTAAGACCACAGCTCCCTCGCTGGTCCCCAGCACACATTGTTTTGCCCAACCATTGGAAAAAGTGTTACTTGCTTCCAGTGCTGCTCTTTATACTGTGCTGTCCCTCGGGGACATCTCCAGCCACAGAATTCCACCTTTGAACTTCTCTTGGGGAGACTCAGGCTGCAGTGCTTATGAAAGCCCGACCCCAGTAGACACATGCCAGGTGCCCCGAGTGATCCCCATGTTGCCCATCCACCAAAAGTGAGGGAGAAGCACTGTCCCTCCACCACTACAGGGAAGGGAGGTGAGGGGGTCATGACACAGCACATCATCAGCTCTCTTCAGAGCATCTCTTTTACAGGTGAGCTTATATGATGCTCCCTTTCTTTAGGGTCTGGGGAGGGTTGATATCTTTTGTATTGTTCTCTGCTTTGTGGCCTCATCCAAAACTCGAGGAGCAAGAGCTCCATTTTAGGATTCTACCTTAGCAATTATTATTGTCATGATCATCCAAAATCCTGTAGCAAAAGAAGCACTTGACTTCTTTCCATTCATTGACTGGTTTCTGAGTGCCATGACTAACTATTCCCTCCCAAGCAAGTCACCTGGCTTCTCTAAGCATTGGTGCCCTCATTTATAAATTGGGGTTGATATCACTTGCTTTGTGCAAGGTCTAATGAGATAATGCATGCAAAACTCTTTGTAAACTAAAAAGTACTTTTATATATAATGAATTAAGAGAGGAAATTTTGCTTTGTTGTCTGGGTATGCTGTGGTTAATAACCATCGGTCTGTGTTTTGCATTTTATTGACAGGTATAATTTTTCTGCCAATAAAGTATTTAGAATCACTTTGTATAATGTAAAAACCTAGGTGGTTCATAAAAAGTTTCTAATGACTTATAGGATTGCCAGATTTTGTACATAAAAATACAGAACACCAGTTAAATATTAATCAGATAAACAATGAATAATTTTTAGTATAAGTCTATCCCACATATTGCATGGGATTTTATCTGGTAATCCCACTATAAGTATCAGTGGACTGTGAATAGAAATTGTTACCTAATTTATTTTTATATTTCCAGATCCTAGCACAATGCCTGACCCATAACAAGTGCCTAATACACGATTCTGGAATAAAGCAATCATTAGAATATTTATTTGGAAAACTATTGGTTATGTGACAATTACTTTCAGCAACTCTTCTGATCTTTGGTTTGCTCATTGGTTGAACAAAGATAATAGTAAGTTCCATACCTATTAATAGAAGGATAACATGAAATGGGGTATATGAGCAGTCTTTATAAATTGTTAAAGCAATCTACACATGTGCTACAAAGGTGTTTTAAACAGCACAAGGGGTAGAGCTACTGAGAATGGTATTTTTAGTGTAGCCTCTGCAGTAAAGAGTAGATAGTAAATTTTCAAAACGTTTCAGCAAGATCTACAGTTCCTCTCAGGCTGTTCTTTCTCCCACAGAGGGATGGGTTTCTGCAGGGAATTAAACTGTGCCTAACTCCTTCTGGTTCCCTTAGATCCCTACGTGCCCATCTCTACTCCCTTCATGTCCCAGGCTGTGTAATTTGGTGATTGTGAAGCAATCATTAAGGTTTGCTGTTGAAGTTCTGGATAATTTTCTTGAAGCATTTGTTAAAATCATGCAAAACCTACTTCAACAAATCAACATTAAATTCCTAAATGGAACTAAAAGCTGTTTTACTTCACCTGGTCTAGCCAGGAAGCTATGAGTTAAGGCTCAAGTTCTCCCCTGCTTTGCTAACATTGTCATATGCCACTGATATAGCGTAATGAGTGGTGTTGAGGTGCCACATGTGTTGGCGTAATTATATATACTGGCATAAATTGTTTGATGCAATTTCTCAAACTTATTTAAATTTGTTCTCAGAAATGAAAATAACTCATTAGCTTCCAAGAATACATTTGTAATTCCTGGGAAACAATTCTTTTGGCATTTCAAATGGGACATATTAAGCTATCCTCCTTGAGGTCTTTCTAAATTTCAGTTCCACAGATACTTATTCATGAAGTATCTGTATCCTTTACTGGCTCCATTTAAACCTTATCTCTAAAATGCTGGAGGTCTTGGGGTTCAAAACTGTTTCCTCTTGTAGCTCTCTGTGTGTGTGAGCTGATCTCACCCAAACTTACAGCAATTTAAAAAATCTCTCAGTGACGATTCCCATATTTCTCCAGCTCAATGTTATCTTCTGAGCAACAGATTGTACAATCCAACAGCCTTTCTGACATCCTACCGCTCTCCACATCCTGATGGGTCCTCAGCTCTCCAATATTTGTTCTTCCTCCATTGTTCAGTAATATTCATCCAGTTGCAAAAGCCAGACTTTGGGGGGTTCTTCTTAACACCTTCCCCCTCATCTCCTACCTTGGATTGAACAATCTCTCCTCTCTCTTGGCTTGGATTAGATAATCTATCACAAAATCTTGTCAGGTCTACCTCCAAAATTGTCTCAGCCCTGGCTATTTACCTTTCTCCTCACTCCATCAATATAGCCAAAGCCGCCGCCACCATCTCTCACCTGAGCTCTCCACTCCATTATAGTCCATTCTCCACACAACTACCCCAGTGATCCTTTTAAATCATAAATAAGATCAGCTGACTTCCCTGTTTAAAACCACCCAATAGCTTTAAATTAACATTCGAAAAAATTCATAAAGCTGGCCGTTCCACATTTATTTCACACCTGTATCTTTCTCACTCACTACATTCTAGCCACATGGGAATTTTCTCAGTTTCTCTAATGAATCATGCTACACCCTGACACAGGACCTTTGCATAGGCTTCCCTCTCTGTGGACTAGCCATCCTGACCCCACTTCATTACTTCTTATCATTCAGATCTTACAGCTCAAACATTATTTCTACACCCTAGAATGTTAGCAGCCTAAGGATAGGGACCTTGTCTATACTGTTTACTGATGTATCCCCATCACCTTGCACAGAACTGGCATATTCTAGGCACTCAATAAATTTTGCACAATGAATGAAAAAAATAAAAGAAGAAAGACATTAATGAATGAATGAAAGAATGAAAACTAGCTTAGGTCTGGTCCCTCATTTATACAATCCTGTGACATCTTCCCTTTCTTTCATCCACACTTACCACAATTTACATTTTGTTAGATTATTTGTTGGATTTCATCTCCCCATCTAGACTCATGAGAGTAGGGACCAGGCATGGTTTTGCTTCCCATTTTATCCTAGCACATTCCAAGCACATGGTGGGTGCTCACTACCTATTAGCTGCTGAATTTTCTGTCCTTCTCCCACTCAGCCCTCGGCAGCCTTTGACACAGCTGAGCACACCATCCATCTTGAAACACTTTCTTCCTCTACTTCTGGACTCCAGCTCTTCTGCTTCCCCCTCTCTGGTCTCATTTTTCTCACTTCCATATGTGGGATCCTTTTCTTCTCTCATTTCCTTAAAAGTTAGTGTTCCAACTGGGGAGATTCATACCATGGAATACTACTCAGCAATACAAAGGGGCAAACTACTGATGCACACAACAGCCTTGGGTGATCTGAAGGGCATTAGACTGGGAGGTTTTGGGGATGATGAAGCTGTTGTGTATCCTGACTGTGGTGGTGGTTAGACACATCTATACATGTGCTAAAATGCTTGATGAAGGGTTCACAGGATGTCTCTGTACAATTTTTGCAGCATCTAGGTAAGTTAAAAATTATTTCAAAATAAAGGTTTTGGGTTTTTTTAAGTATTTTCATGGCTCTATGGGAAGCTGCAGGCTCTCCCTGTGTGTTCTCAGCTGCTACTATGACTGTGGTCTCTGCATGGATGCTCCAGAGCTCCACCCCTCTTTCCTGGGCTCCCGATTTGGACATACAAGTCATAGCAACCATACAGAGCTATCCATGCTGGTTGTGGGTAAATGGATGCATATATAGTGGTAATTTCTGTGATCACTAAATGAGAAAATTCTGTTTCTTTTCTATTTATGGAAACATTTTAATCTTGAAGGTTCTATACAAATTACTCACCTTTCATCAAAGTCAGAAAGTATACCCTTGTGTCATAGTTTTCCTGTGTGATTTGCACAATGAACTCAACATTTTCCCATAGATTCTTTTGTATTTGCTTCCTTCTGGTTGCACCATGGAACTATTGTGTTACGTTTACATTTGTATATGTGTGTGTATATGTATATATGTATAGATATATACCTATACATTTCTATATCTTTAGAAAGGTAACGCTTCAGTTCAGCGACCTTGCTGCACTTTAAATGGAAAGCAATCTTGATCTCCTCTTTCATTTTTCATGGTTTCCCACTGTGCCTAACAATTGATTAAGAGAAACGTTTCAGTGGAGGTCAAACATTGTTTGAATGTGTGGCACCTGGTTTCCCAGGGAAACAGCACATCAGTACTTGTAGCCTTCAGCAGCATCTCCATAATGACATCCAGACAACAGCCATAGCAGAGTGTTTGCTATAGAACAGGAGACTCAAAACAAGCTCAGAGAAGGCCCTGAGAACAAGGTGAACCATCTCAAAAGATGAAGAAGTATTCTGCAAGAGTGGTGCCCTTAGCATCCTACAGTGTTTCTGAACACAACTCGCCCCTGTCAGATGGTAAATGCTGTTCTCCTGGGCAAGTGCCCTTCTCTGCGTGGGAGTTTCCATGCTCTTCGGGCTCACTGTTCTCATCACTGTGTTTATTCTCTGTAGAAATCCTTAAACTCTAGCTGAAATTATCTGTTGCCTACGTACAGTTTTTACTTACATAATTAGCAGTTTGGAGATGAAAATTACCTTAGGGAAAATTTGTTAGATTCCCCCCAAAAGAAAACTTTGAAAAGTTGCTTAGGCTTGACTTATTTAGGTATTAGTTTATTTGGAGCCTGAACTCTTATTACAGAGTTCTCTGTCTTTGACTTCCCTAATATTTCAGTAATTTACTTAGCTGCTGTTCTTTTAACAATGTAGACAAGGAAAGAAGACAAAGGAAGACTTCTATATTAGAGTCCAGCACTTGAAAAATGAAGGAATACTGAAGGAATTGAATAAAATGTACGTTTCCCTACATGGTTGAATTGAGATCTTTTTCAGTCTAATCAACATTCCACATGAGCATGGGTTGAGTCTAATTCTAAAGAATGAAGGGGAAGACAACACTGATTGTTTAAGATGAAACTGTCTGTCCTTTTGACACACAGATGTTAACTAATACGAATCTTATAGACTAATACATTGAAGTCTGGTTTGGGTTTCTTTTTTAAAAGGAAAGAATTAAAATTCTCTCTTTTTTTTAAAATTGAAGTATAGTTGATATTCAATGTTGTGTTAGTTTCTGGTGTACAACAAAGTGATTCAGATATATATATATATCAGATATATATATATATATATATATATATATGCTCTTTTTGAATATCATTCCCTGTGCTATACAATAGGACCTTTTTGTTTATCCATTCTATATATAATAGTTTGCATCTAAAATTCTCTCTTTACCAACACTACCTGTTTTAGTTTACACATCAGATTTTTAAGTTCTGAATTGGCAAGTTGATAAAATCTTAATTAAATTAGGGAATATTTTAGAATTACTATTACTAAGAACTGTTGCATAAATACTGTATTCAAGAATGAGTAGTAAGGTAATTTCTGTTATATTACTCCGTGGGTTCATCTGAGAGATTGCATATCTCACTTGTATTTCTGTGATGGATAACAATAAATGTTGAATTAATTAGGCAAAAAACTCAGCTAAACTGTAAATGTAATAGAGTAATATAAAGTTTTAACTAAAAAATTCTTCTTTTTTAAAAAGCAGCTGAATTATTTCAAGTAGATACAATTTCATAAGCAATTAGCTAACCAAGTTTTGCATAGCTCTGATTTAAGGAATAAATGCTATGGCTAGTTAGCATATTAACTGTTGATATTTGACAGGTAGGTGAATGCTTACAAAGGGGTCTGGCAGATTAAACATTCTTCCTCAATCTTACTTCTCTACTCCAAATGTATTCACTAGATTCTTTCTGAGACTACAAAGATTTTAAACTCTAATCTGGCCTATGTTCAATTGATCATAAAACATAAACTACTCAAGTACCAAATAATGGAGTTTTATGTCCATCCTAAAACAAGATACAGGGCCTGAAGTCTTCCAGTATTTCCAATTGGCAAAGCTGGGAAAGTAAACATACTACTTTGCAAACTGCTGATTTTACACACAAAAAGCTGTGTTTTATAAACCATATGTTGCATTTGCCTTTGATGGGCTTGTGATGTAATTTGCTGTAACGTAGAGGAATACGAAGTGGAGCATTTGCAGACTGCATTGTCACACTGTCTATTCTCTTGCCTTTAGCAAGGAAGCCCCACCTTACATTTCTAGGGGATACAAACCTTATATTTTTCTTTAAAAAATTTCAAAGAGGAGAGAGTTCTACGGTCCTTTTTAGACAGATCACTTTACTGATTATCAGTTCTTACTGTTTGGAATTCTTTCCTTAAATTGGCTTAATGTTAACTAAAATCTTTCCTGTGACATTTTAAGTTGACATTCTTGCCTAGAGAACACATTCAGTTTGTATATGAGTATGAAATTCTACCTCCATTTCTTTTCTTTTTTTAAGAATTTGATTGAAGTATAGTTGATTTACAATGTTGTGCTAATTTCTTCTGTACAGCAAAGTGACTCAGTTATACATACATATACATTCTTTTTCATATTCTTTTCCATTATGGCTTATCACAGGATAGTGAATATAGTTCTCTGTGCTATACAGTAGGACCTTGTTGTTTATCCATCCTATATATAATAGTTTGCATCTGCTAATCCCAAACTCCCAATCCTTCCCTCCCCCTTGGCAACTGCAAGTCTGTTCTCTAGGTCTGTGGGTCTGTTTCTGTTTCATATATATGTTCACTTGGGCCATATTTTAGAGTCCACATATAAGTGATTTCATGTGGTATTTGTCTTTCTTCACTTGGTATGATCATCTCTAGGTCCATCCATCTTGCTGCAAATGGCATTATTTCATTCTTTTTATGGCTGAGTAATATCCCATTGTATACAGATACCATATCTTCTTTATCCATTTATCTGTCAATGGACATTTACTACCTCCATTTCTTTTTTTTTTTTTTTTTACATCTTTATTGGAGTATAATTGCTTTACAATGGTGTGTTAGTTTCTGCTTTATAACAAAGTAAATCAGTTATACATATACATATGTTCCCATATCTCTTCCCTCTTGCATCTCCCACCCTCCCTATCCCACCCCTCTAGGTGGTCACAAAGCACCGAGCTGATCTCCCTGTGCTATGCAGCTGCTTCCCACTAGCTATCTATTTTACATTTGGTAGTGTATATATGTCCATGCCACTCTCTCACTTTGTCAGAGCTTACCCTTCCCCCTCCCCATATCCTCAAGTCCATTCTCTAGTAGGTCTCTGTCTTTATTCCCGTCTTACCCCTATGTTCTTCATGACATTTTTTTTCTTAAATTGCATATACATGTGTTAGCATACAGTATTTGTCTTTCTCTTTCTGATTTACTTCACTCTGTATGACAGACTCTAGGTCCATCCACCGCATTACAAATAGCTCACTTTCATTTCTTTTTATGGCTGAGTAATATTCCATTGTATATATGTGCCACATCTTCTTTATCCATTCATCCGATGATGGACACTTAGGTTGTTTCCATCTCCGGGTTATTGTAAACAGAGCTGCAATGAACATTTTGGCACATGACTCTTTTTGAATTATGGTTTTCTCAGGGTGTATGCCCAGTAGTGGGATTGCTGGGTCATATGGTAGTTCTATTTGTAGTTTTTTAAAGAACCTCCATACCGTTCTCCATAGTGGCTGTACCAATTCACATTCCCACCAGCAGTGCAAGAGGGTTCCCTTTTCTCCACACCCTCTCCAGTATTTATTGTTTGTAGATTTTTTGATGATGGCCATTCTGACTGGTGTGAGATGATATCTCATTGTAGTTTTGATTTGCATTTCTCTAATGATTAATGATGTTGAGCATTCTTTCATGTGTTTGTTGGCAGTCTGTATATCTTCTTTGGAGAAATGTCTATTTAGGTCTTCTGCCCATTTTTGGATTGGGTTGTTTGTTTTTTTGTTATTGAGCTGCATGGGCTGCTTGTAAATTTTCTAGATTAATCCTTTGTCAGTTGCTTCATTTGCAAATATTTCCTCCCATTCTGAGGGTTGTCTTTTTGTCTTGTTTATGGTTTCCTTTGTTGTGCAAAAGCTTTTAAGTTTCATTAGGTCCCATTTGTTTATTTTTGTCTTTATTTCCATTTCTCTAGGAGTTGAGTCAAAAAGGATCTTGCTGTGATTTATGTCATAGAGTGTTCTGCCTATGTCTTCCTCTAAGAGTTTGATAGTTTCTGGCCTTACATTTAGGTCTTTAATCCATTTTGAGCTTATTTTTGTGTATGGTGTTAGGGAGTGATCTGGTCTCATATTTTTACATGTAGCTGTCCAGTTTTCCCAGCACCACTTATTGAAGAGGCTGTCTTTTCTCCACTGTACATTCATGCCTCCTTTATCAAAGAGAAGGTACTACCTCCATTTCTTAGACCACAAATGGAATAATTCATGTTTGAAGATCTCTAAAGTTCCATCCAGCTATATTAGTCCTATTAGCCATCACTGCCATCCTACAGAGTGATGGTTCTTGAATTTTGGGGGGACATGGTTTCCTTGTTAAGTGGCCAGTTACAGGTTATGGAACATCTCCCCAGTAAAATGTACATACACAGAACATTTGGGGGCCTCCTGAAGTCCCCAGATGTCCCTGGACCCTGGATAAATAGCCCCTGACAGAGCACAGACATCTTTTCAGGTGTAAATTCAGATGTGAGTTGTAAAAAATAGAGGCATTACTGAGACTTTATGCATGACAGGATCCCTTAAATCAAATATACAAAGTCTTTTAACATTTTATTTTAAAATTTTGATCACGTGATCAATCTGTTTTACTCATGTCCTAATAATGATCTCTAAATGTCAGATAGAAACATGCAGGGCTAGTTTTAAATTTTCTCTTGGATCCCACTTGATATGATTTTATTACTGAAATGCAAAAAGAAAATAAATCTCATCATAAGACAGCACCACTATTTACCCCAAGGACAAGCAGACTCTACCACATTTGGATGGCATCTTCAAAGTCCTTTCTGTTGCCTACACATCAGGTAAAAGTTTATTTTCTTTTTTGGATAACAAACATTTAACTTTCAAAAGAAAACAAAGGACATTATCATGATCTGTAAATGGCATTCAGTGTGACCCAGGTTCCCTACCACACTGCTTGGTGAACTCTTTGTCTTAGGCTCCTCATTGTCTGAGCCCCCAAGCCTGGTAAGATGCCTCTGCCATGGCTCATACAGACGCAGTCTCCGTCTCCCTCTCCCATCACAGTGCTTATCTGTACTATTTCAACTGCCCATTTTCTGGTCTATATTTCCCCCAAATACTTTAAACTCGGCGAGGGAGTAACATTTTCACTCACAGTTATTTTCCCAGCACCTAAGATGGTGCCTAACACATTCAGGGTGTTAAGTAAATGGTCATTGAGTGAATGCATGAACAAATGCACAACACATTATGTATAAAAGATATCTCTGATCAGGTGGCTCTGTCACACTTTTTAAAAGAATAAGTGCAGTTAGAATGAGCTCAGGTTTCCAATATGGGATTTCCCTGCCTGGAAGTCTGAACTATAAGTCAGCATCAGAAAGCTGTTAGTCAATCAATTATCTGACGTTTTTGTAAATCATAGAAGACCATGTTTTCATAGTGTGCAAACAATGGCTGTGGCTCCAGTTGGGGGAGAGAGAAAGGGTAAAGGGAAAAAAGAAAAGGGACTAAGGCTAAGCCAGATATAGCCAGGAGAGGAGTGGACGAGACTGACCTACAATGGAGCAGAATTAACCAAAAGGGATCCTTGTCCTTATCTAAGATGAGGGTGGGGCTTCAGATGAGGGGTAGGGGGACGGGGGATGTATGGGCAAAGGAGAAGCAGGGAAGCAAGGATGGTCCAAAGCAGCAACTAAAGGGAATGGGCTTCGAGATGAACAGCAAATACCAAGAGCAGACATGAGAGGTGGAGCCCAGGGAAATGCCCAGAATGCAGGGGCACACAGCAGGGTCTCTTCTGAGGAGAGGCAGCCAGCCCACTAGATTCACCCACTTCCCTGGAAGGTTGATCTTCTGGGGATGCTTAACTCTGCCTGTCTTCTCAGAGAATACTTGGTGTTTTTAACCAAAAGGGGCGAGAATCTTCTTAGTGTGCTTTTTCACAGGAGAAGTATATACATCACAGTGTTCAAACGTTCACACATTTGAGTGTCACCCAAGGAGGCTTTTAATCATCACACTTCGATAAGTAAGCCTGGTAGCCCACTTGACCTCAAACTAATGGGTCTGCAGTACTTCCCCTTCATGATTCTGTAAAATTATTTTCTTGCCTCGACACTAAGAGGGTACATGGTACAAGAAGTCTCTTGGTGGGTGCTCTGAGTAGACCAAGAGAAATCCTATTAAGATAAGAGAATGGGTACAAGCTACAGTTTGGAAAGACAAAATAGCTTTAGAGATGATGGTAGTGATGGTTGAACAACAACATGAATGCTCTTATTGCCACTGAACTGTACAGTTAAAAATGGTTAAAATGGTACATTTTATGTTATACCACAATGAAAAAATATAAGACAATAAAAATAAGAACTTGATCTGAGGAAATGGTAGGTGCTTCCCAGTTTTAAATATAGAAAATCAAGAGACAGAGTAACAGAAGTAATATTCAGGGTCAGATGCTCAGTCAGGAGCTAAACTGGCCACTAAGCGCCGGGAATCCTGGTTTCCGGTACAATGTTCTTTTCAGGCAAAACTCCAAATCCAACCCTATCCCTTCATCATGCATAACTGAGATTCTATAAGCCTCATAACGTTCTTTTGTAAAGATGATCAATTTCACAATGTGTGCAGCAGATTTTCAAAACTATGTCCTTTGATAAGTGCATCATATATCCTATTGAACTTTCTCTTGAAAATACATTCCTTAAAGTAGCATTTAACTCTGCTGAGATGAGCAGTTTTTATATTTAAAAGGAAAGTTTCTGTTTCTTGTTCTTTCAGGAATTCTCACTTAGATTTTTTACTCCAGGAAAAGTTCCAAATGCATTGATACTTCTTGAAAAATATCCTTCCATGTGTCTAGGTATAATCCTGAAAATCCCTTCCTTAGAAGAAACGTAGGGCTATTTCTCAAATGTCATGCTGATGCTCAGGGAAGATGAGTTTTTAGAGACGTGAGGTGAAGATCCATTTTGGGGTCATAAGCAAAGCCTATGATTTTTTTTTTAACATCTTTATTGGAGTATAATTGCTTTACAGTGGTGTGTCAGTTTCTGCTTTATAACAAAGTGAATCAGTTATACATCTACCTATGTCCCCATATCTCTTCCCTCTTACATCTCCCTCCCTCCAACCCTCCCTATTCCCACCCCTCTAGGTGGTCACAAAGCACCGAGTTGATCTCACTGTGCTATGTGGCTGCTTCCCACTAGCTATCTATTTTACATTTGGTAGTGTATATATGTCCATGCCACTCTCTCACTTTGTCACAGCTTACCCTTCCCCCTCCCCATATCCTCAAGTCCATTCTCTAGTAAGTCTGTGTCTTTATTCCTGTCTTACCCCTATGTTCTTCATGACATTTTTTCCCCTTAGATTCCATATATATGTGTTAGCATAAGGTATTTGTCTTTCCTTTCTGACTTACTTCACTCTGTATGACAGACTATAGGTCCATCCCCCTCACTACAAATAACTCAATTTCATTTTGCTTTATGGCTGAGTAATATTCCATTGTATATACATGCCACACCTTCTTTATCCATTCATCCAATAATGGACACTTAGGTTTTTTCCAAATTCTGGCTATTGTAAATAGAGCTTCAATGAACATTTTGGTACATGACTCTTTTTGAATTATGGTTTTCTCAGGGTATATGCCCAGTAGTGGGATTGCTGGGTCATATGGTAGTTCTATTTGTAGTTTTTTAAAGAACCTACATACCGTTCTCCATAGTGGCTGTACCAATTCACATTCCCACCAGCAGTGCAAGAGGGTTCCCTTTTCTCCACACCCTCTCCAGCATTCATTGTTTCTAGATTTTTTGATGATGGCCATTCTGACTGGTGTGAGATGATATCTCATTGTAGTTTTGATTTGCATTTCTCTAATGATTAATGATGTTGCATGTTTTTTCATGTGTTTGTTGGCAGTCTGTATATCTTCTTTGGAGAAATGTCTATTTAGGTCTTCTGCCCATTTTTAGATTGGGTTGTTTGTTTTTTGGTTATTCAGCTGGATGTGGTGCTTGTAAATCTTGGAGATTAATCCTTTGTCAGTTGTTTCATTTGCAAATATTTCCTTCCATTCTGAGGGTTGTCTTTTGGTCTTGTTTATGGTTTCCTTTGTTGTGCAAAAGCTTTTAAGTTTCATTAGGTCCCATTTGTTTATTTTTGTTTTTATTTCCATTCTTCTAGGAGGTGGGTCAAAAAGGATCTTGCTGTGATTTATGTCATAGAGTGTTCTGCCTATGTTTTCCCCTAAGAGTTTGACAGCTTCTGGCCTTACATTTAGGTCTTTAATCCATTTTGAGCTTATTTTTGTGTATGGCGTTAGGGAGTGTTCCAACCTCATACTTTTACATGTACCTGTCCAGTTTTCCCAGCACCACTTATTGAAGAGGCTGTCCTTTCTCCACTGTACATTCCTGCCTCCTTTATCAAAGATAAGGTGACCATATGTGCGTGCGTTAATCTCTGGGCTTTCTATCCTGTTCCATTGATCTATATTTCTGTTTTTGTGCCAGTACCATACAATCTTCATTACTGTAACTTTGTAGTATCGTCTGAAGTCAGGGAGCCTGACTCCTCCAGCTCCGTTTTTCGTTCTCAAGATTGCTTTGGCTATTCGGGGTCTTTTGTGTTTCCATACAAATTGTGAGATTTTTGGTTCTAGTTCTGTGAAAAATTCCAATGGTAGTTTGATAGGGATTGCATTGAATCTGTAGATTGCTTTGGGTTGTATAGTCATTTTCACAATGTTGTTTCTTCCAATGAAGAACATGGTATATCTCTCCATCTATTTGTATCATCTTTAATTTCTTTCATCAGTGTCTTATAACTTTCTGCATGCAGGTCTTTTGTCTCCTTAGGTAGGTTTATTCCTAGATATTTTATTCTTTTTGTTGCAGTGGTAAATGGGAGAGTTTCCTTGACTTCTCTTTCAGATTTTTCATCATTAGTGTATAGGAATGCAAGAGTTGTCTGTGCATTAATTTTGTTTCCTGCTCCTTTGCCAAATCCATTGACTAGCTCTAGCAGTTTTCTGGTAGCATCTTTAGGATTCTCTATGTATATTATCACATCATCTGCAAACAGTGACAGCTTTACTTCTTCTTTTCCATTTTGGATTCCTTTTATTTCTTTTTCTTCTCTGATTGCTGTGGCTAAAACTTCCAAAACTATGTTGAATAATAGTGGTGAGAGTGGGCAACCTTGTCCTGTTCCTGATCTTAGTGGAAATGCTTTCAGTTTTTCACCATTGAGGACGATGTTGGCTGTGGGTTTGTCATATAGGGCCTTTATTATGTTGAGGAAAGTTCCCTCTATGCCTACTTTCTGCAGGGTTTTTATCATAAGTGGATGTTGCATTTGTCGAAAGCTTTCTCTGCATCTATTGAGATGATCATATGGTTTTTCTCCTTCAATTTGTTAATATGGTGTATCACATTGATTGATTTGCATATACTGAAAAATCCTTGCATTCCTGGGATAAACCCCACTTGATCATGGTGTATGATCCTTTTAATGTGCTGTTGGATTCTGATTGCTGGTATTGTGTTGAGGATTTTTGCATCTATGTTCATCAGTGACATTGGCCTGTAGTTTCCTTTCTTGGTGACATCTTTGTCTGGCTTTGGTATCAGGGTGATGGTGGCCTCGTAGAATGAGTTTGGGAGTGTTCCTGCCTCTGCTATATTTTGGAAGAGTTTGAGAAGGATAGGTGTTAGCTCTTCTCTAAATGTTTGATAGAATTTGCCTGTGAAGCCATCTGGTCCTGGGCTTTTGTTTGTTGGAAGATTTTTAATCACAGTTTCAATTTCAGTGCTTGTGATTGGTCTGTTCATATTTTCTATTTCTTCCTGGTTCAGTCTTGGCAGGTTGTGCATTTCTAAGAATTTGTCCATTTCTTCCAGGTTGTCCGTTTTATTTTCATATAGTTGCTTGCAGTAATTTGTCATGATCCTTTGTATTTCTGCAGTGTTGGTTGTTACTTCTCCTTTTTTATTTCTAGTTCTATTGATTTGAGTCTTCTCCCTTTTTTTCTTGATGAGTCTGGCTAATGGTTTATCAATTTTGTTTATCTTCTCAAAGAACCAGCTTTTAGTTTTATTGATCTTTGCTATAGTTTCCTTCATTTCTTTTTCATTTATTTCTGATCTGATCTTTATGGTTTCTTTCCTTCTGCAAACTTTGGGGGGTTTTTTGTTCTTCTTTATCTAATTGCTTTAGGTGTAAATTTAGGTTGTTTATTTGAGATGTTTCTTGTTTCTTAAGATAGGATTGTATTGCTATAAACTTCCCTGTTAGAACTACTTTTGCTGCATCCTGTAGGTTTTGGGTCATCGTGTCTCCATTGTCATTTGTTTCTAGGTATTTTTTGATTTCCCCTTTGATTTCTTCAGTGATCATTTCGTTATTAAGTAGTGTTTTGTTTAACTTCCATGTGTTTGTATTTTTACAGATCTTTTCCTGTAATTGATATCTAGTCTCATAGTATTGTGGTCAGAAAAGATACTTGATACAATTTCAATTTTCTTCAGTTTACCAAGGCTTGATTTGTGACCCAAGATATGATCTATCCTGGAGAATGTTCCATGAGCACTTGAGAAAAATGTGTATTCTGTTGTTTTTGGATGAAATGACCTATACGTATTAATTAAGTCCATCTTGTTTAATGTATCATTTAAAGCTTGTGTTTCCTTATTTATTTTCATTTTGGATGATATGTCCATTGGTGAAAGTGGTGTTTTAAAGTCCCCTACTATGATTGTGTTACTGTTGATTTCTCCTTTTATGGCTGTTAGTATTTGCTGTATGTTCTTAGGTGCTCCTATGTTGGGTGCATAAATATTTATAATTATTATATCTTCTTCTGGGATTGATCCCTTGATCATTTTGTAGTGTCCCTCTTTGTCTCTTGTAATAGTCTTTATTTTAAAGTCTATTTTGTCTGATGTGAGGATTGCTACTTCAGCTTTCTTTTGATTTCCATTTGCATGGAATATCTTTTTCCATCCCCTCACTTTCAGTCTGTATGTGTGCCTAGGTCTGAAGTGGGTCTCTTGTAGACAACATATATATGGGTCTTGTTTTCGTATCCATTCAGCCAGTCTGTGTTTTTTGGTGGGAGCATTTAATCCATTTACATTTAAGGTAATTATCGATATGTATGTTCCTATGACTATTTCCTTAATTGTTTGGGGTTTGTTATTGTAGGTCTTTTCCTTCTCTTCTCTTTCTTGCCTAGAGAAGTTCCTTTAGCATTTGTTGTAAAGCTGGTTTGGTGGTGCTGAACTCTCTCAGCTTTTGCTTGTCTGTAAAGGTTTTAATTTCTCCATCAAATCTGAATGAGATCCTTGCTGGGTAGAGTAATCTTGGTTGTAGGTTTTTCTCCTTCATCACTTTAAATATGTCCTGCCACTCCCTTGTGGCTTGCAGAGTTTCTGCTGAAAGTTCAGCTGTTAACCTTATGGGGATTCCCTTGTGTGCTATTTGTTGTTTTTCCCTGGCTGCTTTTAATATGTTTTCTTTGTATTTAATTTTTGATAGTTTGATTAATATATGTCTTGGTGTGTTTCTCCTTGAATTTATCCTGTATGGGACTCTCTGTGCTTTCTGGACTTGATTAACTATTTCCTTTCCCATACTAGGGAAGTTTTCAATTATAATCTCTTCAAATATTTTCTCAGTCCCTTTCTTTTTCTCTTCTTCTAGTACCCCTATAATTTGAATGTTGATGCATTTAATGTTGTCCCAGAGGTCTCTGAGAGTGTCCTGAATTCTTTTCATTGTTTTTTCTTCATTCTGCTCTGCAGTAGGTATTTCCACTATTTTATCTTCCAGGTCACTTATCTGTTCTTCTGACTCAGTTATTCTGCTATGGATCCCTTCTAGAGAATTTTTAATTTCATTTATTATGTTGTTATCACTGTTTTTTTGCTACTTAGCTCTTCTAGTTCCTTGTTAAATGTTCCTTTTATTGTCTCCATTCTATTTCCACGATTTTGGATCATCTTTACTATCATTATTCTGAATTCCTTTTCAGGTAGACTTCCTATTTCCTGTTCATTTGTTAGGTCTGGTGGGTTTTTGCCTTGCTCCTTTATCTACTGTGTGTTTCTCTGTCTTCTCATTTTGCTTAACTTACTGTGTTTGGGTCTCCTTTTTGCCAGCTGCAGGTTCACAGTTCCTGTTGTCTTTGGTGTCTGTCCCCAGTGGGTAAGGTTGTTTCAGTGGGTTGTGTAGGCTTCCTGGTGGAGGGGACTAGTGCCTGTGTTCTGGTGGATGAGACTGGATCTTGTCTTTCTGGTGGGCGGTCCACGTCTGGTGGTGTGTTTTGGGGTGTCTGTGGCCTTTTTATTATTTTAGGCAGCCTCTGTGCTAATGGGTGGCATTGTGTTCCTGTCTTGCTAGTCGTTTGGCATAGGGTGTCCAGCACTGTAGCTTGCTGGTCGTTGAGTGAAGCTGGGTCTTGACGTTGAGATGGTGATCTCTGGGAGAGCTTTAACCATTTGATATTACGTGGAGCTCAGAGGTCTCCTGTGGACCAGTGTCCTGAACTTTGCTGTCCCACCTCAGAGGCACAGCCCTGACACCTGACTGGAGCACCAAGAGCCTGTCATCCACACAGCTCTGAATAAAAGGGAGGAAAAAAGAAAGAAGGAAAGAAAGGAGAAGATAAAATAAAATAAAATAAAGTAAAATAAAATAAAGTTATTAAAATAAAAACTAAAAAATAATTATTAATAAACAATTTTTTAAGTAATAAAAAAAAAGAAGGAAAGAAAGAAGAGAGCAACCAAACCAAAAAACAAATCCACCAATGATAATAAGTGCTAAAAACTATACTAAAAAAAAAAAAAAAAAGAAACGGACAGACAGAACCCTAGGACAAATGGTAAAAGCAAAGCTATACAGACAAAATCTCACACAGAAGCATACACATACACACTCACAAAAAGAGACAAAAGGGAAAAAATCATATTTTGTTCCTCCAAAGTCCACCTCCTCAATTTGGGATGATTCGTTGTCTATTCAGGTATTCCACAGATGCAGGGTACATTAAGTTGATTGTGGAGATTTAATCCACTGCTCCTGAGGCTGCTGGGAGAAATTTCCCTTTCTCTTCTTCGTTCGCACAGGTCCCAGGGCTCAGCTTTGGATTTGGCCCTGCCTCTGCATGTAGGTCCCCAGAAGGCATCTGTTCTTCGCTCAGACAGGATGGGGTTAAAGGATCCGCTGATTCGGGGGCTGTGGCTCACTCAGGCCGGGCGGAGGGAGGGGCACGGAGTGCAGAGCGAGCCTGCTGTGGCAGAGGCCGGAGTGATGTTGCACCAGCCTGAGGTGCACCGTGAGATCTCCCGGGGAAGTTGTCCCTGGATCCCGGGACCCTGGCAGTGGTGGGCTGCACAGGTTCCTGGAAGGGGAGGTGGGGATAGTGACCTGTGCTTGCACACAGGCTTCTTGGTGGCAGCAGCAGGATCCTTAGCGTCTCATGCCCGTCTCTGGGGTCTGCGCTGATAGCCGCGTCTCGTGCCCGTCTCTGGAGCTCCTTTAAGCGGCGCTCTGAATCCCCTCTCCTCGTGCACCAGGAAACAATTTTCTTTTGCCTCTTCGGCAGCTCCAGGCCTTTTCCCGGACTCCCTCCCGGCTAGCCGTGGTGCACTGGCCCCTTTCAGGCTGTGTTCATGCCGCCAAACCCAGCCCTCTCCCTGCAATCCGGCCGAAGCCCAAGCCCCCGCCCACCCCGGAGGGTGAACAGACAAGCCTCTCGGGCTAGTGAGTGCTGGTTGGCACCGATTCTCTGGGTGGGAGTCTCTCCGCTTTGCCCTCCGCACCCTTGCTGCTGCGCTCTCCTCCGTGGCTCTGAAGCTTCCTCCCTGCCCACCCCCTGTCTCCACCAGTGAATAGGCTTCCAGTGCGTGGAAACGTTTCCTCCTTCACAGCTCCCTCCCAGAGGTGCAGGTCCCGTCCCTATTCTTTTGTCTCTGCTTTTTCTTTTTTCTTTTGTCCTACCCAGGTACGTGGGGAGTTTCTTGCCTTTTGGGAGGTCTGAGGTCTTCTGCCAGCGTTCATTAGGTATTCTCTAGGAGTTGTTCCACGTGTAGATGTATTTCTGATGTATTTGTGGGGAGGAAGGTGATCTCTGTGTCTTACTCCTCCGCCATCTTGAAGTTCTCTGGAAATGCTTCTTAATGAATGCTCTTTCAAGTTCCTGAGAGATCAGAAAGTATCATTGGAGCACCTAAACTCTAGGAGGACAGGGACACTCTGGGGCTTGTGACTGTGAGTGGTCCATTGGTGAGAAGAGCAGGGGATGGAAGGAGACGCAAACTCCTGTCTTCTCAGGGGAGCATATGACAGACTCTCTTTTTAAGACTTTGTAAATATCAAGCCTCAGATATTTCACGTTGATCTAAACCCCTGATGGAACCAGACACACAATAAATTATATAATTACTCTATTCAGATTTGCCAAAAAGCCTGCAGAGCTGATTCTATTCCATGCACCTGCTGATCAGATCAGCTCAGCATGTGTGTTAATGATCTCCAACCAGAGAACAGAAACAGGGACACAAAAACAATTCTGTCCTTGCTTCTCGGAGCTTAAATGTGAGAGCTCCTTAGAGCCAACTGCATCTGGTGTTCATGGGCGATCTAAAGGTAATTGCCAATGTAGTTGCCATTCCATGCTCACATTTCAAAGATGCAAATATGAGGAAACTTGTTTTTTCTTCTTTTCTTTTTTTTTTCTTTTTTTTTTTTTTTTTGTGGTACACGGGCCTCTCACTGTTGTGGCCTCTCCCATTGCGGAGCACAGGCTCCGGACGCGCAGGCTCAGTGGCCATGGCTCACAGGCCTAGCCGCTCCGCGGCATGTGGGATCCTCCCGGATCGGGGCACGAACCCGTGTCCCCTGCATCGGCAGGCGGACTCTCAACCACTGCGCCACCAGGGAAGCCCTATGAGGAAACTTTTGATGCATCCAGAGTTTATTGGTTTTCCTGATAATCAATCAATTTCACAAGTATTTACTGAATAGTGTGTACCCAGCATCCTTTCATAGAGGCATAAGAGATTCCAAAGAAGTAGAAATTGGTTCTTGTCTTTAATGAAGGCATTTCTAACCTTGTCAATTTATGCATTTAGTCATTCAACAAATTTTTTAAGCATGTGTGAGGATGATAAGCCATGTACACATTAAAGTCATTGAACATAGTAGAGCATAATTGGGTGCTACACGCAGTTTCTCCTCAAGGGCCAGGCAACAAAACAATACTCATGAAAACTACTAAGTGCCAGTACTGGCGACACAGAAATGGGCAAGACAGAGCCCATATTGTTAAGAAGCTGACAGCCAGGGAGAAAAATAAATAAACCAGAAATTACAACACAATATGGTATAATTAGGTAAGTGCAACAGAGGAGGGCAGATGGTCAAGGAATGCCCTTCAACTGAGTCTTGAAGCTTAAATATAAGTTCAAAGAATGTAGGTCCAGGGTTGAATGGGGAGAAATGTCAACGGCATGGCCGGAGAAAAAGACAAGCTTGTGACTTGCTTGCAACGGCCTCAGAAGTCACAACTCCCTCCTCTCTGACTGCGCCACGAATTCCAGCTACTTCAGTTTCGCCAAACTTTGGTCTCTATGTCTCCTCTACTGAGTGGAATCTCAGGGCTCTGCTCAGATTCAACATTCTGCACCACTGGGAGGAAACTAGAGATCCCGGGGCTGACTTTGAGACCTTTTCTTAGCGATTGCACTGCTGCGCCACCTGTTGGCCAACGCCTGAAAACCGTTGCCTTATGTTTGTCCAGTTTCATTTAGTTTGCGGTGGGAGGGAGGCTTAGTCCTGTACAAGTCACTCCATGTGGCTGGAACTTTCCCACGTGTCTTGAATAACCCTTCACTAGGCCCTGAAGCATCTACCTTCCAATTTCTCAAACCTCTGCCTCCATTCCTATTGCTTTCACGTCCTTCACTTCTTCCCTAGTGAAATTGCTGTCATGAGTCATTTGTGACATCCCTATTGCCACAGTCAATGGGTATTTTTCTTCCACCTTAAGCTTCCCTGACCGCTTGTTAGTATTTGAACTGATTAACTGGTATCTTCTTTTTGAAACTCTTTGGATTCTCAACGTTATGACTCAGCTTCTGCCTCTGACTCACTCTTCTCTGTTTTGTTTGTTGGCCTCAATGGCTCCACTGCTGGATAACAGGTGTTCCCCAGGACTATTCCCCAGGGTGCTTGTCCTGGACCCCCTGGGCATCTGCTCTATGTTCATAGCTTTACATTGTTAATTTCTTGTCCTGCCTGTCACTGTCTCTTTTATGCTAATGATTCTAACTTTGTGTGACCAATCCTGTCTTTACCCAAACTCTTGTCAGAGCTCTCCAGTTGCCTAGTATCTGGATATCCTGCCTCCAAATTGATCTGGATTCTGTCTCCTCTTTAACCTTGTCTTATGCTCTTCTTTCCATTGTTTACTGTAGTCCATCTACACTGACCTGAATTTAATTCCTAAAACACACCAAACTCTTTCCCACCTCAGGGTCTTTGCACATGCTGTTCCTGCTTCCTGATTCACTCTTCCCTCTGTTTTTCATGTCTATCTTTTCCTCATCCTAAGCTCTCAGTTTACCTGTAATCTCCTCAGAGAGACTTCCCTTGACAATCAACCTAGACTACTCAGGCGTACCTTGGACATATTGCGGGTTTGGTTCCACACCACCGCAATAAAGGGAATATCACCATAAAGCGAGTGACATGAATTTTGGGTTTCCCAATGCATATAAAAGTTATGTTTACACTACTCTGTATTCTCTTAAGTGTGCAATAGCACTATGTCTAAAAAATGTGCATGCTTTAAAAATATTTTATTGCTAAAAATGCTAACCATCATCTGACAATGCAGGGTTGCTACAAACCTTCAATTTGTTAAAAAAACAAAAAACAAAAAACAAAAAACAGTATCTCCAAAGTTCAGTTAAGTGAAGCACAATAATAAGCCTGTACTCTGTTATTCTCTATCACTACTCCTTCTTGCTTTCTCCATAGTACTTAGAATTTGTAATATTTATTGATGTATTTGCTTACTCATGTTGTATTCATGGGTTTATGTGTTTGTTCGCTTACGCTAAGCTTCACAAAGTCTGAGACCATGTCTGTTTTTTCAGTTCATCTCTCCTTGGCACTCAGCATACTGCCTGGCACACAGTAGTTTCTCACTAAGTATTTGTTGGATGCTGGAGTGATCTCATGACCAGACTCACTATCCTTTTCTTCTCTATAGAAATATCCTCCATGCCAGGTCTCCTGTGCTTGGCATTGATGTTGGTAACACAAACATATAAAGTCTTCCATAATCGTACAGCATTTTGTTCATGTATTAATAAAGAAAAATAAAGTTTCTGAGACAAAGTGAACACTGGGCTGAGAGAAAACGAGGGGTTAGGTTCTGTAGGATGGGGCTTTGAGGAAAGGAGCTGGTTACAGGGTTTTTAAAGCTGTGACCACAATTGGTCTCAAAGCTCAGATTCACTTCATTATGACATAGCTTCACCTTTGCTGAGTGCAGAGGGTACAGTTGACCCTCCAGACCACAAGCAGTCATCAGGCTGTTTTCCAGCTGGTTTTGACTAGTTTCCCAAGAAGCATTGTCCTGTAAGTGTGGCTCCCTCTTCTGAGGTCTTACAATTTCTCATACCCTCTGGACCCAGTTTCCTGCAGGTCATCATTTCCATTAAGCCCAAGATTTATCAGTATATTAGCACTTTCCATGTTGGATAATAATTCAGCTGTTTTCCAGCCTCTTCACCCCGATGTACCATGAACCAAGGCAGAGAGATTTGGTCTTCACCCTCTTTGCATCCTCTATAGCCTAGGTCAATGTCTGGCACACAGGAGACCCTGCAGTAAAGGTTTATGAATGAATGAATGCCAAACCTCCCCTAGCCAAGACAAATAGTAGCCAGGAAATTAGTCTCTGGGCTCTAGGTGTGTAGGTCAAGGGTTACCCAGAATTTTCTCTCTGATATCAGATAACTTCCATCCTCACATGGCAGTAACTCTGGGCAATGCTGGGGGCTGGGAGCACGTGGCAGTCAGAAAGAGCCAACGAGGACATGATGTTGTCCGGGGGTGGGGGTGGGGCGGGTTGGAGAGGTAAGGATGGCAGGAGGAGATGGATTCAAGGAATGTTTAAAAGGGGATGCCAGCAGGACCCTTTATTCTAGTGCCTGTGTAGTAAATTTAAGTCATCTTCCAGACAGTGTGAACATCAGAAGAAGGGTCTTCCACTCCATTAGGTAATTTAGGATTGCAAGAGGAGAGCATGACTAGCAAACTGTAAGAGCTGCCTCTACAAGAGAGTTTTAAATATATTATGCTCAACTGTCAGTACCAGTGCATTAAGGGTTCTGACACTTGTGGGGCTGCTGTAATTTGCCTCACATGTGTGAACACAGTATTCCCAGGGAATAAATTACTTTCACTTGCTTACCAAAGGAACAGAACAGATACTTTAATATTTATTCCTCCTCTTTGGCCAATAAATTACCTTTATATTGAGGATTTTGATTGAACATTTGCAGCAGCAGTGGGAGCAGGTGATAAACATGCCAAACCAGTTCCCCTGAATTCTGGGTAGGAGGATTTCAAGGAACTTAAAGTTTCACATCTTCTCCTATTAAATTATAAAGTTATGCATGATTTTTATGAGTTTTTTGCACTGTGAATAAGGGATTATCTTTCTTCAAACAAAACTACCCTGAATTATGTGGTTTTGCTATCTTTTCTTCCATCCATCCATCCATCCATCCATCTATCCATCCAACCAGCCAGCCAGCTAGCAGCCAACCATCCAACTACCCACCCACCCATCCATCTACCCATCCATCCACCTATCCATCCTACAGATCCTCATTTCCATTAAGCCCAGGATTTGTCAGTATATATATATTTGTCAGTATATGTTTCCATGTTTTGTTATAATTCACCTGTTTTTCCATCCTCTTTACCCCAGTATACCATGAACCAAGGCAGAGAGACTTGGCCTTCTTTCTCCATCATGTATCAGCATATGTGTCCATCCCCATCTCCCACATGACAGATTTGGGATGGTTTGTCTACTCACTAAAAGAACATGATTTCTGTATTTTCAAAATCTCTGTGTAGAAAATTTTTTTCTTTGCATTTGTATGCTCTCTACACTTTCTGCACACACTTTCTCACCTCCCACACCTTTCTCAATAAATGCCAACACTATTGCCCCTATGATTACAGCAATAGTATTTTTTCCAGAGTCAACAATGACTGTCATGTCACTAAAGCCACATTTTGTGTCGTGGTTGTCTTCTCTCACTCACTCTCTGTCTTTGGCTTCCACATTGTTACATCCTTCTGGTTTTCCCACCACGTTTTGGGCTCATAGCCCTTTCATTATTTCATAGGTTCATATCCCTTTCATTATTGGTTTCTTGCCCCTCAGTCCTACTTATCTGCATTTCTCAATCATCTCTCTGAATGATCTCATTCCCTCCTGTAGGAGTTTACTAGGGCTGCTGTAACAAAGTACCACAAACTTGGTGGCTTAACTAGCAGAAATGTATTGTCTCATAGTTCTGGAGGCTAGAAGTCTGAGATCAAGGTGTCAGCAGGGTTGCTTCCTTTCTGAGGCCTGTGAGAGGAAATCTATTCCATGCTTCTTGCCTAGCTCATGGTGATTTGTTGACAATCTTTGGCATTCTTTGGCTTGTAGAAGCATCACCCCAATATCTGCCTTCATCTTCACATGGTGTTTTCACTCTGTGTGTGTGTGTGTGTTCAAATTTCCCTTTTTTATAAGGATACCAGTCATATGGAATTGGGCCCACCCTAACGGCCTCATTTTCATTTGATTACCTCTGTAAAGACCCCTTCTCTAAATAAGGTCACATTCTGACATACTGGGGCGTTAGGATGTCAACCTGTGAATTTTGCCGCTTGTGATGGGGGGTGGACACATTTTAATCCATAACCTCTGCTATGGTTTCAATGACTTGTCCATATACTGATGACTCTCAAATCTGTGAATCCATCCAAAACCTGTCTCCTAAACTCTAGACCTGTGTGTCCAACTGCCCACTGTCCATCCCCCCTTGGGTGAATTTCCTGTGCCTTAAACTCAACATGTCTAAGACTGTATTCATCACCCACCCCCTGAACTAGGTCTTCCCCCTAGCTCAGTGAATAATGGCTTATCAGTTCAACTGTCTGGACAGAAACTGATATTTATCCTTGACTCTTCCTTCACCCTCATTTCTACAACCACATCCAATTATTTCCCAAGTTAAATCGATTCTCTCTTTCTGCAGTAGCTCTCAAATCTACCCCTTCTACTCACTGCTACCACCTCTTCAAGGTCACTACCCTCTCTCCTCCAGACCACTCCAGTGTTCTCTCTCTCTTTATTTTTAATTATATGTTTGGACGCATTGGGTCTTCGTTGCTGCGCGCAGGTTTTTTCTTTAGGTGCAGCGAGCAGGGGCCACTCTTCATTGCAGTGTGTGGGCTTCTCATTGTGGTGGCTTCTCTTGTTGTGGAGCATGGGCACTAGGAGCACAGGCTTCAGTAGTTGCAGCGCACACTGGCTCAATAGCTGTGGCATGTGAGCCCTACTGCGCGTGGGCTCAGTAGCTGTGGCGCATAGGCTTAGTTGCTCCACGGTATGTGCGATCTTCCCGGACCAGGGATAGAACCTGCGTCCCCTGCCTTGGCAGGCGGATTCTTAACCACTACACCACCAGGGAAGTCCCTCTGGTGTTCTCTTAATAAGTCCTTCTATCTCTGGTTTTACTCCCTCTTAATCCACTGAAGAGCATTCTTCTAAAAACCCAAATCTGATCATTCCATTTTCCTGCTTAAAGCCATTCTGTGGCAGTGTGGACAGTGTGGACACCATAACAATTGTGGAAATGACCCGATGTGGGTTGTTTAGCTTTCCCCGTGTCCCCTGAGGAAGAAACTTGCAGCTGTATTTAGATTGTGGCTTAAATCACAGCAGAGCTGCCTCTGCCAGTTCTTGACTTGTACTCTTCCCAAGTGACAAATGTATATACTAACTGTATTAACTGTACCCTGGCATGCTCATCTACTCATTTATTTATTTCTGCTCATGAACAAGGCATAAGTATTTTGTGAACTGATGCATAGGCTTATGGTTTGAAAGCCAATTCCCAAATGAGAAGATACTTGCAGACTATTGGCAGTGGCAAGTCAATTGGCTCCCAGATTAAAAGTTGGCTTGCCCATCCATTTGGCATATAGCTTTCATTGTATAAATTACTGTGTACTTTGCTTTTCCTCTCCTACACCATAAGACAAAGAGGGCAGGCATTGTGCCTTCTTATCTTCCTTACACTTAGCAAAGGACTAGGCATATAGTAGGCATCAATAACTTTAATAACAGAATTAGGCCAATAGCCTCAGGTCTTCTGAATTGGCTTTTGACAGTAATGAATTATGAGGCCACCTTATTAATATTTTGTCAAGTCTGTCGATCAAGAAACTCACCAGGACCATTTGGAAGGGAATGTATTCCAAGAGATTCTACCAGGGAAGAATTTGTAAGGGTTTCTACAGTCAGTAGGGAGTATTTTGCAAGATTTTCAGAGCAATAGTGACATTGCAAGAGGGTAGCACTTATGCTGTAAGGTACCGAGGGACCTTAGTCCCTTTTTGTGCACCTCTCTGTGGGTAAATACCCTGGTACAAATTACAAGAAAATTAAGGCTTTGGGGGAAGAAGAGACCAAAGCTCAACTAGAAGAAAGTCAATGTGAAGGCTTAAAGAAAAGCAAACGGTATTCAAAGCAAGCTCAACATACAAAAATCCAGAATTAGAAAACAAATTAGAATCAGTTACTTATTTTAGCAAGAAGTTATTATTTCAAGCATAAACACTCCCACTGCATCTAAAATATGATTTTAGCATACCATTACATTATTTGTATGTGTCTTAAGAATAGTATATTTGCTATTATAAAAAGCAAAATAGTAGTGTGGCCTTTTTTTAAATTGAAGTATAGTTGATTTATAATATTGGGTAAGTTGCAAGTGTACAGCATAGTGATTTTTTTTTTGCAGATTATATTCCATTACAAGTTATTGAATATAATTCCATTTGCTGTACAGTAAATCCTTGTTGCTTATCTATTTTATGTATAGTAGTTTGTACCTGTTAATCCCATACTCCTAATTTGTCCCTCTACCCCTCTCTCTCCCCTTTATAACCATAAGTTTGTTTTCTATGACTGTGAGCCTATTTCTGTTTTATATATAGATTCATTTGTATTATTTGTTAGATTCCACATATGACTGATATCATATAGTATTTGTATTTCTCTGTCTGACTTATTCCACTAAGCATAATATTCTTTAGGTTGATCTGTGTTGCATCTGTGTGGCAGCAAATGGCAATATTTCATTCTTTTTTATGACTAAGAATCCATTGTGTGTGTGTGTGTGTGTGTGTGTATGTGTGTATCATATCTTCTTTTTTAATATATATCTTTATTGGAGTATAATTGCTTTACAGTGTTGTGTTTCTGCTGTACAACAAAGTGAATCAGCTATATGTATACATATATCCCCATATTCCCTCCCTCTTGAGCCTCCCTCCCACCCTCCCTATCCCACCCCTCTAGGTGGTCACGAGGCACGGAGGTGATCTCCTTGTGCTATACAGCAACTTCTCACTGGTCTTCCATTTTACATTCGGTAGTATATATATGTCAGTGCTACGCTCTCAGTTCATTCCAGTTTCCCCTCCTCCACCTGTGTCCTCAAGTCTGTTCTCTACATCTGTGTCTTTATTCCTGCCCTGCCACTAGTTTCATCAGTACCGTTTTTTTAGATTCCATATATGTGCACTAGCATACGGTATTTTTCTGACTCTTTCACTCTGTATGACAGACTCTAGGTCCATCCACCTCACTACAAATAACCTTATGGGGACCATTCAGACTCTGATCTGGGCCAATTCCTGCATGTGCTTGCCCCCAAAGTCCACAGCTGCCAGAGCTAGACCGTTTTCATTTGTGGGAACACTCATTGTCTACATAGATGCAGGGTCTACTTAGCTCAGCAGCTTGTACAGCTTATGGAAAGATTTTTGATCTTCTTCCTTAGTTGCCCCATCCCTGGGGTTCAGCTTTGGTTTTATCCCCACCTCTGCGTGTGGTCCACCCACAGGAGTCTGGTCCTGAGGCTGCCTTGGAGCTCTTGGGTCTGCCCCAGTGAGGACAGAGCGCAGAGGTGGTATGACTGCTTGGATCGCAGGAGCCCCGACAGTGCCAAATGTGCAGGGAAGCTGGTGGCCACTGGCGCAAGAGATATCGCCCTAGTGAGGGCCTTTTCTGGATCCCGCAGTGAGGCGCGTGAGGGCCAACCCTGGCCAGGCTTTTTCTGGCACCCGGCAGCAGGCGCGCAAGGGCCATCCCTGAGAGTGCTTCGTTTATTGTTGTCAGCAGGCACTGGCGTGTGGGGAGGGAGAGGCTGCAAGAGTGGCTTGTCCCCCTGCGTGTAACTCAGCAGTAGCACCCTGCTTCCATGGCAGTCCAGTCTTCCTCTGTAGGTATTCCCTGCTGCGGATTTCCTCCCTCCCGTCCCCTCAGTCCGTCTCCCCACAGCCAACAGCAATTCTCCCTCCGGGCCTGTTCTCCAGTCCCCGTGCTCCAGCTCCCAGCCCCCTTGCACACCTGTGAACACATGTCCCAGTCCAGGGCATGTAGTGCTGCGGTACGACTATTTTTCACTGTGTCCCATCTGCCACCAATCGGCCGCTTCACCCTCTTCCGACAGCCTCAAATGCTTCCCTTCTGTCCCAATCGATGTCCCTGTCAGAGAGGGGTTTTCCCCGAATTTGGGACTCTCTTCTTTGCTTCAGCCTCCCCCCCCCCACCTTCCCGGGGTGCAGGTCGCATCCGGCTTCCTCTCCTCCTCCTCCCTTATTTTTTCCATCCTACCCAGTTATGCAGGGATCTTTATAGTCCTGTCCGGTGTCCAAGGTCTTCTGCTAGTCTTCAGCCGGTGTTCTGTGAGAATTGTTGCATCTATAGATGTATTCCTGATGCATCTGTGGAGAGAGATGAACTCCACGTCCTCCTACTTCTCCGCCATCTTCTATCTCTGTGCCATGGATTGCCTCAGGGCAGGTAAACCATCACCTTCAATCCTTTTGCCCTCTGAGCCTAGCAGGATTCTTGTATAACTTTTGTCAATGGAAAAATTAATCAACAGCTGATCCTTCAGACTCCAGCAGTTTGAGGTAGCAACAAAATGACTGCGGCTCCCAACCACTCTCCTCAACATCTCTATATCATATCATCTTAAGCCAGTCATTGGTTGATGGGCACTTGGGTTGCCTCCATGTCTTGGGTACTATAATTAGAACTGCTATGAATATTGGTGTGCATTTATCTTTTCAAATTAGGGTTTTAATTTTTTCCAAATACATACCCAGGAGTAGGATTGCTGGATCATATGGTAACTCTATTTTTAGCTTTTAAAGGAATCTCCATACTGTTTTTCATAGTGGATGCACCAATTTACATTCCTACCAACTGTGTATGAGGGTTCCCATTTCTCCATACCCTCTCCAGCATGTATTATTTGTAAACTTTTTGATGATAGCCATTATGACTGGTGTGAGATGATACTTCATTGTGGTTTGATTTGCATTTCTCTAATAATTAGCAATGTTGAACATGTTTTCATGTGCCTGTTGGCTGTCAGTATGTCTTCTTTGGAGAAATGTCTATTTAGATCTTCTGCCCATTTTTTGATTGGGTTATTTGTTCAATATTAGGTTGTATGAGCTGTTTGTATATTTTGGATATCAATCTCTTGTCTATTGCATCATTTGCCAATATTTTCTACCATTGTGTAGGTTGTCTTTTCATTTTATTGATGGGTTCCTTTGCTGTGCAAAAGCTTAGAAGTTTGATTAGATCCCATTTTATATTTTTGCTTTTGTTTCTTTAACCTTGGGAGACTGATCTAAGAAAATATTACTACAATTTATGTTAAAGAATGTTTTGCCTATATTTTCTTCTAGGAGTTTTATGGTGTCATGTTTTACATTTAGGTCTTTAAACCATTTTTTAAAATTGAACTACAGTTGATTTACAACATTGTGTTAGTTTCAGGTATACAGCACAGTGATTCAGTCAGATATATTTTATATATATATCTATATATCTATATCTATATCTATACACCTTTTCAGACTCTTTTCCCTAATAGATTATAACAAAATATTGAGTATAGTTCCCCGTGCTATACAGCAGGTCCCTGTTATCTATTTGATATATAGTAGTGTGTATATGTTACTCAATATTGTCAAAATGACTGTACTTCTCAAGGTAATCTACAGATTTAATGCAATCCCTATCAAATTACAATGGCATTTTTCAGAGAACTAGAACAAATAATCCTAAAATTTATATGGAAACACAAAAGACCCTGAATAGCCAAAGCAATGTTGAGAAAGAAAAACAGAGCTGGAGGAATCAGGCTCCCTGACTTCAGACTATATACTACAAAGCTACAACAATCTTTAAACCATTTTGAGTTTATTTTTGTATATGGTGTGAGGGAGTGTTCTAATTTCATTGATTACATGTAGCTGTCCAGCTTGCCCAACTGCACTTGTTGAAGAGACTGTCTTTTCTCCATTGTATATTCTTGCCTTCTTTGTCATAGATTAATTGACCATAGTTGTGTGGGTTTATTTCTAGGGTCTCTATTCTGTTCCATTGATCTATGTGTCTGTTTTTGTGCCAATACAATGCTGTTTTGATTACTGTAGCTTTGTATTATAGTCTGAAGTCTGGAAGGGTTATACCTTAGTTTTATTCTTTTTCCTCAAGATTGCTTTGGCAATTCTGGGTCTTTTGTGGTTCCATATGAATTTTGGGATTATTTGTTCTAGTTCTGTGAAAAAAAGTAATGGGTGTTTTGATAAGGATTGCATTAAATCTGTAGGTTGCTTTGAGTAGTATGGCCATTTTAACAATATTAATTCTTCTAATGCAAGAACAGGGGATATCTTTTCATTTCTTTGTATCATATTTAATTTACTTTATCAGTGTTTTATAGTTCTCAGAGTGTAGGTTTTTCACCTCCTTGGTTAAGTTTATTCCTAGGTATTTTATTCTTTTTGACATGATTTTAAATGGGTTTTTTCTCCTCTTTCTAACATTTCATTATTAGTGTAAAGAAACACAACAGATTTCTATATATTGATCTTGTATCCTACTATCCTGCTGAATTCATTTATCCATTCTAATAGCTTTTGTGTGGAGACATTAGGGTTTTCTATATAGAGTACCATGTCATCTGCAAATAGTGACAGTTTTACCCCTTCCCTTCCTATTTGGATACCTTTTATTTGTTTTTCTTATCTGAGTGCTGTGGTAGCTAAGACTTCCAATACTATGTTGAATACAAATGATAAGAGTGGGCATCCTTGTCTTTTTCTTGAATTTAGCAGGAAGATTTTCAGCTTTTCACTGTTTAGTATTATGTTTGTTGTGAGTTTGTCATAAATGGCCTTTACTATGTTGAGATATGTTCCCTCTATACCCATTTTGGTGAGTGTTTTTATGAATGGATTTTGAACTTTGTAAAATGCTTTTTCTGCATCTATTGAGACAGTCTTGTGAGTTTTGTCTTTCATTTTGTTTATGTGGTGTATCACATTGATTGAAACACCCTTGCAAACCTGGAATGAACCCAACTTGATAATAGTGTATGACCCTTTTAATGTATTGTTGGATTCAGATTGCTAATATTTTGTTGAGGATTTTTGCATCTATATTCATCAAAGATACTGGCCTATAAATTTTTTTTGGTAGTATCTTTTTCTAGTTTTGGTATCAGGGTGATAATGTCCTCATAGAATGAATTTGGGAGTATTCCTTGCTCTCATAGTTGTGTAGTATTAATGCCAGCATCTAAGAGAACTAAGAGAAAGGGTGTGTATTCAAAGGCACAATTTCCAGAACTGCATTTAATAATCTAGGAGTAGCTGAACTATAAATTTATACCAGGCCTGTTAGCACTTTTATTTTCTTCATATAGCATAGCATTTTCTTATCTATTTTACTTCAGTTTACTGAGATGATCTCTTTGGGAAATGTTCTAAAATGGATTCTAAATTTTTCATTTTCATGGGTTAAAGTAAATATTCCAGAACCACAGAACAGGCCTTTTCACTGTGTGGCCAATGAATCTCTACTTGTTGGCATCAGAGTGACTGGGGTAATGGGAGAAGTGAGGTTGGTGCATCTTAAGAGATTCTCCCTCTCCACCTTCACCTAGGAATCAGCCAGCTCTCTTCCAGTGGAAAACTTGTCCCCAGGTGTTCAGCAAAGGTAACACCCTGCTATACCCCCTTAAAAATGTCTGTCATTGGGTTCTTATAGGAAAGCTGGTAAGAATTCCCAAAAATCTTCCTAAATGCTCTCAATGGGCCCCTCCCTGAGAACCAAGACGGTCACCCATAGAGACGGCTGCAATCCAAAGAGAAATAGTGAGTGAAAACTTCAGAGATAAAGGGGGAAGGACAGGTCAGGAGGGAGCTTCGAGGTTGGGTGCATGCAAAGGTCCTGCAGAGTCGGTATCAGACACAGAAGCCTCAGAAGTTGGATATGGCTGGTTAGAAAACAGGAGATTTACTGGGTGGACTTGGGAGGAAAGACTCACAGAACCTTGGAAAATGTGCAGGAACTAAGAGACCTTTACAGCCAAGCAGCTAAAACAATCTGCCATGTTGTTGCTGTTGCCATCACTACCAACACCCTGACCAGACAGCCTGCCACTGCTGCTCATGGAACTTTAGCCTTCCTGGCTTCCCTGAGATTCAGAGTTCTGGATAGGAGCATCTGATAAGCTGAAACCAAACCATGTCTGCACCTTATTGCCAGGGGCAGGGAGAGTTATCTCTTTCCTTTAGCTTCTACTCTGGGATATGAGGCACTTTTCCACCAAAGATTATGTAATGGAGAGGGTAGCTTCCCCCTAAATGAGAAGGGAGTTGGGTACTGGGCAGTTAAAAATAGGACAGAGAGCCAAGGTATCCACATTAAAAACATTCAGGGAGTTATTAACTGGGCTCAGAGATTTTTAAAAAATATTTGTTCTTTTGCAATGAAAAACATCTTCTATTATTTGGGGAATTTTTGAAGACCAAGACTATCACCCCCAAAATTTTAAAGGCAATTTTGTGATACTCTGCTGACTCACATCTAGGATCAGCCACATAGATTCAAAATTCTTTCTTAGGTCCCTTTGGAGTACTTTAAAATCCATTGCAGATTCCTATGAATGTTCAGCAGAAATCATCAAGGTTAACCCATAATCTAATTCTACAGATGACAGAAGGTATAAGGAGCAACAAGCATGAGTAGTCAGAGACTGGGTGTGGGCAAGATAAGAGGTAACCCAGGTTAGGAAAACAACTTCAGACTTAATAAAATATGGGTGTGATTAGAGACACAGTTGAGGGAAGGGAATCATCCTTGGGCAGCACTGAGGAAATAAAATCTTGATACTGTAGGGAGCTGGAGGGTCAGAAATTATCTAAATGAGCAAGTGTTAAAGATGGTATTTTATTTGGGGGAGGAGAACCAGGAGAAAGGCATCTTGACCTCAAGCTCTTCTTTAGAATACAAATCTAGAACAGGTGCTTGACAAGTATACGGGTTGCTTAAGAAAGAATGGAGCTCTTCTGGCAAACACAGGCCCTGGGTGAGGGGTGCTGTGGTTGCATTGCACAAGACTGAGGTCATGACCAGGAAGACTAACTAAGACCAGTTTATATGTACAGATACTATAATTATTGATGTTCTTTCTATTTTTACCATGTGAATGCCTGGATCTTAGCAGGGGGAAAATGGTCTCACTGCAATACACGTTACTAAAGGGGACTTCCCATTTCTCTTTAAAGAACATGTTTTTGCTTGAAAATTTTCCAAATAGGTGCATTTCCTCCAGGTTCTATCTATTCTTTGCATTCTGCCCTCTCCTGCAAGTTTTGCCTTCATGAGACTCTCCTTCCAACCCATCATCCCTTTTCAAAATACTTCTTTTGTTCTTAATAGTTAAAAGGGCAAAATCCCCACTTGGCTTTGCTGGAAGCTGCTCTGGGCTCTCTTCCAATCCAAACCCTGCCCTGGGCTCTCTTCCAATCCAAACCCTGCCCTGCTCTAGGCTCTGCTGGACTCCACCGTCCTCTACTAAGCATCCTCTAATTTTTCAGTCTGAAATTAATCTCTCCACCCTCTGAACAATAATTGTTCTTACTTTATGTACCACTGAACTAGTTTCCTTTCATATTCTTAGGTATTCTTGTGAATATTTATTCTCTTATCTTCCCAACAAGATTGTTAACCTCTTGCATACAGAAAGAGCTCAACAATTCTGGTCAGCTGAAATGCGAAGGCAGCAAAGTACATTGGGAAGAATATGAGCTTTGGAACTGGACACATCTGATTTTTAATCCTTACTTGGGCTATGGAGATTTACTTTCCTCATATGTAAAATGGGGATAGTAAAAGTCACCCCACAGTATTGTTGTGATGTCTGGAGATCTTATGTGAAGATCTTAGTACATATAAAGTGTTTAGTAAGTGCTAGGCATTTTTAGTTTTGCATCATAAAAATAGGAAGCAGTGATGTACTCTTTAGTTTTAAAGTTAGTTACAGAGAAAAATCATATTCCAGATAGAATAAATACTGCTTTAGAGATATGTATAACAAAAGTGTAACAATTATTAGTCTTTTCCTCCAAAAAATTACAGACTTTAGGTAAACAAAGAGCTTTTAAAAGGTTTTTTTTAAAGTCACTTTAATATGCATTTATAAATACCCAAATATTTCAGTTTTACATCTCAAAACTCTAGTTTTTAGGTAATGATCATTTGATAATCATTTCAAATAAAATAATTAAGTCTCAGAAAACATTTCATATGAAACATATAATCCATACAAAAAATATGGATAATAACATAATGAACAGCCAGGTCATTTTATTTACTTTTTGCTGATTTGTTTTTAATTTTTATTTTATATTGGAGTATAGTTGATTTACAGAGTGTTAGTTTCAGGTGTACAGCAAAGTGATTCAGTTATACATATCTCCATTCTTTTTCAGATTCTTTTCCCATATAGGTTATTACAGAATATTGAGTAGAGTTCCCTGTGCTACATAGTAGATCCATGTTGATTATCTATTTTATATATAGTAGCGCTTATATGTCAATCCCAAACTCCTAATTTATCCCTCCCCGACTTTCTCCTTTGGTAACCATAAGTTTCTTTTCGAAGTCTGTGAGTCTGTTTCTGTTTTGTAAATAATTTCATTTGTATAACTTTTTAGATTCCACATATATGTGATATCATATATTTGTCTTTGTCTGGCTTACTCCACTTAGTAAGTGAAGGTCCATCTCTAGGTCCATCCATTAATAATAATGCAAATGGCATTATTATTAAATGGCTGAGTAGTATTCCATTGTATATGTGTACCACTTCTTTATCCATTCCTCTATCGATGGACATTTAGGTTGTTTCCATGTCTTGGCTACTGTGAATACTGCTGCAATGAACATTGGGGAACATGAATCTTTTGGAAGTATGGTTTTCTATGGATATATGCCCAGGAGTGGGATTGCTGTATCATATGGTGGTTATATTTTTAGTTTTTTAAGGAACCTCCATACTGTTCTTCATAGTGGTTGTACCAATTTACGTTTTCACCAACTGTATACGACGGTTTCCTTTTTTCCACCCCCTCTCCAGCATTTATTGTTTGTAAATTGTTTTGATGATGGCCATTCTGACCGGTGTGATGTGATACCTCACTGTACTTTTGATTTGCATTTCTCTAATAATTAGCAATGTTGAGCATCTTTTCATGTGCTTTTTAGCCATCTGTATGTCTTCCTTTGAGAAATGTCAATTTAGGTATTCTGCCCATTTTTTATTGGTTTACTTGTTTTTTGATATAGAGCGGCATGAGCTGTTTGTATATTTTGGAGATTAATCCCTTGTCAGTCGCTTCATTTGCAAATATTTTCTCCTATTCTGTGGGTTGTCTTTTCGTTTATTTATGGTTTCCTTTGCTGTGCAAAAGCTTTCAAGTTTAATTAGGTTCCTTTTGTTTATTTTTGTTTTTATTTTCGTTACTCTAGGAGGTGGATCCAAAAAGATATTGCTGCAATTTATGTCAAAGAATGTTTTGCCTATGTTTTTCTCTAAGAGTTTTATAGTGTCTGGCCTTACATTTAGGTCTTTGATTCATTTTGAGTTTATTATTATGTATACTGTTAGAGAATATTCTAATTTCATTCTTTTACATGTAGCTGTCCAGTTTTCCCAGCACCACTTATTGAGGAGACTATCTTTTCTCCATTGTATATTTTTGCCTCCTTTGTCATAGATTAGGTGACCACAGGTGCGTGTGTTTAGCTCTGGGCTTTTAATCCAGTACCATTGACCTATATTTCTGTTTTTGTGCCAGTATCATACTGTCTTGATTACTGTAGATTTGTAGTATAGTCTGAAGTCAGGGGGCCTGATTCCTCCAGCTCCAGTTTTCTTCCTCAGGATTGCTTTAGTTATTCGGGGTCTTTTGTGTTTCCATACAAATTAAAAAAAATTTTTGTTCTAGTTCTGTGAAAAAATGCCATTGGTAATTTGATAGGGAATGCACTGAATCTGTAGATTTCCTTGGTAGGGAATGCACTGAATCTGTAGATTTCCTTGGGTAGTATCGTCATTTTGATGATGTTGATCCTTCCAATCCAAAAGTATGGTATATCTTTCCCTCTGTTTGTGTCATCTTCAATTTCTTCATCAGTGTCTTATAGTTTTCAAAGTACAGGTCTTTTGTCTCCTTAGGGAGGTTTATTCCTAGGTATTTTCTTTTTTTTTTCATTTTTATTGGAGTATAGTTGGTTTACAATGTTTTTAGTTTCAGGTGTACAGCAAAGTGAATCAGTTGTACATATACATACATCAACTCTTCTTTAGATTCTTTTTTTAGATTCTTTTCCCATATAGGTACTCAATACTAATTAGAGTTTTGAGTTAATTTCCCTGTGCTATACAGTAGGTCCTTATTAGTTATCTATTTTATATATAGTAGTGTGTATATGTCAATCCCATTCTCCCAATTAATCCCTCCCCCTGACTTTATCCCTGGCAACCATAAGTTTGTTTCTTTACATCTGTGACTCTGTTTGTTTTGTAAATAAGTTCATTTGTACCATTTTTTTTAGGTTCCACATATAAACAATATCATATGATATTTGTCTTTCTCTGACTTACTTCACTCATTATGACAATCTCTAGGTCCATGCATGTTGCTGCAAATGGCATTATTTCATTCTTTTTTATGGCTAAGTATTATTCCATAGTATATATGTACCACATCTTCTTTATCCATTCCTCTGTTCATGGACATTTACTTTGCTTCCATGTCTCCTAGGTATTTGATTCTTTTTGATGCGATGGTAAACTTGTTTCCATAATTTCTCTTTCTGATCATTCATTTTTAGTGTATAAAAATGCAACAGATTTCTGTGTATTAATTTCATATCCTGCAACTTTACCAAATATATTGATGAGCTCTAGTAGTTTTCTGGTAGCATCGTTAGGATTTTCTACATATAGTATCATGTCATTTGCAAACAGTAACAGTTTTACTTCTTCTTTTGCAGTTTGGATTCCTTTTATTTTTTTTCTTCTCTGATTTCTGTGGCTAGGACTTCCAAAACTATGTTGAATAATAGTGGTGAGAGTGGACATCCTTGTCCTTTTCCTGATCTTAGAGGAAATGTTTTCAGCTTTTCACCATTTAGTTTGATGTTAGCTGAATGTAGGTTTGTCATATATGTCCTTTATTATATTGAGGTAGGTTCCCTCTATGCCCACTTTCTGGAGTTTATTTTTTTATGATGAATCGGTTTTGAATTTTGTCAAAAGCTCTTTCTGCATCTATTGAGGTGATCATATGGTTTTTATTCTTCAATTTATGTGGTGTATCACACTTATTAATTTGTAAATATTGAAAAATCCTTGCATCCCTGGGATAAAGACCACTTGATCATGGTGTAAGATCCTTTTAATGTGTTGTTGGAGTCAGTTTGGTAGCATTTTGTTGACGATTTTTGTGTCTATGTTCATCAGTGATATTGGCCTGAAATTGTTTTTTGTGATATCTTTGGTTTTGGTATCAGGGTGATGGTGGCCTCATAGAATGAGCATGGGCATGTTCCTTCCTCTGCAAGTTTTTGGAATACTTTCAGAAGAATAGGTGTTAACTCTTCTCTAAATGTTTGATAGATTTAACCTGTGAAGCCATTTGGTCCTGGGCTTGTGTTTAATCAGTTTCAATTCCAAGGCTTGTGATTGGTCTGTTTCTTCCAGGTACAGCCTTGGAAGTTTGTATCTTTCTAAGAATTTGTCCATTTCTTCTACATTGTTCATTTCATTGGCATATAGTTGCTTGTAGTAGTCTCTTATGATCCTTTGTATTTCTGTGGTGTCAGTTGTAACTTCTTTTTAATTTCTAATTTTATTGATTTGAGATCTCTTCCTTTTTTTTCTTGATGAGTCTGGCTAAATGTTTATCAATTTTGTTTATCTTTTTAAAGAAGCGGCTTTTAGTTTCATTGATGTTTCTATTGTTTTCTTTGTCTCTATTTCATTTATTTCTACTCTGATCTTTATGATTTCCTTCCTTCTACTAAGTTTGGGTTTTGTTTGTTTTTCATTCTCTAGTTGCTTTAGGTATAAGGTTAGGTTGTTTGAGATTTTTCTTGTTTCCTGAGGTAAGCCTTGCTATTAAATTCCCTCTTAGAAATGCCTTTACTATGTCCCCTAGGTTTTGAATCATTGTGTGTGTGTTTTAATTTCTCTAAAGGTACTTTTTGATTTCCTCCTTGACATCTTTAGTGATCTACTGGTTGTTTAGTAACATATTGTTTAGCCTCCACGTGTTTGTATTTTTTACAGGTTTTTTCTCATAGTTGATTTGTAATCTCATAGGGTTGTGGTTGCAAAAGATGCTGGATATGATTTCAATTTTCTTAAATTGACCAAGGCTCATTTTATGGCATGTGATCAATCCTGGATAATGTTCCCTGGGCACTTGAGAAGAATGTGTATTTTGCTGTTTTAGATGGAATGCTCTCTCTATATTCAAGGCCTGTGTCTCCTTAATGATTTTTTGTCTGGATGATCTGTCCATTGATGTAAGTGGGGTGTTAAAGTCTCCCACTATTATTGTGTTACTGTTGATTTCTCCATTTGTGGGTCATCCAGGTCATTTTAAAAGATATTTCTCACCTAGAGACAGAAAGTGAGGGGATGAAAAAGATATTCCATGCAAATGGAAACCAAAAGAAAGCTGGAGAAGCAATTCTCATATCAGACAAGATAGACTGTAAAATAAAGACTATTACAAGAGACAAAGAAGGACACTACATAATGATCAAGGGATCGATCCAAGAAGAAGATATAACAATTGTAAATATTAATGCACCCAACACAGGAGCACCTCAAAACATAAGGCAAATGCTAACAGCCATAAAAGGGGAAATCGACAGTAACACATTCATAGTAGGGGACTTTAACACCTCACTTTCACCAATGGACAGATCATCCAAAATGAAACTAAATAAGGAAATACAAGCTTCAAATGATACATTAAACAAGATGGACTTAATTGATATTTATAGGACATTCCATCCCAAAACAAGAGAATACACATTTTTCTCAAGTGCTCATGGGACATTCTCCAGGATATAGATCATATCTTGGGTCACAAATCAAGCCCTGGTAAATTTAAGAAAATTGAAATTGTATCAAGTATCTTTTCTGACCACAACGCTATGAGACTAGACATCAATTACAGGAAAAGATCTGTAAAAAATACAAACACATGGAGGCTAAACAATACACTACTTAATAACGAAGTGATCACTGAAGAAATCAAAGAGGAAATTTAAAAATACCTAGAAACAAATGACAATGGAGACACAATGACACAAAACTTATGGGATGCAGCGAAAGCAGTTCTAAGAGGGAAGTTTATAGCAATACAATCCTACCATAAGAAGCAGGAAACATCTCGAATAAACAACCTAACCTTGCACCTAAAGCAATTAGAGAAAGAAGAACAAAAAAAAAAAAACCCCAAAGTTAGCAGAAGGAAAGAAATCATAAAAATCAGATCAGAAATAAATGAAAAAGAAATGAAAGAAACAATAGCAAAGATCAATAAAAGTAAAAGCTGGGTCTTTGAGAAGATAAACAAAATTGATAAACCATTAGCCAGACTCATCAAGAAAAAAAGGGAGAAGACTCAAATCCATAGAATTAGAAATGAAAAAGGAGAAGTAACAACTGACACTGCAGAAATACAGAAGCTCATGAGAGATTACTACAAGCAACTCTATGCCAATAAAATGGACAACCTGGAAGAAATGGACAAATTCTTAGAAATGCACAACCTGCCAAGACTGAACCAGAAAGAAATAGAAAATATGAACAGACCAATCACAAGCACTGAAATTGAAACTGTGATTAAAAATCTTCCAACAAACAAAAGCCCAGGACCAGATGGCTTCACAGGCGAATTCTATCAAACATTTAGAGAAGAGCTAACACCTATCCTTCTCAAACTCTTCCAAAATATAGCAGAGGGAGGAACACTCCCAAACTCATTCTACAAGGCCACCATCACCCTGATACCAAAACCAGACAAAGATGTCACAAAGAAAGAAAACTACAGGCCAATATCACTGATGAACATAGATGCAAAAATCCTCAACAAAATACTAGCAAACAGAATCCAACAGCACATTAAAAGGATCATACACCATGATCAAGTGGGGTTTATTCCAGGAATGCAAGGATTCTTCAATATACACAAATCAATCAATGTGATACACCATGTTAACAAACTGAAGGAGAAAAACCTTATGGTCATCTCAAGAGATGCAGAGAAAGCTTTCGACAAAATTCAACACCCATTTATGATAAAAACCCTGCAGAAAGTAGGCACAGAGGGAACTTTCCTCAACATAATAAAGGCCATGTATGACAAACCCACAGCCAACATCCTCCTCAATGGTGAAAAACTGAAACCATTTCCACTAAGATCAGGAACAAGACAAGTTATCCCACTCTCACCACTATTATTCAACATAGTTTTGGAAGTTTTAGCTACAACAATCAGAGAAATAAAAGGAATCTAAATTGGAAAAGAAGAAGTAAAGCTGTCACTGTTTGCAGATGACATGACACTATACATAGAGAATCCTAAAGATGCTACCAGAAAACTACTAGAGCTAATCAATGAATTTGGTAAAGTAGCAGGATACAAAATTAATGCAAAGAAATCACTGGCATTCCTGTACACTAATGATGAAAAATCTGAAAGTAAAATCAAGGAAACACTCCCATTTACCATTGCAACAAAAAGAATAAAATATCTAGGAAGAAACCTCCCTAAGGAGACAAAAGAACTGTTTGCACAAAATTATAACACACTGATGAAAGAAATTAAGTATGATACAAATAGATGGAGAGATATACCATGTTCTTGGATTGGAAGAATCAACATTGTGAAAATGACTCTACTACCCAAAGCAATCTACAGATTCAATGCAATCCCTATCAAACTACCACTGGCATTTTTCACAGAACTAGAACAAAAAATTTCACAATTTGTATGAAACACAAAAGACCCTGAATAGCCAAAGCAATCTTGAGAACGAAAAACAGAGGTGGAGGAATCAGGCTCCGTTACTTCAGACTATACTACAAAGCTACAGTAATCAAGAGAGTATGGTACTGGCAGTAAGCAGAAACATAGATCAATGGAACAGGATAGAAAGCCCAGAGATAAACCCACAGACATATGGTCACCTTATCTTTGATAAAGGAGGCAGGAATGTACAGTGGAGAAAGGACAGCCTCTTCAATAAGAGGTGCTGGGAAAACTAGATAGGTACATGTAAAAGTATGAGATTAGATCACTCCCTAATACCATACACAAAAATAAGCTCAAAATGGATTAAAGACCTAAATGTAAGGCCAGAAGCTATCAAACTCTTAGAGGAAAACATAGGCAGAACACTCTAAGACATAAATCACAGCAAGATCCTTTTTGACCCACCTCCTAGAGAAATGGAAATAAAAACAAAAATAAACAAATGGGACCTAATGAAACTTCAAAACTTTTACACAGCAATGGAAACCATGAACAAGACCAAAAGACAACCCTCAGAATGGGAGAAAATATTTGCAAATGAAGCAACTGACAAAGGTTTAATCTCCAAAATTTAAACCAGCTCATGCAGCTCAATAACAAAAAAACAGCCCAATCCAAAAATGGGCAGAAGACCTAAATAGACATTTCTCCAAAGAAGATATACCGACTGCCAACAAACACCTGAAAAAATGCTCGACATCATTAATCATTAGAGAAATGCAAATCAAAACTACAATGAGATATCATCTCATACCAGTCAGAATGGCCATCATCAAAAATTCTAGAAACAGTAAATGCTGGAAAGGGTGTGGAGAAAAGGGAACACTGTTGCACTGATGGTGGGAATGTGAATTGGTGCAGCCACTATGGAGAACAGTATGGAGGTTCCTTAAAAATCTACAAATAGAACTACCATATGACCCAGCAATCCCACTACTGGGCATATACCCTGAGAAAGCCATAATTCAAAAAGAGTCATGTACCAAAATGTTCAATTCAGCTCTATTTACAATAGCCAGGAGATGGAAACAACCTAAGTGTCCATCATCGGATGAATGGATAAAGAAGATGTGGCACATATATACAATGGAATATTACTCAGCCATAAAGCGAAATGAAATTGAGCTATTTGTAATGAGGTGGATGGACCTAGAGCCTGTCATACAGAGTGAAGTAAGTCAGAAAGAGAAAGACAAATACCATATGCTAACACATATACATGGAATTTAAGAAAAAAATGTCATGAAGAACCTAGGGATAAGACAGGTATAAAGACACAGACCTAATAGAGAATGGACTTGAGGATATGGGGAGGAGGAAGGGTAAGCTGTGACAAAGTGAGAGAGTGGCATGGACATATATACACTACCAAATGTCAAATAAATAGCTAGTGGGAAGCAGCCACATAGCACGGTGAGATCAGCTTGGTGCTTTGTGACCACCCAGAGGTGTAGGATAGGGAGGGAGACGCAAGAGGGAAGAGATATGGGAGTATATGTATAACTGATTCACTTTGTTATAAAGCAGAAACTAACACACCATTCTAAAGCAATTATACTCCAAAAAAGATGTAAAAAAAAAAAAGATATTTCTCTATGAAATGAATCAAGAGTGTTAGAGATACAGAGAGTGAATAGTACTTGATAAGTAAAAAATGGTACTGTGCTGGGAGGGTTTCAGCCTTTAATGAAAAAGGTAGTACAAATTGAAATGGAAAGTTTTTATATTGCTTGTGCATTAACCATCTATCATGCTGCCCCCTTTCAATAATCCTATGGTGAAACGTTTACCTAAGAAGAGTGTAACTGATAAACAAAATTGACAAACTTCTAACCAGGCTCACCAAGAAGAAAAGAGAGAGGACCCAAATGAACAAAATAAGAAATGAAAGAGGATAAATAACAACCGATACCACAGAAATACATATAATCATAAGAAATTACTATGAACAGTTATATGCCAACAAAATAGACAACCTAGAAGAAATGGACAAGTTTCTAGAAACATACAGCCTGCCAAGACTGAGTCAAGAAGAAATAGATAATTTGAGCAGACTGATCAGTAGAAGTGAAAAACATCTATAATGATAATTTTAAAAACTCCCTGCAAACAGAAGTCCAGGACTGGATGGCTTCACTGGGGAAGTCTCCCAAACATACAAGGAAGAACTTATATCTATCCCTCTCAAACTATTCCAAAAGGCTTTCTATGAAACCACCATCACCCTGATACCAAAACCAGACAAAATACCACAAAAAAAGGAAATTACAGGCCAATATCTTTGAAGACTATAGATGCAAAAATCCTCGAGAAAATATTAGCAAAGCAAATCCAACAACACATAAGAAGTATCACACACCATGATCAAGTGGGATTCACTCGAAGCTCACAAGGATGGTTCCACATATGCAAGTCAATCAATGTGATACACCACATCAACAAAAAAAAGATTAAAAAACACATGATCATCTCACTAGATGCAGAAAAAACGTTTCATAACATTCAGCATCAATTCATAATGAAAACTCTCACCAAAATGGATATAGAGGGAACATATCTCAACATAATAAAGGCTATTTATGACAACCTACAGCCAATATAATATACTTAATGGTGAAAAGCTGAGTTTTCCTACTACACTCAGGAAAAAAGACAAGGATGCCCACTCTCATCACTTCTATTCAACATAGTATTGGAAGTCCCTGTCACAGCAAACCAGAAAAATAAAAGGCATCCAAATTGGAAGGGAAGAGGTAAAATTGTCACTACATGCAGATGACATGATACTATATATAGAAAACCCCAAAACTACTAGATCTAATAAATGAAATCAGCAAAGTAGCAGGATACAATATTAACATTCAGAAATTGGTTCCATTTCTTTACACTAACAATGAAATATCAGAATGGGAATGTAGGGCTTCCCTGGTGGTGCAGTGGTTGAGAGTCTGCCTGCCAATGCAGGGGACACGGGTTCGTGCCCCGGTCCAGGAAGATCCCACATGCCGTGGAGCGGCTGGGCCCGTAAGCCATGGCCACTGAGCCTGCACATCCAGAGCCTGTGCTCCACAACAGGAGAGGCCACAGCAGTGAGAGGCCCGCGTACTGCAAAAAAAAAAAAAAAAAAAGAAAGAAAGAAAAGAAAGGGAATGTAAAAAAACAATTCCTTTTAAAATCACACCAATAAATAAATAAATCAAATACCCAGGAATAAACCTGACCAAGGAGGTGAAAGACTTATATGCTGAGAACTATGAAACATTAGTAAAGGGAATTCACAGAAATGGAAAGATATGCCATGCTCTTGGATTGGAAGAATTAATATTGTTAAGATGGCAATACTACCCAAAACAATCTACAGATTTAATACGATCCCTATCAAATTATCCATAATATTTTTCACAGAACTAGAACAAATAATCTAAAAATTTATATGTAACCACAGAAGACCCAGAATTGCCACAGCAATCCTGAGTGGGAAAATAAAAAGCAGTAGACAGAACTCCCACAGACTTCAGACAATACTACAAAGGTATAGTAATCGAAACAGTGTGGTACTGGTACAAAAACAGACATATAGATCAATGGAACAGAATAGAAAGCCAGAAATAAATCCATACACCTACAGTTGATTAATCTTCAACAAAGGAGGCAAGGATATAAAATGGGAAAAAGACAATCTCTTCAGCAAGTGGTGCTGGGAAAGTTGGACAGCCCCATGTAAATCAATGAAGTTAGAACACACCCTCACACAATGCAGAAAAATAAACCTAAAATGGCTTAAAGACTTAAACATAAGACATGACACCATAAAACTCCTAGAAGAGAGTATAGGCAAAACATTCTCTGACATAAGTCATACCAGTATTTTCTTAGGTCTCCCAAAGGAATAGAAATAAAAATAAACAAATGGGACCTAACCAAACTTACAAGCTCTTGCACAATAAAGGAAATCATTAAAAAAGAAAGGAAAAAACTCAAAAAGATAATCTATGCAATAGGAGAAAATATTTGCAAATGATGTGACAGATAAGGGATTAATCTCCAAAATATACAAACAGCTCAGACAACAACAAAAAACAACCCAATCGAAAAATCAGCAGAAGACCTTAATAGACATATCTCCAAAGACATATAGATGGTCATGTGAAAAGATGCTCAACATCATTAGTTATTAAAGAAGTGCAAATCAAAACTACAATGAGGTATCACCTCACACTGATCAGAATGGCCATCATCAAAAAATCTACAACAAATAAATGCTGGAGAGGGTGTGGAGAAAAGAGAACCCTCTTGCACTGTTGGTGGGAATTGATACATCCACTATGGAGAACAGTATAGAGGTTCCTTAAAAAACCAAAAATAGAACTACCATACAATCCAGCAATCCCACACCTGGCATATACCCAGAGATAACCATAATTCAAAAAGATACATGAACCCAAATGTTCATAGCAGCACTGTTCACAATAAGCAAGATATGGAAACAACCTAAATGTCCATCGACAGAGGAATTGATAAAGAAGATGTGGTACATATATACAATGGAATACTACTCAGCCATAAAAAAGAATGAGATAATGCCATTTGCAGCAACATGGATGCAACTAGTTTATCATACTAAGTGAAATAAGCCAGAAAGAGAAAGACAAATACCATAGGATATCATTTATGTGGAATCTAATATATGGCACAAATCAACCTAACTACAAAATAGTAACAGACTCACAGACATAGAGAACAGACTTGTGGTTGCCAGTGGGGGGGGGGGGGGGATGGACTGGGAGTTTGGCGTTAGCAGATGCAAACTATTACATTTAGAATGGATAAACAATAAGGTCCTACTGTATAGCACAGGGAACTATATCTAATATCCTAGGATAAACCATAATGGAAAAGAATATTAAAAAAAAGAATGTATGTATAACTGAGCCACTTTGCTGTACAGCAGAAATTAGCACAACATTGTAAATCAACTATACTTCAATTAAAAAACTATTAGAACTAATAAATGAATTCAGCAAGGTAGCAGGGTACACGATCAATATACAGAAATCTGCTGTATTTCTTTATACTAACATGAAATATCAGAGAAAGTAAAAAAAAAATCCTGTTTAAAATTGCATCAAAAAAATAAAAACCTAGGAATAAACCTAACTGAGGATGTGAAGGACCTATATGCTGAGAACTATAAAACATTGATAAAGGAAACTGAAGATGATTCAAAGAGATGAAAAGATACCCCCTGCTCTTGGATTGGAAGAATTAATATTATTAAAATAGCCATACTACCCAAGCAATCTACAGATTTAATGTGATCCCTACCGAATTACCCATGGTATTTTTCACAGAACTAGAACAAATAATCCTAATATTTACACAGAACCACAAAAGACCCAGAATTGCCAAAGCAATCCTGAGGAAAATGAACAAAGCTGGAGGTATAACTCTCCCAGACTTCAGACAATACTACAAAGCTACAGTAATCAAAACCATGTGGTGCTGGCACAAAAACAGATATATACATCATGGAACAGAAAAGAGAGCTCAGAAATAAACCCACACACCTACTAATCTTCAACAAAGGAGACAAGAACATACAATGGAGAAAAGACAGTCTTCAAAAGTGCTGTTGGGAAAACTTGACAGCTTCATGTAAATCAATGAAGTTAGGATGCATCCTCATACTATACACAAAAATAAATTCAACATGGCTTAAAGACCTAAATATAAGACATAGCACCATAAAACTCCATAAAACTCCTAGAAAAGAACATAGGCAAAACATTATTTGACATAAATTGTAGCAATATTTTCTTAGATCAGTCTCCCAAGGGAAAAGAGATAAAAGCAAAAATAAACAAATGGGACCTAATCAAACTTATAAGCTTTTGCACAGCAAAGGAAACCATAAACAAATGAATAGGCAACCTATGTACTGTGAGAAAATATTTGCAAACGATATGACTGACAAGGGCTTAATTTCCAAGATATACAGACAGCTCATATAACTCAATATCAAAAACAAACAACCCAATCAAAAAATGGGCAGAAGACCTAATAGACTTCTCCAAAGAAGACATCCAGATGGCCAACAGGTACATGAAAAAAATGCTCAACATCACTAATTATTAGAAAAATGCAAACCAAAACCACAATGAGGTATCACCTCATATCAGTCATAATGGCTCTCATCAAAAAGTCTACAAGTAAAAAATTCTGGAGAGAGTGTGGAGAAAAGGGAACCCTGTTGGTAGGAATGTAAATTGGTGCAACCGCTATGGAAAACAGTCTGGAGGCTCCTTGAAAAACTAAAAATAGAGTTACTATATGATCTAGCAATCCCATTCCTGGGTATGTATCTGGAAAAGATAAAACTCTAATTCAAAAAGATACATGCACCCCAATGTTCACTGCAGTGCTATTCACAATAGCCATGACATGGAAGCAATCTAAATGTCCATCAACAGGGACTTCCCTGGTGGTCCAGTGGTAAAGAATCCGCTTTACAATGCAGGGGATGTGGGTTTGATCCCTGGTCAGGAAACTAAGATCCCACCTGTCATGGGGCAACTAAGCCCGCTTGTCACAACTACTGAGCTTGTGTGCCTCAATTAGAGCCCATGTGCTGGAAACTACAGAGCCCATGCACTCTGGAACCTGCACACCACAACTACAGAGCCCACATGCCCTGGAGCCTGTGCACCACAACTAGAGAAGAGAAAACCCACACACCACAACTAGAGAGAAGACTGTGCACCGCAACAAAAGATCCCACATGCCTCAGTGAAGATCCTGCATGCCGCAGCTAAGACCTGATGCAGCCAAAAAGAAAATAAATAAATAAATAAATCTTTTTTTAAAAAAGGAAATGAATATGGTAGATTTTTAAAAAAAGATGTCCAGATCTACACGTGGAACAACTCCTACAGAACACCTACTGAACGCTGGCAGAAGACCTCAGACCCCCCAAAAGGCAAGAAACTCCCCCACGTACCTGGGTAGGGCAAAAGAAAAAAGAATAAACAGAGACAAAAGGATAGGGACGGAACCTGCACCAGTGGTAGGGAGCTGTAAAGGAGGAAAGGTTTCCACACACTAGGAAGCACCTTCGCAGGCGGAGACTGCGGGTGGTGGAGGGGAGGAGCTTCGGGGCCGCGGAGAAGAGCGCAGCAACAGGGGAGCGGAGGGCAAAGCAGAGAGATTCCCGCACAGAGGATCAGTGCCGACCAGCACTCACCAGCCCGAGAGGCTTGTCTGCTCACCCACCGGGGATGGGCGGAGGCTGGGAGCTAAGACTCGGGCTTCGGAGATTAGATCCCAGGGAGAGGACTGAGATGGGCAGCATGAACAGAGCCTGAAGGGGTTAGTGCACCACGGCTAGCCGGAAGGGAGTCCGGGAAAATGTCTGGAGCTGCCGAAGATGGAAGAGACATTTTTTGCCTCTTTGTTTCCTGCTACGCAAGGAGAGGGCATTAAGAGCGCTGCTTAAAGGAGCTCCAGAGACGGGCGCAGCCGCAGCTATCAGCGCGGACGCCAGAGACGGGCATGAGACACTAAGGCTGCTGCTGCCACCACCAAGAAGCCTGTGAGCAAGCACAGGTCACTCTCCACACTTCCCCTCCTGGGAGCCTGTGCAGCCCGCCACTGCCAGGGTCCCGTGATCCAAGGACAACTTCCCCGGGAGAACGCATGGCGTGCCACAGACTGCTGCAACATCACCCCAGCCTCTGCCACCACAGGCTTGCTCCGCACTCCGTACCCTTCCCTCCCCTCGGCCTGAGTGAGCCAGAGTCCCCGAATCAGCTGCTCCTTTAACCCCGTCCTGTCTGAGCAAAGAACAGACGCCCTCCGGCGATCTACACGCAGAGGCAGGGCCAAATCCAAAGCTGAGACCCGGGAGCTGTGAGAATAAAGAAGAGAAAGGGAAATCTCTCCCAGCAGTCTCAGAAGCAGCGGATTAAAGCTCCACAATCAACTTGATGTACCCTGCATCTGTGGAATACATGAATAGACAATGAATCATCCCAAATTGAGGAGCCGTGTGGATGAAAGGCTCTTGGTGCTGCAGCCAGGACTCACTGAGGTGGGAGAGCCAAGTTCATGACACTGGTCCACAAGACACCTCCCAGCTCCATGTAATATAAAATGGCGAAAATCTCCCAGAGATCTCCATCTCAACACCAACACCCAGCTTCACTCAATGACCAGCTACTGTGCTGGAAACCCTATGCCAAACAACCAGCAAGACAGGAACACAACCGCATCCATTAGCACAGAGGGTGCCTAAAATCATAATAAGTCCACAGACACCCCAAAACACACCACCAGACGTGGACCTGTCCACCAGAAAGACAAGATCCAGCCTCATCCACCAGAACATAGGCACTAGTCCCCTCCACCAGGAAGCCTACACAACCCACTGAACCAACCTTAGCCACTGGGGAAAGAGACACCAAATACAATGGGAACTACAAACCTGCAGCCTGCAAAAAGGAGACCCCAAACACAGTAAGATAAGCAAAATGAGAAGACAGAAAAACACACAGCAGGAGAAGGAGCAAGATAAAAACCCACCAGACCTAACAAATGAAGAGGAAATAGGCAGTCTACCTGAAAAAGAATTCAGAATAATGATAGTAAAGATGATCCAAAATCTTGGAAATAGAATAGACAAAATGCAAGAAACAGTTAACAAGGACCTAGAAGAACTAAAGATGAATCAAGCATCGATTAAAAACACAATAAATGAAATAAAAAATACTCTAGATGGGATCAATAGCAGAATAACTGAGGCAGAAGAATGGATAAGTGACGTGGAACATAAAATAGTGGAAATAACTGCTGCAGAGCAGAATAAAGAAAAAAGAATGAAAAGAACTGAGGACAGTCTCAGAGACCTCTGGGACAACATTAAACGCACCAACATTCGAATTATAGGGGTTGCAGAAGAAGAAGAGAAAAAGAAAGGGACTGAGAAAATATTTGAAGAGATTATAGTTGAAAACTTCCCTAATATGGGAAAGGAAATAGTTAATCAAGTCCAGGAGGCACAGAGAGTCCCATAGAGGATAAATCCAAGGAGAAATACGCCAAGACACATATTAATCAAACTGTCAAAAATTAAACACAAAGAAAACATATTAAAAGCAGCAAGGCAAAAATAACAAATAACACACAAGGGACTCCCCATAAGGTTAACAGCTGATCTCTCAGCAGAAACTCTACAAGCCAGAAGGGACTGGCAGGACATATTTAAAGAGATGAAGGAGAAAAACCTACAACCAAGATTACTCTACCCAGCAAGGATCTCATTCAGATTTGATGGAGAAATTAAAACATTTACAGACAAGCAAAAGCTGAGAGAGCTCAGCACCACCAAACCAGCTTTACAACAAATGCTAAAGGAACTTCTCTAGGCAAGAAACACAACAGAAGGAAAAGACCTACAATAATGAACCCAAAACAATTAAGAAAATGGGAATAGGAACATACATATCAATAACTACCTTAAATGTAAATGGACTAAATGCTCCCAGCAAAAGACACAGATTGGCTGAATGAATACAAAAACAAGACCCATATATATGCTGTCTACAAGAGACCCACTTCACACCTAGATATACAAACGGACTGAAAGTAAGGGGATGGAAAAAGATATTCCATGCAAATGGAAATCAAAAGAAAGCTGGAGTAGCAATTCTCATATCAGACAAAATAGACTTTAAAATAAAGACTATTACAAGAGGGCTTCCCTAGTAGCGCAGTGGTTGAGAGTCCGCCTGCCGATGCAGGGGACATGGGTTCGAGCCCCATTCCAGGAAGATCCCACATGCCGCGGAGTGGCTGTGCCCATGAGCCACGGCCGCTGAGCCTGCACGTCCAGAGCCTGAGCTCTGCAACGGGGAGGCCACAGCAGTGAGAGGCCCGCGTACTGCAAAAAAAAAAAAAAAAAAAAAAGACTATTACAAGAGACAAAGATGATCAAGTGATCATACATACATAATGATCATACATAATGATCATACATACATAATGATCAAGGGATCGATCCAAGAAGAAGATATAACAATTGTAAATATTTATACACCCAACACAGGAGCACCTCAAAACATAAGGCAAATACTAACAGCCATAAAAGGGGAAATCGACAGTAACACATTCATAGTAGTGGACTTCAACACCCCACTCTCACCAATGGACAGATCATCCAAAATGAAACTAAATAAGGAAATACAAGCTTCAAATGATACATTAAACAAGATGGACTTAATTGATATTTATAGGACATTCCATCCCAAAACAAGAGAATACATATTTTTCTCAAGTGCTCATGGAACATCCTCCAGGATAGATCATATCTTGGGTCACAAATCAAGCCTTGGTAAATTTTTTTTTTTTTTTTTTTTCTTTTTTTTTATTTTTATTTTTTTTTATTTTTTGCTTTATCACAAATTTAATCAGTTATATGTATACATATGTTCCCATATCCCCTCCCTTTTGCGTCTCCCTCCCACCCTCCCTATCCCACCCCTCCAGGCGGTCACAAAGCACCGAGCTGATCTCCCTGTGCTATGCGGCTGCTTCCCACTAGCTATCTACCTTACGTTTGGTAGTGTATATATGTCCATGCCGCTCTTTCACTTTGTCACAGCTTACCCTTCCCCCTCCCCATATCCTCAAGTCCATTCTCTAGTAGGTTTGTGTCTTTATTCCTGTCTTACCCCTATGTTCTTCATGACCTTTTTTTTTCTTAAATTCCATATATATGTGTCAGCATACAGTATTTGTCTTTCTCTTTCTGACTTACTTCACTCTGTATGACAGACTCTAGGTCCATCCACCTCATTACAAATAGTTCAATTTCATTTCTTTTTATGGCTGAGTAATATTCCATTGTATGTATGTGCCACATCTTCTTTACCCATTCATCCAATGATGGACACTTAGGTTGTTTCCATCTCCGGGCTATTGTAAATAGGGCTGCTATGAACATTTTGGTACATGTCTCTTTTTGAATTATGGTTTTCTCAGGGTATATGCCCAGTAGTGGGATTGCAGGGTCATATGGTAGTTCTATTTGTAGTTTTTTAAGGAACCTCCATACCGTTCTCCATAGTGGCTGTACCAATTCACATTCCCACCAGCAGTGCAAGAGTGTTCCCTTTTTTCCACACCCTCTCCAGCATTTATTGTTTCTAGATTTTTTGATGATGGCCATTCTGACTGGTGTGAGATGATATCTCATTGTAGTTTTGATTTGCATTTCTCTAATGATTAATGATGTTGAGCATCCTTTCATGTGTTTGTTGGCAGTCTGTATATCTTCTGTGGAGAAATGTCTATTTAGGTCTTCTGCCCATTTTTGGATTGGGTTGTTTGTTTTTTTGTTATTGAGCTGCATGAGCTGCTTATAAATTTTCAAGCCTTGGTAAATTTAAGAAAATTGTATCAAGTATCTTTTCCAACCACAATGTTATGAGACTAGATATCAATTACAGGAAAAGATCTGTAAAAAATACAAACACATGGAGGCTAAACAATACACTACTTAATAACGAAGTGATCACTGAAGAAATCAAAGAGGAAATTTAAAAATACCTAGAAACAAATGACAATGGAGACACGACGACCTAAAACCTATGGGATGCAGCAAAATAAGTTCTAAGAGGGAAGTTTATAGCAATACAATCCCACTTTAAGAAACAGGAAACATCTCGAGTAAACAACCTGACCTTGCACCTAACGCAATTAGAGAAAGAAGAACAAAAACACCCCAAAGTTAGCAGAAAGAAAGAAATCATAAAAATCAGATCAGAAATAAATGAAAAAGAAATGAAGGAAACGATAGCAAAGATCAATAAAAGTAAAAGCTGGTTCTTTGAGAAGATAAACAAAATTGATAAACCATTAGCCAGACTCATCAAGAAAAAAAGGGAGAAGACTCAAATCAATAGAATTAGAAATGAAAAAGGAGAAGTAACAACTGACACTGCAGAAATACAGAAGCTCATGAGAGATTACTACAAGCAACTCTATGCCAATAAAATGGACAACCTGGAAAAAATGGACAAATTCTTAGAAATGCACAACCTGCCAAGACTGAATCAGGAAGAAGTACAAAATAGGAACAGACCAATCACAAGCACTGAAATTGAAACTGTGATTAAAAATCTTCCAACAAACAAAAACCCAGGACCAGATGGCTTCACAGGCGAATTCTGTCAAACATTTAGAGAAGAGTTAACACCTATCCTTCTCAAACTCTTCCAAAATATAGCAGAGTGAGGAGCACTCCCAAACTCATTCTACGAGGCCACCATCACCTTGATACCAAAACCAGACAAGGATGTCACAAAGAAAGAAAACTACAGGCCAATATCACTGATGAACATAGATGCAAAAATCCTCAACAAAATACTAGCAAACAGAATCCAACAGCACATTAAAAGGATCATACACCATGATTAAGTGGGGTTTATTCCAGGAATGCAAGGATTCTTCAATATACACAAATCAATCAATGTGATACACCATGTTAACAAACTGAAGGAGAAAAACCTTATGGTCATCTCAAGAGATGCAGAGAAAGCTTTCGACAAAATTCAACACCCATTTATGATAAAAACCCTGCAGAATGTAGGCACAGAGGGAACTTTCCTCAACATAATAAAGGCCATGTATGACAAACCCACAGCCAACATCATCCTCAATGGTGAAAAACTGAAACCATTTCCACTGAGATCAGGAACAAGACAAGGCTGCCCACTCTCACCACTCTTATTCAACATGGTTTTGGAAGTTTTAGCCACAGCAATCAGAGAAGAAAAGGAAATAAAAGGAATCTGAATCAGAAAAGAAGAAGTAAAGCTGTCACTGTTTGCAGATGACATGATACTATACATAGAGAATCCTAAAGATGCTACCAGAAAACTACTAGAGCTAATCAATGAATTTGGTAAAGTAGCAGGATACAAAATTAATGCACAGAAACCTCTGGCATTCCTGTACACTAACGATGAAAAATCTGAAAGTGAAATCAAGACAACACTCCCATTTACCATTGGAACAAAAACAATAAAATATCTAGGAATAAACCTCCCTAAGGAGACAAAAGACCTGTATGCAGAAAATTATAAGACAGTGATGAAAGAAATTTAAGATGATACAAATAGATGGAGAGATATACCATTTTCCTGGATTGGAAGAATCAATATTGTGAAAATGACTCTACTACCCAAAGCAATCTACAGATTCAATGCAATCCCTAACAAACTACCATTGGCATTTTTCACAGAACTAGAACATTTCACAGTTTGTATGGAAACACAAAGACCCCGAATAGCCAAAGCAATCTTGAGAACGAAAAATGGAGCTGGAGAAATCAGGCTCCCTGACTTCAGACTCTACTACAAAGCTACAGTAATCAAGACAGTATGGTACTGGCACAAAAACAAAAAGATAGATCAATGGAACAGGATAGAAAGCCCAGAGATAAACCCACGCACATATGGTCACCTTATCTTTGATAAAGGAGGCAGGAATGTACAGTGGAGAAAAGACAGCCACTTCAATAAGTGGTGCTGGGAAAACTGTACAGGTACATGTAAACGTATGAGATTAGATCACTCCCTAACACCATACACAAAAATAAGCTCAAAATGGATTAAATACCTAAATGTAAGGCCAGACACTATCAAACTCTTAGAGGAAAACATAGGCAAAACACTCTATGACATAAATCACAGCAAGATCCTTTTTGACCCACCTCCTAGAGAAATGGAAATAAAAAGAAAAATAAACAAATGGGACCTAATGAAACTTCAAAGCTTTTACACAGCAAAGGAAACCATAAACAAGACCAAAAGATAACCTTCAGAATGGGAGAAAATATTTGCAAATGAAACAACTGACAAAGGATTAATCTCCAAAATTTATAATCAGCTCATGCAGCTCAATAGAAAAAAACAAACAGCCCAATCCAAAAATGGGCCAAAGACCTAAATAGACATCTCTCCAAAGAAGATATACAGACTGCCAACAAACACATGAAAGAATGCTCAACATCATTAATCATTAGAGAAATGCAAATCAAAACTACAATGAGATATCATCTCACACCAATCAGAATGGCCATCATCAAAAACTCTACAAACAATAAATGCTGGAGAGGGTGTGGAGAAAAGGGAACCCTCTTGCACTGCTGGTGGGAATGTGAATTGGTACAGCCACTATGGAGAACGGTATGGAGGTTCTTTAAAAAACTACAAATAGAACTACCATATGACCCAGCAATCCCACTACTGGGCATATACCCTGAGAAAACCATAATTCAAAAAGAGTCATGTACCAAAATGTTCATTGCAGCTCTATTTACAATAACCTGGAGATGGAAACAACCTAATTGTCCATCATCCCATGAATGGATAAAGAAGATGTGGCACATATATACAATGGAATATTACTCAGCCATAAAAAGAAATGAAATTGAGCTCTTTGTAATGAGGTGGATAGACCTAGAGTCTGTCATACAGAGTGAAGTAAGTCAGAAAGAGAAAGACAAATACCGTATGGTAACACATATATATGGAATCTAAGAAAAAAAATATCATGAAGAACCTAGGGGTAAAACAGGAATAAAGACACAGACCTACTAGAGAATGGACTTGAGGATATGGGGAGGGGGAAGGGTAAGCTGTGACAAAGTGAGAGAGAGGCATGGACATATATACACTACCAAATGTAAGGTAGATAGCTAGTGGGAAGCAGCTGCATAGCACAGGGAGTTCAGCTCGGTGCTTTGTGACCATCTGGTGGGGTGGGATAGGGAGGGTGGGAGGGAGTCGCAAGAGGGAGGGGATATGGGAACATATGTATATATATAACTGATTCATTTTGTTATAAAGCAGAAACTAACACACCATTGTTAAGCAATTATACTCCAATAAATATTTTTAAAAAAAAAAGAAAAAAAAAGACACAGACCTACTTGAGAATGGACTTGAGGATATGGGGAGGGGGAAGGGGAAGCTGTGACAAAGAGAGAGAGTGGCATGGACATGTATACACTACCAAACGTGAGGTAGATAGATAGTGGGAAGCAGCCGCAGAGCACGGGGAGATCAGCTCGGTGCTTTGTGACCGCCTGGAGGGGTGGGATGGAGAGGGTGGGAGGGATGGAGATGCATGAGGGAAGGGCTGTGGGAACGGATGTATATGTATGACTGATTCACTTTGTTATAAAGCAGAAACTAATAAAAATAAAATAAAAATAAATAAATAAATAAAAAAGATGTCCATTAACAGCTGAATGGATAAAGAAGATGTGGTATATACATGTGTGTGTGTATATACACACACACACATATATATATATACACACAATGGAATATTATTCAGCCATAAAAAGAATGAAATTTTGCCATTTTCAGCAACCTGGATGGACCTAGAGATTATCATACTAAGTGAAGTCAGGCAGAAAGACAAATATTATATGATATCATTTATATGTGGAATCTAAAAAAATAATAAAAAATCAGCTTATTTACAAAACAGAAAGACTCACAGACATAGAAAACAAACTTATGTTTAGGAACGTGGAAAAAGGAGGGAAGAGATAAATTAGGAGACTGGAATAACAGATACACACCACTATATATAAAATAAACAACAAGGACTTAGTGTATAGCACATGGAACTATATTCAACATCTTGTAATAACCTACAATGGAGAAGAATCTGAAGCTGTACACCTGAAACTAACATAATATTGTAAATCAACTATAATTAAATTTTTTAAAAAAAGAAGAAATTTTGGCAAATTCCATATGGTCTTCTATGAAAATCCAACCAATGCTGATGACAGTATTCCTTTACTAGAAGGAATATTTACTGCCATTGGAAGTCAATGGAATATGAGACAACAAGCTGAAATACAGCTTTTCACATAATCTTTTGTTGAATTATTGATGTTTTCTTTCTTTTTATAAGACAAAATGTCACAGTAATAATTAGGGTTTCCAACCAATTCCAAGTCAAAATTCAGGGTTACATTTCTGTCTTTGATGTTTTGTCATTGATTACAACAGCTTCACAGGTATTTAAGAGAAACAAACTAATAAAAGTTTAGCTGAAAATCGTCAAAGGAAGTTTTATGTTTTAAATACAATTTGCAGGAGACTGGAAGAATCATCAATTAAAGGAGCTTAATGCTAGGAGATCACGTGGTCCACCCCCTGATTTTGTGATTATAATATTGTTGTAGAAACATGGATATCAGATGCCTTCTTTGCCCCTCCTACACCTGCCTCTGGCAGTAAAACTCTAGGGACTTTCTTGCTCTCTGGCTTCAATTTAATAACCAATGGGGAGTCCCTATAGGATATCAAAGGAAGGGAGTATTATCAGGATCCCCCAGATGAATGCTACCTTAATGAAAAGTCATAACTCATGTCAGGCAACCCTCTCCTTCCAGATTTTTCTAATCACTCCCTCCCCTTGTCCTTTCAGGCCCAAGTGCAGTAAGAGCTGTTGCTAAACCTGGGTACTGCCCTACCTGTGCTGGTTTCTCACCCACAGTGGTTCTCAAATTTTAGCTTGCATTGGAATCGCCTGGTGGGCTCCTTAAACCCAGGTTACTAGTTACACCCATGGCAAAGTTTCTGATTCATATGTCTGAGATGGCTGCTGATAATTTGCATTTTTAACAAGCTCCCAGGTGATGCTAGAAGCACTGCCCTATAGCCCTATACCTTGACCACCTTTTAGTAAATTATCCTAATTTGAGTTTGTTATCTCTTCCTTCTGGAACCTTGACTAATATAAATAGCTAAAAAAAAATTGGTTGAAAATAGACAAAGTTTGTTGTATGATTAAACATGATTTTCAGGTGCTTGTTTGAAAAATCTTTAAATCAAAGAAGAGAAAGCTGTAGGGATTTAGGAAATCATTTTGTCCAATTATTAAATTTCAGAGCAGAAGAAATGCAGACAAAGAGAGATCAAGTGATTTATCAGCCACTTGGTGTCCTGCTTTCCAGGGAAGTCTTTTCAGGATACTATTCTGCTTCTTATCATGTAGCAGCTCTTACCCCTCTCACCCCACCTCCCTCTCCCCTCCCCTGGATTGTGTAATTGCCTTCTGTGTTTCCATTATCTCTTTAGGTTTGGGTGCCTGTGGTACATGTGGTGTTTCAGGTAATCACCATAGTTTGGGGCAACTCAGGATAAGATCTGTAGCTGTTTCCAGCATAGGGCTTAGTAGAACCAAATGTTTCATTGATGTTTTGTGCTGATGGGAAATAAGAGTCAATGGCAGGACCCTTGTTTGAATAATAGAGGCTGGTCTATCCATTATCTTCCAAGTCATCTTGCACTCAGTCACACAGAAACTCACCTGACACTTTGCTTCTCTCTCACCTACTTTCCAAAGACCTTTTCCCAATTAATCTTTATCAGCTTGGCTTTTCAAGTTGTTATCTGAGACCCCCACCCCTTGTCCTCCATTTGCTTAGGCAGTTGCTTTACTCAGCAGCTGTATTTCTTCTTTGCTCTTTTTGCTTTGAAGTCTCTAAGTGGAAACCCAAGGCACTGTCTGCCCAGCTCTACCCATACTTTCCTGGGAGCTGCAGCCTGTTGCAGTGTTCTCTGGTGACAGAAATTGGACCAGGAATCAGTAAAAGACACAAGTTCTTTCTTCAAGACTTTTTGACTATGGGCAGCTAGATTTCTCCCAGGAGGCTAAAGCTATGAGATTGGAAACTTGGGGGCTTTGAACAGCCAGGTTTTCTGCAGAGAAAGACAGGTGACAGCCAAGTGAGGAGAAATGAATCTGGCATCCAGCAGTGAGAAATGGGGGTGCTGTTCAGCTACACCATGCTCTGGGTTCCAGCTGTTCCTGAGGATTAAGAACATCCCTGGCCATCCTACCCTTTGATTGCTAAACTCATAAAAACTCCCCATTTTTGCTAAACCAGTTCAGTTTGGATTTCTATTTCATGAAGTCAAACATTGTGATTGATAAAATAGTACAAATGGTCATTTCTGTTTACCTGGTCATTATTAATAATAACAGTATACATTTCTTGAGTATGTTCTATGGATCATTTAATCCATACAACACTCCTCAGATGTGGGTAGAACAGGAGAGAAAACTGGGGCTGAGCGAGATTACATGGCCATCTTCTGTCTCAATGTTGTGCAACTATACATGGCTGAGCCAGACTCCTACCAGGTATCCCCAGATTTAAACAACCTGTGTTCTTAACTACTATGTTCTCTCTGAATCTCAATTATACCAAAGTTCCTTTTCAAGTAACAGCAAGGATAGAAGGATGGGATTTTCAGTGCTCTTTTGTACTCAGAATTCAGCATCTTAGAGTTGAGCATCTTACCATTAAGTTTCATAGCATACACTTTCCAACTCGAGTATTTGCTCTACAATTTTCTCTGACTCAGCATAAAATTTTGCCTTGCAAAGTCCTGCTCATCTTTCAAAGCCCCATAGAACCTTTCCTACTCCAGGCTGAATAGACCACTCACTCCCTTTCTTCCTGCTCTCCTGTTCACATTATAGTTAACGGGTTACATGTCTGACTCCAATACTATGTCAAGAGTTCCATGAAGTCATGGACCATGTATTCATCATTTGTCTAACTCCTGTTCCTTACACAATACCTGCCTTAGAATAGGTGCTTAATAACTACTTGTTGAGTTAAATTGATTTGGGAAGCATGCAGAGCCTAACCAGTGCAGATGAAGAAACCATATTCTTATGCCTGGACAATTATGAAAAATGGCACAAGGTGGCCCAAACACAATGGCTCAGGTGAGCAGATGTCTTTACAAGGGGCCGGGGACCACCTAGTGTGACTAATGGGAGACTTCCAATCCTTCACTTCTAATGCAGTTTATCCTCCATACCTGTCAAAGTCTGAACACTGTTCACTAACTGAATTTGCAATACCCAGGCACTCACTGTGGCATATAAAATACAATATAAATATGATTTATTTATGATCCTTGACTGTATCCCAGGTGACATTCTGAATATTTATTTTTGTCAGGGCTGGATTTATATTAATTGATAGTACAAGACCATATAGAATGGGCCAGTGTCTTCATTTCCAGGACCTGAGATGACTGTTTCATGGACTAAGCTCTGAACTTGCCTCTGGGCCTGGCTCTGAGTTTAAATTTGCCTTTTTAGGACAAAGGTTTAAATGCCTCCAGTGGCTCAGCTATTCTTGGGTCTCTTCCATGAATCAGCAAGTGGGAGGCAGCTGGCAGCTGGCAATGAGATTTGAGCTATATTGCATAAGGACCAGGAGGTAGAGAAGCCAGGACATAACACTGCAGTGAAAATGAGGAAGAAAGAGAAATCACTAGTTTGGCTTACAAATTCAACACTTGCTAGCTACATGTGATTTACCAACTTTTTAGTAACTATGGCCAATATTTTATCTCAACCCCATCTCAACTTGGTACTCAACCCATTTTTGGACTTCCTCCTTTCCACCTACAACTGCTGAGTAATCACAAAATGAAACCTGATACTCACCTAAGAAAACACATGAAGGCACACCTCATGTAAACATAAATTATAAAAGATACCTGAAAGATAAATTAAAAATTACTCTTGGAGTATCTGAGTGTCACCCCTCTTGAAGGACATGAATAAATGAGAGTTCCCTGAATTTTAGACAGCCTCTTTTAATTGAATTTAACATATTCAATTAGAAACATAACTGTGAGGCACAAGATGGCAGAGTAGGAAGACCTTGAGCTCTTCTCTTCTCACAGGCACATCAAAATCACAGTTATTAACAGATCAGCCATCAATGGAAAAAAACAGGACGTACCAGAAAAAATATTCTGCAACTAAAAATATAAAGAAAGAACAACAATGAGACAGCAGGAGGGGCGGAGTAGCAATATAGACAAATCCCATACCGCCAGGTGGGCAATCCACGAACAGGAGAATAATTACAACTGCAGAGGTTCTCTCAAAGGAGTGAGAGGTCTCAGCCCCACTTCAGGCTCCCCAGCCCAGGGGTCCTGTACTGGGAAGACAAACCCCCAGAGCATTTGGCTTTGAAGGCCACAGGGCTTATTTTGGGAGTCCCAGAGGGCTGGGGGAAATAGAGATTTTATTCTTAAGGGGCTCATACAAAGTCTCACATGCTCTGGAACCCAGGGTAGAAGCAGTAATTTGGTAGGAGCTTGGGTCAGACCTACCTTCTGAGCTCTAGAGAGTCTCCTGGAGAGGCAGGAGATAACTCCAATTCACCCTGGGGACATAGACTCCCAGCAGTCATTTTGGGGAGCTCCTTCTACCACATGGTAACACCATTCTGGAATCTTCCTTCTAGATTATTACCACAGAACCCAGTCCCACTGCAGCCCAACAGTCTGCAGGCACCAGTACTGAGATGCCTCAGGGCAAACAGTTAACTGGACACTGACACAGCTCCACCTACCAGCAGACAAGCTGCCTTAAGACCCCCTGGGTCCACAGCCACCTCTGGACATGGCCCTCCTCACCAGAGGGCCCAGGATCTGTCCCCACACACCAGGGCACATGCAATAGACCCAAGACCTCCAGGGCCTTCAGCCAGAGAGCATGTGGGGCCCAGACCCCACCCACCAGTGAGCCTGTCCTAGCCTCAGACCCAGCTGTACCCACCAGCAGGCAGACACCAGCCACAAAAAAAACAGCAACATCCCTGTCTATGGACTAGGCCTGCCCTGGAACTGGCTGAGCCTGGTCCCTGCCCACTAGGAGGCCAACACAGTCTTCAAGATACCAGCCCCCGCAGCCAACCTTGTCAGGAACCAGCCCAACTACCAGAGATCTGACACCTGGTCTGGGACCCCTAGGCCCTACAACCAGACCCCAGGACATGGCTCTGTCCACCAGTAGGCCGGCACAAGCCCCAGGACCTGGCTTCATCCACCAGTAGGTGGGCAACAGCCCCAGGTTCTCCTGGATCCTGACTCTGCCCACCAGTAATACAGCACTAGCCCTTGGACCTCCAGGGTTCTGCAGTCAGCTGCCTCATGATCAGACCCCACCAACCAGCAGCTGACAGCCTCTGCACAAGGCAGGACCTGGCAACCAACCAGACCAGGGCCAAATAAATCTACCAGGCCTCTGGTGTAGTCAGCTCGCCACAACAGAAATACCCACACAGTCCTCATAGAAGGAACCCCTAGAGCATATAGCTCTGGTGACAAGAGGGGTGTGTGCTATTGGGACTCATAGGATGTTTCCTACAGAAGGCCACTTCTTCAAAGTCAGGAAATATGAACAACTTACCAGGGGGTACATAAAAATAAAAATAGCAAGTTAGGCAAAATGAGGTGACAGAGGAACATATTCCAATTGAAGGAACAAGATAAAACTCCAGAAGAAGAACTAAGTGAAGTGGAGACAGGCAATCTACCTGAGAAAGAGTTCAGGATAGTGATCGTAAAGATGATCAAAAAAATGGGAGAAGAATGGATGCACAGAGTGAGAAGTTAGAAGTTTTTTCTTTCTTTCTTTTTTTTTTTTTTTTGCAGTATGCGGGCCTCTCACTGTTGTGGCCTCTCCTGTTGCGGAGCACAGACTCCGGACACGCAGGCTCAATGGCCATGGCTCACGGGTCCAGCCGCTCCGTGGCATGTGGGATCTTCCCCGACCGGGGCACGAACCCGCGTCCCCTGCATCGGCAGGTGGACTCTCAACCACTGCGCCACCAGGGAAGCCCAGAAGTTTTTAACAAAGATTTAGAAAACATTAAAAAATAAATATAAAGAGATGAAGAATACAATAACTGAAATGAAAAAATACACTAGAAGGAATCAACAGTAGATTAAATGATACAGAGGAACAGAACAACGAGCTGGAAGACAGAGAAGTGGAAATCACTTATGCTGAACAGAAAAAAAGAATAAAAAGAAATGAGGACAATTTAGAGACCTCTGGGACAACATCAAGTGTCCAAAAAGGAGAAGAGACAGAGAAAGGGGTTGAGAGCATAGTTGAAGAGATAATAGCTGAAAACCTCCCTAACCTGGGAAAGGAAACAGACATTCAAATTCAGGAAGTACAGAGAGTACCATACAAGATTAACCCAAAGAGGAACACATCAAGACATATTGTAAATAAAATGGCAAAAATTGAAGATAGAGAATATTAAAAGCTTCAAGAGAAAAGCAACACTTTATGTACAAGGGAACTCATGCAAGGTTATCAGCTGACTTTTCAGCAGAAACTCTGCAAGCCAGAAGGGTGTGGCACAATATTTTTAAAGTGATGAAAGTGAAAAACCTACAACCAAGAATATTCTACCCAGCAAGGTTCTCGTTCAGATTTGATGGAGAGATCAAAAGCTTCACAGACAAGTAAAAGCTAAAAGAGTTCAGCACCACCAAACCAGCTTTAAAAGAAATGTTAAAGGAATTGCTCTAAGCAAAAAAGGACACAGTGAGAAACATGAAAATCATGTGAGGAGAAAGCTCATCGGTAAAGGCAAATGCACAGTAAAGGTAGGAAATCTTCCCCTCACAAAGCCAGTAGGAAGGTTAAAAGACAAAAGTAGTAAAATCATCTATATTCACAATAAGCAATAATTGTGAGAGGAGGAGAATAAAATGCAGGGTTGTTGGAATGCATTTGAAATTAAGAAATCAGCAGCTTAAAACAATCATGCATATATATATATATATATATAGATTGCTATATAAAAACCTCATGGTAACCACAAACCAAAAATCTATAATAGATACATACACAAAAAAAGAAGTGTTATCTTTAGATAACACTAAAGATAGTCATCAAATCACAAGAGATGAGAAAAAAGAATTAAGGAATTAAAAAAAAAAGACCTACAAAAACAACCCAGAAACCATTAACAAAATGGCAATAAGAACATACATATAAATAATTACTTTAAATGTAAATGGACTAAATGCTCCAATCAAAAGATATAGAGAAAAGAAATGAGAAAAAAACGATTACATGGAGACTAAACAACATGCTACTAAAAAACCAACGGGTCAATGAGGAAATCAAAAAGAAAATTAAAAAATATCTTGAGACACAGGACAATGAAAACAAAACCATACAAAATCTATGGGATGCAGCAAAAGCAGTTCTTAGAGGGAAGTTAATAGCGATACCGGCCTTCATCAAAAAAACAAGAAAAATCTCAAATAAACAACCTAACCTACCACCTAAAAGAATCAGAAAAACAAGAACAAACAAAACCTAAATTCAGCAAAAGAAAGGGAATAACAAAGATCTGGGAGGAAATAAATAAAATAGGGATTTAAAAAAACAATAGAAAAAAATCAATAAAACCAAGAGCTGGTTCTTTGAAAGGGTAAAGAAAATTGACAAACCTCTGGCCAGGCTCCCCAAGAAGAAAAGAGAGAGAACCAAAATAAGCAAAATAAGAAATGAAAAAGGAAAAGTCTCAACCACAGAAATACAAAAAACAATAAGAGAATACTATGAACAATTATATGCCAACAAATTTGACAACCTAGAAGAAATGGACAACCTTCTAGAAAATAGAGCCCACCAAAACTGAATCAAGAAGAAATAGATAATTTGAACAGACCAATCACTAGAAATGAAATAGAATCTGTAATAATAAAAAAAAAACTCCCTGCAAACAAAAGTCCAGGACCAGATGGCTTCACAGGCGAATTCTACCAAACATACAAAGAACATATATTTACCAATTCTTCTCAAACTCTTCCAAAAGTTTGAAGAGAAGGGAACATTCCCCCAAACATTTTATGAAGCCACAATCATCCTGATACCCAAAGCAGACAAAGATACCACCAAGAAAGAAAATTACAGGACAATATCTTTGATGAATATAGATGCAAAAATTCTGAACAAAATATTAGCAAACTGAATCCAAAAACACAGGGAAAAAAATCATACACCATGACCAAGTGGGATTCATCCCAAGTTCACAAGGATGGTTCAACATACACAAATCAATCAATGTAATACACCACATTAACAAAAGAAAATTTAAAAACCACATGACCATCTCAATAGATGCAGAAAAAGCACTTGAAAAACTTCAACATCGATTCATGATAAAAACCCTTACCAAAGTGGGTATACAGTGGACATATCTCAACATAATAAAAGCTATTTATGACAAACCCACAGCCAGTACAATATTCAACAGTGAAAAGCTGAAAGTCTTTGCACTAAAATCTGGAACAAGATAAGGATGCCCACTCTCACGGCTTCTGTTCAACATAGTATTGGAAGTCCTAGCCACAGCAGTCAAACAAGAAAACAAATAAAAGGTATCCAGATTGGAAGGGAAGAGGTAAAATTGTCACTACATGAAGATGACATGATACTATATATAGAAAACCCTAAGGACCCACACAAAAACTACTAGATCTGATAAATGAATTAAGCAAAGTAGCAGGATACAAGATTAACATTCAGAAATTGGTTGCATTTCTTTACACTAACAATGAAAATCAGAAAGAGAATGTAAAAAAAAAGAACAATTCCTTTTAAAACCACACACACTAAAAAACCTAGGAGTAAACCTGACCAAGGAGGTGAAGGACTTACATGCTGAGAACTATGAAACATTAGCAAAGGAAATTAAAGAGGATTCAAAGAAATGGAAAGATATCCCATACTCTTGGATTGGAAGAATTAATATTATTAAAATGGCAACATTACCCAAAACAATCTACAGATTTAATGCAATCCCTATCAAATCATCCATAATATTTTTCACAGAACTAGAATAATCTACAAATTTATATGGAACCGTAAAAGACCCAGAATTGTCAAAGCAAACCTGAGGGGGAAAATAAAAAGCAGGAGGCATAACTCCCCCAGACTTCAGACAATACTACAAAGGTATAGTAATCAAAACAGTGTGGTATTGGTACAAAAACAGACATATAGATCAATGGAACAGAATAGAAACAAATCCACACACCTACAGTCAATTAATCTTCAACAAAGGAGGCAAGAATATAAAATGGGAAAAAGACAATCTCCAGCAAGTGGTGCTGGGAAAGTTGGACAGCCTCATTAAATCAATGAAGTTAGAACACACCCTCACACCATGCACAAAAATAAACTCAAAATGGTTTAAAGACTTAAACATAAGACATGACACCATAAAACTCCTAGAAGAGAGCATAGGCAAAACATTCTCTGACATAAATCATACCAATGTTTTGTTAGGTTAGTCTCCCAAGGCAATAGAAATAAAAATAAACAAATGGAACATAACCAAACTTACAAGCTCTTGCACAGTAAAGGAAATCATTAAAAAAAACAAAGATAACCTACGGAATGGGAGAAAATATTTGCAAATGATGTGACAGATAAGGGATTAATCTCCAAAATATATAAACAGCTCACACAACTCAGCAATAAAAAAAACAATCCAATCGAAAAATCGGCAGAAGACTTTAATAGACATTTCTCTAAAGAAGACATACAGATGGCCAGTAGGCACATGAAAATATGCTCAACATCACTAATTATTGGAGAAATGCAAATCAAAACTACAAGGAGGTACCACCTCACACTGGTCAGAATGGCCATCATTAAAAAGTCTACAAATAACAAATGCTGGAGAGGGTGTGGATAAAAGGGAACACTTCTACACTGTTGGTGGGAATGTAAGTTGGTGCAGCCACTATGGAAAACGGTAGGGAGGTTCCTCAGAAAACCAAAAATAGAACTACCATATGATCCAGCAATCCCACTCCTGGGCATATAATTGGACAAAACTATAATTCAACAAGATATATTCACCTCTGTGTTTCTAGCAGCATTATTCACAATAGCCAAAACTTGGAGACAACGTAAATGTCCGTCTACAGATGAATAGATAAAGAAGAAGTGGTACATATATACAATGGGATACTACTCAGCCATAAAAAAAGAACAAAATAATGCCATTTGCAGCAACATGGATGTGACTAGAGGTTATCACACTAAGTAAAGTAAGTCAGAAAGAGAAAGACAAATACCATATGATATCACTTATATGCAGAATCTAAAATGTGACAAAAATGAACCTATCTACAAAACAGAAACAGACTCACAGGCAGAGGTCAGACTTGTGGTTGCCAAGGGGAGGGGGAGAGGGATGGACTGGGAGTTTGGAGTTGGTAAATGCAAACTATTACAGACTATTACATTTAGAATGCACAAACAACAAGTTCCTACTGTATAGCACAGGGAACTATATCCAATCTCCTGGGATAAACCATAATGGAAAAGAATATTTTTAAAAAAGAATGTATATGTGTGTATAACTGAGTCACTTTGCTGTATAGCAGAGATTGGCACAAACTGTAAATCAACAATTTTTCAATTTTAAAAAGTATTAAAAAAAAAAAAGACATAGAGTGGCTGAACGGATCCAAAACCAAGACCTACAAGAAACTCACTTCATATCCAAAGACATAAACAGATTGAAAGTGAGAGATGGAAAAAGGTATTCCACACCAATGGAAATCAAAAGAAAGCCAGGGTAGCAATACTTTTGTCAGACAAAACAATTAAAATAGAGTTAAAGTAGAGACTGTTACAAGAGACAAAAAAGGACACTACATAATGATCAAGGGATCAATCTAAGCAGATATAACAATTGTAAATATACATGCACCCAACATAGGGGCACCTAAATACATAAAAGCAAATATTAACAGACATAAATGGACAAATTAACAATAACATAATACTAATAGAGGACTTTAACACCCCACTTACATCAATGGACAGATCATTCAGACAGAAAATCAACAAGGAAACACTAGCCTGAAGTGACACATTAGACCAGATGAAATTAACAGATACATATAGAGAGAGAACATTCATCCAAAAGCAGCAGAATACACATTCTTGTCAAGTGCACATGGAACATTCTCCAGGATAGATCACATGCTAGGCCACAAAATCAAGCCTCGGTATATTTAAGAAAATTGAAATCATATCACCATCTTTTCTAACAACAACACTATGAGACTAGAATTCAACTACAAGAAAAAAACTGCAAAAAACACTGACATGTAGAGGTAAACAATATGCTACTAAACAACCAATGAATCACTAAAGAGATCAAATAGGAAATAAAAAAATACCTGGAGACAAATGAAACAAAAACACAATGACTCAAAATCTATGGGACTCAGCAAAAGCAGTTCTAAGAAGAAAGTTTATATAGCTATACAAGCTTACCTCAGGAAAGAAAACATTTCAAATAAACGATCTAATTTTACACCTAAAGGAGCTAGAAAGCAAAGAACAAACAAAACCCATTAGTAAAAGGAAATAAATCATAAAGATCGGAGCAGAAATAAATGAAACAGAGGCTAAAAGAATTGAAAAGATCAATGAAACTAAGAGCTATTTCTTTGAAAAGATAAACAAAATTGATAAACCTTTAGCCAGACTCATCAAGAAAAAGAGAGGGTCCAAATCAATAAAATCAGAAATGAAAAAGGAGAAGTTACAACGGACACGGCAGAAATACAAAGAATCATAGTTGCTATGAGCAACTATATGCAAATAAAACGGACAACCTAGAAGAAATTCGTAATTATGTACAATCTCCCAAGTTTAAACCAGGAAGAAATAGAAAATATAAACAGACTAATTACCAGTAATGAAATTGAATCAGTAATAAAAAAAAAATCTCCCGGTAAACAGAAGTCCAGCACCAGGTGGCTTCACAGATGAATTCTACCAAACATTTAGAGAATAATTAACACATTTCTTAAATTATTCAAAAAAATTTGCAGAGGCAGGAACACTTCCAAACTCATTCTGTGATGTCAGCATCACCCTGATACCAAAGCCAGAGAAAGATATAACAAAAAAAGAAAATTGCAGACCAATATCACAGATGCAAAAACGTAGATGCAAAAGTCCTCAACAAAATATTAGCAAACCAAATCCAACAATACATCAAAAGGATAATACACCATGATCAAGTGGTATTTATCCCAGAGATGCAAGGGTTTTTCAATATCTGCAAATCAATCAATGTGATACACCATATTAACAAACTGAAGGATAAAAACCATATGATCATCTCAATAGATGCAGAAGAAGCTTCCGACAAAATTCAACACCCGTTTACGATAAAAACTCTCCAGAAAGTAGGCATAGAGGGAACTTACCTCAACATAATAAAGGGCATATATGACAAACCCACAGCTAACATCATTCTCAACAGTGAAAAAGCTGAAAGCATTCCACTCTCACTACTTTTATTCAACATATTGGAAGTCCTAGCCAGAGCAGAGAGACACAACAAAGTTGGATTTTAGTGATCAATCTGATGGAAAAGTGTATAGTGGATTTAATAGGAGACCCCGTTGGCAGTCTTACCAGTTAGGAATACAACAGTCAGCCTTACGAAGAAAAGGGAGGAAGCAAGCGTATCATCACTTTGCTTTCCTTGAGGTAAACTATTTGACTGTGATAACAGTTCTAATTCAGAACAGATATGTCATCCCAAACACCATTTTCTAATGTTCATTTCCAGTTAATGGATTTATCTAAAAAGACCCTTTGTCTTAGGGACACAGACCTTGCCAACATAGCATTCTCTTTTTAGGACCCCCTTTTTTAAAATTAGAAATGAACTCAATGAATGTTCCATATATTTTACTGCCAAGGCATTTAAAAATCTGTTTTCCTTCAGGGAATTCTCAAACTGGTATGAACTCTTTCTTCCCAGGTACCTCCAGATCATCAGTTACTCGATGTAAACCTGGAGCCAACTGCCCCAGTTCACACAGTAGCATCAGCAGACAACTGTCCCCTCTGTCTGTCACCGAAGATTCTTCTGCTCCTATTCTTGAACTTCAGAGTCGAGGATCCTCTGGAGTGTGTGGACATAGAGCCGAGAGGCAGAACAGATCAGGTATGTGGTTAACCTCCTCTTAAATAACAGTACATTTGGTGAGCTTCTAGCCAGCAATGAAAGATCTCACCATTGGCACAGAATGTAGATGTTACAGGGACTCTCAGGAGTGCATGTGGGGAAAGTTTATCAAGTGGGAGGAGAAGGAAGAACGGAAATGTGCAGATATAATCCATTAATGATGTACGGTGTACAGTGTAGCAGAGAAATAATACCAAAACCTATAACTGGAGGGTTTAACACATGGTTAAACAGTGACTTCTAATGAAGTTTATAAGGAAACTAGTTTTCTCATCTTCAAGATGTCAAAAGCCAGCATCTTTTACCTCAATCCTGGGATTTAGTAATAGCACCCTGTACCCATTCTGAGAAGAATAAAAGTACCAGTAAAATCACAGACTCTGCTCTTGTCTTTATCAGGACTGCCAGTCCTTGGAGCCCTTCTAGTTTTCCCAATTTTACACCTTCTTCACTTCAGTTGTCTCCCTGATCAGCATTTACTATTAAATCAAGACCTTTGGCATTTCCTCACATCTGCCTGACCACTTACCAACTCCTGGGTTACTTGGTTACTGGAATTGCTAGATAAATTTCCTTACTATATTCATGGGTTTCCCAGCAAACTTATCATTTTAAAATGCAGCTGGGTCCATTAGGCTGCTGCCCGATACTGTTACATTTTGGTGGTGGTCATCGTACTGCCTTCCCCAGAGGTGCTCTCAAGCTCTGAGTCCATACTCACTTGCTCTCATCATATGACCACACTTCTACTTTCCTGAAAAGACTAAAACAATTGTGTGCTAAGAGATGCTTTCCTCTCTGCCTCAAAATGTCTCTGTTCTCGTTTGCTAATTTGCTAATTACCATCATTGAGGGGACCACCTTTGATTTTTGTGTTTGCTACCATTCTGATGTTGACTCCTGCATCCATGATCACCTTCTCTCCATCTCTTCCATTTACATTTTCAATCTCTCCCTCTCCGTTTATTCCTTCAGCTTGGCCAGCAACATATTAAAATCTCTTGCATCCTTAAAATCAATAGTGACAACAGCAAAAACAACAAAATACTCTATTCAAAATAAGTGGGTAGTGAAAAATAACCTGAAAAAAAACCCTCAAACTTTGAGAACACTAGCTTTAAAAAATAAACAGAAGAGAAATGGTAATTCAGGGGACTCAGGTAATCAAAGGTACAGAGGAAGTGTGAAAGCCTCTTGTAGGGTCCTACTTATTTGATAAGAGGTTTTATATGAGAAAAGATTTTTTCAAAAAATGACAATATTTTAAAATGGAATCTCAGTAAATATGGACCCCAAGGCTAAAACTCTATTTTAAAAAGTGAAGAAAATTAAATCTTCAGAAAGGCGTTAATTGGCTTTAATGAGTTACAGTAATATTCTTATCATCCCAGTTATCTTCAGAACAGTATGTTCCAGTTAATTAAATATGGTTAATAAATTTGCCCGACCTATCATATACAGGTTACAAATCTTAAAAACTGTACCATTAAAGACCACATGGGGCATGATTTACTCTTTCTTTAATGATTCAGAAGACATTTGGGGATATTCCTAGACACCAAAGAGAAAAGGAAATAATCTGAAGAGCAGCTCACCATTCTTTCATGAATGTTATGGTACTTAACCTCAAAAGGAAGCCCATGAGATAGATATTATCACTGTTTGACAGAGAACCTAAGATGGAATTAAACATATACTCAGGGCCATCCAATGGCAGGACTAGGACTTTCACTCATGTTTCCAAATTCCAGTGGCCTCTACCATCAATTTGTATGACTCCAATCAAGGTTCATAGAAATGGATGGAATTCCTGGTAAATCAATTTTAGTGATATATACAAAACAATAAATCTAAGCAGTATTCTAGGAAATCGTACTTAAAATGGTCAGAAAAATAAAAGAACTCTGGGCTTCCCTGGTAGCGCAGTGGTTGAGAGTCCGCCTGCTGTCGCAGGGGACACAGGTTTGTGCCCCGGTCCGGGAAGATCGCACATGCCGCGGAGCGGCTGGGCCCGTGAGCCATGGCTGCTGAGCCTGCACATCCGGAGCCTGTGCTCCGCATGGGAGAGGCCACAACAGTGAGAGGCCCACGTACCACAAAAAAAATAAAAATTAAAAAAAAAAAAAGAACTCTGGACAGCCAATCTTTCTATGGTATCTGTAGATAGTAAAATTAAAGAATTGTCAACAATTCAATTTAGTTAGCAAAGGAAAGACTGAGTCAATACTAGGTGGGGATTTAGGTGACTATTGGTGTCATCAAAAATATTCTTCATGCTCTGACCGTGGTACAGATGCAATCTTCAAAGAAGGTGACCGTGAAGGCAGATATCAACTCAAAGGGATACTTAAAATCTTTGTAGAATCGTTCCTCCTTTATAAGCTATTCCCTGAGAATAATGTGATCTGAAGTGTAGTAGAGTACACCTTTCTCTTAATATCACTTCTATCAAACCTCATGCAAGTCTGCCATTCCTGCCAGAAACAGAACTTTTTCTGCAAACCATTTCTGAAACTTACAGTGCTTAAACGGGGAGCTCAAGCCTGAAACCTAGACAGAATCAATATTCAGAATAAAAAGTTTAGACCTTGGAGTCATACTGTCTTAGGCTCAACCTTGAACAACCTTTAATACAAGTCTCAGTTTTTTCATCTGTAAAATGGGAATAATACCTAATTAATTGGGTAGGCTCGTGTACCCTTCCCAGCCTTCCAACACCAGAGTCTCTTATTCCACCCTCTTATTCATTTTTGTTTTTTCCCTTTACTCTATGTGTAAGCCACATGGTCATAGAGGGAATTTGCAGAACTGTTATCAAGTATAGTCTGTACACAGCCTAGGGAGCTGGCTAACATACTTACAGACTCATCTCAATGTCACTGCATCATGGGAGCTTCTCCTAATCATTATGCCCCCCTCCTCTTAACAAGTGCTTCTCCTCTGCTTCCATGTGGCCTTGTATCTGCCATACTTGGCCCTTATCATACTGTATTAGATGTGTTCTCTGGCCTTTGTCTAGATTATGAGCTCAAGTCTTTCTTGTTTGAACCCCTGGAACCCGACTATCTAACTCCTGGTAGTCTCCATAGGACTTTGTTGAATAAATAAATAAAAGAATACCAGTTTTCATCTTCTGGAGGCCTAGGCTCTGAGAACTCTGTTTATGAGACTTGGAAGTCATGTAGTAATTGCTGTGTTCATCCTTACTTGGTTTATATTCTGCAGTGAAGAATTCACTTTCAAATCTTGCTACCTACTTTCCCCAAATAATTATATCAGGAAGCCTTAGCTGGATGAAAGCCTTTACCCCAGTGGGGCAGTCCCACCTGGGTCATTAAGCAGTGCACACACATTCACAGCAGGAGAGCCAGCAGGTTCTGGAGAGGAAAAGTGAGAAACCATCCACTCTCACTTGCTATCTGTGGGCTGCACCACTTTCTTAACCCCAGGATAAGCCTTATGCTTAAAGGAGGTCCCTGGAGACACAGCAGAATCTTGCAGACAATTCTGCCTCCTTTCCCCCAGGATTCTACTATCTGGGGACTCAGGGTGACCACTGCTCCCATTAAATTTCCTGACAGGTACATAAATTCATTGTGTTAAACTTGTTTTCTCTATCAGGGAAGAAGGCCTTTATGATTGTCACTTTCAGAGAGCTTTGACTATTTTAGTGTGAAAAAATGCTACTAAATTTTCTTAGTAAATGTAAAAATACAAAGCAGAACTCACTGTGCTCCCAGAAACATATTAAGTCGTAATTTGCTCTGAGGTGGAAGGTAATTTTGTGCAGTCCAGACTTGCTCTGTTTTGGGGACACATCCTTTTCAACTTAATAGTCATCTTTGCTGCAGTTAAAAAAAAAAAAAGCAACTCAGTGGAATATAACAACAAATACTTATTTCTTGTTCACATTTCATGTCGGCAGACACAGGGTTCAGCTCATTCTCCCACACAGACCAAAAAGCAGCTTCTGTTTGGGATTCTCCATTCTAGTGGCAGAAAGGAAGAGCTAGAGAGGTAGTGGGACCCTGTGATACCTCTTAAAGCTTCTGCTGAGAGGTGGCATACCACACATCTGTTTACGTTTGATTAGACAAAGCAGGTTACATGGCCAAGGGCAAAGCCTTTGGAGCTGAAATGTGTAATGCTCTCACGAGGAAGTGGGTAGGGTACACCCAGGAACAGAGAGCGTCCACCAAGTTCATGGGCATCGTCATAGCCTGGATAGGGGTCCAGATACACACTGTACCTTACAGAGCAGAGACTCCAGATTCCAGACAGAAAATGAGCTAGAGTTATGTCTCTTCAAATGACAGCAGGAGAAAAAAAAGAACAGTGGTGATTCTACTGTCTGCCTTTTTGATTGCTGTTTTATAACTTGATTTCCACACATTTGTATTCCTTTCCTGTTTGCAGGGGATGATGGAACACAGACTCATCCTGAGAATAGCAGCCAAGAAAACAGAATCAAGGCTCGCTGCCTATCCTGTACGTCTATGGTTCTGAAGGCCATCTGGGGACTTTTGATCATCCTGTCAGTGTCATCATCTTGGGTTGGAACCACACAGATTGTAAAAATTACTTATAAGAACTTCTACTGTCCATTTTTCATGACTTGGTTTTCAACAAACTGGAACATTATGTTTTTCCCAGTCTATTACTCTGGTCATCTGGCCACTGCTCAAGAAAAGCAATCTCCAATGAAAAAATTCAGGTAGGTTTCATGTTAAATGGCCAGTAGGAGATGGTTTGAAATAATTTCATGCAAATATGCATAATTTCATCTCTTTGGAATATGAGTTGAGTTGAGGAGTGTGGAGAGGCAGGATCTAAGGTCGGTAGTGAACATATTAACACGAGGAAACAGAATCAGTACCACCCCCAAAATTATTAAGTGCCTACAACATGCCAGGCACTGTGCTGGTGCTTTTGTGTATCTTATCTTTTTTTTTTTTTTTTTTTTTTTTTTGCGGTACGCAGGCCTCTCACTGTTGTGGCCTCTCCCGTTGCGGAGCACAGGCTCTGGATGCGCAGTCTCAGCGGCCATGGCTCACGGGCCCAGCCGCTCCGCAGCATGTGGGATCCTCCCGGACTGGGGCATGAACCCGTGTCCCCTGCATCGGCAGGTGGACTCTCAACCACTGCGCCACCAGGGAAGCCCTGTATATCTTATCTTATTAACCATCATTGGTAGTAATAGCCATGTTTTAAGACGATGTTAATTATCCCCATTTTAACACAAGAGGTAATAGGTTTGGAGAGATTCAGGGACTTGTCCACGGTCACACACTTATAAATAATGGAACCTAGATTTTAATTCAGATCAATTTACCTCTTGCCACGTTTTAAAAGAACAGCCCAGGATCTCGAGCCCAGAAAAAAAAAAAAAAAACTGTATTAATAAGATTATTACAAAAACATTTGCTCAGTATTCTGGACACAGTGGTGTTATAGCAGATGAAGTGACTTGGTCTCAGGTAAAGGGAAGTCTGGCCTTGGGATGGTTTAAAAGATGCTGTTCTTTGCTGGCTAGGAGCACAGAGAGCCTTGTCTGTTGGTTTGCTAGCCATGAACTTGATAGTGCCATGGTTCTAGTGGTTGCTCGGAGCTAAACCTGACTTCGGCAGCCCCATCTTGGGGAGATCAGGAAGCTGGCAGACATGTCATCCAGCCCTGCACAGCACTCAAGAAAGGCAAAAGCAGCATTCAGGTCAAAGTCCTGTACTAACAGACAGCTTCTTGGAAAAAAAAAAGCCAGAACTAAGGAATAACTTCCAGGACAGTCACTCTGATCACCAAGAGAAAACAGCAGTCTTGACCTCAGCAGATGGCAGTGGGAGAGGGACAGTTTTCTTCACCCGCTTACTGCTTCTCAGCAGAATGACAATAAATTTGTACTGCAGGAGCCAAAATAACCTTTCTTTCTTGCCCTTTTACCTAACGAAAGGAAGGAGTGACTGTTACCATTGATGCATTATAAGACTGTTCTTGAAAACTTAAGACACTGTGAAGGCTTAATCTTCAACTTCCAATTTATCACCAGCTTGGAAGTGCCTGGGAATATTGAAGTCACACTGTGAGCTGATTTTCCACGTGTGTCCATGAACGTTCATCTATCATTAAAGAAACAAAACCCAATTCAAGAATGATAAATGTTTTCTGGTTTGGAGGAAAGAAAAAAACCTTATACCTGTTTGGGATTGCTAAAAATACTTTATATTTCTTCCCATCAAAATAGACATGATGCTGGGGCATAAGATCTTTATTAATAACAATATTTAATACATGATTGCAAGGGACATGATTATCAGAATAAAATTCTCCCTGTTTGAAAATACCTCCATTTACCCATAGCATGTGTTCCTATGGTTTAGACACACATGCTCATAAAAACAGCAAAAGTTTAGTCTCGGAAGTAATACCTCAGAACACCGCAAAGCAAGCCAAGTCAGTTTTCCATATTATTTATTTTATTTATTTATTTTTTTGCAGTACTAAGGCCTCTCACCACTGTGGCCTCTCCCGTTGCAGAGCACAGGCTCCGGACGCGCAGGCTCAGTGGCCATGGCTCATGGGACCAGCCGCTCCGCGGCATGTGGGATCTTCCCAGACCGGGGCACGAACCCGTGTCCCCTGCATCGGCAGGCGAACTCCCAACCACTGCGCCACCAGGGAAGCCCCAAGTCAGTTTTATTCAAGAGAATACATTTACAAGAGGCTCCTGCTGACAGAAGTGTTGTTTGGGGAATGAGTCTCATCTTCACCGCATCTCTCATGTTGAGCTAACTCTGAATTTAGTGAGACCTGTAACTTGACAAGACACCGCCCCCTGTTAGTGCCTAGTGTGAAGTTGCCCATTTCTGAAACTGAATCAAAGAGCTTTTACTGTCAAGCAGAAAACATTGTCTGTGAAAGGAATATTCTCCAGTGGCCCCCTCCATATGAGAGGTAAACATTGCCAGAAAATGCTGAGATCCTTGATCTTTTTCCCTGTAGACTCATTAACACCATCTGCCAAGAAGGCACCCGCTGAAGCTCTCATGGCAGAACAAAGGGAAAATAGAGTTAGTATCTAAGACTGAAAACAGGATTTGGCCCATAGTGCCAGATCCTATGCCTATTTTCTCCTTTTCTCTTGAATGCTATGAAAGCATTTCCAGTCCTTTTCTTATCACTGACATCAAAAGAATTTTCAGTAAGGTATCAAATCTAGATGGTAAGGATTGTTCATTTGGGAGTAGTTTTTGATATTTCCATCATTCCATTTATATACTATCAAGAGAATTCAATTGCCTCAGGTGAATTTGAAATTTAAGAAGAAAATAATTATATACCATAGTTTTGATGGTATATCAAAGGGGTATCAAAGGGTAATTTCTTAAGGAAAAAAAACTCTAGAAAACATGAAACTAGAGCCAAAGATAAATTTGCCATGTGTCAGGAAGCTATGAAATGTGCTTAAGATGCCATCTGGGGCTTCCTTGGTGGCGCAGTGGTTGAGAGTCTGCCTGCCAGTGCAGGGGACGCGGTTCGAGCCCTGGTCTGGGAGGATCCCACATGCCGCGGAGCAACTAGGCCTGTGAGCCACAACTACTGACCCTGCGCGTCTGGAGCCTGTGCTCCGCACCAGAGAGGCCGCGACAGTGAGAGGCCCGCGCACCGCGATGAAGAGTGGCCCCCACTTGCCACAACTAGAGAAAGCCCTTGCACAGAAACGAAGACCCAGCACAGCCATAAATAAATAAATAAATAAATAAAATTAAAGATGCCATCTGACATACAGAAAGGGTTCCATAACTAGTAGCTGCTGGAACAAGGATGTGCAGAGTTATGTTATTAGTGTCCCCCGACTTCTAAGCTTCTTTCCAAGTTTTGCCTCCTGTCAATGCCTCTTGTCTAGAGATTCTGATCTCATCATCCCAAGGAGAGACCTACTATTGTTATCTCCTTCTCCATAGAAATCCATCTTTAAAAAAAAAAATCACATTTCCTAGCACTTACTGCTTAAATGGCAAAAGGTTTTACCCAGATGAACTGGCGTTGGAATGGAGAGCATTTTTATTAATTCTTGTAACAGCAGTGACAAGTGGGGAGAAGGTGGGCAGTGAGATGAGAAGGGAAGAAGAAAGGGTAACAAGGAGGAAGCCAATACCTGGGGGTCAGGGTGAGCCAAGCCAAGAGCCTCTGCCAGGCAGCAGCACTTTGCCTGGGGGACTCTCCCCATCCATGTGCCTCCACTGGCTTCCCCACGGGGCAGGGTGTTCCCTCTCCTGAATCCAAAGTCTTTGCTGGAGAGCACTCTACCCAACATGATGGTGGGCTCTGGGAAGGAAGAACCATCACTGGCTAAGGCCAGTGATAAGAAATACTTTAATCAGAAATGGATTTGTTGTGGTTCTTAATAAACGTGTATTTTAAAGGACCTTTAGCAGTTATAGATGTCAGGATAAACCCATGACTCTCCACTCCAGCTCTCCCTGGCAGACTTCCTCACAGAGCAAATCCTTTTATAAGTACAGAACACAAAATGTGTGCCCAGTTGCTCTATGAAAACTGCTGCTTGCTCTGTGTGTAACTCTGATTTGAGTATCTCAAAGGTAGAGCTTTAGAAAGGCCATCCATTTTATAATACTGTAAATCAACTACACTTCAGTAATACAAAACAGGCCATCCATTTTATAATAATGTAAATCAACTACACGTCAATAAAACAAAACAGAGAGGCCATCCGTTTACCTGTGTGTGTGAGCACATGTAATTTCTGTTTACTTTGCAAAAGGCTTTGCCTCTGGCTATTTAGTCCCTTCATTGATGTTCTGTCTCCTTCAAAGTTAAAATTTAGCTTTGGGAATCCCATTTCCATTTTACAAAAGTCTTTCCATTTTGGTTGTCTGCCACATGAAAGTAAAATCACCACATGACTTGTCTATGTGTTCAAAATGCATTTTTAACCTTCCCAGAATCACTGGCCTATGATTCCCTGTGTTCTCAGCTGCTTGGAAGCAACGTTTACTATGAGACTTGATTTTGAAAGTCGTATCCCTGTGCTTGGAGCCTCACCACTTTGTCACGCCCTCCCCCCATGTGGTCCTCCTGTGGGGTAAATTGCTTCATACATGGGAGGCAAACATTGGCTGGAGATTACTTTGCTTTGCAATACTTTGAAGCATAATTATTTCTCTTCAGAAAGAGCTAGAAGGGAGACCAGAAACTAGTACTACCTAGAGCCATTTAAATAGATTTATAAACATTATAAACGTGCAAATATGAATAACTTGTTGCTTCAAACAGAATATTTATACTACTTTTGAAAATACAATGCCTGGCACAAGATAGTTGCCCAATGAAAGCTTGAATGTTCTTGTACAACTGAGTGAAAAAAATAAAGCTGAATTTTCTCAGCCTGTTTTCAGTCCATAATTAAAAAGCCACTGCTATTCTATCACTTTCGATATTGCCTATATGTATTGCTAGCTTCAACATTTTGATTAAAACAATCCTTTGGGCTAAATAATCAATTTAGTCAGAAACCAAGCAAATCAAAGATTTAACTGAAATGACTATTTTTACACAGTGAATTCAGACAATTACTCTAGAATGGCCAGGTGTTTCTACATAAATGCAACCTGAATTTTATTTATTTATTTTACCATTTGAGGGTTATCACAGATGCTTCCTTCATTTTTTTCTACCTTAAAAATGCTAGAGGAAAAAGAAATTTGTACATTGTCAAATTTGTCAGAAAAAGGCATAATGTTTTAGGAATAATAAAATCCTAAGTTGTGCATGCCTACACATGATATGTGAGGCTGCACGTGGTCTGTAGCCTACTCAAACAGTAGCAACCATTTTGACCCTGTTGTATCCGTCCACTGGGAAAGAATCATCTGTCTCTTCGAATAGCTAGTAATTCCAGAAATCATTCATTTCTGGATTTCTCTGGGCTTCTCTGAGAATGTTTGGCAACAGCAGAATGGCTACTACCCCCAGAAATCTCCAGAGAATGGGTAGGAAAGGCTTAGCTCTGTGCCTGGGGAGATGTGGACTCCTCCATGGAACGCTTTGCACTTACAACCCATAGGTGGCAGAACTGGGTTCAGTAGGTTCCACAGATGAATGTTGGGTCTTCAGGGTTTGTGCTCTTGCCTAAAAATGGCTGTCAAGAGTTAGTCTACACAAGATGTGTTAAAGTTAATACCTGACTATTAACCTCTATTTCTTCTCTAGGGAATGCAGTCGAATTTTTGGTGAAGATGGTCTGACATTGAAGCTCTTTCTTAAAAGAACTGCTCCCTTTTCTATTCTATGGACTTTGACTAATTACCTGTATTTACTGGCTTTAAAGAAGCTGACAGCCACAGATGTCTCTGCTCTGTTCTGTTGTAACAAAGCCTTTGTCTTCTTGCTGTCGTGGATCGTGCTGAAAGACAGGTTCATGGGAGTGAGGGTAATGGCACACTTGATTCAATGCGTAAGGCCACATTTAATCATAGATCCTTGGTATCAGGAGAGCTGCTTTGTTTTGTGGAGTTTCTGCAAAACTTTTCCCATTGGTTCTGAGTACAGATTGAAATTTGAAGTTGCACTAGGACGCCCAGGCAGTTACAACATCATGAGAAGATAAAGAGATTGTTTCCATTGGAATCAGTCAGATGATTTCAACAGGAGGCACTCAGGGAAAAGAAGTGCTTTTCTTAGAATTAATGGTGTGATCAACTCCTTCTGTCCTCGGGAAAGAAGGGTCTGAGAAAATTAGCCACAGTAAAGATTATGATTTGCTTTTTTTCCAATCAACATATGTTGGGACAACTCCCTCATGTTTTTTCCCCCCAGAGATGGATTTAATTAATATTGGTGTAAGTAGATCAGGTTACCAAACAGTAATTAAAGTCATCAGTAATGACAATGCTGTTAAAAGTGGCTATATATCTAGTGTGACTAACTAGATATGGAACTAAAAGCAATAACTCTTACTTTGGGGTACAAATCCTTAATTGAACTGCATTAAACTTCCACCAACCACTTCAGTTCTGAGTTTATCCCTTTCACAGGTAACATGGATTTAAAAATAAACATTTTTTTTGTATGCTTGATCTTTGTTAGATTGATTGAAAACCATGCAGATCTAAGGAGCCAGATCTCATTCATATAATCTGGCATGCCACCATGATGAAAATATTGAGTAAATAGTTCTTTGAAAGGAGGTCCAAACGAATAGCCTTTTTCCAGAAGATAAACATCACACAATTATTGTTCTCCGAAAGAGATGTCCAAGACTGGATCTGAAACACATTTTGCTATCAAAATATTGTTCTTGTTGCAATGATTCCAGGGTCCTTGCCCTACTAAATGCTGAAATTCATGTCTATATTAGAGAGAGAGTTTGTGACAGGTATCATCCTGAAAACTTCATCTTAATAGCCAATTAGCTAATTCTGGTTGTATCTTGGGAAATGCTGCTCAGAAATTCAGAACTGAAACTTGACATGAACAAGTGAAAAGCTATAGCAGAAGACAACACAAGAAACTGAATCAGTCCATGATACCATTAAACTATACCAGATGTGGTCCCATACTCATTCTCCATAGCTAATCTTAGATTTCACACCCAAGGGGCTTAGCATCATGTTTTCACACATGAAGCATTGGTATTGTCTGTCCACCATCACGTGCCCTGACAAGTACTTGAGAACAAGAAGCTTCTTTACATTGCTCACTGATCCATTCAGCTTGGGCTACGTAATTTGTGGGCCCCAGTGAAAAGTGAAAATGCAGGCCTCCTGTTGAAAAAAAATTGTGAATAATTTCAACATGGCAACATCAGGGAGCCCACTGCATCTGCACAGGTCATATGCCCATGAAACTAGTTCTACCTCTATCTCTAACACCTAGAATAATACAAGGGACAAAGTAGAGACTCTACATATTTAAGGATATAGTGAATGAACTCATGCTTACAAGATCTTTCTCTTGTCTATCTACTACCACCTTGGATCACCCATGAGTATTTGGAGGGCCTTGTCAGAAGAGAGGGTAAGAAAGGAGATTTAGGGGCTTTTCTGTTCTTTCAGTGTCATGTGAATATGAAAAGGAAATAGATATGTTCACTATTAGATTTACCAGTGAGCAAATCAATTGTATTAGAGTGAATGAATGCATTTAACCATGGAACTTACTTATGCAAGGGGTCATATCAAAAGAAGCTTGCGGTTTATTTGAGGACTTGTAGGGTGAAAAGCTCAGCTGTGTCACATTTAAATGGCAGATTTAGGAAATCTGCCTAGAAGCTACAAAGCATGTTTATCTTAAAATTTGCATCTGTGGTGGGTTTAATGGTGGCCCCCAATAAGGTGTCCACACTCTAATCCCCAGAACCCGTGAATGTGACCTTACTTGGAAAAATAGTCTTTGCAGACATAATTAACTTAAGGATTTTGCAAAGAGGAGATCATCCTGGTTGATCTGGGTGTCTCCTAAATCCAATAACAAGTATCCTTATAAGAGACACACACAGGAAAGACACACAGAAGAGGAGAAGGCAATGTGACCACAGAGAGAGAGATTGGAGTGATGCAGCCACAAGCCCAGGAAAGCCGGGGCAGCCACCAGAACCTGGAAGAGGCAGGCATGTAATATTATTCTCTCCCAGAGGTGCTCTTGGGAGCATGGCCCTGCCCAATTTTGAACTTCTGGCCTCCAGAACTATGAGAGAATAGATTTCTGCTGTTTTTAGTAACCAAGTTTGTGGTCATTTGTTACAGCAGCCTCAGGAAACTCATACAGCATCTGCAAAGTAATAAGACCTGATAGAAAAATTGTTAAGTAGCCAATAAGTAGTTGTTAATAAGTAAATGCATAAATTAAGACATCATAATGACAAAATAGTAAGTATTAAGGTCAGGGATGCTGGGAGAAGCCAGGTATTTTTCTTTTTAAATGACAGGAGGTGCTTCACTTCTCACTGTGAAACATTAGGAAGTGTTTAATGCCATGTTCTAGAAGAATGTCAAGGTGTAATTTTAATAATGCCCATAAGCAGGCCATGGAATATAAGAAGCACTGAAACATATTCAGCATTTTGCCTTTTGACCATATCAGCAGTTCTTTTCCTTCTGAGACATACTGAGAACATGTATAATTAGGTCACCTGAGAAATTAGAGGAGGACAAATAGAATACTGACAACATAAATGCAGCTCTTATTGCCTACACCCATAAACAAGACAAAGTCTGTAGATGCCACCCCACTTGGACTACTCTTTTTTTTTTTTTTTTTTTTTTTGCGGTATGTGGGCCTCTCACTGTTGTGGCCTCTCCCGTTGCGGAGCACAGGCTCCGGACGCGCCGGCTCAACGGCCATGGCTCACGGGCCCAGCCGCTCCGCGGCATGTGGGATCCTCCCAGACCGGGGCACGAACCCGCGTCCCCTGCATCGGCAGGCGGACTCTCAACCACTGCGCCACCAGGGAAGCCCCTACTCTTTTTTTAAATAGTTAAAGGGTTGCTTTCAGTCATCAAAGCAAAATGCATATTTCTGACTCATTCTAAGTCTTCAGTTGTTCAGAAAAAGATAGTTTGGGGATTATGATTCTCATTTGCATGACCCCAAGAATGATCACCCTTGAGATAAAACATATGGCCTCCCCTACTTCTATTTTTCACGTCAAAATGACACGATGAACAGAATGAAGGATGCTTTAAATGATAATATCAGTAAATACGGGTTTATCTGGAGCACCAGTTGGCCAGAATTAGCAATGCTCACATAAAAACTAATTATATGTTTTGAATAACTTGTTAATATTTAGTTTCCTTGGAATATTGATTGAATCACAGATGGAAAGGTAGTCTGCCGTACATTTAGTTTTCTATTATGAAATTCTTTCAACCAGTTTGCTGGTGAGTTTTGGTGTGTTAAAAAACTCATAAGTAGTTGCTTACAGCTGATGTATGATAATCATATGGAAATTAGTAAACTTCTTTAAAAGGCCTTTCTTTTTAATGGCAAAAATGTTGCTAAGTTAGAATCCAGCTCTTGCAGCATTGAAGATGGGTGTTTTTCCCATCTCCAAGATCCTGTTTTGTTTAGCTAGCATTCTTAAATCAATCAGAACCAGAATATCACTGAATATCAATGATATTGATATTGATCACAGAATATCAATAAAAAAAGGTTCTCAAAAAAAAAAAAATGAGCCACTGCTTCAGGTTTTCTTCTCTATCACTGGCATCCATTTCACTCCAATGAAAAGTAAATGTCAGACTAGAAAATTAACACCCTTTCTTTCAGATCTTGTCCCCCCCTTATTTTTATATTATTAATAGAAAATGTTCATTCATTTTCAAATTTCCTTGAACATGTGAAGAAAATTGGTGGGCGGTGAATGGTTCAGCAGACCCCAACTTTTATAGCAGATTGAGGAAATGAATTTGTGTCCCTTCAGCTTGGCAGCCACCTATTTTCTAGGTATAACTGGGTCCTTATGTGTTTAGTTTCCCAAACTGTGGCTCTTTTGGAGACTTTCCTCCATCCGTCAAGAACTGACTGGGGCATGACAGTTAAATGAAATCTTTCATTGCTTAAACTGCTCTTCTCTGAATTCAAATTGGGCTCCAGGGCACTCTAAATCAATCAGGACCCTGGAGCTGAGCTGCTACTTATTTGTGCCAATATTACATATTTAGATAAGATTCAAGACAAACTTGTTTCCATCTTGCCTCTGATTGGCATTTCTGCAGTAACTCTTCATTCCTGGGCAGTGCAGACTGCTCTGTCTAGAACCTTCATGCTTCCCGCTGGAGGCAGTAGAGGATGGGTAGTGGGGCTCATCCCCTTTCATCCTCCTCTTGGCAGGAGAATGATTCACAAATACAGGGAGGGGAGAGCTGAGTTGGGAAGGCTCTCCGATTTTATGCTCTCAAGGAACCCATAACCCCTGTCAACAAGGTGCAGTCAATAGGTCTCATCTACCTTCCACACATACTCTTGAGTCTTTCCTTCTGGGATTTCTTTCCTTCTCTTCCATCCTGGTCTTCCTTTGGGATCATTTTCAGATGGGTTTTTTTTTTTTTCATATAAAAACAGATGTGTATGTGTGTGTGGCAGTGGGGTGGAGGATGGGAATCTTAGTTTGAGACTCAGGCTTGACCTGCCGCACCCCAGGGACCCACCCTCCTCCCCCTCACACACACACACACACACACGCACAGAGTATCCAGACAGCTGTGGACTGCCCACCTCTTTCATTTCTCACACGTCAACTCTTGTCCAATTTCATTGGCTCTGAGTAAAACAGTTGGCTCTTCTTTATGGAAGCTTAAACATAACATGTGGACAAGTTTAAGGATTCTGTGTAGCCATGGTTCCCTGAAAATGGACTCTATCCAAATACACTCAGAGGGAAGAAGGATGATCATCAGTGCAGGTCTCATTGGCCAAACTATGAATGTGTATCCCACCTTCAGCTGCTAACCTTGAGTCTCGAACTTGAGTGCAGTCTGGCCAGCAGTATAGCTTTGAGGCCCCCCCATTTCAGAGCCTGATGTAGGCTTGGGATTCAAGGTCCATCGTAAGCCGGGGAAGCTCCTACCTGCTCCATCCAGCTCCAGAAACAGGGTTACCCACAAGGCAAATTAAGGAAAGATGTTTGGGTTACAGTTAGAAAGAGAAGCAGTTAAAGGTTCATCTCAATACCCTGAATCCTAGAAGAGCTGATATTGTTATGCGAATGATAGTTCTGGAAATCATTTGTCAATGGGAAGCACAGTGACTGTAATGAGGCTCATAAACCCTCCTGGAGATCCAGAGAAGGGCTGGACCCTTTTGGGTTTTGAGGCCTTTTTTCCAAAAGAGGAAAAAAATGAAGATAAAAGAAAACAAAAATCAGCCAAAAGCCAGCTATTTCTCTAGGCTTTATCTATACAAACTAATTCTTTGAGAGGGGAAAGAAACCTTGCTTTCAGGCAGGGCCACAGGTAGTATACATTTCAGTGAGATCACCAAATGTTTACTGTTAAAGCCCTCTTTGGGCTTTAAGAACAGGTCCCCCTCATGGTCCCCCTCTGATTGGCCCTGAGAGTTGATGCAGAGACTCTTGGAGGGAAGTGAGCCCACAGAGGAAGGTAGTTGGCTCAGGTGGTGATGTCACTCAAGGAGCATGCAAAGATAATGGGCTAAATAAATCCTCTTCCTCAGGGTATTCACCCCAGGTGGGCACACCAGGATGTGAGAGAACCCAGAGGTTTAGAAGGTTAAAAATGAGGCATTGGCAGCTTTATGATCACTATGGTTACTAACATTTTCACCTAGGTCAGATTCAAGTAACGGTTGTGGTGGGTTTCCATCTTATTTAGACACCTCTGGTTGGTTATGGGGCTGTAACTGGAGTAGGTCCTGAGGAGAGCCATGTTTTTCTGAAGCCAAGCAGGTGGCACCATGAGATGGCACCATCAGCAGAGGAGTCCCTCATGTGGATGCTAATGTGCTCAGAAGCATTTTTGTGTTTGTCAGCATGTGGATGTCACATGTGAGCCCTTCTGACACAGTATTTAAAGAGCTGGCTTCCTGCAGGTACATTTCCAGCATCCTGACACAAGAAAAATCATTTTGTACTTTTTTTCTGTATTATTTTCTGTACTATTATTTCTGTACTATTAATCCTTCCTTAATGATTGATTACTTCTGAAAACGCACATGACTCAGACCTGTGCTTGGGTTACATATTCTCTAGAAATCTCAAGAATATTTACTCTGCAATTAACCAATAGTGCCAGGCAGAACCACTCTAAGATCATCCAAAAAACCACTCCAAAGGAGCCTGCCACCCAATGTTTCCCTGCATTTTCTAGATTAGCTGAACTCCCTTCCCTTAGTTCCAACTGTGTAGATAAGAAACATACTGAAAAAAAATTTTAAACATGGCCATAGAGAACTTGTTTATCAGATAGTTGTGAAATTTAAATAGAAATGTGGAAAATAATTTATCTTTTCCCCCCAGGTAACCTATATAACCTTTAAATTATTAACCTATAAATAACTGTTCATACCGTAGAGAGGAATTTTTCTAACATTGGAAATATTCAGATTTTCATGCTTTTGGAACTTAACAGCACTGTCTGGCCCCCTGAAGTGAAAAATGCTTCTCTCCATGACCGCAATTTAAAGAGACACTGGTTTAATTGATATGACAATTTAAGTGGTTTGAGCTAATATTTTCACAAGCACTTAAATATAAAATGTAATGGAGATCTTTAAGAGGCTCATCATGACTATAATTCTGAATTGCTATAAAATTATGTAATCTTTGTCCATGTCCAATTCCTATCTTGAGAAAACTTATAATAAAAATACAGTGCATATGTATTTTTACTAATGGCTGACTCAGAAAAGAAAGTGTTCCCAACCGGGTCATATCCTGGGGATAATGGTATTAAATATTCAACACTTTCCAGACAGTGTTTTTGCTTTTTTCCCTTTTTTTTTTTTTTTTTTTTGTATGGACTGTTTGTTTTCAGAATTCCCTAAGCCAAGAATTATATATTATACACAATTGCTTAAACCCAGATATTGTATATTATAGAATAATTTTAATAATTTTAAATATTAAACAGCACATCATGTTAAAGTTTCATTAGGATTAACAATGTGCTCTATTATCCCTGTCTTGAAGAAACTACCTGTTTTTTTGACTAAGAAAATACATCTGATGTTTGGTAAAAAAAAAAAAACAAGTATTAATTCAAATTTATTATCCTATAAGTTCAGTATTTTGAGGGAAATCTATCTGTGTACATAAATACTTTAACCTATGAACATTAATTAACACAAAAACAAATCAGAAACTGCCAGTGTTTAATGTAACTTTTCATTTCTCTGACATCATATTGCCCAAAGAAATGTTGCAAATACCTGGCTGAACTATAAATCCCTAAATCAAAGAAAATGATAAGTCTCACAGAATTCCCAGGTCTACGTAACCACTTCACCATGTTTATTTATGAGCCTATGACTTCCTGTTTGGAAAATTTCCTTGACACCTCACATTGTGTGCATTTGTATTAAATTCTATTCCCTATAGTTTGCGGCATGATCTAACTGGAACACACGGCTAGAAGGTTTAGAGACTGTGATAGTCAGCAAGAGCAATGCCCCCCTGCCCCGCCACCATGCAGCCTCCCGGATAACGCTTTATGAAGACAGTTTTTCGCTGCTGACAAGTCGGCTTCTGTTCTCAAGTACTCCGGCTGTTTTTCATAAAAGACGCTTTAGTATGGAGCTGGCTCTGAAACCAGCTGTGCCCTTGCTTTGGGTGGTCATTAACAAAAGAATTGCTTTAACAGCATCTAAATTATATGTGTCATCGTTATCATACTTCACACTGGCCTTCAGCAAGTCTACAGTGCATGTTGAAGATCTACATTTTGTTGTAATGAATAATTCACTAATAATATTTCAAAGGGTCAAAAAATATCACACATGTGAGAAATCTATCTACAGAGGAACTGACTGACTTGAGAATACTCAGAAAGGAAGCTTAACAAAATTGATCACCACGTATATTTAAATTTCCCACAAAGTTGCATCATGATTTTAAAGTCAGTGAGACTATTTCACAAGGAAATGACATAGCGTTTCCTATTCCGGGGTTGTCATTTTACTGTTTATTGTAGCTTTAAAATATTTTCCAGTAGAACCAGTTCAAGGTAAATTAAAGAAACAGATGCCAACCAGCCTTTCACAAAGGAAGTGGACTCCTGTTTGGAATATACCAAGGATCATATTAATTTACAGTCAACCATTATGATTTCAATCAAATTCTTAATATTTCGCTTTATACAGCTAATGCTCTAGGATAATTGAATGAAATTATCTTTCTGTGGCTTAATTTGCATGTAAACAAAAGGAAGAACTAGCCTCCGTTTGATATTCCAAGTGACAGTGCAAACTCAGCTCGCTCCTTATAAATCACTCTGAAAGATTATTCTCTTTCCTTTTTTCACTTTGGCCTAAAAGTGTCCTCTTAGCTGCATCAATATTATGTCTCCATAATCAAGTTCTGGTTATGTGGAGATGTTCAGAAACATGCATTGATCCAAGGAGCTGATTAAAATGTATGCTGAATTGTCTGAGGAAAAAGAACACAGTACAGATGAAAATGCTAAGAAGTGACTTCCTATTAAATTTATTTCACCACTATGGGTATTAATCTCTAGGAAGTTGATCTAAAAATTAAACTACATTACTAGTCCTTAATTAGAATGTGAGCAGCTTCTATATTTTCTGCCTGGATGTCTCATGAACATACGGATTTCTTGCTAATACTGACCCTTCCTACGTTTAAACAGTGATGTACAAGAGGTAATTGGGTTTGAGGAAGCATGTAGCAACACCCATGAAGCCTTCAATTGCTTGCTCTGGGGTATGGAGGCATCAATTAAAATTTTTTTTCTCTTTGCATTCTACTTGATAGATAGTTGCTGCAATAATGGCGATCACTGGCATCGTCATGATGGCGTATGCAGACAATTTCCACGCTGATTCCATCATAGGAGTAGCATTTGCAGTGGGCTCGGCCTCGACATCTGCACTGTATAAGGTATTTTGTGCACTTCCTTATGTACTCAACTGTCATTTGTAGCTTAGGCTTTTAAGTAATAAAAGAAGGAAGGACAAAGAAAATCTTGACTAGCAAAAAAAAAAAAAAAAGATGGTTTAAATAATAACAAGTACCAATTATTGAGTACTTGCTACAGGCTGGGTGCTTGCTAGAAATTTTCACCTGTGTTAATGCACCTTTATGAGGCATAGGTACTTATCCCCACTTTCCAGATGAGGAAACTAAGACTTTGAAAGGTTAAGTAATTTGTCCAAGATCATCCAGCCAGGAAGTGATAGAGCCAAGGTTTAAACTCGGACTGGTCAACTCCAAAGCCTGTGGTCCGTGCCCCGACCCCTCCCAAATCATCCACCAGTTATAGCAGGAGCCGAGAGAGACTTCTCCCCTATGTTTCTTTAATTTAACTACTGAGGTCATTATTTCAACTACAATGAGGTATTAAAAATAATAAACCGGCTATCACTTGAGAGTTTACTGTTTGTTGCATATTAACCCCGTGCCATGTTATTAGCTAAATGAAGAGCCTCTTTTCCTCTCTGATGGATACTCTGGGTTTGTACTCACAGTTCTTTCTCCCCTGGAGTGGCCTGTCATCAGTGAAAGCTCTATTCGGAGTCACTGTCCCTGACTTTAGACGTGAGGATTAAGAGAGCAGATCTAAAAGGTTATTCACCAAAGCTCCACTTTTCAGAGCCAACTTTCTGGATGTAGCTAAAGAACTGTTCCACTTTCACCTCTCTTGGTGTTTCAATGACAAAATCCTCTCTGAAAGGCAAAAAATGCCCTTTGCATCCCCCCTGGATGCCTGTTCTGATTATTCACCAACTCTGCAGCTCAGAGGACATTGTGTCTATTTCCATATCGACATTTCCTGGCCCATTGATTCTGTGACAAGCTTGACAGGTGTTCACTCAATCACCATTAGTGTCTAACTTGCCCCCAACTGAGACTCCACGGAGATGTGTGATGTGACCAAATACCACGAGCACGTGCTCAAGTTCTCTTAAGTCTCTCAAGAGAAAAAAAATGATACGTTTAGTTGAAATTAAAAGCAATACCCGGACTTGCTATATGCCTGGGATGGCTCTTTTATAGAAAGAATTCTCCTGACCATGTTACAAATGTATTCATTGTGGGAGTGGTAATATTTTGCTGACATGCACAAAATCATATGTGCGCCATAGAAAAGAGATACTCTGTGCTACATTGTTTGAGGATTAATAAAGGAAGCAGAGGGGTTAAAAAGCCAAGAAATATGGACTAGAGAACTGGTTCCTCCCCAGCCTGATGTGTGATTTAGGTTAGCTATTTATGTCTCCTTGCCATCTTTTTCTACACACAGATTTATAATCCAGAAAACAAAGACCATCTTTTTAAAATCTGGAGAATAAATACTGTACTTGTGAAAATATTTTAGGCTCAGAGAGAAAAGTGCTTATAAATCCATGGCATTGTTATTATTTCTCTCAATAATATAATGATAGGCTCTCTCTGTCCAATTTAGTTTTCAGTACCTGTCAAAATAAGGGTGAAATGAATCCCATGCTTGAAGAGAAGAACTGATGGCGCCTCAATCCTAGATGTTTCTGGGCTTGTCTGCACTCTTATTCATCATCCACCCTATAGCCATAACTGATGGTGGTGTTTTTCCCAGTGTGCAGTATCCCTGTGGCACAGAAAGTGGAATTCATTTTATGGCATTTGCTGTTTCATATGAAGGCTAGAGGGCATTTGAATTCCTTATCTCAGCAGCACATTTACTGCCATGGAGACAGTGGGATAAGAAGACATAGAACTTAAACCCTGGGCCAGTTAGTTCATGATGTAGAAATTGCCTTTCTGATACAACAATATCCCTGACTATGTGGCTAATGAGTTCCTTTCTCATTCTAGGTTTTGTTTAAGATGTTTCTCGGAAGTGCCAACTTTGGTGAAGCAGCACACTTTGTCTCCACATTGGGTTTCTTCAACTTAATCTTCATCTCCTTCACCCCGGTCATCCTGTATTTCACCAAGGTGGAGCACTGGTCCTCGTTTGCAGCTCTGCCATGGGGCTGTCTCTGTGGGATGGCAGGGCTCTGGCTGGGTAAGTGGCCCTGGGTTTTGCCTTCCATTTCCTATGTCACTTGACCTCTCCTTGGTGAGTTAAATTGTCATAGTAGGATTATTCCTTTGGGTACCCCTGTCCTCTACTTCCCAAATTTACCTAACATTGGTTAATGGTTGCAAAGTTCTCTGCAGATTATTGCTTGATTCAATCAGAGCTATCCAGCTAGTATGCCTCCCATGGGTTAAGTGCTGAACTGGAGGCCCAGGCCTCTCTGATCACCACTGATCCTCAAGTAGCCTCGTCCATTCTTCATGATGTAATGTATGAGGTTATTGTGTTCCATGTGTGGCACAGTGTGTCAGACAGAGGGGGAGAGTGGATGGGGGATTCAAGGGACTCAAAGTGGATCAAAATGGCAGGAGGACCAAGTGCAGGAGGAACTGGGGAGGAAGGAAGGAGATGACATTCAGGAGGGCAGCAGGTCATGGAGGGCCTGGAACACCACGTTGAGGGGATTGGATTTCAAATCCACTTCATGATCTTTAAGCAGGGAGGTGACAGGCTTACATCTGCATTCTAAACAGTCTACTCTGGTCATGTCTGGAGAATGAATTTGAGATGGGAAACCCTCACCGAGCAAGAGAAGGTGACAGAACAGGACGAGGTGGCCCTGTTAAGTAGGCTGTGCCTAGCAGATGACCAAGAAATAGCCACCTGGAGTGTTTCTCATGTTCTCTCTCCCAGCTCCCCATGATCCTGAGGCTGTCTGCTTCACCTGAGCAGCTGGGGGGCTCCCACTTTCCAGCTGCGCTTTCATTTAATGTGAGAGGAACCTCAATATAACAAGCCCACTCTTTCCTCACCAAGCAGTTGAACAACAACAAACACCCAATGACTCAGTGTCTCTACTCAAAATCAAACCCCTTTCATTCTGCTCCTCTTCCCCCGTTCCACCTGGTAACAGCACCCTCTGCCTACTCCATGTTCACCTGCCATACTGGACCTGCAGGACATCTGCCGCCCCGCAGTTGACCTTCTTTATCAAGGTGACATAGTCTAAAACGGCACTGCAAGTCCTAGGAGGGAAAAAGAATGCCCTTGTTTTCGTCCCCACAGAGACATTGGGTCATCTTCTTCTACTCTGGCCCAGGCCCCTAAGGGGAGCTCTTCAACTAGACAGAAAACACTCACGAGAAAGATCAAACATTAATTGTTGATCCTTTAAATTCTACTTTTGAAGACCAAAAATGTGCAGTTATGACCGCTCATAACCTGTGCTAAATTGAATAGTAGAAATCAATAGCAGTCTTTCCATAAGACCAAAATGCCCTAATTAAAAGTGCCTAGATCTCTTCCTGGCCAAAAACAATCTAATTGGGAATAACCATAGCCCAAATTTCACTACCTCTTGGCCCCAGCTGTGACCCGTGATCTCCAGCTTGCTGCCAAGTAGCCCTCCACCCACGTTTATCCCTTGGCACCTCTAATACACGCTCCTAAGCAAGCCTGCTCAGGCTGGGCATCACTCATGCTAGCCGGACCCTGCAGTTCTCCACCAAGCAGCGTGATCTCCACACTGCACTGGGTGTAGTGCCGCCCAGCTTAGAGCTGCCCCACAGGCTCATCCCCGTGCACAGAGCTCTCTCTGTGCCAGTGTTGCCCTGTGACAAAATGAGGAGACAGCCTCTCTCCTGACTGTGTTTCACACCCCAGGGTTTTACAGTCTTCAGTGCTTCTGCTCTTAAGTTTTTATTGCCACCTTCTCTTCTCCATAGGAATCAGATATGATCTAGTGAGAGCAGGGCTGGAGACAGATCTGAGAGGCAAAGAGCAGGCTGAACTCTGACCCCACCCCCCATCACCTGTAACTACGGCTTCAATCTGCTTAGGTTCACCTGGCCTCGTTCCTGCTCTGGCTTGACCATAGCCCACGTGCAGATTGACCTCATCCATTCACCTGACATGTCTGAGGCCCACTTAAACTCAGGCAGGGCCCCGTGCTATAGATAACATATTGAATTATATATTCTTGTCCTGAGATTGTCAAAAGAGCTTGTAAGTGTTCCACCTAAAACACTAAAGAAAAGCAGACACCCATTGCAGTGAAGCCACTCGGTTCTTGTTGAGTGAGAAAAGCTCAGTTCTCAACCAAATACCAATACTTCCTATCAATCTGTTAAAATATCCAGTTCAGCCAATAAAATGACAGTTGGGGAGTGTAGCAGAGTCTGTGCTGTGTTTAATAAATTCCTGAATTGTTAGAACAGGTCATATTTGACTCCCCAAACTTGAGGAGAGAGTTGAGATGCTGAAATATTCATTCCCATTGCAGCTCTGCCATAAAGGAGTAGTTATCAACTTAGGAAGGTCCTCTGCCTTGATTGCCACTACTATTGTATGAAAATTATGAACAAGCCCAAGTTTTGTGAAAGTCCAACCCACCGTCTCTAACTAACAAGCAGGAGTGACTCCAGATGACTAAGTTAGTGAGCTTAATTAAAGTAAGAATTATAGATAACAGTAGAAGAAACACTGTCCTAACTGGAATGGTTCTAGAACCATCTTTGGTTCTACAGAGAACGGGCAACAGGGTTTTGAGTCATTTCCATAGAGATCTTTTCTGAATTGAGGACTTTTTGTAGTTGTTAAGACTCATTTCTCTAACCCCTAAAACAAACATTAGCTTGAAATCTATTAAAATAATGCTATGTAATTTATAATTTTCTTTTCAAAAACAAGTATTTTTGATCATTTTTGTGTAGATAATTATTTTAACTAACTTTATATTTATCTAAAAATGTCAGAAGATATGTATTAAAGGGTATCAAGTTATACCTACAGTTGGTTCTGTGGACCTGCCCTGGGGTTATCTGTGCACAAATCAGGATGTGGAAAAGGTGCCTGGGGTTCGGTGAATTACACTGCACACAACTTTGTTTGCTCATGTGATGCTCACCCCAAAAGAGAGGGAATAATGCAGCATAGGTCATCCTTGGACAGATCTTCTGTTAGGCAGTAACACCAAGGCCTTTTAGTTATTCAGGAATATAGCATGATGTAGTAAAGTAACAAGGGAGAAAGCCCCAATCAGTCACCAGCTTTCAACCTCTGGCTCAACTTTACAGTGCTATTGAGCAGGGTACTGAATTGATTATTTCACTTCTTTGCATGGCTCCCTACCCCCTTTTCCAACCAAGAGATCAGGCAGCCAGGATGGCAGAGGAGGAAAAAGGAATACGACTATTTCAGGTACAATACATATGAATCCATCTCCAGAATTAGAGGATTAATTGACCAATGGTACAGATAATTTAGAAGGCATGTTTAGCATAGATATTGATTCTTTTATGTTAAGAAGGAAAGAGCCCAGCATAGCAATTCCCCTTTATCCTGTATATCCTCCTTTATTTTACAGCCTTCAACATCCTGGTGAATGTTGGTGTGGTGCTGACATACCCAATCCTCATCTCCATCGGAACAGTGCTCAGCGTTCCTGGAAATGCAGGTACTGTACGATTTGATGTGTGCACAGGAAGTCTCCTGCTTGTGTTTGTTCTATACCCTGAGTTGTTTCTTCGAGCAATTGTGAATTATGTCCCTTGCCTGGGAAGATGTTTTAAATATCATGAAGGTGGCAGACAGCAGAATAACTATGCAGCACATTTAAAATTTCCAGCTACAAACACTGTTTTAACTTGGTTGTGCTTTTAGAATTAAAAACCAAATGTATCATTTGGGTTTCATGTAATCTCCCTGACAACCTAATTTTGTGGTATTTTTAGAGGAAGTCCTATGGAAACAAAAGGCATCCCAGCATAAGACTCTCAAACATCACTAATGAAAGTGTAGGAAACATACAGGGTGTTGGCTCCCCATCAGACTATCCATGGGGAGCTGTGAAGGCTTCTCCTGGGGGCACAGATGGCCCTCTGGAACAGATATAAGAAAAAAGCAATTTGACTCACTTCAGGGACAAGAGGAGAAGCTACTTTTCCAGGAAAATCTTTCTAGGTAAACTGTCCGTGGAACAAATAATGAAAGTGGGTTATCTGGATGACTGTATAGTCCTTCTAATTTTAAAATTCTATTTTTCCAAGTCTTAGGTAGCCATCTTTCTTTACCCCCAGTACAATCAGCAAATATTTATGGAGCACTTTCTATGTGATCATGACTATAGAAGAGACTGGGAAAAAAAGATATTATTGTTCCCATAAGAAACTTGCACTGAATATGGAAAACAAGACCGACACATATGAAATAACTTAGAACTCTACAAAGTAATTTATCATCAAATGCCAAATTGTGTAAAAGACTCCAAGGACTATAAGATATTTAGAGGAAGTCATATCAGGGAGGAGTGGAGTTGTCAAGGAATTCCATTCATTCATCCATGAATTCATTCATTCAATAAATAATTTCTGAGCACTTAGTATATGCTAACAACTGTGCTAACACCTGGTGATAGATCCTGAATAAGACACAGCCTCTGCCCTCAGGACCATGTAGTGAAGAAAGGAGATGAAAGGAACTGAGTAATTACAATGTAGAGAGAGAAAATGGCTTTGAGAGAGGTATGTACTGAATGCTCTGAGAGCACACAGGAGGGGCATCCAAGGAGGCTTCCTGCAAAAAGCATAAAGGGTGGAATCTAACAGAGGGTTTAACTGGATGAAGTGCATATAAGGAGGGAAGAGCATTCCATGCAAAGAGAACAGCATATATATGATTCCACTACTAGTTACATTCCTGCAAAACTGAAAACAGGGACTCAAAAATATCCTTGTATGTGAATGTTCATACTATTTACAACAGCCAAAGGTGGAAACACCTAAATGTCCATCCAGAGATGAATTGATAAACAAGTTGTGATACAATGGGGTATTACTCAGCCATAAAAAGGAATGAAGCACTAACACATGCTACAATATGGTTGAACCTCAAAAACATTATGCTAAGCGAAAGAAGCCAGACACAAAAGGTCACATATGGTATGCTTCCATTTATAGGAAATATCTAGAATAGGTAAATCCACAGACACACAGCAGGTTGATGGTTGCCAGGTGTTGTGGGGTGAGAGTAGTGGGCTGGGGAGTAACTGCTTAATGGGTATGGGGTTTTATTTTGAAATAATGAAAATGTTTTGGAAACAGATGGAGGCAGTGGTACATTAAGCTGTACAAAATGAATGTACAAAATGCTACTAAACTCACTTTAAGATGGTTAATTTTAATTTCTATGAAATTTGTCTCAATTAAAAATTTTAAAAAGACTAGCACGTGCAAAGACCTAGACATTAATAAGCTTGGCTCATTTAAAACATCTTCAGTGGTCCAGTGAAACTGGAGAAGCATGAAGGGATGCAGAGGAAAAGTATTAAGAAATAAAGCTGCATGTACACACTGCTATATTTAAAATAGATAACCAACAAGGACCTACTGTATAGCACAGGGAACTCTGCTCAATATTCTGTAATAACCTAAATGGGAAAAGAATTTGAAAAAGAGTAGATACGTGCATATGTCTAACTGAATCACTTTGCTGTACACCTGAAACTAATGCAACATTGTAAATCAACAATACTACAATATAAAATTTAAAAAAATTTTTTTAACTGCAGAGGTTATTCAATCAGATGGCATTTGCCTGGAAGGGTAAGTGTTATTTAGAGAGAGGGAACGGAAAGCAAATGGAGAGCACAGTGTTGATAATGACGTGGAAAAAGGGAAGACGCGCTTGAGAGAACAAGAGAGACTTTTGGAAATCTCTTAGAAGTAGAGCTGATGTGGTCATTTGTTTTCAGAGAAGCTTAGAAACAGTGATGGACTGACTGACTTGCTGTTCCTTCCCTAGCTGTGGATCTCCTGAAGCAGGAGGTGATATTCAATGTCGTCCGCCTGGCTGCTACCATCATCATCTGCATTGGGTTTCTGCTGATGCTATTGCCCGAGGAGTGGGATGAAATTACCCTGAGGTTCATCAACAGCCTGAAGGAAAAGAAGAGTGAAGAGCATGTGGATGATATCACTGATCCCAGTATCCACCTGAGAAGCAGAAGCAGGGCCCTTGGGACTGTGTCCATACCACTGGCTTAGAGAGGAACACCTTTTGAACGCACGTGTATGTATATTCTGTGAATATAATAAAATTTTCTCACCACCTGTACACTCAAACGACAGTATTAACTCTGAATTTGCATAAGTCATATGTGAAATAATGCTAATGATAAAAGTTTACATTTATATGCTTATCAAGGAACTGGTGTAAATAATCATAATAAATTTTTTAATTAAAACATATTCATACTTGTTCTATTTCTTCTGGTTTTTTGGGGGGGAGGGAGGATTTTCCCCTAATTCACAAAATTTTCTCAAAATATGAGGTTCTATTAAATTATGGGCTTGTCATTACCTTTTTCTCACCTGGAACTGAGACCTTTTCATTCAATCAGAAAAAAACGCATAAGAAGAAAGCACATGAAAAGGATACACACTTTACATATATTTAAGGCCAATAAGAGCCTTCAATTTGAAAGCTGGAAAGTAATTAAGTATCAACAGAGTATCTTCCATATGCAAGACCTACACTAGGAACAATGAAGACGTGAAGATGTAAGACTCTATCTGTACTTTCAACATGCTTACAGGAGTACAGAGCATAAAAGAGGTTAGAAATATCTCTAATATGAGGTAGACATTTGAAAATGGTATAATGGTTATGGAGAGGACATCTATTTCACCAGATTTAGAGTTGTTTACATTTGCTGTCACTTCAACTCCCATTCAATCTTCAACCCACCTTCTGGGCACCACCTTCTGCCCACATCATTCCTCTGGTGAAGTGCATTCACCAAAGTCACCAATGACCTTTTTCTTGCAAAACCATATTGACACTATTCAACTCTTACTTTATTGTCCTCTCTGTAGCATTTGCATGATGACCACTCCTTTTTCCTGCAATTTCTCTTCACCTAGATCCCATGATGGTCTCCTGGTTCTCTTTCTGCCTTACTGACTGCTCCTCTGGACTCCTCTTCCTAGGCTGGTCTCATTGCTGTCCGTGTTCAGTCCTTATCCTTAGCATCTCACTCCACACTCTCTTCCTCAGAGATCTCATCTGCTTCCATGGCTTTCAATGTCATCCATGTGGTGATGGCTTCGTAATATTTATCTCCAGCCCAGATTTGTCCCCCAAGCTTCAGATCTGACTCTCCAAATTCCTTCTGCAGGCTCACTTGGATGCCCCATTGTTCACTTCACGTTCAAGGACATAGTTAAATCTATCATCTCTCCTCCTCAGACCTACTCCTTCCTCTCCCTTGTTCCCTGTCTAGGTAAACGGTACCATCATTCACTGGCTGCCCAAGCCAGAGATCAAACTTAACTTCTGCCTTCCTCACCCTCCATATCTAAACCATAAATCTTATTGCTTTCCTGAATATTTCTTGAATCCATGCACTTCTCTACTATGCTATCTATTCTATGACCCTATCATTTCCTGATAAATGAAATACTCTCTTTACTGGTCTCTCTAACTCCCAGTATTGCCTCTCTCTAATCCCTTTTGTACCCTGCAGAATGACTTTTCTAATATATAAATTTGATCATTCTACTTCCCTATATAGAACATTTCAGTGACATCTCATTGTCCTCAGAGTAAGTTCAAGACACCTTTGCAGGTCATTCAAAGTTCATCACTGATTGGCTCCTGCTTACCTCTAGAGAAGCACCATACAGTAGAACTTTCTGTGATGATGGAAATATTCTATATCTGCACTGTCCAACATAGTAGTCACAACTGGCTATTGTGCTCTTTAAATATAGCTAATGCAATCGAGGGACTGCATTTATAATTTTATTTACTTTTAATTACTTTTAAGTTAATATTAGTTAGCCACATGTGGCTCTTGGCTACCATATTGGACAGCACAACTTCTACCACACCACCCCCTGCAGCCCCCTAGAATCTCTATGCTTTAGTGACACCATCCTTCTTATAGTTCTTCAATCAAGACATGCTCTCTTTCTTGTACTTCCTTTTCCTCTCTCCTCACCTGAATAACTCTTACCTAGGCTTCATGACATGTTTTATTCCTATTTTCATGGAAGGTTTTTTCTCATCCCCCAAGCTAAACAATGTGGCTTCCTTAGACACCTCTGCTTACTCCATTATAGCACTGGTCACCCTCTGTGGTCATTGTCAGTCTACTCATCTGAGTTCCCAGTAGACCATGGGTTCCTTGAGAGCAGGGATTGTGTGGCATTCATCATTGTGTTTCTAGCATAGTGCCTGGCACTTACAGACACTCAGTAAAGGAGTGAATGGGTTGCTTTACACTGGAGGTATGCCTCCCTGCCCCCGAGCTGTATTAGATCAGTCTTAGTTAAGGACAGACATTCTCATAGAGGAGATTGGTTAAAGAAAGGGCCAAAAGGGATTAAATGTACCACAGCCTTTGTTACTGAACTGATAAAAGGCACTTCTTTCCTAAGAGGCTGGTTATCTTAGGGCATCTAGCAATTTAAGATAATCTGCACTTTCTGGCATCTGTGTACAATTCTTTTTTAATTCAAGTGGCCCCAGAAGTGTAGGTGAGATGGTCATGGGGCAAGAAAAGGGAACTTCGGATATCATATCTGCTGGCTGGGTATCATAGTCAATAAAAACCTTACCATTTTTTCATTTCTCTGTCATTTTTTGAAAAGACAATGACAGTCTCCTGGCATTGGTAGATGGCATGATATTGATTAAAACAATAATCATGACACACTTCAAGCTTCATGAAAAATGGTAGAAAATAAGTGAAGCATATTATTAGTAAATATGAATTAATTATCTAAGTAGAGTTGGTTTTGACTATTTAAATGTCATAATGGTACAAACATTGCTCTTGCCTTGTTTTTAAATTGTTGTTAAATAGCAGTAATCACTGACTAACCCACTCCAGCACCTTGCCATTACTTAGCATGGCATTTAAAATTACATTTTGACATCTTTAAGAAATGAGCTGTTTTGCTCTTTTTGATAGCTCATTTTGAAAAATTGAGTCAGCTACCCTGGAAAGCACTAATTCAACCTATAATGAATCACCTTAATTAGCTCAGTCTATATTAAGAAAATACTTCTGTTATGGTATTCATTCATTTATTCATTCAAAAATTACTAAGTTCTACTTCTCGCTCTGAAGTAGGGTATTATGTTAGATTGTCACCCACTGGCCTCTCCCTGCCTCTAGAGCAGCACTGTCTGATAGAACTTTCTGTTATCAGAGAAATGTCCTCTCTTTGCATTGTGGTGAAAGGGATACAAAATGTATAGGAAATGGTCCCTACTTCCAGGCATTTCAACCTTTAAGTTGTTACCATGGCAATTAAAACAACAACAATCACAATTCAGGCACTTGTTTAAGTCACTTTCCCTTTAACTCAGGTCAAGTATTCATAAATAAAGATAATAATACCTTTCCTTACTACCCCCCATGGTCTCTGGGAGAGTCAGTTGACATAGCGTGTTTCAGTCACTGAACAAACGGGGGTGGGCCTCGTATGTCCCTATGATGTGCCTTCCTTGAGCCAGGTTCAGTTGGGTTTGCAGGGTACTGACAAAGTGCCTGCCCTCATGGTGGAAGTACCTTATTGAGGTTCCTATTATCCTGTCCCTTTATCCAAACTTGGTTCCTCCCCAGAGTCCAGGAGGCAATGGATTCTGTGGGTTACTGAATGGGCAGCACAGTGTAGGGATTGAGAGCACCCATGTTGTAGCCCTGACTCTACTTCTGAGACACGGACTTTAGCGAATTACCAACATCTCTCAGCCCCTTGATTTCATGTTCAGTACAATGAGGATATTAATACCTATCATTTGGGGTTGTTGAATATAGTAAATAAAAACACACTGCCAGACAGTCCATAAGTAGTTATTGCTAGGATTTCCTCTGTCTGTTTACCTCCCTCCAGGACTTCTTCAAACCACTTATCCACAGCACTATGCCAAACAAAGTCACAAAGCCTGCTGCCGAGCAGGGATTTTTACCCAAATTAAATGAGGGAGAAAAAAGAAGCTTGGCATGAGGAACACTAGAGGAAGCCAAAAAAGGGGTGCCATTCCCACTGGTCAGTTCCCCTCGGCACTTTGCATCACGGCATTCTTGCCCAGCCAGTGGAACTAATTGCCTGACAAAAAGACAGACTGGTGACTTGGGCTTTGAAATTAAAATCACTTCAACCACGTCCTGATCGCTTCACAAACACATTATAGGCAAATCAATTTTGCTCACCCAGGCTTTGCAGGCCTGTTAATTTTGTGCAGGCGCTTTGTCAAGATCCACCAGAGGACAAATGATTTGGAGAAGGACAATGCAAGTGATAAAAGAGTGAACAGTATAACCAGACAAGCATTTGAATGTTTCTGATATTTAAGTACAAATCCTCTTTCTTACTTTTCAATAAACCCTTGTCACAAGGACAAAGAACACTAGCATAGGCAATGCTGGTTTATCTGGCAAGCTAGGACAAGAAGTCTCTATTAATTTTAATTATTTTTATTTCTCCCCCGCCACCACCTGTAGCAACTGGAGGTAAAGTTAAGAAGAGGAGGTGATGATGTGGAGGTGGTAATGCCAAGAACCCAGAGACAGAAAGAGCAGACGCCCTGGGTTTTGAAGCACTGATTAGTCAGTGTGCTCCCACACCTGTCACAAAAGCAAAAGCTGCTCTGTCATTATTTGCAGGAGGTAGGAATCCCGCATCCTTTGGGAACTTGAAGGATCTTAAGAGCGAGGAATCTAACCTGGGCTCTCTGACAGAATTTTCAAAATAGTGTGAACTTAGCTGCATTATTCTGGGAGAATCAATTCAGAGAATTTAGAGGCACTAAATCCACAATTGTTCAGTACACTAGCCACTAGTCACATGTAGCTGTTGAAATACGCCTAGTCCAAATTGAGATGTGCTGTGTCACGTATCCTGGAGTTTAAAGACTTGGGGTGAAAAAGAGAAAGTAGGCTATTTCATTAATAGCTCTATACTTATTACATATTGAAATGAGAATATTTTGGATGTGTTAGGTTATATAAAAAAATTATAAAATTCATTTCACTCGTTTCTTTTCACTTTTTTAACGTACCTACTAGAAATCTTAAAATTATATATGTCTTGCATTTGTGACTAATGTTTTACTTCTATTAGGCAGAAATTCTCTAGAAGCTTAAGAATAACTTGTTTAGAGGGTTAAAGAGGGAAATTTAGAAGAAGAAAATAGCTTTGGAAAGAAACAATTATTTGGTCAGCTTCTGGCAGTCAGGACAAAATAGACTGAGTGTTTTTCATGTCATGCAAGTTCAAACTGCCAGAAATGAGCAGAGAGAGGGAAGAAACAGAGGCAAGGACAACAATTTGAAATTGCAGCTAACTGGAAAAATTTGTAAAGAACTGGAAGAATAACTGGGTTGAAACTAGCAAGGAATCTTCATTTGATACTAGAAGTAATAGAAACTGCAGAAGTGATAGAAACTGCCCTGAATTCTAGAAAGTCAGAAGATACTGATAAAGTTATAGTGGAAAGGAAGAAGTTATTCTGGAAAACACCACTTTGACTTTTAGATATCGTAATCAACTTGCAGAAAAGAAGCCGGATTGCATTCTTCAGAAGGCAATAATAGAGCTGCCCGCTCTTATAACATCTGTAAAGAGCAAGTAATCGAAGTGAAAATCAGGAATTCATTAAAGTAAACAGTTTCTCATATAAATCATAAGATCAGGGCAGATTTGACCTACAGGTCATAACTCTGATCAATAATTAAAAGATAGGGCGGTCTCCAGGGACAGGATAGTTAGATAGCAGCAAGAAACTTCGTAAGATGGTATTTACCTAGAAGTCACTAACGTTTCAGATCTGGTCCTCTGCACTGTGGACTCAGAAACTAAGTCTTCTTCATGCCCTAAAGACAGCCCAGTCATTCTCAAATTGCGATGCTAATACAGCACAGCAGAACACCTGAGACCTTGGTAGAAATGCACATTCTTGTGCCTTATTACAGACCCAGTGAAGCAGAGTCTCTGGAGGTGGGGCCCAGGAATCTAGTTTTAATAAGTCCTGCTTGAAATTAACCAAGTACATGCTCAGGTGATGCCGGTAATTCCAATGCATGCTTAAGTTTAAGAACCCCTAGACTAATGACCACAGGACTACAAACAGAAAATGTATTCATTGATAATCATAAATTGAACTGTCATATGCAACAAAACCCTCACATTAGTAAGGTTAGGACAACCTTTCCCTAAGAGGCAAATCTATCTGGGTAGCTTGTGCGTTCATGAAAAGGTTTCTTGGTGAGCCTGAAATCAAAGCAAGGACAGTCAAATATATGATTAAACTCTTCCCTTTTGTTTTTCATTTCCATTTCAACTCTCACTCCCTTGGGAGGATGGGTTCATCCCTGCTGGACAAGAGCAGATGGGTAAGAAGAGGAATGTGAGGAACTGACTGGTACAATTGCTCCCACTCCAAGCCAATTACACAGTCCACTAGCAGAATGCATTCTACCAAATTATAGGATGAAGTTTCCTTCAGTTAATTATATTAACAAGTAGACATCTTATATTTGCAACACTTGATTTATGGATACTGGTTATGACCAAAACAGTCAATACATGTACACATGGTACACACAAGAGTCCAGCAAACAGACATTCTATCTAACAGCTTATTCTTTGCTACACAAATCTTTTCTAAACTCCTTTTCCCTCAAGGGAAAAGCTAGCAGGTCTGAAGTTAATCTTTCCTTGATTACTTCCCTTATATATGGATGTTCTTGTTATAATGTAATTAGGGGTTCAATTTACTTAGGTAACTGAAAGTGATGCACTGAAATTCAGCCTTTGCCAAGACCTCTGCTCTACTTCCATCACTGTCCTTGGCTTATCCGACTCTTAAAGTCCCCAAAAGGCAGAAATAGGTGTTCTCCATCTTCTGTATCTTATTGGTTATATGATTTATCTGCCACAATCATCCAAATTTTCCACCCTGTTGTACTTTTATTTGCATTAATTAATCTTCACATTAAAATACTTTCAGTTTTCATCTTCTTTCTTAAAGCCTTCTATGAATCCAGCTTTGACCTGTAATTTTTAAACTTTACCTATATTTTTATTTGTAATAATTCTATTTCTTTCAGCTAACACCAGTCCAATTCCCTCCTTTTCCATAATAGTTTCCCCTTTCCTTCAGAACACCTGCACATGATCCTGAAACACTGATCAGTGCTGAATGGACACTGCAGTGTTTTCTGTTTCATGTTTATCACCTACTTCTGGTTGATAGGTTTCTTCTCTTAGAAATGTTAACATCATCGATTATATTTGAACTGGACTCTGAAGCACTTCCTATTCCTGGCCATGAAAGAGAGCTATTCAAGATATAGCTATTACCTAATTTTAATAATGGTGTTAACTTTTATCACTTAACTTGCAGTTTTCCGAGAGCCCCTCTGGCACATCTGTATCTGCTCTTCATCCTTATCTTCTCTCTTTATATCTATGGTAATATAAAAGTCCACATTCATAATATTGATCCTGAGGTCCTGCAGTTTCCAAAGTGTCTTCTGAATCATCAAGAAAAACTGCTGTTAGGGCTTCCCTGGTGGCGCAGTGGTTGAGAGTCCACCTGCCGATGCAGGGGACGCGGGTTTGTGCCCCAGTCCAGGAAGATCCCACATGCCGCAGAGCGGCTGGGCCTGTGAGCCATGGCCGCTGGGCCTGCGCGTCCAGAGCCTGAGCTCCGCAACGGGAGAGGCCACAACAGTGAGAGACCCGTGTACCGCAAAAAAGAAAGAAAAAAAGAAAAACTGCTGTTAAAAAACAACAATTTTGGAGTTGGTATATTTGAATGGACTATGATTCTTAGAGAACTGCCAGTCCGTCTCTCCCAAATGAGAACCACATATTATGAGGAATATTTATCTAATGAAAACAATACATTCCTGAACCATAAAAATGACAGCTCATGGTGTAATTACAGAATATATCATATGATGCCAGGATTCGATCACCTGTTTTGTCAAATAGTCGTATCATTTCTGGTATCTGTTGATAATTAAATAATCAAAATCTTATGGAGCTACTAGGTACTTTAAGAAAGCATTTGTGAGCTTTTGACAACAGAGACTCTGACCTGCTCATCTTTGCATACCCAGAAATAGCTCACAATAGGTACTTAGTGGGAGGAAGGAAGGAAAGAATCTCAGTCCTGCCAAGATAAAGATTTATCCATTTAATGACAAACCCACAGCCAATGGTGCAAAGTTAAAAGCCTTCTGGATAAATTCTGAAACAAGACAAGGATGCCCACTCTCACCACTTCTATTCAACATAGTATTGGAAGGCTTAGCCACCACAGCAATCAGACAAGAGAAGCAAATAAAAGGTATCCAAGTTGGAAGGGAAGAGATAAAACTTTCACTATTTGCAGATGACATGACACTCTATATAGAAAACCCTAAAGGTTCTACACAAAAAATATTAGAATAAATGAATTCAGCAAAGTAGCAGGATACAAGATTAATATACAGAAATCTGTTGCATTTATTTACACTAACAAATATCAGAAAAAGAAAGTTTAAAAAATCCCTTTTATTTTTTGTTTTTGTTAAGATTTTATTATAAAAAAGATAAGATACCTTTGTTGAAGCTTCTCATTGAAAAAAAATCCCTTTTAAAATTGTGTCAAAAAAAAAAAAAAAAAACCACCTAGGAATAAACCTAACCAAGGAGGTGAAAGATCTATACACTGAAAACTATAAAACACTAGTAAAGGAATTGAAGATGATTCAAAGAAATGGAAAGATAGCCCATGCTCTTGGATTGGAAGAACAAATATTGTTAAAATGGCCATACTACCCAAAGTAATCTACAGATTTAATGCAATCCCTATCAAATTACCCATGACATTTTTCACAGAACTAGAACAAATAATCCTAAAATTCATATGGAACCACAAAAGATCCAGCAATTCTGAGGGAAAAAAGAGCTGGAGGCATAACTATCCCAGACTTCAGACAATACTACAAAGCTACAGTAATCAAAGACAGCATGGTATTCGCACAGAAACAGACACATAGATAAGTGCAACAGAATAGAAAACCCAGAAATAAATCCACACAGTTATGAATAATTAATCTTTAACAAAGGAGGCAATATACAGTGGAGGAAGACAGTCTCTTCAACAAGTGATGTATGGGAAAGCTGGACAGCCTCATGTAAATCAATGAAGTTAGAACATTCCCTAACACCATAAACAAAAATAAACACAAAATGGTTTAAAGACCTAAATATAACACATGACAGCATAAAACTCCTAGAAGAGAACATAGTTAAAACATTCTCTAACATAAATCATAGCAAGGCGACGGAGGAAGATGGCTGAAGAGTAAGACGCGGAGATCACCTTCCTCCCCACAGATACATCATAAATTCATCTACACGTGGAACAACTCCTATAGAACACCTACTGAACGCTGACAGAAGACCTCAGACCCCCCAAAAGGCAAGAAACTCCCCACATACCTGGGTAGGGCAAAAGAAAAAAGAATAAACAGAGACAAAAGGATAGGGGCAGGACCTGCACCAGTGGGAGGGAGCCGTGAAGGAGGAAAGGTTTCCACACACTAGAAGCCCCTTCGCGGGCAGAGACTGCGGGTGGCGGAGGGGGAAAGCTTCGGAGTAGCGGAGGAGAGCACAGCAACAGGGGTGTGGAGGGCAAAGCGGAGAGATTCCGGCACAGAGGATCGGTGCCCTCAGGCACACACCAGCCCGAGAGGCTTGTCTGCTCGGCCTGCCGGTTCGGGCGGGGCTGGGAGCTGAGGCTTCAGTTGGAGCTCAGGGAGAGGACTGGGGCTGGCGGCAGGAAGAGAGCCTGAAGGGGCTAGTGCACCACGGCTAGCCCGGAGGGAGTCCGGGGAAAAAGTCTGGAGGTGCCGAAGAGGCAAAAGACTTTTTCTTCCCTTTTGTTTCCTGGTGCGCGAGGAGAGGGCATTAAGAGCACTGCTTAAAGAAGCTCCAGAGACGGGCGCGAGCCGCGGCTAAAGGCGCGGACCCCGGAGACAGGCGTGGGACACTGGGGCTGCTGCTGCCGCCGCCACAAGGCCTGTGTGCGAGCACGGGTCACTGTCCACCCCCGCTTCCGGGGAGCCTGTGCAGTCTGCCACGGCCGGGGTCCCGGGACCCAGGGACGGCTTCCCCGGGAAAGCGCACGGAGCGCCTCGGGCTGGTGCAACGTCACGCCGGCCTCTGCCGCCGCAGGTCTACCCCGCACTGCGTGCCCCTCCCTCCCCTCGGCCTGAGTGAGCCAGAGCCCCCGAATCAGCGGCTCCTTTAAACCCGTCCTGTCTGAGCGAAGAACGTACGCCCTCCGGCGACCTACGCGCAGAGGCGGGGCCAGGTCCAAGGCTGAGACCCGGGAGCTGTGAGAGCAGAGAAGAGACAGGGAAATCTCTCTGTGCAGCCTCGGAGGCAGCGGATTAAAGCTCCACGGTCCGCTTGATGTGCCCTGCATCTGTGGAGTGCATGAATGGACAGCAAATCATCCCAAATTGAGGAGGTGGACTTTGAGGACAAGATCTAAGATTTTTTCCCCTTTTCCTCTTTTTACAACAAATTATCCCAAATTGAGGAGGTGGACTTTGAGAGCAAGATTTTCAATTTTTTCCCCCTGTTCTCTTTTTGTGAATGTGTATGTGTATGCTTCTGTGTGAGATTTTCTCTGTATAGCTTTGCTTCCACCATATGTCCCAGGGTTCTATCTGTTCTTTTTTTTTCAATAATTACTTTTTTATTTTAATAACGCTACTATATTTTATACTTTATTCTATTTTACTTTATCTTCTCTCTTTCTTTTTTTCTTACCTTCCCTTCCTCCCTCCACACCTCCTTTCTTTCTTTATCTCTTTCTTTCCTCCCTCCCTCCCTCCTGTCTTTCTTTCCTTCTTTCTTTCTTCCTTTCTTTCTTTCCTTCCTCCCTCCCTTCTTCCTTTCACTCTTTCTTTTTCTTTCCTTCCTCCCTCCCTCCCTCCCTTCTTCCTTTCACTCTTTCTTTTTCTTTCCTTCCTCCCTCCCTCCCTCCTGTCTTTCTTTCTTTCTTTCTTTCCTTCCTTCTTCCCTCCCTTCTTCTATTCACTCTTTCTTTTTCTTTCCTTCCTCCCTCCCTCCTTTCTTTCTTCCTTCCTTTCTTTCCTTCTTCCTTTCTTTCTTCTACTAATTCTTTCTTTCTACTTTTTCTCCCTTTTATTCTGAGCCGGGTAGATGAAAGGCTCTTGGTGCTGCAGCCAGGAGTCAGTGCTGTGCCTCTGAAGTGGGAGAGCCAACTTCAGGAAATGGGTCCACAAGAGACCTCCCAGCTCCACATAATATCAAGCGGCGAAAATCTCCCAGAGATCTCCATCTCAACACCAGCACCCAGCTTCAGTCAACGACCAGCAAGCTACAATGCTGGTCACCCTATGCCAAGCAACTAGCAAGAGAGGAACACAACCCCACCCATTAGCAGAGAGGCTGCCTAAAAACATAATAAGGCCACAGGCACCACAAAACACACCACCAGACGTGGACCTGTCCACCAGAAAGACAAGATCGAGTCTCAACCACCAGAACACAGGCACTAGTCCCCCCCACCAGGAAGCCTACACAACCTACTGAAACAACCTTAGCCACTGGGGACAGACACCAAAAACAACGGGAACTACGAATCTGCAGCCTGCAAAAAGGAGACCCCAAACATAGTAAGATAAGCAAAATGAGAAGACAGAAAAACACACAGCAGGTGAAGGAGCAAGATAAAAACCTACCAGACCTAACAAATGAAGAGGTAATAGGCAGCCTACCTGAAAAAGAATTCAGAATAATGATGGTAAAGATGATCCAAGATTCTATTTCTAAGATCCAAAATCTTGGAAATAGAATAGACAAAATGCAGGAAACAGTTAACAAGGACCTAGAAGAACTAAAGATGAATCAATTAAAAACACAATAAATGAAATGAAAAATACTCTAGATGGGATCAATAGCAGAATAACTGAGGCAGAAGAACGGATAAGTGAGGTGGAAGATAAAATCGTGGAAATAACTGATGCAGAGCAAAATAAAGAAGAAAGAATGAAAAGAACAGAGGACAGTCTCAGAGACCTCTGGGACAACATTAAACGCACCAACATTCGAATTATAGGGGTTCCAGAAGAAGAAGAGAAAAAGAAAGGGACTGAGAAAATATTTGAAGAGATTATAGTTGAAAACTTCCCTAATATGGGAAAGGAAATAGTTAATCAAGTCCAGGAGGCACAGAGAGTCCCACACAAAATAAATCCAAGGAGAAATATGCCAAGACACATATTAATCAAACTGTCAAAAATTAAACACAAAGAAATCATATTAAAAGCAGCAAGGGAAAAACAACAAATAACACACAAGGGAATCCCCGTAAGGTTAACAGCTGATCTTTCAGCAGAAACTCTGCAGAGCCAGAAAGGAGTGGCAGGACATATTTAAAGGAATGAAGGAGAAAAACCTACAACCAAGATTACTCTACCCAGCAAGGATCTCATTCAGATTTGATGGAGAAATTAAAACCTTTACAGACAAGCAAAAGCTAAGAGAGTTCAGCACCACCAAACCAGCTTTACAACAAATGCTAAAGGAACTTCTCTAGGCAGGAAACACAAGAGAAGGAAAAGACCTACAATAACAAACCCAAAACAATTAAGAAAATGGGAATAGGAAAATACATAACGATAATTACCTTAAATGTAAATGGATTAAATGCTCCACCCAAAAGACACAGACTGGCTGAATGGATACAAAAACAAGACCCATATATATGCTGTCTACAAGAGACCCACTTCAAACCTAGGGACACATACAGACTGAAAGTGAGGGGATGGAAAAAGATATTCCATGCAAATGGAAATCAGAAGAAAGCTGGAGTAGCAATTCTCATATCAGACAAAATAGACTTTAAAATAAAAAGTATTACAAGAGACAAAGAGGGACACTACATAATGATCGAGGGATAGATCCAAGAAGAAGATATAACAATTGTAAATATTTATGCAACCAACATAGGAGCACCTCAATACATAAGGCAAATACTAACAGCCATAAAAGGGGAAATCGACAGTAACACACTCATAGTAGGGGACTTTAACACCCCACTTTCACCAATGGACAGATCATCCAAAATGAAAATAAATAAGGAAACACAAGCTTTAAATGATACATTAAACAAGATGGACTTAATTGATATTTATAGGACATTCCATCCAAAAACAACAGAATACACGTTTTTCTCAAGTGCTCATGGAACATTCTCCAGGATAGATCATATCTTGGGTCACAAATCAAGCCTTGGTAAATTTAAGAAAATTGAAATTGTATCAAGTATCTTTTCCAACCACAATGCTATGAGACTAGACATCAATTACAGGAAAAGATCTGTAAAAAATACGAACACATGGAGGCTAAACAATACACTACTCAATAACGAAGTGATCACTGAAGAAATCAAAGAGGAAATTTAAAAATACCTAGAAACAAATGACAATGGAGACACAATGACACAAAACCTACGGGACGCAGCAAAAGCAGTTCTAAGGGGGAAGTTTATAGTAACACAATCCCACCTTAAGAAACAGGAAACATCTCGAGTAAACAACCTGACCCTGCACCTAAAGCAATTAGAGAAAGAAGAACAAAAAAACCCCAAAGTTAGCAGAAGGAAAGAAATCATAAAGATCAGATCAGAAATAAATGAAAAAGAAATGAAGGAAACGATAGCAAAGATTAATAAAACTAAAAGCAGGTTCTTTGAGAAGATAAACAAAATTGATAAACCATTAGCCAGACCCATCAAGAAAAAAAGGGAGAAGACTCAAATCAATAGAATTAGAAATGAAAAAGGAGAAGTAACAACTGACACTGCAGAAATACAGAAGCTCATGAGAGATTACTACAAGCAACTCTATGCCAATAAAATGGACAACCTGGAAGAAATGGACAAATTCTTAGAAATGCACAACCTGCCAAGACTGAATCAGGAAGAAATAGAAAATATGAACAGACCAATCACAAGCACTGAAATTGAAACTGTGATTAAAAATCTTCCAACAAACAAAAGCCCAGGACCAGATGGCTTCACAGGCAAATTCTATCAAACATTTAGAGAAGAGTTAAGACGTATCCTTCTCAAACTCTTCCAAAATATAGCAGAGGGAGGAGCACTCCCAAACTCATTCTACGAGGCCACCATCACCTTGATACCAAAACCAGGCAAGGATGTCACAAAGAAAGAAAACTACAGGCCAATATCACTGATGAACATAGATGCAAAAATCCTCAACAAAATACTAGCAAACAGAATCCAACAGCACATTAAAAGGATCATACACCATGATCAAGTGGGGTTTATTCCAGGAATGCAAGGATTCTTCAATATATGTAAATCAATCAATGTGGTACACCATATTAACAAATTGAAGAAGAAAAACCATATGATCATCTCAATAGATGCAGAGAAAGCTTTTAACAAAATTCAACACCCATTTATGATAAAAACCCTCCAGAAAGTAGGCATAGAGGGAACTTTCCTCAACATAATAAAGGCCATATATGACAAACCCATAGCCAACATTGTCCTCAATGGTGAAAAACTGAAACCATTTCCACTAAGATCAGGAACAAGACAAGGCTGCCCACTCTCACCACTCTTATTCAACTTAGTTTTGGAAGTTTTAGCCACAGCAATCAGAGAAGAAAAGGAAATAAAAGGAATCCAAATCGGAAAAGAAGAAGTAAAGCTGTCACTCTTTGCAGATGACATGATACTATACATAGAGAATCCTAAAGATGCTACCAGAAAACTACTAGAGCTAATCAATGAATTTGGTAAAGTAGCAGGATACAAAATTAATGCACAGAAATCTCTGGCATTCCTGTACACTAATGATGAAAAATCTGAAAGTGAAATCAAGAAAGCACTCCCATTTACCATTGCAACAAAAAGAATAAAATATCTAGGAATAAACCTCCCTAAGGAGACAAAAGACCTGTATGCAGAAAATTATAAGACAGTGATGAAAGAAATTAAAGATGATACAAATAGATGGAGAGATATACCATGCTCCTGGATTGGAAGAATCAATATTGTGAAAATGACTCTACTACCCAAAGCAATCTACAGATTCAATGCAATCCCTGTCAAACTACCAATGGCATTTTTCACAGAACTAGAACAAAAAAATTTCAAAATTTCTTTGGAAAAACAAAAGACCCCGAATAGCCAAAGCAATCTTGAGAACAAAAAATGGAGCTGGAGGAATCAGGCTCCCTGACTTCAGACTATACTACAAAGCTACAGTAATCAAGGCAGTGTGGTACTGGCACAAAAACAGAAAGATAGATCAATGGGACAGGATAGAAAGCCCAGAGATAAACCCACTCACATATGGTCAACTTATCTTTGATAAAGGAGGCAGGAATGTACAGTGGAGAAAGGACAGCCTCTTCAGTAAGTGGTGCTGGGAAAACTGGACAGGGACGTGTAAAACTATGCGATTAGATCATTCCCTAACACCATACACAAAAATAAGCTCAAAATGGATTAAAGACCTAAATGTAAGGCCAGACACTATCAAACTGTTAGAGGAAAACATAGGCAGAACTCTCTATGACATAAATCACAGCAAGATCCTTTTTGACCCACCTCCTAGAGAAATGGAAATAAAAAGAAAAATAAACAAATGGGACCTAATGAAACTGCAAAGCTTTTGCACAGCAAAGGAAACCATAAACAAGACAAAAAGACAACCCTCAGAATGGGCGAAAATATTTGCAAATGAAGCAACTGACAAAGGATTAATCTCCAAAATTTATAAGCAGCTCATGCAGCTCAATAGCAAAAAAACAAACAACCCAATCCAAAAATGGGCAGAAGACTTAAATAGGCATTTCTCCAAAGAAGATATACAGACTGCCAACAAACACATGAAAGAATGCTCAACATCATTAATCATTAGAGAAATGCAAATGAAAACTACAATGAGATATCATCTCACACCAGTCAGAATCGCCATCATCAAGAAATCTAGAAACAATAAATGCTGGAGAGGGTGTGGAAAAAAGGGAACCCTCTTGCACTGCTGGTGGGAATGTGAATTGGTACAGCCACTATGGAGAACAGTATGGAGGTTTCTTAAAAAACTACAAATAGAACTACCATATGACCCAGCAATCCCACTACTAGGCATATACCCTGAGAAAACCATAATTCAAAAAGAGACATGTACTAAAATGTTCATTGCAGCTCTATTCACGATAGCCTGGAGATGGAAACAACCTAAGTGTCCATCATCAGATGAATGAATAAAGAAGATGTGGCACATATATACAATGGAATATTACTCAGCCATAAAAAGAAACGAAACTGAGCTATTTGTAATGAGGTGGATAGACCTAGAGTCTGTCATACAGAGTGAAGTAAGTCAGAAAGAGAAAGACAAATACCGTATGCTAACACATATATATGGAATTTAAGAAAGAAAATGTCATGAAGAACCTAGGGGTAAAACAGGAATAAAGACACAGACCTACTAGAGAATGGACTTGAGGATATGGGGAGGGGGAAGGGTAAGCTGTGACAAAATGAAAGAGAGGCATGGACATATATACAGTACCAAACGTAAGGTAGATAGATAGTGGGAAGCAGCCGCATAGCACAGGGAGATCAGCTCGGTGGTTTGTGACCGCCTGGAGTGGTGGGATAGGGAGGGTGGGAGGGAGGGAGACGCAAGAGGGAAGGGATGTGGGAACAGATGTATATGTATGACTGATTCACTTTGTTATAAAGCAGAAACTAATAAAAAAATCCACACACAAAAAAATCATAGCAATATTTTCTTAGATCCGTCTCCCAAGGCCAAAGAAATAAAAGCAAAAATAAACATATGAGACCTAAGCAAACCTAAAAGCTTTTGCATAGCAAAGGAAACCATCAAGAAAACAAAAAGACAACCCACAGAATGGGAGAAAATATTTGCAAATGATGTGACCGACAAGGGGTTAATTTCCAAAATATACAAACAGCTGGTACAACTCAATATCAAAAAAAGAAACAACATGATCAAATAATGGGCAGAAGACCTAAATAGACATTTCTCCAAAAAAGACATACAGATGGCCAACAGGCACATGAAAATGTGCTCAACGTCACTAATTATTAGAGAAATACAAATCAAAAACCCAATGAGGTATCACCTCACACTGGTCATAATGGCTATCATCAAAAAGTCTACAAATAATACATGCTGGAGAGGGTATGGAAAAAGGGAACCCTCCTACACTGTTGGTGGGAATGTAAATTGGTTCAGCCACTATGGAAAACAGTATGGATGCTCCTTAAAAAAAAAAAAAAGAACTAAAAATAGAGCTACCACATGATCCAGGAATCCCACTCCAGGGCATAAATCTGGAAAAGACAAAAATTATAATTCAAAAAGGTTTATGCACCTCAATGTTCATAGAAACATTATTTACAATAGCCAAGACATGGAAGCAACCAAAGTGTCCATCAATAGATGAATGGATAAAGAAGATGTGGTATATATATACAATGGAATACTACTCAGCCATAAAAAAGAATGAAATATTGCCATTTGTAGTAACATGGATGGACCTAGAGATTATCATACCAAGTGAAGCAAGTCAGACAGAGAATGACAAATATGTCACTTATATGTGGAATCTAAAAACTAATACAAATGAATCTATTTACAAAACAGAAGCAGACTCACAGACATAGAAAGCAAACTTATGGTCACCAAAGGGAAAAGGGAGGTAGGGAGGAATAAATGAGGAGTATGGGATTAACAGATACACACTACTATATGTAAAAGAGATAAGCAACAAGGATTTACTGTGTAACACAAGGAATAATATTCAATATCTTGTAATAACCTATAGTGGAAAATTATATGTATATGTGTGTGCGTATATATGTGTGTGTGTATATATATGTATCTGAATCACTTTTTGGTACACATGAAATTAACACAATACTAAAAATTGACTAAAAAAAATTTTTTAAGATTTATGCATTTATTAAGCAAATGCATTTTTTAACATCTTTATTGGAGTATAATTGCTTTACAATGGTGTGTTAGTTTCTGCTTTATAACAAAGTGAACCAGCTATACATATACATATATCCCCATATCCCCTCCCTCCTGCGTCTCCCTCCCACCCTCCCTATCCCACCCCTCTAGGTGGTCACAAAGCACCGAGCTGATCTCCCCATGCTATGTGGCTGCTTCCCACCAGCTATCTCTTTTACATTTGGTAGTGTATATATGTCCATGCCACTCTCTCACTTCGTCCCAGCTTACCCTTCCCCCTCCCCATGTCCTCAAGTCCATTCTCTACGTCTGCATCTTTATCCCTGTCCTGCCCCTAGGTTCTTCAGAACCTTTTTTTTTTCTTTTTAGATTCCATATATATATGTGTTAGCATACGGTATTTATTTCTCTCTTTCTGACTTACTTCACTCTGTATGACAGACTCTAGGTCTATCCACCTCATTACAAATAGCTCAGTTTCGTTTCTTTTTATGGCTGAGTAATATTCCATTGTATATATGTGCCATATCTTCTTTATCCATTCATCTGTCGATGGACACTTAGGTTGCTTCCATGTCCTGGCTATTGTAAATAGAGCTGCAATGAACATTGTGGTACATGACTCTTTTTGAATTATGGTTTTCGCAGGGTATATGTCCAGAAGTGGGATTGCTTGGTCATATGGTAGCTCTATTTTTAGTTTTTTAAGGAACCTCCATACTCTTCTCCATAGTGGCTGTATCAATTTACATTCCCACCAACAGTGCAAGAGGGTTCCCTTTTCTCCACACCCTCTCCTCTCCTAAGCAAGTACTTATTGATATATTTTTACAGTACTTGGGATTGCATCTCTTATTGAATTGGCAAGAATTATTATCACTGTGAGGGAGAGAGATTAAGGATACTGGCTAAAAAAAAATTTTTTTTAAATGTCAATGGTCTTATCAATGTTCTGTTTTTCCTAAAGTGTATGGCTGAGGTGTGGCCCAGGCTGGCATGGAGGAGAGAGGTGTTCTGGATCTCTTTGCAGACACCCAACCTGGTTTTGTACTAGAGCCAGGGAGTTGTGAACAGCTCAGACCACAGACAAAATTCTGTTTCAGATATGGCATTTTATTTAGCCTCTTCAGTAACAGTTCTGGCTAGAGGAATGAAAAGATGAGAAAGGAAAGAATAATTCATTTGGATGATAGCAAAGAAGTATGGTCTCCTTATCATAATTCAGGTCAATGTCCAGAATCACAAAATCTCAGTTGGAAAGTTCTTCATGGAACTTTCATTCCAGCCCTGTCCAACGCCCAAATCTCCTCTATGCTGTCCCAATGGAGTGGCCATCCAGCCTTCACCTGAGCACCCAGGGGAAACAAGACAGTTCTAATTGCTCCCCTGTTTCAGACTCTGGTTATTGTGGGAGTTCCTCCCTGTAAAGAGCTGACATGTGCCTTTCTGAAACTACCACCTGATGATTCTAACTCTGTTTCCCACTGCCACACAAGGAAGTCAAATTTCTCTTACACAGAGGCAGGTCATACTCCTCCTGGATTTTTCCTTTAAGCTAAATAATCATATCCCTGAGGACATCCCATTTTAATTTATAAAAATCTTTTTTTTTTGAGTTAATTAACACATCTATCACCTCACATATTTACTTTTTCAGTGAGAACATTTAAATTCTACGCTCATAGCAAATTTCAATTATACAATACAGTGTTATCAGCTACAGTCACCATGTTATACGTTAGATCCTCAGACCTTATTCATCTTATAACTAAAAGTTTGTACACTTTTATCAACCTCTCCCTATTTCCCCCACTCCCAAGGCAACCACTTTTCTACTCTCTGTTTCTATGCGTTTCCCTTTTTTTTTTTTACATTCCACACATAAGTGATATCATGCAGTATTTTGTCTTTGTCTGCCCTATCTTACACCATACTCAAAAGTCAAGCCAAAATGGATTAAAGACATGAATATAAGACCTGAAACTGTAAACCTCTTAGAAGGAAATATAGGGGGCAAGCTCCTTGACATTGGTCTTGGCAGTGAGTTTTTGGATCTGACACCAAAGCAAAGGCAGCAAGAGCAAAACAAACATGTGAAACTATATCAAACTAAAAGGCTTCTGCTTAGCAAAAGAAACCATTAACAAAATTAAAAGACAACTTAGGGAACAGAAGAAAATATTTGCAAACCAAATATCTGATAAGAGGTTACTATTTAAAATATATAAGGAATTTATACAACTCAACAGCAAAAAAAAACAAATAGCCCAATTAAAAAATGGGCAAAGGACCTGAATAGACATTTTTCCAAAGATGATATACAAATGGCCAACAGGTACATGAAAAGGTGCTCAACATCACTAATCATCAGGGAAATGAAAATCAAAACTACAATGAGATATCATCTTACACCTGTTAGAATGGCTATTATCAAAAAGACAGATAGCAAATGCTGCAGGGGATGTGGAGAAAAGTAAGTCCTTGTACTCTGTTGGTGGGAATGTAAATTGGTACTGTCACTTTAGAAAACAGCATGGAAGCTCTTTAAAAACTTACAAATAGAAATACCATATGATCCAGAAATCCCACTTCTGAGTATTTACCCAAAGGAAATAAAACCATTATCTCAAAGAGATATCTGAACTCTATGCTCAATGCAGCATTATTCACAAGAGCCAAGGTATAGAAACAACCTAAGTGCCTGTCAATGGATGAATGAATCAAGAAAACGTTTTATTATATATTTACAATACAATAATACAACACAAAAACATAGAAATTCTGTTGTTTGCAGCAACAATGATATGCCTGGATAGTGGTATGCTAAGTGATATAAAAATCCTTTTTAATGTGAGGTGCCCCAACTTGAACTTGATACTCATTTTATAGTTCACCAGCTTACAGTGTAGTGATAGTATCACTTCCCTTTTTATTGCCACTCTATTTCCCCTACTCTTTAATTTCATGTGTACTATTCACCTTCTTGTATTAATTACCCTCTCCAAGTCTCAATTTCCATACCTATACTATGAGAACAATAGTACCAATCCTCAAAGAACTGCCATGGGCATCGTCACATAATGCTTAGCACATAGGAAGTACTCAACAAAAGTAAGCTATTATTATTGGCATTAAAAGTTTAGGACAAGGGGCTTCCCTGGTGGTGCAGTGGTTGAGAGTCCGCCTGCTGGTGCTGGGGACGCGGGTTCGAGCCCTGGTCCAGGGAGATCCCACATGCCATGGAGCAGCTGGGCCTGTGAGCCATGGCCGCTGAGCCTGCGCGTCCAGAGCCTGTGCTCCGCAACAGGAGAGGCCACAACAGTGAGAGGCCCGCACACCAAAAAAAAAAAAAAACCAACAAAAAAAAACAAAGTTTAGTACAGGGACTTCCCTGGTGGCACAGTGGTTGGGAGTCCACCTGCCGGTGCTGGGGACACGGGTTCCAGCCCTGGTCTGGGGGGATCCCGCATGCTGTAGAGCACCTGAGCCTGTGTACCGCAACTAATGAGCCTGCACTCTGGAGTCCCCGGGGCCGCAACTGCTGAGCCCACGTGCCATGGCTGCTGAGACCTGCGCGCCTAGAGCCCACACACCACAGCGAGAAGTGGCTCCCGCCTCCCCAGCTGGAGGGGGCCCGCACGTAGTGGCAAAGACCCAACACGGCTAAAATAAACAAATAATTTTTTTTTAAGTTGTTAAGGGCTTCCCTGGTGGCGCAGTGGTTGAGAGTCCACCTGCCGATGCAGGGGACACGGGTTCGTGCTCCGGTCTGGGAAGATACCACATGCCATGGAGTGGCTGGGCCCGTGAGCCATGGCCGCTGAGCCTGCGTGTCTGGAGCCTGTGCTCCGCAACGGGAGAGGCCACAACAGTGAGAGGCCCACATACCGCAAAAAAAAAAAAAAAAAAAAAAAAAATTGTTAAAAAAAAGTTTAGGACAAAAAAAGGTGATGTTTCCATTTCTAACAGAATCCCCAGCCTCCAAATATACCCAATTTGAAGAAGGAGAATGAAATCTCAGTAATGGTAATGCGAGAAGCTTCCAAGATAGAAGGCAACACCTTTGATGAGTATATTAGTTAACTAATGATGCATGATAAATTACTGCAAAATTTAACAGCTTAAAACAACACTCATTTATCATATCGGAGTCTTGGAGTGTTAGGAATCCAGGTGTGGCTTTTAGGGGAACTGCTACAAGCTCATTTGCCTAGTTGTTGGACAGAGATATCATTTCCTTGTCACAGACTTGATCCTCTCCTAGGGCAGCTCAAAACATGGCAGTGGGCTTTTCCCAGAACAAGTGAGCAAGATGGAAGCCACAGCCTTTTTATAACCTAATCTCAGAAAAGATAGCCCATCACTTCCGCTGTTTTCTATTTGTTAGAAATGAATTCGTAAGTACAGCCCACACTCAAGGCAAGGGTTGGAGGGACTGCACATAGGCATGAAAAACAGGAGGCCAGGATCACCAGGGGCCATCGTGGGCTGCCTACCACAGTGAGGTTATGCCATCTTGTAAAGAAGAGGCTGGAAAAGAGAAGCACACACGCACATACACATACACACTAGCTGTCTATTCCCAGACTCACAGCTTTGAGTGATGGGAGAGGGAGGAGCATCATTGATCAGGCACTGAAGAATGCAGAGAGGGAAAGGATCTTAGACCTTATCTAAGTCAGCCCCCTCACTTTATGCTCAAGAAGACCAAAACCCAGAGGAGAGAAGTAGCCTGCCCAAGATTTCATATTAGCTTGTGGTAGATCTCTGGCTTTAACCCAGTCTGACTCCTGGTCCAATGCTCTTTTCACTAGACTTAACTTTCCATTTCATCCTGGGCAAGAGCATTGGTTTTCACAAAAGCAATAACGTTCGTTCTCTCTTCCCAAATCAGTGTATCCCATATGCCATTGAATTTCAAGGCCAGTGCCTATAAAAAATGGCAAATTGGTAAGCAAATATCTTTGGATATTTCCCCTCTAACCACTGTTTTTCTATTGTCTTTGTTCTTATTTGGATGAGAAAGTAGAATGAGATTCTGCTTTTACAGATAAACCAGGAAAGTTTCATGTCCAGAATGTAAATAAAGCACCATTTCCCTAGAACAGCACACCACTTATAAAATTAAAATGCAGAAAATTTGAAAATTAAGCTAGAGCCCAGAACATCATTTTTAAAGTACCCATTTGCACAGTAGTAATTTATAAAAGGCTTGCAGTTTGTGAAACGAATGTTTTTCTTTGAGGTGAATGCCTTGATTCATGAAACCTTCCCATTTAATTTCATCATCAACTATCTTTTAACCCAGGTGCACAGTTAACTGAAGGATCAATTATCAAATAATAGTTGACTGGCCAAAAAGTTGCTCTTAAATTTGGCTGATGAAGCATAACTGTTGCATTCTTTCCGCTGTGTGTCAAGTTCAACACAAATTATCCATGATATTGCTGGATATCATGCAGTGGGTTTAATAAATCATAAGAATGGCTGATATCCATGAATCCAACTTGCTGCAGCTGATGGTGGGGCTAGAAAGAAGCAAGATGACTTGATGTCAGAAGCAGTGATGAAATCGGAATCTTCTACATCTATGGATGTTTCTACTCTGACACATGACTTTTCTTTTTCTACTGTAATCTTGCCATTATGCTGTTTACTGTAAAGGGAGGGGTGGTTTAACTTAGAACAAAATAATCTTCCTGTCAGCCAGTAAAGCATGTACACACAGTTCAGCCAGTTTTTACTTCTGGTCCAGTGAAGAATTCCTAACCATGTCAAGTCCATGGGTGACATCTCTCATCTGTTCAGTATGTCTCCAAGTACTCATTCCTTGGTACTGGGTCTTGGTCCAGTCTCTTGAGCAGAGCCTCCCAGCAAACCTCCCATCAGAAGATTCCCTCATTAAAAATTAGCATGAAAAATGGTCTGGAGCTGGTGAAAACCCACTTGGCCCCCGGTGAAGCTTGACCATAGAGACCATCCAACAAGAGGATACTTCCATGACCCAGATCACACAGGCCTCCATAGAGAACAACTATCGCTGAAGTGAAGTTCATACTCAAAAGTTACACATCACAGGAATAAGGAGGTATCAACTCAGCAAATGGGAGAATTTACAATTGAGAACTTGAAATAAGGATGTCATTTTTGAAAGGCTCCCAAATCAAAATTTTCAAAATGTTCAGAGTGATAAATCAAGCAACAGAACAGAACCAGAAGGCAGGAACAGAACAAATTGAAAGAGTGCACTTTGAAATCAGGAGACACGCTGAACAACAGGGCTCAGCCAAAGAAGTAGAACCAGTGGGAGATAATATATTAAGAGATCTATTACAAGGAACTGGCTTATATAATTGTAGGGGCTGGCTAAGCAAGTTCAACATCCATAGAAAGGGCAGTTAGGGTGGGAATGAAAGGGAGCAAGACCCTAAGGTTCTTCCCCCCCTGCCGCCCCCATGCCCTGAGCCTGCCTTTTGTCTGTGGAAAAAATTTAGCCAAAGAATAAGTTTAATCAGAGAAGTGAGAAAATGCAGAAACAGAGGAAAACAGTCAAAGGAGACCAAATAATAATAGTTTAGTCATTAAGCATAGTCAAGGACCTTTAGTTCCTCCTTAAGGGCTATAGATAATATTCTGAGCCATATCCTGTAAGCTGTCTTATAGATACTGAAACCCACACTAGGTGGAAGAAGTTAACTACATGATGACCAGGATGTAGCCATGACTTAAGCTGCCACAATTCCAAGAATTGGACTCAAAGAAATGGAAACAAACGGACCCTGGAACTGAAGATTAACAGTACCTAAAACAATCGAGATGACACTAGTCATACCACCGATGACCAATTTCAAGATGACTGTCAGAACTGACTGTATTGTTTCTGCATGTAGCCCCCTCCCTCTGTCTATAAAAGCTCTTGCCCCCTGATTGTCAGGGGGGAGTCAGCTTTTGGACGGGCATCCGCCATCCTCCCCCGCTCCACCCCACCCCTCTGGTTGCCGGCATCCAAAATAAAGCAAACTTTCCTTTCCGCCAACCTGGGCTCTCTATGGGCTTTTGAGCAGCGAGCAGCCAGACCTGGGTTCGGTAACAGCAAGATCAAGAGAAGACTGGAACCCATGGGCATGGGCCAAAGTGGTTGTCCACGGGTAGAATTTTCTCTCTCTCCCTCTTCCTACCTCTCTTTCTCCTTCCCCTTCCTCCCCTCCTCCCCTCACACCCTCTCTCTCTGAAACCTCAGCCCCACTTGTAAGGCTTCCTAACCTTCTACCTTAATCCCACACTCTCAATATCCATTTCTACACATATTCTCCAGATTTCTGTCCATATAAATTGGAAAAAATCATGCAGTTCTTTATGCGTGAACTGCATCTCTTCATCGGAGTAGGATGGAGATAATAATTAACTTCCACTTGTAAAATATGTACTAAGATGTTGGAACATGCAAGTGAGGGGCCCTGAACTTCAGCTTTGTTCACATCATAGAAAGTCAACCTCTCTATCTCAGGAAAAAATAACAAGATTATAACAGTGGCTGCCTCTTTGGAGGGGAACACAGGACCAGGAATTAAATTTAAGGAGACTTACATTTTCCTTGTGTCTGGTGGAAAGCAGAAGTAAGGGCAACCACTAAAAATATGAAAGTGTGCATAACTTTCAAACCAGGAAGGAGAAAGGGAGAGAAAGAATGAAGAAAATGCAATTGATTCAATCCTGTTTAAGTAGAAAAGAGAATGAATCAGCATAGGTTGCTCATTGATTCATGCATTTGCTCACTCAGCAGAATTTTATTAAGTATCGGTTAGATGCCAGGCACTATGTTCCTGTTCACACTGAGAGCAGAATATTCAGGAAATGCCTTTAGCCCTAGTTCAGAAAAGCTTAGAAATAATTACCTCCTAGTTTATTTCTCTCGGTCTATTTTATAATCTGCTAAGTGAACAATATTTTCAATAGTTGACCAATTCTATAAACTCACAGGCTCTTCTGGCTCTCTCATTCCCCCAAACTTCCATTTGTTCCAAGATTTGGCTTTGTAACATAAAAATAGGCCACAGGGACCCAAACTCAATAGCTACCATGAGGCAATACACTTCTTCAACTCAAGCAAGTATTTAGGGACTGAGCTGAGGGAGAGTCTAGATGATCCCATAGAATCCCAGGAACATGCTGGCCCAACATGAAGAATAGCAAATACTCTTCCTTCCTTTTACTCCAGGCCAACAGCACATGCTGTATTGGAAAGTGTACTCGAAGGAAAACCAGTGGCCCAGGCTGTAGGCCTTTTTCTAACACCCAAAATATTGATTACCCCAGCTATGAACCCTACCATGGGATTGTTGAAAAAAATGAAAAAAGATAATAAATTAGAAAGCAGAGGTTGGATGTTTTTTTGCTTTGCTTTGGTTAGAGAAGTCAATCACCTCAATTCTTGGGCCTTGTTTCCCTTACTTGTAAATCACGGGTGTTGGACTAGATCAAGGATGCCTCAGGGGCCTGGCAGGTAATAGAAACAAGTGAAAAGGGGGCAGCCTTGGTGTAAAACAATAGACTTTGTTGGGGCACATGGAACAATTGGGGAATGCAAACCTATGCAAAGAACACAAATCAAAAACAAAAACACACTGTGACAATCAGAGTGTGGTCCCCAGATGACACATTCTCTAATAATCCCTAAAAGAAACAGCCTTGAGTCTGTACATGCACATGTATTTAAGTTGCAAATGAAGAGGACTCTCCACTAAATATCTTCCCCCCTACCCTGAAAAGTCAAGTAGCTTAAGTACAAGCATTTGGAGACCAAATAAGAGCAGGGTAGAGGGTAAGAGGTGGGGAAAAGGTACAGGGAAGATGAGGAAATAAAGCGAGAATAAGGATGGTGACAGTTTAAAACAGACAACTGGTAACAATTAATCCATTCTACCAATGCACCCCTACAGGCCCACGGTTTTGTTAGGAATTGATATGTACTCTAAGGAGATCCCAGATTGAGAGGACACACGCAGGGATCCTGAGCCTTCTGGTCTGATGTTATTTTCCTGCATCACCAGTTCTTCCATAGTTGGTTTCCTTCTCCTTTTGCAGATTATTTCCAAGGATGGCATGCTGTGTACTCTTTTGCAAAGGGGCTTTGCCACTATTCCCATCAAGAGGTGGAGAAGGCAGGTTTCCTTCCCCTTGAATCTGGAATGGCCCTGACTTGTGTTGACCAAACGAATATGGCAGAGTGATGCCATATGACTTCCAAGCTAAGGTCTTGCAACTTGTATTTTCACCTTCTTCAAAGCCTTGAACTGCCTTGAAAACAAGTCAGAGCTATCATGCTGGAGAGATAAGTTGAGTTGAGCTCCAGCCAATAGCCAGAACCTAGGCCCCAGTATGCAAATGAGGCCATCTTGGACACTCTATCCCCAACTAAGTGCCCAGCTGAATACGGCCACATGAATGACCCCAGAGCGAGCAGAAGAACTGCGCAATTGAGCCCAACCAACTCACGGAGTTGTGAGAGATACTAAATCCTTGTTATTTTAAGCCATTACTCTTAGGTTACATAGCACTAGATAACTGAAACAAAAACACAACATTATGGTCATCCAGACACCACAAGGACTCTTAGACCAAATCTTTGACTTTACAAGTCAAGCCCCCCAGGGTCACACAGCCATCTAGTGGCCAAGGTGGGACTTGAATTCAAGGCTCCTGAGTTTTAATCTAGTGCTCTTTCCAATAAAATATGCTGCCTCTTGCCATTCCACCGAAAGATTTCCATCACATCAGAATTATTGATATAAACAAACTCCCAGGCAAAATAGTAGTCTCAGAAAAGAATGGTTGACAAATATTTTGCAGTCCTGTAGGCAAAATGTAGTATGAAAATACAAGCTTTGGGGTCAGGATATCTGGGTCTAAGTCCTGACTCCTCCATATATTTCCTGCGTGACCTCTTTAAGCCTATTTCTCACCTGTGAAGTGCTCCCATGAAAAGTGCTTTACAGCTGTTTCCTTAGACTCCTAGGAGAATTTTCTGAGTGTTAACTTTGGAGCTGAAATTTGCATCCACTGTGAAAATCCAACTATAGAGTACTCAGAAGCAAGTTTGAGCCTGACCACCTTGCCTGGAAACCTGAGGACTGACTGCACTGGGAGAGGGCGACAGTCAATGAGTTCTGAGTCAGCTCCATAGCCCAGCCCACACTGGTGAGCTCATGAGGCAGTGTTGGCCCCAAATCACCCTGAGTAACAGGGGTAGACAAGATCTGAAGCATGACTCTAGGCTGTGGGGAAACAAATTCCAAGGCTTCAGAGCACGCGCTGCCTCTAGACCTTGCAAGCACACACAGAATACCTATCACACCCTCGGGCCCCTGGGTGTAAGGAAGTGTGCTTCCTATGACTTGTGTTCTGAAACCATGACTGAGCTTGCCCTGGTCCCTGGCACTGAGAAACATCAATATCTCCAGGAAAGAGTGTTTGATGTGCACCCTGACAATCGCCCTTTGTTTCTGAGGTGGAATAATATCCCAATCCTGTTGGGGGTGGGAGATAAGACCTGTTAATTTCTCCAAGGAAAATATGTGACGTCGACTTGCAAATCAGCACCCTGCTTGACCTCAGTCTATTTTCTGCAGCCGTTCTTATCTAGATTCCCCAACTGCACATGTTCTCTCTGCCCCAGCAACCCAAAACATTTTTTTGTTAAGTGAGATATGGTGTCACTTTGCTGACTCCGCTCGAGATTCGCCCCATGGAAAATGTAAATTTGCAAATCAGGATCAGAAGCAGTGACTCTGCCCCGATGCTGTGTGCGTGTGAGAGAGGCGGTAGAAGGAGGAGATGTGCCAGGAATACCTGAGGCTGAAAACTTAGCTTGAGAGTGTGTCACAGCCCAGAATCAAAGGGGAGGCCTGGGGAGGCACTGGGAGTGGCTCCCACTGCAACTGCTGTGAGGGCACCGATGCTCAATTTTCAGGAAACACAAGGCTTATTGCCAGAACAGAGAGAAAGGACTCATGTGATAGGAAGGTGGGGCTTGTGCTGGGGAGCAGGGAAAGACAAGGTATGTCAGGCAAGGCTGGGCAAGACTGTGGGAGACCAAGGCCAGGTGCAGAGACACCCAATGTGGGGGGATTCGGATCCCAGGCTTGTCAGTCTCCCTTTCAATAGCCCCTTCCCTTCATCTTCCAACCTCCTAGAACAACTGAATTGTTTAGTTTGTAGTCTTCCCTAATTAGAATGCAAGCTCCACAAGGCATGGAATTTCTGCCTGTTTTCTTCATATATGTATCTCCAGCTCCTGGAACAGCAGGTGAGTCAGAAATATTTCTTGAATGAACAAGCGGATTCAATAACATGTAGCAGGTTGAAGTGGGAAAAGAAAACAATGTCTTTTTGTCTCATCATAGAGTCTTTAATTTTGCTGTGGAAACAAACTGAAGAGCAACAAAATACCATCTCTTCTACTGGCTGGATTTGGAATGCAAGACTGTTTGGGGATGGGATGATGGACGTAACTTGCTGTGAAAACTGGAAAGCTATTGTCTTGGGAGACGCTCCCACCTCCAGACCTTCACTTCTGCATCTCCCTCCATAATTACGTAAGGTCCAATCCCTGTAATAAATCCCTGTCCTGCCATTCTCACAGGGACTCTATTCTCCTCCCTAAACCTTGACTTCAAAAGTTATTGACACCAGAAAGGTTTCCAGGAAAGCAGAAGGGTGAGGATGGGAATCTGCAACTGGTTCTCTGACTGGCTAGATTTAAAGGCATTAATGGCCATGTTTCCACTGGCAAAAGTTACACATGGCATACGGTGACCAAAAAATTCCCTCAAGTACTGTCTGTAGTCACCTAGAGTCAAGACCCTACAGAAGTTAAAGGCTTTGGATGACCAAGTAGTCCCATATTTTAGTGGAAATATGGTACAAACTATGGGGTTGTTTGCTTGCTTCTAAGTGAGCTGGAGAGCTTGGAGGAAAAAACTGATGAGCTTAGGGCTTTGCATTTCCAGCTAAAGGTCTGCAGAAGTTATCAGAAATCTCCTATGACTACTCTGAAAGAAACCATATCTCCATGGACTCAGGGTTGAGATTTCTGAAAGCCAAGCCTAGGGTCTAATTCTGCAGGTATGGTGCCCTCCTACAAGACAGAGTATATGCAATAAACCCAAGGTAAATATATAGTGTTATCTCCTCATAGTCAGAGTGCTCATGTCTGGAAAGCAAGGGATAGAACTGGGATTGGCTCTTCTCACTATTAGACTTAATAACCCACACAAGGAGTCCTGGCTCTTTATGTTGATGCTGCAATCTTGAGCTTAATGTTCTGTAAGGCATCCTGTCCAAGGGAGAAATGGTTCCACCAGTAAACACAGTCAATGTTCCATTAAATTGGAAGCTGGGATTTCCCTCTAGTCAATTTGGGTTCTTTGTGCCAACGAACCAATAGTCAACTCTGAGAGGCTGATTTTTATTGACTCTGTCAGCTGCTCTTCCTTACCATCTTCCAGTTGAGTTTGGACAATGGGAGGCACTGACAGAGGATTCAAAGGATGGGAGGAGAGAAACTGAAGTATCTATTCACTTGACTCACTCCCTGCTGGGTCATGGGCTGACAGTGGCTGTATTCCTCTACCAAAAACCACAGCTTTGCCCCTTTGGCCAAGGGCTAGTATTGGCTTCCTGCTGTTGTTAGATTCTGAGTGCTTAACCCTACTCAGACCTCTATAAATAGTCCCTCCAGTCACCCCTTTTGAATATGTGGGCCATCCTGCCAGCTCCCTGATTGATACAAGAAAGTTGCGATCTGAATCTCATTCTGGTCACCTTATTTAAACTTCTCATTAGCTCTCATAATTGTTAAGTTAATTGCCTTGGTCTGAGTACATAGTCATAGTATCTTCATTTGCTGAGCAAAAGAAAAGCTTTAAAAAAAAAAAAAAAGTAACAGAACAGTTAGGCAAAGATTTCTCAGAATACAAAAAGCAAAAACCATAAACAAATTTGAAAGATTAGACTTCATCAGAGGTTAAAAACTGTTGCTTTTCAAAAGATACTCTTAAGAAAACAGAAAGGCAAATCTAGACTGGGAGAAGATATTTGCAAAGCATATATCTGATAAAAAGGCTTTTCTCCAGAATACATAAAGAACACTTAGAACTCAAGAAAAAGAAAATTTTCTTAGAGAAAATTTTTAAAAATGGGCAAATAAAGATTTTAAATGGGCAAAAGATAACAGATACTTCAACAATGAGGAGAGATGGATGTAAAATAAGCAAATGGACATCCAAATTAAAATTACAAGGAGATACCACTACATACTCACTAGAATAGTCAAAATTTAAATGGCTGAAAATACCAAATGTTGGCAAGAATGTGGAACAGCTGTAGCTGTCATCTATTGTTGGTGGGAATGTAAAATGGTACAACCACTTTGAAAAACAAGTTGGCAGTTTCTTAAAAAGTTAAATATACATTTAACATATGACTCAGCAATTTTACTTTTATGCATTTACCCAAGAGAAATGAAACTTGGGTCCACTCAAAGACTTGTACACAAATATTCACAGCAACTCTAGGCATAATAGCCAACAACTGGAAACAACCCAAAACAATTGATCAACAGGTGAAGGGATAAACAAATTGTGGTATATTCATACAATGGAATGTCACATAACATCAAAAAGGAATAAACTGCACATAAACAACATGGATGGATCTCAAAATTGTTACACTGAGTTATAGAAGATGGACACAAAAGAACATGTACTGTGTGATTCTATTTACATGAAACTGTAGAAAGAACAAATCTAATCTACAGTGACAAAAGCAGATAAGCAGTTGCCTGAGGCTAAGGGTGTGGGGAATGGAGAGAAGACTGACTGGGATGGGGCACAAGGGAACTCTTTGGGGAGATAGAAATATTCTGCACACTGACTGAGGCAGTAGTTACACAGGTGTATAAATCTGTCTAAACCTGTTGAAATGTACACCTAAAGTTTATGGATTTTATTGTTTGTAAACTGTTCTTCAGTAAAGCTGATCAGAAAAAAAAAAAAAAAAAAAAGCAGCAGCACAAATTGTTGTGATCCCAGCATGCTCAAACACTTCTCTTCACAAATCATTTGTGGATTGCAATCACAGCTGTTCTGTGGTAGCCTCTGGAACTGGATTACAGCCAGCAAACATGCTCCCAGATGCTGGAACATCAGTCATGCTGGAGAGGTCATATTTCAGGTCTTTGGGGGATTTGATATATTCCCTGACCTTAAACAGACCGCTACCACCTACAATGGAATACTGCATTCTACAGATAAAGAACTGGAGAATGATCTATTATCTTACTCTCTTATACAGTTTAACATCAATACTTTTTCTCCTGTTATCAGACAAAATACAAGGCTATAGGAAAGCTATGCAAGATAAAGATTAAAAATGAGGAAGTGTACCCAGATTAAAGGTGGCTGATTACCTCCAAGACAAGTCATGCCAAAGAGACAATCTCCAAATTCCAGTAAGAACAGCTATAACTCAAGCTCCGTGGCTAACTGAGCTTCACCAATGCACACAAGAAAAAACTTAGCAGTTCTCGAGACAAATCTGTTCCAAGAACTCCCTACTTTCTCCTTGCTACACTCAGCAAACAAGCATCATCCAGAGTCAACAATTTGTCTTTGACTAAATAGGCTTTATTCTTTAGTTATTACCATTTTATCCTCTCAAGGGTGAAGTGATGAAGCAAAAATCTTTGCTAAATAGACCATAAAGTTTGTCACTAGTCCAAGGATTAGACACATCAACAACCTAGACAACATTACCTGTTTTGTTTTGTTTGTTTTTTTTTTAACTTACATGAGATCTGGCCTGGGGCCAAGAAAATGTTATTAAATTGGCACAGCATTAGGCCATGGGAGGATGGCATTTAAGAGAAGAGGGTTGGCAGAGAGGTTGATTAAACGCTTACTGTAGGCTTACTTCCCTAGAATCCAAATACCTGAAAATTCACATAACAGAATTTTTTGCTCTTTTGTTCAAAGATGTCTGATGTTCATACTACAAAGGCAAAGGTATTTCAAGAGAGTAAAGTGGTGTCTGAATCAAAGGAAAGCTTAGATTTGGTATAATTTAACATTGAATATATTTATTGTGCTCTAATTCTTTGAAAAACTCACGTTTTATGATAGTAACTCTCCACAAACCAGAATATTCAATTGATTAATCTAGGAGCTCCTTACAAGCAGGAACTATATAACTCTTATTTCATCCCAATACCTAGCACAGTGCCAAGCACAAAATGTTCATTCAGTGAATTTTAATTGAAATAAAATGAAAACATGCAATATGGTTCAATCTGTTTAAAAAAGAAAAGAACTCCATATATATGTTCATATATTCATATAAACATGAAAGAAATATGGCAAGATGCATGCCAAACTTTTACAAAAAACTACCTCATGGATTTGAGGCAATAAGGAGAGAATTTAACATTTCCTTTAAAACATAGCACAGTAGTCAAGATCATACGCTTAGTAGTCAGACTAGGTTCAAATCCCAACCCTACCACTTTTTATGTGTGTCACTGGGCAAGTTCCTAACCTCTGTGTGCCTTGTTCCCTCAACTGTGAGTGGAGATCATAAGGCTTCCAACCTCACAGGGTTGGGATGAAGATTATCTCAATCTTCAGATAATATAATACACTTCAGAGTGCTTAACACTTAGCAACTACTTGATTAAGGTTAGCTATCATTAGTATTTTGTTTGATCTCTTACAGTGATCAAGGAGTACTTTGGAAATAAAGGGAAAATATTTCACAGCAAAAATAATTTTAAAGGAACCAAAGTATAATACAAGAAGGAAGAAGAGGAGGAAGGAAGCAAAGGAGGCAAATGGGGAGGGGGAGAAAAAACAGCCATTGGTTTCATCCTGAAGAAATTTTGCCCTGAGCCCTCCAACTTGCTCCAAGGATGGGCTGGTTGCTCCACGCTTCCTGCACAGCTATCGTCTTGGATTTTGCTTTCACCTTCATCTTTAGGATTTCTTTTGTCTATCACTTATGTCAAATCACATTTTCCTGGGTCCCAGATTTTCACTTCTCTTTATACCTTCTCATTTTGGTAAGTCATATTTACCATTACCCTCTTAAGAAGGGGTGCATGACAGTTAAGCTTTTTGAGATACAGCATGCCTGGAAAGGTCTTTATTATACACTCATGCTAAATTATGTTTGCATGATTAGGTGTAAAATTCTACAGTGGAAATAATATTCCTTCAGAATTTTAAGACATTGTCTTTTAGCTTCCCGCAGTCCTATAGAGAAGTTTGATACCATTTTATTCGTATTCTTTGTTTCAAACTTCAGTTTTCTCTCTGAAAGCTTTTAGGATCTTCTCTTTGTCCCATGTGCTCTGAAAGTTCACAGTGGCTGGACTTGGTGTTTTCATCCCTTGTGTTAGGCACTCAGTGGACCTTTTGGTCTGGCAACTCATGCCCTTCAATTCTAGGAGATTTTCATAAATTATTTCTTTGATAACTTCCTCCTTCCTCCTCTCTGTTTTTGCTACTCTTTCTTTGGAATGTTGTCTGTTTCTGTTATTGTTGTTCTCCATTGTTGCCTATTTTCCATCTCCTTATCTTTTTCCTTTATATTTTGCAGAAATTTAAACCATATTTTCCAAAATTTCTTTACAGTTTAAAAAAATAGCTTCTATAATACTTTGAATTTCTGAGAGCTCTTTTTTGTTCTCTGTATGTTCTTTTTTACATGGCATCTGTAGGCTTGCTTCACAGATGTAAAATATTCTCCTGGATCTTTGAGAATATTAATATAAGGTAGTTGTTTTTTCTCCGGTTTTCTTCTCCCTGTATCTTCTGTTTCCTCCAATTAATATTTTTGTTTTAGGTTCTTTCATATTAAAGGGTTTCCTCAAACATCTGGCAATCCTTCTATGTCTGTTCATATTTAAAAGTGGGGCACTAAAAAGTTGATTAGATGTGCCTGTTTATTGTGGGTTTTCCTGGAAGATGATATGGCCAGACCATGTCACTGGGGACTCACTGGTGTTAGTATCTCTAGGTCTTTTCTCTTGAGCCGGCTAGAGTTTCCAGAAAAGTACCCTCCATTTCCTGCCTCAAAGAAGCTTGAGCTCTGGGGGCTAGCAGGGAAAGAGAACCAATACTCTCAACACTCAGCATATAAACTTTTAGTTGATACAGCACCAACCTACAACAGTTACTGGTGTTCCCAGGCCAGAAATCCATTGTTCCAAAGAATAAAGCTCTAGTCTTTTTTGGGACGGCGATGATCAGGAAAGGCAACTAGGGTTCCAACTGCCTTAAAAAGACTTACAAATTTGCCTTCTCTTTAATCCTGCCTTCACCCACACTTTTTGATGTACCTTGTGCTTCCAAATTTCTGGACCATTGAGTTGCTTGGAGATAAAAAAAAAAATTTAGACGCTCTTAGGATCTCTTTTGCTCTTGGCTTATAGTTTAGCTTTTACAGGGATGTGCTAAATAAGTTATCATTTATCATGTACTGTCCAACTTGTAGTTTTCTCCTTTTCCTGTCTTGCATGGGGTTTTACCTTTTAAAACATAACTTGGCTGCCATTTTAGTGGCATTTCAGAAAAGAGATAAATGCATGTACCCAATCAACTTTTCATTCAGAAGTCACCCACAATGTTATTTTCAAAGGAAAAACTTCAGCAGGATTCAGTGTTGGATTGTCTATAAGAGGTGAAGAAAGAAATCAGATATAAGTCCAAGATTTCTAGTCTGGGTGATCAAGAAAATGTGATATCGTTTACAGAGACAGAGAAAACTGGAAAGGGAACAGATGGGGTAAAATGTAGCAGATGATTCTGTTGGTTTAGACATATTGAAACTGAAGTGATGGGAAACATTCAAATGGAGATGTTATGTAGACAATTGGAAATGCACTCATGGAGCATGGGGAAGGGTGAAGGCTGGATATGTATGTTTGGGAATAAACTGTATTTAAGTCTGTTAAGGTAAGTAAGAGTAGGAAAATATTGAAGAAGTAAGTGCTTAGAAAGAATAGCAGAACAAAGACCTAGCCTTGAAGAATATCAAACAACAGGGAAAAGAAAAAGAAAGGAAGTTTCTCACTGGGGAAAAAAAACAGAGATATGGTTAGAAATAGAAAATAATCAGTATTGTGGGGTAATGTGAAACCCAATAACACTGTGCAAGCTTGGACAGCCACCAGGCCAGGAAGTGGCAGAGTCCAGACAGAACTTCAGGATAGAGTAGGAGGCCAAAAATGGGGTCTTTAAGGTATTAATATCATAACTAAAGCTGAAGAATATGGACTCTAATGGGTCCTGTAGCACTAGTACACTAGACTAAGGGAAAAGGACAGATGAGATCAGAATCCCACAAGTCCGTCAGCACAGAGGCCAAGAACTGATGAGTTCATCCAGGCCAGTGTGCTGGGGAGGAGAGAAGAGCAATAACTGGTGAAGATTCCAACAGATAGGTGCTGAGCGTCTCAGAGATACAGGTACAGTGTTCAGAGACTCAGGCATAGGGGAAGTCAGGGTAAGTTGCTGAGACAGAGAAGGAAACACAAAAGCAGGAGCTCAGACAATGAGTTACCATGGTCAGAGGTGGGACAGCAGCAGTCAGCTTAGGTGAATCTTAAACTGCTGAAGAGGGTGGGAGGGAGGGAGATGCATGAGGGAAGGGATGTGGGAACAGATATATATGTATGACTGATTCACTTTGTTATAAAACAGAAACTAATAAAAAAAAAAAAAACTGCTGAAGTAGGATCTCTGAATAGCCTCCCTACTAGGAACATGCCTTAATCCTCGATTTGAGCTGAGCTGAGCTAAAAGATGAAAGCTAAAATAAAGACAACTAATCTATTAAAATTTAATATCCTATAACCCAGTAAATCCATCTTGGCATTTACCCTAGAAAAATACTCACACCTCTGTCCAAAGAAGCATATTCAAGGATGATCATTAAAACATTGTTTGCAATAGCCAAGACACAGAAGCAACCTAAGTGTCCATTGACAGATGAATAGATAAAGAAGAGGTGGTCCCGTGCTGTGGGGCAACTAAGCCCACGTGCCACAACTACTGAGCTCGCACACCTCAACGAGAGAGCCCCTGCACCACAACTACAGAGCCCATGCACCCTGGAGCCTGTGCGCCACAACTAGTGAGAGAAAACCACACGCCACAACGAGCAAGAAGCCCGCGCCGCAACGAAGATGCCACGTGCCGCAACTAAGACCCAACACAGCCAAAAATAATAAAGAAAGAAGAGGTGGCCCATATATACAATGGAATATTACTCAGCCATAAAAAAGAATGAAGTAATGCCATTTGCAGCAACATGAGTGGACCTAGAGATTATCATACTAAGTAAGCCAACAAAGACAATCATATGATATCACTTATATGTGGAATCTAAAACAAAAAAAGATACAAATGAACTTATTTCCAAAACAGAAAGAGACTCACAGTCAGAGAAAACAAACCTATGGTTACCAAAGGGAAAAGGTGGGGGAGGGATAAATTAGGAGGTTGGGATTAACATATACACACTACTATATATAAGATAGATAACCAGCAAGGACCTACTGTATAGCACAAGGACCTACTCTACTTAATATTTTGTAATAACCTATAAGGGAAAAGAATCTGAAAAAGAAAAAACATATATATATGTATATATATATATATCTGAATAACTGTGCCGTATACCTGAAACTAACATGACATTGTAAATCCACTATACTTCAATTTTTAAAATTAATTAATTACTTAAAGGGAACTGGATCTAAATTAGGGGACAAAAACAACATTGTTTGCAATCAAAGAACATGTCCATCAATAAAGGCATAATTAAATATGTGTATCCATACTGAAATAATACACAGCAATCAAAAATAATGAGGTAGTTCCTAGTGACTGACATGGGACAATCTCAATACATAATGTTGAGTTGCAGGGGTAAAAAAGTGGCACAATATTATGAAATATCTGAAACTGTTCATGTTTTTGAGAGAGAGAGAGAGGTCTGACAAATGTAGAGGGTCCTTCAGGGATGACACCAGCCACTGTAGATCATTACATGTTAACATAGTCCATACTGCAGAGATGCTGAGTCAGGGAAGAAGTAAGAAAAGGCAAATGGGTTTGGGTGGAAGGAAGTCATCACCAACCTTCATGACAGCACTACAAGCTGAGCAGTAGAGGTGAGAAAAAGACTGCAGAGGGAGGGAGATGATGGGTGATTAGTGGGAGTGGTCACTACACCTTCTAACTTTAAGGACAGGAGAGGAATACTGAAGCTGGCACAGACAGAAAGGTGCAATGAAGAATTTTTAGGCTAAGGGCAATCTGGGCATATTTGAAGTTGGAAGGGGAAAGCCCTTGGAAAGAGAGAAACTGCAGATGTTGTCGAGAGCACAGGACCAGAGGGCAGTGGGTTTGTCAAATGTTAGGGTCTGAAAGGAACCTCAGAGCCGCCTTGCCCCCTATTTTATAGTTGAGGAAATTGGGTCTAGGGAGGTGTTGTGGGTAAGATCATGGTTTGGAATCCAGACTCTATCTCTTAGTAGATTAGAAACTGCTTTGAGCCACCAATTCCTTATCTTTGAAGTAGAAATAAAAGCTGCCTATTTCATAGAGTTGTAAAGCTTTATTTCCATCATCATCATTATTACTGTTATTATTACTTAACACATAAAGATTTACCATGCCTGTCACTCTTCTAGTGCTTCACACGTATTAACCTTCTTAATAACACTGTGAAATAAGAAGCATTTTTATTCCCTTTTTACAACACAGAACTGAGGCATGAAGAGACATTAAGTTACACAGCTAGAAAGTGATAGAACCAGGATTCAAAGCAGGCAGCTGGCTTCTCAGTCTAAGCTCTCAATTATTCACCTCCTGCCTCTCAATCAGGTCATGTGACAAGAAGAAACGGCCGCTGTTCCCACAGAGGAAGCCAGGACCCAAATGACTCAGAATGAGAAATTCTCAAGCATAGGGGCCTCATGGCCCATAGATCAAACCCTGTCTCAAGGGATATTCCAAGCTCTTTTGTTCTATTGGAATGGGCTGAGACAAGTATTGCTTAATACAGGGGGATCATGATTCACCATTTGGTAGTTTTTCCAGGTGTGTGGAGATATTTTACTCAGTTTGATAGTTGTAACACAATTGATTTTATATCTTCCATTATGGTACCCCATCATGAGTGTTCAAACACATGACAGAGTAGCTGCAGACCATGCTGGCTTCCATCAGGCCAGTCCACCAACTCAGTGGCAGCTGGAAATCATCTCCATTTAAAGTGGCATTAACATATATACACTACCAAATGTAAAATAGCTAGCTAGTGGGAAGCAGCCGGAGATCAACTCCATGCTTTGTGTCCACCTAGAAGGGTGGGAGGGAGACGCAAGAGAGAGGAGATATGGGGATATATGTATACATATAGCTGATTCACTTTGTTATACAGCAGAAACTAACACAACGTTGTAAAGCAATTATACTCTGATAAAGATGTTAAAAAAATAAAATAAAATAAAATAAAGGCTGCAAAGTGTACTGGAACACTCCTTCCCCTTCTAAGTGAGGAAGTCTCCCTCTCAACATAATGGGTGTCCTCATCAGCAGACTTGATGAAAGGGCCAGAGATGGGAGTAAAGGTTGCAGCTGAGACCTGGATGCAGCAATGGATGCAGCACAGACCACACACGGGAAGGGAGTGGTCCTTCAGCTTTCTGGGTAGGGGGCATGCCCCAGTCCTTATGGTATATTCCCTCCAACACGCATCTTGGCTTTTAAAAAGCAGCTTCTGGGGCTTCCCTGGTGGCGCAGTGGTTGAGAGTCTGCCTGCTAATGCAAGGGACACGGGTTGGAGCCCTGGTCTGGGAAGATCCCACATGCCGTGGAGCAACTAGGCCCGTGAGCCACAACTACTGAGCCTGCGCGTCTGGAGCCTGTGCTCCGCAACAAGAGAGGCCACGATAGTGAGAGGCTCGCGCACCGCGATGAAGAGTGGCCCCCGCTTGCCACAACTAGAGAAAGCCCTCGCACAGAAACGAAGACCCAACACAGCAAAATAAATAAATTTAAAAAAAAAACAAACAGCTTCTGCATCCAAGATTTTCTTCAAATGGAGGGGCTCAAAATGCTTCACTGGAGTCTTCACGATGCACGTGACAATAGGGACAATTATAGATCAATAGCTGCAAGACCCAAAATGGTCACTGCTGTCTATTTTGTGCCTATAATAAAGCTCATTAGGAGCTTAATGAGAATTTAAGGATTTTTTTCTTTATGTTAATTTGAAGACCTAGCACTAATTAAAAACCCAGAATTCTTTCCCCAGAGCCTAGTGCAGAGGAGAGGGAAAGTCCAGTAATATATCCATTCTTCCAATAAACACTTACACGGGCCTGTTATGTAGAAGGTTCTGGATTAAGTATGTAGACAATGGAGGTGAGAGATGGTACAAAGATGAGGGTAGGGTAGACATATCCCAGTGAATCCACGCCCTGGGACTCTGGATGAGTGACTTGGTCTCTCCAGGCTTCCATTTCCTCACAGGTAAAACAGGGACAGTGATGGGACCATCGTTGCCAGGTTGTTGTAAGAAATAAAATAATGCATAAAAGAAGTTTTATAGAAAACAGAAATAGAGTTACAGATGTAGAAAATAAACTTATGCTTAGTGGGGGGTAAGGAGGGGAAGGATAAATTGGAAGATCGGGATTGACATATATACACTACTATATACAAAAGAGATAACTAATAAGGACCTACTGTACAGCACTCAATACTCTGCAATGGCCTATATGGGAAAAGAAGCTTAAAAAGAGTGGATATATGTATATGTATAACTGATTCACTTTGCTGTACACCTGAAACTAACACAACATTGTGAATCAACTATACACCAATAAAAATTTAAAAAACAAAATAGAAATTAAAAAAAGTTTTGTAGAGTCTCTAGTACATAATTGAAGCTCATTATATGCTAGTTATTATTATTGTAAATAACAAAAAGCAGATAAGAATCACATTAATCATGATATCCATAAACATGAAATTCAGGGTTTTGAATAGGAATATACTTTGAAGGGTTTGGTCCCCCCTACAAGATTAGAAGTTTCAGAAAACATTTGACAAGAACGAAAGCTATAAGTCCTCCCAAAATAAGGACTACCCATCTCTTCAACGTTACCTAAAGTGCAGCCCATCTCTAGATTGCTACATGTGCTAACCCCACTGGGTCTTGCAGCTGGCCACTCTCTGTTCTGGATCTGACTTTGTGGGCTTGTTTTCTAGGGCCCTGTCCCTCCAAATGCAATAGCAGTCCCCCTGGATCTTAATCTTCTAAACACCACCTTCCCTGTTCCCCTGCCCACACGGCTGCCTATGCCAGTTTTCCACTGTTCACACTGCATCCTCATTCAGCCTTAAAATCTTTTTTTCTTCCTTAAAAACTTGCTTCTTTCATGCAAACTCTTTTCCTGCCCTCCAGGAACAAAAGAAGATCAGAAATGTGACCAAAAGTCTCGACAACTACTCTGCTCTCTTAAAGATCTTTCCACGTGTCTTTTGCTGACCTGGCAAGATTAGGGGGTGAGAGAAAGTCTGTTAGGAATCCCTTCCAGGTGGGGTAGCCCAGCACTCACATGCTCCAAACTCATGTGCTTGCCCTTTAGGGCAAACCACATTATTACTGATTGCATCTCACTTTTTAAGAGCGGAGGGGTCCGTGAACTTTTTCCCTGGACCCAGATGTCAAGCGATAGTGCAGGAAAATGGGAGGCCCTGCCAGAGGGGACTGCCTCAGGGGCCCCAGGGGAGCAGCGGGAGCAACTCAGCCTTGGGCTCTCCCTGTAGAGTTCCAGCCCCCAGGACACATCTGGATGTTGTAGGGCAGCTCACCAGGCCAGGCAGAGTTAATGAGAGCGGAGTGTGTGGGAATGTCATCAAATCACTTGGTGCTTTGGGGTTTATTCTGGTGCTCAATCAGATCTGATTGCATTAATAGGCCCATTTAACATAATTGGAAGTGGAAGCTGGCAGTTTCTTGGCTTGTTTGGGGCCTGTGGTGGCTGGCATGAGAGACGAAGAGGGGCCCAGTGTCATCTGGAATGAATCTGGGCAAGTGCAGGAAAGGGGGAGGGGCTGCCCCTACTACTCGGCAAGCCCTGGAATGACGGCAAGAGGCACGCTGGTATCCTTGGCCCCAAGCCAGCCCCTCCTGTCCTACCTCCTGGGACTCAACCTCTGCAGCCCTCGAGGGTCTCATTGTTATCTCCACCTGAAACCTGAAAAGATCAGGTCTAGAGAAGTGAAGACAGCCTGGCTCTTCTCCATTTCTTTTCAAACAAAGGCCAAGGCTGTCTGAAGTCTGAGACTCCTCTGTCAGGTCAGGCTGGCACCTTGGTGGGATCAGATCTGGCATCACCATATCTAGTTTGAAACTTTGGGGTTGAGACAGTTCTACTGTATTATGGTTAAGAGCACGGGCATTGAAAGTATCACCCACAGACGACTCACTGATTGTAAGCGGCATCCTGAACCCACTGATTAACCTTAGCTCCCAGCCTCCCCGTGGATGCAGTATGCTGTGTACCGGACCAGCTAGAATCGGGGTCACTAAATGATGGAACCTGCGTCTAACGAGCCTTTAGACCTAACTCCCGGTTTACAGAAAATCCAGGGACTGGAGGGACAAGTTAAATGACACCAGGAAGAAACAATCAGATCCAGAATATGCACACGCCACGGGACAACTCATTTTTTTCAGCAAGTTAGTGGCATGTAAAAGGCGGGGAGATTCCTTTAGATGAAAAGATTTGACATTTTAGGGATATAACAACCAGGAAACAAACAAAAACAACAAAAACAAAAACAGAACAATACAAAGGGCTGTGGAGTCAGACCAGCAGGGCTTACTTACATCTGGTCTTTGCCACGTATAGTCATGCGGCCTCAGACAAGTTGCTGAACTTCTCTGAGCCCTATTTCCTTACCTGCGAAAAGGGAATAATGCATTCTACTTCACAGGGCTGCTGTGAAGATTAACTGAGAAAAGGCACAAATGCTTTTAGCATGGTGCATGGGCATACTGAGTACTCCAAAGCAGCAGCTACTAGTATCATAGCAGAGATCCGCGGATGAACTGAACTGATCCTGGGGCGTAGGCGTGGCCTACTGGGCCTCCCTACTTACCGCTTAGCAGCTGCTTTACTTAATGATGTCTGACCCATCCTACCGGAAATATCACCTCCCAAACACAAAGCCCCCTCATACACTACCTGTTCCTGAGTTGAGGCTGGAAAAGGCACCAGAGGGCTGCTTGTGTAGGAATATACAAGAGCCTGTGGAGCAGACGGTGCCCCACCCCAGTTCTGGGGCCTTTACCATTTCAGGGCACGCTGCCAGCACGCATCACTCTGTCCCAGGGCTTTCTTTCTTTCTTTCTTTCTTTTCTTTTCCCCCCTAGGGCTTTCTTTGACTGCTAGAACCCGCCTTGACCTGAGGCATACGGCCAGCTGGAAGTGCCAGGGAATGAACAACCCACCCTGCCCTCCCCTCAGCAATTCTCCATCAGAGACAGACAGGAGTGGAGGTATAAATATCCCAGCTCCCTTGCCTCTCTGCTGGGATATCTCTGAAGTATGTGTTCAACACTGTTTCCCAGAAATCCACAGCAGGCCTAAGGTGTACTCAGCACAGTGGAACAAGCTAAATTATACAGCCCCTCTTATTAGCTTTTTTCCCTCCCTGAATTAGATCCCCACACACCACCCGTGAGTTCTAGGACCACTCCCAAATAAACCGCTTATGCTGGAAGCTTTGTCCGAGGGAACGCAAACTAAGACACCACATAAATGAGTTTGGATTTTACCCTAAGGGCAGCAGGAAGCTGTTGAAATACTCGCTAAACTGCAAATAGTCGTATGGTTCTAGAGATCCAAGCTCTGGCCCAGTCCTTGAATTTTCACTACCAGTGCTAGATGTTTTATCCAGTAAGACTAACAAGGGCTGTGTCCCATTCATGTGAGATACTCCCCACGTAGTGCCCGTCACAGTGGACTGCCTCCACCTTCTCCTCCTTGACAGCATCCTCCCCACTCTGCTTCTCAACAGAAGCAACAGGCACGGAAGCTGGAGATAACCCGGATCTTGTTACGCAGAGCTCGTGCATTGTAGACACCATGGCTGCAAACAGGCACATGGAAATTAACTGCTGCCTTCCGCTTGGAGATGTCTGAAGTTTAAGAGTAAAGTCCTGCAGAAGACATCACGCCAGTTGTAGCAAGAAACATCTGGAAGGGATGCAGGTCTGAGGAAGTATCTGGTGCCCGGGGACCTACCTTCCTCGGGATAACAGAGAGAGCCCTGGAAAGACCCGTGGGAAACTGCACTGTTCTAATAAAGAGAATCCTAAGCCCGCTGTCCTACTTTGACAGCAGTGCCCACAGGCATGCTGATGAGACCAGAATAAGCCATGAGCAATAAGATCAGGCAGCTGGCCAGCGTGCTGTCAAGGCTTTGTATACAGTGCTTGGAACTACTTCAGAAAGAGTGGATATTATGATGGAAGATCCTTGCAAAAATCTTTCCAGTGGAACCTAAGATAATCCCCCCAACACTTCTGGGTAATAATTTTTCCCTTCTCGCGAGAAGCAGATGGAATAAACAGACTAAGTTTATTGTTCCATTATTCTACTGTTGTAAAGCAAGACACTCCATGATTTGTATCTCGGCTACAAACTGGTAGCAAGGAAGTAAACTTAAGATTAGGAAATCCTTTGCCTCTATCTCTTTGTTTAGCAATCATGCCGATTTGTTTTCTGTTTATATTTTCAAAAAAGAAAGAAAGAAAAGAAAAGAAAGGCCAAAACATGCCTTACAAGAGCCCCTAAAGAGATCATAGAGTTAAGACTGGGTGGCATCATGGACATATAATTTCTGCCCCAAGGAAAGTAATAAAGGAGGTCAGGGTGGTCACTGGACTGCATTGGCAGGGGCTCAGCCCCAGGTAACAGGAAGCCCTCTCTCCTCACTGCACCGCCCAGTGACCTAAGCCAGATCAGGGTTCCTGGGACACCTGGACAGGTAAAGAGTCTGTCCAGAGAAGTGAGGGTGCCTCTCAGGATTGCTGGGTATCACATTTATTAAAAGTAACAAAAGGGGGAATGAGGGAAAGGGAAATCTTTAGGGAAGGTCTCTTTATTTGGTGTCCCCTAAATTTCATCTCATTACAGTTAAAAAAAAAAAAATCAAGGTACAGAGTTTCCCAGGACAGGGAGACATCCCTGATTTGGGCGTACCCCAGAGTAAATGCACCTTAAAACACATGGCTGACAACTGAGATTTCTGAGCTGGGTCACTACTCTGGCCGGGTAGCATTTAGTTTGATGACACCAGCTGAAGTGACACTTGGGACCACTTTGGCCCACCCTGAACTTTGGGACATCTGTTTCACCACGCTCCTCTCTACCCTGTTCTTATGCACCTTGAAAGATAGAAAGAATCCCACGTCTTCACCTCTGGGTCCACAATTTTAATTTCTCAAAAACAGAGGAACTCCATAATTTGTTTTTAGTAGACATTTGCAAGAGTAGGCTTTTTGCCTTAAGGGGGAAAACAAAATGCATGTTAATCGATTTAGGCCTATATCCTGAGTGACTCTATCTGGTTTAGACCAGATAGAGACCATGTATTAAAGGTTAAATTTCAATGTACATTCTTGAGACAAACATCTATGGATTAACAGTTAAAATGTAATCTTATTTCAAAGAAGGAAGAAGAGAAAAAAGATTTTCTAAAGATGTCTTAAAAAGGATTATTATAACCAAAAGCTGATATTCTCCCAATGAGAGATAAAATATACAAAAATTCTTTGACCTAAGTTAAATCCACTACCAATGCATTTTAAGAAACTCATACACTGGCTGTCTTCAGAGCAGCAGGTATGTGATGGTTTGGTTTTAGCATTTAATTCAGTGATGCACTTGTAGATTGCATTTAAAGTGTAGAGATATAAATTTGATTCAACTGATCTCATTTAACAGTTTATACAAGAAGCCTCAATTCACATTTTTTCCATTTGCTTTGCTTTAGAATTTCCAAACCAAATAGGTCTGGTTGGACTGTCACCCTCACACCAAATGTATGGATAAATATAGAGGGAAATAATCACTGGGAGGAAAACTAAGGTTTGGATCATACATCAGCTCTGTTTAGTTGGCATCCAAACACATAATTCACATGGCTGAAAAGCCTCTTGTGATTGCTTATTCATTACAGATCAATTGCAGAAAAGACTATAACTTTATTAAATGCATAATTTAGGAATCCTGTAAACATTTAGGATTTAAATCCCACTTACTGAATGGCCAATGCATAGTAATTAACCCATGTGTGAAATTAAATCCAAGCCTAAGGAATATTTATATACACGTTGTTTTTAATCCTGTCGGAAATCTTTCCAAGAAAATACTACACTGAAGGATCAAAAGGCAATTTAACCAACCTGACTCCAGATCACCACCATCCTATTCCAGGGAATATCACCTTCGCATTCACCATCTGCTTAATATAAAACATCCAAATGGATATGCCCATAACCCATTAAAAAAAGAAATTCATTTGTCCAACATTAGGTTGTATAAATTTTAAAATTTACTACAGATTACTATAAACAGCCACTGAGCATTTGTATGGTTTTCTATTTGTCTGTAGCTTCTTAGAGCCTACTGCTACTGCAGTCACCACTTGCTGCTTGATTCACATAGTACCTGGTGAGCTACCTGTGGGAAATCTACCTTTCTTCATGGCAGCCTCTTAATCTCCAAGAGGTGGGGGGACAAGAGAGTGTGGATGACCCTGGGAAGTCCATCAAAACTATGGCAAGTGCTATCAAATCACAATCCTATGAACAATGTAGGTAATGTCTCCACACAAGAAAAAAATGCTCTAGTCTTGCTGGCTCTGAGGAGATACTGTCGTGTGAATCGGGCTGGAAAAGGTTGTAAGGAAACTTAGAGGGCACCTAACCTGCTCTCTGTTGCCCAACTCAGCTCTCTGTATTCACATGCAACATTTTCTCTTATTAGAGAACGGGAAAATCCACCTATCTCCTATGAATGTACATTGAGTTTCTATAGAATTTAAATTCACTAAACAAGACTCCTTAACAGTTTTGCTCAAGTTAAGACTGAACCAAGAACAAAAGCAGAGATTTCTGGCTGCAGAAAGCAGCTTTGTATTATAGCATTTGCCTCTCCTTCCTGTCTTTAGATCTAATGCTGAAGAGGAGGTGAGGGACAGGGTTAGTAAGTTCATGGGAACTGTGTGGTCAGGTTGCCCACGGAGCCGCCTGAAGTTGGGGCTTCCATACCTCACATGTGGAAATGGCACCCTTGGCTATGGGTCCCTGCCCCTCTCCATCTCCTCCGGCACCTCACCACCTGCTCTGTTCTCTGTGCCCTCTGCCTTAATAAAGTTCTCTCCGGGCATTATCTTCAGCTTTAGAAAAGTTTAATCCCTTCTCTGCCTCATCTTAATAGATTTATATACTTATATTCTCATCTCATATTCAAGAATTCTGAGTATTACAAATAACATATTTAATCATCTTTACACACTATCTTGCATATTCATAACCAGTCTTGAACTGGGGAAGAATCATTATAAAGCATCACTGACAGTCTGAGGAGTAGTCAAGGTTTTGTGAATGAGAGCTTTTTAATGTTTTCCAACTCTTGTGGTTAAGAAATTGTATCTTATATATAACTCCATAGGTGAGATTAACTTCTCCTTTTCCTCTTTTAATGAAATTGAAATTATTTTTCTCTGTCACTCTTAAAAACCCTTTTAGCACATGATGACTTTTAAAATATTAGATCTTAAGCATTGTTTGTTTTCCCAGTTAAATAGGCCCAATTAATTTACCCTTCCCTCACTGGTCTTTTCCATACTTAGGTATAAACTCCTTTAGACAGGAATATGTCTATTTTAATGGATTATGACCAATAGGTGATAAGGACTATCCTATTACATGTAGCAGTACTTCCTCAGGAGGACAAGTGTATTGGCTAATGTTTACTTCAAGCTTGCTGTATGTCAGGTACTATTCTAAGAGCTATAAGTGGAATTAATTGATTCATTCCTCATTAAGTATTTTTATTAACCCCATTTTACAGATGAGAAAATTCAGGTATGGAATGGTTAAGTAATCTGCACAAGTTTCAAAGCTTGGAAGTGGCTAGTGATAAATGGAAACAAATGTGGTATAAATCTTCATTTCTTTCATCGTTTCCTCAACAACTAACCAACTTCCTCTACAGAGGCTCATATTCTCTACAGATATGTCTCTTGAAATTAAATAATGATAAGGCAAAAAACGAGAACTGAATCTTTCTCACTGGTCCAGATCCATGAAGTCCACAGTTTCCAGTATAATTTCTAGTTCATTTGTCAGTTTGCAATACTTTTGCCTGCCCTTAGAAATACTTAAACTGATTGTATCCAAAAATAAACCTGACTAGATATTGTTCAAGTATTTTAATCTTTATAATTAAACTAGTCTCTAGTTACCAGAGGTAGTTTTGTTTGCAGATACTATTAATATATGATTATTTCTTACAAGTCTTTCTGCCACAGAGAAAATTGTGTGTAAAATGCAAAGGGAATAAGTAGGAGAAAATTAAACTCAGGCTTCTTTTTAGAAGACCTCTATTGGCTTACAGGAATTTCCAAACCCATATTAGCATCTTAGAAAATGAATTTTACAAAAGTGAAAAATACATTTCTTTGAACTTCTCTCTATCCCTGTATGGACATGATGAAAACATAAGCAATCTGTGGTCATGAACAATTAAAACTTGAAAGTGAGTTCTGTTTCTAAGTGTCAATATGAAGAATAAAATAAAAATCACCATAATCCCAACATTCAAAAATCACTGCTCAACATTTCAGCACATTGCTTTTCAGTCTTTTTTTTTTTTCAATTTTTTTAAACATAATAAATAGGCTACCTTTGAATAGGCTATCTTTGAGTTTTACTTGAACTATTTATTCAAGAAGTTTGTCCCCTCATCCCCAGGAAAAAAGTGCTATTGTCTCCCTGCCCTCCTGTAATGTATTCATCTCCTTCAAAGGCAATTCAAATTATTGACAGAAAAATTATTTTAGCTACTCTGCTGTTTTCTTTCCTATTTGGAAGATAAATTCTTCAATTAAGATTAAAGATTAACAAAGCCCTAGATGATTAGTTCCTGTCATTTCCAAAGGTGACTTAGCTCTTCTCAGTTGGTAATTCTTATAGGTGATGTTTAAAGGTACACACAATGAAAGGGTCCAATTTAAGACCTCTGATCCCCTGCTCTCCATCTCTGTTAATGGCCTTCCTGGTGTTAGAGATTTGTTTAATGATCAATAGTGGTTTCTCTTTCTACCACTGAGTCTTTCAGAAAGTAGCATAACCAAGTCAATGTTTAACTGGATTCTTTGGGTCTGAAATGGCAAAGTAGGAGTTGAAGGGCAGTCTCCATGGAAACCAGCCTCCCAGGAAGTGGCCAAAGTGTTAGTGTGTAGTGAAATAAAGCTACACAGATGTTATGAAGGAAACGACTGCTTTAGAGCTGGGTTAACTTTGGAAATCCCTTGATTAAAACAAGCTATATTAAAGGCCCCAAACCACTAACCTCATGGTTTTACACTGAGTGTCTTTAATGTGAAATGGGCCTGAGCCACTCTAAGGCTCACCCAAGGGTGACCAAGGTAGCACCTTTGCAAAACAAAGAGGAAGAGACTCCCTCAGCCGGCCCTGTGGACTTTGTATTCACTGAGAATCCAGAAGAAAAGAGTTCATATTCATTTGCAAGACTGCAGGAACGGAATAAAGCTTTGGAAGGGCAGTTGCCACCTCTAAGAGAGACCTGGTATGGAAGATATTCTGCAGGTAAATGTAAAACCCAGAGTGAGATTTGTGGATTTGGGCCGAGGAGTGCTATTGATAGATTTACCTGTCTACCTCTATAATCTCTGAAAGTTTCTAAATTACTGAAATATTAGAGAACATCCTTCAAAGGGAGACAATGTTTGTCAGTTGTAAGTATTCTGGGCACATTAGAATAGGTGTGTAAACTGTGTACTAAGGGCTTTTCACCATTCCACATGAGAAGGAAAAAATCATTTTGTGTCAGCTTGGTTTATAGTGCTTTGGATGTTTATACCTAGCTTTGCCAGGCAATTAAAATTCTATAGATAAAGATGGGATAATTAGGACAATCATATGTTTCAGTTAGATTCTAAATTTAAATCATTCTCTTCAGTACTGTTTCGTGCATCAGGCTTTGTTGTTTTGCAAGCAGTACTTTAGGAGTGAATCCATTGTGATGTGAATTTGGAAACCACCCCAAACTGAATCGATTTATTGCAGTACAGATGAGCGGATGGGGCACCCTCTCCCCAGCCCCTTATGCTTCATGGTCATATGCAAAACTAAGAGAATTTTTCCTATTATGATTGGAAGCTCTGAGCCAGAAGTGGCTATAAATTCTCCTGGGATATTTTACAAGACATAGAATGTTTTATGACAACCATGATGATACTTAAACAGATGATACTTAAACTGACATTCTAACTTGGGAAGAGATACATGCATATATATATATATATATATATATGTATATATTATATATATATACACACACACATATATATGCATGTTGTTTTTTCTTTTCTTCACATTCTGGATTATTAACACAAATAAGTTCCCATTATTGGCCATAAAGCCATATATTCCCTTTCAGCACCTAGTAGATCTTACCTAGAATGATTTTCATGGCTACTTTCTACAGAACTGACAGCATTTGACTAGTTCTATACGGCCTTTTTTTTTTTTTTTTTTTTTAATGTTTTCAACTTCCTAAGCATGCGAGTAGGAATATTCCTCTTAGTTTCACTGAATAATTCCTTTTTTACCCAAACCTTCCATCTAGAGTTTTAAGATTTTGGTAACTGACAGGTAAAAGCTGATTCTAATGTGTTAAGAGTCCCATCTGGGAAATGTTCTTATTTTTGAAATTGCAAAATCTCATTAAAAATAAATAACAACGGATGGTAAGCATTCTGAACACTATTTTCAAGGGGCCCATATTCTAACCCCAGCTCCACCAAATACCAAATAGTATGACTTTGGTCAAGTTACTTCATCAATATTCTTCACCTATAAATCAGGGGTAAAAGTAACACAGCCTATGCCATTTCAGCAGTATCAAATTAAATAACGGGGTGATATTATTCAAATCATGGCATAAAAATAAGTAGTCACATTGCTGAAAAAAATTTTGCTGAAAATATTTACATTTTTAAATCCAACATGTTTTTGGTCTTGCTCAATATACTGGCATCTCTCGAAAGAAAATAAGGACATAGAGAAGTTCTTAAGGTGATCATTCAAATGTCTTAAGGATAGAAACACATAATTACCCATGGATTTTTCCATTTAAAATGCACAGTGGCACTATAGGATAGTCTACACAAAAATCTAGAAATCAGAATGCTTCCAGATTGTTAAGAGGAAAGGACAAGAACATCATTCATGTAGCGTTGGTCATGGTAGTAGTCCCAAGGGCCCAGGATAATCAAACTGAAAAATGAAATCCATATGGATCTCTTGAGCTTCTCTGTTTCCTAATGAGGCTTAACTCTGTAGCCCTGGATTATTTTATCAGGAAAGAATACTGATATGTTGTATTATAGTAGCAACTTGTGGGAATTCATTTCCCTAGTTGGGGGGACTATTTAATTGGGAACATTCAATGCTAAACATTGCATACTCCTATTACACACTCAAGCTCCATTTCTTTATCATCTCTCTGTCTAATACCTATCCATCTATTTATCTATTTTATCTGAAAAGAGAACTTATTTTCATTTCTTACAGCTATATGTTTTCAGATTTCCTATTTACTTGAGGGAGATTTCATGAAATTAAAACAAATCAATAAGTTTCTATTTTCCAAGCTAAATTCTATGTCTGAATAACACTTGCACTCAATACGTTGTTAATTGTGCAGCTCTTCTTCTAAATATTAATCTGGGGAGGAAATGATGAAAGCAGAAATTAAGTCCTGTGTCTAGGCTAATATTTTATCATTTGCAGTTATGTAGGGCCCCTGCTTTATGTGTTTCATTTCCACATTCAACCTATCGGTTAGACATATAGAACTGAAGATACAAAATTGTGTTAACAAACTCTAATAACTAATGACCAGTCTAATTTAATAGTAAGTTGTTTTTAATGGTTTGTTTTTGTTTCTCTCCAACCCTTCAAGGACCGAGGGCCATGTATTTTGACATCCCACTGGAACAGGGAGAAACAAGTATTATTAAAAGGCATCCACCTCGAAGACTTCAAGTAAGATGCATTTAAAAGGCTTCATAAGGAATTTCTTGGATTTAATGGTAACATCCCTTTTTAACTATAATCATAGAAGAGGGATATTGACAATGACTAAGCTAATGAGAATGACAGTGTTGTTAAAGAGAATGTTGTCAACGCAAAAGCCATATTTCTTTAGGATTTCCTTTTGTAATGATTTCATTTTTAAGACCACCACCAAAAGAAAGAAGTATAGTACTAAAGACATAAATATAATGGGGCACAGAGGACCTGAATCTTGCACTTATTAGTTGGATGACTGTAGGGAAATCACTGTAATAAATAACAACAGTAACAACCACTACTACTATTCAATTACCACCTATTACAAGTCTGATACACTCTAAGCAACAATGATCTACATCATTCATTTAATCCTCATACCCCTCTATGAGAAAGGAAGTATTATCTTTGTTTCGTACATGTGCTTCAGAGATTAAGTAACTTGCCCAAGGACAACAGGAGCCACATATCAACCAGGCCTCCAAAGCCTGTGCTCTTAACCATCAGCATAGATGATCTCAACAACCCTTTTATCCCTAACTTTTCATTGTTTTAAATGTTAACTAGTTGTCTAAATTGAGGACATTGGATTTCAAGGCAGCAAAGCAAGAGCTTTAAATACATTCACCTTAATAAATATTTAATGAATTCCCTGTAGAGAACTATAAATTTTAAGAACTCTCATCCTAGAAGGGGAAAGAGATCTGAGTGGGTCCTTAAAACTGAGCATCAGCTAAAAGGAAGGTTTGGGGCTCTCTTGTGAGCAGGATTTATCACTGACCTTTGAAAAGGGAATTGGAACTAAACCCCACCTGCTACACAACTCACCCAGGTGTCTGGACTAATCCCAGGGGTATTTGAGCTCATTTGTTGGGGATTATTTCTTTTAACGTTAGTTTTTATTTACCTGTCTTCTCCAGAAGCTCACAATCATTATTTGAAGTGATTATATCTTTTGGTCACACAGAAAAAGTATCTTTTCCCAAAATATTAGAAACCTCAAAATATTGCTTAGTTACTGGAAAATAAAGTGTAATTCTATCAAATTGATATCTAATTTTTAAATTTTTGAGCATATCTCTAGCTAAAGTGGCAATTTAAAAAACTTATGTTTTATTCCTAAATCAAAGATATCCTTTCAAAGGAGTTCATTTAATATATATTCTTGTGAAGACTCTAAGCTGGATAACTCAAATAGAAGATATCACTATAACCAGTGAAAAATATTTGTGTACCAGCCTATAGTTCACAAAGTACTTTTTTATATCTATCAACCCTAAATAAGCTAAAGTCAGGCTTTGATTCTCTCAAGTCAATCAAACTCAAAAAGAGAAATTTGGTATTTCAGAGTCAAAGACTGCATTCCCCACACCTCAGCCAACCACCTTAAAAATGAAGAATCAAGATGAATTATTTGAGCATAAAAACAACATCTCATTCAGTGTTACATATTTAGTTACTAACACTTAATATGTATCCCTCAAAAGTTTATGAATAAAGGAATGAATGAACAGATGAATGAATGAGACACATTATCCCTGGTGGGAAAAAAAATCAAAGTGAGCTCCCTGCTATTTCAGATCTGTAACATCACGGTATAAGAAGTCAAATGGACGAGCCAAAGCAACAAATGTGATAAATTATAAGGATATAGGGGTGTTTTAAGGAACTCAAAAGCTGGGAGGCATCTAGACTTCAGGGAAGAGCTATGTCTTGGAACCTGAGAGGCAGAAGAACTCTCTCTGTGCATTTGCTTTAATCTCTCCTTGCAGGTCGACTTTCTCTGGTCCTCAAGACCGCTTGGTGAAATATGGCCACCTTGAATTTGCATCTTATAATTCCAGCCAAACAGACTAGTCTGGCCCTCTTTGGTCTAATTCAAAATTCCTGGGAGAAAAGATGCTATTGGCTCAGTTTTGCTCATGATTCTAGCTCTGTTCCAATGAGCTATGACAAGAGAATATGCTCATGCAGTAGAAATGTGGGCAGGGCAGCCCTCCCCCCACCACCAAATGCCACTTCCCACCAACTGCCACTCCCCATAGATTCTAGAGGCAGCTCCCAGAGAAAAGGGAAATCACTGGGAACTTGGCAGACGCTCCCAAAGATATAAACTATAATTATCTTCACAAATGAGGCTCAGCACATTTCCTACCAAAAATGGGTTTTTGAGAGAATAATAAATTCTGGGTTCCCATGACATGCTAATTAATAGCCTAACCTCTGCCAAAGAAAATTCTAAAAATATTTTTAATTATTAAACCAAATCTAATTGCATCCTAAATAATTTGAGTTTCATATTTGGCATACTCCACTTCCTGAACATCTACTCCTCAAGTAAACAGCAGGTCGTGAACTAAGGTTCTCCAGCTCAGAGTGGCTAAGATCTGAGAAGCTCTGCCAGGGAACTCTGAATCAAATGTACTTGCCCCATGTTGAAGAGTTGATCATCACCGTCCCTTCTGGATGATTCACCTTCTCATCCAACCATCTCAGGTCCAGCCTAAGGTGGAGACGGTCCCCCACTCCCACTGCACCCCATGTATAGAGTTTCCTCAGGTGATCCCCTTGGATGACTCCCTCATCTCCAAAGATTTTCTTAAAGCTCACTTTCCCTGTAAGGCTTATATGACAGCCTATTGACAACTGTAGCCCTTACTCTGGCACTCCTGATCCCCTTGACCCTTCACTGTCTTTTCTCTGGAGTGCTTATTTCCATCTAACACACCAAGCAATTTGCTTATGTGTTAAGTTCATTGTGTGTGTGTGTTTTTTTTTTACCACCTGCACACTCCACCTCAATGCTAGAATATAATCTTCACAGGGGCAGGGATTTTTGTCTGTCATCTTCACTAATATCCAAGTGTCTAGAACAGTAGCTGGCACATAAAGGGTGATCACTAAGTATGTGTTAATCAGTGTTGAAAGAATGAATGGAGAGAAGAGAAAGATGAGTGTAAAGACGGCTGGTGACGGATGAGGAGAGTGATTCTGACCTGAATGATCTCATTATACTCTTTGAGGTATTAGACAATTTGTCACAAACTTATTCTCTTTCCTTACTTATCCTAATCCTTTGCCCGTTTTCTATGATCTCTTTCTTTATGATCTGTGACAGTTCTTTATATATTTTAGATGTAGTCCTTTGTTAGTTATATGTGTTACAAGTATCTTCAATCTATGGTTTGCCTTTTCATTTTGTTGTGTGTATGTGTGTGTGTGTACACAAAGAGTTTAATGTCAGATTTCTCAATCTTAATCTTTATGTTTTGTATCTCAGATTTTGTCAAGGAAAATTTTTAATTCCCCAAGTTCATATAGATATCCTTATTTATTTCTAAAATTTGTAATCTTTAACTTTTCACATTTAGGTCCTAATCCATCTTAAGTTCATTTGTATGCAGGTGTGAAATTGGAATCTAATTTTAAGTTTTTTCCATTTGATTATTCTATTGCCCCAGAACTCTTTATGGAATCATCCATTGTGACCACTGATTTGAAATGTTACTTCTGTCATGTATCCAATATCCAGATCTTAATGAGTCTGTTTCTGAGCTCTCTCTTCTGTTGCACTGGCCTACTTGTGTATCCACAGGAATTCCATCCTGTCCTAATTATGTACCTTTAAGCTAAGTCTTAATATCTAGTTTGGCAAGTCCCTTCACCTTATTCTTCTTCAAAATTGTCTTTGCTATTTACAGTCCTTTGCTCTTCCATGTAAAGTTTGGATCTTCTTGTCAAGTTACACAAAAAACCTTGTCAGTATTCTGATTGGAATGCATTCATAGATTAATTTGGGGAAAGTTAACCAAGTTTACAATACTGAGTCTTTTAAACCATGAACATGACGTAAATCTCCATTTAGCCACATTTTCTTTTAGATCTTTCAATAATGTTTCATAATTTCTCCACAGGGGCCTTGTGTGGTGTATTTTTAGGTTTGTTTCTCGATACCTGTATCAGTCAGGGTTCAACCAGAGAAACAGAACCTATAGAAGGAGACATATATTAAGAGAGATTGCAAGGAATTGTTTACATGATGGTGGAGGTAGACGGGCAAGGCAAGTTTGAAATCATAGGACAGGCCGTCAGGAAGGGCAGACTGGAACTGTAGGGCATGAGGTGAAGCTGCTGTCCACAGAAGAATTTCCTCTTCTGGAAAACCTCAGCTTTGCTCTTAAGGCCTTTCAATTGATTGAATCATGCCCACCCAGATTATCTAAAATAATCTTCCTTAAAGTCAACTGATTATTGGCTTTAATCACATCTACAAAAGAATTTCACACAACACCTAGGTTAGTGTTTGAATAACTGGACACTGTAGCCTAGCCAAGTTGACACATACAACTGGCCATCAAAATATCTCATTTGGTTTTTACATCCTACAATGAATGAGGTATTTTTCCCATTTAATTTTCTAAATGATTATTATTGGTGAATAAGAAAGCTAATAATTTTTGTGGGGACTTCCCTGGTGGCGCTGTGGTTAAGAATCGCCTGCCAATGCAGGGGACACGGGTTTGATCCCTGGTCTGGGAAGATCCCACGTGCCGCAGAGCAACTAAGCCCATGCACCACAACTACTGAGCCCGAGCTCTAGAGCCTGCGAACCATAACTACTGAACCCATGTGTCACAACTACTGAAGCCTGTGTGCCTAGAGCCTGTGCTTCACAACAAGAGAAGCCACCACAATGAGAAGCCTGTACACCTCAACAAAGAGTAGCCCCTGCTCACCGCAACTGGAGAAAGCCTGCACACAGCAACAAAGACCCAACACAGCCAAAAAGAAAAAAGAAAGAAAAAAAAGAAAGCTAATAATTTTTGTGTATTAAATTTTGTGTTCCACAACTTGATTGAAATACCTTGGTAATTCTAATTGTCTATAGATTCTTCCTGACTTTCTATGTAGACAATATCTTCTATAAACAGAAATAATTTCTTCTCTTTCTTCCCAATTGTTCCTTGTACTGGTTTTCTTGACTTTTGCATTGACTAAAACTTCCCTTGCAATTTTGAACACAAGCAGTAATAATGGACATCCTTGTCTTATCTGTGATGTTAACGGGACAGGTTCTAAAGTGAAATACATTCACAATAGGATTTTGATAGATGCTTGTCAGAGTCCTGAAAGGAAACAGATGGTACGTTTGAATTAGGACAACTCAGGGAAGTTTTCTTTACAGGTAATTGTACTGAGGTTTGGATGAAGGGAACCAGAGGGGGAATTGCAATAACCACTAGTGGCAGTAAGAAGTAGCTATATCTAGGCCAAGGGACTTCTAGAACCTGGAAGGGAAGAGTGAGGTAGAGGGAGCTGCTCTGAGGGTAACAGTGGGACACAGCCAACCCAACATGCCTTGCAGGGAGGAGATAGAAGAAGAAATATCCTGACCTCATTCTCTTTCTCCTCTCAGATTTCCTACCAGGATTCTTTAGCGGTTGAACCCAATAGGAAGCCAGAAGGCAGGAGAAACTGCTTACTCGTTATAGGCAGAGAACAGGGTAGAGAAATGTGATAAGTGGGTCTGGAGAAACAAATGGAAGATATCTGTCACAATGCTGTTTACTAAATTATGGACATTTCTCTTATTCCTGGTAGGCTAAGAGTTTTTCCCAGGACCGAGTGTTAAATTTTATTGATGTTTTTCCTCCATCTAGTAAATAATCTATTTAAATGATCTTACGGATTTTCTTTTTAACCAGTTGACCTAATATATCACACTAATAGATTTTATGATGTGAACCATGCTTGCATTCTTGATATAAATCCTACTTGGTCATGAGATACATATATAAATACACTGCTGAATTTTATATGCTTAGGATTTTTGTACCTACTGATATTTTCATAAGTGGAGTTGTTCTATAATTTCCCTATGCTGTCTTTTTCCAGTTTTTTTCTCGAGGTCATACTAGTTTTACAAGAGGAGTTGATTACCTTTCCCTCTCTTCTGTTCTCTAAAACATTTGATTTAACATAGTTCTTATCTGTTCCTTAAAAATCTAATAAAACAGGCCTGTGAAACCATCTTTGACCACCTGGAATTTTGGGGAAAGAGAAATTTTCCTGCTTACTTAATTAGTAAAAGAATGGTTCTTAGTTGATTTAGATATCTTATAGGTATCTTATTTCTTCCCGAGGCAATTATGTTAACTTATATTTCCCAGAAAATTATCCATTTACCTAAGCTTTTAAGTTTATTGTTATAAAGTATAAAGTCTTAACTTCTTATTCAACTTTTTGATAATGCCTGTAAAACAAATCTTCCGGCTTACGTTTTGATGCAGCTCTTGGACTGGGGAAAGAGGTGAGAACAACTCAGCCCCTGAGTTTAAACTCAGGGCCCTGTGAGCCTGGCTCTACTTTCCCTTCTTATATGGAGCATTTTTGAGGTCTCCTTTAGCCTACAGAAATAACTCACAGCCATCAGGAGCTTTCATATGCCTTATGAATCAGCTTCCCCCAAGTTTTCTGTTCCATTTTCTGGTCCAGAGAGATATTTTTCTTGTATTAAAGCCTGACCACATCTTTTTTGGTTTATGTTTTGTTTTTCATTGCTGGTTATTTGAATCAAAGAATGTTATTGAAATGTGAACTCACTGCAATGCCTTGACCGGAAATTCTTCCTTGGCCTTATGGTTTCTTGCTCCAATCTGTCTTGGACACCTTTACCTTCTTCCCAGAAACTTAAAAGACACATTCTTAAGTCATGATACCAAACAAACTTTACAGTTCTTCGAATTGCTCCTACCCACCTTTCTCTTCCTGCTAGTAAACAGAAGCAACCACCTCAGGTTAGTGGTTGTCACCAGGCTCTGTGCCTTATGCTTGATTTAATCTCCTTTCCTGAATCTCCTAGCTGACACCAACTGATTATCCTGACTATTTGTTTTGTTTGAGGAGCCAAATAATCCAGAAATCTTTAGACAAATATCATTTTTTATATCATGAAATAAAAACAGGCATCGTTCTACCAATTCTCCTGTAATTCCTCCCATTGTATTCTCTCCAAAGATGATGAAGTGAGGCATCTTGCTTCCCAGGCAGGGAAAAGAAACACTGATATGAACCCAGAATTCTGAGGCAATTTCATTTGACTGGTTTGTTTGGAGATGCCAAATTTCCAACACTTTTTTCTGCAGTGCTTCTCAGGGCAAGTGCAGACGATTTAACCAGGGGATCCTATTTGCAATGTTAGCTACTGCCATCTAGTGCCGTTTGTGGAGGAATGGCATTCTTTAGGTTCTTATCAAAGGCCAGAAAGAAAGTCATTGCCTGGAGAGAGTACTTAAAGATACTTACTACTTAACCATTATCAGAACTGAAAATGAGGCTGAAAATAGAATCATATATATTCATAATTTCAAAGAAAAAGCTGGCTCTAGAACTTATGGATAGACTATTTTAAATAGCTGAAAATATTTAAATAGCAGGCTTCTTCAGACTCAATTTTTCAATAATGCTCCAGAAACAAATCCTCCCTGGTCTATTTTGATGTAGCTCCTTTACTGAGTGGAGGAAGTCTGGAGGCCAGTGGACACCACCCTAGGAAATCTTCAGAATCCTCTGGAGAGTTTTGAAAAATACATATTCCAAAGAAACAACTGATAAGCTCGACTTCATTAAAATTAAGAACTTCTGTTCTGTGATAGACAATGTCAAGAGAATATGAAGAGAAGAAGATATACAGATGGCAAGTAATCATATGAAAAGATATTCAACACCATATGTCATTAGGGAATTGCAATTAAAACGACAATGAAATACTACTACACACCTATTAGAATGGCCAAAGCCCAGAGCACTGACAACACAAAATGCTGACAAGGATGTGGAACATTAGAAACTCTCATACATTGCTGGTAGGAATGTAAAGTAGTACAGGCACTTTAGAAGACAGTTTGGCAGTTCCTTACAAAACTAAACATATTCTTACCAGACAATCTAGCAATCACTTTTCTTGGTTATCTACTCAAATGAACTGAAAACTCATATCCACACAAAAGTCTACACACGAATGTTTATAGCAGCTTTATTCATAATGCCAAAACTTGGAAGCAACCAATATGTCCTTTAGTAGGTGAATGGATAAATAAACTGTGGCATATCCAGACAATGGAATATTACTCAGCAATAAAAAGAATTGAGCTATCCAGCCATGAAAACACATGGAGGAAACAAAATGCATATTGCTAAGTAAAAGAAACCAATCTGAAAAGACTACATAGTATATGATTCCAACTTTATAACATTCTGGAAAACGTAAAACTGTGTAGACAGTAAAAATATTAGTGGTTGCCAGGGGTTTGTGGGGAGAGAAAAATGAGTAGGCAGAGCACAGAGGGTTTGGGGGACAGTGAAACTGTCTGTATGATGCTACAATGGTGGATATATGTCAGTATACATTTGTCCAAACCCAGAGAATGTACAACGTCAAGAGTAAGCCCTAGGGGCTTCCCTGGTGGCGCAGTGGTTGAGAGTCCGCCTGCCAATGCAGGGGACACTGGTTCGTGCCCCGGTCCCAGAAGATCCCACATGCCACGGAGTGGCTGGGCCCGTGAGCTATAGCCGCTGAGCCTGCACGTCCGGGGCCTGTGCTCCGCAACGGGAGAGGCCACAGCAGTGAGAGGCCCACGTACCGCAAAAAAAAAAAAAAAAAAAAGAGTAAGCCCTAATGTAAACCATGGACTTTGAGCAATAATGATGTGTCATTGTAGGCTCAATGACTGTAACAAATGTAGCACTCTAGTGAGGGATGTTGATAGTAGGGAGACTGTATGTGTATGGAGATGGGGGTATGAGAACTCTGTACTTTCTGCTCAATTCTGCTGTGAACCTAAATCTCTCTAAAAAATAATTTGTATTCATCAAATATATACATGTAAATATATATAAATATTTATAATACATATAAATATATAATACATATAAATACATACATGTGTATATATATTTTTTACATCTTTATTGGAGTATAATTACGTTACAATGGTGTGTTAGTTTCTGCTTTATAACAAAGTGAATCAGTTATACATATACATATGTCCCCATATCCCTTCCCTCTTGCATCTCCCTCCCTTCCACCCTCCCTATCCCACCCCTCTAGGTGGACACAAAGCACCAAGCTGATCTCCCTGAGCTATGCGGCTGCGTCCCAATAGCTATCTATTTTACGTTTGGTAGTGTATATATGTCCATGCCACTATCTCACTTTGTCCCAGCTTTCCCTTTTCCCTCCCTGTATTCTCAAGTCCATTCCTTAGTAGGTCTGTGTCTTTATTCCCATCTTGCCCCTAGGTTCTTCTGACCATTTTCTTTTCTTTTTTTTTTTTTTTGTTTAGATTCCATATATATGTGTTGGCATACGGGATTTTTTTTTCTCTTTCTGACTTACATCACTCTGTATGACAGACTCTAGGTCCATCCACCTCACTACAAATAACTCAGTTTCATTACTTTATATGGCTGAGTAATATTCCATTGTATATATGTGCCACATCTTCTTTATCCATTCATCTGTTGATGGACACTGAGGTTGCTTCCATGTCCTGGCTATTGTAAATAGAGCTGCAGTGAATATTGTGGTACATGACTCTTTTTGAATTATGGTTTTCTCAGGGTATATGCCCACTAGTGGGATTGCTGGGTCATATGGTAGTTCTATTTGTAGTTTTTTAAGGAACCTCCATACTGTTCTCCATAGTGGCTGTATTAATTTACATTCCCACCAACAGTGCAAGAGGGTTCCCCTTTCTCCACACCCTCTCCAACATTCATTGTTTGTAGATTTTTTGATGCTGGCCATTCCGACTGGTGTGAGGTGATACCTCACTGTAGCTTTGATTTACATTTCCCTAATGATTAGTCATGTTGAGCATCCTTTCATGCGTTTGTTGGCAATCTGTATATTTCCTTTACAGAAATGTCTGTTTAGGTCTTCTGCCCATTTTTGGATTGGGTTGCTTGTGTTTTTGATATATTTTTTTGACAATATAATAATTTAATTCTGTTTCAGAAAAAGCTGTCACATGAATTTGGATTAGAAAACATGACAATAAGAGGCTTGGTTTTTCTGGAAATGCAAGGAAGAGAAATAATCCTTAATAGGTTCAATGATAGTTTTCTGGATCTTCCTCTTGCATCAAAAGCTATATATCTTCTTCTCCCCAAAGCATGTGCTCCAAGAGCCAACTTACTCTCTTCATCTCCCTCTAGCCAGGACAGGCTAATTCCCCTCTACCCCCACCCCTCTTCTTTCAGTCACACTGTGTGGGTGTTAAAGACCCTGGGCTGACCAATTAACAGAATTGTCCTTTAAGCCAGCAACCCACAGGCAGTGGCAACCCAAGCCCCACTCCCAGTCCCCATGGCAGAGGCCACAGAGTGGCATTGTTTCTACTGTCTTAGGAAGAAGAAGCCAAAAGCTGACCCTCAGCACAAATCAAGGCCTAATATGGAGAGAGAATGAGGGCTCCCAGGCCCAGAGTAGGCTGCAAGCTGGGGGCAGGAAAGGGGAGTCTTTACAGTCATTCCATCTTTAGAAATAAGGAGAAAACTGGATCCTTTTCCACTACTCTGGTTCTATAAGGTACTCTTACTGCTGAGCTCCAAGGGGATCTGCAAGCACAAAAGGGTCTAAACAAATCAAGATAACTTTGCCCTGGCTTAAGATAAGAGTAACAAACAGGAAGATGGGTCAATGCAATAACTGGTAGGAAGATGATGCTGGGAACGTCGGCTCTTCACATGGCTGCCAGCCCTACAGAGGACAACACGGTAAGAACCAAGACAATCACTCCAGACTGGTATAGCTGGGAAATCGTCAGGCCTTTTCCTAGGTCCCACATCAAGTGTCGGATCCCATTCCAGGTATGATACGTGAGAGGGAAGACGAGTGCAAATTTGGCTGTGTGGATCAGCGCTGGCCCCAAACACAGGGACTTTACAAGTTCCATATGAGACTCAAAGCTCCCAGGGATCAAGAGGGCTGACAAGCCAAAAAGAGAGACCCCTGCACTCAAGGCAATACCAGTGCCACGGTGGCAAATGGACATCAGCATGGGAAGAGACCATCTGTAGATAGTGACATGGGGAGACAAAGGACGGTTTGAACCAGTGTTCTTATTCCAGAACCTCTCCATCTCTTCTTTGGCTGTGGTTCCCAAAGGGACAGCATTTCTGATACAGAGCAGAGGACTAAGGTGGGCACGGAGGCAATGACGGCCAACACGTCTCAAACAGAGTGCAGCCATCTTGGGTTCCGGCCTGGACGGAAATGACGCCGACGGCCCCACCACCTGTGGGCGAGGGGAGGGCGTGTTTTTGATATTGACCCCCATGAGCTGCTTATAAATTTTGGAAATTAATCCTTTGTCAGTTGCTTCATTTGCAAATATTTTCTCCCATTCTGAGGGTTGTCTTTTGGTCTTGTTTATGGTTTCCTTTGCTGTGCAAAAGCTTTGAAGTTTCAGTAGGTCCCATGTGTTTATTTTTGTTTTTCTTTCCATTTCTCTAGGAGGTGGGTCCAAAAGGATCTTGCTGTGATTTATGTCATAGAGTGTTCTATCTATGTTTTCCTCTGAGAGTTTTATAGTGTCTGGCCTTACATTTAGGTCTTAAATCCACTTTGAGTTTATTTTAGTGTATGGTGTTAGGGAGTGTTCTAATTTCATTCTTTTACATGTAGATGTCCAGTTTTCCCTGCACCACTTATTGAAGAGGCTGTCTTTTCCCCATTGTATATTCTTGCCTCCTTTATCAAAGATAAGGTGATCATATGTGCATGGGTTTATCTCTGGGTTTTCTATCCTGTTCCATTGATCTATATTTCTGCTTTTGTTCCAGTACCATACTGTCTTGATTACTGTAGCTTTGTAGAATAGTCTGAAGTCAGGGAGCCTAATTCCTCCAGCTCTGTTTTTCTTTCTCAAGATTACTTTGGCTATTCAGGGTCTTTTGTGTTTCCATACAAATTTTAAAAATTTTTGTTCTAGTTCTGTGAAAAATGCCAGTGGTAGTTTGATAGGGATTGCATTGAATCTGTAGATTGCTTTGGGTAGTAGAGTCATTTTCACAATGTTTATTCTTCCAATCCAAGAACATGGTGTATCTCTCCATTTGTTTAATATCATCTTTAATTTCTTTCATCAGTGTCTTATAGTTTTCTGCATACATTTCTTTTGTCCCCTTAGGTAGCTTTATTCCTAGGTATTTTATTCTTTTTGTTGCAGTGGTAAATGGGAGTGTTTCCTTAATTTCTCTTTCAGATTTCTTATCATTAGTGTATAGGAATACGAGAGATTTCTGTGCATTAATTTTGTATCCTGCAACTTTACCAAATTCATTGATTAGCTCTAGTAGTTTTCTGGTAGCATATTTAGGATTCTCTATGTATAGTATCATGTCATCTACAAACAGTGACAGCCTTACTTATTCTTTTCTGATTTGGATTCCTTTTATTTCTTTTTCTTCTCTGATTGTTGTGGCTAAAACTTCCAAAACTGTGTTGAATAATAGTGGTGAGAGTGGGAAACCTTGTCTTCTTCCTGATCTTAGTGGAAATGGTTTCTGTTTTTCACCATTGAGGATGATATTGGCTGTGGGTTTGTCATATATGGCCTTTATAATGTTGAGGTAAGTTCGCTCTATGCCTACTTTCTAGAGGGTCTTTATCATAAATAGGTGTTGAATTTTGTCAATAGCTTTTTCTGCATCTATTGAGATGATCATAGGGTTTTTCTCCTTCAATTTGTTAACCTGGTGTATCACATTGATTGATTTCTGTATGTTGAAGAATCCTTGCATTCCTGGGATAAACCCCACTTGATCATGGTGTATGATCCTTTTAATGTGCTGTTGGATTCTGTTTCCTAGTATTTTGTTGAGGATTTTTGCGTCTATGTTCATCAGTGATATTGGCCTGTAGTTTTCTCTTTTTTGTGACACCTTTGTCTGGTTTTTGGTATCAGGGTGATGGTGGCCTCGTAGAATGAGTTTGGGAGTGTTCCTCCCTCTGCTATATTTTACAAGAGTTTGAGAAGGATAGGTGTTAGCTCTTCTCTAAATGTTTGATAAAATTCGCCTGTGAAGCCATCTTGTCCTGGACTTCTGTTTGTTGGAAGATTTTTAATCACAGTTTCAATTTCAGTGCTTTTGATTGGTGTGTTTATATTTTCTATTTCTTCCTGGTTCAGTCTTGGAAGGTTGTGCCTTTCTAAGAATTTGTCCATTTCTTCCAGGTTGTGCATCTTATTGGCATAGAGTTGCTTGTAGTAATCTCTCATGATCCTTTGGATTTCTGCAGTGTCAGTTGTTACTTCTTTCTCATTTCTAATTCTGTTGATTTGAGTCTTCTCCCTTTTCTCCCTGATGAGTCTGGTTAATGGTTTATCAATTTTGTTTATCTTCTCAAAGAACCAGATTTTAGTTTTATTGATCTTTGCTATTGTTTCCTTCATTTCTTTTTCATTTATTTCTGATCTGATCTTTATGATTTCTTTCCTTCTGCTAATTTTGTGGGGTTTTTTTGTTTTTCCTTCTCTAATTGCTTTAAGTGTAAGGTAGGGTTGTTTATTTGAGATTATTCTTGTTTCTTGAGGTAGGACTGTATTGCTATAAACTTCCCTCATAGAACTGCTTTTGCTGAATCTCATAGGTTTTCAGTTGTCATGTTTTCATTGTCTTTTTTTTCTAGGTATATTTTGATTTCCTCTTTGATTTCTTCAGTGATCTCTTGGTTATTTAGTGGCATATTTTTTAGCCTCCATGTGTTTGTATTTTTTACAGTTTTTTTAATTTAATTAAGTTATTTATTTCTGGCTGCGTTGCGTCTTCATTGCTGCACGCGGACTTTTCTCTAGTTGCGGTGGGCGGGGACTACTGTTTGTTGCCGTGCGTGGGCTTCTCATTGTGGTGGCTTCTCTTGTTGTGGAGCATGGGTTCTAGGTGCACGGGCTTCAGTAGTTGTGGCTCGCAGGCTCTGGAGCGCAGGCGCAGTAGTTGTGGTGCACGGGCTTAGTTGTGCCACAGCATGTGGGGTTTTCCCCAATCAATGCTTGAACCCGTGTCTCCTTCATTGGCAGGTGGATTCTCAACCACTGTGCCACCAGGGAAGCCTGTTTTTTACAGTTTTCCTATAATTGATATCTAGTCTCATAGCGTTGTGGTTGGAAAAGATCCTTGATATGATGTCAATTTTCTTAACTTTACCAAGGCTTGATCTGTGACCCAAGATACGATCTATCCTGGAGAATGTTCCATGAGCACTTGAGAAGAAAGTGTATTCTGTTGTTTTTGGTTGGAATGTCCTATAAATATCAATTAAGTCCATCTTGTTTAACATATCATTTAAAACTTGTGTTTCCTTATGTATTTTCATTTTGGATGATCTGTCCATTGGTGAAAGTGTGGTGTTAAAAATCCCCTACAATGGGCTTCCCGGGTGGCGCAGTGGTTGAGAATCTGCCTGCCAATGCAGGGGACACGGGTTCGAGCCCTGGTCTGGGAAGATCCCACATGCCGCGGAGCAGCTAGCTCTGTGAGCCACAATTACTGAGCCTGCATGTCTGGGGCCTGTGCTCCGCAACAAGAGAGGCCGCGATAGTGAGAGGCCCGCGCACTGCGATGAGGAGTGGCCCCCACTTGCCGCAACTAGAGAAAGCCCTCACACAGAAATGAAGACCCAACACAGCCATAAATAAATAAATAAAATTAAAAAAGAAATCCCCTACTATGATTGTGTTACTGTCAATTTCCCCTCTTATGGCTGTTATCATTTGCCTTATGTATTGAGGTGCTCCTCTGTTGGGTACATAAATATTCACAATTGATTTATCTTCTTCTTGGATTGATCCCTTGATCATTATGTAGTATCCTTGTCTCTTGTAATAGTTTTTATTTTAAAGTCTATTTTGTCTGATATGAGGTAGCTACTCCAGCTTTCTTTAGATTTCCATTTGCATGGAATATCTTATTCCATTCTTCACTTTCAGTCTGTATGTGTCCCTATGTCTGAAGTGGGTCTCTTGGAGACAGCATACATATATATCTTGTTTTTGTATACATTCAGCCAGTCTGTGTCTTTTGGTTGGGGCATTTAATCATTTACATTCAAGGTTATTATCAATATGTATGTTCCTATTACCATTTTCTTAATTGTTTGGGGTTTGCTTTTGTGGGTCTTTTTCTTCTCTTGTGCTTCCTGCCTATAGAAGTTCCTTTAGGATTTGTTGTAAAGCTGGTTTGGTGGTGCTGAATTCTCTTAGCTTTTGCTTGTCTGTAAAGGTTTTAATTTCTCCATTGAATCTGAAAGAGATCCTTGCTCAACCAAGAGTAATCTTGGTTGTAGGTTTTTCCCTTTCATCACTTTAAATATATCCTGCCACTCCCTCCTGGCTTGCAGAGTTTCTGCTGAAAGATCAGCTGTTAACCTTATGGGGATTTCCTTGTATGTTATTTGTTGCTTTTCCCTTGCTTCTTTTAATATTTTTTCTTTGTATTTAATTTGTGAAAATTTGATTAATATGTGTGTGGGCATGTTTCTCCTTGGATTTATCCTGTATGGGACTCTCTGCACTTCCTGGACTTGATTGACTACTTCTTTTCCCATATTAGGTAAGTTTTCAACTATAATCTCTTCAAATATTTTCTCAGTCCCTTTCTTTTTCTCTTCTTCTGGGGCCCCTCTAATTCAAATGTTGGTGCATTAAATGTTGTCCCAGAGGTCCCTGTGACTGTCCTCAACTCTTTTCATTCTTTTCTCTTTATTCTGCTCTGAGTAGTTATTTCCACTAGTTTATCTTCCAGGTCTATCTACCCGTTCTTCTGCCTCAGTTATTCTGCTATTGATTCCTTCTAGAGAATTTTTAATTTCATTTATTGTGTTGTTCATCATTGTTTGTTTGCTCTTTAGTTCTTCTAGGTCCTTGTTAAACGTTTCTTGTATTTTCTCCATTCTATTTCCAAGATTTTGTATCATCTTTACTATCATTACTCTGAATTCTTTTCCAGGTAGACTGCCTATTTCCTCTTCATTTGTTTGGTCTGGTGGGTTTTTACCTTGCTCCTTAATCTGCTGCATATTTCTCTGTCTTCTCATTTTGCTTAATTTACTGTGCTGGGTTCTCCTTTTCACAGGCTTCATGTTCTTAATCCTGTTGTTTTTGGTGTCTGCCCCCAGTGGGTAAGGTTTGTTCGGTGGCTTGTGTAGGCTTCCTGGTGGACTGATGCCTGTTTTCTGATGGATGAGGATGGATTTTGTCTTTCTGGTGGGCAGGACCACGTCTAGTGGTGTGTTTTGGGTTGTCTGCAAACTTATTATGATTTTAGGCAGCCTCTCTGCTAATGGGTGGGTTGTGTTCCTGTCTTGCTAGTTGTTTGGCATGGGGTGTCCAGCACTATAGCTTGCTGGTCATTGAGTGGAGCTGGGTCTTAGCGTTGAGACTGAGATCTCTGGGAGAGCTCTCACTGATTGATATTACGTGGAGCCAGGAGGTCTCTTGTGGCCCAGTGTCCTGAACTTGGCTCTCCCACCTCAGAGGCTCAGGCCTGACAGCCAGCTGGAGCACCAAGCTAGTGTTGGAGGGTCTCCTGCAGAGGTTGGGGCTGGTTGTGGCTCACTGCAGGGACAAGGACACTGGCAGCAGAAGTTCTGGGAAGTACTCCTTGGCATGAGGCCTCCCGGAGTCCACAAGTAGCCTCAAGAAAGGGCCTGTAGCTTCCAGTGCTGGATCACCTCAGGCCAAACAACCCTGTACTTTATATATATATATGTATATATTCCCTCCTGCCAGGACATATCCCAGACCTATTGAATCTCAATCCCCAATGAATAGTCTAGGAATTTTTTTTTTAATCCCATGAGAGTCTAACAATAAACCAGGTTTAGAAACAAGTATGGAGAAAGGAACATGGGATTTGGAAGTGGACAGACCTGAGTTTGAATCCCAGAATCAGCACTTTCTAGCTCTGCAAACTTGCACAACTCATTAACCCCTGTGAAACAGAGAATCACCATAATTATACACAGTGTTCACATGGGGATTGAATGACATATTGTGAGCGTGGCATGATGGACGGCAGTGGCTGCAAAGGCATATGGGCCTAATCACCAGACAGAACCAAATCTTGAACCAAGTCCAGGGGACGGCACAAACACTTCCTTGTTCTCTCCTCACCCTGAAATCCCCCTCAGTCATTGCTGAGTCTTCCTCGCATAGGTTCCCGCATATCCTTTCCTCTTGGTCTCCCTCCCCCTTCCTTTTCTTCTCCATTCTTTCAGGGTTCTGACTTGATCAGTGGCTGCTTCCTGTGCCAGCAGGTGTCATTTACCCTGCATCTTTAGGTTCTGCAGAGTTGAGAGACAGGACAAGAAACAAACCTCTTTCTAGCTAGTATTAATTACCTCTCATTACCTCATTGCTAAGTTATTATGTTAAAAAAAAATCCCTCACTTCCTCACCTGAGGTGAGACCGGGACAGAGAACCACTTCCTTCCACAAATGCAAATGGCCTGGCACATCTAACACAGAGATGAGTTCTTGCCACTTTGTCTCTCCTTCCCATCTCCACATCCTTTACCTTTCTTTCCTTCCTTGCCAGCTCAGCTTTGGGCTGCTCTACCAGAAAGGGCTGCTGGTTGTTCTCCCTAGAACAGCTCAGGCCCAGCCCAGGGACCAGGAAATTGTTCTACAGGGAAGGAGTAGGAGGCCCCAGTCATGCTCCCCCTTATGAGTGCTGGATGCTCGGCAGCCATTTTCCATGGTCTCTTCCTCTCTTTTCAATCTGGTCATCTTGAAGAACAAACTGGCTTCCAGGCCTACCCCTTGATAAGGCAACCAATCAGACTACAATGGAAAATACTTTCAAAATATATTAGGATTTGCTTTTAGTGTTGGACTAAGGTGGATGTGGTGCTTACACTGGTTTCTGTGGCATGGCGTCCTCCTGGTTTTCCTCCTGCTTCTGAAGCAATCGTTCCTCCATCTCCTTGGCCAGCCCATCCCCATCCACCAGCTCTCAGTGTTGGAATATCCTTGACTCTGCTCTTCTCACTCTGGACCTCATTCATCCTATGGTTTCAGTTATTCTCTACCCAGGGATGATTCCCAAGCATGCATCTTCAGCACAGACCTCCCCTCTACATTCCACCCAAACGTGGCCCTCTTCCAGGATTCCCCACCTCAGCAAATGACAGCACTATCCATCCCTTGTATCTGGATGTCATTTGGACATGTCACTCTCCTTCAATAACCATCACGAATCTTGCTTGGTCTGTTCTAAACATTTGTAGAGCCCATCAATTTCCCCCCACCATGAGCCCCCAGCCCATCATCTTTGTCTTCCTAAGTGCTCACCTACATCCACAATTGCTCTTCTTCAGTATAGTTCCCACACTGCAGCTCGAGTGATCATTTTTTTAAGCAAATGTAGTCATGTTCATACTCAGCTGAACATGTGTTGATGGTTGCCTGCTCCTCTTAAGAAGACAACGTCTTCATGATGCCCCATCAGGCCCTTCATGAGCTGGCCCCTGCCTACCTCTCCAGTCCCATGTGAGCCACTCTTCCTCTCACTCTTAACTGCAGCTAACTGACTTCTTACAGTTCCTTCAAGAGATCATGCTCTCTCCTGCCTTGGGGCTATTGCCCATGTGATTCCCTCTGCCTGGAGCTCCTGAATCCCTGAAAACTCCCAACCTTACAACTGCTGCTAAAAAATTACTTCCTCAGGAAACTTTCTTGGACTGCCTCCTGACCCCTCTGTCCCTTGAATTAGTTTTCTAGGGCTGTGGTAACAGAGTATAATAACTGTGTGGCTTAAAACAATAGAAATGTATCATCTCACAGTTCTAGAAGCTACAAGTCCAAAATTAAGGTGTGTTCAGGGGTGGTTCCTTCTGGGGGCTACGTGGAAGAATCTGTCCCATGCCTGTCTCTTAGCTTCTGGTGGTTTGTTGACAATCTTTGACATTCCTGGACATGTGAAAGCATCACCCCAACTGCTGCCTTTATCTTCACGTGGTATTCTCCCTGTGTGCATGGCTGCATCCAAACTTCCCTTTTTTATAAAGATACCAGACACATTGGATTGAGGGTCCACCCTATTCCAGTATGACTTCATCTTAACTAATTATATCTGCAAGGACCCTATTTCCCAATAAGGTCGCACTCTGAGGTACTGGGGGGAGGTGGTTTAGGGCTTCAACATATGAATTTGGGGGGAACATAATCCAATTCATAAAACCCCTCATTCCCAAGGTGGAGTCCTCCTGTTATATCTTGTCATAGTCCTACCCTGCAGATTTTTTCTTCAAAGCCCCAATCGCAGTTTGTAATTATTCATCGAATAATCACACAAGCAAAAGTGTACTTGTTTCCCCATAGATCGTAAGCCCCAGGAGGGACCATGTCCATTTTTGTTGAGCATTGCATCCCAATGCCTGGCCGGTAGCAGTCATTCAATAAGTAATCACTGAGTGAACAAATAAATTCAGGTCCCTGATTGCATGTCAATGTGAAGAGACCAGCCCTTGTCTCCCAAGCCTACTCAGTCACTTCCTAGTGCTCCAAATTAAGTCATCTAAGACAGGTAGAGCTGGCGGCAAATCACTAGTTCATCAACTGGTGCCTAGTCTTAGTGACCGCTTGAAACTTCAGCATCACCTCCCCAATAAAGCCAAGGCCCTGCTGGAAAAATCCATGTCTAAGATTTGTTAGCACAGTGCACTTTCATTGTCAATGTGCCTCATAAGCACCAGTGAGGAGCACCTCTGAGGAGGCTGAGGGAGCTTCTCTGGAGAGCTTAAAAATAGGTTACTTCCCTAAGGACCAGAATAGTTTAGCTGGGTGGTTAAGGGATAAATAAAGTAAAGGAGCTTCCTGGCACCTCTTTCATCTCTAATATTCTAAGACCCTTGTTGTTTGATAACTGTGGACATAGTCCCTCGATGCAGACAGAAAATGATTCTTAATCCTTTAACTCTGTGACCAATATTTAGATCAATGAGTCACTGGCAACAGTGCAAGAGAACACTGAAGAACCCAGATAGGTCAAAAAGCCTTTCACACAGATACAGCTGTAATCCTGTAGAAACTGCCTTCCCTGTGTGCTCTCATGAATATGTGCAGAGTGTTAAGATAGTTTAATATCTGGCTTTTATGTTTCATCATCTCATGGCATGAGGAATGCTGAATACTCTAAATGTTGGACTTCCAGAAGTTTGAACCCATTGACCTGCCACAAGTAATTACTTCTGAAAGGCTCCTGAGCCAGCAAGAAGTTGGGAGGACTCACAAAGCCAAGGTGAGCGGCAGAAAAACCTGGAGGGGGTGGGGAACTGGGGTGCTGGCCATCCTTTTCCTGTACTCCCCACACAGAAGACCTCAAAGGCAAAGAGAGCTATTAAGTCATTCAGAGCTAGAACTTTCCAAAGCTATCCATTCTCTTCTGGGCCTGCTTCCAACTGGCGATTACTCTTGCCTCTCAGCTGAACTCTGAGCCCTTCTCTGCAGCCTGGTGAAAACAGGGAGATGTAGATGAGAGAGGGGAATTTTATTTGGAAATTGGTGATTCTAGAAGTGTTCGAATTTGTGAACACTTTCCTCCCCTGATTCATTTCAGAGTCATCTAGATGCTGCCATCCACAGATGACTGAGTTGATAAAAGATGTCCAGGTACTTTTAGATCCTCAAGGCCACGTTTGTGATACTGACAGTGCCCATAGAGATGGGCCCCTCCCTGAGGCTCATATAGCCACCACAGTCCATGTCCACAGGGCAACAGAACAGGGATCACTGAACACATTTGGCTGCATGTCCCTTCCCCTTCCTGGCCACAGCAAGTGATGAATGAGGGTATATTCACCCTTGGCTGCCCCATTAACTGTTCACATTGTCTCACTGGAGTTTATGATACACCAGGGGAGATCACCCAAGTCACAAATAATCAATTTTAAATCCTTCCTAAACTGCAGTGTACTAGGGCTTATAGTGGAATATGGGAGTAAACCCTACAGAAATAGGTTGGCCCCCCTCTAGTTTCGTAGCCAGACAATTACTCAATGACAGAAGAAGCAGGGAGAGAGAAGCAGGTCTCATCAAACCAGAACACATTTCTGGGAAGATAGTTAAAGCAGCTGTTGACATGGAAAGTGATATCTTGTCAAAATGAGATATGGTAATATATTTCCATTCAAGGTTTGCAAAACTCTACAGGGACCTTAAAAATGATATGATACACATGGCAAATTGCCACTTCATTCACTGATAGCTTCACTAAGAACTGGTCAGGAAGCTGCAATGGTCCATCTCTGACGTCACAAGAGATCTCTGTGGATTATGACTGATGATTAAGATCTCACTCTGTTCCAAAAAGGATTTCAAGTTGTGATTGCAGAGTCAGAAACTAATTACCCCATGCTAACGAGTGCGTCATCTTTCATAGCAGGAACTGGAAAAGAAGATGCAAACTCTAATGTATCCTTCTGGGAAAAGACAATATTTACATAAGATGCAAATGCTGGAAATGAACCGTAAAAGACAAGAGGTAAATATGAGAAGAAGAGGGTCATATTTACCAAATGTACTCTACATAATCACTGCCCTGGCACATGAATATAGTTAAGCATTCATCTCCAGTCTTTACCTAGCATTTTAAATTTAGTCATTGGAGATGAAGTTTCAACTACTGGGGTTGAGAAGAAGCAGGAAGATCCCTTCTGTTACCAATTCTGTTGAGTCTTTCCTCTGTTTTCCATCCTCTCAAGGATGTATCCATGTCTCAAGTCTCCCTTTTTTTAACTGTTGCTTCTATGACATTCTGGCTCCAGCAGGAAAATGAGGTTAATTTTTCTTGGTTTAGTAAAAAGGAAGAGGGTGGTGAATTGGTCTGTATTTTGATACCTAGGCATCTCTCTATAATTTAAGCCATAGAATCATTTTATAAGCAAGATCTCTTGTAACAAACCCCTTCACAGTAATGTCTCCTGTAAATGTCATAACCCAAATTCCTCACTCTAGTGAATAAGCCTGAAGTCCCTGTCTTCTGCAAATCCAAATATATCATCTAGCCTATGGTGAAATGGTTTTACAAAGGTCCTCACTGTTTTGAGATTATAGGCATGCTCCCCTTTCTCCTAACAAACCTGCACGTGAAGAAAGTTTCCATACCTTCTAAGAGGAAAAAAGAGAACCGTGTTCTATTTAGGGGACCACAGATGTCTACAGATAAGCACACCATTTGCAAAGCACCTGATCTGTTGACCTACTCTGGTGAAAGTAGCTTGAGGAGAGAATACTAACTGTTTTAGCTGATCAATTTCAGTCCCAAGTGGAATTGAAGACAAGTCTTCACAAGGAGGCAAGAACTAATAAGCAGAAACAGAGGGACCATAAAGTCAAGAAAATCCTTCAAAGCATCCCAAGAAATGATGACGGTGACTTTCTAACCTTGTTGCCTGATGAAACCTTGAACAGAAGTCCAGGTGAGGCACACAATTATTTTAGTAAAATATTTCAAGCATTTTAAAAACTTCATCAGATAAACTTCTGATGTGGAGTGGGGAAGGACAGAGCTGCCCTCGGGTTCCTGTTGATATTTTACTCCTGGAATATAATGGGCCTGCTGTCATGTAGTTTTGGATGGCTGGGAAGAAAAGGCAGAAGCTTCAGCACTGTGGTGAGATGACTCTTTTTAGAAATGTACTGTACTTTACATGCATGATTGCAATCCTTGCACCATCCCTATGAGGAGAAAAGGCAAAAGGGCCTCATCTTGTGGTTAAAGAGAGTGAAGCACGTGGAGATACATTAAACAGCAAACTGGTATCCGCCGGTTTGGTGCCACATGCAAACACTCTCTCCCCACCCACGCGTTCCCCTGCAGCCCTCTTCGGCTCACTCAGAATGTCTAAAACTGAATCCAGCATCACTGCCCTCTCCAGGCTTGCTCATGCTGCCTCTACTGTCTCAGTGGGTGTGGCCTCCCTGTTCTCTGTCGCTCTGCCGGAGACCTAGCACCTTTCCAGCCCTGCTGCCCCCTCTCCTAGCAGATGGTCAGTCACAAAGTCCTGCTGGTGTCACCTAGCGCTGAAAGCTTCCTCCCTCTCCCATTCCCCACACCACCCTCAGGTCAGCATGTCACCCCAGGGCTATTGCTACAGCCTCCTGATGGTGATCCTCCCTCAGATCCTACCCTCCTTTCATCAATCCTCCACTTTGGTAGTCCTCAGTAGGGTCCCCAGACCACCAGCATTAACTGAGAACTAGTCAGGGCTCCAACCAGAGTGACTGAATCAGAAACTGTAGGGATGGGGCCCAGCAATCTGAGTTTAACAACCCCTCAGCCCCCATGGTCCCAATGCTCCTAAAGTTGAAGAAACACTGCTCTACTTGGTAATCAAAGCATTGCCCACAGACCAGCATCATCTGTATCACCTGGGAGTTGATTAGAAATACAGAATTTCAGGCCCCATCCCAGATCTACTGAATCAAGACCTGAATTTTATCAAACTCTCAAGATGATTCTCAAGCACAATAAAGTTCTAGAAGCACTGCGCTAATACCAGAATAATCTTATGAAATGCAAATCTGACCATATCACTCTCCTGCTGAAAAAAAAAAAAAATCCTTCAGTGAGTCTCCTTGAGCCTGAGGACAAGGTATAACTCCTTGCCCTGATACTCTAAGCCTTCAGGATCTACCCTCTCCCTACCTTCCTGGCTTCATCTCCTGCTATGATCACTCCCAGCCCACACACTGCAGTCAGGCCAGGTTGCTCAGGGGCCTCAGATGGCTCTGTGATTTCCAACAGACATTTTGCTCATAAGCTCTGTGTTGTGTCGCCCCATCAATTAGCATCCCATTAAGTTTTCCCTGTCTGTACTCCCCCAGAGCAAACCCACCACTGCAAATGCATGGTATTGTTCACATACAGAACTTACTGTGCTGTGGGTCAATCCCCCATTAGCAAGACTGACCACTTAGAGATCTACAGAAATGCTGGCCATGTCTCTGGAGGTCTTGAGCTTCTAAGATGCAAAGTTACCAGCTGAAAGAGACACTGCCCCTGCTCAGAGGAACGAGATGCTTAATCAATAAGTTAATTAAATAAGAAAAGGCTGAATAAATGAAAAATCTACTTGGGACATCTATTTAACCTATACTCCCACATCCCAGAATGAAATATGCTGTGTAGTCACATAGAAAAACAACTTTTACCATTTAAAAAATATTGGCAAAACCACCAAGAAAGGTACCTCAGTTAAAATTAGACACTTAGAGTCATTGCTTGAGATCAGGCCAAAAAAACCCTAACATTTGGAAGATGCTCCAGATCTGGAGAGGCCAGGGGAGACTGAGGCACATGGAGAAGGGGGTTCTCCTCTGCTCTCCTGATACTTTTTAAAGCTGTTTCATTTAGTTCCAGCTAAGGTTTCTTGAGTGCTTACTCTAAGCCAGGCACCGTGGTCCACCCTTAACATGAATTATCACATTTAAGCTTCACACCTATAAGACAGGAGTTAATATTAGCCCCCATGTGACAGAGCCAGGATTCAAGGCTGGGTCTTTCTGATTCCAAAGGGTGCACTCCCACCCACCCCCTCATATAGCCTCATCAGGACTCCAGCGACTCAGAGCTGTGTCCAGGACAACCTTGGGAAAGTCTGCAAATGTAGAGGTTATGACTCCTCCAATTTCTCTCTCAAGAGAAGGTTTCCCTCTGCAAAGCCTTATAGACCTCACCACTCTGTAGGCATATGCTCAAGCAATGGTTCCTTTTTACATATTCCCAAGTAGCATCTTTGATTTCCTTCTTTGTCTTCTAAAAGCAGTTCACTTTGCTTTCTCCTAAAAATGAAACGTCACTAAGATCATAGACTTCCATGAGCATTCTGCTAGTTGGGTTCTGGTAATTAAGGTTCCTCTGTACCCGGTCCCTCTTATTTAAGGCTTTATTTGTCCATTTTTATTCCCTCTTTTGGAAGGTGGGATGAGAGTTTCAGCTCTCTTGTGAGATAAAAATCAGTCTTTGTTTCTTGCTGCCTCTTTAAAATGAAATCACACATGCCTTACATATATGTTATAGATATTTACATGGTAAATTACATATATCTGTGTAATACATGATAATGTATAACTTACACAAAGTGAACATTGCTCTTTTAGGTATACAATTCTATGAGTTTTAACAAGTTAATGTGGCTCCTACACTTCCCAGAAGCCATATGAGTCTAGTGAGTAGAAAAAGCACTGGACTTGGAATCAAAGTCCTTTACTTGAGCCCTGACGCTACATTCACTAATTGTAAGCTCCATGGGAGCTAGGATCTTTTCTTGTTCCTAGAACAGTGCCTGGTACATAGCTGCTCAATAGTACCGCTATTAGAATAGAATTAGAATAATAGAAGCCCGAATAGTACCACTAAGAGTAGCCACTCAATAAATATTAGCTGGGCTTCCCTGGTGGCGCAGTGGTTGAGAGTCCGCCTGCCGATGCAGGGGACATGGGTTTGTGCCCCGGTCCGGGAAGATCCCACATGCCACGGAGCAGCTGGGCCCGTGAGCCATGGCCGCTGAGCCTGCGCGTCCAGAGCCTGTGCTCCGCAACGGGAGAGGCCACAACAGTGAGAGGCCCGCGTACCGCAAATAAATAAATAAATACATAAATAAATATTAGCTATATATTTGTTCATATAGCTTTATTCTACAGAGAGATTATAGCTAACTTCCAGTTGTCTAACCTCTTTGAACCTCAGTTTCCACATCTATAAAATGGGAATAAAGCATTGTGTCTACCATGTAGAGTTTATATAAAATTCAAATGATGCGTGTAAAAGCTCATATAAAATGTAAAGTATCATATGGATAGGGACAAAACTGAAGAAATATGGAACTGATGTCTTATAGTGAAAATAACTACCTGCTTCAGGGGAAGTGTCACTCCATATACATCATTTGAATGTCACCTTCACAACTCTGTTCTTATCTGGTCACTTGTACTATTATTTACTTAGTATTTTCCTTTAAGGTATCTTGCTTTGTTTTATTTTTATAATTTAGCCTTGCCTGTGAATTACCTGTGACATTATGGGTTCGATATAGTGGTAATACATTTTTCTAAAACACATATTATAAAATACATAGCCATCAAACATTTTTAATGGTTGGTATGATCCTTGTACTACCTAAAATCACTCCCTATTTTTCCCACACTGGCCTCTGTTTCTTTCCTCTCTCCCCAAATTAATTTTGAAGTAGGATACACTTTCCTCTACTCTGCTCACCCAAAACACATTTAGGTTTTAAAGGTTGTGTTTTTCTTGTTTTCTTTTTTCTTTAAGTCTAGCAACCATAAAAAATCAAACAGATTTATCAAAATGTAACAAGTAATAAGACATCTAGCTCAGAAGTTCTCAGACTTTAATGCTTAGTATACAAAAATTTGTATATAGTGCTTTGTGAGTGACTTAAGGGATTTTCAAGGATAAAACTGAACATGTGACTTTTGCCTCACATACTAACTTTAGAGTTGAAATATCATAACACCAAGAGCGTAGTGAGAGTCAAGCTATTGCTAATATTACATTAGATCCCACCATTAACAAATGGTCTCTTCCTGTTTCAAAGCTCCTGCCTCTAGTCTGCAGAAAATCCCTGTTCTCAGTCTGAGTGATGCTTCTAATAGTTCTGGGCTCATGTGTAGATCAGAGATGATTGACACGCTCTGGCCCCAATGAATGAAGTCCTTCCCAGGTCCCAGTTACCAATACTTCCCACTTGCCAAAATTTTCTGATGGCTCACTTGTTCATTCCTTTACTTATTTACTCTTTCAACAGATACTGAACTGAGTAGATGTGGTACTTACAAAATAGCACACACAATGAACAAAGGAAAGTCCAATGAGAGTATAACTGAGAGACCTAATAATCTGAGGAGTTGGACAGTTTCCGTGAGGAAGTGATATTTAAATTGTGACAGGAAGTAGCTGCATGAAGGGAGCGGGTGAGCACGTGAGCGTAAGGAACAGAGTCCTGGGACATCCTAAACTGTGATTGATAAGAGCATGTGCAAAAGCCCTTGAGTGGGAAGGAGCCTGACAGATTCCAGACACCAGATGGAGAAGAGACATTGAGATAGAGAATGATTGGAGATGGCTCTGGAGGCACAGTCAGGGCCCAGGGCACACAGGTTCTCATAAATCATGTCAAATAAAGACTTTGAACTCTATCTTAAGATCAATGGGAAGCCACTGAAAGAGCAAGTAAGTGAACTATTGGGTTTATATTTTAAATATTACTCTGTCTGAACTGTGGAGCATGGATGGGAGAGGAATGCACGAGGATGTGGGGAGACAGGTGAGAAGTACATAGCAGTAGTGCAAGAGAGAGGTGGCATCTGGACCAGCAGAGAAGGGTGACACAGAGGAGGGAGAGAAGGAGCCAGATATAAGATATTTAGGAGAGAGAACTGGCAGAACCTGGTGATGAATTACACATGGGTACGTGGAGAGAGTGAGGTGGTCAGGAGGATTCTTGGGTTTCTCCTGAAGAACTAGGCAGATGATGGAACAAAGTTACGACCAAGTGCTGGCCTAGGGTAACTGGGAGAAGAGGCAGGTTTAAGACAGAAAAAGAAGGTGGAGCTGACATATTGCCAGGAGACATCAAAGAGGAGGTGGACAGTTGTACAAAAAATGTATCAGAGTTCAGGAGACAGATTAGGGCTGCAGGATAAATTAACTATAGTTTTCTGTCGGGGCTGTGTAAATAGATAATGCTAGTAAGTACAGTAACATTCAAGGGGAGAGCAGGGTAGCCCCTCAGTGAGGCAGAAAGGGAACTCGTGAGTCACAAGGCATGAATCCTCACATTGAAATGCTTGATTTTCTTTTGTAACCATATGCAAATTCAGATATCAAGGGCCTAAATAAAATATGCCTTAAGATTTGATAAACAACTATCATGAAAACAACATCCATAAAATTACAGCTGATTCCACCAGACTGAGGGAAAAATCTGGACTTTGACCCAGGATGATTTTCCAAGCTTGAAAATGGTCGTTAAGATTTTGTTTTCTTAAAAGTCACCTTCCTTGCATAAAGCCGTGTTGTTCTGAAGTGCATTCTAAAAGGACACTGGGTACTACTTAAATAAAAAGCTAAAGTAAAGACATACATGCACAAAATCCCACACCAAAAAACAAATTAAATCTCTTCCAAAAAAAAAAAAAAGAAGGTAAAATAAGTGCCTGACCCTTTGAGCTCCCTAGTTCTGTAGATCTGGCATCTGTGTCTCTGAAAAGCTCCATAGGTGATTCTGCTACGAAAGGCAGAGCTGATGTGAAGGTTAAGAAAAGTGTATAGTATGTGCCTAGCATGTAGTAGATGTTCAATAAGTAGCTCCAGGCAACATCACCTGTGCAATATTCTTGCCAAAACCACTTAACCTTAATTTAATCACAAGGAAACAATCAGAGAAGCCCAAATTTAGGGCCATTCTACCAAACAATTGACCTGGATGCTTTAAAATGTCAGTGTTAGGGAAAAAAAGAAGATAATGAAGGTGGAGGAGGAAAAGAGCCAATGAGAGAGTTGGGGAGGGGGAGAGAAAGAGAGACGAAGGAGAAGAAGAAGGGGGATATGGGAGGGGGATAGGAGGGGAGGGGAGGGGAAAGCGAAGAAGAGAGGGAGAGAAGGAAGGAAGGAAGGAAGGGGAAGAGAAGAAAGAAGAAAAAGATAGGAGAGTGTTCTTGAATTAAAGGAGACTAAGAGACAAGAAAATAAAATGCAACACATATTCCTAGATTGGATCCTGGATCTAAAAAATAAAACACAAACAGACAAACAAAAAGCCATTATAAAGGGCATTACTGGGACAACCATGGATATTTGAATACAGGCCGTATATTAGAAAACAATGTTGTCTCAATGTCATATATCTTAAGTGTAATAACTGTATTGTGGTTACATAGGAAAATTGCCCTTGTTCTTAGGAGACTTGTGGTGATGTATTTTGGGAGAAAGTGACTGCAACTAATTCTCAAATGGTTCAGCTGAAGAAAAGCGTGTGTGTGTGTGTGTGTGTACATATATGTATAAAACAATACTGTGACAAAATGTTGTTCATGAGTTAGGGTATACAAGTGTGTACTGTGCCATTCTTGTGACTTTCAGAAGATTAAAAAGTTTTTTAAATAGCAAGGAAAGCATTTTTAATGCTTACAGAAATACCAGTTGAAATCCTTTATGTGTGTGTGTGTGTGTGTATTTTTTTTTTTTAAAGAACACGAAGTAGATTATTTTGTGTTCCTAAAAACCTAAGCACTTAAACAAATACATCATTGTCAGGGGAAAAAATAAATTAAATGAACTTCTAATTCTTTGTAGAAAACACACAGAATGCAGAATTTCTGGAACATCAAGCAAGTAATGACTATTGTGCCCAGAAAATTGGCAAATTGGAAACATGGCTCCGTGAACAAGAGGCTCGTGGACAGCTTCTCTGGGACAGTTCCAGCTCTGACTCAGATGAGTCGGGGAAAGACGAGAAGAAACCACGAGCACTGGTGAGGACCAGGACAGAGAGAATTCCACTTTTTGACGAGTTTTTTGATCGAGAATAATAATACTATTCACTAACCTAGATACTGAGTGCATTGAAAGCTTACCTTCCTTTAAAAATTCTCCAAGGTAGTATATGAATTATTTTGAGGACACCAATTCACTTTCTTTTCATTTTGAAATCCTAAGATTAAACATGTGAGATATATTGTTAATTATACTACATAACTAACTGCCTCAAAACTTAAGGGCTTAAATAACAGCCACTTATTGTCCAACTTTTCTGTGGGTTGCTGGGCTCAGTTGGGTGGTTCTTCTGCTGGTCTCTTTTGAAGTTTTTCATGCTGTTGAAGCCAGGTGGCAGCTAGGACTAGAGTCCTCTGGAGGCTCAACAAGGACACTGAGACAGCTGGACCTCACCCCCTCTCTGTATCATCCCAGAGCCTCCTCATGTGGATTCCCCAAGTGCTCTCTCCTGCAGGGTAGTGAATTTGCTTTTATGTCAGCCCAGGGCTCCCCAAAGCAAACGTTCCCAGAGGAGGAAAAGCTGCCCATCCTCTTAAGTCTAATTCATGGAACGGGCCCCAAATCACTGCCCCCCAACACACACTCGATTGGTTACTACAAGTCATAGGCCAGGTCACAGGCAATGAAAAAGGGGCTACACAAGGCATCAATTCCAAAATGTGGTCTATCAGGGTCCATCTCTGAGACATGACACCCCACTGTTTTAAAAGCAAATTATTTCTTATAAAACAAATAGATGAGAGAGTAAATTTGATAGAAATAAAAATGACTTTTTAAAGAAAAGTCACAGTGATGCTACAGCAGACAGTAAGCTCACTTAAGTCACTTTCCTGTGAGTTAGAATCTTGTTATCTCATAACAGAGAGGCTATAGGAAAAAGGTAAAATAATGTCGAGTGTGGAAGGTCCCTGTGAGTTGAAGCTCAAAATTAAATGAAGATCCCTTAGATTATGGTGTAGATCTTAGAACTCTTTAAAAGGAAACTTAGAAATGTTCAGTCCAAAAGTGATTATATTTACAAAATTTAGATTTTTTTTTACCCTTCAAGCAATCTACTTTATTCAGATTTTACCAGTTACATGTACTCGTTTTTGTGTGTATTTAGTTCTGTGTAGTTTTGTCACGTGTGTAGATTCATGTGAGCAACACCACAATCAGATACAGAGAAGTTCAATCACAAGAATCCCTTGTGCTATCTATAGGGGCCCCCAAAGTAGATTTTTAGGCAATTTTAAGAACTTCTTTTGTATAAAATTTGACTCCACTTTTAGCATAACCTAAAAATATTTTTAAGCCATCCAGAAGCTTCTAAGAATTTAGTGAACTTTAAAACAAAGTAAAACAAAAATACCCTTTTAAGCCTTCTCTAGGAAACTTCCAAAAAGAAAGCAATAGGAACACCCCCTGAATTTGACATTCAGTGCATTCGGATCAGTCACTAAGAAGATAAAAAGACTGCTGTGTCAAGGGATGAACATTCATGTTTCTTCCAAGGACAGAGACAATTAATTAGGTCATCCCTGGGCATTTTTACTCCCAGTTCTTTGCAAGCAGTATTCTTACTTTTTCTTTGGTAGGTAAAAAGCGTATTTCCTACAAAGGAATGCATAGATTGTTTGACCAGTCAGCCTGTTTGGAAAAGTAAGACCCTTCTCTTTTTTTAATTGAAGTACAGTTGATTTACAATGTTGTGTTAGTTTCAGGTGTACAGCACAACGATTCAGTTATATATATGTGTGTGCATATATATATATCTATACACATGTATGTGTATACACATGTATGTGTGTGTATATTTATATATATATATATTCTTTTTCTGATTTTTTTCCCTTATAGGTTATTACAAAATATTGAATATAGTTTCCTGTGCTAGACAGTAGGTCCTTGTTGGTTATCTTTTATATATATAGTAGTATGTATAGGTTAATCCCAGCCTCCTAATCTATCCCTTCCCCAGCCCTTTCCCCCTTGATAACCATACATTTTTTTTCTATGTCTGTGAGTCTCTGTTTTGTAAATAAATACATTGTATCTTTTCCAAAATAAACAAATGGGACCTAATTAAACTTAAAGGCTTTTGCACAGCAAAGGAGACAACCTACAGAATGGGAGAAAATATTTGCAGATGATGTGACAACTGAGAAGGGATTAATTCAAAAAACAACCCAATCAAAAATGGGCAGAAGATCTAAATAGACATTTTGGTAAAGATGACAAACAGATGGCCAACAGGCACATGAAAAAATGCTCAACATCACTAATTATGAGAGATTATGGCCATTCTGACCAGAGAAAGGCAAATCAAAATCTACAAACAATAAATGCTGAAGAGGGTGCAGAGAAAAGGGAACCTTTCTACGCCATTGGAGAGAATGTAAGTTGGTGCAGTCACTATGGAGAACAGTATGGAGGTTCCTTAAAAACTAAAATAGAGTTGCCATATGATCCTGCAATTCCACTGCTGGGCATATATCCTGAGAAAATATATTTTTAAAAGACACATGCACCCCAATGTGCATTGCAGCACTATTTACAACATCCAAGACATGGAAGCAACCTAAATGCCCATCGACAGATGAATGGATAAAGAAGTTGTGGTATATATACACAATGGAATATATGCACAATGGAATATTAAATGCCCATCGACAGATGAATGGATAAAGAAGATGTGGTATATATACAATGGAATATTACTCAGCCATAAAAATGGATGAAATTTTGCTATTTGCAGCAACATGGATGGACCTAGGGATTATCATACTGATTGAAGTCAGACAGAGAAAGACAAATATTGATATCATATGATATCACTTATATATGGAATCCAACAAAAAAAGGAAAAGTAAGATCCTTCAGAGGAGAAATGAGTTCAACCTATTCTCAACATCCTCATATTATGGTTGACCTGGAAGGTTTAAAACAAAGTGGGGTGGGCAACTCCCAGCACTGAAAATAGCAGGGCCTATGAAGGTGTTCATGGCTCTGGTCTGTGACTTGAACTTGAACAACACCTCCTTCTACACGTTCACTGGTCTCTAAGCTACATGAGGGCTCGGCCTGCCTCCTCCCTGTAGTATCCACACCCTACACCGACCCCCGTTTCCTAGCATGACATCTGGCACCGAGTTTATTATTAAATGTTTGTGGAATTCATTAATTTATGTGTTAACTAGTCAATTAGAGGGGCACTTGTTTCTCTCCAGCTATGCAGTTGCTCACTCTCACTTTCATTTCCCAAGAGTCTTAGTTGTATAAGGTTGATTATACAGTTTAAAAAAAAAAAAGATGGGGGGATTTTTTTTCCCCTAGATCTTGGAATTTATACATCTAAATGGATGGCACAAATTAGACATTGTCTTGAGATACAGGAGTTAAGACATGTATGTGTACCAATGAGGATGCCATAGCTCAAAATATTTCTTGAAATTCAATCAGTGTGTCAGCTGCAAAAGAAAGTCAATCATAATGCCTTCTCTATTTTCCTGCTCCATGTGGAACTCTCCTTCACCCAATCTTAAACTCAAGAATTTGAAATTATAATAATAATAATAACAGTGATAGTAATAACTGCTAATGTGCACTGACTGCTTATGGTGTGTCAAGCACTCTCCAAATGCTTTACGTATATAATCCATGCAATAATTTTGTGGGTCACCCGTTTGACAGATGAGGAATCTGAGGCACAGAGAGGTCAACTAACTTGCCAGAGTCACCCAGCAGAACTGGGTGTTTTTGAGTAGACCGCTGCTTACAAGAAGGGGCCTGATGGGAGCCAGAAGCATGTGCCTCCTCTCCCTAATTTTACCTCAACTCACCAGTTACATTCTGGAGCATTCCACATTTCTGTTACATGTTTTTTGTTTGGGGAGTGGAATACTATTACACTGGAAATGGTGAGAGCTTTCTTTTAGCAAGAAAGAATTGCCGTGGAGCCTGAGTGCTTAAATGCGGGCACAGGGCAGGATAAGAGCACCTGAGAAATATGTCAGGAGGGGAGTTGTCAGGGGTGGGGTGAGGGGTACAGAAAGGCAGATGAGAGACTAAAGATAAATTTAACTGTCTTCACAATTTGGCCTGCGAGCAGGATCAGTGAGCAACCCCACCAGACACCCCATCCAGGATGGAACTCAGGTGCACACTGTATCCTGGGCCAGAGGGCGGTGGTTCTCAGAGCCACATGTTGGAATCAGCCAGCGAGTGATCAAACACCTAATAACAAGTAGGATTTGTGTTCCCGCCTTTTGATTTATTTGGGTCAGGGTAGAGTTCGGGCACTGGGTTGGTGTTTTCCTGCTTTTAGCTCCCAGGTGAATCCAACGTGCAGCTGGAGTTGAAAACCACAGCCTCAGGGCTACAAACATTCTATTACAGCAGATATACCAACTTCTATCTTTAAAAGCAACAGCTTCTGAGGTAATTTTTAAAGGTAAGGACATGAGGCCTGGAGCTCCACACACAGTAAGAGATTGTTCGTTTGCCTGGTAATTATCTGAGAACACCAATCCTTTACTTAATCTTGAATTTGTTCAGAGGCAACGCAGGGCCGTCAGTAAACACAGCTGCTGCCCCTGGTAAAAGCTATAAAATTAAGCCTCAAGGCAAAGTTGTCAGTTTTCTCTAGCTGAAAATCTCCTCAGTTTTGGGGGCGGGGGGTGGAGGGAGTGGGGGGAGGCTTGTCTATGGCCAAATACATGCTTTCTCTTGTGAAAATAACATTTTCTTTCTTGCTCTGAATTTTTCATGAGAAAAAGAAGACTTTTTTCTGGTATACTTTTGGAAATATGCTTTTCTCGATTATTTTTTTCCAGCAAAGGGCCATGCTTCTTCATCTATCTATTTTGACGATAATTCTGAGTTACTGTACTGGGAGTTAAGTGTAGATGATTCTTGCAGGAGTCACCTATGAAATAGTTTCGTAAACAAGAAGATAATCTTTGCTGCTCACACAGAGCCTTTAAAGACAGAAAACAAATACCAGCTCTTCATGCCACTTCCCTTCTCAGCAGGATCATCAAATCATAATTAAAGTCAAATATTTCCTGCCTCAAATGAAAAACAAAAGCCTATTTCCACATATTACTGCAAAGCCTAATTGAGAATACTATGGGGAAAGCTTGAGAGAAAATATGCTAAGGGGTAGATTAGGGAAGTTTAGACCATGAAAAATCTGAATTACATCTCACTTTAAAAGGAATACTATTATACTATTTATGTGCAAAATAAACAAAAACATTTTAAAACAAAGTGAAGAGTTCAGGTTTATTTTCAAATGTGTACTTCATAATAAGTCTGCAGCTCACTCTCATTCATTTACTTAATCAAGCATTTAGCCAATAGGTTTTAAGTGTCTACTAGATGCCAAGCACTGTTCCAGATGCTGAAAATACAGCCATACAAGCAAAGTCCCTGGACCCATGCGTCATATTCCAGCTGTGAGACCTGGAGCAGAGAGTCAAATACATGATACAATTTCAGGTAATATTGAAGAAAATAACGAAGATATGAGGACAGGCACAATGGAATGGACTGTTTCAGGCAGGATGCTCAAGGAGGGGCTTGTTAGGGAACCAGGTTTGTTTTCCCTGACACACAACAAGCAAAAACACTGCGATGATAAGGTTTGCAGCAAAGAGAGGGGTATTCTCAAGACAGACAAGACAGGAGAACAAGTTTCAAATCTGCCTCCCTGAAGGCAAGGGGCTTGGGTATTTATAAGATAAAGAATAAAGCAGCAGGGTGGTCTGAGGCATGGGGGTGTGGGGAGTGTGGGGAAAGGTGATTGGAAAAAGGTGCAGTAATTGTCCTTCTGTGCAGGTGTAACTAAGCTACAGGCCTTGGCACATTCAAATATGTAAGTGCTTAACACCATCTGAGGGTGGAGTTTTCAGCCCTCTGACAGCTAAAGAATACTCAGGCATGCCCAATTGGAGGGTCAGTGGTCCCATCCAGTCTTAACTGGCTCGGCTTGAACTAGACACAGCTGACTGCAAGTTCCTGGAAAACAACTTGGGCTATGCGCTGGTTGGAGAACAGGCAAGTCTTTTGTGGCAACAATGAAAATGACCTTGATTAGTAAAGCAAGGTGAAATGGATTTGACCCATGGTTTTAGAATCTCTGAGGAAGAGACTTGAATAAAGTGAGGATGGAAGTCATGAGAACACCTATGAGAGCAAGTACAAAGGCCCTGAGGTGAGATGAACTTGTAATATTCAAGGACCAACAAGAAGGCTGGAAAAGTGAAGTGAGCAAAGGGGACACTGACAGGGATGACCTCAAAAAGGTCATCAAGACACAGATGGTGAGGAGCCCAGAGGACCGTGGTGTGATGATGGGTATTAAGTGTAACAGAATTTCAGAGACAGAAGGGGATGGTGCTAGTCTAGACTGACATCTCCAATGTGATCATGAACAGAGGCAAACAGACTATGGCCAACACTAACGTCATATGGTCATAGCTGACTGTCTAGGACTGACCCTTGACCCAAATGAGCCAGTCAGAGAGGACCTCAGTCTCTGCTGGTGGCAAGAACCTCAGTGGGTACATTCAGGATTGATGGATAGTAGCATTCTGCCCTATGAGCCAGAGATGCAGGAACACAGACTTGCAGTAAACAGAATCAGAGACAAGGGATGCACTGAGACCCCACAGCACATCTCTCCCTCATTCCCAGCCCTCCTAAGCCCTGTTGCCTCCTGGCCCTTCCTTCTAAGACTGTATCTTTACAGTAAATTCACCTTTGGCTTGGACCAGCTCCACCTGGTTTCTATTTCTTGAAGCCAAAGAACCTCAACCAACAGGTACCTTACACAGCAACCACCTCCTTGCCTTAGGATGTAATGCTGGAGGCTGAGGAGTGCTGGAATTGCTTAGTGTGGCCAGTTCTGGTTCCCAAGAGGAATTATGATAATCTCTTCCCAAATCCATATTCAGTGATACCACATCAACCATGGTGGGAGTAGTTACACCACAAAAATTGGCAAATGTTGCCAATGGAGGCTTTTTTTTTTTTTTCAGAGAGCAGCATGTTAAACATTTACCAGCACACCTGTCAAGAGGTAAAGAACAATAGGCTCTAGACTCAGAATTCACAGCCCGGCTCTGCAACTTCCTTATGGCCACATAGAGGTTAAATAACTGAAAGAAATTCTGAATCAGGCATCAATAGTTAATAAAAGCTGTGTATTTTTTAATGAGTCTTCTGTGTATATAGAATTCCTGATCCTAATTCCATGATAGACGTTATCATTCTCGATTCTGAAAAGGGAAAACTGATGCTAATAAAGTGTATGAAATGTCAAAGCCCAGATATTTAATTGGAAAAACTGCAATTTCATTTCAAGTTTGCCTGTCTTCAAAACCTCCTCACTGTAAAATGGAAATTATAATAGTGCCTATCCTCACAGTGACAGAAATAAGGTCATACAAGTAAAGTACTTAAAACAGCACCCAACAAACATAGAGACTGAAAGTGAGGGGATGGAAAAAGATATTCCATGCAAATGGAAATCAAAAGAAAGCTGGAGTAGCAATATTCATATCAGATAAAATAGACTTTAAACAAAAGAATGTTACAAGAGACAAGGAAGGACACTACATAATGATCAAGGGATCAATCCAAGAAGAAGATATAACAATTATAAATATAAATGCACCCAACATAGGAGCACCTCAATACATAAGGCAAATGCTAACAGCTATAAAAGAAGAAATCGACAGTAACACAATAATAGTGGGGGACTTTAATACCGCATTTATACTAATGGACAGATCATCCAGATGGAAAATTAATAAGGAAACACAAGCTTTAAATGACACAATAGACCAGATAGATTTAATTGATATTTATAAGACATTCCATCCAAAAACAGCAGATTACACTTTCTTCTCAAGTGCACAAGGAACATTCTCCAGGATAGATCACATCTTGGGTCACAAATCAAGCCTTGGTAAATTTAACAAAACTGAAATCATATCAAGCATCTTTTCCAACCACAATGTTATGAGATTAGAAATCAATTACAGGGGGGAAAAACCGTTAAAAACAGAAAAATGTGGAGGCTAAATAATACATTACTAACTAACCAAGAGATCACTGAAGTAATCAAAGAGGAAATCAAAAAATAACTAGAGGCAAATGACAATGAAAACATGATGATCCAAAACCTATGGCATGCAGCAAAAGCAGTTCTAAGAGGGAACTTTATAAAAATACAATCCTACCTCAAGAAACAAGAAAAATCTCAAATAAACAATCTAACATTACACCTAAAGGAACTAGAGAAAGAAGAATAAACAAAATCCAAAGTTAGTAGAAGGAAGGAAATTATAAAGATCAGAGCAGAAATAAATGAAATAGAAACAAAGAAAACAATAGCAAAGATCAATAAAACTAAAAGCTGGTTCTTTGAGAAGATAAGCAAAATTGATAAACCTTTAGCCAGACTCATCAAGAAAAAGAGGCAGAGGACTCAAATAAACAAAATTAGGAATGAAAAAGGAGAAGTTACAATGGACACCTCAGAAATACAAACCATCAAAAGAGACTACTACAAGCAACTCTATGCCAATAAAATGGACAACCTGAAAGAAATGGAGAAATTCTTAGAAAGGTTTAACCTTCCAAGACTGAATCAGGAAGAAACAGAAAATATGAACAGACCAATCACAAGTAATGAAATTGAAACTGTGATTAAAAATCTTCCAACAAACAAAAGTCCAGGACCAGATGGCTTCACAGGTGAATTCTATCAAACATTTAGAGAAGGGCTAACACCCATCCTTCTCAAACTCTTCCAAACAACTGCAGAGGAAGGAACACTCCCAAACTCATTTTACGAGGCCACCATCACCCTGATACCAAAACCAAAGATACTACAAAAAAAGAAAATTACAGGCCAATATCAGATGAATATAGATGCAAAAATCCTCAACAAAATACTAGCAAACAAAATCCAACAACACATTAAAAGGATCATACACTGTGATCGAGTGGGATTTATCCCAGGGATGCAAGGATTCTTTAATATATGCAAATCAATGTGATACACCATATTAACAAATTGAAGAATAAAAACCATATGATCATCTCAATAGATGCAGAAAAAGCTTTTGACAAAATTCAACACCCATTTATGGTAAAAACTCTCCAGAAAGTGGGCATAGAGGGAACCTACCTCAACAGCATAAAGGCCATATACAACAAACCTGCAGCAAACACCATTCTCAATGGTGAAAAACTGAAAGCATTTCCTCTAAGATCAGGAACAAGACAAGGATGTCCACTCTTGCCACTATTATTCAACGTAGTTTTGGAAGTCTTAGCCATGGAAATCAGAGAAGAAAAAGAAATAAAAGGAATACAAATTGGAAAAGAAGAAGTAAAACTGTCACTGTTTGCAGATGACATGGTACTATACATAGATAATCCTAAAAATGCCACCAGGAAACTACTACTTGGTAAAGTTGCAGGATACAAAATCAATGCACACAAATCTCTTGCATTCCTATACACTAACAACAAAAGATCAGAAAGAGAAATTAAAGAAACAATCCCATTCACCATTGCGACAAAAAGAATAAAATACCTAGGAATAAACCTACCTAAGGAGACAAAAGACCTGTACTCAGAAAACTATAAGACACTGATGAAAGAAATTAAACATGACCCAAACAGATGGAGAAATACACCATGTTCATGGATTGGAAGAATCAATATTGTGAAAATGACTATACTACCCAAAGCAATATATAGGTTCAACACAATCCCTATCAAATTACCAATGGCATTTTCTACAGAACTAGAACAAAAAATCTTAAAATTTGTATGGAGACACAAAAGACCCCAAATAGCCAAAGCTATCTGGAGGGAAAAAAACAGAGCTGGAGGAATCAGACTCCCTAACTTCAGACTATACTACAAATCTACAGTAATCAAGACAATATGGTACTGGCACAAAAACAGAAATATAGATTAGTGGAACAGGATAGAAAGCCCAGAGATAAATCCACGCACCTATGGTCAACTAATCTATGACAAAGGAGGCAAGGATATACAATGGAGAAAAGACAGTCTCTTCAACAAGTGGTGCTGGGAAAACTGGACAGCTACATGTAAAAGAATGAAATTAGAACACTCCCTAACACCATACACAAAAATAAACTCAAAATGGATTAATGACCTAAGTGTAAGACTGGACACTATAAAACTCTTAGAGGAAGACATAAGAACACTCTTTGACATAAATCACAGCAAAATCTTTTTTGACCCACCTCCTAGAGTAATGGAAATAGAAACAAAAATAAACAAATGGGGCCTAATGAAACTTAAAAGCTTTTGCACAGCAAAGGAAACTATACAAGATGAAATGACACCCCTCAGAATGGGAGAAAATATTTGCAAACGAATCAACAAAGGATTAATCTCCAAAATATATAAACAGCTCATGCAGCTCAATATTTAAAAATATCAAACAACCTAATCAAAAAAATGGGCAGAAGACCTAAACAGACATTTCTCCAAAGAAGACATACAGATGGCCAAGAGGCACATAAAAAGCTGCTCAACATCACTAATTATTAGAGAAATGCAAATCAAAACTACAATGAGGTATCACCTCACACCAATTAGAATGGGAATCATCAGAAAATCTACAAACAACAAATGCTGGAGAGGGTGTGGAGACAAGGGAACCCTCTTCCACTGTTGGTGGGAATGTAAATTGATACAGCCACTATGGAGAACAATATGGAGGTTCCTTAAAAAACTAAAAACAGAATTACCATATGACCCAGCAATCCCACTACTGAGCATATACCCAGAGAAAACCATAATTCAAAAAGACACATGCACTCCAATGTTCATTGCAGCACTATTTACAATAGCCAGGTCATGGAAGCTACCTAAATGCCCATCGACAGACGAATGGATCAAGAGGATGTGGTACATATATACAATGGAATATTACTCAGCCATAAAAAGGAACGAAATTGGGTCATTTGAAGAAACGTGGATGGACCCAGAGACTGCCATATACAGAGTAAGTCAGAAAGAGAGAAACAAATATCATATGTTAACGCATATATGTGGAATCTAGAAACATGGTACAGATGAACTGGTTTGCAAGGCAGAAATAGAGACACAGCTGTAGAGAACAAACATATGGACCAAGGGGGGCAAGTGGGGTGATGGGGGGAGTGGTGGGGGGACGAGTTGGGAGATTGGGATTGACATGTATACACTAATATGTATAAAATAGATAACTAATAAAAAAACAGCGCCCAGTGCCTAATAACTGCTCTATACATGTTTGTTAACTAGTAGCTTTATTCCTGTTGAAATTAGAAATAAAATAAGAAGAAAAAATTTTGTCGTTCTAGGAGTCTGTTCTGTTCAAAGAGACATGAAACAAAAGCCAGAAGTACATAACTATGGAATTATGAAAAGAGATTTACCATGATTCACAGACAATGTGATTATATGCCTTGACTACCCAAAAGAATCAGCTGAAAAAGTTTTAGAATGAATAATGGAATTAAAAATAGGTGTCTGGATAAAAGATATATTTAAAAATCAGCAGCTTTTGCAAACCATTTCTCAGAAGTTAGCCAACAGAAATAAAAATATCAGTATGCAGAGACAAAAGTTCAAGGATGACTGGGGCTTCCCTGGTGGTGCAGTGGTTAAGAATCCGCCTGCTAATGCAGGGGACACGGGTTGTAGCCCTGGTCGGGGAAGATCCCACATGCCGCGGAGCAACTAAGCCTCTGCGCCACAACTACTGAGCCTGCACTCTAGAGCCTGTGAGCCACAACTACTGAGCCCATGCCACACCTACTGAGCCCATGCCACAACTACTGAAGCCCACACGTCTAGAGCCTGTGTTCCGCAACAAGAGAAGCCACTGCAATGAGGAGCCAGTGCACCGCAAGGAAGAGTAGCCCCTGCTCACTGCAACTAGAGAAAGCCCACGCGCAGCACCAAAGACCCAATGCAGCCAAAATAAATAAATAACATAAAATAAACCATGATAATTGTAGAAAAAAAAAGATGACTGATAAAAATTTCCAAATATAATTTTTTAAAAGTTCAAGGATGAATAGTGGGTTCACAAATCATAAGGGAAATGTCTCAGGGTATACTATCTTGAAATGCTGTTCCTCTCTCTGTAACTCTAGCTCTCAAGCTCCCATTCCCATCATTGTCCTCTCACCAGTTCAAAGTACTTAGACCACTTATGGCTTAAAATGCATTTGCTTAAGATTCTCCACTCCTGTTTCTCTCTCCCCAGCCAGGGTCCAAGTTTGGGGGAAGAAGCTCAGGCCTGCTTACGGCCCTGTCCTTGTGGGGTGTGAGGAATAACTCATCAGTGTTGTCCTCTGTCCTCTCTGGCCTTGACTGAAAGATATTCATCTTGATGATCTTGGGCATCTACATCCCTCTCCTTAGCAAAAGCCCCAACCCCATCCCCAGCTATGTTACTTCCTGCCATACCCTCGGCACTGGCCTTGTGTAGTGACTGCTTACAAGGAAGCCCTGCGGTTTTCTCCTGCTGTTGGGCCCCATCTCAGTTTGGAGGGTGTTACTCATCCTCCAAGAATCAACTATGTTTTCTATACAGTCCCTGGGGTGGGCTGTCCATCCCACATACTGTGCAAAGGAGTCCCCAGGGCTCTCAGTTCTCAGCTCCCTTGCCTGCTTCTTTGGAGGCCATGGAAACTTTTCACATATTCCTTGCAATACCTGCAGGAGTCGAGGCTTGGGGGTGCAGGTCCTTTCTACTGAAACATAGCTTGTTGCCATTATTACTCTGCTGCAGCCCCCAGATGTTGCTTTAAGGCAGGTTCATAATTTTCATTCTTTTTCATAAAGGGCACACCCCAAAATATATGTTCCTATCCACCCTGCAGATAGAGATGTAGCTTTCCGCTTTTAAGTCAACAAATCTTCCTGAAGACGGCAGGGGATAGTCAAAATATTTAACTATGCACAGAGCATGGGCAGTAGTTAGAATGGCTCCGGCAGGGTCCTCTAAACAGGACGCACTAATGAGAATCTGCCCGGAGTCTCTACATGATCCCACCTCCCAGGTTTTCACACCAAAGGACAGGCCAGGGAGAAAGCCCCACATAAGCTTCTCAGCTCTTTTACTTTCTCCTCTCAGTTTCTTCCAAGATACTTGCCTCTAAGCCAAGGAGGAATTTTCTTTCTTCTTTATGTGGTTGACAACCTGTTCCTGAGTCATCACCTTTCAACCTCTTATCCCATGTCCAGAACACAAATGCTACGTTCTCTCTGTTCTAAGACTTATGGGATCTGGCTCTTAACATCTAAAGGGAACTTTTTAAAGCGCAAAGGTCCCCTCCTCAAGAACCTGACCTCATTATTGAAGACAAAGATCTCAAGGTTATTGCAGCCACATAAAATTTGAAATAATATTAATGTCTATCTATAGTGGCAATTGAAAAATTATAGTATGGAACCTCAATAAAATCAATGTAACACTTTAAGGTAGAGAATTTTTTTAAAGGATTGTCTTAGGCGTCCATGATATATTACTAAATGAAAAAACTAAGGCAAATTACAGGGTAATGTGTATAGTGTATAACTTTTTTTCATGTTTATGCATGTCCTAGAAGCAAGAGAAAAGTATAAGACAAACTACTTCAAATTAACAGTATTTATGGTAGGGTGAAATAGGAGCATATCTTAGGTCAGGTTCCCCAAAGCAGACCCTGAGGTGACTTGAGTGCAAGTTATTTTTTAAAGAAGAGAGTGTCAGGAAAAATCAGTTAAGGGAGGGGGGAATCAGGACAATGAAGGGGAGGAACCCAAATAAAGGTGCAATTTCAGGCAAAATTCTGAGGAAGGTAATTTATCTCACAGGAGACCCTGGAGTATGATTGAGATATCAGAGTTGTTGAGACCGACACCAGGAAGCTCTTCATAATCCTGTAACCTCTAGTCATTGGCTAGGGATGATTGGTGGAGAGTAACTGCCTGGCACCTCCAGCCCTCTGTTCATGGGGGTAGTGAGCTCCACTAGCCCAAAGCAGTTTGCTGAAGATGAGTCTCAGGTGAGGGTCATTGAAAGTGAAAGGAATTTGCCCCAAAAGAATTTGCCCACACCAAATGGTAAAATGTATGCAAGAGGATCTGAAGGAGCAACAGTATATGCCATGGAGTAGAAGGGGGAGATGATCCAGTGCAATTATATATTTTACATAGTTTGTATCATTGCAAAGTGTAGCAAAACAGACATTCCTGCCATATTCCAGATATATCATATACACTCAATTACTGTTATTTTGAAGTAGTGGATAGATGGATGATTGTGGCAATTTTACTTTTTCAGGAAGCAATCTAGAAGCTTCCGAGAAAGTCTTCAAAATTAGTTGTTCTCTTTGACCCAGTATTCTATGTATAGGATAAATTCTTAAGGATATGAACATGTAAACAATTATTTGAATAAAAAACATTCAATGCGGGCTTCTCTGGTGGCGCAGTGGTTGAGAGTCCGCCTGCCGATGCAGGGGACGTGGGTTCGTGCCCCGGTCTGGGAGGGTCCCACGTGCCGCAGAGCGGCTGGGCCCGTGAGCCATGGCCGCTGAGCCTGCGTGTCCAGAGCCTGTGCTCCGCAACGGGAGAGGCCACAGCAGTGAGAGGCCCGAGTACCACAAAAAAAAAAACATTCAATGCAACATTACAAAAGCAAAGAACTTTAAAATAAATATATTAATTTCACAGAGATAAAATAGGCTGACAAAAACAAGTGTCTATAAATATAAACAGGTGAAAAAGACAATGTGAAATCTTGAAAATGTAAAATACAATTTAAAAAATAGCTGCTCAATAAGTGAGCAGAATTGCATAATTGACATTGAAGATAATTTAGTGAGCTAAAAAATTTGTTCAAGGAAATCTCCAACAATGTAGAAGAAAGGGGTAAACCATGAAAGATGGATCTAATAATTCCCCTTCCTTAGAAAAATAAGACGACATACAGCGGAACAAAGATGGCAGTAGACTTTTCATCAAAAACTATACAAACATCTTTAAAGTACTAAAAGGAAATAAAAAACCTGTCAACCTAGAATTTTATACCCAGAGAAAATATATTTCATAAATGAAGACAAAGTGAAGACTATTTTAGACATTCAAAGCTGAAACAATTCATCATCAGCTGACCAGCATTGAATGAAAAAAATGTCAAAGAAAGTTCTTTAGGCAGAAGGAAAATGCTATCAGAAGGAATTATGGATCACCCAAAGGAATGAAGAGCACTAGAAATGGTAAATGTATGTGGCTAAATATAAAATACTTTTTAAAAATTTTCAGAACCTCTGTAAAAGTTAATTGACTGTTTAAAGAAAAACAACAATGTATTATGAGATTTCATATATATTTATATAGTTATATATTTTAATAATATCAGTATACATTATTATATATTACATTTTATTTATATATATCTTTTTTACATATATATGTAAAATGCATGTATTGACATGTGTTGACATCAACAACATAAAGGCCAGGAAAGAGGATATGGAAGTATACTGTTGTAAGGCTTTTCCACTATACATGAGTGACTTAATATTACTAAAAGGCAGACTGTGATATATAAATAAGTATACTACAGCAACCACTTAAAAAAAAAAAAAGAAAGAGGAGGAATGGCTAATACACCAGTAAGGGGAGATAAAATCAAATCATAAAAAATACTCAATCTAAAAAAAGCAGAAGAAAGACGAAAAGTTGGACAAAAGAGAAAATACAAAAACTAGATCCAAAAACCAAGGTGTCCTAATTAAACCCAGCTTGTCAATAATTGTATTAAATATAAATGGTCAACAGCACAATTTAAGTGCAAAGATGGTCAGATTTGATAAAAGAGCAAGAGTCAACTCTATGCTATCTTCAAGAAACAAACTTTAAATATAAAGACACAGATAGGTTAAAAGTAAAAGGATAGAACAAGGTGTACCATTCCAACATTATACGATACAGAGTAACCGTATTAGTGTTGAACAAAGTAGACTTCAGAGCATGTAACAAGCATCATCACCATTAGAAGCCAAAATTATATATCCATCCAGTTTAGCAAGGACAGAAATAAAAGACTGTATTGAATCCCTCCCACCCTTCCCGCCTGCATGAAACTCAAATCCCCGAAAGGAATCTGAGCGCCATGCTGAATCACACCCCCACTCTTTGGGAAAACAGGTCCAGATGATTGAGAGCCTCACAGAATCACATGAACTTGAAAAAGGGTAGTTTCCCAAAGAATAGATCCAAAGACACTGAAGAAAAGCAGCAGATGTGAAGCAATTATACTCCAATAAAGAGCTATTAAAAATAATAATTTTTAAAATGTTCAGGGACTGTCTACTTTCCTAACACATCACACAGGTATAAAGCATAGCAATACTATGGTCCTATCCAAGAATAACTTGACAGTGGTAGAGGAGAATGAGAGAAGTTTTTAGGTGCTTATTAGTTCTGAAGACAATGCACACTAGTCTCTCCTTATCCATGGGGCATAGTTCCAAGACCCCCAGTGGATGTCTAAAACAGTGGATAATACCAAACCCTACATATCAGTATTATTTGTAATCTCAAAACCCTATACATATATATTCCCTTATACATACATATTTGAGGTACGACAGCAAAACTAGCACAAATTTCTTCTTTCGTCTTCACAATTTCGTGGATAGAAAATTTGTTCTTACCATTGATCTCAGCAATCTCATTATACAACTTTTTTTTTTTTTTTTTTTTTTTTTTTTACTAAGTCAAGAACTTTCACCTTTTTGTATAAAGGAAGCACTTTACAGCTTCACTTCGGCATATCCGAATTGCCAGCATCACTACTGTTGTGCTTTCGGGCCATTACGGACAGTAAGGGTTACTTAACACAAGCACTGTGATACCTCAACAGTCAATCGACACAGTTACTAAATGACTAACAGGTGGAATATACTGGACAAAGGGATGATTCACGGACTGGGCAGGAAGGAGCAGGACTATCACACTACTTAGAATGGCACACAATTTAAAGCTCATAAGTTGTTTATTTCTGGAATTTTCCACTTAATATTTTGAAACCACAGTTGATTACAGGTAAATGAAACCATGGAAAGCAAAAACCTTGGATAAGGAGGGACTACTGTATTGTCTTTTAACCAGAAAATGACTCTCCAAGAGAATGAATGAAGAAATAATTTTTCCCTAGAATTTATCAGCATAAACTTAAAACTTTGAGAATCTCAGGAATGACAAAAATTGTTAACATTGAATCCAAGTTTTCAGTAAAGAAACAAAAGGTGATTTTATAGTCTCCTATGTTTTGTACTCCACTGGACTTACTCAAATGTTCCTGTTATCCTTCAACGTTTCCCCAAAAAATTTTCCTCCAAAACTATAATCGAAATCTTATCCCACCATGTATACTTGGGAACTCTCTACATCTGCTTCCAGATGATAAAACCCCAGGAGACTTATGGAGAGCAGGTAAGATTTAGGTCAAGGTGGAGCATCTCAAACCACAGATGACTGGAACTGAAGGGAAATTTAGGAACTTTCTATTCCACCCTCTCTCCCACAGGGACAGAGATAACCACAGCACTCATAGATGACCTTCAGGACAGGTTGGTTGACCAACTGATTTTGTTACATACTGATTTAGCTTAACTGGCAAATGTCTTCATAACTATTTGAAAAGAAACTTATTTTTGATTTAGTACGTTTTACAATGTAACACACACACACACAGCCCACTATCACCACCCATCCCCCCCAAAAAGAGGCACAAATCCCCAATATTTCTCTAGGAGGGGATCTACCCATTACGGGCCTTCTTCAGCCTAAGGGTTGTAGAAGTTTGCCACCTACTGACCTTTCACTGAAGTACTTTGTCCTCCATGAAATGGAGATTGCTAACAGCAATGTCAGCAACATATACTGGGGCTGTAGCATTGTGCAACTATTTCCCAATAAAATGTGAAGGGTTTTTTTTTTATTTTCTTAAAAAATAATCCAATAGGAAGGAGAATCAAAGCTCAAAGATCCCACTTGAATATTAAAGTGTTCATGTTTATCTGAAGGCCCTCTGCTGGCCATTCTCATTATATGTATTCTTTAATATAAAAAGAAAAAAAGTGAAATTAATCACAAAAATTGAGGGGACAGTGAAGATTTTTTCCAACATGAAGCATTTCTTTTTATTGCTCACGCTCCTCACTGGAGTTTGAAACAGCTGCCAGGAATTCCTTATTACCCATTTCTGGAAAACAGGTCTAAAGATCTGACCCTGACCTTCTGTCTTGTTCTGAGCTGGCTTCAATTTTTCCATTATTCTTTGCAAAGCTCCTGTTATCTAGCTTTTGGCTCCTTTCCTGACTTAGTGTTTCAGAGGTGGTCCTAAAAATAGGCTATAATGGACATACCAAGTCTTTAAAATACTATCTAATTACTAATAGACTGGGAGCTCATAAAGGCAGACACATTACACCATCCTCAGTTACTACACAGTGATCCCCTGCAGGCCAGGCTGTGAATGTGTCAGGACAAGACGTATCACCCACCAAATTCTGAGGGCAGAGTCTGTCCCACTATTTATCCTCCCTTCCCCAATCCCATTTTTAATTTTTCCCCATCCCTGTTTCCTCTTAAGAATCTATTGGGCTTCTCTGCCATCTCTTTCCTTTACCCTGCATGCTAGGATCATCCTTGTCGATATTGGAAAATAAAATATGTATTTATTTGTTTAGGGGTAGGATGACCAGAGGATTTTTGAAATCCCTTATGGACATCTGATTCTGTGGTGATAAATCAATCCACCGCAGAGCTGATTTACAACATATTAACACAGATATAAATGAACTGAAAATTTTTTTAGATAAATGAAAACTAGTTAATAAGAATTGGCCTATAGGAACTATGACCTGTGAAGGGATATGACTGTAACCATAATAAAACTGACCATTAGCAAAAGAGCATAGAAATTCAAAAACTAGAAATAGAGAGGCTGTAACAGATACAGACTAGAAAAAGTATTACCAGAGCCAGAAATCTTTGAATTTTGGGTGACAGTCACTGCCACAGTTTCTCAATCTAAATGCTAAGACATTAAGAGAAATCTTTGATAAGACATGGCTACATGAAACTCTGAGCAGAAACTGTTTCTGGTCAGAGATTTAAATTTAACCTAATCTTTTAAATACTTTAAAATATTCCAGAATAAAACTACCTCTCAGTGAATACCTATTATGTTGCTTCTCTATTGCTGCCTATCAAACCACTCCACAATTCAGTAGTTTCAAATAATCATTTATTTGCTCAAATTTGGCAGTTTGGGTGGGGCTTGGTAGGACAGCTTATCTCTGGGCCAAATGACATCAGTCTGGGGCACTTCTACTGGTCCTGGAGAATCCATTCCAAGACGGCTCACTCACATGGTTGGCAAATTGTTGTTGGCTGTCAACTGGGAACTGACAGGCCAGACCTTCATTTCTCTTCAATATGAATCTCTCCATGTGGCTGCTTGGGCTTCCTTATGGCATGGCAACTGATTCCAAGAAGGAAATGGAAACTGCCAGTTTCTTAAAGACTGGGCTTGAAACTGGCACAGTGTCACTTTTGCCACATTCAGTTGATCAAAACAGTCAGAGGCCTAACCCAGATTCAAGAGGATGAGCTGCTATGCCTACAAACTCTTTGTTACTCTCTCCATTGAGAGGTAGGTGTGTTTCCCCATCCTTTTGAATCTTTATATAATATTACATAAAATGTTATATATTATATGTATAAATATATACAAATGACATGTATATGTCTTTTATCTTCAAAACACTATGAAGTGCTAATCAGTTTTTCCACTTTTAAAATTTTCCCCTAATTTTCATGTGTGTAAACTCAGCCTTGGAAATATTAAGTATCTTGACTAATATAATGTAGAGAAATAAGAAAAAAGAACTGAAGAATTTTCCTTTTCCTGAACTACCCAAGACCAATTGTAACTTCTGCTTCACACAGAACCCCTGAAGAAGAGAAGAGAAGCAAAGGGGTACAGGAAGAGAAAGCACAAAGGAGAACTGCAGAGACTATCAAGAGAGTTGTTTCTCCGAACGTGATGCTAAAATGCAAGCTCCATGAGGGTAAAGGTTTCTGTCTGGTTTGTTCAGTACTAGAGACCCAGCACTAGCCCAACACAACGGTTTCACAAATATCTACTGAATGAATGAATGAATATGTGGTCCAAAAAAAAAAACACTTCAAGTTTTAATGCAGCTTAACATAATAGGAAGAGGATTTGAAATTATATAAATATTTTTCATAATTAAAAATAAAATTCAATCAAAAATAAAAATGCAATTCCTAAATATTGAAAACAAAGGAATATAAAATTGGTGGCATAACCACAACCACACAGAGAATCATTGTTTCAAGTTACTGTTCAAAATAGCATTTTGACTCCACATCTTGAGTGGGATATAAGATGAAAACCTAAAGGATAAAAGAACCATGAAGAAAACAATTGTATCAGATATCTTTACTGATAGTGGTAATACTTGAAACTATTTGTACATTGTAAAATAAAAAGTAGATAATTATGAACCAAGATTTTCAGCATAAAAGAAAAGACAGATAAATGTAAAATCAAAGTTCAGTAAAGCTCTATACTCTAAAATTTGAATTGGAAATTTCAATATGAACACATAATTTTTTTCCTTTAAATATATATATATATATATATATATATATATATATTTCTTAGCTCTAGCCACTAAAAAGCCCTGAAAACAATAACAGTGCAGTAGCTGTGAGTACTACCACCACCCAAATTGTGTTCTCTAAAGACCATTTCCTACTAGAAAGAATCAGGGCTGCTTGGAGTAATGACTGATTCCGGTAAACAGCAGGAAAGTGCAAGATGATCCTGGACCGTTTTATTGTGCATGAAAGCAAGAAAATTATCAAATACTATTGATATTATGCTTAAAGGTTATAGTAGCCATGTGAAGGGGTTTCACCTGGTCAATTTGAACATGAAAAAAATTGCAATGGATTAAAATATGAAATATATAAAAATCCAGTAGTTCATAATCACACTCAAAAGATGAATATACTGATTACCTTGGAGATTTCTAGCACACTAACTCATTATTCTTAAAATTGGTAAGTAACAGGAAAGGAATAGCAATTAATCCTGCCTTTCTTATACAAATTGGATTTCAGCATAATCAAATAGTTGATGAAAGAAAATTCTTCTTTATAGAAACATTCCCACTAATATATACAAACAGAGTGTTAGAATTAGAATGACACCATGTCGCAGCCCCTAATAAAATAATGGATCTAAGCAGTAAACACCAACGGCTACTAAACCTAGGTGAAAAGCTGTTGGGAATTTTGTAATCAGATCAGGCTGACACCACTTGAACCTACTGATGAATCTTTTTATTATTTTTTTAAAGTATGTATCAAGAACTGTGAAGGGTCTAAGATTTTATTCTATTTGCAAACTAACAAATTAACCTGCCACAATTTTATGGAAGCTAATGGTTAATTTGGTCTGTCAACTTGACTGGGCCAGGGGGCCATTAAACATTATTTCTGGGCGTGTCTGTGAGGGTATTCCTGGATGAGATTAACATTTGAATCAGTAGACTAAGTAAAGCAGACTGGCCTCCCCAGTGTTGGTGGGCCTCATCCAATCTATCAAAGGCCTGAATAAAATAAAAGGATTCTGTCTTTGAGCTGGGACATCGGTCTTCTCCTACCTTCAGACTTAGACCAAAACTTGTAGCACTATCAGCATATTTGCTTCTCAGGCCTTTGGACTTGGACTGGAACTTAAACATTTTGTTCTCCTGGGTCTCTAGGTTGCTGACTGCAGATCTTGGTGGATCTGGAGAACCCACACTAATACAGAAACCAAGGATAGTCTGTTACAGCAATTGCAGTAGTCAGAGTTACCATCATTTTCACACTGGTTCCTCAAGCCTCAATTCTAACAGACTGACACAAAGAGGGTCAGATGACCCTTACATGTAGTGGACTGCATTAGAGGAAAGGAACTCCAAGCTTAGGGAGTTCTAATATTTTATCCTATACAATCAGCTTGCTTGTCTTTTGCTCTAGCAGGAGATACTAGCTCTTTCTTCCAAGACTGTTCACCATACAAACATCCTTGAAAAGATGGTGCAGACAAAGGGCTGCCGTCTAGCCTTGACACCCTGACCCACTGCACTCACATACATTCACGCCTACTGCCCAGGCTCTTAGGAAAGAGGAATCGCCTGAGTCAGGAGGTCTGGTTTCAGCTTCGGTTCTGGCTCTCACAAGCTGAGAGACATTGGTCAATTCGAACTTCTGGGTCATGAACTCAAGTGGTGCCACTGAGGTCTATGGGTCAAGGGGCCCTTGCCTCCTGTTAAGAGCACCTGGCTGAAATCGGGAGGAAGCTGATGGTGTTGGGAGGCATCAAAATAGCAGTTTAGATCTGGAAGTGATGAGCCCTACAGTAATCCTTTGAAGGCAGGCTGGTCCTTTCTCCTTATGAAATCATCCAAATGGTCTTTTTTTTTTTTGTACAAATATAGAGAAAAGAACCTCTATGAAATACTTCCATTTGAGAAGAGGGTCTTTGCTTTAAATTTGCATGACCAAAACCTGGCAGCAGTACATTTAATCCCTCAGTAATATTTGACATTTGATAGATCACAAAAGAGGAGTAAAACCATTTAACAAAATATGTATCAATATGTATCTCATGTAAATGATCAATAAAACCAGAAACTGGGCAGCAGCAAGACCCTACGCCCAGAATACAGGGAAACCATACTCTGGTCACCACTTATATCCTCGTTCTAAAAGACTACCTGCTTGTGAAAGATTCCTACCCTCAGGTGAAACAAGCCAGTCAAATCACTCTCATTTTCCCCCCACAGCCAATTAAGCACAGAGACTTTAATTGTCTTAAAAATCGTCTTCACATTCATCACTGACCCTTATTTCTTTATTCTGCTTTAAGAATAAGTCTGCTAGTATGGAAGCACCCAATATACATGAATCCTACTGTTAGGCTTAAATTCATCCAAGACAGTGTTTCTGTTTTCCCGAAGAGCATCCCTTGGAAAGGGAAAACAAAGTCAAAATACAAGAGGCTGGTCCGTAGTGTTTGCTGCATAAAGTGCTGGCTTTAAAGACAAAAGACAAGGGTCAAGGGACTTCCCTGGTGGTGCAGTGGTTGAAGGTCCGCCCGCCGATGCAGGGGACACGGGTTCGTGCCCCGGGTTCGTGCCCCGGTCTGGGAGGATCCCACATGCCACGGAGCGGCTGGGCCCGTGAACCATGGCCGCTGAGCCTGCGCGTCCGGAGCCTGTGCTCCGCAACGGGAGAGGCCACAACAGTGAGAGGCCGCATACCACAAAAAAAAAAAAAAAAAAAAAAGACAAGGGTCAAAACTCTTCATGGTCACTTACTAGCTGTGTGATTATGTGCATACTTCAGACACTCTATCTCCCTTTCTTCATCTGTCGAACTGTGATAATAAATCATCTACCCACCAGGTCATTTATGATGATTGAATACAACATTCTCTGTGAAAGCACTCAGCATAAATGATTAAATAAGTGCTGATGGATAGTTTGCTTTCTTTCTGCTGAAGAGTATAGTTTTTCCAGTCATCTCTCCTTGACCCATGAGAAAAACTGGAGAAAGGAAACAAACTTGAACCACGGATTGTGGAGCACGTGGACTCTGTCTATCTCCAGTCCCTTCTCAGTCTTAATTAATAAGAACGCCAGCCAGCCAAACCTGAAGGCCTGAAGGCCTGGCCTGTCGGGGTGGCATCCTAGGGGATAGCTCATTGCAACTCTGCCAGGAAGGCCAGGGCTCTGGCTTTGATGCCACCCCTTTCAGACACACTAGCACAGCCTTGACACACGAAAGTTGATGAACAAGTTGACACATTTGTCCTGTAATTGCAGGTGTTGGCAAGCCAAGTTTCAACACACTGATTTGCTTGTCAATTATGAAAGCTCTGATGGATACTAATGACAAGTTCTACCTCACATATGACCAGCAATGACTGACCACAACTTCTAAGCTAGAACTTTCCTAGACCAGAGTAAAAACATGCTAATCCAGTGTTTCTCAAGGTGTGGTTCCCTGAGCCACCTGCTCCAGAACCTGCTGGGGATCTCATTAAAATGCAGACGTTCCCGGCTTCCCTGGTGGCGCAGTGGTTGAGGGTCCGCCTGCCGATGCAGGGGACACGGGTTCGTGCCCCGGTCCGGGAAGGTTCCACATGCCGCGGAGCAGCTGGGCCCGTGAGCCATAGCCGCTGAGTCTGCGCGTCCAGAGCCTGTGCTCCGCAACGGGAGAGGCCACAGCAGTGAGAGGCCCGCGTACAACAACAACAACAACAACAAAAAATGCAGACGTTCCCCAGAGCTACTGAATCAGAATCTCTGGGTGTGAACCCAGGGATCAGCACCAGCACCACAGGAGTTTGCATGCTTATTAAAGTTTTGTCACCAGTAAAGCCCGTAAACAATTCCCAGGGAATAAAAATACAATTTAGGTAATAAAATAAAGTCTAACCTTTTTTTTTCCTTTGTGCTTCGTCCAGTTTCACTTGCTCATGGGGTGTAGCGTATAGAGGCCTTGCACCCACCACTAGGAACCAGAGTTCCTAGTGCGAAAAGGCAGCACCAACAGTTCAGCTGGAGGAACCTTGTACAGAGACGCTGCGCCCAGCACTGTGGTCTGGAGCCCGAGCAGCACAGCTATGTTCAACTGGGAAGAACCCCGCCCCCTCCTTGGTACTGATTCCTATAAATCAGCCCCACCCACAGCCTGCAGGGAGAGCCCCTGCTCTACAGCTGGAGCTCATACCTCTCCATTCTTTGATCAAAGAATAAAGCTTTCCTTTCCTTCTGAACCGAAGGACTTGGTCTCATTCTATTGGTGCGAGTAACGTCCTGTAGAAGAACCCTTTTTGGGGCCGGACTCTGGAGGGTTGGTACCAGCTTGAGGACTGGTTAAGCAAACTCAAAATTATCATTCGAACTACGAAGGTTTCAAGGGCTATATGTAATAGATAATACTTCAAACCAGAATAACGTTTAAATACATTGAAATGCTGAATTCCAAAGTATTTGGTTATGATTTTTTTTAAATGAGTGCAATATGAGAAGCATAAACTGATGGGAAATCGGATTTGGGGAATTGTACCTACATGAATCAAGCACATTGGTTGCACTCAAATGGGCAGATCTGTCCACTATGCAATAAAATGACTTCAGTGGTTTCAGCTGGGTGTTACATCAGTCTCTGATAATAAGAATAGCACAGTAGATAGTCACTTGACAATTACTAGCTGTGATAATTGAATATGAACCTTCACTTTGGGTTTTTACATGTCTGTTTTGAACTTAGAATTGAATTCAAGTAAGAAAAACACTTTACGTTACACTGAGTAGTAGAGCTTCCACTTCAGGCTTTATTAAAGAAAAAAATATACCATGTCTTCCCCTTCCATTTCCCTTACTCCAGACCAAGAATTTAGTTAATGTAGCTAGCATGGTAAATGGGGCTGGGGCCAAAGAGGCAGCCTTGTGGTTAGGATATTGGTTACACTCGGGAGAATTGACTAAGTAAGTAAATATATTGAGGCTAATGAGACCCAGGTGTTTCAGTGCTGAAGGGAGTTAACAAATAGGTAAAAGAAGCAAGGATAAACCCTGTGGTGTTGGATTGGAATTAGAGGGGTCCATGTGAATTCACGGTTTTTTAACATAGGTAGATAGATAGATAGATAGATAATTGATAGATGATAAATAGATATAGGTGCATGTGTGTATATATATGAATGTGTGTATGTACATACATATTTCCTAGTCTGCTAAGAACAACTAAAAGCAATGACACCCAATACCAATGAGTACCAAGATCACAGTTTCTAAATTACATTCTCCCCTAAAGGAATGAGGACTCTTTAAAGAAATGACTAAGTCCAGGGCTGTGGCAGAGGAATAGCAGATGAGCCTAGAACATTGTTGTGCCAGAAAGTAAGGAAATTCCCATCAAAAAATGATGGGAACATGTCAAAAGGACATAGGAACAAGCTGAGGGGTCTAATAAATAATAATAGTAACAGGTAAGAACACATTGAATAAAATAGAAGTCTGCAAGTCCATATTTATAAAAATAAATGAATGAATATATAAATTAATGAGGGGAAATGAAAAGCTCTACCTTATAAGAAAATTTCAAATAATAAATATAAAGGAAACAATGAAATTAGAAAATCACCATTTGGCAAATGTCATGGTACTAACTGATTTAATCATGGATTATCAACGGATGCTAAAAGTAATAGGTGAAAATTTGATGAGAAGCATGATATTTACATGTCTCAAAGCACCTCTCCATAAAATACTTATTCAATGCTTATTAATAAATAAGTACATAATAGTTACTAACTTTATAATAGACTAACCAGACAGATACCATCTTAACCCAGTGATTAAAATGAACATCAATAGTAATAGGACAAAGAAATATCATGTGCCCCCTTATATTATACACTGAGAAGAACACATCACTTCTGTAGTATTCCTGCCAGAAATGTGCAATCTGAATCTAATCATGAGGAAATGCCAGACAAAACCAAATTAAGGAACATTTTACAGAGTAAATTTTTAAAACTGTCGGTGTTATAAAAGATAAGGAAGGACTGGGGAACTCTTCTAGACTGAGAGAGACTAAAATAAAGGACAACTAACTGTAACACGTGATCTTAGACCAGATCCCAGGCTTACAAAGGATACTTGGGGGTCATTATTGGATAACTGGCAAATTTTTTGTGAAGTCTATGGATTAGATGACAGTATTGTTCAACATTAATTTCTTGCTGCTATATAAGAAAGAGTCTATTTTTAGGGAATACACATTTAAACATTAAGGGACAATGGACTGTCATGTCTATAGCCTACAAATGGTTTAGAAAAAATTAATAAAAATATATAGAGAGAAGGAATAATAAAGGAAAAGCGGTAAAATGTTAATGTAGGGGAGAAAAAAAATTGTCCTCTATTTGCTTATGTTCCTCCCTGAGGCCTGCCAATTAAACTGACAAAAGACAGCTTAACAGGAGAAAAAGGTTTATTCATGTACACAGGGGACCCAGCAGAAGAAGTAGCTGGCTTATTAAATGGTTTAAGTTAAAGGTTTATAACCCTAACTTAGGGGAAAAGGAGAGGGGAGAAAAGGTTTTTCTGGGCAAAATAAATAGGTTTCTTTAGGAAAGACAAATGGGTTTTTAGGAGACCAATCAAGAGATAAGAACGTTAGTGATAATGTTTGTACAGGTATGAGTGCTCTTTCTGTCTCCTTCAGGGCCATAAAACTCCTCTGGAGAAGAAATTTGGGATAGATTTTATTCACATTCTTCCATCTGGGAGTAAATCCACTCCAAATAAGGAATTTATGGCAGCCTCATTTCCCAGACATTGCTGCTTTTAGCAAGATATGGGAAGCTCCAAGAATACTTCTTTCTGCATCTGTTGATTCTCAAATATCTTGAGCTTAAAATAATCTTTATACCAAATCTGCGGTACTGAGTGAGTCCTTACATTAACAAGTGGGAAATCTTGATGAAAGATATATAGGTGTTCCTTGTACTCTTTTTTGCAAATTTTCTATAAATTTGAAATTATTTCAAAACAAAAAGTTTCAAAGGTATGTACACCCCATCCTCACAAATTGGAAATTTAATTTTAAAAATATTGCCAGCTCATCGGTTTATTAAAGAAGTGAACTCTGAAGGATGGATTGAATGTAAAAGGAAAGATTTAATTTCCATAAATAAGTGAGTAGTAAGCATCTATCCTTGAGGAAGGGGGCCGTATAAGGAACATTAGTAACTTAATCCAGGTAGAACAGGGTATTTAGAGCATCCTCAGAGCTCTTCAGTAAGAAATGCAGCCTTATCTGTCAGACAACAGATCTCAGGTTGAGTGTAGGATAACCACTCAACACAAGGCTCTGCTGACAGCTTTCTGGGCCATAACCTATTGCAAAGATGACCTTGTGTCCACAGTTTGATTTTCTTGCCTAAATTCTTATCTTAAGAAAGTAACAAAATGTTCAGATGTTCAAAGTTAAAATAAAAGATCTTTCAAAAATGAACTTATCAGGACTTCCCTGGTGGTGCGGTGGTTAAGAATCTGCCTGCCAATGCAGGGGACATGGGTTCAAACCCTGATCCAGGAAGATCCCACATGTTGTGGAGCGGCTAAACCCGTGCACCACAACTACTGAGCCTGCACTCTAGAGTCCGTGAACCACAACTACTGAGCCAGAGCGCCACAACTACTGAAGCCCACGTGCCTAGAGCCCGTGCTCTGCAACAAGAGAAGCCACTGAAATGAGAAGCCCACGCACCACAACGAAGAGTAGCCCCCGCTCGCCACAACTAGAGAAAGCCCGCGCGCAGCAATCAAGACCGAATGCAGCCATAAATAAATTAATTAATTAATTAATTTTTTTAAAAAAAGAACTTATCTACGAAACAGAAACAGACTCACAGACAGAGAGAACAGACTTGTGGTTGCCAAGGGAGAGGGGTGGGTGGGGGAGGGGTGGACTGGGAGTTTGGGATTAGCAGATGCAAATAGTATATATAGGATGGATAAACAACAAGGTCCTACCATGTAGCACAGGGAACTATATTCAATACTCTGTGATAAATCATAATGGAAAAGAATATGAAAAAGAATGTATATACATGTATAACTAAATCACTTTGCTGTACAGCAGGAATTAGCACAACATTGTAAATCAACTATATTTCAGTAAAATAAATTTAAAATAATAATCATAATAAAAAATAAAAGGTCCTTGTTTTTCTGTTTTGCAAAATGAAAGTTCTGATATTTTCCAAATAATAATAATATAAGCAACTCACATGTATTAAGGACTTACTTGGGGTCAGAACCTCTCCTCAGTGCGTTATGTGCATTGTTTTATTTACTCATCTCCATTTCCCTATGAAGTATGAATCACTATTTTTCTCTTTAGTTTACAAATAAGGAAACAAGATGCTCTGAGTGATTCAAGTCTCCAGGATCACAAAGATCTTAAGTGGCTGTATCAGGGTTTGAACCCAGGCTTTCTAATATCAAAGTCCAGGTAATTAACTGCTATATAGGATGCTATGCTATTCCTCATCATTCTGTGGCTCCCTCTAGACTCCAGCTTATAGTAATAACTTAGGGTCCAATCATGTAACAGATATACTATCTCAGCCAAAAAAAAAAAAAAAATCCTGAGGGACATAAGGAACAGACTTGTGGTTACCAAAGGGTGGGGAAGGGATGGACTGAGAGCTTGGGGTTAGTAGATGCAAACTATTACATATGGAATGGATGGACAACAAGGTCCTACTGTATAGCACAGGGAACTATATTCAATGTCCTGGGATAAACCATAATGGAAAAGAATATAAAAAACAATGTGTGTGTATATATATATATATATATATATATATATATATGTATGTATAACTGAGTCACTTTGCTATAATAGCAGAAATTAACACAACTTTGTAAATCAACTATACTTCAATTAAAAAAAAAAATCCTGAGGTGCCCAAAAGGAAACCAATTTAAGGTAACCATCTCAATATAAACCCAAGAAAAAGGGGAACTGCTCTGCAAATAAGAGCTACCCTAGGTCATAGTTGACTCACATTATACTGCTTAATGCCTTTGGTGCCTCACTGCTGTGGCAAACTGATAAGCGTTCAGCTCTCTTTTGCTGCTTTGGTTAAAGGTCAGGAGGGAGAGGTTGTTTGGAAAAGATACTGAAAAATACCCATCTCCAGCTTTAATTAATTTTTCTTTATTTATTTAATTAATTTCTCTTTTCAAGGGACTCGACTCAGTCCCTCGACTCTCTCTCACACACGACTGTTAAGTATGTCAAATAGCTGCTCCTACACAGTAGCTACTAAAATAAAATGGGAGCATCGAGGAGCCAGGACCAAACTAGAAGACAATCATCATCCCCAACTCTTAATTCAGTCCTAGGAATGCTCAAACTCTTTTCAAACTTTTCTGCTTCAGTACACAAGGGATGATAGTCAAATGTGTGACACACCCCCTTGCACATTTCCTGCAGGATCAACTGAAATCCTACTCAATTCTCTTTCATTCAACTCCATAATGACCTATATAGGAAAAGAATCTAAAAAAAGAATGGATATATGTATGTGTATATGTATAACAGATTCACTTTGCTGTACACCTGAAACAACCACAACATGGTAAATCAACCATAATCCAAAAAAAAATTTTTTTAAAAAGAAAAGATATCAGAATCAAGGGAGCTCAAGTGACATTATTATACGGAAGCCATCGATTCTAATTTATGAAAAAGAATACCTTTTGTAAACTTTTAAGTGCCAACTAATATTGGTAATAAGTCACAAATAGCTATGGATATGATACATATTATTATTCATATGATACGTATTATTATATGTATTCTAGGTTAAATTTGATTGTTGCTTCTTTTAGGACTATTGCATTTTTCCCCTCTTTTGCAAATTATTTTATTTTATCTAGATCCCTACCATAGCAGATCAGAAAGAAGGATGGCAGAAGCAGAGAAGTCTGTCAGAAATTGCTCTAGCCCAAGAATTGGTACTGATCAAGTCTGGACTTCTCCATCATCAGCTGAGAGATAGGGGTGGTGAGGACTGGGATGTGGAGAGCAGGGCTTGAAATCTCTCTCTCTCTCTCTCTCTTGCTCTCTCTCTCTCTCTCTCACACACACACACACACACACACACACACACAGCTTTACTGAGGTAAAACTGACAAATAAAATTGTGTATATTTAAGTTGTACAACTTGACGTTTTGATATACATATACATTGTGAAATGAACAGTGCAAGCAAGATATTTAACATCTCCATCACCTCATATAGTTACTATTTTCTTTTCGTTCTTTTCTTTTGTGTGTGTGTGTGGTGAGCAGTTAAGATCTACCCTCTTAGCAAACTTCAAGTCTACAATACAGTATTGTTAACTACAGTCACTTTGCTGTATGTTATTTCTCCAGAACTCATTCATCTTGCACAGCTGAAACTTTGTACCCCTTGACCAATATCTTCTCATTCCCCACCTCCACCCCCAGCCTCTGGCAACCACCATTCTTCTCTCTGCTTTTATGAGTTTGACTATTTTAGTTTCCACATATAAGTGAGATCATGCAGAATTTGTCTCGCTATGTCATTCCCACGTACAGGACTCCTCTGGTTGTAGAATGTTATCATCCAGGCCCTGGTGGCCTGACTTTGGTAGGCACATTTGACTCAAAGTTGACAGGATAGGGTCAAGGTCCAAAAGGATCAGAGAATGAGTTCCTCAGACCAGATGGCAGCCACTACTTGTGTATTCTTATATCAGCATTTGGGTTCTGCGGGACTTCCCTGGTGGTCCAGTGGGTACGACTCCATGCTCCCAAAGCAGGGGGCCGGGGTTCAATCCTTGGTCGGGGAACTAGGTGCTGCATGCATGCCACAACAAAGATCCCGCTTGCTACAACTAAGACCCAGTGCAGCCAAAATAAATAAATAAATAAATATTTTTTAAAAATATTTCATTTCTACCCTTGTATTCCCAGAACCCAGAGAGCTGGACAGGTTGATGGCACAAGTGCCACCTCCAAGGTCTGCCCTTGGTGCCCCTGTGTGAAATAGGCTCTGAATACTTTAGCATTAAATAATAGTAGTAGTAGTAGCAGTAAATTTAAGTACATCATGTCACAGCATGTGCTATTTAATAATCACAAGTATATGAAGTAACTTTTATTATTCCTATTTTCCAGATGAGAAAATTGAGGGGAATTCCCTCAATTCCCAGGGGAAATTTAGGCACTGGGGTGGCCCATCAGAACTGGGGCGAAGCAGCTGGGCCTTTACATGCCCACAAGAACTAGGCTTTGAATACAGACTGTTCGGGAAAGGGATGTAACAGTGGGCAAAGCAGCTCTTTTTGGTTGAGGTACTTCCTGAAGGGGACTGACAGCTGAGGACAGTCTGCCAGCAGCACTCCCAGCCCTGGGAGAGAGTGAGGTCTTCATTCCTGAAGGGGGACAGGATTATTTCAGAGGGATCTTTGTTTTTGCTACCTCCCCCCAACACACACACATAAAATCCACAGCACTCACCAATGCCTTTTAGATTTTTTTTAAAGAGAAGGAACAGAGAGATGCTACAAAAGACTGATTATGAACTGAAAAGAGTGAATTAGACTGCTGAAAAGGTCCAGCCACATTTGCATTACTTGTATTGCCCAGTTTTTTTGTTTGTTTTTGGCCATGCCCCACGGCTTGCAGGATCTCAATTCCCACACCAGGAACTGAACCTGGGCCACAGCAGTGAAAGCCGGAGATCCTAACCATAGGCCACCAGGGAACTCCTTTATGGCCCAGTTTTAAACTGCTTACAAAGAGGACTTCTCCCTTGCTGCCTAATTAATCTTTCAAAATTTGCCTTCCATAACTCTGACTCACCATACATCTGAATGCTTATTTGTTTCCAAGCTTCCCGTTCAAATTTGGGGACTGCTGTCTGCTCCAAGAATACAGATAACTCCAGAGCCGGCAGGCTTTCAATTAGCACTTTGTTTTCCCTTCCTTAGACTTCTGCTGTCTTAGACCCCACAGGCTATTTGATGCTAAAGGAGTGGAGGTTTTCTTCCACAGTGTCAGGTGCAGTGTCTGGCACGTAGTAGGTGCTCAATAAAGATTGGTCAGATGACTAAATGGTGGGTTCTAGTTGGAAACTTAAAACATTTCTTCTAATGCTAGCAACATCTCACCACTCCCTCCATGTTTGCGCCACATGGTTTCCCACTGGCTACACAAGGCATAGATCCATTTTCCAGGAGCTATGCTCTCAGACATGGGACCAAAAGGATTAAGATTACCTCCCAGGCAGCCCTCTACCCAGGTATCCAAATACATAAACTAGTAGTTATTTTAGTTAAACCCCTGAGATTTGAAACAAACAACAAAAAAATTGAGGCTCACACAGTAAAGTATCCATTCAAAAGAGAATTCAGTAATTTGCAATTAAGTCAAAAAAATGGTTCACTCACACATACATACAAGTCAAACACTTTTCCTTGGTAAAGGCAAACTAAATTTAGCCCAAAAGGCTACCTGTTTTTCAAAGTAGATGTAATGGTTTTTGCTGACATTGCACTTGGAAAAAATTATATCCTTATAATATTTTTTTTTTAATTTTGTAAAAACAAAATCATTCTGGATTAAGACTCAGAAGCTTCTATTTCAATCCACAAAATCTCTGCTGATATTCTTTCCCCTTCTTTTGTCTGTTTAAATAAGCAGACTCTTGGCCTTAGCTGGATCCCTTTTGCCTCTGTCTGTTTTTCTATGTATAAAAATGACCCTGTTTCCTGGCCTTGATTCTCCTTGCTGTCAGTAGGCTGCTTTTACTGAAAAGGTGTGTTCATGTTCTTGGCTTTACCAGTAAATTGATTTTATAGCTGAATTGGCAAGGCTCTGTGGGTGGGTAAGCCAGAAGTGGCATATCAGGTGGTCAAGGAATGTGAAAATTTAGGTTACAGATTAGAAAAACTTCAAAATGTACACTGCACATTTTAAAAGCACTGCTGGTTGTAAAGCACTGAAGTTATTCCTCATAACTGAGAGTATGTATAAATAACATTAAAACAAAATAAGTGTCCAACCACATTAGGTTAATAAAAAATGGTTTCATTTGGATAAAATATATAAATTAGACATCTCAATTTCCATAAAATTTTCTTGTTCAGATTCCTGAGTCTAATTTACAATTCGGGGTTAATTGTATTTGGATTTATGTGTCTGAGCAATTAAATGTTTGACATGATAAAAAGAAAAATCTCCTTTATATTTACAACAAATACAGTAGGCCTTTGCTTCTTTTTGAAAAATGCAGGAAAATAGGGCTTCCCTGGTGGCGCAGTGGTTGAGATTACGCCTGCCGATGCAGGGGACATGGGTTCGTGCCCCGGTCTGGGAGGATCCCACATGCCGCGGAGCGGCTGGGCCCGTGAGCCATGGCCGCTGGGCCTGCGCGTCCGGAGCCTGTGCTCCGCAGTGGGAGAGGCCACGACAGTGAGAGGCCCGCGTACCGCAAAAAAAAAAAAATTGCAGGAAAATAATACAGAAAGAAAAATATTTAGGAACTTACTGATTCTCCAGAGTTTTTGCCTTGTTAACATCGCTAGCACCATAAAAAGTAATATAGCGACCATCTCTGTATATCACAAAGAGCTTCAGGTAGGTCTGTGAGCCCCAAGAGAGCCATTTACCTGGCTTTGTCTTTTTAGTGCCTTGCACGATGCCTGGCTCAGAGCAGGTTCTCAGTAATTGTTTAATGGCTAACTGAATAGAGCTATTGCCTCATGGTAAAAAATAACCACTTATGACCTTATGATGTAAAGGTTAAGAACATTAGCAGAGGATGTATACTTTCATGAAAATGTAGGGAAGGAGGGAGAAAGGAAGGGAGGGAAATACATAGAGATTGTGTGCCAGTTAACACCTTTGATAACTCTGATGATTTTAAGCCTGAAAACTTTCTGTTGTGCACCTTAAAAAGCATTCTGCATCAATTAATGCATTTATGTAATAAGCACTTATGTTATGCTTAATATGCTCTAGGTACTATTCTAGGCAGTGAATAAATACAGCCATGAACAAATTCCCTACTGTTACGGAATTACACTCCAGTGGAACCCACATCACTATCTTTAAAGGCAAGTATTTATAACCCCATTTTTATGGTAGAAATAGTATGATTGACTTTCCTGACCTGTCCAGTGTTTTAAGAGGCATGGATTTTGCATATTAGCATCCTACTCTATTTGAAGGCAGCTTTACAGACCAACCTAATTATTTAACATTGTATCACCATCAGCTGATACTGTAATTAAAACAAGTTTTTACCACCAGGAAAGGGGTCTATGTATATGTATAAATGTATATACATTTGTACATATACACACACATTATATACACACACATACACACATATATATACATATATACACAAAAATAATTTCCTAATGTTTGCGTTTTTGTAGGCTTAGCACTATATAGAGAATATTAATATGACCTGATTTTTTAGTGTTTTTAAGTATTTCTACATATTTTAATTAGACTTCAAACTTGATTAATAATCAGGATAGGGTTTTTTTTTCTATGAACTCCTTTCCCTTAGAAAAGAAATTTGACAGAGTAAAAGTTTACTGGAAATATGGCAAGAGTTACATGCTGGAGCATAATATTTAGAAAATTTTAAACATAAATGAATTATATAAATAAGAGGATTCAGTTCAACTTTCATAGGGCAATATATTTTAAAAGTTCATTTTTAAAGAAGAAATCAATTTCAGTCCCCTTAAATATATTATATACCTAATTATTAGAAACCAATTAGATGTTAAGAAAACTACCTAATCTTAAATCCTTTCATGGATTTTACAAATTAGACCTATTAAACATTTTAAGAGAGTGTTTAAATTTTATGCTGAATCGAACAACTGAATTTAAATAATTTAGTAGGAGTCATTAAAGTTTTAATTTTACACAACAGAATTAAACATATTGGACTCTATCCTCTTTGGGTTTCATCAAGCACAGAGTGTGATGGGAAGAAAACCAGATCTAGGAGACTCAGGCCTGGGTTGAGGTCTTATCACTGCTTTGTGACCTTAGAGGTGTCATTTAAGCACTTTGAGTATTAATCTTTCATCTCAAAAGATCTTTCTAAAGATTGAGTAAAAGTAGGTGAAACTGCTTTGAAAACTGTAAGAAGGCAAGCTCACTGCATGCTATTTATTATCATTACTCTACTGCCTTTCTGGCAATGAAGAAAGAACATTAATCATACGTCTCTCCACTCCAAGCTGAGGGGATCACATGCCAATAATGGCAAGCATCCCACAATCAAGCCAGAATAGTGATCCTCTACTCAGTAGGCTGGGCAAAGATGTCCAGGTGTTCTTCTGTATCTGTAGTCAGGTGCAAAATTGGACTCCCTAGTATGAGAACCACAATTCTGCAGCTCATATTCTACATCAAACCATCTCCTGATTTTATGCATTAATGGCAACCCTAGTCAAGCCATGTGGTTTAAGATTTCTTTATAAATTCAGATAACGGCTGTGATAAATTTATCCTGAATTATTTCTCTATTAATTCCTTTTTGAACACAACATTGGGGTGTTAGAATATAGGGTTGTCCTTACCCTTCCCTATCTTGTTTTCTTCCAAAAGGAGGAAACAAAACTGTCTTCACTTGCTTAACAATCTCTATTAAAACTTTGTGCCTATATTAGCACCTATTTTTTCTTTCTTGCTTGCCCAATGATCTTTCTTCCTATGCTTTGCTGATTACATTTCAAAAACCCAACCCTTTCTAAAAGTCATTCTTTTGTTGCTGTTGGCAATTGGACCATATTTATCTACTCCATTTTTCCCCCAATAAACATTTGTGTCTTATTATGCTCATAGAAAAACACTAGGTATTTGGGATATGCAAGACACAGCCCTCTACTTTCAAACTTACCTCTACTTTCCACCAATTTTCTTTCCTATAATCATTTGTCTGTACCTCCAAACTTGTCTACTAAGGTGTCTAGTGTCCTTGTAACAGAAATCTTTCCTCTTTGAAAGAGTAATCTCCTCTGTATTCTTTATATTTACTTGTTATGCATCTTCATACTGCTACTAAAAACTTCCTAGAAATTGGAGTTTTAATACTGGTTATAATGATTAAGGATTTGTGTGTGTGTCTGTGTGTATTTGTAATGATATTGTGGTTTTGTTTTTAAAAACGAGACCTTACCATTTAAGTACTGAAAAATTTATATATAAGATATAATCTCTAGAATTTGTTTTGAAAAAAACTATGAGAAGGGGAAATGGAAAATGGATGGAACCAGACTGGCCATGGGTGTTGGGCCTGGTTAATAAGTACACGAAGAGATCATTACACTCTTCGGTCTCCCTGTTTTAATATTCTCCACAATAAAAAGGTGAAAAGTTTTTCTCTTCACTTGCTACAGTCTGGGCTACTCTCATAAAATCTAATATTTAGATGACTTTTACCATTTAAATGGTGCTATAAAATCCAGTACCGAAATACAAAATTACTGTATACTACTACGGTATATATATTAATAATAGCTATCATTGATTATTTACTATATACTAGGCTACTAGGTACTGTTAAGGTGAATTTACATACATTATCTCATTTATTCTTCACACTAAGCTTATCAAGTAGTTATCACTAAAGGTTCACAGAGGTTAAGAAACTTGCTCAGTATCATCTGATGGAAATAAACACCTTGAATGCTCATTATCAGTTCCAAATATGAAGAAAATAATTATTCTCACAATAACTCAAACACAATGCTCACATCCATATTGGTGTACTTCATTTCATATTATCATAAGCTATCAAGTAGACTTGACCAAAGACAAGGTTGAAATCAATTTACATTTACCTAGTTAAGTCAATACTTGGTGGACTTACAAATTTTATTTTATTAGCATTCACAATAAAATCAAATATAATGCTAGCTGACTGTTGAGTCACTGTTTACAGCCATGATGGTAGGGAGGGAGGTAGCAAAGTTTAAGGCAGCAGGTTTAGCTTTAAGGCAGCAACTTCAGCTCCCTTAAAATGATTAATAAACATGTACAATCACGGGATATCTGGCCCTACAGATGTTAGTGGTCAATCGCCTATATGTTAGGGCATTGAACCCTGAGCAGTTCACAAACATACATAAAATTTAGCAATTACTTTATATCTTTATCAGTTTCGAAAAGTTTCATACAATTGTGGATTCTAAAGCAGCACAGTTCCTTAAAATTGCCAATATTGTTTCCTACAGAACTAGTGCATTCCTAAAAACACATGTATTTTTACAAATTTTTACTACTGGCTTTAACTAAAAAATTGAAGATATTTTCCTTTGGAAAATATTTAAATCTTAGGAAATAAAGCTTCTTAAGAACTCCTATCTAAGGGGCAAAAAATTTTTTTCAGTCCGTGCAACCTGCTGACTTTTTTTAAAAGGGTGTATTTCTTTGGCATGAAAGGAAAACATAGGAGACATACAAATCTTTGCAGTTATAAATGAACAAATGAGGGTACACGCATCCTGGAACACAGATCTCGCTAAATAAGAATATGTTTACTAAAAAAACAAAAAAAACAAACCAAAAAAAAAAAAACCCAAAAAAGAAAACCTCAGTCAAGGGGGCCAGAAAAGGCTGTTTTTAAGAAATTTCAAATAGATTCACTGTGTAACAGTCACAAATGTCTTTATACAATTTCTTTAAAAGCCATGTCCTTTCTCTAGCATATGGTAAATTATTTTATTTACAAAAACATACATACAAATTCTCAGGAAATTGAGGTATTAAAAATTGATATATTCATACAGCAAAGAGGTAGTCATAAAAATCCATCAACTAAAAATGAGCTTATTTCTTAGCATTATAAAAACCTTACATTTTTAACCCCTGCATTGTTTACATTTTTCTAAGTAGTAGAAGGTAGATTTCGGCACTTTGGTGATCTTTATTATTCCTAGGTCTTTTTCACATGAAGATTAAACACTGATTCCTATCAACAGAACGTGTGCCTTGAGCTTTTTCCCCAGCAGTGTTAACAGGCTATACCAAGCCTGGCACTCCCTTTTGCCAGGTGTTTGCCATCTCCACGCCTGCTCTTTTGATGAATTACACTTACTAGATGTCCAGCCAGAATCAAGATTGACACACCGTGGCCAGAGCTCTAACACAGGAAAATAAATCTGGTTCTCTCAGAAACAAAAACACTTGCCCTTGTATCAACATACGTAATCTTCTAGAATTTAGAAAAAAAGGTATTAACATGATACACCTCCATGTTTCAGTTTGACCACTCATAAAATGAGAAATAACCAATCTCATTTACAGGTAAAATTATTTCAAATTCATCTAAAATGAGAAGTTATTAGGCTTAATGATGTAAAATATTTTAATGCTAAAAAGATGAGTCTCATCAGAAACCAATTTTTGGCACTTGAATCTCGGAACCTCTGCAACCCAGAGAACTACCAAATAATAAAAACTGAAAGGGTTGCTTTTCTCAGAATGGCTAATTCACGACAGGAGCAGGGAGAGGGGTGGTGACAAATACTGTTTTAATGAAATAGATTTTCGACATAAATACTGTAGGTATACTCTTTTGTATAGAGTACATTGCTCAGAGGCAATTTTTAATCATGATCCTATTTCATTCTTCAATGAATTAGACAGTAGTCTTTAAAATATCCTTTCCAAAAGCTGCTTTCCTCAGTTATTGCTGTCTAAATATTATCTAAAGCTATGCTATCCAGTGCAGGAGCCACTAACCATATGTGGCTGTGTAAATTTCAATTAATTAAAATTAAAAATTCAGTTCTTCAATCATACTAGCCTTTCTTCAGGGGTTCAGTAGCTACGTGACTAGTGACTACCATATTGGAGAGCACAAATTAACATTTCTATCAAAAAAAAGTGCTATGGGACAGCTCTGAATCTGAAGAAAGTGCATTGTGCTATCTGCTCATGAAATTTTTCAAACTCATTTTTAGAAAGTTGCTTAAAAGTATCACTGTATCTCTAGGCTACAGGTTATTATTGATCTCTGTTCATAGGTGTGAAAGAATGGTATCAACTTTCTGGTCCTTATTAAGACAACTTATGAAGTATTTAGAATTCCATATAGGGCCCAAGTGAAACATGAACTCAGATATTTTCACTACATGACTATAAAAGAACAAAGTGAAGATCTGACAGGCATGATGAAAGTAATTTAGCAGTCCCAATTAAAACAGATCTCTTCTTCCACTAATATCCATAAGTCTTGAAATATGAAAGAATACGTAACTGCCATTTAAAGCTTCTCACAAGAATGGGACAAAAAGCCCTTTAGATATTGCTCTATTTTCCTTTGGTCTTAGCAAGGGGAAAACAAAACAAAACAAAACATTTCTTAAGTATAAACAAAAAAGAGTAAATTAAAATAAAAACTGTCTTACAAATAAATCGCTACAGGACAAGGACAGAAAAACAAGTTTTGGTTTAATGCATGAGAAAATGCTCTCATTTGTATTGATTGCTGATATATGAGCTAATAACTCTGAATACTTTTAGTAAAGTCAAGTTCATGTTGTTACTTTCAAATTTGTCAGAACACAAGGTGAGAGAGATAACAATTGTGTATCACTTCTTCCAAATAACTCTTAGATGTAAGGCAGGAAGTGGGGAACAAAATAGATTGCCTATTTTTTCTTTTTTCTTCTTAGTAGGTGAAAGTAAAACAACTCGAACATAAAATGCACACAGCTGTATCTAAAAGAAAAATGCAAACACAACTTAACCATACTTTATTTGACTGCATCTTATTTAGACAGCTTGCACATTTCAAATCCCATTAAAACTCTCTCTCCAAAAGGATATGGGACAATAGAAGAAAATTATGCAGCAATATCCAGTCATCAAACAGCAGTCCAATATTTTGAGATACACATGATATTTTATAGATACTCAACTCATATCTGACGTCAATATAATTTATGGTTATATTTTTACAAACCTGAAAGCCCTATAACAATATAGCACTCATTTTAGTGATGTCATGGTGCACTGAAAAGTAACTCTGATGCACTACCAATTTGCTTTTATCTATGCTCCTGGAAAGTGATGAACTTTATGATTTTTAGACACCATAATAAATATACACATCCAGTCTTATACATGTCAGCCAATACCATAACACAGGGCAAGGTAAAGTTAAAACATGTGACAAACAAACTTCTTTACATAGATTTGTCAAGCAAATGGGGAGGGTACTTTGGGGAAGAGGCAGAAAATATTAAAACCAATTTTTAATAGTAATTTTTTTTTTTTTTTGCTGGTTTCAGCTTCAAAACTACTGTCTGGTTTATGATCTGTGGACTTCTCTAGTTTCATCCTAATGTAAGGGAAATTATAATCAGCCCACACATTAAAATGGTAGTATACCCGTTAGCTTCTTCAATACTAACATATATAGCTTCATGGTAGCATGTATAAAAATGTTCAGCAGTAGCAACTGCCAAACCAGTGTCAGTGGATCGTACAGTCAGTCTTAAAGAGGCAGCACCCCATTAAAAGAAAGTTGCACCAATTTTGCTCAGTTTTAGCCAAGTGAACTCGCTCTATCAATTTTCAATGGAGCTGTTTTAAGATTATATAAGAAAAATGAAAGCCCAATATCAAAAATTAAGTTAATGTCTGATGCTACTTCACCTGAAATGGAGACTTAATTTTGGTGCTGGGTTACCATGCTAGAGGATAAAATTTTAGTCCACTTAAGTAAACAATTTCTGCACACCCAATTAAAGACACAAGGTAGACACAGATATTCAACAAACACCAGCTAAACAATATGACAACCATTTGACTTTTCACTCACACAGTTAAGTTCGTGTTTAAAACACCCAGTCAATTCAGCAAAATTTGGTCAATTCTGGGTGAAAAGGTCAGTAGTGATGGTTTCATTGACAATCTGCCAAAAAATTAATGGCTGAACTAAAATTCTAGCGTGTATTTACTTTAGAACTGTCCTCATTAGTGAGTCAAGCAAATGTACGTTCATCAACAATCATTACCTATGAACCAGCAAGTCAAATATAAAGTGGTGAGATAAAATTTGATAATGAAAGTACTGAACTATTTTATTAGTTCAATTCCCTCCATATTAAAAATAACAGAAGCATCATTATGATTGGTATTCCTCTAAGTGCTAGAGTCCAAATGAAGTCTGACCAAAAACGTACTCAAAGTGGTCACCTGGAAAGCTGAGTATTGTGTGGTCTTCATATTTTTAATGTAACTAGTATTCTGCCCATTAAACTTTCAAGGCAATATAAAATGGAAAGAAAAAGTTTTCTTTAAAAATAAGGAACTATAAATGATCCCATCAGCAGGAAGATTTTATTTTCACCAAATTTATGTATTTTTATTTTAAAAATACTTGTCACCATGTTCACTTTCAAGATACTACACTGAGCAAGGAGCAGCTTTCCCTTAAAAAAAACAAAAAACAAACAAACAAAATAACAAAAAGGCAACAAACTTTCCTGAAAGGGGGCTTTTACCAACTGTTAATGGAGGTAGGGTTTTTAAAAATACAGTAATTATAGCCATAAAATAAAATTCAAACCAAATCCTAGAGCAGAAGTAAAGCATATCCAAATTAATGAAAAAACAATACATTCCTACAAAACATTTTTCACAGAGAATGAATCTTTTCTTTAATGGGTACCTAGGTTTTCCAGTCAAATAAATTATCCATCACAGGTTTCCTGACTTAATTGAAAGCAATCAACTTTAAAATTAATTACATTGCACAGATTGGCCAAAACACAATGTAACTAATGAACATGGTGATGGCTATTAAGAAAACCTATAGAACTCATTCCAAGAATTTTCCATTTCTCCCTTTTGTTTTTCTGGGAACTAATAAAGCAAAGCTCCCCCAAGAATTTGCACAAGTAAGTGAAAAGAAAATAAAATCAGTTTAAAACAGATACAGTGCACCTTGGAATTTATTTTCAAGACCAAGAACCAAAAGCGAAGCATTTTAAGAAATGGAAGCAATGTGAATCCAAACCAGGTGGGAAAAAAGTTCCAACTACTTTGTAAAAGCTGTTCCTCACAGCTTAGCAATAATTTTGATTAAATAAAATCATACCAATTTACATTAATTTTTCTACTCTTTTCCAAAAATTCCCTCACTCTCAAAAAAAAGTGCATCTAAAACCCAGCAATTCCCGGCTTCATCAACTTTTCTCATCCCTTTTGAGTCATTTCTCAAAGATTTTCCAAGTAGATTCAACTTCTTACTGTAAGAAAAGAAGGGACTTCTACAGTAAACCACTCTGTCACTCACCTGGAAAAAGTATCCAAATTATAAAAATCTGAAATAATTTATTACCAAATTTAGAATTTAAATAAAAACAAAAGTTTGCTTGCAAAGGCCTTAAAGAAAAGGAAAAGGTAGCATGCATTCAAAAACTATAGAGATGAAGACAAATATACTTATCTACACAGGCACTGGCAGACGCAATTTAATTGTTATCTTTACTCATTGTTAAGACACACCCAACCCTACATAACATTTTTTTTCATTCACTAATCACTGAGGTACCAATATTCAAGAATGGAAATTTAATATAGAAAAAATAAAACCTAAAATTGAAGCTTTTCCCCCACCCCCTCAGAAAACTATGGCAGGTTTCATGTGAAATGTTAGTATACTCAAGAGATTTTTACAATCTACATTGGCTTTTTTAAGGAACAAAAATCATGTTCCACTTCCTGGTTCTGTGATAAAATTATCACTGTGTAAATAACAATGTCAGCAGACTTTGCAAATGAACAAACAAATCTTGGCTATCAACTGGCACATCTTGTTGGTACCAAAAGAACTCTTTAAGTTTAAAACAATCTTTTAATTCAGAACAAATGCGCCATGCCAAAGTGCAACAAATATTGTGCGACACTCAAATGAGACACTGACAGATAAGAGCTGCATGGAAATCACTAAATCCACCTGCAAAGCAATTCTGTACAAATTGCATTGCATGCAAAGGTCGATTCTGCATCGTTGGAAAGTTGTTCCTTGATGTCAGTTTCTCAACGCAGCCACAATTTAAGTCGCAGTGCATCAACTCCATTTAAATAGTATCTGAACAGCCTCTTATCTCGAACAAAACCAAGATTTTCATAAAGTTTCAAAGCAGACTTATTCGTTATTTCTGTTTCCAAAACAACCTTCAAAAAAAGAGAAAACTAAGTTATAATTTTATAATATTTGAAACTAATTTATAATTTCATAATTTGACAAATCACTTATAAACAATAAGATCAAATATTTAAGAAAAAGAAACTACATTTAATTGTTTTAGAGTTGATGGTGAAAACAGTAAATATTAATGATGTACAGGAAGAACCCAGAAAAACAGTTATCAGAATTATAAAAGTCATTCTCTCTCAGGGCAAGGCGGGGTGGGAACACTGGGGACATTTTCTTTTCTATTGATTTTTGTGAAATGTTTGGAATTTTTAGCAATGAGAATATACGTTTTATACTAAAACAAAGATGAATTCGTTCCCTGTATAGTGTGACAAAAAAATGAAGAAAAAAATCAACAATCAAAGATTTAAGAAAATAAACCAGTACTTGAAACTATTCAGATTGACCTCCAACTCCTATATTTTCATTAATATGTCATCCTTTATCCTGGCAACAACTACCATATTTGTCTACGGTCAAGACCAGAGTCTGAAAACTATCGTCCTTAGACCAAATATGCCTACTGCCTGTTTTTGTAGATAAAGTTTTATTGAAACACAGCCATGTCCATTGGTCTGCATGATGTTTATTGCTGCTTTCTCAATACAACAGCAGACCTGAGCAGTCGCACCAGAGACCTGTGGGCTGCAAAGCCTAAAATATTTACTATCAGGCTCTTTGTAGAGAAAGTTTGCCAAACCTAGATCAAAGGTACCAAAACTTTAGTGTACCTGGAGGGCTTATTAAAATAGATTGCTGCACCTCCCCTCCAGAGTTTCTGAGTAGGTTTGGGGTGGTGCCCAAGAATCTGCATTTTTAAAAAATTGCCAGGTGATGTTGATTGCTGCTGGTAAGGAGACGACATTCTGAGAACTACATTCTGAGAATGTCTAGACACTATGGATATCAACATTTAACAGAGGTATTAACTTCTATCTGGGCCTTTTAAAATATTACTGAATCAGTGGCCCTGACAATGAAGAACTGATACTTTTGACCATTATGTGATGTTCTTCTACTTTACTTCTACCTTCCCCTACCAAAATATCCTCTATCCCATCCTCCCAACTTTTACATACATAGCTCTATTTGCCTTTCTATTGATTCTCTACCTACCTCACTGAGAATCAACACAGTGAGTCAGTTACTGTCGGGATGTTATAACCCTGAGGTGTTTGGAGTGGGAAAAAAGGGCAAAGTATAATTAAACAAAGGCCCAAGTAAAGCCTATGAGTCTCTTCCTGTTCTATCGCAAGCCATAAAAAAAAATCTGACAAGAATTCAAGCAACAGATATAAATAATAGAGAAAAGACTGTACTTCAACTCACCGGATCCAAAAAACTGATGATCAACTCCTCTACAATTCCGCACATCAGTAACAAGGTCTCCATCCCATCAATGTCTCAAACCTAAAACCTAAGAGTCATCTCTGTACTTCCTTCCTCTCCACACCCCTACATACATCCAAGCATTGAGTATTTCAATTTTCTCTCTTAAATCTCTCTTAAACTGATCCTCTTCTTTCTATCCCCATTGACAACATTCTAGTCTAAGCTGCCATCAACTTTTATTACAAATACAAGAACCTCCTAACTCAAACGTCTCCCACTCTAAGTACAGTGATGCTCGTTAATTCCCTGCTTACAACCATTTACTGACTCTCTTTTGTCCTCAAGAAAACGTCCACAATCTAACAGTAATCTAAAGAGACCTAAAAGGTCCATCAAGATATGGCCTCTACCTACCTTGCTAACTGTGCTTTAGGTCTCCTCCCCTTACTCGCCATGATCAACACTAAACTTTCAGTTTCTGGAACCCACCATTAACTTTCCTACCTTAGACCTTTCACATAAGCTGTTTTCTCTGTCTGGAAGAACACTCTTCCCATCCTCCTCTTCTTGCTTTTGGCCTTAGCATGTCACTTCCAGACTGCAGAGTATCTCTTTCCCCTCATAGTACCCCACAGCACTCGGCACTGCTCCTTGTTCAACTGTACTTTCATTCAATGTTTGATGAATATGACATCTTTCCCAGCTGGTGAACCCAACAATGACAGGGATCATGGGTACCTTGTTCACAGCCATTTCCTCTGCACCTAACACACTGCTTGACACATAGAAGGCTCTTAAACATGTGTTAATTATATATGCCCTTAGTACCTTTCATTATATTACATACATTACATAAATAGGAAACAAACGAAAGTACTGCCAAGCTTTTAAATGACCAGAGTACTTAAACAGAAAGTATCATCTTACGGCAATTACCTATGCAAACAACTCATGAGAGCAAATCACACACTAACCCAAACTTTAAAAAGATCTAAAAACAAGTAATTAATAGTTCAAGATCAAGGGAAAATGTTCCTATAAAAGTTATACAGCAAGCAAACTTGTTTGAGTTGTTGCAGCTTTATTGCTTCTCATATTAATTGTTTTGATTTAACATTTTAGCTGTAATTAGGTGCTGGCATAAAACAGAATTCCAGGAATTACTCAAGAGAATAGTTCCAAACTGGTAAATTGCATTGACCAGACTGGGGTGTTCCAAACTGGAGGATGGCATACATTACTGAACATTAAACAATGAAAATAAAATTAAAAGATGAAACTAAAAATTAAAAGGTGAAAATAAAAACTCAACAATTTCTCTCTGCTCTTAAAAAAATGGAATTTAATGTTCAGTAATGTATGCCATCCTCCAGTTTGGAACACCCTAGTCTGGTCAATGCAATTTACCAGTTGGGAACTATTGTCTTGAGTAATTCCTAGAATTCTGTTTTATGCCAGCACCTAATTACAGCTAAAATGTTAAATCAAAACAATTAATATGAGAAGCAATAAAGCTGCAACAACTCAAAACTTAGAACTGATTTCACAGAAATAAAAAGGAGAGTGACAGTGTAAAAAAAAAAAAAAAACTAATACTTTTTGAAGGCTTACTAAGTGCTATGTAAAGCATTTCACATGCATTATCTCATATTACATGCATTTGTCATAATGTTATTTTCACAAGAACCCTATGAAACAGATATATCTCTAACTTACAAGTGAATGAAACTCAAGGCCATCAGTAGAACAAGAATAGACCAGACTCCAAATGTGAACTAGAGTTTAATAGTATCCACTCTTCTGTACCTGTGATTGCATCCCAAAGTAAAACAAAGCAGTGAATGGGAGATCTAACATAATGAAGGGGATCCAAGTCCATATTCATTAATATCTAGCAATCTGAAATATTCAAAACACAGCTGAGGTTAACTATAGCTACATAAATATACACTTGACGTGTAAGTTAAGAGTTGAATTCAGGTTTGTTGGCATCCTAACAGATTAATAAAATAAAGCCCAATTTACAGAAAAACATTACACAAAGGGCTAACACCTTGGTTAAAATGAAAAGATTCTCTCAGCACACTCACATTCTCTAATCAAAGAGATCATGTATTATTTGACACAACAGAAAACGCCACAAAAAAAGTAACTACTTTTTAACACTTAATTACGAAATTCTTATAAACATACTAAAAGAGAATCTGGGTTTATACTGGAAACTCTCTATAAAATTATTCTTTTAGTCCACATCATGGGAATATTATATAGGAAGCCAAAGCATAATAAGGTTATTTTATTCCTAAAGAAACTTGACCAAGTTGAATTCTACTTAACAGAAAATAAGGGTTACAGTGAAGTTCTACGGATTCTCTCAGGAACAAACCATTGTCAGGATGAGCCAAACCATTACAGTTTAGAAAGCCTTTTTTAATATTACAGGCTAGGAGCTCCTGGAGGGACAGCAAACACTATTTTATTGTCTAGCACCTCACAGGCCTTACACCGACAATGCCGACGGAACAATTTTATTGCTCTTCATAACCTCCCTTTAAGATCAGAATCACCATCACACTGCACAAAGAGACAGATTTAAAAAAGTTAAATGACTTTCCTATAATCACAACAACTATATCGACAGAAGATGGATCTAGAACCCAGGCTTATCATATCCAGTTCTTTAACTAGGCCAAACTACTCAACCAAAAATCCTTACAGTTTAAATAATTCCATTTTACTCTGTTCTTTACCTAACAGCCTCTGTCTCACAGCCAAACTATATGTTTCCAATGAAACTAAAAATGTGAAACATATAATTATTAAACACAAAAAGCTTAAAAGTCATCTTGTACATTACCATAAAATGTATGTTATTTTGTTAACATGTAACAGGTTTATTATTGGTTATTTAAATAAATTTCCCACTGTTGGTGGGAATGTAAATTGCTACAGACATTATGGAAAATAGTGTGATGGTTCCTCAAATTAAAAATAGAACTATCATATGATCCAGCAATCACACTTCTGGGTATACAACCAAAGGAAGTAAAATCAGGACCTCAAAGAGGTCCCCATGTTCATTACAGCATTATCACAGTAGCCAAGATAAGGAAACAACATAAATGTTCATCAACAAATGGATGGATAAAGTGGTGTGCACGCATATATACATACACATACAAACACACACACTCTAGAATATTCTTTGGCCTTAAAAACAGCAATCCTGCCAGTGTGACAACATGGGTGAACCTGGAGGGCATTACCCGAAGTAAAATGCATCAAACATAGAAAAACAAGTACTGCGTGATCTCACTTATATGCAGAAACTAAAATAGTCAGACTTAATAGAAGCAGAGTGTGGAATGGTGGCTCCAAGGGGTTGGGGACAGACAAAAATAGGAAGATGCTGGTCAACTAAAAATGTTTTAAGGTCACATACTGCACACTTAACCTCCATTAAGAAATTCTGATTCCAGTATATTTTCACCATTTATGAGTTAGTTCTGAGTATTAATATCATAGTAACCATACCATAAATCTAAAAAAAAATTTGAAATTTAAATTTCCAGAGATGAAGATTTCAGGGACATCTACAGCTTAAAACGTAAAGTACTGTTCGTCATGCTGCTCCATTCATTCTAATTTATGTCCAAAAAAAGTACATAAAAGTAAATGGCCACCATGTGGGTTCATTATTTTAGGTACACAAGAAAACTCATTCATGTTATTTGTATATATTTTTCTTACTGTCTCCCCTAATGTAAAACCCAAGCTCAAGAAGCTTCTCCTAGTAGCCAGTAAATGTTTGGCAGCCAGACCACATAGAAGAGTAACCAAATTCAAGCCAGATTAGCAATATAGGTAATGCATTTCTTATTCATGAAGTAATGAATCCACTTGTTTCTTTTTTTGATGCTATAACTTTTTAGTCAGATCCAAATATACAGAAAATGGAAAAGATCTTTAGCTACGCTGTTTAAACATATCTAATTCTGATATAAAAAGTTAGGAAAGTCATAGTAAGGCAAAATGAAAAGATCTATTAGACCAGAAGAATAATACCATTGTTATTTGGGCAAAAGCACGATCTACATTTCAACTCTGTGAAATGTACAGATCTACATTTCAACTAACCTCGGTTTAATTCACTCTGAATTTATCTTAAAACGACAAGTGGCAACCAAAAGCAATATAAACATGACTCAAGGTCATAAATAAATTCTGCAAACGGAACAGAAAGTAAAAATTGACTGGATGTGCATAGTAAAGCTTCATAGAGATTTCCAAATGTACCTCTCTTAATAGGCTCATAGATTCAAAAATCTCTCTCTGTAAGATTGAAAAAACAGCAGCACGACCTAAGCAGTAGAAAATGTAATTTAAAACCCTTCCCAAATGTCTTTCTGATAATTTGTCAAAATTTCTTAACACTTTAAAAGAAAGGAAGGTTGGCCTAACTTAATGAAAGTAACATCGCATGTCAGTTATTTTATAATTTGGTCATTGTATTCTTGGAGAATTATAATTTCAAAGTTTTCCTCAGAACAATGAATTATATACAAAACTATTTTTATATATAATTGCTTTTATCAAAAGGTACTTTAATAACTTGGTTAACCCTGCAGATATATTTTTTTCAGATATATTTTTTATGTACACACACGCAAAAAAAAGACGATTGCTGTTCTTAAAAGCTTAGAGAGAAAGCCAAGTTAAAAACTAATTAGATTGGGAGATGGGGATTGACATATATACACTAATATGTATAAAATAGATAACTAATAAGAACCCGCTGTATAAAAAAATAAGTAAAACTAAAAAAAAGAAAAGAACTAAAAAACAATTTTTTAATGAAAAAAAAAATAGACAAATCGAAATTCAAAAGTCCACCCCCCCCCAAAAAAAAGAGGCATAGATAAGATACTGGAGGCACAAAACTGATCATTCAACCAATATTTATGAACCATGTACTCCATCACAAATGCTGTACTAAGTACTAAGAATACAGCAGTAAACAAGAAAAGGTATCTCTGCTCTCAGTGGCTAAGGCACAGTCTCTGAACAAGTAAATTTAAGCATAGTAAGTATTACAGAAAGGGAGGTCAAGAAAACCAGAGAAGGTGCAATTGATTCTGTCCAGAGGATCAAGGAAAACTTAAAAGGAGTTGTTGATATCTGAATTGGGTCTTAAAGACTGAGAAGCATTTTAATAAGCTGAGGAAGACCAAGAAGCTACTGGGTCTAGCAAATACAAAGTAGTTACACTGGAGTGGAGGGGAAAGAAACCAAACCAAACAGGATGAGATGGTAACATAAGGAAGTAGAACCAAACAACACACTACCATCAAAAATTAGAAGGGTAAAGAGGACAGAAGAGTTTGTTGCTTATATGGTTTAAAACTCAATGAAAGGGAAAGTGAAAGCCTAATAAAGAGTAAGCAAGAGTTCTGTCCCTTTCTACAGCAAATCCTTTATCTGAACAATATGGGGCACAGATAACCAATTTTTTTAAACCATGGAATACTTCCCTAGTCCAGAGGCAGAGCTATTCAAACTGCAAAACCCATCCACTTAAAACCATACAACAGAAATAAGTTCATGGAACTATACCCATTTCAGTCTAAGATTGAGTAAAACTCATTGCTTGAAAAGTAAGAAAAATGAATCAGAATTTTAGGCCCACAATGAATAGTTCTACCATAAAATGTATCACTAATTTAGGCCTTAACCTTAAGACTATAACAATATAACCGAAATCTCATCATTCCTCAGAACTTTCAAAGAAAAACCAATACTATTTAAACATTTGATCAGTTAAGGTAAAGCATACTACCTGTCTCATAGGCAGTAACTAGGAGAACTCAGCAAAGGCTTTCATAAGGGACATAATACTCCCTCCTTGTAACATCCCTGTTCACTGGGAACCACACTACTCAGTAGAGGATCAAAACATGGTCTTATCATCCAAAAGATTTCTCCGAACTGTTAATCAGCTTTTGTGAAGCCTGACTTCTATTCTTGATGAGCTGTCTAAGCCAATATAGCCATGGTCCATATTGGACTTACACTGATGAAAAAATTTATATTCAATTTTATACTCAAATTTTAGTTACCAATGATGTAATCAGGGCCACTGTACCTTTTACTTTTTGAAATTAAAAGCTGTGAATATCAGATCCTTTGCCACGTGCGAATTTTCTTATTCGGGGTAAAAAAATTAAATAGCCGTAAATCCCAGGATGTCCTCCCTGTGCTGCCCAATATGTCTGTAGGCCTTCTCATACAACCACCATTTAGTGTGATCTGTCAAACTACGAACTATGAATGTGGACAAGGAGCGTGAGAATACTCTGCTGTACATCTGTATGACATGGAATCCTGTTCATGAGTTACTGTTAAGTGGAAAAAGCAGTTATAGCAGAATAATAACTGTGATTTCATTTGTATAAAAAAGTATGGGTAAACATCTGCATTCACATGTGCTTAGAAAATGGGAGGATGCAAACTGCAAGATTAATAGCAGCTATAAGTGGAAAGAAAGATGAAGAGTTGAAAAGCGTGAAGATGGTAAAAGAAAGGACTTTGCAGCCCAAATACACACACACAAATAATGATGGTTAGTGACTGTGAATAAATTTTGTACCAAAAAAAAACTCCACTTAAAAAAAAGAAAAGTAACCAAAACAAGTTATTTATTGCAGTCTGAGAAAAAAATTACCTAATTTCAAGTATTTTGAGAACTCTCTAAGGCATATTTGCCCTCCAATAATAAAGACAAGTGTTAGTAGTAACACTCATAAAATTACTAGCACAACTCTGGTCCTTCTTAGTCACCACTGTTATATTAAAGATATCTATACTTCCCTAGTTTATACTTATTCCCTTCCACATTACATAATAGTAAATCTTAACATTCCCAACCATCACTATTATTTATTGAGCACCTACCATAGGTAAAGCACAGTGCTGCAAGATACAAAGAAACTACCTGCCTTCAGGCCTTACAAACAAGCTGAAGAGAGAAGACACTTTTATGCTAATTTACAGAGAGCTCTACATTTAAAAAGTGGTTGTCTTTCCCCCCTCCAGCCTTATTATTTAATGCTGAGATTTTTTCAAATGTGAAATGTTCTTCATATGGGCTGACAGTTGGCCCACAGGAAAAAAATATATATATATATATATTATTTAGAGAGAAACCAAAGCCAATACACAAGTAAATTATAATAAGGTTTATAATAAAAGCCACCTTAAATGATTTAACTGATAACAAATCAGAGCTCTGAATACCAGTTATTTACTGAAAATATCTAAAATTTTACCTTTACATTCTGACACAAATTTTAGCTCCCATTATCATCTTAAAATTTGTTCTAGGTCAAAATTCATGTGTTTTTAAATGGAATATAATTTTCAGCACAAGTTACATTTGTATAATAATAGCTTGCAATGAAATCTGCAGTACAATTTATTATGGGCTATTTATAAAAATACCCAGTAGAATACAGCCCAGGATAAAAGGTCTTAAACATTTAGGAAGACTTACCTCATCACAGTCTCCTTCAACCATAGCATATATAGCTTTCTTAACCAAGTTAGTACCTAGAATATAGAGCTGAGTATTAATGAAGTAAAAAATGTAATTAGTTTCTTAAAGATACCTAATTATAATATTCATAAGAAGCAAAGAAATGTCAAATGCTGGGTTCTACCCTGAATGAGATACACAGATTATCTCAAATTAAGTGGGAAAAAAAATTTAGACTTAGAACTGAGAGGCCAATAGGACCTGTGCATAGCAATACAAGTTTCCTCTTGAAAGACCTATCTCCTGATATATATCCTTTTCTCAAGTGTAAATGCTATTTAATTCCAAGAGAAAAGGTAAGATATGGCCAGAGCAACCCAGGAACGTCTTCAGCTGGTAAGAACTCACTCCATGACCTTTGAGCCAATCTTGCCAAAGATCACACCAGAATTGCTGTGACCCAGAGTGCGCCCAAGACACTGTGTTAGTTTCCACAAACCTTATAGTAAGCCTGGGCACACCAAATGATGTCAGTGGTGTGTCTATATCCTAGTTTAGGGTCAGATATACTTAGCACATTAAAGGGAAAACAAATGCTAAATCTGATCTTAAGAGAAGAAATCCAAATTTTCTCTCTCAATTTTCAAACCATGAACACAAGCAAGCACACGTTACATGGGCCATACAAAATATGTCTGAGGGCCAGGATGCAATCTTCAAGCACTGGTTTCTGCCCTCTGAAGTAGCCAATTTGCCTATCATTTGCCATGAGTCCTTACCAGCTCTTTTTAATACATCAAAGACTCAAACTTGGCTTGTATAACAAGCCCAATTCATTAAACATCTTAGTGGCAAACTGTAACACTATAAGAAAAGTTGGCTGAACCTAATGTATAAAGTAAACCTATTCATAATGACTTCTCATGATGTCTCAGATTGTGTGAACCAGTCTTAAACTGGACATACACTCATAGTTTAAAAAAAAAAACTACAAGTGACAAAACTGCTAGTAATTAAATACTGGTACAGGCATCAAACTCTTTTTTCATGAATACTTACTTAGCTTCAGTACCTCTCAGAATTTGCCATGCTCAGACAAGTGCTTTTCTACCTGATCCTCTATCTTGAACAAAGAGCCAGTAGGTCTTAGACACTATGACAGCTGTTCTTAACAGGCTTACATCATAGCCACCTGGGGAACTTTCAGACCTACTTCTAACAGGACAAATAAGATTCTCAAGGGGAGGGGCCTAAGCATTTGTTTTTAAACCACCCAGATGATTCTAATGACCATTATAAACCATGAGTATAAGATTAACTGCAAATGCCAGGAAGGGTAGCCCAGGAAAGAGATGAGTTTGGGAATAGTAGTAAGAAACAATTCTCCTTTTTCCTGGTCCTTCCCGAATTGCTAATATAATGTTTGATGACTAGTACTAAATAATGGTAACAATTTCTCCATAATTTTGCCTTGATTGAGGACCATTTAACCCAAGCACAGACAGCTGCTTGAGTGCTGTGATCAAGCACCCTAATAACGCTATTAAAAACTGCAGAACTTAGTATAATGCAAAGCAGTTTGGATGTGATAAAAAAAAATGTCTGGAGATGAAAACTGATCACCTTCTAATTGTTAGAAAGACAATCTCTCAAATAATTAAACAGTAATAAAGGAAACAATTCATTTTTAGAACATTTTGAAAATATTTTGAAATAAAAGCCATTTTCTTCCCTCAGCTTCATGCTAATTTCTACATACTATTTACATTTAAGTCTTCTGCTTCAAAAAAAAAAAAGAAAAGAACTTAGGCATTTTTTTGTGACATAATATTTTTCTTACCAATGCCATTTCTCCTGTATTTGGAATCCACGGCTAACATGGCTATATAACCTCTGCGGAACATCTTTTTGTGCATATCCAACTTGCAAACGATGGCACCTACACACTCCTCCCCTACCATGGCCTTAAAAATAAACAAACAGTTACAAAGAATACATTGCCATCAGGTATTGCATAATTACCCACAGAAACAGCAGCCAACCATTGGTCAGTGTTTCTGAGGGAGGAAGAAATAATGAGAATTCTAGCAAGAGAGCAGTCACAGAAGTGTCAGAAATCTAAATCCCAGAACTCCTTCAAATGTTCTAGTTTTAAAATCTTTCAACATTCTTTAGGACATGAATTTCTTAGGCTCATTATTAAAGCCTAGGGGAAAAAAAAAAGCAAATTTCCACATGGTAAACATTCAAGTACTTTATGAGGTGCTTATAATTAGTTGCAATAAAGAGCTACATGTTTAAGATTTGGGAAAGGGGAAACATGTGAAAATAATTTTTTTAAGAAAGTCTTTTCATTAGATATCACAAAATATTGTGAAACTTATCAACAGAGTACTATAAATTTATATTTAATTATAATAAAGTTTTAGTGAAAGACAGATAAAAGACATAATATTTATACCTGAATAAGAGTTAGATTTTGATCAGGGAAAAAAAATCTAAAAGAAAAAGGATTATTTTTAAGGTATTCCTTAGATCCTACCCAAGGGGTTTTTGTTACTGAAGGACTACAAAAACTAGATATACGATGGTCTCATTTTTAGGGCTCTCCTGACAGTGTGAGTCATTGCCATAAAGCTCACAGAATATCTAGAACTCAAAACCAAAGCTTCATATTAAAGCAAAAGCTGTAATTTTTATAGAGCTTTCTATTTTAATAAAAATGTACAGCCTTCCAAAGATTACTTATTAAATAAAAGCTAATCAGCCTCCATTTTCATTAAAATTTCCAGTATCACCATTGAAAATATGTTTTTCAAAAATTCCATCACCAACAAAAAGTTCTAGTAAATACTGTACTCTGGTAAATATAAATAGGGCAGTAGTTCCAATTGTTTAATAATGTGTCAGACAGAAATACTTGTTTACTGTAAAGAGCCCTCATAAAAAAAATATGAAAGCTTCAAATCATCTCTTAATAAAATTAACTTTTCAGAAACTATTTCAACAACAAAAACCAGGAAAGGGTTAAAAAAATCAATAAGCAAAGCCCAATTTACACTTAATACCTCTCTTATCTTGAATCTGTTATGACTTTTTTTAGTTCACCATTCTGTAAACTGATTAAAAAGCCTTTTTTTCAACTGTGGAGAAATCTTTAGGCAAGCTAATTCTAATCCATTTCACTCAAGCCTAAACTAGGTCAGGAGGGCTATTAATTTTATTTACTTATTTTAATTGAAGTATAGTTGATTTACTTTGAAGGGATATTAAATTTAACAATCTACACTAATTCATTTCTGTTTTATCAACACAATCCAGAATTATTTGGGGTCAATAAACCTCTAAAATTTATTTCCATTTTCATTCATGATAAATCAATTTGGTTCTTTCAAAATTCTTTTGAAAAGTAAAATTTCTTTCTGTATTAAGTCCTGAAACATATACAAAAGTTGCCTGGTTGAACAGCATTTTCTGATTTGAACATAACTTATTTCAGATAGATGTGTGTGGTTGTATATGTGTGTGCATACATCAGAGATGAGAGGTACATTAAAAAAATTTTGACCTGACCTCATAAGCTAGGAGAAATGGAAATCTATACAAATCTATGATACAAAATTATAGGACAGCTACATTTCACAGTTAATAAACCATCCAAAAGGGGAAAAAATTAAAACCACTAGACACAATATAACTGGACAATACTTTCAACCTGGATAGGCATTTCAAACAAATCTTATTTGTCCTCGGACCAAGAAAGTAATAAGCAAACAAAGTATTATATTAGTTCACTCTTAGACTAGATTGATTTCTTACTAATCAAGAATCTATAGGAACAAAAATCAAGTTGTACACATCATTTAAAAATAAAAGCCCAATATATGATTCACTGTTATTAGTAAGATGTTTAGTGAGGAAGGCCAATTCTGTATTTTTTCCTGATAAATTGCTGATGAATATACACTTACAAGAATCACTGAACTGCATGTTAAGTTTTTACAAATAAAAGCTTCTGCACATACATTTGGAACTCATGCTATTAAAGTGTGTTCTTTTTTTCAAGGATGGGAACTGAAAAATTCCAGGCAAGATTAAAATTTAACTCTACAAGGCCAAATGCTTGTCAATCTATAAAACTTGAAAAATTTAAGTTGGGTGAAATACGGATTCCCAAATTCCAGAATATCACAAATAGGAAAACAGAGAAATCTGGAAATTTAAATTTAGAACAAATAGCAGAAGTACTATAGTATATCACTGGTAATAAGTTTAAGAAGTTCAAAAAGGCACCAACAACTGAAAATACCATGAACTCAAAAGAGACAGAGATAAATTAGTTAAGTACAGAGTAAATGACAGTGCCTCCCATTTGTACAATACCATACTTTCACATCTGTTACAATTATTAGCAAGGATCATTAGAAACTGTCACTTTTGTTAGTCAAATATGGTCAAGTATTGGCGATTTTCTAAGGTTCTACCGTATATATTCCATTTGATCCACTGCAGGTTACTCATGGAAACCAGGAACATTCTGGAGATTTCTAGTCTCTTAATATTGATGTCTGCAAGGACAACTATTACTTGGTGAAGCATAACTTGGTGACACAAGGATCTTGGCTGAATGACTCAAGGGTATGTCATTTTTCAGCTTCTTAGCTGTTTCCATAATGACAGGCCAGGAGACCCGGGTTCTAGCTTTACATCTCTGGACACTAAATATCTGGAGATGTGAACATTTTAAGTCGCTCTGGTCTTTAAATTTTTTTTCATTAAAAAAAAATGAAGCTGAACTAGATTATCTCTAGGACCCTTTATAGTTCTAAAATAGTATGAATTGAAATAAACATACACTTATATTTGTTTTAAATTAGTTCTCATGAGAAATTCAAATTTTTTAAACACCAATATAAAGGCCCCAGTTCCAAATGGCCTCTGATTTTTTAACTATTGTTTTATGCTCAATACGTCCAGATCCATACTTGCATTAGTAAACCTTACAGGTCAACCACTTGCGTATTATCACAATTTCTAGATATTCAGAGTTTAATGTTAAACAAACTGGCTATTAAGGGTTAAAGGTCAAATTAGCTGTTGAATTGGGAGGAGTCTATGTAAAATCAAAGTAAAGTTTACTAATATGCAGTTTATCAGAGTTTAAAATAGCAGACAAGTTGAGAGAGGTCTAGGTAATACCAGAACTCAAAAGTTGACTAATCACACATACACAACTATTTTCTGGAATTAACAGAAATACATACACTATTTCAATTTAAAGTGTAACTAAATTGTATGCTTTTGTGAATTAACTTACAATTAAATCAATCTACAATCGTCAGCATTTGTAATAGAATTTGATATGACATTTATAATAATGCTATGAAAACCATCTTCCCATATTCATTTGACACAGACGTGTCTTAGAACTTCTATTTTGATGCAACGGTTAGAATCCTGTAAGAGCAGTTTTGTAGAATATAAAATAGGTCCCAGTTTAAACAAACATACTAAACTGAAGTTTAACAAAGTGAATGCAGAAAACAGCACAGCTACCATTATCAACAATACTGAGGTTATATTTTCAGATCCCCACCAAGCTATAGAATCAAAAAGACAGATTTCTAAAGTATTGTCAAAGCATCTTACAGGGAATTAGTAAATGCAATTAAGTCAATTCTAAAACAACAAATAATGGTAGTGGCTTTTCCCTTCACATATCATGAAGCACTCCTTAAAAGCATGTTATCTTTCTTCAATAAAATTCAATGGAAACAACATGCTTGTGAGTACATGATACAAAGCACATACCTGCCATCAATATTTAAGTGAAAGGTTTCATACAGACTGAAATTGGTCAATATTATTGGGAAACTATTGGTACTACTAGTACTACATAAGTCAAACAAAAAAAATATTCAGCTTGTTTGGTTAAGCCAAGTCTTTTTTACTCATATATTAAGCAAAAAATTTCTGTCAACTACATTACACACAAGCCAGCAATAGTACTAGAACTTAAGCATATCTATGACCAGCTTCTTTAAAAAAAAAAGAAAAAAAATTAGATTAGTTAACAATTTCACACTTAGTTTCCTACACTCCCAAAAAGGGTATTTTGTTCAAGTTTCAGGAGTCTTTCAGCCACCAGAAGTGTTAGTAGCGCCTTCTGCAACCGTGCACCAGAAAGCAGGCTGGCTACAACTGTTAACTGCCCTGCTGAAGTAAAAGGAAACAATCTCCATAATTATGGAATACGCTCCTAAGATTTAATTCTCCAGTGTGGCCACAGCAAGTTTACTGACAATCATGTTCACCAAAACATGTTTATGCATACACTCTTCCCTGATTATGGCTGTAATTGAGAGATTAATAAGGCCTGTATCCGAACAGAACCATGTTCAAATTAAATGACTGCAAAGTGCTTTGAGGATGAGGGAGGATAATTCAAGACGGTTAAACATGATTATAAGCTAATGTAAACAGGATACAAGACCCCCAACATGCATCACACAGGCTTATTGCATTTACATCAGTATCAAGTTAACCCGGATCATGAAGCCTTACCTTCAAAGCAGTTTCATTAAATAATTAGGAGTGCATACACGCACTTTACATCACGTAACGTACTATGAAATGCAGGATACATCCACTGCCACTCCAGCCCTCACACTCCCTGCCCCGCACGGCCTGGATCTCTCTGCTGGGTTCACCCTTTTTTCATTCCACCCACTTACCAAGAAGCACAGCTGTGGCCAGTTGTGGATAAAATATCTATAGGTATAAATGGAGTAGGGTTCAGACAGATCTTTGGTGATCAGTCTCATGATATCGGGCATTTGCAGCTCGGATTCATATCGGACATAACGTATAGTCCGATCCTCCCCAGGCTCAACCTCCCGGCCTGAAGGGCTTCTCAAACTGCAGCCGGCGGTCAGGGATGAAGACAGCAGCCGCACCTGCTCGTCTTCCTCCTCCTCCTGCTCCGGGCCCTCCGCCAGTCCATTGCGGGCCGCCGTGGGATCGCTCGCCGCCGCTGCCTCTGCGGGGCTGGGGAGCGCAGTTCTTGCATTATTGGGGAGGCAGGGAGGGGGGCTCTCGCCCGAGTGTACCCCGGCTCCTTTTGTTGCAGTCGCTCTGGGACCCCCGGCGGGGGTGGCCGTGACCGTGGCCGCCTCGGCCGCGCTCAAAACCTTGCTCTTGAGGGAGGCGGCCGTCCGGAGGTGCCGCAGTTCGGGGTTGATCAATCCGTTGAGCTGCAGCTGCTCCTGCGGCGGCTGGGGGCAGCGGAGGCACGGATGCCCCTTGGCCGCCGCCGTCGCCTCGCCGCCCGCCGGGCTCCCGCCGCCGCCGCCGCCGCCACCGCTGGCTTCGTGCTCCTCGTCGTCCTCCTCGTCCTCGCTGCAGCAGGCGAGGGCGGCCCCCGCCGGGAAGGGACAGCGGGGCTCGGCCGCCGCCGAGGCCGGAGGTGCTGGTGGTGGGAGGAGGCTGCTAGGCCCAGGCGGTACCTCCGCCATCCTAGAGGAGACACAGACCGAGAGGGGAAGACATGAGACCCGGCGTGCGAGCGCGGAGTAGAGGTAACGGGGGGCGGGGGGCGGCGAGGGTCGGGGGGGAAACAAAGGCAGAAACCGTCCCTCACAGAGCTGGCGCCCCAATTCCGCGGGCCCCCCCCAACTCTTCAGCGCCGCCCAGCTGCTCAGCCGGCCACCGTCCCCGTCCGCACGCGCCCATCCGCCAGCCCTGTCACCCGCGGCCCCTCCCCGTCCCCACCGCAGGCTCACCCCGCACAGGTCCCCGCCGCCACTGCCGCCACTCCTCTTCCTCCTCGGCTGCCGCCGCCTCCCGCACCGCCGCTGCTGCCTCCACCGCGGCCAAGGCTCACACTCAGCCGCCGTCGCCGTAAAGCGCCTCGGCTGTTACCCCGGGTAAAGTTTCCTGGGCCTGGCTTTACGACACTTCCCTGCCTGCCGGCTGCCGGGGCCGAGGCAAAGGGGCGTGAAGGGAGGTGACCTGTGGAGGGGCGGGGACGAAGGTGTCTCCTACGGGCCCCGGGGGAGGCCGCGTGCTAATGGGTGGGGCTGTAGGGCGGGGAAGTTGCAGAGAGCTTTGGAGTCACCAGCTCCCAACCCACTGTCCTCGGCCTTGGGGCTCAACCGCGGATCTTGCAACGCGAGGCCCGGGAAGGATGGGCGGGACAGGCGCTCCCACGGAGCTGCCGCGAAGCCCGCCCGCTCCGGGCCTGCTGCTCCGGCCTTGGACAAGTCTCCTAAAAATGCTTTTCCTCAGCTGTACAACGTTTAACCTTAGATCTGACCGGGGGTGGGGGGAGGGCTACCCGCGTCCCTTAAAAATGGAGCAAATCTGGAGAGAAAAACCCCTGAAAAGGAGAGGAAGTTAAAAACTTTGAACTGTGAAAAATATGGGAATGACTGATGAAACCTGGTCGTTTGCAATGTGAATTAGGTTTAGTCTTTGCCCCTTCGAAGCAAGAGAAAGTGGACAGGTAGTCCTCTTCCTCTCTCCTTATCCCCTTCACCCCGCCCAGGAAAACTAGAAGTAAATGGGATTAACAGGTGTGGGGGCAGCTGCAAGCACGCCTGGGGAGGAGTTAGAGATGTTGAAAGAGAGTGACAATGGCTAAGAAGCACATTCCTAAACTTGTGACCCGAACTATGATAGGGTGAGAAGCACCAGTCAAGAGGTGTCCTGAACCTGCTCCCCGCCTGCTCTTAACAAGTGGTCCCCCTGCACGAATGCAGAGGGAAGAGAACTGCCGCACGCGCCTGAGCGGTAGGTTCCGCTCTTTCCGCTCTAGTCCACAGCCACGATTTCCATAAGAGGAACACAGGTAGCGTTAACTCACCAGCACACGGAGGAAGTTAAGTTTTTTAAACTGAATGTAGAACTGGGCAGGTCTGCAGCAGATGAATGTTTTCAGGGATATAATTCTCTGACTGTTTGCAATTTTTGCCGTAATCTAAACTAAAAAGTAGAATACATTGTAGCGTAACTGTTAGATGGCTCTTAAGGTCCTTGTCACTAAAGATGTTAATCAAGTACTATCACCTTCTATCTAGAAGGTCAACCTATGGTGATAAAAATAATATAATGTGTTACTATGTGCCAGGCACTGTCCTAAATATCTTACATGTATTTATTAACCCATTTATAAGTTTTTATAGAAATACATTTGTGCACAAATAGACATGTAGAAGCTTATTTATTTCAGCCTTGTCTATAGTAGGAATAAATAATCCCAGACCACCTAAGTATCTATCAATACAGGAATGATCTTATGATACATAAATACTATAGAATATTACTGTTAATTATGTAATTGTTTAAAAGATTGAAACAGACATATATTGGCACTCCTCCCGCTACTATAGCTGCATTGCAGATTACCCCACAGCATGTGGTATAAAACAACTATTTATGCTCACAGATTCTTGTGGGTCAAGAATTCATACAGAGCACAACAGGGATGACTTTCTCTGTTCCATCATGCATAGGGCTTCAAGTGGAAGACTGGAGGCTGAGGACTGGAATCATCTGAAAACTTTTCACTCTCCTGTTGATGGTTGATGCTGGCTGGAGACCGCAGTTTGATCTCATGTAGACCATGTTGTCTTTTAGTATAGGCTAGTTTGGGCTTAGTCACAGCTTAGTGGCTGGGTTCCAAGCGCAAGTATGCCAACAGAGAGAGAGAGCCAGGTAAAAGCATATTGCCTTTTATCACTGAGCCTTAGAAATTATGCAGTGTCATTTCTGCTGCACTCTATTTGTCCAGGTTCCAGAGGAGGGGAAATAGACCCTATCTCTTGATTGGGGAGAGGCAAAGTTCTTAAAGAGCATGTGGGACCAGAAGTATTGGATGTGGCGTCTTTGGAAATTACAAGTTGCCACAGGTGCTTACATGGAAAGACCTCCTAAATACCTTAAGGGTAAATAAATGAGATGTATAATAAGTACAATGTGATCCAATTTATGGTTTTTAAAAAGTACAAAACAAAGCTGTATTTCCAAATGTACATACAATGTTTAAAGATACGTCTGTTTCAAACCACAATTAAATATTTGTGTAGTTTTATTTTACATGCCATGTGGTTCTTAATCCTACTAATCCTATCTGTTATACATAAAGCCATGAATATGAGTGTCCTTAGCTTTGTTTTATCCTAAATGAAAGAAAAGGCATACATCAAATTTGAGGGCTATAGAATTTAATCAAAGTATGAATATTAGTATATTGTTTTACCACCTGTAATCCTGGAACACTATGAGATTCCCAGGTAAAGTGTTTTAGTTAACAATTTGATTCTTCCCTTTGAACTTGTGGTGGGGAGGGGTGAGTGCTGACAGTCTGCTCTTTGATCCTCTTTCCCTTTGAGAACAGAGGTTGGCAATCCCCATTGTAGGCACAGATTTTGCTTGTAGAACTGAGGCCCTAGGAGAGTATGAGGAACCAGAGAGTGCTATGGTCAAGTGGTCCCCATTTCCAGTACTTTCAACCTCATTCTAACTTTCATAACCTGCCCAAAGACATGGACAGGCTGATTCACATATCTGCATCTGGACTGGGGAGAATTATGTATTCCTACCTACATATTAAAGCTATCGAAAACTCTTGGTTTTCAATTTAGCTCTGCTCCCAGCACAGCACTCTAGAATTATCTTACCCGTCTTCCAGGCTTGCTTCATCCAGCAGCAGCTATCCTTGACCACTACAGTGCTTGCTTCACACTCCTCAGCAGATGATTCTGCCACCGTTTCACTAAGAAAAATGAAGAATTCCATAGGTGCACTCCCACAATGTTCTCCCCTCCTATAAATGCATCTATATCTGAGCTTACTCTTTTTTTTTTTTTTTTTTGCGGTACGCGGGCCTCTCACTGTTGTGGTCTCTCCCGTTGCGGAGCACAGGCTCCGGATGCGCAGGCTCAGCGGCCATGGCTCACGGGCCCAGCCGCTCCGCGGCATATGGGATCCTCCCAGACCGGGGCACGAACCCGTATCCCCTGCATCGGCAGGCGGACTCTCAACCACTGCGCCACCAGGGAGGCCCTGAGCTTACTCTTAACCTCCTTCCCCCCAGTCTTAGTGGGAGGGAGACGGCCCAGTTCTTCAAGACTAACGCCTCCCTCCACCTGTAAGCTTGATGCCATCTCTTTCAGTCTTCTTTGGGACTTGTCCCATCATTGTTTCTCTCACCTGAATTGTCAGTGGTACCTTTGCTAGCTACTGCCTCAAAGTTTATAAATGTGCTCCATCTGGAGACCTGCTACCATGGCTTCTTTCTCTTCTTTCTATCACAGTGAAACTGCTAGTCTGCAATAAATAGGTAGCCACTCACTGTCTCCACTCAGGTGCAAGTTTGCTCTTCAACCAATTGGTTGGCTTCTACCTCAGCCCTTCCACTAACACCTTAATGGCAAAAGTCACGCTTTATGGGAATTCCCAGGCAGTCCAGTGGTTAGGACTCCGCCCTTCCACTGCAGGGGGCATGGGTACCATCCCTTGTTGGGGAACTTAGATCCTGCAAGCCGCAGAGGTTGGCCAAAAAAAAAAAAGAAAAAAAAAGTCACCCGTTATAAAGGCTAGACCCAATAAACTCTTTTCCACTCTCATGTCCCTTTATTCCTCCGTGGCATTTGATCCTGCTGTGCTCTACTGAAAACTCTTTGCTTGGCTTCTGTCATACCACTATCCTTTGCCCTCCTTCTCTGAACATTTCTTCTCTGTTTTTCTTGATAATAGTGGTCTACAATCATAATAGTAGTAGCTAGCGTTTATTGTGGGCCTACCCCATACCAAGTATGTTATAAGCAGTAGCCCATTCAGTTCTCACAATAACCCTATGAAGTATGCAGTATGAATTGGTGGTTAGAAGCCAAACCAGAATTGAGTTGCCAGCCTATTTCTGTGTCAATTACTGCAAAGGGGCTGGGCTTACTTTTATATCAATTAGGTCTATTTGAGGCTGAGAGTAAGATGAGCTTCTTCTGATTATGGCTTGGAGGGCAGGAGGGAGGCATAAAGAAATGTCTATAATAAAAGTGGCTTCAAATCCTGGCTCTGCCACTTACTAGCTATGTGGTCTTGGACAGCTTAATGTTTCAGGACTTCAGATTCCTCTTATTGAACGTGGGTAATATATTACATGCCTCATAGAATTTTGGAAGTGTTAAATGAATTAATATACGTAAAGTGTTTTAGACTAGCACAAAGCACATAGTAAGGCCTCAGTAACTTTTAGCCTGTCTCCCATCCCACCCTCCATCCTCAGCACTTCTGCCACTGCTGTCCTCATAAAATGCAAACTGATTATGTCAGTCTCCTGTTTAAATCTCTTCAGTGACTCCCCATTGCCTAATAATCAAATCTAAACTTTGGTTGGGGTACTTTGGCCACAGATAACAGAAAAACCAACTCAATCTAGTTTTTAAATAAGTGAGTGAATTAGATCATGTAAAAGAGATCAGAAGCAGGGTGAAGTTCAGGGTTAGTTGATTCAATGATATTATTGAGAATCCAGGTTTTTTCCTCTCTTCTGCCATTCATAGAGTCAGCTCCATCCTAAAGCTGGTTTAGAACAGACACGTTGATCATTACAGGGACTAAGTCTGTGAAACTAGTCCAGGAAAGTTAAATTGTTTTGTTTGAATATTGCATTAAAACACAAACTGTGTGATATAAAATGCTTGTTTTATTACTTTTTTCTGAATGAGGAAGTATAGAAATGATCAAGACATTGAAAAGCTAGACTTAGCATGATATGAATGTAATGCTAAGAATAGTGCCTCAGGACTCACTGGGGTGGGTAAGTCTCTAGTCCTAATATATTTTGATTTGTTACTCCTTTTAATATGTGTACAAAACTGTAAAGCCTAAAATGCAACCACAGTGAGGAAATAAAAATATGGTGACCAAGATATTTGTAATGTTATATTTATACACTGTAATGGAAGTCTCCAAGTAACCTCACAGCTGCTTCTCAGAGTTCCCATAGGACAAACCTTTGAAGTTCAGGGAGGGGCTAATGGTCCCTTTGATCTCCTTAGTCTTTTTGCACTTCAGGGAGCTTTGGAGGAGAGCAGTTTTGCTTATCACTGGGCCTATTGTTCAAGCAAAAGAAAAAGCAACTTCCTAGATCTATTGAGATAGGTGGTGCAGGTGAGGGACTTTCCCAGACTAGCTGTCTGAACTGCTGCTTATGGCCTGACTATTTCAAGAGGTAATTCTGCCCGAGTTAGCCTCTCCCCAATCCACTTCCAGTAACTATACAGTTAGTTAATTGCCTCTAGCCTCTCCTTTAGTCTTGTTTTAAAATGTCATTTTATTTGTGCTTGGCATAATAATATGTGCATTAGTTTACTTTCTAAGCCATTTCATGAACTATTCTTTTTTTTTTTTTTTTTTTTTTGCCACGCTGTGCAGCGTGTGGGATCTTAGTTCCCCAACCAGGGATCAAACCTGTGCCCCCTGCAGTGGAAGCCCAGAGTCAACCACTGGACCACCAGGGAAGTCCACAAAATGTTCTTTAATAAAATTGTTTCCCCTTGAGAAATACGAAAAACTTTGAACATAAGGATATTTAAGTTAAATTTAAGATGATTATAGTTTTGTAGTGTCTCCTCGTAGCATCTGCATTAAAGGTCATTGCATTATTAAATCTATTCAGTATAAAATATTTTTAAGTATATCTCTGCTGCATGAAAAATATTAATGCCTATCCTTTAGTCTTAAATTTTGAAACAACTAGGAATTCATTTTATTACAGAAATTTTTTGATAACCCTTGGTGTTTTAATGAAAGTAATATACACTCATTCTGAGAGAAATCCTGAAAAATGTAAGGAAGAAAAGCAGTTTACATGTGATGATCTTCAGAAATAATCACAATTTACTCTTCAATGCATTTCCTTTCAATTTTTTATTATGTAAATACAGTATATACTATGAAATTTCTTTTTATGTGGGAGAGATTAGCTTATTCTATATATGTAATTTGTGTACTTTGTAAAGAAACTTAATATTATATTATTAATAATATTATTATTTTCCCATGCATTTAAAGATAACTATGTTATGAATCATAATTTATTTAGTCCCCTATTGTTGAATGAAGGTATCTTTTTTTTTAAGAATTAAAAACAACTGGCCAGTGTATCAGTGTTTTTTTTCCACTAGACGCTTGAAAAATTAATTTGAAAAATTTCTTGAAGCATTTGTACATGTACACATATATCTGTTAAGCGAGTACAAGATGCAGGACTAAAGTGCTGAGTGAAGGACTCCCAGCATCCCCAGGACCACCACCATCACAACATGTGTCCTCTTTATTTTGATATGCACTTGCATCAATTAGAGTACCTCTTTAAAGAAAGTTTGGAGAAGTTGAATATAATTAGGCTATTTCTCTTATTCATGCACTTATTCATTCATTCAGTAAATATTTATTGCTCCCTGGTCATGCATTGTACTATCAAGGTGAACAGGGGAGACTCAGCCCTGGCCCTCACTGAGCCTGCAGTCCAGATGAGAAGGACAATTAAACCAGAGAATTTAATTATATACAGAAAGGGCTTTGACAAGGAAAGCAGTGATTATAATAGGAGCACACAGCGGGTACAGCTAAGTTTTCCCGATGAAGGTGACATTTAACCAGAGACTTGAAAAGTAAGCAGGAGTTAGCTAGATAGAGGAGACAAGATGAGTCCAACCTGAGAGAACACCTGAGGAAAAGCCTGGTGAATGTCAGAATGCCTGGAATGTGGAGTGGAAGCTGAAGAGGAGGCTAGAGATGTAAGCCGAAGCCAGATGATAAAGGGCCTTGTCAGCCACCATAAGGAATTTAGAGTTTATCCCCAGGGGCACTGGGAATCTGTTGAAGGTTTGCTCTTTGAAAAGATTACTCTTGCTGCAGTCTGGAAAATTGTTGCAGGACTGCATGTAGAAAGACCAGCTCTTTAGCTCCAATCTAGCTGATAAGTTCCTACGTGAGGGCTGGAGGTGAAATGCTATAGCCGTCCTTCATTTCTCTCAGCCATTCATCACATTTAGCTTCTGACCCTTTTCAACCAACCTAGCACATATTTAGCATTTAATAAATGGTTGTTGCTTTGTTTGCTCTTTTATGTGTTTGGAGAAGGAATCATCCATCACCTGACTCTTTTTCTCTTCTAAAGGATGAAGTGTTGGGAGAGAAAGTATCCATCCTAAGAACTTTCCCCACTTTTTCACTGATCTAGGGACCCCTCTACTTTTCTTCAGTGGCTCAACTGGCTACATCTGAGCTAGTTTCTGAGGTCTTAGTTTCCTTTTCAAAAGTTTTATGAGCTTGTACAGAAAGCCCGAAAAATTCCTGATCTGAAGGCAGTACCTCAATTCTGCTGATATTAGGAACATGGGGACTTCCCCCATTATAACAATAATACATTATTCAACAATAAAACATGGTAAAGTACCAACAAGTGAAATACAGAAAAAGCTACCATAGTGCTACCCCCAAATGACAACCACTATTAATATTTTAGGGCATTTTTTTTAGACTTTCTTTAGTCTTGGGAGTACTGCTTTTAGATCATTGTGATACACACACACACGTATTTATATCCTGAATTTTTTTTTTTTTTTTGCGGTACGCGGGCCTCTCACTGTTGTGGCCTTTCCCGTTGCGGAGCACAGGCTCCGGACGCGCAAGCTCAGCGGCCATGGCTCACGGGCCCAGCCGCTCCGCGGCATGTGGGATCTTCCCGGACCGGGGCACGAACCCGTATCCCCTGCATCGGCAGGCGGACTCTCAACCACTGCGCCAGCAGGGAAGCCCTATATCCTGAATTTTTTAAACTTAACATCATAACAAAAATTCTATTATTTTAAATATTAAATTAAAATTTTAATTGTTGCAAAAAATTTCATTGTATAATTCTATTCCAATCTAATTCAACACACAGTCATATTTAGGTTGTTACGAATGTTTGCACTTCATATAATACTATGATGAGTAGTATGAGCATTAAGTTTTGGGGGTACTTAAGTTTGTGCTTTTTTTTTTTTTTTTGCGGTATGCGGGCCTCTCACTGTTGCGGCCCCTCCCGTTGCGGAGCACAAGCTCCGGACGTGCAGGCTCAGTGGCCATGGCTCACAGGCCCAGCCGCTCCGCGGCATGTGGGATCTTCCCGGACCAGGGCACAAACCCGTGCCCCTGCATCGGCAGGTGGACTGTCAACCACTGCGCCACCAGGGAAGCCCTAAGTTTGTGCTTTTGAGATAAATTCCTAGAAGCAAACCTGATAATCCTTCTTTAAGGCTTTTAACATATACCGTCAATTTGACTTACCAAACAAGGAGTGTACCAAATTTACATTTCAACATATGAGAGTGCCTGTTTTAATTAGGCAACTTTTAAAAGAAAACTGCTAATTTAATATACAAGGAAAAAATCATAGAAAATAATTTAAAATGTTAACAGTGCTTTTATGTACCCATAATAACTAAGTGAGCTAAAGGGAGAAACTGACTGCAAGGGTATTAAGACAGACCTATATTAATAGGCTAATTGGCTGCATTTTCCATAACTTGGTAAAGTGGGTAGTTAATATCAGGGTTTTAGTATTCCTTGACATAATTCTAAATTTTTCTTTATGTAATTACTTCTGCTTAACTCTGCTTTTTGTTAACTTTAGCTCATAGTATTTTATAGATTTATTCAGAGATTTAAAGGAGTAGAATGTATCACAAGCCATAGCACTAACATTAGTTTCTGATTTATATGGTTTTGAATATAAGGCTTTGAAGTTCATTTAGTACTGAGTTAATTTTAGATTGAAAAGTTACAAGCTGAATATTAAATTGATAAAAATAATAATGATTTAGCTAGAGAAAACACAAGAGGGCAATCTTGCACAACAATAAAATATCTTTGCATAAGAAAAAATAATTCAACATTTTTAATCAACTGTGATTTTTTTTTCAATAGACATTTAAAGTCTTATCAGTATGTATTATCTTTTTATTAAGTAATAGAAGTGTGGCTTTGCAAAGAAATTTAATGTCAACAAACATAATAAATTTTGCATGTATTTCAATTATATTTTTTAATCCTGGAAAGAAGTGAATCTATTTTCCATTATTGGAACCATATGGCCTGGTTTCAGTTGATAAGAAAGCAAGGAAGTAGATCTGCTGTGGAAGAGACACCAAAAGTATTTTTTTTTCTCCTGGATTCACCATAGATATTTATCTCAAAATGGAAATTGTTTTATTTTTTTCTGATTAGGAATATGTGATCCATTAAATATCAAAAAAAGGCTATTTTTAAAAAAATAAAAATTAATGAATTGCTAAAGGCAGGGCCTGGTCTAATGATTAGATCCCAAAATTCACGTATGATCTTTTACGTACTTTAATTTTCTGACACTTAAATAGGACTGTAATTTCAGTTAACTCCCTAGGCCCTAAAAATTGAGGGCATGAGAAAATGAGAGGTTTAAGGCAATTGCATGTACTTTTGCAAGTGCAAATTCTGAAAGATCTTAATTTCATCTACAAAGGAAACACAGATAGTATCTGTGTGGTCTTACTTCCCATACCCCTGTGGTCCTTCTCCACTCAAACTAATTTGGAGTTTAGAATGCCAAACTGGATAAAAAAATGCCAAACTGGATAAACCTCTCATTTTCTCATGCCCTTAAGTTTTAGGGCCTGGGGAGTTAACTGAAATTACAGTCCTATTTAAGTGTCAGAAAATTAAAGTACGTAAAAGATCATACGTGAATTTTGGGATCTAATCATTAGACCAGGCCCTGCCTTTAGCAATTCATTAATTTTTATTTTTAAAAAAATAGAAATAGGTATTTTTCTGAGCATACTGGTGGGAGCAAGCCTTAAAAATTCTGTGATCAAGTACCTGGTACTTAGAAAAGCAATATAACAATAGTTAATCACATGGAATTTGACTCCTCAGTTTCTGCCACATATTAGCTGTGTGACTTTGGGCAAGTTCTTAACCTCTCTGTGCCTTATTTTCCCCATCTGTATAATGCAGTTATAATGGTATACATCTCATGAGGTTTGTTGTGAGACTTAATATGTAAATACTTAGAGCAGTATCTGGTACAAAGTAAACTTTATATAAGTATTTGCTCTTATGCAAGGGAGCCTAGGAAAATCTCTAATGGAAGTAAGAACCCAGATATTAGAATATGAAATGTAGGCAGTGACCCAGTTGGACATACAAAAGAGGGTCCTCAAGACCAACAAGAAGAAAAATTCATATTATAACCATTTCTCAAGCTACCCCTGGCTAAGGGTTTTCTACAGTTCCTAGGGAGAAGGAATCCAAAATTAGCAGCAGCAACTTACGGAATGGTACAAGAGTTTTGCTCATGTTAACCATGTAGAAAACCATACCTGCTTCTTCTTCCACTATGAGGAATGGTGAGTCATTCTAAAGTACTTTTCTTTAATGCTCATAAACCTCTCTATTAAAGAGTCCTCAGGGTCTAGTACTGTTATTGATAGGATCTGAACTGATGAGTATTATTTGAACGATAGAGTTAGGATATGGGTTTTTCAAGAGGGCAAATGAGATACACAGCAGCTTATAGGAGTTGCTTTAACAAAGCTTATTTCTGCCATATGCAACATGACTTGCAGTGGAAGATAGTTCACTCAGTTCACTTTCATAATTAGAAAATAGTCTTTCTTTGGGGAAAAAAAAAAAAGAAAACCCCTGAAATTGGAAACCCAAGACATGCCAGTTCTATTCCTACCACTGCCATTGCTCCATTCTGAGAACAGGCAAGGGATTCTCCATGATTCTGTTTGTTCTTTGGGTGAATTTCTCATCCCCATTATCATGGTTTCTAAATTGTTTGAAAAATCTGAGTAGAAAGGTAAATGAGTCATTAAGAAAATTATTAAAAATATTATACTTGTGCTTTGCATTATTCCATCTATACTTTAGTTTCCACTTTAGATAGAGTGGTTAAAATCTTACAATATCTTGGTAGGAAGAAATAATTATAGTAATTTAAGAGCTTGTGCACATTTCTACAGAGATCATTTTGGAATATCAATGAAAATTTCTATCATATCCTTGTGGTGCTTGAACAATTCTGAGTACTATTGGGGTTTGAGAGGCTCCTGGCGTGCTGGAAAGATTTTGCAGGGAAGGCTGCCTGATTGACTTTATTATAAGGCAAATTGGTGAATTGCCTAAAATCTACAGCTTTAATTTTCCAAGTTCTAGCATTTAATTTCTAGGTTCTGGTCTGAGTGGATCAGACCAACCAAATTTATAAGAGACTGATGTATAAATGTAACAAGCACTGTGCAAAAGATAAACACAATCCCCATCCTCACTGAACTTAAGGGAGAGAAAGAGTAAACAAATAGACATACAACTAATTATTAAATTTAAAACTCAGAGTAAAAAAGTCCTCAGAGTTATAAAGCACATGACGGAGCATGCTCATCAAGCAGATCATGAAGAAAGACCTTTTACTTTAAGGTTTACAATTTGGCCTTTTGTTTATTTAGTTAAATATGTGTTATCATACTGTAATAATTTGCTGTGTCTGTCTCCACAATGGATGTATCTGTTCCATAGACTTGTAATTTACAGTTTGCTTATCAAGGTTCTCCAAATTCAAATTGCATCTTCAGCTTCTGCTTTTTCTATACTTTCATACAAGTCATTTCCAATTGTTGACACATTCTTTAAATATGGCAATACCACAGATCAAGTTAGATAAAAGTAAGGAGCTCTTTCGGGCTCAGAGGCTTGTCTTTCACTCTGTACTAATGTTATTGTTCCGAGTCTTTGAAGTTGTGGCTTCCTTAGTGCCACAGTACAAACACTCAAGGCAAAAACAAGATAAACCATTCCAAAGTTAATATATACTCTTATCAAAATCCTGTGCCTTTGAAGTAGCGGGAAATAGCCACCCAGCTGTGGTATAAAAATTCATAGCAGCAGAATTCTCAAAAGCCACAAGGTAGGAGCAACCCAAATGTCTATCAACAGATGAATGGATGAACAAAGTATGGTATATATACATACAAAGAAATATTATTCAGTCTCGAAAAGGAAAAAAGTTCTGACACATGGTACAACATGAATGAATCTCAAAAGACATTATGCTAAGTGAAATAAGCCAGACACAAAAGGATAAATATTGTATAATTCTAATCATATGAGGTACCTAGAATAGCCAAATTCATAGAGAGAGAAAGTAGACTAGAGGTTACCAGGTGCTGAGGGGAGAGGAGAATGGATAGTGTTTCATGAGTACAGAATTGCTGTTTGGGATGATGGAAAAGTTCTGGAAATTGATAAAGTTGATAACTGCACAGCATTGTGAATGTAGTTAATTTATGTAAATTTTATGTAATGTGTATCTTACCATAATAAAAAAATACAAAAACAAAAAGGAAAACCAGAGACTGTGTGAAAGGTGGAGGGAAAATATAGTCACCTGTCCAGATGCTGTCACCATGGGATGCCTAATGTGTTGTATATCAGTACTCTTTCTGTTATAATGCAAAAACATTTTTTAAAATCCTTTCTTAATTTTCTCTTTCAGCACTCAAACTTCTCACCCCTATTAGCTACCTTATAGTTGTTTTATTCTGTCACTCACAGTATTTTCTGCATGTAAGCAATACTGTTGTTATCATTATCATCATAATTATTAATTCTTGGATTGCATTCATTGTTCTGGTGTCCCATTTATATTGAGGGCTTGATGTACTCACCATTAACATGTAAAAACATGGATTACAAGGAGAGTATGATAGGATAGTGCTGATGACAGTATAGTAATTTTGTGTGATTCTATTGAGGCTTCTTTCTTAGTATGTCAACACTATCAGATAGAATTGCAGCTTTGCATCTAGTTCGTGCTCCTTAGAAAGGACATGGGCTCCAGTTGACCTCAAGAGAAAGCCTGGAATAGGATAAAGACCACAAAGAAACTGCAGGACTGAAGATGGTCCTTTCAGTTCGAGAAAACACTTTTTACAAAATTATTGGGAACATATGCCAAACCTTTTTCTTCTTCTAACACCTACTTGGTCTTGTAGAAATATTTTAATCACCATAAAACATGCTTACTATGCTACACATTGGGAACAGGGCAGACCTGTTTTGATTTCTTGATTTCATGGATTTCAAAATTAGCTAAATCTCTTAAAGAACTTACTTTTATGATTTAAAAGGATCATAAGAAAATATACCACTATTCTTGCAATAATGGAAATTATTTACAGATATATTTTATTATTTAAAATTATAAAATAATATATTTTCATATAAAAATCCAATAAGAAAAGCAAATGGAAAACAAATAGGAAAGCTTCTCACTCTGCCCCATTGCAGACAATCGTCTCCTCTGATAAAACCAGTGTTACAGGTATATCTAATACGTATACATGAAATAAATAAACAACAAAATAAATAAAATTATATATGCTATGAATATAAAATAAAAAGACATTATTCTACAACTTGGTGTTTCATAATTTTTTTTCTTACTTTAACAGGAGCTTTTATTTATGTTTTCTTATTGAAGTATAGTTGCTGTACAATATTATATAAGTTACAGGTGTACAATATAGTGATTCACAATTTTTAAAGTTTATATTGCAGTTATAGTTATTATAAAATATTGGCTGTATTCCCCATGTTGTGCAATATATCCTTGTAGCTTATTTTATACCTAAGAGTTTGTACCTCTTAATCCCCTACACCTATGTTGCCCTCCCCACTTCTCTCTCCCCACTGGTAACCACTAGTTTGTTCTCTATATCTGTGAGTCTGCTTCTTTTTTGTTATAGTCACTAGTTTGTTGTATTTTTTAGATTCCACATATAAGTGATTTCATACAGTATTTGCCTTTCTCTGTCTGACATTTCACTTAGCATATTGCCCTCCAAGTCCATCCATGTTGCTGCAAATAGCAAAATTTTATTCTTTTTTATGGCTGAGTAGTATTCCATTCTGTATATATGCCACATCTTCTTTATCCATTCATCTGTTGATGGACATTTAGATTGCTTTCATATCTTGGCAATTGTAAATAATGCAGGTATGAACATTGGGGTGCATGTATCTGTAGGAATTAGTGTTTTTGGTTTTTTTGGATATATACCCAGGAGTGGAACTGCTGGGTCATATGGTAGTTCTATTTTTAGTTTTTTGAGAAGCCTCCATACTGTTCTCCACAGTGGCTGTACCAATTTACATACCCACCAACAGTGAACAAGGGTTCCCTTTTCTCCGCAGCCTGGTCAACATTTGTTATTTGTGTTCTTTTTGATGACAGCAATTCTGACAGGTGTGAGATGATATCTCATTGTGATTTTGATTTGCATTTCCCTGATGATTAGCAATGTTGAACATCTTTTCACGTGCCTGTTGGCCATCTGCATATCCTCTTTGGAAAAATGTCTATTCAGTTCTTCTGCCCATGTTTTAATCGGGTTGTTTGTTTTTCTGATGTTGAGTTGTATGAGCTGTTTATGTATGTTGGTTATGAACCCCTTATTGGTCATATCATTTGCAAATATTTTCTCCCATTCAGTAGGTTGTCTTTTCATTTTTTTTTTTTTTTTTTTTTTTTTTGCGGTACGCGGGCCTCTCACTGCTGTGGCCTCTCCCGTTGTGGAGCACAGGCTCCAGATGCGCAGGCTCAGTGGCCATGGCTCACGGGCCCAGCCACTCCGCGGCATGTGGGATCCTCCCGGACCGGGGCACGAACCCGCGTCCCCTGCATCGGCAGGCGGACTCCCAACCACTGCGCCACCAGGGAAGCCCCTGTCTTTTCATTTTGTTAATGGTTTCCTTTGCTGTTTAGTTTGTTCAATTGTAATTAAGTTAACATTTAATTTTAAGTTTAATTAGGTCCCATTTACTCATTTATTTCTTAAAATATTAAGGAAAAATAGATTATTACTTAGATCTGATTTGTAAATATTGCCTCTTCTTTTTTTCTTCCATGAGATAAGTACAAACCATGGAAAAGTCCAAAGTAGAAAAAACGATATTGTTTACGTCTGTCTCTCCTGTTTTGCTGCAAGGTGTTTTAGGCCAGGAACTGTGTCTGTCTAATCTTTATAGCCTCAGAACCTCACACAGTGCTTGGCACAAAATAAGTACTCAATAAATGCTTGTTGAGTATTGTTGATTCAACTTGGGAGTATTTGTCATCGTTAATTGGTGGAATATGGTCCCAGGATGTGCATTATAGGCTATAATACACTGTTGATACAATATGTGAACCTGGCCTAAGACACTACTACACACCACTTGGTTAAGGCCACAGACAACTATATGCCTTAAAAATTCAGGAATCCAAAGTATAAATCATGCACAGATAGTTTTCTTCTCCCAGGGTCCCAAATTCAGGGTAGAGGTGACATTCCTATGCGTCACATTCTAAAATGCACACCATGGGCTTCAAGGGATCTCAGGACCCTAGATGATTTTCATAAACAAGAAAATCAAGGTTTTGAAGGACCTTTTAGAATTATCTATAGCAGTCTTTCAAAATATTGAGTAGAGGAGCAATTGTATTCCTAGGACAGTGTGTTACAGCAAAGGCAAAATTGCCACATGTGTCAATGCAGGTTAAACACAAAGAATAAATAGAAATTTAGCTGTACCTAATTATTTCATACTTTTGCCCCAAACTTCATTTATCCTTCAAATTTCAGTGTTTAAAACTTAATGTTTTGAGCTCTACCCACCACCAGTCCCTCCCATCAAGCCTCTTAGATAGCCTCATCCACCAGAGGACAGAGAGCAGAAGCAAGAAGAACTACAATCCTGCAGCCTGTGGAACAAAAACCACATTCACAGAAAGACAGACAAGATGAAAAGGCAGAGGGCTATATACCAGATGAAGGAACAAGATAAAACCCCAGAAAAACAACTAAATGAAGTGGAGTTAGGCAACTTTCCAAAAAAAGAATTCAGAATAATGATAGTGAAGATGATGCAGGACCTCGGAAAAAGAATGTAGGTAAAGATCGAGAAGATGCAAGAAATGTTTAACAAAGAACTAGAAGAATTAAAGAACAAACAAACAGAGATGAACAATACAATAACTAGAATAAAAACTACACTAGAAGGAATCAATAGCAGAATAACTGAGGCAGAGGAACGGATAAGTGACCTGGAAGACAGAATGGTGGAATTCACTGCTGCTGAACAGAATAAAGAAAAAATAATGAAAAGAAATGAAGATAGCCTAAGAGACCTCTGGGACAACATTAAATGCAACAACATTCACATTATAGGGGTCCCAGAAGGAGAAGAGAAAGAGAAAGGACCAGAGAAAATATTTGAAGAGATTATAGTCGAAAACTTCCCTCACATGGGAAAGGAAATAGCCACCCAAGTCCAGGAAGCGCAGCGAGTCCCATACAGGATAAACCCAAGGAGAAACATGCCGAGACACATAGTAATCAAATTGGCAAAAATTAAAGACAAAGAAAAATTATTGAAAGCAGCAAGGGAAAAACGACAAATAACATACAAGGGAACTCCCATAAAGTTAACAGCTGATTTCTCAGCAGAAACTCTACAAGCCAGAAGGGAGTGACATGATATACTTAAAGTGATGAAAAGAAAGAACCTACACCCAAGATTACTCTACCCTGCAAGGATCTCATTCAGATTCAACGGAGAAATCAAAAGCTTTACAGGCAAGCAAAAGCTAAGACAATTCAGCACCACCTGACCAGCTCTACAACAAATGCTAAAGGAATTTCTCTAAGTGGGAAACACAAGAGAAGAAAAGGACCTACAAAAACAAACCCAAAACAATTAAGAAAATGGTCATAGGAACATACATATTGATAATTACCTTAAACGTGAATGGATTAAATGCTCCAACCAAAAGACACAGGCTTGCTGAATGGATACAAAAACAAGACCCATATATATGCTGTCTACAGAGACCCACTTCAGACCTAGGGACACATAAAGACTGAAAGTGAGGGGATGAAAAAAAGATATTCCATGCAAATGGAAATCAAAAGAAAGCTGGAGTAGCTATACTCATATCAGATAAAATAGACTTTAAAATAAAGAATGTTACAAGAGACCAGGAAGGACACTACATAATGATCAAGGGATCAATCCAAGAAGAAGATATAACAATTATAAATATACATGCACCCCACATAGGAGCACCTCAATACATAAGGCAACTGCTAACAGCTATAAAAGAGGAAATCAACAGTAACACAGTAATAGTGGGGGACTTTTACATCTCACTTACACCAATGGACAGATCATCCAAAATGAAAATAAATAAGGAAACAGAAGCTTTAAATGACACAATGGACCAGATAGATTTAACTGATATTTATAGGACATTCCATCCAAAAACAGCAGATTACACTTTCTTCTCAAGTGCGCATGGAACATTCTCCAGGATAGATCACATCTTGGATCACAAATCAAGCCTCAGTAAATTTATGAAAATTGAAATCATATCAAGCATCTTTTTTGACCACAACGCTATGAGATTAGAAATGAATTACAGGGGAAAAAACGTAAAAAACACAAACACATGGAGGCCAAACACTACGTTACTAAATAACCAAGAGATCACTGAAGAAATCAAAGAGGAAATCAAAAAATACCTACAGTTTCCTACAGCTGCTGTCATAAAGTACTGCAAATTGGGTGCTTTTAAACAGCAATAATTTGGGACTTCCCTGGCGGTCCAGTGGTTAGGACTCTGTGCTTTCACTGTTAAGGGCGTGGGTTCAATCCCTGGTCAGGGCACTAAGATCCTGCAAAAGCCGCATGGCCAAAAAATTAAAAAATAAAACAGCAGAAGTGTATTGTCTCACCATTCTGGAGGCTAGACACCCAAAATTAAGGTTTTGGCAGGCGCGTGCTGCCTCTGAAACCTGCGGTAGAATCCTTCCTTTCCTCTTCCTAGCTTCTGGTGGTGGCCAGCAATCCTTGGCATCCCTTGGTTCATGGCTGCAACAATCCAATCTCTGCCTCTGTTGTCACCTTACCATCTTCACATTGTCTTCCCCCGTACCTATCTGTGTCTGTGTCCATATTTCCTTTTTATAAAGACAGCAGTCATTTTGGATTAGGACCTCCCTAATGACCTCATCTTAATTTAACTTGATCATCTGCAAAGACCCTATTTCCAAATGAAGTCACATTCACAGGTATTCTCCTCAACAGGGGAGAATAGGGGGCTGTTGGTAGAGAGTGGGTATCCTAGGAGAAGAGAATAAAATGGGTAAAGACTTGTCAGTAGGAAATGCAGGGCATGTCCAGAAAACATCAAGTACTTCGTCCAGTTTTTTGAGAGCATGTTGCAAGTAAGAAAACATTGGGAGAGGGTCTTGTGTGCATTCGTTCTCCAGGGAATGGATAACCACTGAAGTTTTCAGTGAGAGAGTGCCCAGTTCAATCATGGGTGCCTTAAGGAGACTGTGCTGTGGCTGTGCAAAGAATGAATGGGATGGAGGAACTAGTGAAGGCAGGAAGACCGGAGAGGAAATGATTGCAGCTGCCCCAGAGAGATCAGACAGCAAATAATGAACCTGTAAAGACAGTAGGTTAGGGCATCTGCACTCACCCTCAGACCCTACAGAAGGGCTGCTTGCTTGTGGTTTGAAAATTCCCGCAATCCAGAGGGATCTCCTAGCCCCATCAGAAAAATTACTTGAAATATACTCATATATTTCTTCATCTGACTGGGTTGCTTTAAGAGTGACAGTATTTCACTTTGACAAAGATTACACATGTTGCTTACTCTGAAAGAGGCCCCAGGGTTGTTTATGACTCTCTAGAAGGCTTTTCTTTCTGCTTTTTTCTTAGTATTTTCAGACTGACTCATCAACATCTTGGACTAGAAAATGAAATTTGAAAAACGTCTTCTCCTTTAAGTTCTTAAGAGTTTTTCTGCACCGTTAGCTCAAAAGAGCATATAAAAGTGGGTTAATGGCTGAATTAAGCTGTGCCAGCCAGGCAGATATTGTCTGCATCTGAGGAGGAAGAGTCCACCCACTGTTTACCATTGTGCTTGGCTGCGATATGCTTGCAATTATGTAGGGGATCCAACAACAAAAGAAAATAAAAGTCACCAGAAATAGATGAAACGTGCCCTTGTATTCAGAAGCAGGGCCATTGCACATTTCAAAATGTCCTGTTTTCTGCTCCATGGAGAAAAGGCTCTGAGTATGTATAAAGTATCAGCCATTTTCTAAGACTAAGTAGGAATCCTATCTGCAGTTGTTTCTCTTGAGATCCTCAAATACATTTAGAATCTTCTTGGCTCTTCTCTACAGAGAAGGCTATACTTGGCTTCACCTTTCTCAGCAATTGACTTTCACAGTCATGTAGCCAGTTGGCTTGATCACTAGTTACTTCTGTTGTTCCAACATAACACAATATGCCAACACACAGGTAGCAAACAAGAAGAACAAAACTTTATAAGCCTGACACAGGTTAGCCGGAGTGCCCAGTGTTGCAAGTAGCTGGCCAGTATTCAGAAGGCCACCATCTTACAAGGAGGAAACCTTGAAAAGGAAACTTAAATTCAGATCCAAATCCCAGTGCCAATACTTGTTTTAAAGATATTCTACATTCTGTGTCAGACACTGTGCATCTATCTGTACACATTGTAGCTGATGTGTATGCTCAAGGTGTGCAGTAGACCAAAAAGCTATTACCCAGATAAACGAAGCAAATGCATTAGGCTGAGTTCTAACTGATAGCATAGCATTTATAATTGCTATTACCAGGTGATCCTGGTAGTAAAGCTGAATTCAAAACACAAAAACTACACTAAAAATGTTTGTATCAAGATTAGTGACTCAATTATTATACATTCTCTTAACACAGTGTTATAAATTCTAACCTCAAATTATTCATTGCCCTCTGGAAGAGTTAGATACCCATTTTTCAGAGTAATTTGACTTTAATACAGAAAGGTTTTGTAGACAGTTTATTCACTTATTCAACACTTTTAGCACCTTTCAGTGGTGGGAGCTGAAGTATCTCCTAAGCTATTCAATTGTCTTTTAGAATAAACAAATATATGAACACCTTAACAGCAAATATCAGTGTAGGAAAATCTACCCAAGCACTACTTTTTTTAAACCAGAAATAATCATCACACTGCATTATTCTTGTATTCAAGAACATGGAGAAATAAAGATCGCTTTAAAAAAGCTCTTTCCCTTAAAATACAATAACAGGGGGCTTCCCTGGTGACACAGTGGTTGAGAGTCCGCCTGCCGATGCAGGGGACGTGGGTTCGTGTCCCGGTCCGGGAAGATCCCACATGCCACGGAGCGGCTGTGCCCGTGAGCCATGGCTGCTGAGCCTGCGCGTTTGGAGCCTGTGCTCTGCAACGGGAGAGGCCACAACAGTGAGAGGTCTGTGTACCGCAAAAAACAAACAAACAAACAAAAAACAATAACAGGAAAGAAAAGCATTCAGAACCACTCTTTTTTAGAATTGTGTCTACTCAGGAAATAAAGACATTTATTTAGTGAAGTATAGATATTTTAAAGTAATAACAACAACTATAGGAAGATTTGCAGAGAATAATCTCTTCATGTTTACCCCCTTTTTCCTTTTTGTCTCCCTCTATTTCTTTTATCTACTTCCCTCTTTTCTTTTTCTTTCATGTTCTTCCTTGATTTGGGGCCTTTTCACTTTTACTTTCATCTTCCTTGTTAAATTTTCTTTTCTTTTTCTCTTTTTCTTTTTTCCCTTTGACTTTTCTTCTCTTTCCCCATCACATTTTGTAAATATAGTTTCATATGCAATATTATTAGCTATTTCATTAAATTTTAAACATATATTAGTTATTAAATATTTTAATAAAAAACTTCCCAAAATCCAGTCCTGTAACAAATAAAAGAATAAAACTTGAGAAGAAATTGATTTTTTTCTGCCTCTTTCTCATTTTACACAATGTTTGCAAATGACTCCACCTTTCTTATTCAAATAACAGAAGGTAAAAATAAAAGGGAAATATAAAATTACTATTTAATCAAAACCCATTATAATGAGAGCTTAAATCACATAGCTTCAGTGATATTGTTTCTCTTACATTTATATTACCAAAGGCAACACAACTGGCAAAATATTTGCCCATATTTGTCACCCTTGGTTCATAAGAAATGTGGACATTATAGAATAAAAATACTTGGTGACAGGAAATATAACAATCACAAGAAATTTTCCTAGGAAAAATGGTGCCTACAGATCAAAGCAAAACATTTGAGATACTAGCAAAACATGGTAACTTCAAAGGTTGTTCTCTGTATAGCTGTGAATCTGCTTTACATATAAAACTTGCAAGAACTTGAACACACTGAAAACATTCCAGATTAACTTCCCAGTTTGACAGAAAGCAATTAAGGGCCCAGAAAGGGAGGATAGTTTGAAACCTAAAGCCCAGAAATTCATTTTAAGATATTCCTTTCTTGGGGAATCTTCTCAGATAAAAGCATGACTGGACACTCCTAACATTTTGTTCAGGAACTGAGTTTAATTAACTACTAATGTTCAAATGAAGGAAGAAGGGCAGATGTAGATGAAGTCCAATTTGAGAATGCATTAAATACAAAAGATTATGCCAGTAATACCTGATGTTCTTTCCTTTAGGATTTGTTGCATAGATGACTCACTATCTCTCCATCTCTTTCATTACTTTTATTTATTTTTTTTATTTTTTATTTTTTTTGTGGTACGCGGGCCTCTCACTGTTGTGGCCTCTCCCGTTGCGGAGCACAGGCTCCGGACGCGCAGGCTCAGCGGCCATGGCTCACGGGCCCAGCCGCTCCGCGGCATATGGGATCCTCCCAGACCGGGGCACGAACCCGTATCCCCTGCATCGGCAGGCGGACTCCCAACCACTGCGCCACCAGGGAGGCCCTCTTTCATTACTTTTGATCAAATGGCATCAAGGCTTCTTCATTATCATCTTCCTTCTAACTGCTCATTTTCTGAGACTTCTTCAATATGCCCCAAGGACACCGCCTTTGTTGCAAATAGACTAGGGTTCAGATAAAGTATTGTTCAGAATTGATATTTCAGTACAAACACAATATACTTTTGTATTGAAGTGGAATGAATGTTAATCCCCTTTGTACATTCAATTTCTCTCTTCTTTTTCCTTGTCTCAGTGATGCCATTTTTCTTCTACAAATGTCAAAAGTTATTGCCTATGCTCTGCCCAGCATGTACCTACTAAGATTTGCAAGCTCTTTTTCTATTTGGATCCCTTCCCTGCCAAATGTAGTTTGGTTTTACTGTACATTGGGGCTTTCTTCTTTTTTGCTCTTATATTATAATGCAACCCTCAATTGTCCAACAATAATTCATCAATGAGGTAAATTGTCCTCATGGCTTATACATGAGTGCCAAGGATCCATACTTGTTGCTTGTTTAGAGCTTGTTGAGACCTTCTTCTGTGCTAAGAAAACTTTAAAAGAGCAGAGCCATGTTTTGCCCACCTGGGCATTAACAAAGAAGTGAAGCAGGGCCACTGTACGGACATGGTTCCAGCCTACTCAGCTCACCCCAGCTGAGATGATCCATCACTGTGCTTAAAATTATCCCTTTCACTGTCAAGTAAATCCAGAACAGATTACATGTCCTATTTTTGTGCTAATGTTTAATCCTCACAATACCCAAGGTAGGAAAACTAAAGGTGTAATCAATCAGTATCCCCTTCGGAGGGTAAAGTGAGCCATAGGAGGAAGATGAGATTTAAGGCACTTTCCAACATTACAAATCATGATCTAAAGCATCTATATTTATGACTATGCTTAAAGTGTTTCATCGGGGAAAAAGAATTATGAATTGGATCTGGGGGATAATAACAGTACTTAACTCATAGGGTTATAATAAGAATTAAATGAGATAATGCTTGTAAAGCACTTAACATAGTGCCTGGTTAGTACTCAAAGATGCTAGTAGTTACTAGTATTCACTATTAATTAATGTATTAATTAATGTATTATCCATTAAGCTACACTCCCTCACAGTTCCTTTTGTATTAAGTAATACAAATATCATATAAAGGTAGGCAGTGTTGTTAAGTGTTTAAACTAAACAAGAAGTGATTTTTAAAAAGCATGTATTTTTTTTCCACCCAAATTTATTTTGGGTTTTTCTAAACACAGGTATTTGATGAAGAAAATAGGATGTCACTTTTAGGAACCTAATTTTTTATATTACATTATTCTCAATAATGTGCTATCTTGCTCTTGAGACAAAATATTGGAGCTGTAGATGAACCCAAAAAACTCCACTAAAAATGTTTTCACTTTTTCCTTTTATCTCACTCCTTTAATGTGAAACTAGATAAGTACTGTCCTATTTTTCCATTCTGATAATGGTGAGGAACCTCAGAAATCAATTAAATGTCCAATAAGGCACATTTGTGATATCCGCTTGCCCTGACAACTGACAGCTGTGATATTGCTCCCTTTGGACACACATTTTTTTTCTATTAAGTACTATGGCTTAAGACTATATGTGTCTAGTTTTAAATAATTTTCTCTCATCATTTTTGTGTTCCTTTAAAAACAAGTGAGAAACAGGCAGTCTAATACACTGTTGGTAAGAGAATAAATTGCTACAACATATTTGGAGATCAATTTAACAATTTTTATTAAAATTTTAAACGTTCATACTCTCTATTCTTGCAATTTTACTTCTAGGGGTTTTCCTTACAGAAATATTTGCATAATTACACAGAAACATACATACTAGGACACTGCAAGCACTGTTTACAGTGTGATAACAGTGTCCCCAACTCAAAGTCCATCAGTAAGGGGGCTGGTTAAATATAATATGATGCATTCAGACATAGAATACTATACAGTTGTTGAAAAGATGAACTAAATAGGCATGAAAACTATGGAGGAATGGACACAAAATCACTAACAGTGGTTATTTCCCTAGCAGAGGTATTATGATGGATCTTTACTTATTTTCTTCATTATATATTTTATTAACAGCGGAATGTTCAAAATAAGAATAAATTGCTTTTGTTAGCAGGAATACACACAGATTTAAATATATAATAAATACATCTAAGCACTCAAAGCAGAGTGGTTAGTTGAGATAAAGCAGGAATAACATCCCTGCTTCTGACTTCAAGTCCAGAGTGCTTTTTTTATAACCTCATTTATAGTCTTGCAGAAGCCACATATGGCATCAATGTGTCTATCTATGAATGAGAGAAAGCAATTAGATTTGGTAAACTTTTTGTTCTTATTAAATTTACCATTCTTTAGCCCTCTAGGGCTCCTCCTTCCTTTGCCCCTGCTGGCCCCCTTAATGAGTCACCAGCCCCACCCCAGCTCCCACTGGGCACCCTTGACGACTGTACTATGGGGAATGAGTTTGTTCTCTTGAGGCAGATCCAACTGAAAATTAGTGGCTGCCTGTAGTACTGTGCTGAAAATGGTTCTGAGGACAAATGTGGAACATAGGGTCATGATCAGGTAGAGATGCTGGTCACGAGGGAGGGTGTGACATAGGGTCAAGATCAGGTAGAGATGCTGGTCACAAGGGAGGGTGTTACCACACATGCGTCTTGGATTTGCTAACTCAGACCATGAGTATCATAAAGATTATCATCTCCAGAGCTACCAGGATATTCTCAGCTTTTCCCTAGGGTTAAGGATTCAGGACATGAATAAGTTTGAAACCTGGCAAAACAAAAAGCAAACCCCCAACACATTAAGGCATTGTGTTTGGAGTAGTCATTTACATCACTATTGTTTGGTCTCCCCAGTGGCTTTGAAAAATATAGGAGAATTATCAATTGCCCAAAATTGTCCTACTCCCTTTGAATGGTTCATTTTTCCTTGAATATTAAGAATTCTTATAATCTATTTCCTGTATTATCACAGAGTCTTGGATTAATAGAATCATAGATCTATTTCATGCTTTTGCCACTGAGCATAACTATACTCAAACTGGCCCTGTTCTTATACTTTTATCTCCAGGAGGTTCTATAGCTTTAGAATTCAGCATCCTAAACTTCGTTCATATATAGATCTACTAAATTACTCCATATTACTTTATTTTAAAGTCTATCACACATCCTATTAAAGTTATACTATTCCAAATTCAACTCTTGTATATTTTATCTTCTCAGTTGAATAAATATCCAAAAATATTAACAATCAATGTTGCATTGAACCAAACTAGTGATAAATATTGTCCTTTTAAAGATTCCTAAAAATGTGAATCTTATTTACCCAAGTTCATAGCCAATGGAAATGTCTTTGAAAATTGTGAATAGATGCACTAAAATAATTTTTTTTTTAAAGTATAGGTGAGAAGGGACCAGGGGATATACAACTGACTGCTGAGTCTGGGGTTCTTTCTGTATTGAACATTTTTCTTAGTGTAGAGCCATTGAGCTTTAAGAGGACCACAAGTTTACAAAGAAAAGACTATAATTCAATAATAATTCAAGCATTCTTTTTCTTTCTTACCTTTTGTTTTGGGTGTATGGGAAGCTAAGAATGCAGCATCTCACTCTGAGTTCAGAATGACAAATAATTACTTTGATAGTTTATTTTCCAAAGCATACATATCTCCTGGGAGACCTATACTTGGCTTCAAATTTCTTAATAGGAGATTCTTACAAGTCTCTTCTTTCATGTCTGACTCCTATATGGCCTGTTTTAGGTTGAGCTAGATTAATAAAAGACAAAAGTTGCCCATAAAATTTCTGAAGTTCACTTCAACTGTTCCAAGCCAGAGCAGAAAGCTGGAAGTGCATCACGGAGGAGAGCGCAGCAATAGGGGTGCATAGGGCAAAGTGGAGAGATTCCTGCACAGAGGATGGGTGCTGACCAGCACTCACCAGCCTGAGAGGCTTGTCTGCTCACCCACCGGGGCGGGTGGGGCCTGGGAGCTGAGGCTCTGGCTACGGAGGTCAGATCCCAGGGAGAGGACGGGGGTTGGCTGCGTGAATGCAGCCTGAAGGGGGCTACTGTGCCACAGCTAGCCGGGAGGGAGTCTGGGAAAAAGTCTGGAACTACCTAAGAGGCAAGAGACAATCGTTTTGTGGTGCGCAAGGAGAGGGGATTCAGAGCACCGCCTAAACGAGCTTCAGAGATGGGAGTGAGCGAAGGCTATCAGCGCGGACCACAGAGACGGGCATGAAACGCTAAGGCTGCTACTGCCGCCACCAAGAAGCCTGTGTGCGAGCATAGGTCACTATCCACACCTCCCCTCCCGGGAGCCTGTGCAGCCCGCCACTGCCAGGGTCCCGTGATCCAGGGACAACTTCCCTGGGAGAACACACGGCACGCCTCAGCCTGGGGCAACGTCACGCCAGCCTCTGCCGCCGCAGGATCGCCCCGCATTCCGTACCCCTCCCTCCCCCCAGCCTGAGTGAGCCAGAGCCCCCCGAATCGGCTGCTTCTTTAACCCCGTCCTTTCTAAACAAAGAACAGACGCCCTCAGGGAACCTACGCGCAGAGGCGGGGCCAAATCCAGAGCTGAACCCCAGAAGCTGTGCGAACAAAGAAGAGAAAGGGAAATCTCTCCCAGCAGCCTCAGGAGCAGTGGATTAAATCTCCACAATCAAGTTGATGTACCCTGCATCTGTGGAATACCTGAAGAGACAACGAATCATCCCAAAACTGAGGTGGTGGATTTTGGGAGCAACAGCAGACTTCGGGTTTGCTTTCTGCATTTAATCTGTTTCTGGTTTTATGTTTATCTTAGTTTAGTATTTACAGTTTATTTTCATAGGTAGATTTGTTTATTGATTTGGTTGCTGTCTTCCTTTATTTTTTTAATATATAGATTTTTTTTTCTTTTTCTCTTTTTGTGAGTGTCTATATGTGTGCTTCTTTGCGTGATTTTGTCTGTATAGCTTTGCTTTTACCATTTGTCCTAGGGTTCTGTCTGTCCATTTTTTTGTTTGTTTGCTTTGTATAGTTTTTAGCTCTTGTTATCATTGGTGGGTTTGTTTTTTGGTTTGGGTGCTCTCTTCTTTCTTCTTTCTTTTTTTTTTTTATTACTTTATAATTTTTTTTTTTTTTTTTTTTTTTTTTTTTTTTTTTTGCGGTACACGGGCCTCTCACTGTTGTGGCCTCTCCTGTTGAGGAGCACAGGCTCCGGACACGCAGGCTCAGTGGCCATGGCTCACGGGCCCAGCCGCTCCGCGGCATGTGGTGTCTTCCCGGACCGGGGCACGAACCCGTGTCCCCCGCATCGGCAGGCAGACTCTCAACCACTGCGCCACCAGGGAAGCCCACTTTATAATTTTTAAAATGTTAATAATTTTTATTGTAATAACTTTATTTTATTTATTTATTTTCTCCCTTTTCGTCTGAGCCGTGTGGCTCAAAGGGTCTTGGTGCTCCGCCTGGGTGTCAGGCCTGTGACTCTGAGGTAGGAGAGCCGAGTTCAGGACATTGGTCCACCAGAGAACTCCCAGCCCCATGTAATATCACACGGCAAAAGCTCTCCCAGAGATCTCCATCACAGTGCTAAGACCCAACTCCACTCAACGACCAGCAAGCTACAGTGCTGGACACCCCATGCCAAACAACTAGCAAGACAGGAACACAACCCTATCCATTAGCACGGAGGCTGCCTAAAGTCATAATAAGGTCACAGACACCCCAAAACACACCACTGGACGTGGTCCTGCTCACCAGAAAGACAAGATCCACCCTCATCCAACAGAACACAGGCACCAGTCCCCTCCACCAGGAAGCCTACATAAGCCACTGACCAAACTTAACCACTGGGGGCAGACACCAAAAACAACAGGAACTACGAACCTGCAGCCTGAGAAAAGGAGACCCCAAACACAGTAAGTTAAGCAAAATAAGAAGACAGAGAAACACACAGCAGATGAAGGAGCAAGGCAAAAACCCACCAGACCAAACAAATGAAGAAGAAACAGGCAGTCTACCTGAAAAAGAATTCAGAGTAATGATAGTAAAGATGATCCAAAATCTTGGAAATAGAATGAAGAAAACACAAGAAACGTTTAACAAGGACCCAGAAGAACTAAAGAGAAAACAAACAATGATGAACCACACAGTAAATGAAATTAAAAATTCTCTAGAAGGAATCAATGGCAGAATAACTGAGGCAGTAGAACGAATAAGTGACCTGGAAGATAAAATAGTGGAAATAACTACTGAAGAGCAGAAAAAAGAAAGAGGAATGAAAAGAGTTGAGGACAGTATCAGAGACCTCTGGGACAACATTAAATGCACCAACATTGAATTATAGGGGTCCCAGAAGAAGAAGAGAAAAAGAAAGGGACTCAGAAAATACTTAAAGAGATTATAGTTGAAAACTTCCCTAATATGGGAAAGGAAATAATCAATCAAGTCCAGGGAGCGCAGAGAGTCCCACACAGGATAAATCCAAGGAGAAACATGCCAAGACACATATTAAGCAAACTATCAAAAATTAAATACAAAGAAAAAGTATTAAAAGCAGTGAGAAAAACAACAAATGACATGCTAGGGAATCCCGATAAGGTTAACAGCTGATCTTTCAGCAGAAACTCTGCAAGCCAGAAGGGACTGGCAGGACATATTTAAAGTGATGAAGGAGAAAAACCTACAACCAAGATTACTCTACCCAGCAAGGATCTCATTCAGATTTGACAGAGGAATTAAAAGCTTTATAGACAAGCAAAAGCTAAGAGAATTCAGCACCACCAAACCAACTTTACAACAAATGCTAAAGGAACTTCTCTAGGCAGGACACACAAGAGAAAGAAAAGACCTACAATAACAAAACCAAAACAATTAAGAAAATGGTAATAGGAGCATACATATCGATAACTACCTTAAATGTAAATGGTTTAAATGCTCCAACCAAAAGACATAGACTGGCTGAATGGATACACAAACAAGACCCATATATATGCTGTCTACAAGGGACCCACTTCAGACCTAGGGACACATACAGACTGAAAGTGAGGAAATGGAAAAAGATATTCCATGCAAATGGAAATCAAAAGAAAGCTGGAGTAGCAATACTCATATCAAACAAAATAGACTTTAAAATAAAGACTATTGCAAGAGACAAAGAAGGACACTACATAATGATCAAGGGATCAATCCAAGAAGAAGATATAACAATTGTAAATATTTATGCACCCAACGTAGGAGCACCTCAATACATAAGGCAAATACTAAAAGCCATAAAAGGGGAAATCGACAGTAACACAATCATAGTAGGGGGTTTTAACACCCCACTTTCACCAATGGACAGATCATCCAAAATGAAAATAAATAAGGAAACACAAGCTTTAAATGATACATTAAACAAGATGGACTTAACTGATATTTATAGGACATTCCATCCAAAAACAACAGAATGCACTTTCTTCTCAGTGCTCATGGAATATTCTCCAGGATAGATCATATTTTGGGTCACAAATCAAGCCTTGGTAAATTTAAGAAAATTGAAATCATATCAAGTATCCTTTCTGACCACAATGCTATGAGACTAGATATCAATTCAAGGAAAAAATTTGTAAAAAATACAAACACATGGATGCTAAACAATACGCTACTAAATAACCAAGAGATCACTGAAGAAATCAAAGAGGAAATCAAAAAATACCTAGAAACATATGACAATGAAAACATGATGACCCAAAACCTATGAGATGCAGCAAAAGCAGTTCTAAGAGAGAAGTGTATAGCAATACAATCCTACCTCAAGAAACAAGAAACATCTCAAATAAACAACCTAACCTTACACCTAAAGCAATTAGAGAAAGAAGAACAAAAAATCCCAAAGTTAGCTGAAGGAAAGAAATCATAAAGATCAGATCAGAAGTAAACGAAAAAGAAACAATAGAAATGAAGGAAACAATAGCAAAGATCAGTAAAACTAAAAGCTGGTTCCTTGAGAAGATAAACAAAATTGATAATCCATTAGTCAGACTCATTAAGAAAAAAAGGCAGAAGACTCAAATCAATAGATTAGAAATGAAAAAGAAGTAACAACTAACACTGCAGAAATACAAAGGATCATGAGAGATTATTACAAGCAACTATATGCCAATATATTGGACAACCTGGAAGAAATGGACAAATTCTTAGAAAAACACAACCTTCCGAGACAGAACCATGAAGAAATAGAAAATATAAAGAGACTAATCACAAGCACTGAAATTGAGACTGTGATTAAAAATCTTCCAACAAACAAAAGCCCAGGACCAGATGGCTTCACAGGTGAATTCTATCAAACATTTAGAGAAGAGCTAACACCTATCCTTCTCAAATTCTTTAAAATATAGCAGAGGGAGGAACACTCCCAAACTCATTCTATGAGGCCACCATCACCCTGATACCAAAACCACACAAAGATGTCATAAAAAATGAAAAGGCCAATATCACTGATGAACATAGATGCAAAACTCCTCAACAAAATACTAGCAAACAAAATCCAATGGCACATTAACAGTATCATACACCATGATCAAGTGGTGTTTATCCCAGGAGTGCAAGGATTCTTCAATATTCACAAATCAATCAATGTGATACACCGTATTAACAAACTGAAGGAGAAAAACCATATGATCATCTCAGTAGATGCAGAAAAGCTTTTGACAAAATTCAACACCCATTTATGATTTAAAAAAAACCTCCAGAAAGTAGGCACAGAGGGAACTTACCTCAACATAATAAAGTCCATATATGACAAACCCACAGCCAACATCGTCCTCAATGGTGAAAAACTGAAACAATTTCCTCTAAGATCAGGAACAAGACAAGGTTGTGTACTTTCACCACTATTATTCAACATAATTACAGAAGTTTTAGCCACAGCAATCAGAGAAGAAAAAGAAATAAAAGGAATCCAAACTGGAAAAGAAGAAGTAAAGCTGTCACTGTTTGCAGATGACATGATACTATACATAGAGAATCCTAAAGATGCTACCAGAAAATTTCTAGAGCTAATCAATGAATTTGGTAAAGTTGCAGGATACAAAATTAATGCACAGAATTCTCTTGCATTCCTATAAACTAATGATGAAAAATCTGAAAGTGAAATTAAGGAAACACTCCCATTTACCATGGCAACACAAAGAATAAAATACCTAGGAATAAACCTACCTAACGAGACAAAAGACCTGTATGTGAAAACTCTAAGACACTGATGAAAGAAATTAAAGATGCCACAAACAGATGGAGAGATATACCATGTTCTTGGATTGGAAAAGTCAACATTGTGAAAATGACTATACTACCCAAAGCAATCTACAGATTCAATGCAATCTCTATCAAACTACCAATGGCATTTTTCACAGACCTAGAACAAAAAATTTCACAATTTGTATGGAAACACAAAAGACCCCGAATGGCCAAAGCAATCTTGAGAAAGAAAAGTGGAGCTGGAGTAATCAGGCTCCCAGACTTCAGACTATACTACAAAGCTACAGTAATCAAGACATTATGGTACTGGCAGAAAAACAGAAATATAGATCAATGAAATAGGATAGAAAGCCCAGAGATAAACCCACGCACATATGGTCACCTTGATAAAGGAGGCAAGAATATACAGTGGAGAAAAGACAGCCTCTTCAATAAGTGGTGCAGGGAAAACTGGACAGCTACATGTAAAAGAATGAAATTAGAACACTCCCCTAACACTATACACAAAAATAAACTCAAAATGGATTAGGGACCTAAATGTAAGGCCAGACACTATAAAACTCTTAGAGGAAAACATAGGCAGAACACTGTATGACATAAACCACAGCAAGATCTTTTCTTTTTTTGGCAGTACGCAAGCCTCTCACTGTTGTGGCCTCTCCCGTTGCGGAGCACAGGCTCCGGACGTGCAGGCTCAGTGGCCATGACTTACGGGCCTAGCTGCTCCGTGGCATGTGGGATCTTCCCGTACCAGGGCACGAACCCGTGTCCCCTGCATTGGCAGGGGAACTCTCAACCACTGAGCCACCAGGGAAGCCCAGCAAGATCCTTTTTGAACCACTTCCTAGAGAAATGGAAATAAAAACAAAAATAAACAAATGGGACCTAATGAAACTTAAAAGCTTTTTCACAGCAAAGGAAACTATAAACAAGACAAAAGGACAACTCTCAGAATGGGAGAAAATATTTGCAAATGAAGCAACTGACAAAGCATTAATCTCCAAAATATACAAGCAGCTCATGGAGCTCAATATCAGAAAAACAAACAACCCAATCCTAAAATGGGCAGAAGACCTAAATAGACATTTCTCCAAAGAAGATATACAGATGCCAACCAACACATGAAAGGATGCTCAACATCACTAATCATTGGAGAAATGCAAATCAAAACTACAATGAGGTATCACCTCACATCAGTCAGAATGGCCATCATCAAAAAGTCTACAAACAATAAATGCTGGAGAGGGTGTGGATGAAAGGGAACCCTCTTGCACCGTTGGTGCAAACGTAAATTGATACAGCCACTATGGAGAACAGTATGGAGGTTCCTTAAGAAACTAAAAATAGAACTACCATACGACCCAGCAATCCCACTACTGGGCATATACCCTGAGAAAGCCATAATTCAAAAAGAGTCATGTACCACAATGTTCATTGCAGCTCTATTTACAATAGCCAGGACATGGGAGCAACCTAAGTGTCCATCAACAGATGAGTGGATAAAGAAAATGTGGCACATATATACAATGGAATATTACTCAGCCATAAAAAGAAATGAAACTGAGTTATTTGTAGTGAGGTGGATGGACCTAGAGTCTGTCATACAGAGTGAAGTAAGTCAGAAAGAGAAAAACAAATACCGTGTGCTAACACATATATATGGAATCTGAAAAATAAATGGTTATGAAGAACCTAGGAGTTGGAGAGGAATAAAGATGCAGACATAGAGAATGGACTTGAGGACACGGGGAGGGGCAAGTGTAAGCTGGGACAAAGTGAGAGAGTGGCATGGACATATATACACTAGCAAAGGTAAAATAGATAGCTAGTGGGAAGCAGCCACGTGATACAGGGAGATCAACATGGTGCTTTGTGACCACCTAGAGGGGTGGGATAGGGAGGGTGGGAGGGAGACGCAAGAGGGAGGAGATCTGGGGATATATGTATATGTATAGCTGATTCACTATGTTTTAAAGCAGAAACTAACACACCATTGTAAAGCAATTATACTCCAATAAAGATGTTAAAAAAATAATAGATAGAAAAAGTCACAAACAAACCACATCTAACAAGAAAACAAAACAAAAGAAAACAAAAACACCAAAGTGCTGCTAGTTTAAAGAACTGGTAAGTTTATCAGATCCTAACCAATCAATTCCTAGCCTATTTAATTTCTAATTAATTAACCCATTCCAACTCAATTCCTCACTCCCAGGGACCAGAAAAGCTCTTATAAATCAAAGATTTTATTTATTTATTTGTTTGTTTGTTTGTTTGTTTATGGCTGCTCCAGGCGGCATGCAGGATCTTAGTTTCCCCTGTATTCGGAACTTGTAGTCTCAACCACTGGACCGCCAGGGAAGTCCGAAGTCAAAGATAACTTGATATCTACTAATGAAGAAATGTGAAAATATCACCCCCTTTAATTCTTTTCACACAGGACCAGATTCTATAAAATGCCAAATATGCTAAGAATTGGGGACATTCATCTAATATTTTGCTTAAATCTCACTGTAAGCCCAATGGAACCTGAAGATATTTGAATTCTCTCTATTGCACACACACACAAATACATACACACAATTTTTTTTTTACTAAAACTGAAATTGCAAGGCATTTCTCATCTGACTTGAGTAAAATTATCCTTAATATTTTTACACATCTCCAAAGGAAGTCCTTTTTCAAAAAGCTAATCCCATTTATGTCTGTAGGAATTGGAGTACAAAATATAAAGTACCTAGACCTGAGATGTTGTAAATCATGAGTTGCTGTTTCCAAAGAATCTAAAGCTCAAACCACAAGGTTGATACACAGTCAAATTCCTGCATTTTGCTGCCTTTCTTCAAAACTCCAAACTCAAAACTTCACTGAAATAATTTCTAAAACAGGCTGAGGAAATGTGAGGCTACGTGTGCTGTCACACTTAATACACGGAGGCCAGTGGTGTTAGATATGTTCTGGGGTAAAGAGGAACAGGAACTGTATTTTTAAGATTTATATTAGACAATGGTCCAGCTCACTTTAATTTATAAAAAAATAATAACATATAATTCATATACCATACAACCATTACCACTATCTAATTCTAAAACATTTTTATCCCCCTCCAAAGAAATCCCATACCATTGGCAGTCGCTCTCCCTCTCCCCCAGCCCCTGGCAACCACTAATCTGCTTTCTATCTCTATAGATTTGCCTATTTTGGACATTTCATATAAATGGAATCATATAATATATGGCCTTTGGCATTTGGCTTATTTCACTTAGCTTAATGTTTTCAAGGTTTATCCATGTTGTAGGAATATCAGCACTGCATCACTTTTATAGCTAAATTTCATTGTATGGATGGATATACCATATTTTGTTTATCTATTCATCAACTGATGGACATTTGGATTGTTTCCACCTCTTGGCTATGTGAATAGCGCTGCTATGAATAAAATACAAGCATTTTTTTTGAGTATCTGTTTTCAGTTCTTTTGAGACTATACCTAGAAGTGGTATGGTAATTTTATGCCTAACTTTTTGAGAAACTGCTAAACTGTTTTCCACAGCAGCTGCACCATTTTACATTCATACTAGCAATGTATGGGGATTCCAAGTTCTCCACATTCTTGCCAACACTTGTTAATTGTCTGTCTTTTTTTTTTTTTTTTTTTTTTTACGGTACGCGGGCCTCTCACTGTTGTGGCCTCTCCCATTGAGGAGCACAGGCACCGGACGCGCAGGCTCAGCGGCCATGGCTCACGGGCCCAGCTGCTCCGTGGCATGCGGGATCTTCCCGGACCGGGACACGAACCCGTGTCCCCTGCATCGGCAGGTGGACTCTCAACCACTGCGCCACCAGGGAAGCCCTGTCTGTCTTTTTGATTAGAGCTCTCCTAGTTGGTGGAAAGTAATATCTCTTTGTGGTGCTGATTTTCATATTCCTGATGACTAATGATGTTGAGCATCTTTTCATGTGCTTCTTGGCCCTTTGTATATCTTCTTTGCAGAGATGTCTATCCAGATCCTTTGCCCACTTTTTACTTGGGTTACTTGTCTTTTTATTGTTATGATTTCATTTTGTGTGCTTGTCAAGAGCCAGACCCACACATAATCAATATTTAAGAATAAAAGAAACTGTTAGATCTCAATAGGGGGAAAAAAAGCCAGATTTCCTTTTCTTTCAATGTAGAAAAAGATATACTTACTAGGTTTTCTTTTAAACACACAGTAAAATGACTTAATTGTTAATATTTTTGTGAGTTAAAATATTTAGATAGTTCAATTTTATTTGTAATATATGAACTAACAATATCTACCTTACAGGACTGTTGTAAGAACTAAATGGAATATAAATGGAATCATACAATATGTGGCCTTTGGTGTCTGGCTTATTTCATTTAGTTCACCACTGTATCCCTAGAGCTTCATATAGTGTATCGTATATAATAAGCACTCAAAAACAGAACGAATTTGCAAGTACCTAGTAGAGTCCCACAAGCACATCAGTTTCCTCTTCAGGAAACTTGAAGGAGGAAAGAATAACCACACTAGAAGAGCCCCTTGAACTATTTAGATTGTGGTACAATATGAGTTGAGTCGCTTGCCACTTAAATACTATGAGATTTATGGAGCCGAGAGGTTTAAAGGATGTGAATGTGGAACTCTACCTATCTTCAATGAAAAATGAATATGTTGGAGAATGTTTGGGTTTGGAAAGTTAAAAAGGTCCCCATAGGCTACAGTGTTCCTAACTTTGTGACATTGAGTCACTTGGCAACAAACTTCCTGACTTGATGTTCTGAGTGTCAGGGAATTAGACACTCAGTGAGGAAGTGCCCATCATCATGGCGCCTTAAATGGAGAATGGAAAAGCTAGCATGCGAGGTCTCTTAAGACACTGAGGTGGCTTGAAGACAGAGATATTGTTTGTTTTCTGGAAGTGGTTTCAGGGGTACTGTCATAACTGATATTTTATAATTGATATTTTGATTGATAATTGCAATTTCAGGAATCTGTCTCATTATCCCCCAGCCCCCATATAACTAGTTTTATCCTCCAGAAATATTAAGAGGATATTGCATAAATCAGGAAAATTTATTTCCCACCTTCTAATATTATTAATGTCAATGCACACAGCCCAACACAACTAAAAAATCCTTTGTACACATCTTTATAAGCAGTATGTGACTCTGGACCTGAGAAGGGAATCTACTTATTGCAAAGTGGAAATGTCATTCTCTGTGATATAAAATTGCCTGTTAGGAGCATGGCAGTTATACAGCTTAAGTCTATACAGTTTAAATTAACACAACACGAATAGCTGAAGGCACAAATTAAAAATCATTAGTTTTTTATACTTAAAATATAAAAAAATATATTTTAATTTTTAAAAAGTACTCTGTTAATCAACAAACTTTATGTTGCATTTTTTTTTTTTTTTTTTTTTTTTTTTGCGGTACGCGGGCTTCTCACTGTTATGGCCTCTCCCGTTGCGGAGCACAGGCTCCGGACACGCAGGCTCAGCGGCCATGGCTCACGGGCCTAGCCTATCCGCGGCATGTGGGATCTTCCCGGTCCGGGGCACGAACCCGTATGCCCTGCATCGGCAGGCGGACTCTCAACCACTGCACCACCAGGGAAGCCCTGTGTTGCACTTTTTAAAAGAAGATCTGATTTTGATAAAAGAAGTATTTTAAATTGCTGAATAATAACCTTTGAAACAAAAGGAAACTTACCTCTTAAAGCTACTAGACACAGGCAAGCATTGTGAATCTACAAATCTCTTTTAGTTCCAAACCTAATCTGTAGTTAATTTCTTTTCTTCAGGAAACACCAGGCAGCTGAAAGACCAAGTTATTCTGGTAAATTTGATGAGCTCCCCAAGGTCAATGATTTGGAATACATCTTCTAGCAATGACCCGAGGCTTAACATCTACTAATTCTGTGCTACTCTAAGACAGTTCTTACCTTACTGGGTCTGAAAAGCAGAATTTCCTTTTAACCTCTGGTATTTCTTAGCAGTTTCTGCCTGTGGTATGATCACCTGATGGTGTAATTTTAGCCAGCTGTGTGTATTCTTGGGTGTTGTCTCTCTTAAAGAACATTCAGAAAAAAGGAATGGCTAGTTACAAACAGGTGATCGTGTTAGCAGAGGTTTATGGCAGAATTAGACAAAAGCTATTGGAAAGAAGGTGTACATTGTGGAGGAGAGGGTAGCATATCCAATAATGTAAAAAATCATTAGAAATAAAACTGAAAAAACAAAGACCTATGAAGACAGGTAAACGACTGTTTTTACCTAGGGATCAAATTCTTAGAAATTGAAGCCACAAAAGATAATTATGTGGCTTTGCAAGCACTCTTTTACTCAGAAACAGCAGTTTTTGTCTAATAAGGCTGCAGGTGCAGAGAGGTGGTAGATGATAGCCATGGAAACATCATCCCTGGGACAACTGGGTGCAGTGAGGGGTGGCAGGGTGGCCCGCACACATGGGCAGAAGCAGGCTGTTGTTTTAACATGACCAGTCATGTCCACGGCTCTCGCAGTAGTTAGTTCTAAATTGAATTTTGCTTCTCGGGTATGTTTTTCACTTGGGAAATTCAAAACAAGGTCAACAAAGGAATCCATGGCATTGGCATGTTTTAGACACTAGGTGGAATGAATAAAAGAGTTCTCAGGATTCAGGCAATTAAATCGGTTCATCTGTTTTATTCCCCAATCTCTCTCTTTTTTTTTTTTTTTTTTTTGTGGTACACGGGCCTCTCACTGCTGTGGCCTCTCCCGTTGCGGAACACAGGCTCCGGACGCGCAGGCTCAGCGGCCATGGCTCACGGGCCCAGCCGCTCCGCGGCATGTGGGATCTTCCCAGACCAGGGCACGAAACAGTGTCCCCTGCATCGGCAGGCAGACTCTCAACCACTGCGCCACCAGGGAAGCCCCCCCAATCTCTTTATTATTTTTAAAAGCCTATTCTGGATTTTATTTCATAAAGTACTGTGTTCCTCTGAAGTTGTATGTGAATGCTACCCTTATAGGGATAAGGGCGTGGTTTCAAACACATGAGATAAAAGCTTGCCTCTTGACAAATACTACTTTTGTAAATTATATCTTTCCTCTCTTGTATTAGATACTTAAGGATCTGGAAAGTTTTTCTAAAAACATGTTCTTCAAAGTCATAGCATCCAACAAGGATGATTATGCTTATTATACTTACACGAGGCAGAAGTGGAAATTGTTGAAACAATTTGTCCAAATGATCTAACAAATTCACAATTGAGTTATAATGCATCCTGAATTGCTAGGGTGCTATCTTAATGAATTTTGCTGCTGTTTGTTCAAATAAAACGGTATTGATTTTAAGGCAATCACAACTGAGATATAGTTCAAATTTCTAATAATTTTCTCAGCAATACAGTTTCATTTCTCACCTGGAAGTAAAAACATGTGTAAATATGTTGAAATTGTATATTTTGGTAGTACAGTCTCTACATTTTCATAAATTAAAAAAAATTAGAAGATGGGAGCTTAGTTGGGAGTCAAAGTAAGAAAAGATATATTAATATATAAGATCCTTCTTATACTTTTAATTTATTGATACAATGGTAAGGTGAAGAAATCATAGAGTCCCATAGAGGTAAAAATATGTTATGATATTGAGGCTAACTTTGAAAGCAGAACAATACCTGTGTCTCTATCAAGTAAACCTAAGAGGTGGGGTTTATTTAATTGGTTGACTGAATTTTTTAAATTCTGAATTTCCAGATGACCACCTCCACCAACTAGTTCCTTTGCTTCAGCTAGAGTACCATTCATAGGCATAGATTATTTATAGTGAACAATTACCCCATATTCACTATCCTAAGATAAAGAAGGGATATAATTAGGCTAGATAACATCCCTATAATACTATAAAAATTACTGAAATTATGGTCATTGAGTTTCATTCTTCTGGAGCAAGTAAAAGCAATTTTTAAAAATGACTGAAATTAATACTCCTTCTGAGGGAAAACTGAAAATAAGTGCATAATTAAGCATATACAAAGAAAAAACCTTATTCAATAATTGTAATAGAACAATTAAATTTATATTGATTTTAACATCAATGACAAACATATGTTCAAACATTATTGTCAATTACCTACATCACATTGTTATTGACAATTATTAGTCATAGCAAGACAAACATTTTCATGAATACAAAATATCATGGAAAATGTCACAGAATGCAAAATAACACTTTGCAGTTGTCTAGTTCTTTTTGTTTATCAAAGTGTTTTCACATTTACTATATTATTTTATTCTCAATTTTTTTATACCTCACGCATTTGCACATAATTAAAAATTTCTTTCCACTGAAGAAAAACTAACCAAATATCCAAAAACTCTTCTGCCAGTTTTTTTTAACCTAAGTTGTTTTTCAAATGTTGCTCCTTTGATTAACTCCTGTCTCACTGTCTCTGCTTTCCCTTGTTTTATCCTCTGGGAAATATGCTGCTTCAGGAAAATCTTTATCCTCATGATCATAATTCTTTCATGTTTTCTTTCCTTCTCCCATTGAAAAGGACCACTTAAAGTCTTCCTTGGTAACTATGGCATATTCTTCTTTGTATTATTACACCGATCATATTGTTTTGCCACCAGATGTATTGTATCGATACTACTCAGGCTATTTCCTGTATTTCCCTAATTTGTACCTTTCACTCAGAACATAACATGGAGCAGAGACAATAAAGATTCAGTAAGGAATCAAGTTTAAAATCAATTGTGTTTGCTATATGATAAAGGCTGTATCTATTTGCTCTGATTTCTTTTAAGACATCAGAAACACTATATTCTATACTTTCATGTTTTTATTACAACTATTCCTTGGTTGAAACAGCTGTAAAGTACATATAACAGTATGTACTTAATAAGTTGTTGTTAGCATAGAAATATCCTTAAGATACTATTTGCTGAATTGTCATTAAAATGGGTCACCAGTCTACATGAAACCAGACCTACCAAGATGATTACTTGTCTTATTTTTACACTTCTTCATTTAACATTTCCTCTGCCCAAACTAACATCTTATTTATTTTTGTGATGTTTTTACTGGGACAGTGGTATCAGTTACTTCTCCAGATTTATTGGTTTATAAAATCTTAGAACATCTGTGTTGAGTCTATTGGCTGGTATGATTGTACAAGTTAGAAGAACTTATAATCTCATCAGTACTATATTTGTTCAAGATTTGTGCTTTCTCTATATGTTCAGTTGTTTAGTTGTACTCAGAAACCAGATTATCTACTACTTTATTCTTGATGTCATCTTGTGTACAAATTACCCAACCATGAATTTCCATGGAAATTATTTGTGGCAAATGTTGACTTGTATTGGCCAGAGCCTTTTGCTTCCACCACTGCCATTGGTGCCCCTTGCGTGTCTCACAATGACTGTTATAGTTCATGCTGAGGAAATGTGTGATTGACCATGAAAAAACACAGTGTCATTTTCACTTGTTTTATCTTTTTAAATTGGACTCTGTGAATGACTTGCTAAAACATATGTGGATTACTAGATCTACTATGAAATATCTATGTTGTTAGCCCTTTCACACTGTATTTTCTTAACAAGTTGTGGGAATAGGCTATAAGGGTGGATTTTAAGAGATAGTAATTGTTGCAAGGGTGGTCGCCACAGTACTATAAACTTCTTTACTGTCTTTACATGTTATAATCACAGGTGATATTTGAACTTAATCCAGTGCCATTTCCATCTTGTTCAAATGAGAAAATGGCTCCTGTGGGAATTCTTTGACTGTTTCCACCTGCTACAGGGTATTAGCAGATTAGACCAAACATTGGGAGGTGCCCTGTGTCATCTAAGCGAACAATGGCACATTTGTTTGTCTTTCTACCTTCAAGGATATTTGAAGGTCAACTTCTAAAGAGAGTGTTTTGTGAACCTAAAAACAGCCATGTTCTTGTGTAGAAATGGACAGATACTTGACCCAAAGGAGGATCTTCCAACCATATAACTATAAATAGGAAAGAAAGCCTAACATGACAGTTTTCTTTGTGTCTGCTTTTTCAGCATGCTGAGGGCTTCACCCACCCCTAGACATCTCCCGCCCGGGGAGCGCCTGTCTTAGAGATGCCCAGGATCACATTGAAGCTGTGAACAGTGGTCAGCACTCCTATCCTACAATTGACACAGGAGAAAATCCAAAAGAAGTGGTGAAAGAAGTGTTTTTTCTTTCCACAATTTTGCATTCTATAAAGGCTTGAAATGTGCAGGTTTCTCAATACTGTTTCTACACTGATAAATGACAATATAATAGCAATTAAATCATTTAATGGGTGGTATTCCTGGAATTTCTCATGTCCCCAATGCAGAAAGGATGGTAAGGATCTGCAGAAATCATGCAATTGGCCTTTATTTCCTTTTCCATAAAATGGAAAGCATAATGGGTAACTCCTTCTTATGTAATAGGATGTTTTATACACATTTAAGAAATGTTCATTGGGGACTTCCCTGGTGGCACAGTGGTTAAGAATCCGCCTGCCAATGCAGGGGACACGGGTTCAATCCGTGGTCCGGGAAGGTCCCACATGCTGCGGAGCAAATAAGTCCGTGTGCCACAACTACTGAGCCTGTTCTCCACGAGCCACAACTACTGAGCCTGCGCGCCTAGAGCCCCTGCTCTGCAACAAGAGAAGCCACTGCAATGAGAAACACACGCACTGCAACGAAGAGTAGCCCACGCTCGCTGCAACTAGAGAGAGCCCGCGCACAGCAACGAAGACCCAATGCAGCCAAAAATAAATAAATTATAAAAAGAAAAAAAAGAAATGTTCATTGGAGAAATGAATCCTATGGGCAGACAGTTCTTAAGATCCATAAATATCTTATTATGCTTGACATCTGTAATACTAGATGAAAGAAAATGCTTTTTCTTTTTACTTTCTTATTGAAGAAAACAATGATATTTTTTAAAAGTTGATATACCGTGACAGCTGGCAGAAGACACTCAAAAGTGCGGTCTGTGAGGATTAGCATTACAGTAAACAGTAAATGGGTAACTGCAAGAGTGACTTGTTTGGGTTGTCAAAGGGTTATGTGAGAGATGTAAGTGCTAATATTAGAGGCACATGGCTAATTCCATATGCCTCCAGAAAAAGGAGACTGCACTTCGGTTTGCTTATTGAAGAAGAAATTATTTTAAACAGTTGTGTCATGCCTCATTTTGTAGTTCATTAGAAAAAAAAAAAAAAAGCTTAGCTTAAAATCGGTGAAGCCTGAGGAATAAAATCTCCATACGAATAAACATTCAAATATGTTTCTTGTCAAGAAACAAGGACCTTCAGTGACCAGGGTCCTGTCTTCTTGCTGTGGAGAGTTTTCCATATGTCCAGAGGAGGAGATGTGGCCAAGCTTCAGCTGGACGCAGGTGCAGCCACTCTTCCACAGAGAAGGAACAATGTCCGGAGTTAGCCGACACTGGTTTGTCATACCCCATGGTGACTGCCAGTCGTTTGCCGGCTTTTGTCTATTCTTTGTGTACTGCTTGACTCAGCTTGAGCCAAAGAATCAGCAGCTAAAGCTGGAGCCTACCTTTCTGCAGAGAGCGTAATGTTTGATGTTTCTGGACATTTTTGCAACACGTAACCCCTACCCCGAGCTCCTGCTGCCTTACAAGCACTTCTCACATGAAAGTACAAGACTTTAAAACAGTACCTTCCACACACTATACGCCCATTTAGGAGGCAAGCAGACATTGTTACAGTGTTTTCTGACAGCTGGCTGTCCATCTGGTGTTTGATGTGTGGCAGAAAAGCACGGTGGGGTAATAAGGGAGATGCTGTTTCTCTAGGTGACAACCTGGCGTTCCTGAGAGCAGACTCCCCTGGGCTCCCTGACCTTCTGCCCAGCACGCTGCCTCTCCCCACAGGACCCTAGACTGTCTTCTTAGTGCAGTGCAGCTAAGCTCTTTCTATGTGCCTACCTGGCTTTTCATTGATTCACAATTTCTTGATGACAACAAATATTTCAACCACTTTATGATGGTGCTGTCAGCATGAATGTGTTGGTAAAGGTTTTTAACAATTCCATTCTTTTTATTTGTGCCTGAAATTCTCCTTTATTATTATTCATTTGTGAACAGCTTCTGGTCTTTCCATTACATTTACGTTAGGCAAAAAGCTATCACCTTGCAAACTGTGTCAGGCCAAAGATAAATTTTTTTTAAACTTTGGTAATTTTCAGTTTACTATGCTTGAAGTTTATAAATAGTTCAGATATATGAATACACATTGCTATATTATGCATACCCAGTTTAAGAATTGTTCAGAGAGATATCTTCAAAAACAATTACATTAAAAAAATTGTACTTAGTGTCTACAAAATATTTTGCCTATGGACTGAGTGGAGCTTTCACCGCCATGTTCTTGTACCTTTCAGCAACCTTTCTCAGAGCCACCAGCAGACTTCCCCTTATGTCTTTTTTTTTCTTTTGATCACACTGCGCCGTATGCAGGATTCCCTGACCAGGGATCCAACCTACGTGCCCCACCCCCTGCAGTGGAAGCCCGGAGTCTTAACTACAGGATCGCCAGGGAAGTCCCAGACTTCACCTTATGTTTTATTGGCCAAAAGAGCATTGCTTGCCCATGCCTAGGCCAAACCTGACAAAAGAATGGTGCCATGATAATTAACTTATATCAATCAAGACTCACCAACTAGGCTTGGAGGTGGTGCTAGCTCCTCCTGAAGGACATGGCTTCCAGGAAGAGGGCAGACACCTGAGAGAAGTCAGAATTCATAGGAAGGAAGAAGGGGTGTAGGAAAAGGGGGGCCCAGAGTAAAGTTGGTAGGCAAGGTCTCCTGTACACACTATGCATAGAGTATAACAGTGTCCATGTCCTTGATTATATTTTAAGTGCAATTGAAATGTCTATCTGTGATGGCTCCTGTTATATAGTCCCATCTCTTCTCAACTACCAAAATCAATAGTGAATTTATTGTGTATTTCTGTGGGGGGAGTTGAGAGCAGGGGAATGGAACAAAGTCCAATTAAACTCAGTTACTGCTAGTAGCTCCCCCAATATGCATTCTCTCCTCTGCCTAAGGGCTCATTTGAATTAAGTCTGAATATTGAAATTACTAGTGTTCAGAAGTATGAATTAGATGAGCTTCCCAGGAAAACTATAACTATTCCTTACTCATGGTTGACCAGGAGGATCCCTGAAGAGTAAAAACAGAGCAAACAAATTGGCATTTAGAATTTAGGGCATTTTGATTAGCCACATAGACTCTTTGTCACACATAAATTTTGGGGTGAGGAAGGAAGCCAACATATGAAAAAAGATGAAGAAAACTGTATGGAAGAAAATGGCAATGAATGAAAGGTGGAAGAGAGACAGTAACAGTGCACATATGTGAGAGGGAGGGAAGGAGCTGCGTGCTTTTGTCACTATTATGTTGCTATGGTAATGAAGCAAAATTGGGCTGATGCTGCTCTACTGGTTTTGTTTTGAATGAGAAACCAACTCTGAGCAAGCAGAATGACAAATTAAGTCTTCAGTAAGCCTAAAAGACAGTCTAGCTGTATTTCATCTAAAATTTCAATGTAAACTTTATAAGAACTCCTACGTTCCTTTGAAATAATAAAATCTAAAAAGATTCTGAAGACTTACACAGCAATATTAAAGTTTCTTTTTGTGATTTAACAGTGAATGAAAACTTCTCAATTATAAAATACATGCTTGCTGCAGAAAAAAATTTAAATAAATAAACAAAAATAGCAGATGATAAAGAAAAAAGGGCACCTGATCCTGGCTGTTAATGTTTTCATGTGTAGCTCTTCAGTCTTTTCATTTATATGTTTTTACCAATTGAGATTGTACTTTATTTTTGTATGTTGAATATTTAGGTTAATTCTAGTTTTTCACTGTCTTAGCTTGGGCTTCTATAACAAATTACCATAGGGTGGGTGGCTTATATGACAAATATTTATTATTTCTCACAGTTCTGGAGGTTAGGAAGTCCAAGGTCAAAGTGTCAGCAAATTCAGTGTCTGGTGAGAGCAGGCAGTGTCTCCTTGGTTTGCAGACAGCCACCTTCTGATTGTATCCTTATGTGGCACAGAGTAGAGAGAAAGAGAGGGCAAGCTCTCTTGCCTCTTCTTATAAGGGCACTACTCCTATTCATGAGAGCCCCATTCTCCTGACCTAATCACCTCCCAAAGGCCCCACTTCCAAATGCTGGGGGTTAGGGCTTCAACATTTGAAGTTTGGAGGAGTACAGATATTCAGTCGATAGCACACTGTTATAAATAAGGTTTCAAGGGAAAAATTTTACATACTTTTTTTGTGTACCTCCATAAATTACCTACAGCTACTTGTGGCATATTGTAGACATTCAACAAATAGGAATTATCATTTTCACTAACAACCACACCTAAGTTTAGTGTGGTCAATAATTATTTGTTGACTTATCAACTGGGGTTCCTCTTCGAATACTACAGAAGGTGCCCTGTAGGGATCCTGTTCAAGTGTATGACTGGAGGGATTAGCAAGCCTTCTGCCGGAGGGTCCCACAAGGCGGCATTTACTTCTCCATGACTTTCAAACCTGATGCTTTGCAGAATCTGCAACAACCTATGCAGTCAGCATCTGGACATGCCAACTCACATAACTAAACTCATGGTAGAGATGGCTAAATTAATACCAAAATTTTAATTGGCAATGAGAAATATAACTGCTAGGGAGATGGTGCATTTCCATCTGCACAACCAGTATTTTCTCCTTTTATAGTCAAACAACAACTGCCCACAGAAAATCACAAGTTTACTAACAAACAGAATCAGATGAGATGTATGTAGCCTTGTTATTCAGAGAGGTCACTCTCTTTCCTGGACATTTCATACAGCCTATCTCCAGTTTTAGTACCATATAATTCACTATATAAGTTTACCCTTTGTAAACACAATTTCCAGATCACCTTGATTGGAATTGTGGGGATTTCTAATTGTGGGGTTTAAGTCACACACTTATAGACAAAGTCTTGGTTTACTTCTTCAGATGGCTGTTCATTTTATGTGGATATCACTATTTAACTCTAGGTAACTGGGTAACCTTATTTTTCTTTATCACCATATTCATCAATGGTCCCTGTTGGTTGGGTACTTTGGCAGAGAGAATAAAAAGGTTTTAGTCTATTTATTAAAATGCTTACAGAATAAAAAATTTAAAGGCTATGGATATATCTTGAAATATTTGCTTGACAGATATTTATTGATTACTTAATGAAAAAGAAAATAAATTGAGTAACTCATCGAGTCCAGGAACTGTGGATTTCTCTAATGGCACAGTGAAGCTGCCATTTTATAATTGTGGTAACTTTCACTGGCGCTTCCGAATTTCCTAAGAGCAGAGGATTTGGCCAAGAACTCAACCTCACTTTACAACACTTTAAAACAACTTAGTTTGGGGCTATGCAGAGGTAGTTGTGGGCCGATAAGCTGAGCATCATCTGAACTAGGGGTTTGGGGGAGGACATATCACGGAGTATGTGAACATTCAGGTCTGAGTCCAAAAGACAATTCAGGATGGTCATGGTCCATCCTCAAGCTGGTCGGTGCCTTCTATGAGTTTCTTGTGATCCTGTATGAACCTACAATCAGACCAAAAATGATGACCTGTGTGGTCCAAACTGGATAGGGAAGGAAGTAAAGCTGGGAGGAGGATGATATAATGGGGAGATGGGCAAGGACTGCAGACTGGAGTCCTTGACGAACTTGAAGATTGGGTAAAGTGTGAGTATGAGACTGGGGCTGATGGAGACAGATGTGAGATGAGAAAAGGCTATGATGGGAGAATAGAATTTCTGGTGTGGACGAGTTCCAGAATTATAAATTTTCAGGATGTGGTCATGAGAATGAGTTCTTACCAGAAGATAATGATTGATGGAAAGAGGGGTGTTGGGGACATTTGCTGCTTTGCACAGCACTCTTATATCCTTTGGGAAATAATCCATCCAAGTAAATGGTCCTAGTAGAGGCTGCCAATCATGGCAACCTACTCTCTTGACCACAGGGTTGTGTGTATCATGAAAGCCCAGCAGAATTCTTCCACAGGACTTTTCAGTACTTGGTTGGGGAAGTGGGTGGAAGACAGGAGAAGAGAGTTCCTCTCTGGGCACTGAGCTGTGAGGATATGATTCTGGAACAGTGCTCCAGGTGACTCCCAAATGGATATCTCTGGCTCTAATGTCTCCTTTACCCTCTAGAATCCCTAAAAACATCTCCATCTGAATTCCTCATTAACCCAGAGCCCCGACAGAATTCTTCATTTCCCCCCACCCAAACTGTTCTCCATCCTGCATTGCTGTCAGTGGCACCAGCCATCCAAGCCAGACATCTGGAAGTCATCCTCAACATCTTCCTCTTCTTCATGCCCAAACGCAAGCAACCCCCAAACCCTGCTAATTCTACTTTATAAAGATTTGCAAATTTCTTCCCTTCTCTGTCTTTCCACTGCTGTGGCCTTAGTACAGATCTTTATTACAGGCTCTTAACTAGTCTTCTGGCCACCAGTCTTAACAAACCCCTGTCTATTCTGTCCTATTCCCACCCCTACTCTCACCCTGGCTAGAATGCGCTTCAGCAGCTCACTCCTGCTCTCTCTGCAGCCCCTTCTCTGGCCACACCCCTGCTCTGCAGCCACACTGAACAGCTTGCAGTTCCCTGAACCTACCACATCCTCTCCGTGCTCCGGAATTTAGCTCAAAGACTGTTCACCTTGCCAAAAATGTCCCTTTTTCCTCGTTCTTCGTGGTTAACTCCTGTTCATGATTTAAGGGGGGACTTGGGTGTTGCTGCTCCAGGCATCCTTCGGCGACAGTTTTCAACCTTGGCTCCCTGGTTGAGATCTTCCAGACATGCTCTTACACCACTGTGGCATATGTGAGCAGAGGATTCGCTGCCCTGTGTTGTGAAAACAAATTTGTCTTTCTTCCCCACTAAGCTGCAAGTTCTCTGAGGGAAGAGATTGAGTCTTAGGCAAATTTGTATTCCATTTCCTGTTTGGAGTCTGACACATAATAAATTTATCCTTAATAAACACCTATTGAAGAATAGATAAATGAGTGAATGCAGGGAAGATGCATCACTAATTCTAGTTCTTTGATTCTGTGGACCCATTCTCTTCTTGAACTATGATGGTTTTATGAAACACTGCTAGATCATGTCTCTGAACCCTATATCCTCATTAAAATTTCTTTTGCCATTAAAGCTGGAAAAATAGTCAAATGTCTTTGTTTTTACAGATGAGGAAACCAAGGCACAGAGAGGTTGAATGACACTCAAGGGCACACAGCTAGGGTAGGATCCTGGGCTCCTCTGTCCTGACTCAGTGTTTTTTTTTACAGCTACTAAGCTGCCTCCCTCAAGCACTTGTAATTTCAAATACTTTTGATCTTGTTTCTTTAAGGAATGTGTTGAGTGCTTCTAGCCTCAGGAAATAAATGCTCCCACCTGCAGACAGCTCCCAGAAGATATCTGACTCCTTTCTGAAATGATGTTACTCTGTATTTCAGGTAGGAGGTTTAAACAAAGTGCTTCCAATTCAGCTGCCCCTGGCCTCCTCCAAGCACTTCAAAAATTCTAAGGAAGGAAAGTCTGCTTCTCCTCTCTGACTGGAAACGTGAACATGGTCTCTGAGACAGGATCCACTTGGTGGTGTAATGCGCCCCCCTGGTAGGTTTTTATAAAAACCATTTACAAGTTAGTCAGGAAACTAAAGTATGTGGTGCTAGAGGTGGTGGGATGGGTGTTCAGAAAGTAAAGCAAAGCTGTGAGTTGTTTCTATGATCGTTTCCCACAGTAATTTAGGCTTCTATTCAAGCCAAGCCTAGTTTGAGTCCTTGCTTCTGTTTCCTTCTTTCTTCCATTCTATGACTCTGCCCCCATGTTAAAATGATCACTCCTGATTTTTCTTCAGCTTATTTCTCTGATCACTATATTTATTGCTTGTGACATTTAAACATGTTTTAGCAAGTCAGCTTGATGGAGGTTTCCTTTAGTTATGTAACATAAGCCAGTTTAAATATTTGATTTATTTGAATTGCTGAATTCAAAATACTGTTGGGCATTTCACATTAATTTAAAAAGAGGATGCTTTATAGATGACTAGTCTGTTTGTCAAACTATTGCCTTTTACCGTTTCTTAAAAGTTTTCATATTTCTTCTTGTGTTTGTTAAGGATGGTTACTCACCCAAAGAATGAGAAAAAAAAAAAAAAAAGCCATAAACCTGAACAGGAAGGGCCAAGCGGATGGTGAAGACCTTCCATCTTACCCAGGCTTCTCTCGGTTCCACTTTGAACCTTAGATAACATGCTGTTTGTATATATGGGTGTGTGTATGTGTGTGTGTGTGTGTGTGTGTACGTATGTTTATGTATACAGATGTATAAATTTAGCCACCATGAATACTTGTTGGGGTGTCAGATCAAAGCACCCTCCAAAACATTCTCTACTAAGGACAGGAACAATTTTGAGCACTGTGGGGGAAATTCCAAGGAAGCCTAATTAAAATCCTTGCCGGAGCAGATACTGCTTTTTCATGTCAGGTATTTATCACAGAATTTTAGCTTTCTTTTAAAAAAGGGCACTCTAAATATTTACTAATAAAACATTCTGAATCAATTTCTTCCTCTTTAAAAATTCTAGGTGATGAACATGAGGACTGTAATTATGCAGTACTAGAGAAGAAATGATTTTGGGATTGATACACATGAATTCCATGGCGGCTCCACCTGCCAGGTGGAGGTCTGAGCATCGTCACAAATCCATTCTCCCTACCCATCCTTCCTTGCAGCCTCCAAGAATGCCTGCCCAGGCAGCCTCAAGCTTCCGGTAGGGGTTGCTGTTGTCTAATACAAGGCCTATTGTTCTCAATAGAATTTGGTTATCACTTCAAATCATTGCTAACCTTTGCCCTTTCCCAGGATTTAATCTGTTTAAATTGATATTGGTTATTTGCTCTTGAGTTTACTGTGAATTTAATCTTATATTACTGTTTAATACATTAAAGTGATATTTTGGTTGCTACCACTACACTGATTAGCATTAATTTTCCCCAGAATGTGTTCTGAATATCAGTGAACTTGTTCAGGAGAAGGAATGATAATTTTATTGTTTTTAAAACAGTGAAATATTTGATTACTTTATAAAATGCATGAAGCAAATTTTGATGAGATCACTTCTAGAATCAAACTAAGACGTTCAGAAGAACTGAAACACTGGTCTTCACATACAAGTTTTGCCTTTAAAATTTTATTTTCCTGCTGGTAGAGATGCATTATATTTGCATTTTTGAGCCTGAATAATTTTAATTCCATTTTTATTATACAAACCCAAGAGGAACATTTACTTTGTTTTCACTGATTAGTTATACAATTATTCTTTTCAGATACTACATGAACCATGAACCATAATATTATATTCCTTGCTAATACATTTTGGCAAAAGTATTTACATGAAAACACAATAAGTAAATGTAATGACTTTCTCAAATGAGCACACTGTTGCCATGAAGCAATCACCTTTATTTTAATACAAGTAAAATTCATTAATTTTTCTCAGTTAGCAAACCGACTTTTCCAAATGAACTAGTGAAGGAAAAACATTGCCTGTTTTATCCTAACCCAGCTGATTTGCCTTTTATTACCAGATGCCTATTTGGGGAGGAGAAAAAAAAAAAGAAGTCTTTAATTTTAATAAACTTGATGCAATGCTGACTCCTACGGGATTAGGTATGGTTCTGATATACTTAGTTTCTTTTTGGTTAGTTTCAAAGTAAAAGTTAGATTCAAAGCAAAAGGCTTTGAAGCCAAGATACTACCTTCAAGACTCTCAAATGTTGAAAAGAAGAACTTGGAGACCCAAATGAACAAATCCTTTGAATTGCAAAACTTAACTTACACAAAAGAATATTTTATTTTTTCCCTTTCATTAAAATGTTTAAATCCCATCATAAGTCTAATAACCAGATTATGTCATTTGACACAGACAGTTGAGTTGAGCCTTGTATCTGTGAATACAAATGTAGTTTTTTGGAAAAAAATACAATTAACTTTGCATTCACATTTATATAGTATAGATTTCAGACTAAGTTAACTGCCCCTTTCTGAAGTAATTTTTTAGTTGTAGTGTTGGTTATTCACTTTATGTGTAGAGTAAAAACATCTTTTTTTCCACGTTAAGATAAGTTAAAAAAAATGACACTAGCTATGCACATACTGAATAACTCAGGGTATGGGATTTATAAAATCTGTTAGCTATTCCTAATAAAAATGCAAAGACTAAGAATGCTAACGATCTTATATATTTGTGAGGCTCCTGCTCTTAAAATACTTAATATCACTTAATCTAATTCTTGGAATACCTGTTTAGCATTCTTCAGATAGATTATAAAATGTTAGTTAAATAATATTTCTAAGGGTACAAGGTGAAGACTGAAAATTCCAATTTCTAGTACTGTTTTTCCAAGATAAGGGACAACTAATACAGTCTTTGTCTTATAGGAAGCTGGAGTCAGATGTTAAAATAAAGTTTACATTAATCCTGAGGAAAATTCACAGTATCTTTCTCTTTCCCTGATATTTCAAATAGCTCTTAAGTTGACAGGGGGGTGGAGTCATAAAAAAAAAGAAGAATCACAGCAGTAAACTAGGGGTATGTGACATTCTCTAATAAAAGGAACCAGGCTCCTTGGAAAAATGGCTGATTATAGGACTGAGGCAGAGAATATTCAGCATGAATCTGGAGCATCCTGTAGTGCCAGAGAGTGAGGAAGTGCTCAAAAAACAAAAAGAAACAAACAAAAAAAATGAGGCATGTCAAAGGGAAATAAAAAGCAACCTGAAAAAACTACTAACAGACAAACCTGGAACAATGTGGGCAACAAAATAAATAAGGTAGTATTGGACGTATGACCCACAGCATAAAATAAATAGCCATGAATCCATAATTGAACAAAAAATGAAATATAAAAAATACTAAAATATCAATATGAAATAGCCCAATTAAAAAGTTTTAAACATTAGCAAGTAGTTAAAAATCTTTTAAAAATACTGTTCAAAGAAAACATATTTGTGAACCAAATTGAGTTGCAGGTCTCCAATTCACAATCTAAGCCACAGTCTTCTATTTGCCCTGGGTTCATTTTTCAAGATTATATAGAGTCATTCATAATTTTCACAGCAAATGTAACCCTAAAGTTTGATGTTGATCTTTGGGGAATAGTAAGCTTGTTAAGATATGAAAAAGGAAATGTGAAAAAATGGGCCTAGAAATCCTTGCCAAGGAGCTACACAGTTTTCTCATATAGAGTTGACCCAACTCCTCAAAACCAACCTGCTTTTCCAAGGTCCTTCTGATCAAAATGGATCCTGTAATATTATCTAGCCTCATAAAGGAGTGGAGAAGCTCCCTCACCATTGATAGGAAAAGATTGATAAGATACATCGTTAGGTGAAAAGCCAAGGTGGAGAACAATATGTCTAATATAACATTTTTTGTGGTAAAGTAGGGGAAAATAGAGATATATTTTTATAGTTGATTGTATAAACATGAAATAAATCCATAGGTTATGTAAAAATTTCATAACCACTGTGAACCTATGGGGTGGGAACTGGGCAGATGGGACAGTCTGAAGAGGAGGCTTTTGTTATATACCTTTTCTTTAGTTATGTTATCACCTTTCTGAAAATTTAAATTTAAAAATATATTCTATTTTAATCACAAATCCATATTCAACTAACTTAAGTTTGAAAAATGTGTTTTGTTGGTTTATGTACCGGAAGAGTCCGGGGGCAGAGTAAGGGATGGCTGGATAAATCAGAACTTTCTTGTTTTTGTTCTCTAACTCTCAACTCTCAGCTCCTGGGTGTTGGCTGTATTCTCTCTTGCAGCAGATGGCTGACCCTCAAAGTTCAGGAAAAATGGCCACAAGATGCATGAGTCATAGGCTTATATTATCCTGAGACCTTGCTAAAGAGGAAGAGAAAATATCTTTCCTTCTCTGACAGTTAAGTCTAGACCATATTGGGTCACATATCCTTCTTGACCCCTGAACCAATCATTATGGTCAGGAGGTAGAATACTCTGATTGGCCAGGCCTAGGTCATATGGGAATGGTGAGGATGCCCTCACTTGCACCACATAGAAAGGGGAGGAATATTCCCCCAAGGCTGGCATGATGGGCAGTGAACACATATCTACTATAGAGCCAAATGTACTTAAAACCAGAACAAATCCAAATCCCTGTGGCTCAGGCATTTATATCTAGACTTACTGCAGAACTCAGGGATCCACAAGATGCTAGGGATCTGGAAAATGACCATTCACCATATAAAAGTTTGCTCTCCATTTATGTGGGCGTGAAGTTGACATCCTTCTCTAAGACACTATCTGATTAAAGTTGTTATAACAAACTGGAAAACACATCAAGCCCCTTCCCCTCACACACTGTTTATTCACTCCTGAAATAAATAGTTTTAGAGTCTAAACTTAAATGATGAGACAAAGGAAGATGTTTGCCAAAAGAAAGAGTAATGCAAGAAGCTCTGATTTCAGAAATGCTGAATTAATCTTCATAACGCTGCCAAATTTTTAGAAAGAAAAAATACTCAGCTAAGCTCATTAAGAAATCATCTAACATGATGATTGAAGACAAAAGGGTGGATATTCAGTTAGTGAGTTACCCAGCTCATGCATCTTGCAGCTTTTTCAGAACCTTGGGAGAACCCACCTGCTTCAAGAGAGAAAGCTGCTACACTCAAAAATATCTACACACTATGCATTGTGAGAGGAAGCAGGGTGAACTAAGCCTCTCGAATCCCTTTAAACATCAGTTTCTTCATCTGCAAGATGGAGATAAATTTGTTTTGCAAAGCTGTTGGGAGTTGTATTTGTGCCCTATTGCTGCTATAACAAATTACTACAAACTTAGCGGCTTAAAACAACACAAACTTATTATCTATAGTTCTGGCAGTCAGAGTCCGAAATGGGTCAGCAGGGTTGTATTCTTTCTGGAGTCTCTAGAGGGATAATCCTTTTTTTTTTTTTTTTTTTTTGCCTTTTCTAGGTTCTAGAGGCTACCCACATTCCTTAGCTCATGGCCACATCACTCCAACTTCTGCTTCTGTGGTCATATCTTCTTTTCCAATGCTGACCCTCCTGCCTCCCTCTTACAACGATCCTTGTGATTACACTGGCCCACCCAGATAATCCAGGGTAATCTTCCCATATCATGATCCTTAGCTCAGTCACATCTGTAAGGTCCTTTTTGCCATATAGGATAACATACTTACAGGATTCAGGGACTAGAACACAGACATCTTTGGAGGTCATTATTCTGTCTGCTACAGGAATATATAATGAAACAATATCTGTGACTATTCTTAGCATTGTGCTTGCCACATAGCAGATATTTGACCAATACCTCTTTGCAGTTTGTAAGTATTAGCAATTTAGATATTTAACTGTGCATCCTGTCCAGCATTAAATTCTTAGATGTTCAGTATCTTTGTGGGGGCAGAATACACAATGCTATGTTCTCATGGATGTGAACCTAATTTTATACATTTATGAGCTCTGTGTACTGACCTTAGAAGATACTTTCTGTCCAAAAGTAAAGGGCAGTCCTTGAATGGAACTATTTTAAACAGTAAATGGTAAACATGCAAGTTCTCTTCAGTTACTCTTTAACCGAAGACCAAATGCAGCACACAAATTGTGGAGAATTTTCAGAGAATACTCAATGTCCTGAAGAATGTTACATCTTGTAAAAGATAGTAAAAGGGTTATTTCATCAAAGTATGTTGTGGGCCTCCCTGGTGGCGCAGTGGTTGAGAGTCCGCCTGCCGATGCAGGGGATACGGGTTCGTGCCCCGGTCCGGGAGGATCCCATATGCCGCAGAGCGGCTGGGCCCGTGAGCCATGGCCGCTGAGCCTGCGCGTCCGGAGCCTGTGCTCTGCAACGGGAGAGGCCACAACAGTGAGAGGCCCTCATACCGCAAAAAACAAAAAAATAATAAAAAAAAAAAGTATGTTGTAAGAGGTCAAGATGTAACAATACAGATATTGGTGCCTCAGCAGATCTCCTCATTTGTATTTGGGTTAACAGGTTCCCAGGGCATCTCAGCCTCCCTCTTTTGGGGAGGGTCCTGCTGGCCCCAAACTGTACTCAGTGCAGCCCAGTGGCCCTGAATCAGGGTGGTGGATGCTAAATTGTGAGTTTTTTTCTAGGCCCATTATACTCCAAAGACTTCAGTGGCCAAACAAGACTCCCCATCACTTTGAAGAAGGTATGCAATGGCCTTCGAGAGCCTCCCCAAAAGACTCATGAAGCTTAGTTCACATATCTAAAGAAAGGTAAGATGAAGTCTCCACTAATTTTAATGAAAAAACACCCATGATACCCAGAGGGGCCAATCTTTGCAGTAATGATGCAAGTATTTGGTATGATGGGCCATCCCTAGTATGTGTTCTTTCTGATTAACAATAGTCTTTGTTTAGTAGTCACTCTCCTATGAGGAAATGCTAATGTAATACAGTCTTCTGCTGCTGGCTGGGACCTATTATCAATAGGTCATAAATAAACGACCACCACATAGGAAAGACAGTATGATTATATATACTCCTACTACTTCCAATTACAGTAAGAGCAACAATTATAAGGTTGTACTCCTACAGCCACCCTAGGGAGAAAATGAGAGGAAAATGTTCCATTAGCTTAATGAAGAGAGCACAGCAGAGGCACAAATTTTCTCACTATTAGCACCTATGGAGCTACACGAGATGCAGGGTAACAATTAAACTTTCTGACAATTAGCCTCTACAAAGTGCATTCCCTGAACTCAAAGGAGACATTTAAAGAATCACATTTACATTTTTCTCACCTCTTACCTATGTAATTTGAGTGAGTCATTTGCTTGTGGAAACAGAGGGAGTCAGGATGAAAGTTTATTTCAGAGTTGACTGCAAAGTATTGTTGGCAGGCTTGCTGGAGAACACACATCAGCTGAATGGCGTGGTTTGTAAAAGGGACGGTTAAGAGAGCTTAAAGCCAGGAAATGTTTACACCAACCTAATTAGAGAAAATATGGATTTGTTCAATGTGATAATGTAGCTTCCTTGTTACCTCTGCTAAGAAGATGACCACAGGAGGGGAAAAAACTGCTCCAATCAACAAAGCAGAACACTGACCTCGATCACACCGGTCCACTACTGCTATTGCCTCTTATTGCCCCACAGGGTCGCTGCTGAAGAATGTCCAACAGCCCCCACCCTTGTTGCAAGGAGGCCTCTCTCAGCAGGACAAAACCGATCTTAGATGAAGGCTAATTGCTCTTCCTCGGAGCTAGCTTTGACCAGAGTATGCCTTTTTCTGTTTTATACCCCACGTCCTGGTCAGCCTCAGTAACTCTGGGTCAGGACTGGTTCAACCCAGAGCCCTCTCTCCCCACCGTTCCCTGAATTTGACACCTCCAGGAATTGGGCAACTTCTCCGTTTAAACCCTCGAAACACCCTCAGAGGGGTTTCCTGGATTACAAATTTCCAACCTCTGACTTCCAATAATAGTGACTGAGAGAAAGCTGAAAAGAAAAATGTTAAGTTGAATAGCAGACTATGTCTTACTGAGAAACAGTATTGCCTAGGAGACAGTCTTTCAAGCGTGATTATCCTTAATGTCTGTGGGTTTTGCCCATGTTTCAGGAGATAGTCTGCGACTACAATTAGGCTTTAGGTGTTTGGTGAAATAACCAGTTGTTTTAAAATCATTAATTCGTAACAAGATACTGAGTTGGAGAAGTAGAGTACTTCCCAATTACACCCTCACCAGTCCTTGTGACAAGCGTGGTCACCTCCCCTTCCTGAATCGTGTGGTAGCTACTTTTCACAGCACTTGCTGCTCTTTCCCTGATTACCAGAAGGCTCACTCTTGCCCCCTGCCCCCTCCACCCTCAGGTTCTGTGGCCATTGTGCATTATGTTGTAGAAATTACACCACCCTCTGGACCTTTGCATCTTTCTTCCTCCCCCTCCCCCTCCTTTTTTAACTCCAGAGAATTTGTCACTACTGACATACTCCATATTTTACTTATTGTTGTGACTTTGTTAACATTTGTTAAGTAGAGCCCTGGTGAGCCACGAGGTGTTCAACGAAAACCACCAGGGAAAGTGAAATAGAGAAACTTATTACTCATAGGTCCTGGAGGAGGTACATGACACACCGAGAGGAGCCATGAGGAGAGGTCGAGTCAGGGTGCAGGTAGAGAGAATGTGGCAGGACCCAGGGCACATGCCTTAATAGGGTCCTCGGGTGGAATGTTTTGGGATTCCCAGGTGAAGGCTGAATTGGTCAATTCAAACCAAAAAGAGTACAGTTTTGGTGTAATCTAAGGGGTGCACCTGGAGAGGCCCTGGGAGATGGGGGAGAGTGCTTATCACAGTTGGGGGAGTCATATCAGGATCTTGTGACTCTGCAGGTATGGTGTCAGTTCAAGGCCCCTGCAGGCAGTGAGGCCACATAAAATGAATGCCAAGGCAGGAATGTGTGTTATAGGGTAGTCTAAACCCTCAACACTTATTTATGTCTTTATTTCCCATCTCTCCTTAATATACTATAAGCTCCATGAGGGCAGGGGTTTGTTTTATTCATTGCTGAATTCCCAGTGCCTAATATGCCTGAACGTAGTAGATGCTCAATAAATAGTTGTTGAATTAAAGAAAAAACTGTAGGTAGAACTTACCAAAGTCTTTGTATATGTGTGTGTGTTTGCAACCCAACCAAGAAAATTCTGTAAGGGAAAGATTTTTATACCTCCACAACTTGCCTTCCTAACTATGAGCCCTACCATCATTTTCATCCCCATCACTCTTTCCTATTGCTAATAATTTGTGTCGTCCAAATTATTTTCCCCAAATTACGTGGCTACAAACGACAATATTTGGTTTACATAAAATTTGTCTTATATGCATAATAGAAGCATAGCAGGTGACAGAGACTTAGAGATCACCCAGTCATCTTGCCTTGCTCCCACATTTTTCAGATGAGGAAACAGTAAATGATGTAGTCATGATTGCATAGCTACCAGCACTGCCTGGATCTGGGGGCTTTTGTTTTAGTTTTAGTATAGAAAAGTCATGTGACTTTCCAAAGGGATTTGAAAACCTGTCCTCATCAGAATAGAAGATCCCCCCTTAAACTTGCAAGCCCTAATTCCCCGTTTGGAATCTGGAGGTAATGATTTATCAGGGTGGACCACGTGAATAGGATGAGTAGGGAATGGTTGACGTGGTGTAATTTGAGAGGTAGGATGGAGGCCCTGTAACTCCAAATACGGAACACCCCCAAGGTCAGAAATTGCACCACTGGCCTTTGTGCCAAGCTTTACTCACTCTGCAGTCCTATTTGAAAAGCAAATCTTCTGAATGGTGGAACACACAGGTTCCTAATACTTCAGTGGGTACCATACATCTCTGGATGTTTTCTGCAGTTGGTGTACGTGGCACAAAACAAAGCATGTTTTGCGGGTAGAGAGGAGAGTAGGCAGTGATGTGTCGAGGGCAGGGTGGTCCTCTTTCCATGTACACAAGAAGGGGATGCATTGTCTGTAGAGAAGCTAAACACAATAACTGATCAAAAGTTGGTCTGCTTTTTATGGCCATGTGCCAACAATTCTAAATAATGTTAGTGATGAAATAATCCTCCCCCAAACTCTCTTTTAGTCTAAATTCTAAACAATTGCTGTGGTTATTGTTGAGTTAAAATATATAAAATGAGCACATTTTGATAACTTATCCTTTAATAAACACTGTATCCTACATGTAGATTGATTTGGAGAATTCCCAATTATACTGTTTGCCCCACACGTGGACCCAGCTACACCCATTCCTTTCCAGAGTAATAACAATTGAAGATTGTTAAAGCTTGCTTTGAAAGCAGTTTCTCTCTCTAAACTTTGGGGCACTACATAGTCCTGTGTTTAAACAGCTTTTTTTTTTTTTTTTTTTTTGAAATTAACAATTTAGCAGAGTGATTGGAAAGATGAAGAAATAGAACTTGGGTTGCTTCGATTTGGTCTTTCTGGGCAGTTTTTATTATAATAGTGAAACAGCATACTAGCACTGAGGTATAATGTTTCTGTTTGGGAAGTGTAAATTTTGTTTCAACCATCTAATCTTTTACTCAATTAGAATAATACTTTCATCGTTAATCACTTGTTTTAAACTAAAAAATAACAAGAAAATAGAATGTTACATCAGTGGTATGTTTTAGTTGTCTAAATTGTACCTTTTGCATATGTTTTGGTTTTATTAAAACTCACTTATCAGTCAGTTACTGCAATGTTGTTTTGTGTTACTGTAACAAACTGTTATGTAGGTATAAATTCATCCCCCTTTAAAAATACATCAATGTAATTTAAAAGTAAGTACATTTTAGTTTGTTCTGTGATATTTTATTTTGTAGTTTTTACTGGCATGATTATTATATATATGGCATATATATACATATATGAGATACACACATATGTACATATATATTCAATAAAATACAATTTTTACTATCTGAGCCCCTTTTCTGGCCATCATTCTTGTTCCTTTCATATGCTGAAAATAATTTTGTCATATGGAGGTGACAGGTGTTAAAAATAATCCACTCCATATGTCAAATACTCCAGGTATGCCACCAAAATGCACACTGACACTACACTGAGATCTTCTACTAGCATCTCTAGTAGCTAGTTGTAACTTTGCAAATAATACTTTGCATGTTGGTTGTTTTTTCTAGTGATTACTAAGCCAATGGGTTATATAACAATTTGAGTTACATTTTTAACTCCATCAAAAGATAAGGATTCTTATTATTGTAATTACTTTGTCTTTACTGGTTAAATTAACATTCAGCTCTTGGGGTTGCTGTGCAACATACAATATGATTTTACCTACTGTTTGTTCAAAGTAGTCTTGTCACAGTAACAACACGCTAGCTTGAAAAGGCTTATAACAAAGAGGTAAATACACGTCTTTTGTGAATTAAAGGGGGTAATTATGTCAGCCTTACTGCATTTGTGGGTGAATAACTAAAAATAATTGAAGTAAAAATGTCAGGAAATATTTAACATTAAATACAAGGAATCACAAGATTGTCATAAAAATGAGAATGACCTATAAAACACAATTTTTAGTTTCTCTTGAGAGAGTACCCACATTAGAATATGAAAACACATGCAAATACTCTTTTATTTCCCCTTCATTTTAAGCAGTCCCAATCCTATATACTACAGGTACAATTGCTGTAATTTTCCTGTCAAAATAGATCTTTGCTATAAAAGACCCCCAAATGATTATTTTAAAAATTTATCTTTATGCTTTATACAAACAGAACCCAAATAAATCCTGATATTGAAAATATTTTGGCTTGCTAGAAACATGTAAGATTATGCTATACGTGTGTGCTTATTATTGAGATTCATTTAAAAACAAACACACCAGAATTTGCAACTGAGCTTCAAAGTAGTCTTTGGTTAACTACACACTTATTCCATGATTCTGTCTTTGTGCCAAATCTTTCTGGGAATTCCTTTTTCTTTGTGAATAGCCTTTAAACCATGTGGCATACTCTTCCAAATATTTGATCTCTTAAATTTAAGCCCCATGACTATAAGACGGTTGATTAAGCTAGATAAAATGGTTTTTTATTTAATACAATGAGGCAATCTTAAGATTCATTTTCCTTCTGCAGCTTCTAAATTAGCTTTGAAGGCTTTTGCAAAGAGAAGTCCCTGAAATATCTTTCTTGCTATGATAGCTTCACTAGAATCACCTCTAGAGGAGATTAATCTGAAAGACAACATGTATTTGAATACCTGAAACTGGTGGAGTTGTTGATGATGTGAGTCCCATTTTTAAAAGAGAGGCAAATGGATTCTAACGGTTTTTGATGTAAAGCAGTGATGGTGGCATAACTAAGTTAGCTGTGTTTGAACAAGAGTGAAATACTTCAAGTTAGAAGTCACCAGGAAACTGACATAATCAGTTTCAGAATCATTAAATTTTCTCCGATCTTTTTCTCTTAAATTTTGCTTAGAACATTATCAGTAGTGGATCAATGACACCCTTTTGCATATGTAATTATTCTCAACCTCATTCCAAAAATGATTTGAGGAAATTAAAAATAAAGGATATAATAGTATAATATTAATAAAGTTCAATGTAATAGGATAGGGTAGTACAATGGGATACAGTAGGATAAAAAGATAGAGAAATTGAGGCAAAGGAAAGTTAGAATAGTAAAATGATTCAATACAAAGATGACAAAAAATATATATGAAAAACTCTGCACATCTTTAAAAAGGGTAAAAATTTAAGCTCTCAGCTTCCTCGTGACCAGAGAGGAAAATGATCTGTTACAAGAATAATATGTGTGTGAATGAGTTCATTCTCTTTCTCTTCTCTCTCCCCACCCTGTTCCCACCCGTGTGTGTGTGTGTGTGTGTGTGTAAGGAGAAGCAGTGGGGCTGGTTAGTTTTAACTAGATGGAAATCTAAATCTAACTTTGCCATTAACACAAACTTTAAATTTGTCCTGCAGTAAATGTGAGGATTTAATATTTTGCTTTTCCCTATTTTGCTAGCACATTACAAAAAAGAAAATACTTGGGATGTAAATAATAGTGACCTACTTCCAGTTCATAAGTCGTTAAGAAAATAGAAACAGCTGCTATCATTATTTGAGGGCGAGTCAAGGGGAATGTGTGCCAGCACCTGTGTACCATTCACTTTATATGTGCTGTGTCATTTCATTCCTACACCAATCTTATGAAGTAAGATTCCTATTTTACAAATGAGGACGCTGGATCCGAGGTTTCCTTAAACAGAGGTGGCATTTGAACTGTGTCTGCCTAACCTGAAAGTCACACTATATTCTCCACTGACCACACTGCTTACTAACCCCTCCAAGGGCTTTACTGGAAAACTGTGTTAAGTAGCACAATGAAGACTCATCCTGATTTCAGATTCCCTGAGCGTCAATCTTTCATTTTCAAAAAGGCTCAAGGTAACTTTTGTGTACCCATTTGAGCTTCAACTTTTCTGTTGCCAAATACTACCTGAACTATTATTTACTCTATATTTTACTTTATATGTATTTATTTAAAATTTATCAATATATTTAAGGAGGAAACTTTATATTACTATTAAAAACGTACAACCAGCATGTTTGCTAGAAATAGAAACATAAAGAGAAATAACTATTAATAGCTGTGAGTTTATGTGGCCTCTAGGAAGCTCTCAGGCACCATCAACTGGGCATCCCAAGGGAAGCCTCCGGTGCAGGACTGGGAAGTTAGGAAGCTCCTCCCTCCCTGGGTGTGGGGAGTGGTTCTCAACACGAGTTTCCTGAGGGTCACATACAGGCCTCTATGGTTTTATCATGCCATTCACTTTTCCACTTTCAGATATCAGACAGTCTTCGCGTTGTGGTAGGGACTCAGGCCTAGAGAAGATGAAGGAATATGTCCACTGCTATTAGAAATCTGTAGCTGCAGCTCAGAGTACTTTATTCAATAGAGCTAATTTGGGCAAAAGGGCTGGTAGAATAAAAGAAAACAGAATGTTCCTATTCTGTTAAAAGAGAACAAATTATTTTCAACCCTTTTTAGCATTACTAAGATTTAAGTGCCCTGATCCAAAACTTCAGATTCCTAGGAAGCTAAATTTGATGATTCAAATGTTTCATTAAATCAACAAATCAAGCAATCGCCATTTTAAAAAATTATGTTGTCAATTAAAGTTTTTTTTCTATTATTTTTAGGAAAAAAATTTCAAGAAAATTCGAGAGATAAGAGTTGGTACTTAAAGCATTTCTTTCTTTCAGATTGTAAATTCTGGGAAAGCAAGCACTTTGTTTAATCTTTACATTTTTTTCCCCTAGAGTCTAGTACCGTATATTACCTAATAAATAATGTGTGTCAGAATATTCTGAATGTATTTATTTCCTTACCAGGTTTAATCAGTTGTTCAACTTATGAAGAAATGACTTCCACACATAGCAATTAGTTATGAATGGTACAGACTGTATCTTGGACATTATAAAGAAAAGCCTTCCAGAAGTTAATTGAGCTCTGTTAATAGTTTGTGGGTTATTACTGCATTTGTTCAATGTTCCCGTGGATGAATTTTATTTTCGTTCAATCCCACTTTTGGCAGAATATGACTGTTAGGTCACCTTATAATATGTGAGTTTTACGTAAATGCCTTTCCATGAATAATGATGAATTGTTAAACTTTAGCAAACTTTATATAAACACTTAAACCCACTGAGTTCTACGGCCACTTTATTAACTCCCAAAGACCCATTCAAGCAATGGAGTAGGCATTCCTGCAATACAATATACAGCTGAACATTCAAAACCAAGGCCAAATGGACAATTCATATAATTTTGATACTCTGAAGGCATAACTGTCTAATAACTAGTTGCATGAAAAGGCCATTTTTAATCTTTGATGTAGAAGGGAATGAACACTAATCAAATACCTATGTACTTAGAACTCTGTATCACTCACAATACCCTATGAAGCTTGGAGGAAAGTGAAGACCACAGACATTAAGTAATTTATCCAAGACCATCCAGCTTGTAAATGGCAGAGCTGGGATTTGAAATCAGGCCTCTATGACTTCAAAGATTATATATTTCCTCTACATCATTCTGCCTTTATGATAAATGGAAATCTTCAAAATAATCACTTGGAATTCTTGGATACTGGCAACTCTACTTCATCAGTATATGAGACTCACCGAAAGCTGTGACTTTATGAGGTGAGGGGAGTCATAGCATACCAGGTCATATTATATTGAACAAAACCAGGATTGACTCTGGTGAATAGTGGGGAGCTCACAAAGCCATTGTAGAGTGAGTTCCAGAAGGGAATTTCTAAGATGAGAGTGCCAAATGCTTTAGGGTTTACGGAAGCATAACTGCAAAGAATGTGTCCTATGGTGGGCAGCAACTGCAGGCCTCCGCTGTTGCTGGTCTAACAGGTTGAGCCAAAACGCTGCACACTGTGTCTGAAGAGCAGTGTCACAGACGGTGACAAACCCTCCAAATAGTGTTAGAGATGGCAATCACAGGGTAGAAATCACCTGTGCTGAATGTGAATGGAACTACTGTTTGCCCAACGGACTTTTTATACACACATGCAAAACCATAATCACTCGACATCATTGATTTGTCTCAGGTGGGAGGACAATCTGCTTTATTTCATATTTAACATTTCACTGTGTTAGTGAATCAAGACCAAGCTTCTGTTTCTAGTGGCACTGGGAATACAAAGATGCAAAGATGAATGTCATTGTCCTCAAGGAGTTCAAAATATTGGTGAGGAAGGTGGGGTAAAGTTTGCAAACTAATATTTAAGAGCAGTGCTCTAGAGCTTGCATTTTTGCTTTACTTACACACATATGCACAGTCATGTATATATGTATGTATATATATACTCAAATGAAACAAGGCTAAGAATGTGTTCCACAGTTCTACTGGATGTGAACTGAAATTTTTAGTTTTTTAATTTATCTGTCCATTGACAGATGAATGGATAAAGATGTGGCACATATATACAATGGAATATTACTCAGCCATAAAAAGAAATAAAATTGAGTTATTTGTAGTGAGGTGGACGGACCTAGAGTCTGTCATACAGGGTGAAGTAAGTCAGAAAGAGAAAAACAAATTCCGTATGCTAACACATATACATGGAATCTAAAAAAAACAAAAAAACAAACAAAAAAAAACGGTACTGATGAACCTAGTGGCAGGGCAGGAATAAAGACATAGACATAGATGGACTTGAGGACACGGTGGGAGGGGGAAGCTGGGGTGAAGTGAGAGTAGCATCAACATGTATACACTACCAAATGTAAAACAGATAGCTAGTGGGAAGCAGCAGCATAGCACAGGGAGATCAGCTTGGTGCTTTGCCAAGGACGTAGAGGGGTGGAAGGGTGGAAGGGAGGCTCAAGAGGGAGGGGATATGGGGATAATTGTATGCATATGGCTGATTCACTCTGTTGTACAGCAGAAACTAACACAGTATTGTGAAGCAAGTATACTCCAATAAAGATCTATTAAAAAAATAAAAAATAAAAATGCTAAAAAGCTATGACTTTTTAGACCATGGCATTTTAGATTGGCATTAACTCTGCTCCATGACTTCTTGCATTACCCACTTGCAGTGGGTAATGACAAAAATACAGAAGTTATATTATAAATAAATATCTGGGTGTACTAAAAAAAATTTAGCTTATCAAATTTAGTTTATCAACTGAGTATAACGTGTATTAGCATATCAACAAATTATAACAGCTCTTCACTGACATATTTTCTGTATAATCCTATTTATACATCATTACATTTTCTTCATTGATAATGCAGAGGTAAGTCTCATATGAGCACATGTGAACATGCATTCAAAATTAGCAAGGAAGGGAGGCAGAGAGGGGAGACAGAGTGTGTGAGTGTATATTTGAGTCTTTAGGAATGCGTTAGGTATGCCTGTATAGTAAGGAGGAAATTAAATATAGTAATTCCTTTAAAGTTTATATTTATCTAAATATCCAAATATCAAACATCTGGAAGCAAAAAATATTCCCTTGTAATGTATATACTTACTATATTAGATGTTTCTGGGTTTCTGGGATTCTCTTTTTGGAGAGATAGACCTCCAGGGATATGACATTGTCCCTGGAATGCCCTTCTTCCCTTTGTCTGCCTGGTGAACTTCAACCATCACACCTCTTTGGACAATTTCTGTACAAACAATGTATAGAAGTAGTCTTCCATATTACAGTGCTAACACATTGCAGGAGTTATAATGTACCATTCAAAATCAGGTACTATTTTTTGTCTAGTTCTGGAATGGTATATAATAGGAGCACAGTAAAAGTTTAATATTAATTATGAGTTTTTATTGACTAAACTAAGTTCTCAATTTCAACTGGATTACTCAGCAGTTTTTAAATCCAAATCATATGTTATGTTCAACTTTGTTTAGGCCTTTAACATTAAATTAAATGACTTACCATTTTAGTATGAGGGAAATACTTTAATTATGGGCCTGAAGCCACTTATATTCACATTAGTTAAAAAGTCCTCTTGCTGCTACCAGTTAACAAGCTGTAAGCATTATTAACCACTTCTCCCGGTGATTTCCTTAGCAAAAGCAGAGTTAGAAGCTTGGCATTTGCTTTATTTTAGATTCAAAAAAACTTTAAGAATTATGAACAAAGACTGAAGTTCCTTAGAAAAATGTTAAATAAGATATTCATTTTAAATATAAAATATCCAGGTTAACTCAAATTAAATACTTTTATCAATTATTTCTATACTTTATATGATGCTCTGTAAATACTACAGAAATGGTAAGTAATAAAATATCTGGCAAAGAGGTTCTCAAGAGCCTATAGCATAAGCTAATAATCTTTGCTAAGTGTGATAGAAAGATTTTTAGGCTGAAATACAGAAGACTGACAACTGGTCATCTTGGTGAATCTAAGAAGACAATTCTTCAAAAATTACTCAATCCATAAGAGATTACAGAATACTGAATTGTATTCAATAACACCTGCAAGGGACCAAGTAAAATATGGTATTTAAATCCCTATTAAACACTACACTTCTAAAATATATAAGTGATTTAGATTGTTCATTTTCCACAGATGAAAGTTAAAATTCTGAATTTTTAATTATTGACTTTCCCCCAATTTTAGCAGTACATATAATACTTATTAAATTTTTAAACGTCAGATTGGTATGCCTGCTTCCAATTGCTGTCTTGTTTAATTCTCAACTTTTTCTTATGAAGTAGCTCAAGATAAATGTAGCTCAAAAAAGCTCTCATAATTATCAAGCTATTTTTCCAATGCACATATTATATATTCAATTACACACTCAAGTAATTTCACAATTGTTTTCATTTAAAAAATTATTTTCAGTTGATTATTTCTTATGCATTGTAGATTCTGGGAGGAAAGTTACATAATGCATTTGAAAATAATTCAAAGGTGTATTCAAATGAATGAGGTTTTTTTTTAATAGGATACTTTTCTTAGTGACAAGAATCTTTAAAAGAGAAAGTATTAGTACTTAAATATTTTGAAGTAAGATAGCTCAGAAACACAAGTTAAATGCTATTTATTTATTTTTCTAAAATGTACAAATGACTCATTTTTATTATCACTCATGCACTGTAATAGTTGGGACAACAGCAGGTTGCTTGAAGATGCAACAAATATTCTTTGAACACTTCAATAAACAGAATGTAAACATTCACTTTAATAATGTTTCCTTTGTTAATGCAAAACTGAGTGCATTTTTTCCTTGTCTCTGGTTGAGTCATGACTAGCTGAGTAGCAACAGCAGAGCGCTGAAAGAATTTTTCAACAGCAATTTGCTTGTTCTAATTTACTTTTCAAGGTTGATGATCAGGATCATTATGTGGCTTGCAGAACTATTTCTATTAACTTGATCTAGTCATTCCTCTTGTTCTCGTCATATTTAGTTTCCCTGGCAGCTTTAAGTGAATCAGAAGTGCCACTGGTGCTCCAGTTCTATAGTTTCATATACAAAATGAATTCCTGTATCCTTTAGAAACAAATCTGTTATACTCATTGAGAAAGTATGGGTTCTTTGAAATGAGTGACTCAGATACAAAACCTTTGCCTTTTGTTCTTCAAATAGAAATACTCTTTCTGGTTAGTGGACCTATGCAACAATAATACCAAAGCATTATCTGTTCAATCTTAACTTTGTTTAAAGAAATTCTAAGTAGCCTCGTGTTTTGAGCTTGAACACAATCATCACTCATCAACAAGATTAAGAAATAAAACTCATGTAATTTTTAAAATTTACATGATGCATACTGGAAAAGGCGTATTTTATTTCAAGGTATAATATTCTAAAAATGTAATGGGAAATAATCAAGTTATTCTCCACATTTTCAATAAATTTCAAAATAGCTGAATGTTTTCCCAATCTGCTTTCTGTGAAGGAATGTGTATTACTATAGTTCTAACATTTAAAGAGTGCCAGCTAAGTGATTTGGGAAATTCAATGGTATTACATTCTTCACACTAAACAAAACTATAAAACTGGCAAAGAAAAGAAACTCTTACTTCAATCACTGGCAAATTAACAAAGTTAACAATATAAATAAAATGGATCACACTTACCAGGCTTTGCTTCTAAAAGGGAAAAATCACAGGGTTTAAAAATATAGTCATTAGTTATCTCTTTATATAACCTGCAGAGGGCACTCAAGTCACTTGAAAGAAAAAGTAAAAAATTTAAGAGGGATAACAATAATTTTTCATTTTTATTTATTAGTAGTGTGTTAACTAAATAACCTTTTTTTTCACAGAAACTATCATTTAAAGAGAAGACATTTAAAGGAAACATAGTTTGATTTTAAATGTTTAATGGATTATTAAGATATACAAATTTTCATGTCCTACTGGAAAAACAATTCAGCAGGTGGTTTCCACCCCAGGGCATCCGTCAATATGTAAATGCTGTGCATCATATATTAACACCACACTACCATCAATTACCCGGATTGGCCAAGGCCTGAGAAGAGTCAACCTGGACCTCAAAGTAACCTGCTTACAAAGCAGTAAATTAGTAATACAGATAAGGCATTGCATTGCTCCAGGCTATATATAGACAATAATGTTATCATATCCATAAAACAGTTGTTGAAAATAAAAAACTAGAAGCTAGTTGAAAAGCTTTCAACTCATAAGAGTTTTAACCATTTTATAAGAGTAATCTCAAGAGTTCTTTGGTAATATTCATTTTATGTACCTCTTCATTACTACTGACTAACATTGTGTTTGCAAGAAGACATTTGAATATTTAACTTTAAATATTCTTCTTCCTCTGACATAATGAAATATTTCACAGGGAAACCCACCAAGTTGTACACACTAACATAAAACATTATATAAATACGTACACACATACATCTATGTTTTACATAAATATATTCTTTCTCTGACAGCATATATCAAAATATATTGCAACATTTTATTAACTAAGAATTTACTGCATAGAGTAAGTTAATTATTAAAAATACTAGTTTCTTAGCAACACGGCCAGGGGATCCTGCCTTCCATCTTATATTTTTTCTGATCCTCAATTTTACCATGGTTAAGTAACTTGCTATCAAAAGATATTTAGAAACGTTTTGGTTACTAAATTCAAACTAGAGATGTTCATTTGGCACAAACATAAGTTAGATATGCATTTATTTGAGTCACTGTTTCAATTTAGAAATTGGATCACAAAAAGTTTGAGCCAAAAAAAGGTATAAGAAAATTATCCAAATACATAACTTGCAAACTGATACTAGAATGAACAATTACAAAGCATTTAAAAAATGCTATCTATAATAATAAAACTAGTCAAGAAACACATCTTACCATTTTATTCTTCAAATATTGTGCAAAATTTCATAGAATGTTTCAAAGTTTAAAGTTATGGAGGAAGGGTACCCAGTTAAATGAGAAAAAGGCAGAAAAAAATAGTAAAATCGTAAACAGTACTGTCAAAAATGGTTATTTTGATAACTTAAAATAATCAGGTTGAAGTATTTTTGTCATGGTACTTTTAGGAAAAAAATCTTGATTCATCATGGGAACGAAACAAGCTCTTTTTCAAGAAAGGACAAAGCTAAATAAAGCTTTGAAATCAGAAGTCTTAAGATGAATAATTGTGTACTGTGACATGTTTTCCCAAATTGGATTTCTTTACCACATACCATGACATTTTTTAATGGAGGTGGATGGGGAGAAACTGTGCAGTTGAATAAAATAGAAGCATTTTCTCAGTGTAAGTTGTAGCTTTGATTTTTGGGTTATCTCAGGGCCAATAAATATACACTCTAGTATATGAAACAAAACTAGAAGATATACTTAAACTGTAGTCTTTGTTTCTTCAAAGCCTATGTTTTCTAAAATCATTGTTAGGCAAAGTAAAAAGAAATGTTTGTTCTATTACATAAGAACTAAACTTCATTTGGTATTCAATTGACTTTCTAACTTAGCAGACAGGACTTTTACATCTTCAAATACTGAAAATAAATTGCATTCTTGGCCCTTGCTTTAAAAGGTTATAGAGAATAAACGCACACCCTGGTAGTGTTCTAGTGATCTCCCTAATCTCAGTTGCACTTTGTCAGAACGAGGTAACTGGTAGTTAAGTGAAATACCCTAGATCAAAGGGGGATTAATCACCAACTGAATCCTTGCTGAATAAACCTGTCATTCAAGAAAATTATTTCCACTGAACTTAGCAGAGGATTGAAGGTATTTGCATAACAGGGACCTACGTACTTCAGCCAGGTTAAAAGGTTCAGAATTCATCCCATGTTTAGCTTTTTGCCTCCTTTTCCTTTCAGCAGCCTGGTACAATGGTTTCTAATCTGATAATACAGCTAACTATCTAAATGATGTCAGAACAGGAAAGTATTGCAAAGTTTGGATGAGGGATGGATCAATTTCACTTTCAGTAACTCCTAAATCTGATTTGTTGGAATTTAAGATGTAATCCTAAAAAAGTCCCTTAAACCTGAGAACTGTTTATTAACATCCCTTTTCTGACCTTTGTCTTAGAAACAACCATTCTGTTGTGGCAGCGGTCCCTGCAGAGACTCTGGATGATAACTCGACCTACCTTCCTCCCAGGGGTGGTGCAGGAGTCCATGAATATCTATAAAGGATTCTGAAATACTATAATAAAAACCAGAAGAAAAATACTAGTAGTTGTTCTATGTATTAAATTGTGCTTTGAAATATCTTAAATCATACAATGTATATATAAAACCACAATTTTAACTTACTGAAAATATTTGAGTTGGTGTGAAAAAATTAATTTTGTAAGACCAATGCTTAATTTAAAATTAAAAAGAAATAATTTAAGAATTCCTGATAAGGTTATTTACTTCAAACCTGACATTTGAATCAATTATTTAAAAAGTAAAAGGTAAAAAATGCCCACCACTATAAGGGGATCGTCTTACACTGTTAAGGGTAGTGCTGACTTTAAAAAGTTTGAGTACATTTTCAGAAATGTAACACTTTTTGTACATTTTGGATCTACTGAAGAATAATTACCCATATGATAGACATCAGATTTCATAATCATATTTTGGCACTAAAGGGAATTTAGTAATTTTGCATCTAGCGGTCTGACACCATCCAAACCTTTAACTGGAAGTAGGTGCTCATATTCAATGCAAACACACAGCATCTTTCAAGTTAAAAAATGCAAAGAATAGTTATCAAAGAAAATGAATAAAATCCATAGCGAGATAATATTTTAGAAAATGATTGAAGTTTTAACCCAAGAAAGGACTCTTAGAGTGTCTTATAGCTTAGAATAAGAACATGTCAATCACGATTAAGCTTCTGGAATCGGAATCCCTTTGAAATGCAGCTGTTTCTTCTTTAATTGTGGCAGCGGACTCTGAAGAAAAGAAAGGTCCAGCCTTAAAGATGAGTAAGGAATACAAAATAGCTCAGGATTAGTTGTGGAGTTCAAAGGTCGCTAATTACACTAAGGAGTTCCCAGACACAGAGAAAACATTAAACAGGTCACCTACCAAACGGGAAACAGACTTTGTCTTCAGAAATCATCCTGAAGTGACAGGTTTCTAGACAAAATCAAAGCATCATAGTGTGCCCAGCTGATCTCAACAGGATGAAAACATGAGTTAGTTTTAGTTCTGTAGCGTTATGTTAGAATGGAATGGCAACACATGGCATCAGGTTCCCCATTGTCCCTACACTTTTCCAGTACTCCTTAGATTTTCCTCAGGTTTCTAGAAATGTCAGATCAAAGATTCATTGGTTTTTATGATTGCTTATAAAGTTTTGCCTAGGGGATTATTATACTGAATCTCAGCCTACTCACTAGATAAATGCCTCTTCCCTATTTTAGTATACTTTGCTAAACACTTATACAATCAAGATGTACAAATGGCTCCATTAATATAAGTGAAATGTTAAGCTTTCCTTGAGTTTAAGAGAGATCAAAAAACTTAAAGGGAATGATTTTTTTCTTTTTTCAAAAGGAAAGTTTTTACTACTGATTATCTATGATTAACCTAGAATAACAAGCTAAAGTCCTGGTCTGGAAGTTACTCTATTTTCTTCATTACTTGGGATAAGTTTGAACATAGAACATTATGCCATGATAATGTCTTGCAGAAAATGAGTTTATAATGAGTAGGATTGACCTTAATTTTAAAAATTACATTTCAAATCCTAAATTTCTATGCCATCTCCTTTCAAACTACCATAGCTCTCTTTCAAGAAGTTAGCAGCTTTTTCTAAGCTTTTCCTTAAGAGACTCATAAAAAAAAGAAACCAAGATATAATTTAATTGAATATTAATCTGCAATGTGTATTTTTTTATAACTCTTCTAATTCTTTTCTGTAAAAAGAAACTTGACATGGAATAAGTTTTGAGGTTCTTGAGATTTCATCTTTTCTTGAATGGTCATTTAAAGTCCAACTTGACAATGAAACAGAACGTGACAAATAATTGTAAAGACAGGTAGAGAATAAAGAGTATGACTGGATGGTTCCTGAAGAAACCCAGAGCATGCCAATAAGGAAGCAAGGGTGACAAATTTAAAGAAAATGTGCTACATGAAACTGAAATAAGATTTAAGTGATACACTCTACCCATAAAATAGCTTTTGAATTTTTACCTGAATTCATTCATTAATGAATTATAATAAAACAGGAAAAGACCAATATTATATCTAAATTTATATTTAAAAATTTGGCTGCAGATATTCAGTAATCACAAAACACTGTGCTCATCTTCTGAAGGTATCCCACCCCTCTTAATATGCTTACTAAACAAAATGTTATTGTGGCAGATTAATAAGCTTGCCTGAAAAGTAACTCCAGAACAGAGATAAAATAGAATTATGCAGATTCTTTATTAGTCAGTAGGATAGTTCTGATTAAAAACAGGTTACTATTTAAACAATTTTCTTTCATTTTCATCAGCTGTTTTCTCAAGAGATTTACAAAGTTGTTTCTAATGTGGTCTCTGGTATTCTGTAACAACACATTGTACTAGCACTTAGCACTTAGGTTTGGAAGAGCAAATAGTTTTTTATCTTGCACGTCATCTACAATCCATTGGGAGTAGCTGCCTGCAGCTCTGCACTGAGGAGCCTAAGCCCATATCCAGGAAGGCTCAGTGGAGTAAGAGGGCTGTGACTGATTAGCCATGTCTGCCACAGGGGCAGGAAGAAACATGTATGGCAGGGTAACCCAAGACTAGTCTACAATAAGCTGAAAGTGAATCACTACATTTTATGCTCTGAAATCATACTTGAGTAAAATCAAAGGGTAACGAAATTGGATACATTAGTCTTTAAAATGTTCTTTCAAACTAGATCAGACTAAAAACATTGAACAAGAGCATTTTGTAATTAAATCAATGATTTTCACTCATAGGTTATATGCATACACTTTAAAAATAAAAGACTGTGGTTTAATTTATGTTACTATTGTATAAATCCCATTTAAACATGAGACAATTACAGTAATAATGATCCATATGTTACTGGAGCAGGAGCTTTAGAATTCCAGATGTAATAGTCAGAAGAAATTAGTTTCCGGTCTAAAAAAAAAAAATGGTAAGATTATATTATCTTAAAAATTCAATGAGAAAGAAAAGTCATGATATTTAAAATTGTGGAACACAATTATTTCAAGAAAGGCAATACTTTGAGATATCCATTTCAATTCAATTTTTATCAAGGCATTATTATAACTTTCACCACTTTAAAAATATGGCTTCATTAAATACATGAATAATCCATCTTTTAGCTTATATATGCCAAAATCTCTCATGCCAAATCTGCTAATTTTTTTCTCACATCTTCCCTAAATTTTCTTACAGACCATTACTTCAGCTACAAAAACATTAAAAATAGTTTTATTGTTTCCCTTCTGTAACCTCTTCACCACAGTTCTGATTCTGATCTTGCTATTCTTTATGCATTCAAAATTTCAGAGATGGAAATACACACCCAACTTTCTAGTAACGTTTTAAAAAGGTTGCTTCAGTGGTTTCTTATAGTTCTGATCAAATTTAAGGTTTCCGTTTTAAGAGCTTTGGACAAATGAAAACCTCTTCAAAGTTTTCTGATATGTAAAACTGAGACGATAATGCTCATTTGGAGCTACACATGTGTAAGTTCTTATTCCATACATCTCTATGTATCCAATTCTGCCTTTTCTACCTTCTTCATAATGAAAAGGATAGAGGTAGGATGTATTACCTCATTGCCTTTTTTTGGTTGTTTGTTCAGTTTGAGAACCTAGTAACACTGAGAGGCAACATAGCATATTGGTTAAGTGGTCAGGGTCTAGAGACAGACTGCTTGGATTTGAGTCCAGTTCTGCCATTTACTAGCTATGTGACCCTATTCTCTCTGTTCCGTCAGCATCCTCATCTGTAAAATGGAGATAACAACACTTACGTAGGGTGCTGTAAGGATTAATGAGTTAGCACACATTACATACTCAGAACTGTGCCTGGCACATAGTAAGCAATAAACATCAGCTATTATTATTTAAATTAACATTATTAGCATTATTAAACTATTTTCAGAACTAAGTTGTATATTATGAATATAGATTTTATTGTCAAGATGATGGCAAAATAAAGGTTTTTACATAGTTGCACAAAGTGATAGTTATGCTCTGAAACTAACAGAAGAAGGAAATAAAAGATTGGTCATAATTATGCATTTAAAGTGACCTCTTTCATTCATATATTAAGAAGCAGGTGAATTACTGAAACATCCCATTCTGTATTATAATCTCTGAATATTACTAAAACATGTTTAGTTAATATTAATAAGATACAATATTTTAAACATTATCTAAAGAGACAACATATTTCCCATAGACAACCTAAAATACTGCTCTGTGTGCATTTAGACAAAACTGCTGGTTTGTCCAAACTAACAACTGTATTGTACCTTCATTAAAAAAAAAAAAAAAAAAGCATTATGAAGACTCTTCCATATACATGAATTTCTCTAAAAAGCAAGCAAAAAATGATGTAGGAGAAAGCACAGGGATGTATGGAGGTAAAGAATATGGCTTATTCTGGTTACATTACATAGAATTTATTATTGCCATTCACAGGTAATTGCTTAGAATTCAGTAGTTCTGAGTTCTGTAATTCTTTAGAAACTTTCAAGTACAAAGTCTTGTCTTATCCTTCCTAGGGACCCTAACCCTTAGTTTAAGAAATACTTACCTAAATAGCTTTATTCCCCTTAATATATGAGGCAAAAATGTTGCTGCTTATGTTTAGCTAACTCTACCTCATTCTAGCTACTTTTTTGTTCTATGCCACGTATCTATATTTGATTTGAATTAAATAATTTTGAATTCATCTACAAATTGCTCTGTTTCCCCTCCCTATATTTCCATTTGTACTATGTGCGTGTGTGTGTGTGTATACACACACACACACACACACACATTTCTCTTGCCCTCCTTTTGGTAAAACAGGGTACTAAATAATGCTCATTGACTACAACATTTGCTAAACATATTTAAAATTTTAAGTAATAATCCATTTATTGAATCCATCCCACATGCTAAGCATTATGCTAAGTGCGTGGTTGATATGATTTTATTTAAACCTCCTAACCACCCTGAGGTAAATAATACTACTAATTCTGTTTTATATATGAGGAAACTAAATAAGAAGTTCACTAACTTGCCCAAGAGTAAAAGAGTAAATTATAAGCAGAGCAAAGCAAATCCAACTTTAGACTAGAGCCCACCTCTGTGTCAATCCTTGCTCATCCAGACCACTTTACAAATAGGAGAAGGCAGAGGGCAATGTACATAAACTGTTACACAGGATGGATTAGGCCAGAATTTTTTTTTTTTTTTTTGCGTTACGTGGGCCTCTCACTGTTGTGGCCTCTCCCGTTGCGCAGCACAGGCTCCGGACGCGTAGGCTCAGCGGCCATGGCTCACGGGCCCAGCCGCTCCGCGGCATGTGGGATCTTCCCGGACCGGGACACGAACCTGTGTCCCCTGCATCGGCAGGTGGACTCTCAACCACTGCGCCACCAGGGAAGCCCCAGAATTTTTATAAATCGGTATTATTCTCTGATCTTTTTCTGTCACATTTTAATTTTATCTTAGTTAATAATAACATAACACCACTTTAATTACCTTAAGTTAGTTTGAATCTGTACAACTTACATGTACTTATTTTTGGTTTTCCTGATGCAAAAACTTGAACTGAATGCTGATCCGCATAACACCCAGTGAGTGTGTAATCTAAGATCCTAAAATGAAGCTAGAACAAGAAGAGAAATGTACCAAATTAAGGTGATTATTTGGTAAAAATGATGGTCAAATTTTTTTCCCTTGACACAAGTTTAGGAATTTATTTCACAGAGTTCACAAAATACAAATCACAAATAATACTGTGTGTGTTTGTGTGCGAGTGCACACATTCACACATATACACTCACCTTTCCCTTTTGCATTAGGGTCGTTTCTTTGTAAGCCTGCCATTATGAAGTGCTTAACACATACCAGGCCCTTCACTAATATAAACTCTAATCTGCACTGCAAAGTATCCCTATTTTACAAATGAGGGAACTGAGGTTCAGAGATGGAAATACTTAGCATCCCAGTAGGTAAGTAGTAGAGCTGGCATTTGAACTCAGACTTGACTGACTACAAAAGCTGGTGCTCCTTCCCCTATGGTGTTTGGTGTTCTGTATTTTCTCTCCTATCTCTAAGGCTATGTGGCTGTGATAGATTTCAGATCATAATTCTTTTATACACCTTTTAGCAGAACACAATAAAGTAATTACTAAAACAGAAACACCAGTTTATCTGGTGTTTGGAGGGAATGGAATGCTCTACTTAATTTTTCAGAAAACTAAAATTTAACTTTTACATAACTAACCTTTCTAAAATGTAATGAATGAATGTAAGTTCCTAGATTTAATTGATAATATGGTGATATCAGTATAAATGCCAATTAATATATTGGGCTATAATAGAGAGGGCCATTAGTACCTTCTCTGAAGGCACAGTGCTGGGCTGTCTCTGAGCCACAATGATATTCACATGAACCATGAAAGGTCTATTCTTACAGAACTCCTGCCTCCTTTTGCTGTGATTCTCATCTTTGCTGCTAAAAGCTTTTGATTTGGCAATATCCTGATAGCTTTTCTATACTTTTTTTCTTCCTTCTCCCTTCCCTGCAAATTTCTCTCTTTTCCTATCTTTCTCCTTTTGAGTGCCAAACTAACTGATCATAGGCATAGATGTAATTTTCAGATCTTCTCAGCAATTTCTTCCCTATTGCAACTCAAATTGTCTAATAGTAAAGAGCTTTTGCTTGCTTGTTTGGTATAATTCTGGATGCGGGAAGTTATGACAAGGTTGATTCCCACACAACTAGATATTATAAAAATAAATCTATTCATTGAACACAAATACGTACTACATACTTTTGATGCGACTATAACTGGTTAGGTGATGAAAATAAATAGAAGAGTCATAATTCCTACCTTTGAAAAACATATAGTATAGTAACATCTCACATTTTTTTCTGAAAAACATCTGGAAGAGGGAATTTCTATAATAATTATTGAAACAAAGCTCATGGACATAGTTGAAGCCAATACAGAAGAAATGAATATCACTAGTGTACTTCTGACTTCATTACCATTTCCCCTAGTTGCTTTTACATATAGATTTCAATCTCTCTTTAATTTCTTTGATACTACTCTATTTAGGTTCTCCTGCTACCTTTCTGATCACATTTCACTTTCCCTCATTGATTCTTTTGAACCTTCCTCCTATTTTCTCTTATCTTTTTCTGACCTTATTCATTTCTACTGCCTCAACTATTTCTTCTCCATGGATAACTCCTAGATCCTAAAAACAGTTGAGCTTTCTCTTGAGAATCAAGCTTTAGGTTTTTAGCCACCTACTGGACACCTATACTGGGGTAAGTTGCTATTACCAGCAACATACGTGATATGAAGCCCACTCCCTCCCAACTTTCTCCACATTTCTTCTAAGATACAGAACTTTCTTCTAAGTATGTACATCCATTCATCAAATATTTATGTGCTAGGTACTGAACTAGATGTTGGGAATAAAACAATGAATGAATGAGATTCACATGGTCTTTGCCCTCCTGGAGCTTCAAGTCTGGTTTAAGTCACAATTTTTTAATGACATCATCTCTGACTTAAAACTATTTCTTATCTTTCTACTTAATTAGTGAGATTAAAGGCTATACCTTTATCACAGCTCTATTCCTTTTTCTCCCTTCCTTTCTCTTTCTGTGACACTACACTAGTTCAGCATTATTATTACCTTTCATCTGGAATACTAGTATAGCTAAAAAAGTTTCTTTGTCTCTAGTTTTTTTCTTCATTCACCTTCCTCACATCCATTTCAGATTGATCCTCATAAAGTATCGCTTTCTGAAGGACCACTCCCGTACTCAAAAAAAGTATAACATTTTCTAACAAAGCAATGAAAGCCAGATTCAAATCCTCTACAATCCAGACCTAAATCACTTATTCAGACTTCTGTGTGACTGTTTCTAGCACTGGTTCCTAAACATGCCTTGTTATCCTTCATTCCTGTGATTAAGTCATTTCTTCACCTATACAAACGAGAGTCAACATTCAAGGCTTCATATCGATGCTTACCTGAGCCTCAGAGTTTTGCCTAAACTCCATCTCTACTACAAAGCTTTCCTTGACCACTTTGGTTGGAAGTGCTCAGTCTTTTTTTTGAAAGACCAAAAGCAGTTAGTCCTGATCAGTTACTGACATGCATCATTGAAAAATCCCTAGAGGGCAAAGACTATATCTTACATTCTTTGTATACAAATATCAAATGTGATATCTAAGAGCTGTGTAGAACTAGGTTAAGTTGAGGTATTTAGGTTTTACATAATTCTTTCACCTTAAAAATTTTAAAGTATTAAGTGAAATAGAAAGTGATTACTAAACAAAAAGAATCTTACTAAAATCTAGCAGAGGACTTAGACAAAAAGAACAGAACTCCAAAAAAAAAAAAAAGTTAGGAAACATTAAAAATCAATTATATACAATTTGGAACAAAAGGAAAGGTTTCTAATGTAGTGAGCCATATAAATATATTTACCTTTAAATATGCTGTACCTCCAATGCAAATCTGGTCAAATGGCTGCTTTTCATGGCTCTTGGCTCCAAAAGTTACAGTTCCAGAAAGACTAATTTCCATTGATTTTGGGAACTTCTGTCCTAAAAACAGAAATACATCAATCAACTATTATAAATTAAATAGATTCTACAGCAAATGAATGAAAAAAAACAAAACAAAACCTGGTTTACCAATAATCCAGATCAATAAGCTTTTCTCTCGAAATACTTCAAGCTGGCCAAAACTAACTTTGTATTCCACATGTGTGACTGGACCTCTTTAAAAAAGAAATGGACAAAATGGAAAGAAAAAAATAATCATAGATATAACAGTTTTAAGAGATGTAAGTCAAATCTTGCTACTGTTACTTAATACAAGGACAACATAAAAGCAGATCTGTATTCAAGTTTGCAGAATAGAGTAGAATAAATAATGAATATTATATCTCAGAAAACACAGAAACACAATAAACATTTTTTTGGTGATGTTATACATTTCATTATTAATTCTAAAGATAACTACAAAGTCATGCAGAATGTATTAATACAGGCACCTAGATTGACGTAACATTAAAACTGTGATTTATATTTATGTATCCTTTGAAAAGAACTATTCTGTAGGACAAACTTAAAAGTAGAACTGATAAGGAAGTAATCTTATGATATTAATTCACCAGGTTTTTTAGTTGGGCTTGATCTGCATGTTGAGTACAGGGAAATTGTTAGAAATAAAGCCAGCAGTAAAAGAAGCTACACTGGCTGAAGTTTATAATTTACTAGCTGGTAGTTTAACCAGAAAAATGACGATATTTAAAAATAAAGAGATTATTTTTATGACAATGTTTTGGTTAAGAATCAGCATACATTTAAATAACATAAAATTTTTAGACCTTAAAAGGTAAAAACCAAGACAATTTATTATAGGGCAGTGGGAATGTACTAAAGAAGGCAGAGATCATGGCATTATGTTATTTTATTCCTACCTGTTGTAAAAAGGTATACGAGCTTCACAGAATTCAAAACTATTTTTCACACTTTCATGAAGTTTTAAATTAACTGTTATTTTTAGTTGTACTTCTTCCTCTTTTACTTGATAAAAACCCAAAATTGGTGGCACAGGGACCTTGAAACAAACATAAACACATTTTTATCTAACTCTCAGGTTAATGGGTCTAAAATATCAGTGGTGATGGAGAAAAGAGCCTTGCAGTAATATAGTCATTATATACAGATATGACTTTAATGACTAATGGGTTACTTCACGTTATTTTGATAATAGATGATGAAGCTACATTCCTTCTAAGGTCAGGGATTCTTGCATCTCTTTCTATTTCCAGAGGTGAGAAAGGTGCCTTACAGAGGTGTGTGATACATTCTTTTTCCTACTCCTGCTTGTTCAGGTTCTCTATGACCTGCAACACAGAACATGCACTAGACATACTGATCACTGACACCCGCCCACAGTTTCTGCTGCCCTGCTTGTATCTTGACTCCTCAACCCTCCCAGATCAGCAGTAGCTTAATGGGTCATCAATAACTGATTGAAGAGAAACAATCTGAATCTTCTGGTAAATAACTCATGAAAAGTTCTTGTTTGGACCAAAAGTATGGATGATTTGCTTACAACAGAATTCATAAATATGAAGATTAGCAAAGTCCCAACTTCTCCAAGGTTGTTTACCTGAGAAGTGTAGTAGCATAAGTTGAAAGACTCTAAAGGTGGAGTGAGTGGAAATTTGTAAGGCCCACTAAATGCAGAATCATCTGCTGCATCAATGCTACTAGAAGTCAGAATGGCAGAGTCGAGAGATGTCACACAAGGATGAACCAGAATATCCTGAAGTGGAGATCCATTGGTGGGGAGACTCAAGCTGATGGTAACATTTGGCATACTTCCTTCTAAATCACACTGCAACACAAACAAACAGATATTACCAAGATCTTTGAAGCATACATCTTCTGAATGAGGCCTTTCTTAATTTATCTGAGTCACTTTCCACAACTTAATTCACTTTTCTCTCAAGGTATTATTCTCATTGCTTTCTGTGTTCTGGTTAATGATTCTATCATGCTCTCAGACAACCAAGCCAGAGACCAGGAGAGCCTTCCTAGAGCCGTCTGCTTACATTTAAAACCCTTAAGAAGCAACTTTTCTTCATTCCTGTTACACTGGTACAGGCCCTTACAATTTCTGTCATAGCCCTCTAAGTGTACCTAGACTCGCTTTCCTCTAATCAATCCATCCTTCATCAATGCTAGAGCTATCTTAATAAAACATAAATCTAATTATATTGTATCCATATCAAAACCTCTCAATAGTTCCCCCTCAGTTTTGTATTACTTTTAAAGCCTTTTGCTGTTTGTTTCCCATCTACCTCTTTAATCATTTTCTACCCTGCAAGTAATGCTGGAGACACATTGGGGACTGTCAGAGGATCAGAGACTTATTCTCCCAGCTCCTCTTATCCGTGAGTAAGCCCTCATTCCTATACTAAACACCTTTACTCCCATAAATCTGTAGTGGCTCTTTTTCTGACCCAGCCAGACTGATACACCTCCCTTGTGTGTGTGCTGGGGGGGGGGGGGGGGCGGTGGGCGGTCAGGCTCTTCCTTTATAACTCAACCTTGACATTTACCTCTATTAAAGCACCCAGTTACAACTGTCCAATTGAGGCATATAAGGCTTACTGATAAGTTTTGCTTGGCTAGACTTGTACAATATTTTAAGAGTTGGTGGAACTCAGTAGGTATAATGCTTAGCTCCAAATGCAAGCAGCTAGTTCCACTATCATATACAGTCTGCATTATGCATTAACTGCCCACTCTCTAGAGGTGAGAGCAAATGTCTGTGCTCCTGTTTGTTTCCTTCTTTAAGCTTTAAGTTCTTGAAAGCAAGAATTATTATATTTTTCTTTGTATCTCGAGTGCCCAGTACATTGCTAATTATAAGAGATACTCCAGGGACTTCCCTGGTGGCGGAGGGGTTAAGAATCCACCTGCCAATGCAGGGGACATGGGTTTGAGCCCTGGTCTGAGAAGGTCCCACATGCCGCAGAGCAACTAAGCCCATGTGGCACAACTACTGAGCCTGCACCCTAGAGCTCGTGAGACGCAACTACTGAAGCCCACAAGCCATGACTACTGAAGCCCACATGCCACAACTATTGAAGCCTGCACGCCTAGAGCCCGTGCTCCACAACAAGAGAAGCCACCGTGACGAGAAGCCCACGCACCGCAACGAAGAGTAGGCCCCGCCCTCTGCAACAAGAGAAAGCCCATGTGCAGCAACAAAGACCCAACGCAGCCAGAGATGCTCCAATAATGTTTGCTGAATGGATATCTTTTTATAATTATGAACCGTACCTTTGGTTCGCAATTTTAATAGGAAATGTTTTATTTTTTTATCTACCACTTGACATATGTGTGAATTCATGAATATATCTGCTGTATAATGCAAGCATTTAGAGAGCAGGCAAGCATTATGAACAGTACCATGTATAGTGACTTATAAAGGTCTTTCAGTGATAGTTAGAATAACGTCAATCCCACTTGATAATAAAAATGCCAAATAACTACTACGAAACTTAAGAACATTTTAGTATTTTCAACTTTAAATCATCTGCTACTTCACTCTCTATATGTGGATAGCAAGAATTAAAGAAAAAAGTTTTATTTTTTGGCAGATATTTATGGAGATAATATATGAACAAATATTAGTAGCAAATAGTATCAAAATTTTTAAATATTCTGTTTATACTTATTATCCACTAACACTCTAACATAATTAAAGGAATCAGAGAAACAGCAACCGTTATGGAAATAACCAACAAATTATCTGCTATCTAGGCATCTGAAATACCAGAGCACTAGCCCTTCACTACGGGATGAGGACATCCATTCTAGAAGAAATCTGTATACTACCCTTTAAACCAATCTGGCATATGTAGATCTGGACTTTTAATTAGGAATTATAAAATTCCTAATTATAAAATTTAATTTAAAATTTAAAATTTAATGTAAAATTATAAAATTTATAATTATAAAATTATTTAATTTTAAAAATGAGAAAAGATTGAAAAAATTGTGTAACTCTTCCAAAGAGACAGAGAAATTAGTGGTGGAATGAGGACTAGAACTTCAGTCCACTGGCTTTTGGTTCACCAGGTTTCCTACTAGGATTGAGATAAAATGAAGATAATTATTTCCATTTACAATAGGCTTCATAACAAAACTCCTTTAAATACTTAAAAAATGGTTTGGCTAACAGTTATACTATTTATATACAACCCTAAAGAAACATTTAGTTCATGAGTTTCAGTACACCCTCACTATTTTTATTTTTAGAAAAAAGTTTTTTAAAGATGAAAGTTTCCCATAATGATCATTTGTATTAGACCAAGAATAGGAGCCAATCTAAAATTCCCAGAAGCAATAAACTAGGGTCAGCCTATCAATGAGCTGAGATATTTAAATAGCATAATATTAATTAGTATTAAATTATATATAACATATTCCCTGTTCATTACTACCGAATGAAAAACAGAGATGGTGAATTTTCCTACTTATATTTTACAGAACTTACAAGAAACGTAGATTCAACAGCTTTAAGAGGTATGAATGACATAATCCGTGAACACCTTAATTTTGGAGACATTTATGATAATTATTTCTATTAATAACTGGAATGTATTTTTGATCATAATAGAAGTGAGTTTAAAACAGGCACATAAATTTTTAGGTCACTTTAAGGTTAAAAAGGAAAAAAAAAAGACCCAATTTGTCTGCCAGGACTCTTCTAATTCTCTGTTCTTGAAATCTACTTTTATCTATTGGATTTGCACTTAACTACTCAACATTAATATGATGTATTAAAAGTTTATATTAATAAGTGCAGAGAATAAAGGAAGATAACAGAAAAACAGACACCTGAGAATATGTACTTGTAGACATTCTCTTGGAGGGGCTCTGTTTTTGATCATTATTGAATGTGGCACTGATCACTGTTAACTGTATTGTTATTTTCATTGCCTTTTCCTATTACCTAACCTTAAACCACAGACCCCTATATTAACCTAGTGACTTGTTTAAATAAAACGTGAGCCCTTGAAAATGGCTTCAGATATTAAGTCAGAGATTTGTCAATTTCACCCCCTCCAGGAAAAATGGAAAATAGGTATGGTGACTTTAAAATATTTTCACAAATTCTTTTAACACTACTCTTTTCAAAAGAGGCTAATACCACTCCCCTTGAACGTGGACCAGACAAAGTGACCTGCTTCTGATGAACAGAAAGTGGTAGAAGTGATACTATGTGACCTTTCAGCCTAGGTAATAAAAAGAATAGCTTTCACTTGTGCCTCATGTGGCTGTCTGTCTGTATGATCATTTGATCAAAGGGAAGGCAGTCACCAAGTTGTGAGAACATTCTTAAGCAGCCTGTTCAGAAGTCCACATGGAAAGGAACTGAGGTCTCCTACCAATAATCAGCACCAACTTGCCAGCCATGTGACTGAGTCACCTTGCAAGTAGAACTTCCAGCTCCAGTCATAACTTCAGGTGACTATAGCCCCAGCTGAACTCTTGAGTGTGACAGACTTCCACACTAGAAGTTCCCAGCTAAGTTGCTCTTGAAGTCCTGACCTACAGAAACTACGAGTATAATAAATGTTTATTGGTTGTGGTAACAGGTCAATTCATTACACAGCAATGCAGTTGACCATTGAACAATGCGAGGGTTAGGGGCACTGACCCTCTGTTCAGTCAAAATCTATGTATAACTTTAGAGTCAGCACTCCGTGTCCAAGGTTCTGCATCTGTGGATTTAACCAACTGTAGATTCATCCAACTGCAGATACTATAGTACTGAATGCAGTATGTATTTAGTGAAAAAAAGCCATGTATAAGTAGACCCATGCAGTTCAAATCCGTATTGTTCAAGGGTCAAATGCATATAGCCAGTATAATTAGTAAGAAATGCAAAAAGATAACATTATAAAATTTCATGTGAACATAACATTTAATGACTGCTGTTTATAAGAATCAAGAATGTCACATTATGATGTAAAATAAAGTCGGCAAATTTTACTTTTCTCCATAAATGTTAAGTGCTATGATAAAACAAGTACCAGAGAAAATCTCACCTTGCAAGTGACAACTCCAATGACTTGCCATGTATCTGCTATATCCTGTTTATCATATTGCATGGATTTTACCTTTTCAGTGATAGAAATAGAAACCTGTGGTTTTCCTTTGTATGTTCCAGCTTTCCAGGTCGGCTGTTTTTGTGGATGAGTGACAGAAGCAAAATTAATACTATCCAATGAATTCTGTAAGTTGGCATCTAACAAAGTGCCAAAGGGACAAGCCTGTAGAAGCAAGCCGGGCAACTGGCTCAATTTTGTATTTAGCTCACTGTCATTTTTTTGACCTGAATAAAGAAAACCCTGTACCCCAAAAAGAAGTTCAAAGCCTTGTGAAATTCCACTAATGCTAATTAATGGTGGACGAGGGGATAAAGTTTGTTCAACCAGTGGAACACAAGCGTATATCATGCCATTCTTCATGAAAGCAACAACTGGCCAGAGTTCTTCACCTCCTATCGGGAGTGCATAAATGGATGTTTTATTGATGTGTGAACAGCTATCACGACTCTCCGAAAAGTCCTTATCATCATCCAATAATCTCAGTTCGAAAAGCAGTGATTTAAGGAAGGGACCATCTTCAGGAACAGGCACATAACTTGCTCCATTGAAGACTCTGGCTCTTTTTTCAACAGTTGGATACCGTCTGTATTAATGGAAACAAAAACAAAATTAATTCCTGCAAGTAAAATAAAACTGGAAGTTCAAAACCTAAAAACAAACACAAAACATAAGGCAAACACTAATAACAACAAAACACACAATAACAAACAAATACACACACCAACAAACAAAAATCACAACCAAAAAAATATATTACATGTTAAATTCTTACTAAAACAACTACCTGTTGTGTACTTGATATATCTCAAATGATAAAGTATCATTATCTATTATTTTAAAAAATTCAATTTAGTTGATTTTTTAAATGGGTAGTGTACCTGGTTCTAATTCAAAATCCTAGTCTTTGGCTGCTCAGATTCGCACTTAAGCAAGGCGTGTATACCTGTATACATTTTAGGCATCTATAAGGACTTTTCTTTATTTTTTAAAAAAAATTTTACTTTTTATTTCCTCCTTTCCTTTGTTTTTTAATCACAGGGAACATCTTTCTCCCCACTCAATCCTACCTCCAGGAGTAACCACTGCCAAGGGTTTACTGTTTCATCCTTCTAGAGGGTTTTCAATGCTTTTAAAGCATAAACATAAACACACTGTCATTTTTAAAAAACAGAATGATACATTTTGCAGTGAAACTTACTTTTTTCACTTTCCAAGTTAGGTCACATAAAGTTACAGCTGCATGGTATTGCATTGGGTTAAGGACCTGCAATCTACCTGGACCCCCATTGGTAGAAACATCACTTCTTTTATTGTTACAGATAAGGCTGCAAAGAAGATTTTCTTGTCTTGTCTTTCCTTTCCCCTTCCTCCGCCCCCCCCCCCAACTTTCTAACTGAGGTATAATTTAGATGTAACATTATATCATTAGGTTGGTCAAAAAGTTCATTCGTTTTTTTCCATAAGGTGGCTCTAGTAGTGCTTAGTTGTCTTTAACTTCATTCGAAACAATTTTGTTAGACTGTATTGTGACAGCTGTCATATCAGTGTTCATTTAAAAAAAAAAATCAAAATTGGTGAATTTCTGTGTGGCCATTTTAATACTGAAAAAGCAACATTTTCAGCATATTATGCTTTATTATTTCACGAAAGGTAAAAACACAATTAAAACACAAAAAAACAAGATTTGTGCAGTGTATGGAGAAGGTGCTGTGACTGACAGAACGTGTCAAAAGTGGTTTGCAAAGTTTCATGCTAGAGATTTCCTGCTTGACGATGCTCCACCATTGGGTAGACCAGTTGAAGTGGATAGCAATCAAATTGAGACATTAACTGAGAACAGTCAACGTTATAGCACACTGGAGACAGCCGACATACTCAAAATATCCAAATCAAGTGTTGAAAATCATTTGTACCAGCTTGGTAATGTTAATCGCTTTGGTGTTTGGGTTCCACGTAAGTTAAGCGAAAAAAACCTTCTTGACCGTATTTCCGCATGCGATTCTCTACTGAAACATATTGAAAACGTTCTGTACTTGAAACAAATTGTGATGGGTGATGAAAAGTGGATACTGTACAATAATGTGGAACGGAAGAGATCATGGGGCAACTGAAATGAACCACCACCAACCACACCAAAGGCCGGTCTTCGTGCAAAGAAGGTGATGGTGTATATAGTGGGATTGGAAGGGAGTCCTCTATTATGAGCTCCTTCCGGAAAACCAAACAATTAATTCCAACAAGTACTGCTCCCAATTAGACCAACTGAAAGCAGCACTCGACAAAAAGCGTCCAGAATTAGTCAACAGAAAACGCATCATCTTCCATCAGGATAACACAAGACCGCGTGTTTCTTTGATGACTAAGGCAAAAACTGATACAGCTTGGCTGGGATGTTCTGATTCATCCGCCGTATTCACCAGACATTTCCAGGATTTCCATTTATTTCCGTCTTTACAAAATTCTCTTAATGGAAAAAATTTAAATTCCCTGGAAGACTGTAAAAGGCACCTGGAACAGTTCTTTGCTCAAAAAGATAAAAGGTTTTGGGAAGATGGAATTATGAAGCTGCTTGAAAAATGGCAGAAGGTAGTGGAACAAAACAGTGAATACCTTGTTCAATAAAGTTCTTGGTGAAAATGAAAAATGTGTCTTTTATTTTTACTTAAAAACCTAAGGAACTTTTTGGCCAACCAATAGTTTCAGGTATGTAACATAATGATTTGATATTTGTATACATTGCAAAATGATCACCACAGTAAGTCTAGTTAACATCTATCACCTTACATAGTTACGAAATTTTTTTGTGTGTGTGATGAAAACTTTTAAGACTTCCTGTCGGGGCTTCCTTGGTGGCGCAGTGGTTAAGAACCTGCCTGCCAATACAGGGGACACAGATTTGAGCCCTGGTCTGGGAAGAGCCCACATGCCGCGGAGCAACTAAGCCCATGTGCCACAATTACTGAGCCTGCGCTCTAGAGCCCGCAAGCCAAAACTACTGAGCCTACGTGCCACAATACTGACGCCCGCGTGCCTAGAGCCCGTGCTCCACAACAACAGAAGCCACCACAACGAGAAGTCCGCGCACCGCAATGAAGAGTAGCCGCAATGAAGTGCGCACAGCAACGAAGACCCAACACAGCCAAAAATAAGTAAATTAAATTAATTTAAAAAAAGACTTCTTGTCTTAGCAACTTCCAAATATGCAATACAGTATAATTCAACTATAGTCACCATGCTGTACATTACATCCCTATGACTTATTTATTTTATAACTGAAAGAGTATACCTTTTGACCCTCTTCATAAATTTCTCCCACCCCACCACAGGACTTTTTTTCTGATTCCATCTTAGTAGAGTAGGATGGAAAAAAGTGGTTCAATTTAATCCTCCACATTGTGGATTCACTAGTATCCTGAGTACACTTGGTGCCCTGAGTTTTCTTGCTAACCCCTACAAAAACATGTAAGAGCATTTTAGTAATAGTGGTTTATCTCTATGGCCCTGGAAGATACTATGAGGTAACAAAAAGAATAAAATGAATAATCTTTTATGGTTTGAATGCTCTATCCTGAACAGTAAGTTACTAATTCATCCTTTTTTGGGGGGAAACAAATTTACAAAAATGTTAGATCACACCTTCTTAATTAAAAAAAAAAAGTACTTACCCGATTCCTTATCTCTCCACTCCAAAGTCCACAACAAAGTCATTTATTTGCTATTAACTTCTGTGTAAATTGCCTAACTTCCCTAAGTCTGTCTTCTTATTTGCAAAATAAGGGAGTGGCTAAAGAACATATAAGCAATTCTCATCAAGAATCAAGAACAGACCTAGCCAAATAATGTTTTTCTACTAATTCACTAATACTACTAATAAAATATTGGGGTTTACTAATAATTGTAAAAAAGAAAAATAAGAATGTATTCAAAGTTATCCATGTATTAGTGAACCTCACTCATTTACATTCTGATGCATTTTCTTGATTGAGGAAAGGGAAGAATTAGCTAGCCCTCCAGTAATGGCCTAGCAGGTGAATGCCACTTCTTTCTCTTAGTCTTTGGATAAGGATAGTTAAAAACTCTGGACTGAACTCTAGTCCAGACTATTATCCTCTAGAGGATAATTAAAGTTCTCTTAAGTGTAAGAATTTCATGATTGAAATTGTAAAAATAAGTTTATCTGGGACCTTATAGAATGTCTCAATATATGTTCAATAAATACTTTGCCAGATGACTCAACCTGTCATTTCAGAGTTATTCTAGGCCTTTTCTAAAACAGGACTTGAACTTTAAATGGCCCTGCAACTATAGGGAACAATACCAACCTAAACTAGACTTAAGCTGGTACTGTTACTATCTATCCAGACAGCAAATCTCTAAACCAGAATCTAAATCAAGTTCTGTTGTGGGGAAAAAGTAGCTAGATAGAGGAAAGATCATTTGCATTCTTAAATCTTAAGTGATGGCCATTATCCTTTGGCAAATATGTGGATAACAGGCCAGTGCATTCTGTTTAGCTCTAACTCTGGCCCCAGGAGGTCAGAAAACAGAAAAAAAAAACCCCAAAACCTAACTAATCCATTCAATGATACAGGATAAATAAGTGGCAGATTAATTATCTGAACCCAACTTGCTGCCTTCATAGAGATGTTGAAAAGTCCATCCAAACAAAAAAGAATTTTTCTTTTGAAATATTCTGAGCACAGTGGGAAAGAACTCTGAAAACAAGCACAACTTCTTCAAGAAACTTATTATTGTACACAGTACAAAAATCTTACCTCTACGAGATATTAAAATAAGCTACAAAGCCACATATATAAATACACTATGGTACTGGCAAAGAACAAAGTAATAGAACTAAGACAGACTAATGTTTATATGGGAGACATAATAAACTACTATCAACAGCCCCAGAATTCAATGAAGAAAATACATACTGTTTGGAAGATGATGTTAGGAAAACTGGCCCACAGCACAGAGAAAAACAAAATGAGAATACTACTTAACACCACATCCAAAGATGGACTACAGACGGATTAAAGGCCTAAATATAATAGAGAAAATGATAAAGTCAAGAGGAAATAATGTAGTAAGATATCTTTGGGAAATAAAGGTAGGAAAAGACTTCAACAAATTCCCCCAAAGGGCTAACTACTTTGACTGCAACAAAACTAGGGATTTCTGTTTAACCAAGGGTAATGAAAAGTTAATTGACAATGACAATAAGATAAAATATCTATAATAGCTAAAAATGACATAGGACTAATATCAAGATTACACAATGAACTCCCGCAAGTTAACAGGAAAAAACCAGCAACTCTTGAAGAAAAAAACAGACAAAGGATATATACAGGCAATTCACAGAAGAGGAAACCCAAAGGCCGTTGCTACACAGAGAAATGCAAATGAAAGTAAGATATTCTTTACACCAGTACTGGCAAAAAGTGGAGTAAGTGTTAGGAAAGAATAGAGATACTGCTGATGAGAGTGTAGACTGGTCAAAGTATTCTGAGGACCTAATTACTTGGTAATATTTAGTCAAAATCAGTATAGATATGCCCCCATGTAACTGTCTGAGGTTATCTACTGCAGCACCGTTTTGATAGCTGAGTTGGGGGCAATCTGGGAGATCACCACCAGGGGAAGGGGAGATGTAAAATGTGGCACATGTAAACCATGGAGTACTACAGAGCAAGGAGATGCAATGGCCTTGATCTGCACTATCCAGTATAGTAGGTGCTAGCCATACATGGCTATTTAAACTTAAAATGAAACAAAATTAAAAACTGAGTTCCTCAGTTACAATAACCACGTTTCAAAAACTCAACAACTAAATGTGGCCAGTAGCTGCAATATTAGACAGTATAGATTTAGAACATCTCCCATTTCCATCATTGAAGAAAATTCTACTGGACAGTGATGCCCTAGATGAACACAAAGTAACCTGGATGTTTCCTAAAAATAGTGCTGAGAAATCTGACAAACGTAAGAAAAGGGAATGACATCTATAGCACACTTAACTGTATAATTTGAAAAATACAAACACACAAACAAAAGGATAAAGATACCAAAGGGAATATATAAGTAAAGCAAGAGTACCTAGGATGGATGGACCAATAAGGCTGATGAACCATATTGAAGATTATTATTAACCTCCTGAGGTACAACAAAAAGAACAAATGTAAGCCAGGTATCCCAGAGAAAATGGTAAACTCCAAGGCTCGATGCCTTCAGTAACAAAAATTGTTAAGGTAGGAAAGAGGGAATTTTTCATATCCACGTTGCCTACCACTTTTCACTTAAAATTACACTCATCTTTGTCAGCCTCAATCTGGATTCGGAACTAGCTACTTCACTATAGAGCTTTTCTCAGGGAAGAATGAATGTTTGCAAGAAAGAACTGTCCACCACTGAGAACAAAAGGAGAAACAGATCACTCAATTGCCACCCATATTTTACAGTGAGTTACTGTATATTCTCTTCACAGAGCTAGTTTGATAAAACGTGGCAAATTCTAAAAGTGGAACCAGATCAGCTCACACCATTTTTAAAAAGTGAATTCAATTTAATTTTTTGTAGTTTTTCAATTTTCTTCAACAATTAGGAACTTTAAAGTAAACTATCTGAGAATTTCTGGGAATGAAAAATAATTATAAGATGAGAGTAACAGCCGGATACTGCTCAGCAAGGACTTTCCATAAAAATAAGTTAAAATGTCCTTGAATGATTTTTATTGAAGTAGAAAAATGTGAAACATGTTTATTGCTCAGGAAGTTTCCTTTCCTTTCGTCATCTCCACATCAATCTTACGTAGGTGGAGTTACGATATAGTAACATTAATATAAGAAAATACATAATACTTAAAATGTGCCAGGCATCAACTCATTTAATTCTCACAATACTATGAGGTAGTATTATTACAATCTCCACTTAACGGATGAAACAAATGTTAAGTAACTTGCCCAGGTGTCGGACCAGGGATACACAGCATCACAAAACTACGCTACACCATCCATCTGTCCGATCCATCACGCCTGAGGATTTAGATTTGCGTTTACCTGGAGAATCTGACGGTGCCACAAAGCGGAGTTCCCGGTTCGTGGCTTATGAGCCACACTGCCCGCTGGGCCATGATAAGCCACTAAGGCATCAGCTCTTCTCTAAGGTGGCCACCGAAGAGCGCAGACCGGCTTTCTCAGGCGTTTTCTTTTACCAGAAGCCCCGAGGCTCACGCATCTAGAGCCAACTTCTGCCCCACCACAGACAGGTCGGGCTCAGCAGAGAAACTAACTCCTTCAGGTGAAGTCACTAAAACCTCTGAGCCCGCGCTGGACAACACACGCCACAAAAAGTTCTGTGAATCCGCCCTTAAAACCTCCGGAAATCTATTTATCCCCACCAACCCTTCTACTTTCTTCCTCTCGAGCCCACTTCCGGGACGGTAGCCCGCAAGGATCATGATTCCTCACTCGCCCGCGCGGGGAGCCTCTTCGCGGTTCGCCTGCTGCTCTCCCCCTCGCCGGCCCCTCCCAACAGCCACCCGGGCGCGCGCAGCTCCACTTCCGGCGTACGAGGCGGTGACAATGGGAGCGGCGCGGGCGGCGCCGGGAGGCAGCTGACAGGCGTCTGCGGCTTCGCTTCATGGCCGCTTTCCCGCCCCGCCTGGGCTCTGTGGGAAGCGGGGCGGCCCGCGGCGGCCGGGAGCCGGAGCTGGCGAGCAGGGCGGAGATCTGTGCGCGGCGCCGCTGAGGCGCAGCATGTGAAGAAGAGACGGCATCCAGTGCGAGGCGAGCCTCTCAGCCGGCCGGGATGGCCACGACGGCCGAGCTCTTCGAGGTGGGTCCCCGCAGCTCTTCAGGGAGTGGCGGGCCCGGGGTGCGAGCAGCGAGGTGGGCGGGCAGAGGAGCGGGCGTTCGCGGCTGCGGGAGCAGCCCTGGGGAAGGAAGGTGAGAAGGGGAAGGGGTGGGGTGGTGGCTCCCGTGTAGGCGCGGGCGGAGCGTGAAAGGGGGGAGGGGTGGCTTGGGGACCGGGGTGGGGAGGTGGGCAGGGGAGCAAGCCCGGAGTCCCAGCGGAGAAGCGTTGGTTTTGTCCGCACGGCTGGAAGGGAGCCTCGGGGTTTGGGCGTTGGAAGATGAACTCGGGATGAGAGTGGGAAGGGCTGACTTGGGGCGCGGAAAGAGGAGCCTGACCCAGGTCTGGCGAGCCCCGTCTTGTCGCCTGGATCCCCGCGTGATATTCTAGGGCCCTCCCTTGAGATTGGGACGACTAGGCGCTTCTCGTGGTTGAGTAATGACTCCGTTAACCAGGGTTGGAAGCGGCGCTCACTTGCCTACCAGTTTACCCTTCCATTTGAAAAGGCTGTAGTATTTTTTACGACGATAAAGGCCTACTAAGCCCTTCCTACTGAAGGAAGTTAAAATTAACATTTGTGTTCGGGTCTTGAGGAATTGAAGTGTATTATAACCCCCCTCAGCTCGGTGCTTTGTGACCACCTAGAGGGGTGGGATAGGGAGGGTGGGAGGGAGACGCAAGAGGGAGGGGATATGGGGATATATGTATATGTATAGCTGATTCACTTTGTTATACAGCAGAAACTAACACACCGTTGTAAAGCAATTATACTCCAGTAAAGATGTAAAAAAAAAAAAAAAAAAGAATCCTTAACGCGTGAGACAGTGAGATTCTAATGTGTTTCTTGGACCGTTTTCAGTCTCTAAAACTTAAAATTCAGTTTAGGGGAATCCAGTGTGAGAAGCTGTGATGCTTGAGATAATAGAATAGGAAAATTCTAATTAGACCACCTAACAACGTGTAGGGGATCTTCTTTTGTGACAGAAATGAAAACTGAGATGTGAAGGAAGGGGAAGGAAGAACCTTTTTGATGTGTGCTTGTGTTTCATATTGAATAATAAAAGTGTAAGAAATAATTAAGAAGACTGCAGTTGACAATAGATAATTTCTCCATAAGTGAAAATTGGATCCTTTTTTCTGCGTGAGATTCAGCAGGTTTTGTTTTTTTGTTTGTTTTTTTTGGCTTAAAATTTGAATGCCACAGTTTCTACAACAACTGGGAACTTTTCATTTGTTAGCTAACTATGTTTTGGGTTTCTGTCAGCTTTTGGATAGATAATGCATTTATTGAGGAATAGTATATGCCATTTTTATAAGTTGTAATAAAATAGTAATTTATGAGTGAAGGAATATAAGTGTAAGAAAGAATTGGGAAATATTAATTACATTTCCTCAGATTTAAGTGTAGGGATATATTATTACATTAATTTCTCTAACTCCAAAATTGTGCCATATGTTTATTGATTGACACAGGAGCAGGGAGACATTCTTTTTGCTACAAGCTTTTACTGTGTGTGTTCCTGAGCAAGATACTAAGTAGTTCTGTAGTTCCTTGTTTTATTTTCACATTTTTGTAAAGGTAGAAAACAATTTATGAACTTGAAGCCTTTAATATAATGAAATATGGGACCAGCCAGCTATTAATAGAAAACTGTTATTTTGTCATACAGTTCAGAAGGCATTAACCTTTGGGCTTATGGATCCTGCTTGACGTTCCCAGTTGTCTTTTTTTCCTTTGAATGTTTGATCCCATGAGTCCACATATACTTTCTTGAAAATATATTTGATTTCTGTTCCCCCCGCCCCCACTATGGGGGAAGGAGAGGAGGTAGAGAAATATCTGTAGTATATTTAGCTTTCTAGGGTCTTGCCATTTAGTAAAGTAGTTAAACTAAATTAGGGTTTAAGTTAACTCAGTGACTCCAGTTATGATAGCAGGTAATATTCACTTACCAGTGATGATAGAGACAGACTAGTCCTTTGTCCACAGTGTTCATAGAACGACCTTGAACATGCTTATGGATCTTAACTCATGTGACTTTCTCTTTCCTGACCATATGTAGTTTGTTGTTTCATCAAAATTAAAAGCATATTACCTTAGGGACTTCCCTGGTGGTGCAGTGGTTGAGAATCTGCCTGCCAGTGCAAGGGACACGGGTTCAAGCCCTGGTCCGGGAAGATCCCACATGCTGTGGAGCAACTAAGCCCGTGCACCACAGCTACTGAGCGTGCTCTCTAGAGCCCGCGCTCTAGAGCCCGCAAGCCACAACTACTGAGCCTGCGCGCCGCAGCTACTGAAGCCTGCGTGCCTAGAGCCTGTGCTCCGCAACAAGAGAAGCCACCGCAGTGAGAAGCCCTTGCACTGCAACGAAGAGTAGCCCCCGCTCGCCGCAGTTAGAGAAAGTCCGCGCGCAGCAACGAAGACCCAAGGCAGCCAAAAATAAATAAATAAATAAATTAATTAATTTTTAAAGCATGTTACCTTAATAGTTACAATTAAAGGTTAATAGTCATGATTAAGAAGTGTATTTATCTTTTCATCCCTACAGTGGATTCTACTCTTGAATAAGTTTTCATCCCTAAGTGAAAAGTTGGTCTCTTTGCTTTAGAGGGAGAAGGAAAAAAAGAAAACAAAAACCAAACTTCATTTGTCACTGCCATTTCCTGTTGCTTTTGCCTTAGGACCTAGGTTGTAGGACAAGTCAGGGAGTGCTTTTTCTCTTGCTTCCCTTTCTTAGTCACAGCTGGAGAACTGTGGAAAACAGAGGTCAGGATGTAGTCAAGGATATTTAGTTTTTGCATCCTGGCTTTAATGCACCAATAAACTGAATTGTGTTTTAATTTTTTCACATTGAAAAACAAGTTAAATCAATACAAAATTATGATTTGAATCCATGAAATTTCATAAGTGTTAATCCTATTTCTTTTAAAATCTTATTGGTCCTGTGAGACTTCTTTTTTAACATAAACACCTTCATACAACAAAATCAAACTCCAGGATATTTCCTCAGTTGACAGAAATGGTTTAAAAGTTCTGTCTGCAGTGTTTCTAAGTGATCACCTCAGGTTGGACATTCTAAACAGGAATTCCTATGTGGTTTGGATTATGTCCTCTATATATAAAAAGTGGCAGGGATAGTAAATTTTTTCTCAGTTATCCTAAGTATTCCTCTCTTTTCACTGCACTACTGAGAACATTGTACTCCCTTCTCACTTGCTATTTTTCTCTCCTGTCATTCTTCTGGAGACAATGGCTATTCTTCTGCTTGGGCAAGCTACCTTTATGGGAAAGTTCTTTGTTAAGTAGGGTCCGTTACCCATTCATTCAACAAATATTTGTTGAGTACCTACTAAGTTAATGAGGCTGCATGTCTCAGAGGGTGTGCTGTATACATATTAATCCTATGAGATGTGCTGCAAAAAACCCAAATGATTCAGAGCCCAAGGAAGTTTTGGGTATGGGCATGCTTTGTTTCATTAGAGATTTACAATATACCTTAGTATGTTAAATATTCTAAGAAGTTCATTTCTCAGACTTTTTTGACCATGAGACTGTTTTACTTTCTACTGTTAATTTTGTGAATTCTATGGAACATACTTTGGAAAATGTTGAATTATATATAGGACTCGCCCTTACTGTTAAATAAGGGGAGAGAAGATAGATGTAGAACTATATATATGTATAAAGCAGACAAGACGATAAAAGTCAAGATATAAAGGGAGGTAACTGTAGACCCCAGAGAGAAGGGAAGAGTTCATTTTAGCTGAAATATAGCATGCATGAAGAAAAGGAGTGCTATGTAAGGTAATTGGGGTTTAATTGTAGAGGTCCTAAATGCCAGGATTAGGAATTTGGTTGTTTTTTTCTTTCTTGTAAACGTAAATGCCTTGATAATAGTGTTTGAGGTCATGTAATTTGACTGTGGTGACAATGGCTATTTGACTTCCAGATTAGAATTTGAATAGCTAAGAACACGTTTGTGTAAAAACATATTTATGTCTCTTAGATTTACAAACTAAGTAACAAAAGCTATTTAAACAGACTTCTTGAAAAAGACTTATTCTCTTGTTCAATTAACTAGTTAAATATGTTTAATGAACATGAGATATACAAGTAAGGACCACTCCTTTACCTTCAGGGTGCTGAAATGCTACTTGTTTTAGACATATTAGCTATTAAGGGTTTGTGGAACCTCGCCACCAATTACAGTATCATGTATATGAGAAAATGTATTCATTCAGTAAACATTTAGCTTACCTTACCTTACCTACCCTAGGCCAGAAATGCTTCCAGGTACTGGAGTTAAAAGATGGTTTGAGTTAAAAATCTAGTTGGGGGAGTCAAAAAAAAAAAAAAAAAAAGAACTCTTTCTTCTCTCAACGTTCTACCACTACTCTGAATATTACTTCACTTCTGAGACCAGATGTGTGGGGATTTTCTTCCACAACAATTCAGTTCAGTTTTCCAATCGACACTGACTGGGTGTCCTACAATTCACTCTATTTCTGATACTGTCTACCTGGAGTTAGCATCAGATCCCACAAGTTAAGGGCTCAGTCCCACAAAAATGCCCCCACTTCAGATACCAATTGTAGTCCAGGTTGTCACGTGTGTTTCTGACTGACAGCTATAAATTGGAGGGTCTCATGACCCCCTCTTAGAGATTCAGTAATTTGCTAGAACGGCTCACAGAACTCAGGAAGACAGTTTACTAACTAGATTACTAGTTTATTATAAAAAGATAAAACTCAGGAACAACCAGATGGAAGAGGTACATAAGACAAGATATGGGGAAGGAGTGCAGCACTTCCATTCTCTTGGGTGCTGCCACCCTTCCAGCACCTTGATGTGTTCAGCAACCTGGAAGCTCTCTGGACCCCACACTTTAGGGATTTTTATGGAGGTCTCATCATGTAGGGATAAAAGTTAACTCAATCTCTGGCCCTTCTCCCCTTCCCAGAGTATAAGGGGTGAGGCTGAAAGTTCCAGGCTTCTAATCATGCTTATCTTTCTGGTGACCAGTCCCCATACAGGAGCCCACCAAGAGTTGCTTCAGTAGGACAAAAGATGCTCCTATTACCCAGGAGATTCCAGGGGATTTAGAAGTTCTGTGTAAACCACTCCTATCACCTTTGTCACTCAGGAAATTACAAGAGTTTTAGGAGGTCTGTGTGAGGAGCCAGGGTTGACGACCACTGGAACAGAAGATGCTCCTAGTACGCTTATTACTTAGTCCCTTAGTTGTCTTGTGTGTGCTTGCTTTCTACCTTTCCATGGGTAGGATGAATCCCATTTTGCTAGTCTGAAACGAAACGGAACGTTTGTAGTGCTTTTCAAAAGAATCAATATTCAATAAATGTAATTCATTTAAATCCACCATGAAACACATAGTCTCATGATAATCAAATCAAATGTGGTTAAAAGGAGAGCCAAATGTGATAAAATTCATTTAGTTCCAGTGCCAGAATTGCATAAAGTTCATATTTGGTTTCTGGTAGAATCTTGGATTTATAACACCATAGAATGCCTATTTTTTATTTCTGTAGTGGAGGGTGGTGGTCCTGCCTTTTTGGTTTTGGATCTCTGAAGCAAGTCTTGATTTTCAAGATCCTGTGCAGGGGATTTGGCCATGGCCCCGATAACAAGTGGTTTGATTTATTGTGTATCTGTGGTTTGCTCAACATTGTTCTATTGACCACAGCTGGAAAGCAAGAGAGGTGTATGACAAATCCTGCCTTTGCTTTCAATTTAATTGTGGAGAAGAGAAAAACATACAAATGTTACTATAAAACAATAAATGACAAAATGGCAGTAATATATTGTTTTGTGTTGGCATTTGAATTTTTAAGCCTCATAGGGGTTAAGAGTGAAGAAATCAGTGGAGATCATCTAGGGGAAGAACCCTTTCCCCATAAGTATCCTTGTGGGTTGAGTTACCTGGTCACAGGTAAGGAAGCAGAAGTAGCATGGGTTTGAAAAGAAGACTAGAGGAGGCTGCTGGTAGTGTACCTGTTCATTTTGGGGTGCAAAGAAATTGGTTAGGTAGTGTAATATAAGAACTTCAAGGGCAGACTTAAGAGTGTAAACTTCATAGTTTAGGTATTGCATAGGGAAGTTTCTGACTAAAAGGGGAATAGTGTTTTAAAGATTAGTTTGGCGGTGGTCTGCACAATGAATTTAAGAAAAGCACCTTATATAGGAAGTACTTGAACCCACCTGTTAGTTGGTTTAATAGGACACAGAAATACTTCTTTCTGAAATCCTCTGAGCCTTATTTTTTAATCCAAGCAAGCGAAAATATTATAGATTCTTTGAGTTTGTGGGTGGCTGTAACATATTTTATTGGATCTATTTTTGGGAAAGCTACTATAAGAAAATATTAAATGTTTGGTTGGATTTTCTCAAGGAAACAATGATAAATTAGGGATTTATGTTCCTGTCCAAGGGCTTGAGGTCTTAATTTTTTTTTTTTTTTTTTTTTTTTGCGGTAGGCGGGCCTCTCACTGTTGTGGCCTCTCCCCTTGCGGAGCACAGGCTCCGGAGCACAGGCTCAGTGGCCATGGCTCACGGGCCCAGCCGCTCCGCGGCATGTGGGATCTTCCCAGACCGGGGCACGAACCCGTGTCCCCTGCATCGGCAGGCGGACTCTCAACCACTGCGCCACCAGGGAAGCCCGAGGTCTTAATTTTTAATAGAAATGACCACAAACTCCAGGTTTTTATTACAATTGGTAGCATTTGTAAAGAATAGGAAATCAGTTTAATAGATCAACACAGTAATCAATTATGTAAAGTTGAATTTAATATGATAGTATCTTTGTAGTACACACTTAGATTTTTGTTTTTGTTTTGGCCGTTTGCTTTTAATTACTACAGAAAAATAGAGATTAAGATATACCTTTGTCAGGTTCACGAAATTCTAAAAGATTTTTGGGGTAATTGTTTACAGGTGTCTTTGAGAATCCTCTTAAGAGGACTTGGTCATTTGGAGGTCTTGGAGAATTTGTTAATTTGACTATCTTTTTCTCAATGTAAATGCCTTTGCAGCAATGCTAAGTATTAGAAAGTAAATTATTGGGATTTATTTGGCTTTATAAGCAGCAAAGGTTTTGTTTTGTTTTTTGGAACTTCCATTCCATTGGAATCAGTAGTTGATTTATCTTAAACTCTTGTTGATAATTTGATTGCTTCTGAAGATGACACCTGAACTTTGTTTCCAGGATGCTATTGTCTCCTAAGTTTTCCTCCTCCTTTACTGGTCCCCCTTACTTTGTCTTTTGTTGGATCCCTTTCCTCCTTCTATCTCCACATGTTGGCATGCCCTTCTTCTTCCTAGATGATCTCATCCTGCTCTGAGGTTTTAAATAACTCTAAGATTATGCCTAACGCCAGTTTCTTCCCTGTAATACAAACTTATTTTTCTGACTCTGTGCTCTGCATATTCACTTGTATATCTAATTGGCATCTTCAACATATCATATGCAGAATAGAACTCTTATATCCCTACTCCCTTTTCCATCTCTTTCCCCAGTCTCACTAAATAGCACCACTTACCATTCATACAGTTGTTCAGGCTGCAGACCTCTATGAGTAATCATGATTCCTTTTTAAAGTTTCTCCCCACATCCAATTCATCAGCACTTTGTATGAGTAGAGTCTTTAAAATGTCATGAACTGGGCCACATCACAGTACCCCCTCTACTGCCACTTTCATCTGAGTCATTAGCATCTCTTGACTAGACTAGTACAGTGTTGCAGGTTTTCTCAGAGAAGCAGACTTTGAGAGAGAGTTTAGTGTGCAGAATATTTATTAGAAAGTACACTTGGGATAAATACACATGAAAGGACAGGGTAAAGAAGCCAGATTGGGCCTTAGAAGAAGTATCAGTACAATGCTGGTCCAGTGACAATGGTGATGATCCCTATGGGAAGATATGGAACTAAAATTACCTATCAGAGTTGTCCTGCTTTTTACCAAAGTGGTCAGGCCTTTATATCCCCATCTTATTTAGTCATTGGATATAGACCACATTGAGAAAACTATGACATTGAGTGAAGTGGCTCTCTGCAGCTGAGTGGATCCCTGAAAATACTGCCAGGTGAAGGTTCTGTGCTGACAGCACTGCTAGCAGCTAGAGCAAGACCCTTCTTGAAGGGAGATCTGGATGACACCTGTCCACCGCAGACCACCCCTGTGCCACTAGACTCCATGTCTTCACATACATTTGGGGGGTAGCTCCTCTAGACTCCAGTTGGGGTTCTTATCCTGGAGGAAAATTAGAAGGTGGTTAGTGGGATGAACCATGGCCCCTACTGTTGCATGTGGTCTCAGGTTGCAACCGATAACACTTTCCATTTTTTACTCTCCGTTCTAACCCCCCCTCACCTTCAGCTAGTACGTCTGCTGCTTTTGGTGGCTTAACTGGTTACCATACTCTTCTTAGGCCGGGGCTGCGCACATGTCCGTGTACTTTCAGAATTGGTCAAGGGAGTATCACAAGATCCTTACAAGGAGATCTGTGTGTCAAACATATTGTTCCCTGCCCCCTACGTATAGTAGCCACCCTGCCTTCCTCTGATGATGTCAGTTGCCCTGCCAAAGATGGTCACTCCTCTTCTTGTTTTTTATTCCCTGGATAAAAGCAGCCAAATGCCCAGGCAGCACTTGCAGTTATAGTTTATTGGGACTCTTAATTATGTTCCCATACAAAAGTATTCCCCCTTTGGAGATTAAGACCTCTAACCTGTGGACCTTAGAATTGCAAGAATAGCAAGAACAAATTGGGAGTCATGATGAGCAGGGCCACTTCCGATTTTATTCCTTGTTCCCAGGCTCATGTGTTTTTCCTGTTGGGGACACAGCATCATATAAAGGTTTTAAATTCAGAATGTATACTGCATTTTGGCAGATAGTGCTCCATCTTTATAGAGTATTGTCTCTCAACTGGTAGTTCAGTTATACCTTCAGCAGGCTCTTTCAGTGCTCTATCAGACTGGCAGCTTCTGGGTGGTATGGTTTATGATATGACCAGTTGATTCTGTGGTCACCCCCTTTGCTGTTAAATGGGTCCCATGGTCTGATATATGAGATCCTGTGCCAGGAGAACAAACATTTCCTCTGAGGATAGGCAAACTCAATTTGGAATGTTTCTCTTCCTGTTAGAATGAATTACTCTTCCAGCATGGAAAGAGCCCAGTGTAGTCAACTTGCTACCTCATGGCTGATTAGCCTACTTGAAGGATGGGGTTGTTTTAGGAGCTCAGAGTTGGTCTCTGTCACTCTTAAGCTAGATCTTTGGCTTTGACACTAGATGGATCAGCCTTGCTAAGTAGGACCTCATGCTGTTGGGGCCATATCTCTGAACTGTGTTCTCTCTGTTCATGTGTGCAATATGCTAATGCTGGGCAGAGGCTGGCTGGTGTCAGCTGGCAGAGTCATCTTGTCTACTTGGTTGGTGTCTTCTTGTGAATGTTAACATGTGGTACTAAGATCTTCATACTTCATGCCCAGTCTCATGTATCCATTCACATGCCTGTACCCCAGACTTTCCCGTTCTCTTTCTTCCAGTCTTTTTCCTCTGATAGCCAGGCCCTTTGTCGTTGTCTGTGAGTCCATATATATTCTAACTGCAGGTCAGTTTCTGTCCACCCAAGAGGATGACCAGGTGTATTTCCCAAAGCTTTGCCTTTTGGGAGGATTTTTTTTTTCTTGCCACTGAGTTTCAAGGCCACTGTTGAGGGAGGTTGTAATTGCAGCTGCTGTCCATTTTCATTTGGCACCCACATGCTTAGCCAACTCTTCATAAACCAAGCTCATGCTATTTCCTTCTCTATCATCTGGTTGTAAGAGGTTCCCATAAGGCCATACATGTGAACTGAGGGAAGGATGCTAGTGCAATAGTAGTGGAAGACATGGGAGTTTGGGCTACCTGCTTATGCAGTTTGCTTTGTGGTTCTGTTCATGTTTGATCCTGGGTTTACTACTTCCATCTTATGATGGATAGTTCCTAGGTCCACTTGGGGAGTCTGTTAGAACACACCTCATGTTATAATTCTGGATGCATGGTCACTTCGTGTCCTGTGGTCAGGTGTACCTTCTCTGCCAGGGTCCAGAAGCATACCAGGAGTTGTTCCTCAAAAGATGTGTAATTCTGCTGCAAATGGCATGATCTTCCTTCACAATCCAGGGATCTGTGTTGTGATTATCCCACTGGAGCTTGCTATAACTCCACATGACATTGTTTCTTGGCACTGATTACATTAATACTTTAGTAAATGCTGATTTCTTTAATACTATTGGGTCTGCTAGGTTGTATGGCCCCCTCTTCCACAGATCCCTTTTCTGTTTTTGTGTTACCTGATATATGTGCCAGAGTGGGTGTGGAATATGTTGGCTCCAGAAGCTGAAAAGGCCTACCAGGTGTTATGTGTCCTTCCTTGTGGTGGAGGTGCAAGGTACCATAGTTTGTCCTTTACTTTGGATGTGCTGTCCCAGCCTCCCCTGTCTACCTTAAAAATTTTATTGATCCACTGTGCCCGTGAATCTTTATAGAGTATACATCTCAGTCTCCAGATCACGTGTGTCTTACCAAGCTTCTCCAGTGTGCTAGCCAGTTCTTGCTCATTTGGCCTAATTAGCATGATGTCAGTTCATATGAGGAATCAGTAAGATGTTCTGCAGAATGTCCATACAGTACAGATCATGTTATAATAGAGGGTAAGAGTTCACACAGCCTTGAAGCAAAACAGTAAATGTAGACTGTTGTCAGTTCTATGTGACCATGAACTGTCTGATCCTCTTTGCTGGTAGGGATAGAAAAGAACGTATCAGCTAAATCAGTAGCCATATAGCATGAGGCTGGGAGGTACTGCATGTGGCACGGCATGTAACTGGGGCTACTTTTTGGTTAATTATTGAGGTAGTCATCCTCCAGGATTTGTCTGGTTTCTGCAAAACCCAGACTGATGAATTAAATGAGAAAATGATAGGTAACATTACCCCTGCATCCTTTAGATGGGGGTTGGCAAATTTACAGCCCATGGGATACCTGCCTGTTTTTAAAGTTTTATTGATACATAGCTAGACCATTTGTTTATGTGTTGCCTATGGTTACATTTGTATTACGTAGGCAGAGGTGAATGGTTGTAACAAAGACTCTGTGGCTCTCAAGCCTAAAATACTATCTAGTCCTTTATGAAAAAATTTGCTGATCCTTGCTTTAGAGCTTTAAGAGTAGCACTAATTTTTGCCATTCCACTTGGTTACTACATTGAGTAGGGAGGGGCAATTTCAGAGACTTTTACTTGGACTTCCCCACCATAATAGTTCCTACTCTGTAAACCAAGGACTCAATGTGGAAGTTGCATTGGCCATCAAGTGTGTCTGTTCCTATTAAAGGTTTGCAAACTGGGGAAATGGCCACTAGTTGGGCTAATGGCCCATTGGACTGATGGTGAGCTTGACTTTGGCTAGGAATGTGTTTATTACTTGGCTCCCGTATGTCCTTCTCCCATATGTCTCTTGAGTCCATGGTGCTTTGAGTCAATCAAGAATGTCAACTAGGATCCTGTATACAACAGACCTCAAAAAGTTTGAGTATTCCCCTTTCCCTAGTATATAGTTACTCAAGTAAATTGTTGTAACTGCTTTTGGGGGAAGGAATAGTAGAATCATTACTGCATATATTTGCTAGCATATTGCAGAGTCCTTCTTCCTGGGAACCTGGCCTTTTCTTCAGTCGATAACGGGGAATATGTTATAGTACAGCCTTCAGGACCTTAGTACAAGCTGTGGATTCTCACCACCTCTCTTGATCTCATCTACAACTATTCTCCACTTCACTCACTGTGTTCTAGTCACACTGGCCTCTTGTCATTACTTGCATACTAAGTTTGTTCCCTGTATTTGGAGCATTCCTTCCTCAGATGACTTATTCCTTAGCTGCATTTAGTTCTTTGTTCAGAGTTTACTTTTTTTTTTCTTTTAATATTTATTTATTTATTTATTTGTGGCTGCTTTGGGTCTTCGTTGCTACATGAAAGCTTTCTCTAGTTGCGGTGAGCGGGGGCTACTCTTTGTTGTGGTGCGTGGGCTTCTCATTGCAGTGGCTTCTCTTGTGGAGCATGGTCTCTAGGCGTGTGTGCTTCAGTAGTTGTGGCACACAGGCTTCAGTAGTTGGGGCTCGTGGGCTCTAGATGCAGGCTCAGTAGTTGTGGCACACAGGCTTAGTTGCTCCACGGCATGTGGGATCTTCCCGGACCAAGGCTCGAACCCATCCATGTCCCTTGCACTAGCAGGTGGATTCTTAACCACTGTGCCACCAGGGAAGCCCAAAATTTACTTTCTTAGAGAGGCATTGCCTGATCACTTTTACCAAAAATAATTCCACTCTTATCCATCCGTCTATATCCTGTTAGCTTTCTTCATAATTCTTATTACGTTTTCATATATCTGCTCATTTGTCTGTTACTCTCCTCCCTGAAATCCAGTGGAGCAGAGATTTTTCTCCTGCCCTCCAGAATATTTAGAATAGTGAGTAGCCTGTAGTTAGGCTCTCAATTAATATTTGTTGAATGAAGGAATACTGTATTTTGAGAAATTTGAAAATATTTCATATGAAAAAATGCTTGCTTTTTTTTCACTGTCAATAATACTTGTTGATTTGTAAGTTTTTTGACATAAAGTTTAATAAAACTGGTTTGTTGAGATTAATGAACAGTGTAATGTTGAATTGAAAACTGAAACTACTCTCAATAACTAATAAATGAAATTAATAACACATGAGAACTGGGACTTCCCTGGTGGTCCAGTGGTTAAGACTCTGTGCTTCACCACAGGGGGCATGGGTTCGATCCCTGGTCGGGAAACTAAGATCCTGCGTGCCGCATGGTGTGGCCCCCCAAAAAAAAACAACAAAAAACCACACATGAGAACTAAGATTATTAAGTACTGTATTTACACAAGTATCTATGTGTAAAAAATGACAGGGAAAAGGAGCACGATTACTATATAATTTAATGAAAGTAATGTGGACTTTTTTTAACATATTTATTGGAGTGTAATTGCTTTACAATGGTGTGTTAGTTTCTGCTTTATAACAAAGTAAATCAGCTATACATATACATATATCCCCATATCTCTTCCCTCTTGCGTCTCCCTCCCACCCTCCCTATCCCACCCCTCTAGGTGGTCACAAAGCACCGAGCTAATATCCCTGTGCTATGCAGCTGCTTCCCCCTAGCTATCTATTTTACATTTGGTAGTGTATATATGTCGATGCCACTCTCTCACTTTGTCCCAGCTTACCCTTAGTACTGTGGACTTTTGAAGAGCTGCTACTTCCTAAATAAATTTAACCTCTTTTAAAGAAAAAACTCTTTATTTTACCAGAAGTGAAGGCTTGAACTTTTGAAATCAGATAAGCATATGTGATCTTGGATTAAATAGCCTTTTTGTATCACATAATTTCTCAGGTATAAAATGAATCAACATTAATAGAACCTACCTCATGGACTTGTTAAGTATGTATTAAATGAGATTAAGTTTGTAAAATGCTAGGCACATATCTGGCACATAGTAAACACTTAAAAAAATCAGCTGTCATCACCATCTTATCATAATTTAGAAGTATTTCATGTGCTTATCAGACTTTCTAAAGTTCTAAGTAGCTCTAAACATAAATTTCTTTGAGTCATTGTTTCTCAATTTATATATGTAAATTAACAGTTGTTAGATATGTCACCTCTTTGTCTCAAGAGAAGTGAGGTAGACTACAGGTATGATTATATAAATGATATGTTCGCTAAAATTGTATATTAGAGAGCCAAAATTTTTACTTTGCAGGATATCTAACTCATCCTTAGGATTTAATCTTCAAACATGTCAGCACCTGGATAAATCTGAATATTTAATTTTTTTTACAGTTATTACAAATTATTGTATATATTTCCTGCATTGTGCAATACGTCCTTGTAGCCTGTCTTACACCCAGTAGTTTCTGCCTCCCATTCCCCCACCCTTATATTGCCCCCCTTCCATCCCACTGGTAACCACTAGTTTGTTCTCTATATCTCTGAGTCTGCTTCTTTTTTGCAATAGTCATTAGCTTGTATTTTTTAGATTCCATATATAAGTGATTTCATACAGTATTTGTCTTTCTCTGTCTGACTTATTTCACTTAGCATAATGCCCTCCAAGTCCATCCATGTTGCTGCAAATGGCAAAATTTCATTCTTTTTTATGGCTGAGTAGTGTTCCATCATATTTATATACTACACCTTCTTTATCCATTCATCGGTTGATGGACACTTAGGTTGCTTCGATATCTTGGCAATTATAAATAATGCTGCTGTGAACATTGGGGTACATGTATCTTTTTTAAATTTCCATATTTGTCTATCTATCTATTTATTTATGGCTGCGTTGGGTCTTCATTGCTACGTGCGGGTTTTCTCTAGTTGCGGCGAGCAGGGGCTACTCTTCGTTGCGGTGTGCGGGCTTCTCATTGTGGTGGCTTCTCTTGTTGCGGAGCATGGGCTCTAGGCTTGCGGACTTCAGTAGTTGTGGCTCGCGGGCTCTAGAGCACAGGCTCAGTAGTTGTGGCGCACGGGCTTAGTTGTTCTGCGGCATGTGGGATGTTCCCCGACCAGGGCTCAAACCTGTGTCCCCTGCATTGGCAGGCGGATTCTTAACCACGGCGCCACCAGGGAAGTCCTATCCTGCTTTTTTAATATCAGATATTATACATGAGCATTTTTTTCTCATTTCATTAAATTTTTTTACAACATGATTTTAATAGGAACATAATTGTTTTGTCCTGTAAGTTTACTATAATTTTTCAATAATGATTTTGTTGAATATTTGTGTAATAATTTTTCAGTGTTATATATAATACAAAGATTTTGTGTTCATATCTGCTTTTTCCCTTAGAATTTTAAAAGTAGAATTACTGGGTTAAAGGGTATGAGCATTTGTAATACTTTGATGTTACCAAAATGTTACCTACTGTCCTCCAAAAATACAGTACGTTTTAACATTTCTAACAATAATGAGAGTGAATTTCAGCTTACCCTCTCCTGTAGGCATATTATAATTAAGGAAAAAGAAAAACTTTGTCAGTTTGTGAGGCAAAAAGAAGAAAAAAAAAGTGATAACTTGACCTTATTTGATTACTAGTAAAGCTGTATATGTTTCATGTTTCTTGGCCATTTGTATTTCTTCTATAAATTGTTTGTGTCCCTTGCTCATTTTTCCTTTGGTATGTTCCTGCTCATAATAGTCTTTAATATTTTAATATACTAATTTTCATTAAGTAATTTGTTTATTGAAGATTTTTTTAAATTGAAAAAGCCTGTACATTTTAATAATACAGATGTATTTAATTAGTAATTTAATTTTAAGTTCTCACATGGTATAAACTGTTTCATTTTTGTAAGTAGTATTAAATCATGGCCTGTGAAACTTTTTAAAGGAACATTTATTTTGTAAACTAGGAGCCTTTTGTGGCAGATGAGTATATTGAACGTCTTGTATGGAGAACCCCAGGAGGAGGCTCTAGAGGGGGACCTGAAGCTTTTGATCCTAAAAGGTGAAGTAAAAATTTTTTTTTCATAGACTCAATCTAATACAAATTTATATCTGGAATAGAGGTGACTGTTGGAATTCCTTTCAACATTCATGTAAAGGGAGTTAACAACTGGCCAATAAAAGGAAGAAGCATTAGAAGTTTGAGATCTATTTTTTTTCCTTTTATGTTTCTTTTATTTTAGAGAAGGACTTTAAGTGATATGGGGGAAGGGATTTTATTGCATTATGAGAATTTAATATTTTCTCCAATTAGTAATAAATTAGAAATGTCTGGCTGTACCTCTAAAATAAAACGTTGAATATGTTGTTTTAAGTATTGTTGTAAATTGGGGGAACAAAAATTCACCATACCCTGGAATGCACAGTATTATTTTTATATAGTACGATTTACCTTTTTAACTATTTCTATAAATTTGGTTTCAATTCTGGGGGTTAATGGAGATTCCCTATGAGGTTTTCATTTATGTCAGAGATAATCCCTAACAGGATGCTGAAGAGAAAATTAACATGTTCATCCTTACCTCAAGGAATGCTCACTAATACTTTATTTACAATTATAAGTGAACTGGTCACTTCCTAGTGATCAGTTATAGATGGATTGATTCATATTCTAATTTTCCTTTGTTAGGTTATTAGAAGAATTTGTAAATCATATTCAAGAACTCCAGATAATGGATGAAAGGATTCAAAGGAAAGTAGAGAAACTAGAGCAACAGTGTCAGAAAGAAGCTAAGGAGTTTGCCAGGAAGGTACAAGAGCTCCAGAAAAGCAATCAGGTAAACAGTTAGTTAAATAATGAATAGTTTATACAGGCTTTAATATCTTTATTTCCTTTCAGTTTTCAGTTTTTAAAAAAAATCTAATGCAACAGAATTGTTGAGGTTTCTTTATACTGCTCCCATCTCATGGGATAAAATGTTAATAAATTGTTATCAGGCACTCTTGGTGCACTTGCTTGCCTACTGAGTGTTGGTTTGGGATCACAGTACTCCCTTAGGATGAGGTGGTATCCATTACAGTGTGGTCCTTGCTTCCTCTTTAACAGTGCAAACTTTTAAGAATGAAAATTCAGTAGACCTGTATTTTTAGGGGGTCATGATTAGCTTGGATATTTAGGTATTTATTTGCATTCTCATTTAATCATAAAGCAAAATAATAATACCAGACCAACTATTGCCTGGATGAAGTTTTTCCCTAGAGGAAACCTGGTCTGGGAAGCTTCACAAAAGTCATGAGGTATATACCCTAATGAGAATGCTGGTGTAATTGGGAAAAGCATGTACAGAACTCTTCCTCAGTCCACTTGGGAGTAAAACTAGATCTCTAGACTGACTCTGGGGTAAGTAGGCCAAGCTTCTTAGCCATTCTTAGACCCTAAACTTAATCTGGAACCTCTGAGCCTCTTTCACAGCCTGGACCTGATGTGGAACTTGATTGCCCTTTGTAAATGTAGTTAGAAGAGCATGTTTAGCATTGCTGCCTCCCAGGGGCTGTTTGTTCTTTAGCATTAGGGGTTAGAAAGCTGATTTCTGCTCAGATTTCATATATTTAGATTCCTTCACTTAAGCATGTATAACTGTTAGAAAATAATAAAGTCAGTAATTTACATAAGATAGAAAATGTGTTTTTAAGTAATTAAGGTGATAGCTTCCAAATACTTCTAATGCAGATTCCCCTTGGTAATAATGATAGTATTAGTAGTTAATCTGGGTTCTCTGATTGTATTTTAAGCTTGTTCACATTTTTCCTAGGTTGCCTTCCAACATTTCCAAGAACTAGATGAGCACATCAGCTATGTAGCAACCAAGGTCTGTCACCTTGGAGACCAGTTGGAGGGGGTAAACACACCCAGACAACGGGCAGTAGAGGCTCAGAAATTGATGAAATACTTTAATGAGTTTCTAGATGGAGAATTGAAATCTGATGTTTTTACAAATTCTGAAAAGGTGAGCACTGTCAGAGGATAAAAGCAAATTATAGCATTAATAACAGTGCCCTAATTATGAACTGCAGTTATTTCTTTCCAGAGTCAGACTTCAAATCACTGAGTAGCTGACTTATTAAAAGTCTTTATTCTGAAATGTACACTTGTCTACAGATTGCTGATCAACTATATATATTCAAATTTTTAGTTGGATTGCCTGGCATTTTTGTTTATAAAATTTGTATGGTTTAGAAGTGTTGAGGTAACTATTTTAATAGATATTTCTTTCTCATAATTGACTTTTAATATTAACAGAATTTGATAGTCACATTCCATTGGGTGAGGGGGTGGTCTGACCTAAATCACTGACAAGCTGAAGTATCTTTCTGTGCAAGGAATTCAGAGCTTCTAGTTTTTGTTACTTGAATAAAGATCTTTTACAAAGAATTAAACCATAGTTTGGATCAAAGAGAATAGAAAAATCTGAATTAATTGTTCATGTTAATCTTTTTCATAGCACTAGTCACTTAATCCTGGTCTAAGGTTGCATGGTGTTGGCTGCTCTACAATCTTGAAAGAGGTTATTTAGCTCACTTTCTTCCCCTCGGGGGAAAAAATCAAAATGCATGAAAAAATAGACATTCTTATGGATGGTATATGCACATAGTGACATTGTCCACTAATATGTTGAATACAGTCTTCCAGAATTTTTCTGAGTGTACTCCATGGGATATCTCAGATAGTGGAATTTAAAAAACTAAGTAGTACTGAAGTTCACTTTGAATTAAGCAACACATTTTTTTGTGAGTAGGAACTATATAGGGGTATAGAATTTTTAAGTTTTAGAGATCTTTGAAAGGAATGGTTACATATGTAGAGATAACTCCTCGAAAGAAAAGGCAGTATTTTAAATAATGAGTTTCAGGAATTATATTTGTAATATAAAGTAGAACTGATAAGATTAACATCAAGAACGTTATCATACTTAAACACTTGTAAAATACTGGCAATATCTAGCTTTTATATATTCACGTGATTTTTATATATAATAGTGTACACACACACACACAGCTTGAACACTGAACTGTTTTTCAGGATAGCTTATGGAATGCTTTTATTTTATGTTTCCTAAATATAAGCATACATTATTTCTAATGTATTATAAAAGTACATATTTATACATATAAAAAAATTTTTATATATGTATATAAAATTTATATAATTCAAGTCTTATACCTTGGATTATACCTGTTGGATTGTAGAGTATATTTATGTTTTGTTATAAACAAAATGCCGATATTTTACCAGTGTGAGTTGGTCTGTTTATTTGATGCAGCTCAAGGCAGCCATTTAGAATCTAGAGAAAAATAGATATTTTAAAATTGACTGATTACACATATTTTTATCCTGATTTGTATTGCTTGTAATGTTTTGCATAATGAAATTAATTTTTTTACACTTTTCTTTAAACATTTTAATTATCCTCAAGTAATTGTGTAGTTCATGGTATTACTATTGTCTCTTAATTTTTAAGATTTTGATTGAAAGAAGAAGAAAAAATCTTCATATTCTTGCTACTTCATTCACTTGGTCACTAGCTGTCTGTAATTTTTGAAGAGCAAGTAGAGCTAACAGTGCTTAAGCTACTTCTTATTTTCTCTCCTTTGCTTCACTCTCTACCGTATCCCATTTTCTTTCATCTTGTTCCTTTTTTCTTATACTCTAGTCCTCTTTTGTCTTGTTTTTCTCTCATATCTCCCATAAGTTTTGGGTTACTGTTGAATCATTACTTTCGGCCTGGTACTATCACAGTTAACTACACTTAGGAACATCATATATGGTATTAGATTGCTAATTATTAGATAAACTTCTAAGTATCTCAATTTCTGCACTGTGTGCCAGCCACCTTCCCAATGGAAAGAAAAGGAAAATCACCCATGTAGTTAGGGAGGTGTGTGATTGTGGAAGGAATTAGAAAGCGAAAAGATAACAACACATCTTTTTCCTTTTTCTTCCTGCCTCAAAGTCATTTTTGCTTTTTTTTTTAATCTTTGCTTCTCAGAATCTTCTAATTTTCTTCTCTGGGAAAAAAAACCCATTTTATGACCATAGTATATATTCCCTCTTACCTCTGTCATTACAAAGTATGTTAGTTGTTTCTCTTCTTAGCATCACAACTTAATGTTCTTCATGTAGATAATGCCTTATGGCCCTGATTATCTTTAACCTGTTAGCATGGGTGGTCTCTCACCTTACCCTAACATCAGTAGCAGATGTAAGCAAGTTATTAGATAGTGGTTTTGAAAGCTTCTGTACTTTTATAGTATATTTCAACTGATGGGTGACCTTAAGAGCTACTTGTGCTTGAAACGATTTTTATAAAATAATTACGTGTGGGAATTCCATAAAATCAAGTGTTATTTACTCTGCTATACTTCTTACTATATTAAGTGAAGTTTGCAAACACTGCGTAATGGGGACTTCCATCTCTTGAAACAACAAGAACAAACTCCTGATAGGAACATAAAACACATATGTAGGTCCTTTCTGAAGGGAGTATCGGTGAGGAGAAAAGGGTGGACATTGCTAGTACAACCAAATGGCATGGTGAAAAGAGATAATGCAGTGGTATCTGTGCCCATGTTCAGTAGAATAGAGTGAGCATCTGGTAACTGAAAATGACAGTGACATGCTGACTAGGAGAGAAGAGATAACTGAAGCAGAAATGCTATCTATATTCACTATTGTTGGGCAAAACAACAATATCGTTTGGTCCTGCTTTTGTTTTCCACAGTTGCTTGCCAGACTTCACATGAGTACTAGGTTAGAAAGATCTGTGTTAATGTTCTCAGCTCTTCCTTCACGTTTGTATGAGTCTCTCTCTCTTTTTTTTTTTTTTTAGTGTAAAAGAAAGTGAATGATCATAAAATCATTTACTTAAAGGTGTGCCAAAATAAAACTCAATACTTATTTGAAATTTGTTTTAAAAAGTAAACATTATATAACTCCCCTATACATTAGTGTGTATAAGCACAAATGTCTGCATTTTAAGAATTCTGGACCCCTTGCCTAAATCCTTCAGTTCCACAACTTGAATAAGTACAAACATTTCTGTACCATATTCCATTTTAGAAACTTCATATTAAACGTAATCTTTGCTTTTATAACAAGTTTTATAACTTTATATGTTCATTAAATGACAGGCATTTTGTTGTTATTTTCTTCACTTAAAATGGGACTTATACAGCAGTATGATCTGAATTATTTTCATAAATCTTGTTTATCGTTTCACAAACTCAGAAGATACTTAAACTTGCTTTCAGCAGTCAATGATTTGAATTTATTTGGAGTAAACTTGAACTGCAGGTTTCATGGGGAAGGGATTGTGGCATTATAAAATCACAAGATTTCAGTACAATAATGACAAATGTTTATGTTTTATTGACTCATTATTGGTGATACCCCAGATGTATTCCTGTTGCTCATAAGATTTTATTTGTTGTGTTTTTCAAAGAAAATTGTTTGGGTGAGGGTCTGTGGGCATACATAGAAGAATATTACTATTTTTAAATATAGAATTATTTTTTGATATGTATAAAGATTTTTTTAAATTATTGCTTTTGTTTTTTAATAGATAAAGGAGGCAGCAGACATCATTCAGAAGCTGCACCTAATTGCCCAAGAGTTACCTTTTGATAGGCAAGTTTATTTCTCAAGAGCTAATTTGGATATATGGTGTAGTGTATAGAATAAAATTGTACTTTTTCCTGTGTGATTTTGCTCATTAATTCAACAAGAACTTATTGAGGACTGCCTTTGTACAGGTACAGTATGTAATAGCTGATTGAAAAAAATGTGGTATCTTAACAACTAAATTTAATGATATATCTTGAAATAATTACAATCTTACGTTTTTCTTTTGAAAAAATTGATAGAGAATTTTGAAATTGGAGTAAGATTTTGAATTTTCTTTTTTTTGGACTTTGATAAACAGACTAGAAGGGGACAGAGAAAGTTTAAACATGGGGCTCTTGAGCTCCTTTTTCTTCTGTCTACATGAGAATTCTTAAGCTTTTAGGGGTCTTGGACACCTTTGAAAAGCGGTGAAAGCTATGAAATTTCCTTAAGAAATTCAGATACACAGGCTGTTGTATACAATTTCATGGAGTTTTAGACCCTTTAGCCTATCTGTAGGCTCCTTCCTAGGGACTTCAGGTTAAGAAGTCCTGTTGTAGATGCAAGGCCCTAGGGCCATTGCTAAGTTAGGTATTAATGGTTTCATCCTAAAAGAAACTTCACTGAGAAGGAAATTCTTTCATGATTTCCTTTAGTTCATGGAATGTCAGACTCTAATAAAATCTTGTTAACAGTGGTTCTCCCATTTAAATATCTGGGAAAAATGTCTTCCCTTTTAACAGATAATATACGTATTTTATTCTTTTGGTAATGCTTGAAAATCCTGAGGTACAAGTAGAATGTAAATGTATTGCTATACTTAAAGCTTGTCCATTATGTCCCAAACATAGAGTGAAAGTGAATTCCCTACCCCCAAATATATATTATTTTACTCTGAACTTTGTATCATCATAAAGGATTAGCAGTAATAATCATCTATCATTTAGCTATTATTAATAATTTCATACTTGTCCAGCATTATGAACAATGATTCTTAATGTCACCTACAAAAAACCTCTCTTTAACTTTATTTCAGAGTTAAACCATTTACTTAAATGGGTAAAATGTGTACCTCACAATAAGTGCATCATAATTGTTGGCTTCATCTGTCTCCCACCCCTACAAACACAGAGGCATATACTCATCTTCTCCTGCTTCTCAATTACATGCTTCTCTTACAGTTTTGTTTTAGCCTATCAAGACTTAGAATTGAATATATAGCCTAATCAAGTTTAATTTTTTCACAAAGATCAGTATGGCCTGTCATACTTTGTGATCCACTGTGACTTTGATATCAATTTTGTATAGATCTTTAAATTATTAGCTTCTTCATCTGTCTTTGGCATCTCTTTTGCCAGCCATTTTCCTGTCTCTTCAAACTAATCACATAAGATCTCTCAACATTAATTTTCCATGTTGTGCATTCCCCCTGGATACTTACGATTTGAAAAAAGTTCTAGTGTATGGTAGTGTATGATACTTTAGTCTTTGAATTTCCAGAGGTTGAATGCTAGGCACATTGCTGGGTCCTTTTTATGGCTTCTATTTTATTTTTCTAGTTTTAAAATAACTCATTTGTATATGCTTATTTTATAGTTGTTTTTCTTTAAGTAACAATAGTGGAACGTCATATGAGGAAATCCCAACTGAGGGGAAAATAGACAAATATCAAGTGAATTTAAAATGCCAGTGAATATGAGTAGGGACAATAAACCAGTTGTTGGGGCTTTCTGAGTTGTTAATGCCTCATGCAGAATTCCTCCCTTTAAAAGGGAATTGGTGGGACTTCCCTGGTAGTCCAGTGGTTAAGACTTCACCTTCTAATGCAGGGGGTGCAGGTTTGATCCCTGGTTGGGGAGCTAAAGATCCCACATGGCTCTGGGCCAAAAAACCAAAACATAAAACAGAAGCAATATTATAGCAAGTTCAATAAAGACTTTTTAAAAAATGGTCCACATCAAAAAATAAATGAAAAAAATTTTTAAAGGGGTGGGGGAATTGGTTATTCAATGTGAATTTCTTCAGTGAGAACCAGAGACCCCATCTGGATTGCCCAAATTCAGTTTTGTTACATGGCATGCTTCCTACTATCAGTACTCTCTCCCCTCTGGCTTTGTCTTTCCCTCCCCTCCCTCTCTCCCCACCTTCCTTCCTTTTTTCTGATGACATTTAGTATAGAGGGTTCCTGTGTACCCCCAAAACCAGTTTCCCCTAACATCTTACATTACTATTGGTACATCTGTCACAAATAATGAACCTCATCACTGGTTTTTATCTTTCAGATTTTCAGAAGTTAAATCCAAAATTGCAAGTAAGTGGGGTTCTATTTATTTAACTGTTTTGGATAGGTAATCAAACTACTTGTATAAAAGAAAGAAAATAGTAAAAGAAGAGAGTGGGAACAATGTCATCCTCCCACCCCATCCCTGAGTTTGATTCCTGTTGAAACAACTGTTATCAATTTCTTGAGTATTCTTCCAGAATATTGTATGGATATACAAGCATAAGACATAAATCATGTATGTAATGTGTAGAATTTAATTCTGCTGTCCGCATTTATTTTAAAATAATTGGTGGCATGCTATACAAATAGCTTCCATGCCTTGTGTTCTTGGCATACTATACAAATAGCTTCCATACCTTGTGTTTTTGGCATACTATACAAATAGCTTCCATACCTTGTGTTTGTAATTTAACAATGTATCTTGGGGATTGTTTTTGTATTCATACATACAGTTCTAATGTAGGTTCTCTTTTTTTTAAAGCTAGCTCGTAATGACCATTTCAGTACCTATTTAACTCCTTACATGATAGCTTGATTCTTGATCTTTGGATTGTATTTTAAGCAGATCATTCTGAATTTCTTGAAAAGATGCTATAATTGCAGGCTCCTGTGGTAGTCTAAGTCACTGTTTTGGGAAGTCATTGAAGTTCAAAGACCACCTGTTTTCCCCAGAGTGTACCATAATAGCCTCAAGAATGTAGTGAATCAAATACCACTTTGTCTTAAGGTGTACCTTGGTATTGAATCTGCCATTGTTTGTAGTAAAGACATCTGAACTCTAGTAAAGTGTTTTATAATTCTGCTCACCCTTTCCATAAATTCAGGTTTAAGATTTTTCCTGTCTCTTGATATCACAAATGACATCCAGAAGGTTTTTCCCAGGCAGCTGCTTGTTTTTTAAACATCTTTATTGGAGTATAATTGCTTTACAATGGTGTGTTAAGTTTCTGCTTTATAACGAAGTGAATCAGCTATACATATACACATATCCCCATATCTCCTCCCTCTTGCGTCTCCTTCCCACCCACCCTATTCCACCCCTCTAGGTGGTCACAGAGGACTGAGCAGATCTCCCTGTGTTATGCAGCTGCTTCCCACTAGCTATCTGTTTTACATTTGGTAGTGTATATATGTCAGTGTTACTCTCTCACTTCATCCCAGCTTACCCTTGCCCCTCCCCATGTCCTCAAGTCCATTCTCTATGCCTGTGTCTTTATTCCTGTCCTGCCCCTAGGTTCATCAGAACCATTTTTTTTTTTTTTAGATTCCACAGATATGTGTTAGTGTACAGTATTTGTTTTTCTCTTTCAGACTTACTTCACTCTGTATGACCGACTCTGGGTCCATCCACCTCACTACAAATAACTCAATTTCGTTTCTTTTTATGGCTGAGTAATATTCCATTGTATATATGTGCCACATCTTTATCCACTCATCTGTCCATGGACACTTAGGTTGCTTCCATGTCCTGGCTATTGTAAACAGAGCTGCAATGAACATTGTGGTACATGACTCTTTGAATTATGGTTTTCTCAGGGTATATACCCAGTAGTGGGATTGCTGGGTCGTATGGTAGTTCTATTTTTAGTTTTTTAAGGAACCTCCATACTGTTCTCCATAGTGGCTGTACCAATTCACATTCCCACAAACAGTGCAAGAGGGTTCCCTTTCTCCACACCCTCTCCAGCATTTATTGTTTGTAGATTTTTTGATGATGGCCATTCTGACTGGTGTGAGGTGATACCTCATTGTAGTTTTGATTTGCATTTCTCTAATGATTAGTGATGTTGAGCATCCTTTCATGTGTTTGTTGGCAAATTGTATATCTTCTTTGGAGAAATGTCTATTTAGGTCTTCTGCCTATTTTTGGATTGGGTTGTTTGTTTTTTTGATATTGAGCTGCATGAGCTGCTTGTAAATTTTGGAGATTAATCCTTTGTCAGTTGCTTCATTTGCAAATATTTACTCCCATTCTGAAGGTTGTCTTTTGGTCTTGTTCATGGTTTCCTTTGCTGTGCAAAATCTTTTAAGTTTCATTAGGTCCCATTGTTTATTTTTTTTTTTTTTTTTTTTTTTTTTTTTCTGTACGCGGGCCTCTCACTGTTGTGGCCTCTCCCGTCGCGGAGCACAGGCCCCGGACGCACAGGCCCAGCGGCCATGGCTCACGGGCCCAGCCGCTCTGCGGCATGTGGGATCTTCCCGGACCGGGGAACGAACCAATGTCCCCTGCATCAGCAGGCGGACTCTCAACCACTGCGCCACCAGGGAAGCCCCCATTGTTTATTTTTGTTTTTATTTCCATTTCTCTAGGAGGTGGGTCAAAAAGGATATTGCTGTGATTTATGTCATAGAGTGTTCTGCCTGTGTTTTCCTCTAAGAGTTTGATAGTTTCTGGCCTTACATTTAGGTCTTTAATCCATTTTGAGTTTATTTTTGTGTATGATGTTAGGGAGTATTCTAATTTCATTCTTTTACATGTAGCTGTCCAGTTTTCCCAGCACCACTTATTGAAGAGGCTGTCCTTTCTCCACTGTACATTCCTGCCTCCTTTATCGAAGATAAGGTGACCATATGTGCGTGGGCTTATCTCTGGGCTTTCTATCCTGTTCCATTGATCTATATTTCTGTTTTTGTGCCAGTACCATACTGCCTTGATTACTGTAGCTTTGTAGCATAGTCTGAAGCCTGGGAGCCTGATTCCTCCAGCTCTGTTTTTCTTTCTCAAGATTGCTTTTGCTATTCGGGGTCTTTTGTGTTTCCATACAAATTGTGAAATTTTTTGTTCGTTTTCTGTGAAAAATGCCGTGGTAGTTTGATAGGGATTGCATTGAATCTGTAGATTGCTTTGGGTAGTATAGTCATTTTCACATTGTTGATTCTTCCAATCCAAGAACATGGTATATCTTTCCAGCTGTTTGTATCATCTTTAATTTCTTTCATCAGTGTCTTATAGTTTTCTGCATATAGGTCTTTTGTCTCCCTAGGTAGGTTTATTCCTAGGTATTTTATTCTTTTTGTTGCATTGGTAAATGGGGATGTTTCCTTAATTTCTCTTCCAGATTTTTCATCATTAGTGTATAGGAATGCAAGAGATTTCTGTGCGTTAATTTTGTACCCTGCTACTTTACCAAATTCATTGATTAGCTCTAATAGTTTTCTGGTAACATCTTTAGAATTCTCTATGTATAGTATCATGTCATCTGCAAACAGTGACAGCTTTACTTCTTCTTTTCTGATTTGTATTCCTTTTATTTCTTTTTCTTCTCTGATTGCTGTGGCTAAAACTTCCAAAACTATGTTGAATAATAGTGGTGAGTGTGGACAACCTTGTCTTGTTCCTGATCTTAGAGGAAATGGTTTCAACTTTTCACCATTGAGAATGATTTGCCAGCCAGCTGCTTTTTTACGTAGCAGTGATAAATGGCAGTCAGACTATAGGAGCTCACCTGTTTTACCAGTTGGGAAGGTTTTTTTGGTTTTGAAAATACAGATTTATATACCACAGTATATTATAGGGTTTTGATCCACTACCTATAATCTCATATAGTTTTTGCAATTCTTTTAAAAGAAAGCTAGATTCCTAATCATTATATTTATAAAGAAACCATATACTCATAAGTAACTTGGATACTTTGTCTCATTGTAGCTGAATGACTTTCTCTTTTTAGGTAAATACCATGATTTAGAATGCCAACTGATACAGGAGTTTACCGGTGCTCAAAGAAGAGGTGAAATATCCAGAATGAGAGAAGTAGCAGCCGTTTTACTCCATTTTAAGGTAAGTAGTAAAAATTTAAATTGCAGATTAGTCTTAAAGAGTACTAGGTTTTATGAATTCTATATATTATAGTCTCTGTTTTTCCCCAGGTGTATGAGTCAGTGATAATTTTCATTATTTGGAATAATTTGAATGTACATTTGTATCTTTCTCCAGAAATGATGTTAAGTTTTAGGTAGTTAATATTATTTAAATAAGGATCTTATATTCAATAATATTAATATTTTATCACTGAATTTTTATGTAGTTTGACATGGCAAATCATATTGTCTGCCTTCTGGGTGTTTAATGTTTTTTTTTTTTTTTCAGTCAAACATTTGATGAAATAATTCAAAAGCAAGAAAGATTGACCTTAAGTTTGGAATATAGGAACCAGAGAGTAGCTATTACCGTTGGCCATTTATTGAGGCATAGACATAGCTTTATTACATATAATACCTCTTTTATTGACATTGTTGTTATTATTGTTATAATTGAACCAAAACAGTGATATATATTTCTTTCTTCTTCCTAGGGTTATTCCCATTGTGTTGATGTTTATATAAAGCAGTGCCAGGAGGTAACATAATAGTACACTTTATTGGATTTTATTTTATTTTATGCTAATTTGTGTTTTTAAAAAGCATTTTAAAATTATATATTCAGTGTAAAATTCCTCTGCTGTTTAGGGTGCTTACTTGAGAAACGATATATTTGAAGATGCAGCAATACTCTGTCAACGGGTGAACAAACAAGTTGGAGATATCTTTAGTAATCCAGAAACAGTACTGGCTAAACTTATTCAAAATGTATTTGAAATCAAACTACAGGTAATTTTAAACAATGACTAAGTACTTAAGGCAATATGTGATTTTTTTCCTCTATGTTTTAAAAGTTTTAAAAATTTAGTTTATTTGTATAATATCCTTAGGCATAGTAATCCACTTATTAAGTGTAGGAGAAAGGAATGACAGTGTCATGCTTTAAAAAAAAAATGTTTTATTGTTCACCAAGAAAAAAGGTGCTATCACTTAGTATCATCAGAGCATGTGTTTGAAATTACATATGTGTCAGGTTGTGGTAGGTTAGCCTCAGTTTTCATTTTTATTGGTTTCTTACCTTGACCAATAGATGGCATTTTTGAAATTGAACAAGAATTACAAGCTCAATCTGTAGAATTTTTTATAATATGGTACTAAGATTAAAAGAAAACACAGGAATTTCATTCACAACCTTGACTTCCATAGCTCTATACTTTAAGGCAACATTTCCTAAACTATGTTTACCAATGGATTGAGCAACATTAAATAAGTGTTGTCTTTAAAACACAATTCAGGACTTTTAATAGCCTTTAAAGATACTAATATGTATTGTGATTCTCCAGAAGTGGAGATGTAATGTACAGCATTTCCCAATTTTATAGTAATGTCTCAAAGGACACTAGTGTTAACTTAGACTACAGTTTGGGAAAAGCTGCTGTAAGGAATTGACCATATTGATATAGCTTCAGGTTTTGTTTTTTGGGATTTTTTTTTTTCCCCAATGTACTTCATGAGGCAGGATAGGCAGATTTCAAAAGACAAGGTATTTGAGATTCTTAATGCTTATTCCCAACACTGATAAGATGTATGAGTAAATATGAGAAGCAGTAAAAATTAAAAACCTATTTTTTTTATATTGGTCTCTTTTCTGTGCATTGCCTTTTCCACTGGATTTTAAGTCAGAACAGTTCAAGAATATGGAGTAATTCTAGAGAAAAAAAAATTGACTATATAATTTAATATTTACTTAATTCACAGAATGTTGACTTTTTTTTTTTTAGAGCTTTGTGAAAGACCAGTTAGAAGAATGTAGGAAGTCCGATGCAGAACAGTATCTCAAAAGTCTCTACGATTTATATACAAGGTATATTTTTAATTATTAGAAAATAGTAATATCTCACATTTTGTTTTTTTCAGATAAAAAATGGGAAAGTATTCAGGTATTTTTGAATAACAGTTTGTCAGATAGCAATATACCTTTTACATTAAATACTTGGCTGTATAGACTAGTATTGTACAAGAGCAGCATTCTTAGCATGTTAACTTAAGGAATTGGATATTATGCTTTATATTAATGTACTTTAATGAAATATAAAAACCTTGTTTAAGACTTGAGAATTTTGTTTCTGATTTTAATTGTAAGCTAGTTCATTATTCTTTAATTTTTTTCTTTAAGAACTAGTATAATTACATTTATCTGCAGTTAAAACTTTAAAAGTTGAGAAAGGGAGTGACAAACTTTTTAAAATTTATTTATTTTATTTTTATTTATTTTTGGCTGTGTTGGGTCTTTGTTGCTGCGTGCAGGCTTTCTCTAGTTGCGGCGAACGGGGGCTATTCTTTGTTGCAGTGCCCAGGCTTCTCGTTGCAGTGGTTTCTCTAGTTGTGGAGCACGGGCTCTAGAGCGCAGGCTCAGTAGTTGTAGTGCATGGGCTTAGTTGCTTTGCGGCATGTGGGATCTTTCCGGACCAGGGCTCAAACGCGTGTCCCCTGCATTGGCAGGTGGATTCTTAACCACTGCGCCACCAGGGAAGCCCCCAGAGTGACAAACTCTTATATGACAATTTCAGACTTAAGTCTGATGTGAAAATTTGTCTTGTGCTTTCGTAAATGGCAGTGTTATACTTTGTAGAAGCTTCATGTGGAGTTTTTTTCCAACTCTATTGCTTTTCTTTATTGTCATCGCTTTGAGAAGAGGGTTTTCGAAAGTAACTATAATCAGGAAGTCCATCTCAGCAACAGCACTATTGTGAGCCTATCTTCAACAGTGAGAAACAGAAAATTAGAAGAAAGTCCAGGGACAAAGACTAAAGAGAATGAACAGCACATAGACTTCTCAGTATTTTGACTTGGATACCATGTCATGAATGACATACTTGAAGCCGTTCTGCCACTGTTGCCATTTCTAGTCTGGTTGGTTGCCTCAATTTCCTCTCCTGAGTCATCTCTAGGAGTTTATGGTAGTTTTCAAAACCATGATGTTGTTTGTAATATTCATTCTACTTAACATATATAACCCTGTACAGTCGCTGTCTGCATCCTGAGTAACTTCCCAAGGTTTAAGAAATGGTGGTGTAACATAAGTTATTAAAAAGTCACATTATAGGGCTTCCCTGGTGGCGCAGTGGTTGAGAATCTGCCTGCTAATGCAAGGGACACCGGTTTGAGCCCTGGTCTGGGAGGATCCCACATGCTGCGGAGCAACTAGGCCCGTTAGCCACAACTACTGAGCCTGCGCGTCTGGAGCCTGAGCTCCGCAACAAGAGAGGCCGCGACAGTGAGAGACCCGCGCACTGCGATGAAGAGTGGCCCCCGCTTGCCACAACTAGAGAACGCCCTTGCACAGAAACGAAGACCCAACACAGCAAAAATAAATAAATTAATTAATAAACTCCTACCCCCAACATCTTCTTTAAAAAAAAAAAGTCACATTATAAAAATATGTATTTCTTAAATATTGTTACTATACCTAAAATATACATTAATCTCTTTTCTCCCTTTTGCATGAAAAGAACCACAAATCTTTCCAGCAAGTTGATGGAGTTTAACTTAGGTACTGATAAACAGACTTTCTTGTCTAAGCTTATCAAGTCCATTTTCATTTCCTATTTGGAGAACTATATTGAAGTGGAGACTGGATATTTGAAAAGCAGAAGTGCTATGATCCTACAGCGCTATTATGATTCAAAAAACCATCAAAAGAGATCGATTGGCACAGGAGGGTAAGTGTTTTTGTTAAATGTTATAGTTAAAACTAAAGATATTAAAAGCTATTATATTTGGACAAACTTGTGAAATATTGATAGTCATTAGAATTTTCTGTGAAGAATTTTTTTAATTCAGTTTGTTTACACCATTCATCAAATCCTGTCTCTCAAGCCACATGTTGAAATGTTCCTACATAACATTATTAAAATGTAAAGCAGAATACTAGTACCATAAAGAGTTCCTCCCTCCCTCACGCCCTTCCTGCCTGCCTTCCTTTTTTTAGACTGAGTAAATTATTCCAGGTTATTGACTAGGAAGCACATTGTTTTATTGCTGCTATTGCAGGTGTGGTTTAAAAAAAAAATGCAGACAGTTCACAATTTTGTACCCTGAGCTTTTTCATGACTTGGGCATAAAATTATTTAAGTGATACATTAAAACGTGAATGTACTTACCTACTAGAATAAAATTAAATGATTTGCTGTAAGAATTGGTGGCAACTCAGTTATCTAGATCTCAACTATCTGGAATTGAGTTGATTTTAGGATGAATCAGAATGACCTCTGTGGAGCCATATAATCAGAGTTGGCAGTTCACATAATGCACACCCAAATCATTTTCTTGTTTCCCAGTTTGTCATATATTAAATAGTGATCATGGAGAGATTATAATTAGGAATAAGAAGTGACATCTCAAAGGCAGTAGCAAGTAAAAGAGAAAACCTAAAAAACAATCATAAGAATTTTTTGAAAAATTAGTTCACAGTCTGGAGCTATATATTCTAGGACCAAAAAAAAAGTAATTTTCTAAAGATACTATCATGTAATAAATGTTCTTAATGACCCTCAGTCATTGAGAAAAGCTAAATTATGTTTAATAATAATGAAGAAATGTACAATATGTTTAAATGGTTAATATGTTTAAAAATCTTTAAAATTTTAGAGTTTGTTTTAAGCAGGACCATTTAGTTATCTGGAATATTAACTTATTTGGAAAAGCCCACTTCCTAAGGAAACCAGACAAGGAGTTTTGGGCTACTGAGTCAGAATTGTAGAGTTGAAAGAGACTTTAGAGATAATAACTCCAAATCTACTCATTTTTCAGACAAACGTCTTCTGTTTAGAGATTAATGCTTGCTTCACTTTACAGAACTACTTACTGAAATTAAAAGTTTTAGGGCTCCTGGCTGTTGGTCTATTTTTCATTCTTCTTTCTTTTTCTTAGTTCATGTATACTAAGTTTGAGAGTATTTGAAATTAAAATCTATGTATAGTAGTGTTCTTTTTTCATTTGTTGGTATTATGTACTAGTATTCAAGATTTGAAAGAGAGAATTAGACAGCGTACCAACTTACCACTGGGGCCAAGTATCGATACTCATGGAGAGACTTTCCTATCCCAAGAAGTGGTGGTTAATCTTTTACAAGAAACCAAGCAAGCCTTTGAAAGATGTCATAGGGTAAGAGTAATTTTAAATTTATTTTATTTGTATATAGTTGTGTATTTTAATTTTTCTCTGGTTGGGAACAATTGTTTATTGTAATAAAAAAATAGGATTTTTGCTTGGGGAACAGAATTATTTTTAAATTATTTAGAAGTGTATTTTAACATAATTTTAAAGTTGAGCGTGTCAAATTTTCTTTAGTGAGATATTAAATCAAGATATGAAAGGGAAAGTTAGACCTGTCTTATAAAGAAATAGAGCGTTAGGGAGAGAAGGATGTTTAAGAACACAGATATCAAAGGAATGGAAAAGTTGACTCCATTAAAATTTAGAATTTCTGGGCTTCCCTGGTGGTGCAGTGGTTGAGAGTCCGCCTGCTGATGCAGGGGACACGGGTTTGTGCCCCGGTCCGGGAAGATCCCACATGCCGTGGAGCGGCGGGGCCTGTGAGCCATGGCCGCTGAGCCTGCGCGTCCGGAGCCTGTGCTCCGCAACTGGAGAGGCCACAACAGTGAGTGGCCTGCATACCGCAAAAAAAAAAAAAAAATTAGAATTTCTTCCACAAACATACTTTAACAAAGTAACAGGTAATTCACAGCCTCTGAGAAGGTATTTGTAACCAATATTACTAGCAGAAGATTTATAAAACAAATAGTAGTGGTTAATAATTGTATACCACGTACTATGTTCCAGGCACTATTCCAAGCACTTAGGTATGTTATTAACGCATTTAATCATTGTAACATTTCTGTGAGGTTATTATTCCTGTTTTACAGAGGAAGAAACTGAGGTACATACTTCTTAAGTATGAAGTTGAGAGTTCAGGCAGTCTTTTTTTTTTTTTTTTTTTTTTTTTTTTTTTTTTTTTGTTGCTGTACGTGGGCCTCTCACTGTTGTGGCGTCTCCTGTTGCGGAGCACAGGCTCCGGACGCGCAGGCTCAGCGGCCATGGCTTACGGGCCCAGCCGCTCCGCGGCATGTGGGATCTTCCCAGACCGGGGCACGAACGCACGTCCCCTGCATCGGCAGGCGGACTCTCAACCACTGCGCCACCAGGGAGGCCCAAGAGTTCAGGCAGTCTTAATTTTTTATTTGCATTGATGTATATTGTCTATATACTTATATTGATAGATAGTAAATCAATATAAATTATACATATAAATATAAATCAATAGAAAACAAGTCAAAGGCTACACATAAATACAGAAAATATAAATTATCAATAAGATATTCAGTCTCACTAGTGGGGAAATGAAACTTAAAACAGGGAAAATACTATATCATTCTCGATAGGTTGGCAAAAAGTAAAAAGTCTGTTGATACTAAGTATTGGTAAGGGTGTGGAGCAATAGAAGTTCTCATACACTGCCAATGGAAGTAAACATTGGTATACTTTGGAGAGTAATTTGTTAATTCCTTAGAGAAATTTGTAGGTGCACATGACATGTCTAACATCATAAGCTATGTTTGTCATGGTGAAAAATTAGAAACAAACAAAAGTGTGCTGTAAAGAGGATTGATAAACTGACATTGTTCATATACTAGAAAACTATATACCAATTTAAATGACTAAACTAGAGTTACATGTATCATCAGCATGAATAAATCTCAAAAATGCAATGTTTAGTGAAAAGAGCAAAATGGGGAAAATATATATTCAGTATACCACAACATAAAATTTTAAAAAGTAAAACAATACTTTATATTACTCAGGAGCATACATAAGCATGGGTGTGATAAACAACTTCAGAGTAGTGGTTGCCTTGGGAGGAATACCCAAGGGACGTTACCTATATGTATAATGTTGGATAACTCCTGCCCCCCAAAAGGAAGAAAATCTGAAGTACATTTAGAGAAATGTTAAGATATGACACATCTGGGCAGGTGATGGGTATATTTGGTACAGTAATATCTGTACTTTTCTGAATACTGGAAATATATTAAAATGTTTCTAAAGCATTGGATTATCAAACATGAAGCTGTCAACATATTTATTTGAATCACAGCAACTAGGTCTAAATCATGACCTCTGTCTGGAAAGTCATGAGATTGAAAATCAGTTTAATTCATTGCAGTCTGATCCAACAAACATTATTTTGTGTTTACTTTGTACCATCTGCCATGTTAGGCATTGAGGTTATAAATACAAGACATTTACATTACTTTTGAATAGTGTGGAGGAAAGAGGTAGACATATAAAGAACTAGTGCAAGGTAGGTAAACACTGCTGGGACCAAAGAGGAAACAACGAGCTCTGCCTGGTTAAGGAATTGAGAAAGAGTATCAGGAAAGATTTTAAAACGGAGGAGACATTTGGGGTCTAGATCTTGAAAGCTAAATAGGATATCTTCAAGAGGATGATTCTGGCAGGCTGTTTCAGGACTAGAGAAAATTACGTACACAAAGACATACAGATATCAGTCAAGCAGTATGAAATGCTTGAACTAAAAAAGGATATGGGGAGAGTAATAAGTCAGGAGGTTGAAAATGTAGACAAAAACTCTTTGTATACCATACTTAGAAATTTGGACTTGACCTTGTTAGGTGATGATGGAAGCTTTAAAGGATATTAAAAAGGGCAGTGTAATGAGCAGATGGGTGTTTTTTTCCTTTCTTTTTAAAAAACTTAGTAACTTTGAGATATAATTGACATTCAATAAACTGCATGTATTTGAACTGTACAATTTGATAACTTTGGTAAATTATGTGTACATTTGTGAAACTATAACGCAGTCAAGATAATGAACAGATCCATCACCTCCAAAAGTTTCTTCTGCCCTTTTAAAATCTCCCTTTTGCCTCCATTTCTGTCCTTGGGCAACTGCTGATCTGCTTCACTGTAGATTAGTTTTCAAAAAGAAGGGGATGCTTCGGTACTGAGTCTTGAAAAGCTAAATAGGATTTTTCAAGAAGTTGATTAATTTTCTAGAATTTTTAATAAATGGGATTATAGTATATTATAGTGTATACATGTGTTTCTGGATTCTTTAACTCAGCATAAATGTTTTGAAATTCATTCATGTTGTGCGTATTAATTAGTATGTTCTTCTATTGCTGAGTAGTATTTAATGAATATGCCACAATTTGTTTATCCATTTACCTATTAATGGCAGTTTAGATTGGCTCCAGTGTTTGACTATTACAAATGAAGTTACTATGAATATTCATGCATATGTCTTTATGCAGACATATGCTTTCATTTCTCCTGAGTAGCTATATGATGTGATATGGTAATTCTTTTTACGAAACTGCCAAACTGTTTTTCAAAGTTGTTTCGTTTGACATTCTTTCCAGCAGTATATGAGAGAGTTGCATTTGTTCCACATGATTTCCAACATTTGGTATGATCAGTCTTTATTTTAGAGTCTAATAAGGTATATAATGATACCTTATTATGGTTTTAGTTTGCATTTTCCTAATGACTAAAAATGAGCATCTTTTCTTGCATTTATTTGCCATTCATGTATATTATTTGGTGTATTTTACATGCATTTTTTAAAATTGGGTTGTCTGTTTTCTTATTTTTTGACAGTTGTATATCTGGTTAAAATTCATTTATTTGATATATGATTTACAAATGTTTTCTTTCAGTCTGTGGCTTGTCTTTTTCATATCTAAAGAGTATCTCAAAGAATAGAAGTTATTAATTTTGATGATATCCAATTTAACACTTTTCTGTTATGGGAGGTATTTTTGGTATCATATTTAAGGAATCTTTGCCTAACCTAAGGTCACAAAGATTTCCTCTTATATTTTCTTTCTTTTGTTTGTTTCCTTAAGTTTTCTTTCTTTTTAAAAAAATACATTTAAAAAAATTTTTCAACAATTTTGAAAGGTTACTTTCCATTTACAGTTATTACAAAATATTGGCTATATTCCCCACATTGTACAATACCTTGAGCCTATCTTACACCCAGTGGTTTCTACCTGCCACTCCCCAACCCTTACATTGCCCCCTGCCCCCCTGCTCTGTAACCACTAGTTTGTTCTCTGCATCTGTGAGTCTGCTTCTTTTTTGTTGTATTCACTAGTTTGTTGCATTTTTTTAGATTCCACATATAAGTGATATCATACAGTATTTGTCTTTTTCTGTATGATTAATTTCACTTAGCATAATGCCCTCCGAGTCCATCCATGTTGCTGCAAATGGCAAAATTTCATTTTTTTTTAATGGCCGAGTAGTATTCCCTTGTATATATATACCACATCTTCTTTATCCATTCATCTGCTGATGGACACTTAGGTTGCTTCTGTATCTTGGCAATTGTAAATAATGCTGCTCTGAATATTGGGGTGCACGTATCTTTTGGAATTAGTGTTTTTGTTTTTTTTCGGATATATACCCAGGTATGGAATTGCTGGGTCATATGGTAGTTCTATTTTCAGTTTTTTGAGGAACCTCCATACTGTTTTTCGTAGTGGCTGTGCCAGTAGGAATGTTTACATTCCTACTAACATTGTACAGGGTTCTTTTTCTTCACATCCTTGCCAACATTTGTTGTTTGTAGACTTGATAGCCATTCTGTATGAGGTGTGACGTGGTATCTCATTGTGGTTTTGATTTGCATTTCTCTGATGATCAGTGATGTTGAGCATCTTTTCATCTGCCTGTTGGCCATCTGTCTCCTTTGGAAAAATGTCTGTTCAGATTCTCTGCCCATTTTTTAATCAGGTTTTTTTTTTATATCGAGTTGTATGAGTTTTTTATATATTTTGGATATTAACCCCTTGCATATCATTTGCAAATATCTTTTCCCATTCAATATGTTGCCTTTTTGTTTTGTTGATGGTTTCCTTCGTTGTGCAAAAGCTTTTAAGTTTGACTGTGTCCCATTTGTTTATTTTTGCTTTTGTTTCCCTTTGCTGAGGAGACAGATCCAAAAAAATATCGCTAAGACCTATGTACTGCCTATGTTTTCTTCTGGAAGTTTAATACTACACTGTTTTTTTTTGTTGTTTTTTTTTTTTTTTTTTTTTTGCGGTATGCGGGCCTCTCATTGTTGTGGCCTCTCCCGTTGCGGAGCACAGGCTCCGGACGCGCAGGCTCAGCGGCCATGGCTCACGGGCCCAGCTGCTCCGCGGCATGTGGGATCTTCCCAGACCGGGGCACGAACCCGTGTCCCCTGCATCGGCAGGCAGACTCTCAACCACTGCGCCACCAGGGAAGCCCACTACACTGTTTTGATCACTGTAACTATAAATCTTGAATCAGGTAGTGTGAGTCCTCTAACATTACCATAGAAAGCGTTTTCGTATAAGTCTGATAATCAATTTGTCAGTTTCTGGGGGAAAAAAAGTTTGGGATTTTGACAGGAATTGCTTTGAATCTATAGTTCTGTTTGTGGAGAATTGATGTCTTAGCAATATTGAGTTCTCAAATACAGTTGATTTTTATATGTTGATTTTGTACCTGCAACCTGACTAAACTCACTTATTCTAATAGCATTTTTTGTAGATTCCACAGGATTTTCTGTATAGAATATAATGTTTTCTGCCAATAAAGTCAGTTTTACTTATTCCTTCCAATGTAGATGCCTGTTGTTTTGTCTCTTGCCTTATTTCCCTGGTGAGGACCTCCAAGACAATGCTGACTATAAGTGGCGAGAGCATACACCTTGCATTATTCTTTTTGTTTGTTTGTTTGTTTGTTTTTTAATCTTTTTTTTAAACATCTTTATTGGAGTATAACTGCTTTACACTGGTGTGTTAGTTTCTGCCGTATAACAAAGTGAATCAGCTATACGTATACATATATCCACATATCCCCTCCCTCTTGCTTCTCCCTCCCACCCTCCCTATACACTGCATTATTCTTGTCTTTATCATTAATATGATACTAACTAGGTTTTTCCTTTAAAAAAATCTTTTTATTGATGTATAGGTTTTTAAAATTTATTTATTTATTTATTTATTTTTGGCTGTGTTGGGTCTTCGTTGCTGCGCACGGGCTTTCTCTAGTTGTGGCAAGCAGGGGCTACTCTTCGTTGAGGTGCACAGGCTTCTCATTGTGGTGGCTTCTCTTGTTGTGGAGCATGGGCTCTAGGTGCGTGGGCTTCAGTAGTTGTGGCTCGAGGGCTCTAGAGCTCAGGCTCAGTAGTTGTGGTGCATGGGCTTAGTTGCTCTGTGGCATGTGGGATCTTCCCAGACCAGGGCTTGAACCCTGTCCCTTGCACTGGCAGGCAGATTCTTGACCACTGCACCACCTTGGAAGCCCCTATTGACATATAGTTGATTTACAATATCATGTAACTTTCAGGTGTACAGCACAGCGATATGTATATATATATATATATGTATACATATAAATATGTAACCTTATAGGTTATTACATAATATTGAGTATAGTTCCCTGTGCTATACAGTAGGTCCTTGTTGGTTATCTGTTTTATACATAGTAGTGTGTATATGTTAATCCCAGCCTCCTAATTTATCCCTCTCACATCCCGCTTTCCCCTTTGGTAACCATAAGTTTGTTTTCTGTGTCTGTGAGTCTCTTTCTGTTTTGGAAATAAGTTCATTTGTGTCGTTTCTTTTTCTTTTAGATTCCACATATAAGGTATATCATATGAGATTTGTCTTTCTCTGTCTGGCTTATTACTTCACTTACTATGATAGTCTCTAGGTCCATACATGTTGCAAATGGCATTATTTCCTTCTTTTTTATGGCTAAGTAATATTCCATTATATATATATATATATATATTTATACATACACACACCACATCTTTATCCATTTATCTGTCAATGGACATTTAGGTTGTTTCCATGTCTTGCTATTGTAAATATTGCTGCTATGTACATAGGGGTGCATGTAATTTTTTGAATTATAGTTTTATCTGGATATATGCCCAATAGTGGGATTGCTGGATCATATGGTAATTCTATTTTTAGTTTTTTAAGGAACCTCCATACTGTTCTCCATAGTGGCTGCAATTTACATTTACCAATTTACATTCCCACCAACAGTGTAGGAGGGTTTCCTTTTCTCCACACCATCTCCAGCATTTATTATGTATAGACTTTTTGATGATGGCCATTCTGACTGGTGTGAGGTGATACCTCATTGTAGTTTTGATTTGCCTTTCTCTAATAATTAACGATGTCGAGCATCTTTTCATGTGCCTCTTGGCCATCTGTATGTCTTCTTTGGAGAAATGTCCATTTAGGTCATCTGCCCATGTTTTGATTAGGTTGTTTGTTTTTTTGTTATTGAGCTTTATGAGCTGTTTGTATATTTTGGAAATTAATCCCTTGTCAGTCGCATCATTTGTAAATGTTTTCTCCCCTTCTGTAGATTGTCTTTTAGTTTTGCTTATGGTTTCCTTTGCTGTGCAAAATCTTTTAAGTTTAATTAGGTCCCATTTGTTTTTCATAGATGCTGTTTATCAGATTGATGAAATTCTTTTATTCCTAGTTTTCTGGGTGTTATAAGGATTAGATGTTAGACTTTGTCAAATGCTTTTTTTATTGTTGTTCTGTTAATGTGGTTGGATTACATTGATTTCCAAATGTTAACCTTGCATTCCTTTGATAAACCCCATTGGTCATCATGTATTATCCTATTTATGTAGGGTTGGATTAGGTTTGCTAAACTTTTGTTAAGAATTTTTGTGTTTGCCTTCAAGAGGGATATTGACGTATACATATTTTTTTCTCGTAATGTCTTTGTGTAGTTTTGGTATCAGGGTAATGTTTGCCTCATAGAATAAGTTGGAAAGTGTTCCTTCCTCTTCAATATTCTGGAAGAGTTTATGTAAAATTGGTGTTATATTTTCCTTAAATATTTGGTAGAACTCACCAGTGAAGTCATTTGGGCCTGCAGTTTTTAACTTTGTGAGGGTTTTAAACTACAAATTAACTTCTCTAGTAGATATGGAGCTATTTTAGTTACCTGTTTCTTAAGTGAGCTTTGGTAGTTTGTGTCTTTTAAGATTTGTATATTTCACACAAATTGTTGAATTTATTGGGATTAAGATGTTCATGGTATTGCCTTATTATCTTTTTTATGGTCAGTTGATTTTGTGTGTGTGTCCGTGTGTGTGATTTTTAATTGAAGTATAATTTGTTTACAGTGTTGTGTTAAGTTTCTGGTGTATAGCAAAGTGATTCAGTTATATATACATAATATATATAATATATATATTCTTTTTCAATATAGGTTATTACAAGATATTGAATATAGTTCCCTCTGCTTTACAGTAGGACCTTGTTGTTTATTTTATATGTAGTAGCTTATTATCTTTTTAACGTTTGTAGAATCTTTAGCGATGTCTCCTATTCATTTTTGAAGATTGGTATTTTTTTGTGTGTGATCATTCTGGCTAGAGGTTTACCAGTTTTATTGGTTTCCCCAGAGAATCAGCTTTTGGTATCATTGATTTTTCTGTTTTCTGTTTTGTATTTCATTGATTTCCACTCTTTATTACTTCTTTTCCTTCTGCTTACTTGGGTTTCATTTCCCCTTCTTTTTCTAGTTTTTTAAGGTGGAAGTGAGACATTGATTAGAGACCTTTCTTATTTTCTAATATAGGCATTTAGTCTTATAAATTTCCCTTTAAGGTACTGCTTTAGCTGCATACCACAAATTTTAATTTGTTGTATTTATTTTCATTCAGTTCAAAATACTTTTAAATTTCCCATTTGATTTCTTTTGGCACAAGAGTGGGTTAGAAGTGTGTTATTTCATTTCCAGATATTAGGGGATTTTTTAGATGTCTTTCTGTTATTGATTTAAATTTGATTCCATTGTGGTTAGAGGACATACTTTGTGTGATATCAATCCATTTTAAATTTATCGAGACTTGTTTTTTAGCCCAGAATATGATCCATCTTGGAAAGAGTTTTATGAATGCTTAAAGAAAATGTATATCCTGATGTTGTTGGATAGCGTATTCTATGAATGTCAGGTCCAGTTGATTAACAATGTTGTTTATGTCTTCTATATCCTTACACATATTCAGTCTACCTCTTCAATGAGTTATGCATGAATGTACGGATGTAGAGAGGAGGAATGTGAAAAATTAAATTTATTCTTTGTGGCTTGCTAAGGGCATTTGTTAAGCATCAGTGAGCAAAGGGAGGTGAGGGTTGTGGTAGAGAGACTGATGAAGGGTAAAGGTTAGGATTGTATTAAGAAGACCAGGAAGGGAATTGAGTAATACCAAATTAGTATTTATAATCAGTAGAGATTTAGGGAATTTAAAGTGGGTTATGCACTTCAGTGCCCATTACTCTGAGAGAGGATCACAAATGGAGACTACAAATAGGCAACAATCAATTGATAAATAATATAGGAAACAGCTATAAGAAGTTGAGAGGTAATTTTCTAACTTTTAAAGAAGGATTTAATTTTCTCAGCATAATTACTAATAATTCCTTTACTAAGTAGTTAATCAACAGCAGCAACATCAACATCAAAATGAAAATTTATTATTGTGAACCTATTATATGCCGAACACTGAGCTAAAAATACCTTACATACATTTTCATACTTTATTTTCACCTCAAGGCTAGGATATAAGTACTATTAATATTATTCCTACCTTACAGATGAAGAAATTGAGGCTTGGTGGGGTTAAATAACATCTCAAGGGTTCACTCAACCAGGAAGTGATGAAAGTGGGATTTGAGCCTGTCGTATTTTATAGTGTGTCTGTTATTGATTTCCCATCCCCACCCTCCAATAAAATAAAGAATCCTTTTTGTTCTGAGTTTTACTAGAATAGCATTTGTTCATTTGGTGGCTCTCAAAATTCTTTTACTGTGACTCACAATAAGAAAGGCACTTTACATGGCAGTTGAGTGTACATTTATTATATGTATTTATGTGTGTGTGTATGTTATGTTTGTATGTGTTTATTTCATTAAAACATAATTTGGTTTTAATGTGTACTTTAGACATTATTGTCTCTTGGTTCTCTCTTCTTTTCTCTTTCTTTCTTGTCACAGTCCACTAATGGGTTACAATCCAGGTCAGAAAAACATTGATCTAGTCTAAGCCAGGAGAGTTGTAGACAGACACGGGGCATTGTAACTGTATGTATATGAGAAAGGCATTTTGGGTGGGCAGGAAGAGTTTTAAGTTATCATTTTGATACCTGAATACTGACTATGTCTTATACAAAGTTGATTGCTAAAAAAAAAAAAATTGCCTTTTTTTAAAGGTAAACTTGAGGAATGATGTATTTGGTTTTTGTTTTTAAAGCTCTCTGATCCTTCTGATTTACCAAGGAATGCCTTTAGAATTTTTACCATTCTTGTGGAATTTTTATGTATTGAACATATTGATTATGCCTTGGAAACAGGACTTGCTGGTAAGTATATTTATTTGTGTTATACTTCGTGTTAAATTCCTTTGATCCTATTTGGTTAAACTGTATGCATAATGTTTTATATATATTCAACTCTATCTGTCAAAAGCAGTTCAGTGCGATGAAATGCTTTTTGAGCTTCTGTAACAAGGATTTGTCAGATGCTAGAAGCTATAGAAAGACACAGTTCTCATATTGCTTACATTGACCAGGGCTACATGAGTCACTACAGTGAATGGAAGAATGTAATACAATGCTGTAAGCTATGAAATGCCAAAGGAGCAGAAATGGAAGTGACAGCAATTCTGGTTGAGACAGTTGAGTAAAGTAAGATTTAGAAAGGAAAGTGAGCCTTTTCAAAATAAGCCTGGAGAGGAATAGATTCATATAAAATTTTTTCTTTTATTTTTGGTCTTCTGGGTTTACTGGTATTAATAGGATACTAATGACTTCTTCCCTAAATTCCAGTCCTATTAATTCAGTTGCCTCCTTGACCTCTCTTACCTGTTCTGTGTGCATCTCAAATTTAATATATCCCAAATGAAACTCTTTATCTTCCACCTAAACTTCTTCCTTTCCCCGTCTTTTCCATGTCTTTAAAAGGCATTACTATTTACTGTTTGCTCAAGGCCCAGACCCCGGAGTTATCATAATTCTTCTTTTCATCAAACCTGAGAGCCAATCTGTCAGCAAATCCTGTCTGTATACTGCCAAACATAACTCACATTCGTCTACTTTTCTCCATTTCCGCTGATGCCACCCTGATTTAAAGATCATCATCTCTATCCATTCCTAACTGGTCTCTTTGTGTACATTCTTACCTTTCCAAATAACTGACTCCATGTAACATTTATGTTATAAATTCAAGGGTCTTAAAATTTCTTGCTTAAGACCCTTTAGTGGTTTCCTGTTACTCTTAGGGGAAAAACAAGAAGAAACTCTTTATGAAAGTATAGCTTTTGATCTGGCCTCCTCTTATATATTCATCTTCATCTCATATTGCATTTCCCCTCACTACCCCAGCCCCTTTGGCCTTCATTCATTTTCCTCACTCAGGTTCTTTGCACTTGGTATCTCCCTACCCCCCAATCCTTTTCCTTCAGCTCTTCTCATGTCTGGCTTTTCACCCTTCTGATCTTAGCTAAGGTGCTACCTTCTTAGAGAGGCCTTTGCTGATCGACCTAGCTAAAGTGATACCCCTTTCCCAGCCTAGTTACGCATTATTTCATCATTGAATTAACTTTTTTCATAACACTTGTTACAATGAAATTTTCATTTGTTAATATCTGCCTCACTCACCAGAATTCATTCATTGAACACATGCTTAAGTCCTTACCCTTGTACTCATGCAGCTTACATTCTTGTGGAAAAGATAGACAAATGACTAGTAAGTGCAATGAATAAAAATAAAATTGAGTAAGGAATAGAGAATAGTAATGGGAGGTAGGATGGGGAATTCAGGGGCAGAGGGCTTTTTTAGAAAGGCTGGTCAGAAAAGGCCTCTCTGAGGAGACATGAACCAGAGAGCTGAATGAAGTGAAGGAGTAAATTGAATATTTGGAGAAAGAGTATTTTAAGTAGAGAGAACAGCATGTAAGTTCTCTTGAATAGTGAACTTCACGGGAATCTTACCTGTCTTAGGAATCTTATCTGTCTTAATTGCCATTATAGGCTAGCACCTAGAAAGCACATAGCACATGCTCAAAAATGTTTGACTGTATATAACATCATTCCATAAAGTTTCTAAGGTTGAAGCAAAATTACCCATAATTCAGTAACCTTGTGGTTTATTCTTACCCTTTTTTTTTTTTTTTTAACCTGCAGGACGTAGATTAGCATTTGTAGCCTGCTTCCCCCCCTCCTCCACCCCATGCAGCAGAAACTTGACATCAAGTATTTAACATTTGCCATTTACAAATAAGCTAATGTGGTAATTTGTATTGGGATAATAATATCCACCTCAAAGATGTGAAGATTAAAGAAGATAATAAAAAAGTAACATGAATTTGATTCTATATTGTATGAAGGAGTTGTTCTTTAGCTAGTATGGAGGCCTAGCTTCTTCATTTTAATAGCCGTATTCATAATTTGGAAGGGCTTAGAAAATTTTCTGGTAGGATGAGAATGTCCCTTATACTCATAAACATTTTTCATGCAGCTATTTAGTTAGTACATACTGCTATTATTTCTAATGATTTTATAAAATTCTGTCATGCATATATATTATAAAATTAACCACCCCCTATTATTAGACATCTTGGATCTTTTCAGCAAGTATTTTTTTGCAGTACGCGGGCCTCTCACTGTTGTGGCCTCTCCCGTTGTGGAGCACAGGCTCCGGACACGCAGGCTCAGCGGCCATGGCTCACGGGCCTAGCCGCTCCACGTCACGCGGGATCTTTCCGGACCGGGGCACGAACCCGTGTCCACTGCATTGGCAGGCGGACTCTCAACCACTGCACCACCAGGGAAGCCCATTTTCAGCAATTTAGTAGTATAAATAATGCTACAATGAACATTGTAGAGCTTAAAGTGTTTTCCTTATTTTGAATTATTTTCTTTGGATAAAATTCTGGAAGTGAAATTAACAGATCAAAGTGTATTGCAAATTAAAAAAAAATTATATACGTATAAACTATTTTCCTAAGGGTTTTTTTCCCACTAATCTATACTGCTGCTGGCATGTATGATTATACCAGCTTTTCTTCACAACACTGAATATTCTTTAAAACTTTAATAATTTAATGGTTAAAAACATACATCACTATTGCCTTTTCATGTCTTTCATTAATAGCAAGGATTAGTATTTTCTACATGTGTATTGACTTTATTTTTTTCTCTTGTAAATTTGTGTTGGAGCCTTTAATTTTCTTATCAATTGGTGATTTTGTCGTTTATGGGAAAATAAAACACCTTTATTTTCCATTTTTAAAACTTTGAAAAAAAATCCTCCTCCTGTAAAGAACTCTAGGTATTAAACTTTTGTTTTCTCATTTTCTGTGAGTATTTTTCCTAGCTCCTTATGTCTTTGAACTTTAGCTAGAAACATAAATGTCTGTGGTTAGTAGGGACCTTAGAGTTTAACTATTACTCTCTTACAAAAGAGGAAACTGAAATCTGGAGAGATCAGCTGTCTGTTTTGGGGTCAGAATGTGAAGTGGCTTGAATACAGTGCTGAAAATCTGGAATTTATTATGTTGACAGTGAGGAGACTTTGAATTATTTTTGAGGAAATAGTAGAGAACATGGTGAGTGAAATATGTTAAATATATTATTATGGCAACAATATATAGCATAAAAGATAAGGAGATTTGAACCAGGATACTAATAAGAAAATTATTTTAACTGTTATCAGAGGTAATGAGGCCTGGTTATAAGAAAAATGGTAGAAGTGTATTCATGGCTCATGAATCATTGGGCATAGGAGGGCAGGAAAGGGAAGGAGAAGGTATAGTTCAAGATGATTTATTTATTTATTTATTTATTTTTTATTTATCTCCGCAAATAATGAAGACTTGAGTAGATAGTGAAAATTTGGACGTAAAAACTTTGGATGAATTTTATTAAATTATTAACAAGTTTAATTTTACTCTTCTGTCCACAAAAATTACTGCTGATTTAATGAAACAGCAGTTACTTTTATGCATGTTGTATATATAAAACCACATTCTTTTTTCTGTTGCTTACATGAATTTCTTTAATATGATTCTAACATATACATGCCTTCCAACTTTAGGAATTCCTTCTTCAGATTCTAAGAATGCAAATCTCTATTTTTTGGATGTTGTGCACCAGGCCAATACTATTTTTCATCTTTTTGACAAGCAGTTTAATGATCACCTTATGCCACTAATAAGGTTAGTCAAATTGTCCGATTTTCATTGGTGTTTCAATTAGTATTATAATATTCTACTTCTTGTTAAAATTTAAAAGTAATAGATGTTCGTTAAGACATCAAACAGGAACAAGAGGGTGTGGAATAAGTAAAAGCCCTTTTCCTCTTCCTTGCCTTCCTGTTTTCCTTCTGTGGTATTAATTTTGGTTTACTGAATGTGTCATAAACCTAAATCTGATATGAAAGACAACTTCTAGCTTGTTCCCACTTATTATAATAAAAAGATGTACAATAACAATTTTATGAGATCAATAGGACAGGTTTTGATGAGGCATTAAATAAGGTTTTGTTTATATCTTCCCATCAATTTATGTGAACTTTTAAAGCATGTGAGGATTAAATAAGGTAGTATATATGTGAACATGCTTTTTAAAATTGTATGTGTAGTACTATAATTAAAGAGGAAGAATATTCATATAGAAAATAAAATTCTAGACATTTTGTATAAATGTTGATATGCCAAGAAATAATTAGTCTAGAAACAATCTCAAAGATAAAGATTACTTGTGATCCCTGAATCACATTTTGAAAGGAAATTTACTTTTTAAAGAGCTCTAATGTCACATAACAAAGAATTCACGTAATTATTAGGGTTGCATATTCTTTAGTATTTTGGGTGTTTTTTGACATTTAGGTAATATTCAGAAGGTAAATATGGTTACCAAGTTGCTTTTCTTTTTCATTTTTTTTAATATAGGAAAGCTAAATACAATTGAATTGGGTGTTAGTCTGCAAATTTTAATTAGTATAATTTGTTATATTCTCAAGACTTTGTGATTTTTCTTACTGATATACCAGAAATTTAATTAAAAAGGAAACCAAATAATTTCAGAATTTCAAAATCACATGTTTATATTCTAAAGGGATGTCTCCTCACAGATGAAAGTAATAAATCTAAATCCTCCTCTTCCTTCTCTTTTAACGGGTTAATTTTTCCTAGCGTGACTATTGTAATGAATTGGGCATAGTGAATACTAAATAATTACTTTACTATTTATATGCTTCTTAGATTGGGGAGCAAATTAAAATAATGTGTGTGTGTGTGTAGGTATATAGCAATACATATATGCCTATGAAAAACTGTTAGAATTGTAAGGCTACTAATGTGATCTTTTTCCCCCTTTAAACATTCAATAGCTCTTCTCCTAAGTTATCTGAATGCCTTCAGAAGAAAAAAGAAATAATTGAACAGATGGAGATGAAATTAGATACTGGCATTGATAGGCAAGTTGTTAGTTTTACTATTTCTCTTGCATTTTTGTTGTTGTGTTTATTTTTTTTATTTTTAAATTTTTTTAACATCTTTATTGGACTGTAATTGCTTTACAATGTTGTGTTAGTTTCTACTGTATAACAAAGTAAATCAGTTATATGTATACATATATCCCCATATCCTCTCCCTCTTGTACCTCCCTCCCACCCTCCATATCCCACCCCTCTAGGTGGTCACAAAGCACTGAGCTGATCTCCCTGTGCTATCTCTTGCATTTTTTTTAAATTGTAAAAACACCATTGTAACAACATGAAAATGATTTTCAGAGAAGAAAAAAGTCTATTTTAATTCCACCATCCTGCTATAACGTTTGATTTTAATTTTACATATTGCTTTCATCTGTATTAGAATGTTGTTTTTATTGGCTTCCAGGTTTATTATTTATGGAAGTCAGTATGTTTAGACTTACTTTTATAGCAGATTCTATTTAAAATCTTTTTTTGTAAATGGACACACACACACACACACACACACACACACACACACTCGCTCTCCCTCTCTCTCTCCAAACGCCTTAAAAATGGTATGTAGGGCTTCCCTGGTGGCGCAGTGGTTGAGAGTCCGCCTGCCGATGCAGGGGACACGGGTTCGTGCCCCGGTCCAGGAAGATCCCACATGCCACGGAGCCTGCGCGTCCGGAGCCTGTGCTCCACAACGGGAGAGGCCACAACAGTGAGAGGCCCGCGTACCGCCAAAAAAAAAAAAAAAAAAATGGTATGTAACATAGAGGGTTTTATTTTCAGTTAGAACTGTCAGGCTAATATCTGAAATGCTTTAAATAAATATACTGATTTTCTAAAAGTTACTTCCATTAAGTGAATGCAGACTCTGTGTTCCAAAAAAAATTTTTTTTTTTTTTTGCGGTACGCAGGCCTCTCACTCTTGTGGCCTCTCCTGTTGTGGAGCACAGGCTCCAGACGTGCAGGCTCAGCGGCCATGGCTCATGGGCCTAGCCGCTCCGCGGCATGTGGGATCTTCCCGGACCGGGACACGAACCCGTGTCCCCTGCATTGGCAGGCTGACTCTCAACCACTGAGCCACCAGGGAAACCCCAAAAAATTTTTGTAATGTTTATTGTAGTTAATTACCTGTTCATAATATGGAGCAGTGGATCTCTGTCTTTTGAGATGATGGTGGGCATTTATTTATTGATGATGATAATAGCTACTATTTGGCTTGGCCAGAAAGTTCGTTCAGGTTTTTGTACCATGAAAAACCTGAACGAACTTTTTGGCCAACTCAGTATTTATCAAGAATTTGCTATGTGCCAGGCACAGTACAAGGATCTATACCTGTATAATTTCATTTATTAAGTAGGAAATACTATTCCCATTTTACAGGTGAGGAAATGAAAGCTTAAAGAAATGAGGTAGTTTGCTCAAGGTCATAATGCTGGATATTTGGGACTCAAATTCTAAAGCCCATGCTACTAGGTTTGGGCATATTTTTATTTACTGTAATTCTACTCCTTTCTCTTCTATTCAAGAAAACATATTTGAATATAAGTTAGTTACAGGAACTCTAGCCCTTAATATCTTTGTCTTTTGCCAATCTATTATCCTTTCCCAGCTTTATTTCATTCATTGTTGTGCTTAGATGGCTTGGTCCATCTCTTTAATTACCCTAAAATTTATTTCCTTTAACCATAATTATCTTACAGATCCTAAAATCTGGATTAATGCAGACTCTTTTATTCCCATAACCGGATGGCTGATTGCTGTTGGAGAATACCACATTACTCAAACATTATTTGTGCCATTACAAACACATACTCTCATTTCTCAACTGGGTCTTCAGTATCACTTGTTCAGCCTCCTTCTTGTCCTTAGACTGTGAAACTCGGGTTCTTCTCACCTGTTCTTCTAAACTTTGGCCATCCCTCATAAGCCCCTCTATCTTACTACCTTCCTAAGCATTCTCCAAATATAGTTGTTAAGGAAACAAATTAGTGACAGTCTTCTAAGATCTTTAAGATTTCCTTAAATAGAGTAATGGGCAAATGAATCTTTGCCCTGTGTTTTGAGCAGGAAGCTAATAAAACTAAGAGGTCTTTGATATCAAGACCTAGAATTTACTTCTTTAAAATCTGAAGTATACCCATAGTAAAAGTCTAATGGTGACATGAAATTAAATAATTTAAATTTAATTTATTATAAATAATATAAATAAAAGTAAATATAAAGTAAAGTAAATGGATCAAATACATGGTGTTCTCAATTCTCTAGGACATTAAATTGTATGATTGGACAAATGAAGCATATCTTGACTGCAGAACAAAAGAAAACAGATTTTAAGCCAGAAGATGAAAACAATGTTTTGATTCAGTATACTAATGTGAGTAAAATGATTCAGTATGCTACTAAGAATATTTGCTTTGTTTATACTTTTGTTAACATTTCATTGATGTATCTTATTATGCTCCAAGTTTTTTTATTTTATACTTAGAGATTAATGAGAAACTATATGTATTTTCTCCTTAGCTAAGCTGATACACATTTCTATGTAATAAGTATAGAAAAAATTTTTACAGGCCTGTGTTAAAGTCTGTGCTTATGTAAGAAAACAAGTGGAGAAGATTAAAAATTCCATGGATGGGAAGAATGTGGATACAGTTTTGATGGAACTTGGAGTACGTTTTCATCGACTTATTTATGAGCATCTTCAACAATATTCCTATAGTTGTATGGGTGGCATGTTAGCAATTTGTGATGTTGCTGAATATAGGAAGTGTGCCAAAGACTTCAAGGTATGTATTCACAAATATCAAACTTGTAAATAGGTTCAAGAACATAAGTCAGATCATAAAAAATGTGTACTGACTTATAATCATTAGTGAAAAGTTTATAACTTTTGTTGACATTGTAGTGAGACAGATCTAACATTTCCTAACTCAGAAAGTATTGTTGCAGTCATATTTTCAATATTAACACATTTTTCTTTGAGCTTTATTTTAGACAAGGCCATATTTCAGTTCCATAGTCCGAATGACCTTATTAAATAACGCCCATGACTAATGCTGCATATATCAGATATCAGGAAAATACGTTTTTTCTTCATGTACATCTCTCTGAAATCAGTTTCCCTTAATGTTTAAATTATTTAAGAAACCTGCTAAATCAATGATAACTAATTCTAGTTTACAAAAGTATAAATGATTATTATTACTATTTAAGAAAATTGGCATAATATGAATCTTTTCAAAAAGATTATAGTGAGTTTTATAATATCTGAAATATTTTGAGTTTTAACACTTCAGGAACTTTAAAAAATTCTAACATTGAACTCTCCAACATTAGTTAAGTCCTGAATAATAGTACATAAGTGAGAAGAATTAACAAACTGATCGTAAAACTAAACATTATTTTCAATGTTATTTTTTTCCTTCTCTTATCTCAATTCAGATTCCTCTGGTATTACAGCTTTTTGATACTCTGCATGCACTTTGCAATCTTCTGGTAGTAAACCCAGATAATTTAAAGCAAGTCTGCTCAGGAGAACAACTTGCTAATCTGGACAAGAACATTCTTCACTCCTTCGTACAACTTCGTGCTGACTATAGATCTGCCCGCCTTGCTCGACATTTCAGCTGAGGTTGAATTTACAGGGCAGTGTGTTGTACTTCAGCGGGCCTTGGTTGATAGAAAGCACAGGCGGTTTCTTATGACACAGCCAACATTTTATTGAAAAATGACTGTTTAGAAAAACAGCAGCCATACTTACCCTTGAGATTTTATTTGAAATTTGGACACTAGTAAGCATATTTTGCTGTTTTCCCTTAAGTTGGATTTTAATTCCGTTTTTGAACTTATAAATTTCAAACTCTGTAAAGCTATATGTCATTGTTTTCATCCTGGAAAATGTTAGTGTCAGAAGGCAAATGAGATGTTACCAGTGTTCTGGTTCATGTTCTTTAACATAGTCCATTGGGAAATTTCACCATCCTGTTTTGCACTAAAGATGCGTAAAATCCAGCAAAACTACATTTGTTATTTATCAATTTTCAATGACCTTTTCAGCACTGGTAATAGTGAATCAGGTTATTTTAGGTTTTCCTAGAGAATTTTTTGCTTCTTTCAGAAGGTTAATTAACAATTGGGCATAATTTTTGTAGTTGGTTGATTGGATTTTTCTGAGGTACAACAATAATACTATTCCAAGAAAAATGTTATAAACAAAACTAAAATGATGAAATGTTTTATGTAGGTATTAGCAGTGGATAAGAATACATCTGCTTTCTGGGTAAAAAAAAACTAAAATGTTTACAATTTCTTATTTGGTAAACAGATTTTTAAGCCAATGCTAGCAAGAAATTAATAAAATTACCTTATTTTATATTTCGCTTAAGATAAGGTGGAGGATCTTAATTAAAGGACCATATTTATTCATTATTTTAATATTATAAGGGAAATTAAAAAATGAGGTATGGTCTAAATGGTGCATATGAGAAGTATTGACAGTGTTTAGCAACAATGCAGTCCTATAAGATTTCTACCTTTATGCAAAACTGGAATAAGATGGAATGGCTAAACATGCAGGTAGTCTTCTATTTTAAGAGGAATTGGAAATTGATAGTTAGCATTATATTCTAAGTCTCGAGATAAACTTTGCAAGGACTAGTTGCTTTTTAAATATATAGTTTCTGTCATTACCGTTTTCAGGGCATTTCTGAAGCGATTCCTACTGAATGTAGTTAATTGAATTGGCTTAATATGGTGGTATAATAAATCACTTATAAAATTTTAAACATCAAGCAGAAATTTAGAAAGATCTTTACTCTAAAAACTGTAAACTTGCTCTGTGAGAATGCATTCTTAGCTATATGTAGTGTTTCAGCTTTCATTGTGTTTTTCATAGTCTTCAGGAACAGATAAACTTTAATGTTCAACTCATTCTTGACTTTTCTTTTTCCTTTAATGTAGGCTTTTTGGCCTAATTTTGGAAAACTAATTTTAAGAATATGTTTCTGAATGTTCATCAACTTTACCCAAACTTCCAGGTCCAGAGCGAGCTAGCTACTGTTTAAGTTACTATTGACTGAATTTTCTTCATTTTCTGTTTAGCCCAGTGTTATCAGGGTAAGCAAGAGAAATGAAGTATGCCAACTTTTGTCAAAGCATTTTAGGAAATTGTGGCAGCTTTAGAAGGCTGTCTAATTTTCTATTCCTTAGCCAAAGGAAAGCCAGAACAGGTTTTGGATACTAGAGAAAGTCATATGCTTGTACTATTGCCATTTTAGAAAGCTCTGATGTGAATTCAAATTATACCTCTGTTACTTAAAGCCAACAATTTTAAAGCAGTAGTTTTACTGGCCACTTGAACTCTTTGTACACAGTGTCAATTTGTAAAAAAATAAAAAAGGGAAAAAAATATCAAATAAAACATGAGAGAACACTTTAAGACTTCCAAATCAGAAAAGTGCTTCAAACTATTTTGTTTGGATTAATTTTTTAAATGTAAAACATATATTTGTTGCTTAGATATTTTGTTAATTATTATTTCCATGTTTGAGTTCTGTGCAATATTTTCCATTATGTCCATTGACAGGACAGTAACAAAGAAAACTCATAAGTGACTACTTAATTTAGAAGTGTTAACATTAATGCTCAATAAACAAATTCCCTGCAATTGTTTTTTTTTTTATTCCACTCCATTTTTACATTTTGAGGACATCCATACTGAATTTTATAAATTATTTTTTATTTAACTTTTTAAGATGTTTCTTATTTTTCATAGCATAGGTCTTCCTTTTTAAGCAGAAAAATACTTGACTATATAATCAAAATTAGAAACAGATTGTCTTTCTCAAAGGAAAAAAAATTTGATGTATAAAGCAGTATGCATTCTTTGCATTCGTTGTATTTCATTTTGAAAGTATTTTTCATATTAATGGACACTACAAAATTCTGCTCAAAATATATGGCTCAAAAGAGATGGTCAATAAGTAAAATGTTTTTCATATGCACATGGTAAAATTTTAGGTAGCGATAATGGAACTTTGTATATCAGTAACTTTAGTCAACATTTGAATAAGGAGAATCTTTATAATTTTCCCTAGTTTCACATGAGCTAACATGCAATGTTTAGATAATGTTTTGAAATTGAAAATAGACTCTTAAACACTGCGTTTTTAGAAAATGCAGAAACACTCGATAAAAAGCTTGAGTGTATTATGTTTTCATAACACAGAAAGTGAAATACAGAACACAGGTTTAAGAAGGAAGTCTAGCTTCTATAAGTTATGATATTGAAAACGACAGCTTACCAAAGTAGCTGAATACTTCTTATGAGGAATTGTTAAATAATGGCTGGATGTATCTTTAGACAGTTGGTTGTCTGACTATTTCAAGACAGTTATTAGTAGCCTCATTTTGAGTATCCCCATGTTTGCAAATCCCTAGCACCTTTCTTGTTTTAAAAAGAGCTTCTAAGTAAGTTAATTCTTGGTATATTTTAGACCATCTCTTTCCTTTCACTTTAAATATATCACTCGTTGAATATCAGCCTTCTCACTCACCATAAAATAATTAGCCAGTAGATCGACTCAAAGTGGAGAATTTACTGCTTCCTTAAAATGCCTTTTTCTCATCTATGATGGTGAAATATTTACATCTAGATAAAGAGATTTTTGTTCTTGAAATGCCACAAAACCCATTAAGGTGGTTATGTTTATGAAGTAGTGCTTAAGGCATGCTTGAACTGCACATGAGAGTAAGTAAGGTTCCCTGGGTGCATAATTTGTTAGTGACTTTAAAAGCTCAGATCTGGGAGTTTAACATATTCTATGTATTACTGTTTATTGCCCATTGACTCAGAAGTATGACATATTTTCTAGAAGCATAGTGATTTCTAGTGGAGAATTTGACATATGAAGCATTCTGAGCTTTCATCCAATTTAACTATATTTCAGTCCCTGTAGTACTTCTCTCTGCTTGAAGAAGTCTGTCCTGAAATATGTTGTGTACTTTGGAGGAAAAGACCAGTCCATATTGTTACTGTAAATAATTCTACATAAAGTAAAAATAGCATTTAAAAAATTCTGATGCATAATAAAGTATAGCTATATTTATTGACTTTAGTCCCATGCACTGTGCTCAGCCCTTTACATACATTATCTCATTTGGTTTCAAAGGAGCCCTAGGAGTAGGGTACTATTATCTCCATTTGACAGACCCCGTGCACAGAAAGTTTTAAGTAGATCTGCTCAAGGTCTACAGCTAAGTAAAAGACTCAGATAGAAACCTGAATGTTTCTCACACTTTATCTTCTATACACTATTCTCCTTATGCAACATAAAATATTGTTTGATAGGCTCAGTTTTGTTTAGTCTAATTTTCTTTTCATCCAATGTTTGGTTCTCATTGTAGTGTTTAGATTATGAAGTTGAGATACAGGGCTAATATCTAATTTACTGTTAGACTTTTTCGTAATGTGTCCGGTGTGTGGTCATACTTTTATAAAATTTGGTTTTTAAAATTTTATAAGTGGTCATGAAATTTTAATTGAATATTAAGTGTGTACCTACTAGAAATCTTTCCATCAAAAAGTTCTTTAGTGAGTTATTTTGCATAATCATAATACTGAGTAATAATTTTTGCAACAGAAAGACTTCAGGTATTTTGTACCATATTTTGTAACATGGGAGTGAATGAAAACTCTACCTTGAAAGATATGAAGAAATCAGTATTTCTACCTTCAAAAACAGACTGTTTTAATGTAACAAGCTTGCCAATTCTGTTGTTTATTTAGTGCATTGGTAGTTTTTAAATGGCTAATGCTAGAGTGAAAACATGGAGAAAAATGTACTCAATGTATTAGCAATAGGCAGTCATTTTTATGTAATCAAATATTGCATATTTAATCTTTTTAAAATTGCCTTAACTCTTAACTTTTATTCTTACCACTGATCAATCTTTCTCTTTCCAAATTTAGGGGAGAAACAACTCTCAAGTGTATATAGGAGAGAAACCTGACACATTAGAGAGTAAGAATTTTAATTGGTGATTTGAAGCAGCTGGGTTGATAACCCTGGGCTTAACAAGATTGATATTTTTAAACTAGGCCCTGTATACTCTAACATTGTTATCTGGGAGGTAACACTAAACTTCACTTGTGATTAATAACACTTTTGTGGGGGAGAGACAAGTAATTAACCATACTTGCTCATTTTCTAAGTGGTTTAGAAGGTTGCAGTCTGCCTCACCATACAAAGCTAATTTAAATATGAATATATAACAAATCATACTCCAAACAGCAAACAAGCTCAGAGGAAAGTCATTTATTCAGAAGGCATAGATTTGCACTAGACAGCAGTGATGCATTACAAATATATAATTATTTTTACTAATATTTGAGCAGGTGGAATGGATTAGAACATGGTCAACATTATGCTGCTGCTAACATGTATTTTCCTATATTAATATGTACTGTGCAACATGTATTAAAATTGTCAATAATTCATTTTAGCCGAGATACTAATATTTATATTACTGTGTTGAAGAGACAGTATCCAACTGAGCCACTTTTAATTTAAAAGTCTGAAACTGGAATTAAGTTTACTTTCAAAAACCACTTAAATTACTTTATAATCACGGGAAGGTCAATAAAACATAGAATTATCAGTGACTGGTCACTTAATAGGAAGAAGTATGGAGGGTTAAGAATAAGGATAAGAATCTGGAATGAGTTAAATTAAGTTTCATTTATACTCAGATGAGTGACTTCCTTTTGTTTTCACCATTGGCAATCTTAAATGAAGGAAAATGTCTTTCTTCCAGAGTATCTTCATATTAATAAACTAAGTTTGAAGATTGGATGGAACCAACTCCAAGGAATTAATCTCCAGTGGTGGACTTTCAGATATTTTAGATTAAACTTTGAGAGGTAGGAAGCCTTCTTGATGCCCCTGTAATCTTAAATAGGCAGGTGCCTTGGAATGGAGCCATCCCTTTTTACCTGCCTGTCATTTTAATCTTTATACTGTGGGTAAATTTGGTTTCTTTGAACTCTGGCATCTTGTTGTGGTAGTCTATCAAACCTGCAGCTTTTTGCTATAGAGAATATTACCCAAATAGAATCTGGACAATGCTGAACTAAAGAAAACTGTGAAACTACCTCTTAAGTATATTGTTTGCAAATGCTGTGTGCTAGAGGATTCACATAAAATTATGTGAAAATACTTCATAAGGAATAATACTAAGTGCCTCTATATTAGGATTCTTCAGTAGAATGTATTTTCAATTTTTGCCACAAGGGGGAGAAGTTATTTTTATAGTAATACTTAAAAACATTTTTGTTTGATAAAAATAGAACTCACATAGCTTCTCTCTACTGAACAGCACCTATGAACATGTCGCTATCCTAACTAACAGGAAGAGTGTGTGAGTATGTGTGTGTGTTTAAGATCCTGAAAGTCGTGTGAGAAGAATTTCTGGGTGAATTAATGACACAAAACTAAAACAGTTTTGGAGAACATATATGTGCACAGTGGACCCAGGAACTGGACAGACTTCATCATTAAAATTGTCTTTTTAATCATTGAATTCCTTTATCAGCTCTTTAATAAGAATCTATTGATTCATTTTTTTGCTTTCTGCTTTTTAAAGAAAAATTTTTGAAACAATCTCTAACTTACAGAAAGGTTGTAAATATGGTACAAATAAAATTTTTCCACTTTGAGAGTAAGTTGCTGTTGTGATGCCCCATCATCCTGCAATACTTTTGTATTTCCAAAGAGAAGAAATTCTCCTATATAGCCACAATACAACCATCAAAATCAGGAAATTAACATTGATATATTACTCCCATCTAATCCTAAGACCCCATTCAGGGTTCACCAGTTGTCCCAATAATGTTTTATAAGGATCCACTTCAAAATCATGTGTTGTCTTAGGTTATAGTGTCTCTAGTTTCTTTCACTCTGGAATGGTTCCTCAGTCTTTCCTTGACTTTTACTACCCTTGGCACTTTGGTAGATTATAAGCCAATTATTATGTAAAATGTCCCTAAATTTGATTTATCTGTTTCCTAGTGAATAGATTCCAGTTGTGCTTTTTTGGCAGGGGTATTACAAAAGCAATTCTGTGTTCTCATTGCATCCTGTGAGGTAGTGCACAATTTCAGTGCACTATTTCTGATGATACTCATTTTGATCACTTGCTTAAGGTACTACCTATCAGGCTTCTTCACTGTAAAGTTGCTTCCTCCCTTTGTAAGTATTTTGTGAGGAGGTAGTTTGAAGCTATGTATATATCCTGCTCCTAATCAAAATTTCAGGTTATTAATATCAGTATGAATTCACGGTTTTCTAGTCAATGGATTATAATCTTTTATTTTGGATCTCAAATCATCCCATATTTGGTCAATGGGAGCCCTTTCAAGTTGGCTCCTGTGTCCTTTGACAAGTTGCCATCATTTTTTAAGTACTTTCTTACATTTGGGCACACAGGTTTCTCCAAACTTACTTTGTACTTGCCTGCCCCATCTTTGGAATCAGCTGTTTCTCTGCCTTTTAGTGGAAATTGGTATTTAGAAACTACAATTTGTGCATGAGATGTGCTTATAATTGAGATATCGGTGCCACACTCCTCAGTGGATGGTGCTCTAGGGCTTTATGTGTGTATATACGTGTATATGTTTTAAATTTACATACACATACACTTTACTGTGTGACACCCTTTTCACCTTATTTGAGCTCCAGTACCACATATTGTATTTCTTTCTTCCCCCATGCAGGAGGGGGGACTTCCTCACTCCACTCAGCCTCTGAGGCTTTGGCTTTAGGACAGGTTGGGGGAATGAAAACCGTCATTACAGAAAACTTGTAAAGATTTAAAAATTCTAAATAAAAATTACTCATAATTTCATCATTCAGAAACAACTATTTTTTTGGTGTATTTTCTTTTATTGTAGTCAAATTAATAAAGCTAAATTGAGAAGGGTAAAGTGTTTATGCCAAAAACACGAGGCTTATATTTTAAGGAATTAAATTTGAAATCATATCATATGTTTTTCTATAATATGTGTCCTTGCTACTATGAGTAGTTGTTAATTAATAAAGTACATCAGGGAAACTGTTTCTGAGAAAGGAAATCTGACCATTAAGGACTAAATACCAATAGGATATTGGTATTTTATTACTAATAAAATTCAAAGGAAAAATTATCATAAAATTGTTTTGTAGGCCAGCAAATAAAAATATATTTAAGTAAGATCAACTTTATATGAGAAAGGAGTCTGTATCTAGACTGGATTTAATACATCTTAAATTTCATTTGAAATAGGAGTCTATATATGGGCAAAGTATTTAATCCTGTTTCCTTGTTAGTGCTCTATGATCACTGCTAAGGCTAAAATTCTGTAATTCCAAATGCAGGCATTCTGTTGAGAGTGTATAGTGATGTCAGAAATGGATTAGCTTAAGAAGTCATGTCTGAGCCCAACTGAGAGTATCTTGAGAGCTAGATCCTCCTCCAGTGCTGCCAGCTTGCAGTGACCGTATACCACTTTGATTAAGAGCTAAGGCTCTTGAATCAGACAAATGGCAGATGTGCATCTTGGCTTTGTCACTTGCTAATTATGTGACCTTGTGCGAGTGTTGTAAAGTGGGGAGAAAAGACATTTGTGGTTTTCATCCTCACCACTTCTGTCAGCTTTTTGAAGGTATTTCCAGTCCTATGTGGGATCACCTCATTGGCTCATTTTTCATCTGACCAACATTTATTGAAATGTCCTTTGTCCAGTACTGTATTAGAAGTTAGGGATATTAAGATTAAGTAATAAGATCCTGCCCTCAAGAGTGTAGCCTAGTGAGAAAGTTAATGTATGCAACCAATAATAGTATTCTATAATAAGTGCTATAACAGTAGCATGGAACCAAGTACTGTGAGAATCCACAGGGAGCTGTTACTAAATTTGTGGGCTGGTGGGGAGGGTAGGTAATTAAAACTATTAAAGTTACCTTTTATTAAACACCTATTATGTGTCAGACACCTTGCTAATAATACATTTGTTACTGTGCTTAATACAGTGGGAGGTAGGTACTATTTTTATCCCCATTTTACAAATGAGGGAACTGAGGCACAGAGAAGTTAGATAACTTGACAGAGGTTAAATATCTAAGAAATAACAGTCAGAATTCAAACTATAACCACAGGCTTCCAGAGCCAGTGCTTTAACCACTTTGTTCTGTTACCTCCAAGAAGATTTCACACTAGACTTTTAAAAGTCAAGGAGCATTTCAGGAAATGGAACAGGTAGAGGGGCATTCCAGGTAGATGTGACTCACACTTGGAAAGGTGTGGTGCATGAGTCACTGGTGTAGTCACTGAATGTGAGTAGAGCTTAGGGTATGTGGTCTGTCAGAAAGGCAAGTAAAGCCTGGAATATTTGGGTCAGGGTTAGTTTATTAAGAGTTTTATGGGCTTCCCTGGTGGCGCAGCGGTTGAGAGTCCGCCTGCCGATGCAGGGGACACGGGTTCGTGCCCCGGTCTGGGAGGATCCCACATGCCGCGGAGCGGCTTGGCCCATGAGCCATGGCCATTGAGCCTGCGTGTCCGGAGCCTGTGCTCCGCAACGGGAGAGGCCACAACAGTGAGAGGCCCACATACCGCAAAAAAAAAAAAAAAAAAAGAGTTTTAAATGCTATGCTAATTGTTTAGGCTTTATCATAAAAATAATAGAGAACCAACCATTAATGATTAAGTTGGTGAATGACATGAACAACTCTTTAAAAAGGTGGCTGATAGGAATGTGTGCCGTGGGTGAGAGGGCAGAAGAGAGCAGAAGCTAGGCTACTGCATTCATCTGGATGCTGAGGGCCTGAACTGGGGGAGTAGCACAGGAATGAAGAGGAAGTGATGGACTCAGGAAACGCTTTGAAGATTAAACCAATGGGGCTTATCGTTGATTATTGGATGTGGAGGGCAAGGAAGAGAGGGAATCAAAAATGATTCCAAGGGCTTCCCTGGTGGCGCAGTGGTTGAGAGTCTGCCTGCCGATGCAAGGGACACGGGTTTGTGCCCCGGTCCGGGAAGATCCCACATGCCGCGGAGCGGCTGGGCCCATGAGCCATGGCCGCTGAGCCTGCACATCCGGAGCCTGTGCTCCGCAACGCGAGAGGCCACAACAGTGAGAGGCCCGCATACCGCAAAAAAAAAAAAAAAAAAAAGATTCCAAGATTCTTAGCTTACATATCTTGTTGAATACCAACAGTACTTACTTACATTATATACATTAGCAAAAGTAGGTTTCGGGGGAATGTCAATGAGTGCTGGAAGAACATCTATTTTCTCACCAAGAGAACTTGGTTAAGGTCATGTAAAATTTTTTAAACTTTTTAATCATCATCTTTTTAGAAATACTAGAAATGGTGGGAGAAGAAAAACATCCCTTCTTTCTCTATGGCTTTGAAACAGGAATGATTTTGAAATATGAATAATACTTTGATAATGTATAGTTGTTGAGTTTTTGTTTTTTACTTAAAGCAAAACAGAAAGCTTTCTAGCATTTTAGTGTATGGATATAATGGGTAGACTCAAATGGAATGACACCAGTCCTCTAGAAAATTTAAGCTGGGAAGTATGACTTCCTATAGTTGGACTGTTTATATGCTAGGAATGCTTCCCGATTCTGAACCAGAATTTTAACCTTTAACCTTGAGGATGTCAAGTATCTTCTTATGGGAAGACATTGCAGATCTATAACACAGTTCTCAGCCATCATATTTAACTGTAATCCCAAAGAAAGCATGTTTATCTCATTAAGGTTCACAAGTGACTCCTTGGCAATAGTATGTGGAAAGTATAATGACAAATTATGGATATACCACAAATTAATTGTATTTGATGGATTTCAGACACGTTTTGAAGGCATATTTTTGGATCTTTTGGAAGTTTGACATAACTGAGTTGTCTTAAGCAGGGTAATAGTTAACCAAAGAATTAGCAAAATCCTTTAGAGGTAATTTATTTCTGAATCTGATTTTAAGAAAACCCAAAACTCACACATTGTCATCCTTTTATCAGATGCCTTTTACTCTGCTTTAGCAATTTTTTAACACAATGAAATAAAATTATTTTCATTGTGATTACTAATGGCTTTGATCAAAAGAGGTCATTTACAGAGTATTGAATATTTTTGTTAACTAAGAAAATTGTGGGTACAAATTTCATTAAAATTTTGTGATTATATTTAGTAAATAATTTTAATACATATTTAACTTTCATCAGTACAGAGAAATGTGTTTTTAAAATAGATTGTAATATTTTGATTTTTCTGTAAAGGAGATTATAAAAAAGTAAATGATAGTCATACATAACCACAGAATACATATTCATTTCAAGTGCACATGGAAATTTACAAAATGACCTATGTGCTAGGTCTATAATGTCCTAACAATTTTCAAAAATTTGAAATTATTCAGAGTATGTTTTGTGACTGTAGTGGAATAAAGTTAGAAATAAAAGTTTACTAAATTTTCATACACTTGGAAAATAAACAATTTCTAAACTCAGGAGTCAAAAAAAATTACACTGGAAATTAGAAAATATTTGAACTGACTGGTAAAAATACAACTTATCAAAGCAGTGCGTAGAGAAACATTTAAAGCCTTAAATATGAATGTATTTAAAAGAAGAAAAGCAGAAAACAACTATTTAAATCTATTTCAAAAAGTTAGAATAAAGCATCAAACACATAGGAAAGTAGGAAGGAAAATAACAGAAAATAAAATATAAAACAGAGGATCAATAAAAACAAAAATTGGCTTTATTGTAAAGACTAATGAAACAAACCTCTGCAAGACTGATCAAGTAAAAAAAGAGCACGAATATTATCTCAGGAAAGAAGAGGGAAACTTCTGTACATATTCTGCAGACATTAAAAAGAAAACTAAAGCGGGACTTCCCCTGTGGTCCTGTGGTAAAGAATCCGCCGCCTAACGCAGGGGATGCGGGTTCGATCCCTGGTCAGGGAACTAAGATCCCACATGCCGCGGGGCAACTAAGCCCGTGTGCCACAACTACTGAGCTTTCACGCCACAACTAGAGAGCCCACACGCCCTGGAGCCCACATGCCACAACTAGAGAGAGAAAACCCTCACGCCGCAACTAGAAAGAAGCCCACGCACCGCAACAAAGATCCCGTGTGCAGCAACTAAGACCCAACGCAGCCAAAAAAACCAACAACAACAAAAAGAATAATACCAACTCTTTGCTAATAAACTTTAAAAAATAGATTAAGGTTATCCTTCAAAAATTTTTAAAAACACTGATACAAGATAAAATAGAAAATATTAACAATTCTATATCTATTAAAAATAGCTATTCTTTAACTAAAGACTTTAACTAAACTAGTCTTTAACTAAAGACTTTCTGTGAAGAAAGCAGACTTAGATGACTTCCTTGATTAGTAATGGTAAAATAGTTTTGAAAGCTATCTTCCTGAGATCAGTAAATGCTTGCTATCACCACTTCTGTTTAACATCAATGGAGATCTTAGCCAATACAGTAATGCAAAAAAATAATTATATATATATATGTGTGTGTGTGTGTGTGTATGTGTGTGTGTGTATAAGGCAGAAGGGAAGAAATAAAACTCATTATTGGCCAATATTGTGATTATGTACATAGAAAGTCACAGAGTACGGATAAGTTATCATAAGTGAATTTAGCAAGGTTACAAAATCTGTATACTACAGATTAACTATAGAAATTATTCTTTATACCAGTAAACAATTTGAGATAATTTTGAAATGTTATCTGTTACAAAAACATCAAATACCTAAGAATGAAACTAGTGAAAGACATGTAAGACCTCTATGCATAAGACTCTAAAACATTATAGAGAGAAATTAAAAGGAGTGAAAGGCGATGTTTATTGATCAGAACTCAACATTATAAATCAGTTCTCCACAAAGTGATCTATAGATTTAATAAAATCCTAATCAAAATCCCAGCTCATTTGTTGTGGAAATTGACAGAATGACTCTGAAATTCATACGGAAATGCAAAGGTCCAACAATAGCCAAGATATTCTTAGAGAAGAAAAATTTGGAGAACTTTTACCACTAGATACCAACACTTATTAAAAAGTTACAGTAATTAAGACTGTGATATTGACAAAAGGATAGAAAAATAGACCAATAGAGCAGAATAAAGGGTCCAGAAATAGACTGACACATACATGGATACTTGATTTATGATAAAATTGGTGCTGAGGAGTAGTATATTTATGAATCTCCATCCCTCCTCCCTGCTTAATACCATACACAAATTCTTGGTGGTTTATGCACCCAAATGTGAAAGATAAAACAATAAAGCTTCTGAAAAATAACAGGCAAATATATTTGTAATAGAATAGGAAAAACTATCTTTGAAAGTGACAGAAGTAACTCTAACTTGAATTACATATAAATTAGGGACTCCCAGTCATGCTAAGGTAGAAAATGAATAGACTTTGCAATCAGGAGTGAGAGGGTCAGGACAGAAAGAGCCTCTGAATCTCTGGAGGCTAGAGATTGGGGAACTGGATTTAAAAGCATGAAGATTCTTGAAGAAATTTGTTGGTGGGAGTTAAGAAGTTGAAAAGACCAAAGAGAGTAGGGAAAATATTTGCAATATGCATAATTGACAAAAGATTATTGTCCAAAACATATGAATAACTTCTATAAATCATTAAGAAAAGGACATTTCAGTAGAAAAATTGGAAAAAGATTTGAATCACAGTACACAAAGGATATTCAGCACCCAATAGATATAAAGATTCTCAACCTCATTGGTTATCAGGGAATTCCAAATTAAAACCACAATGAGATACTATTACACATTCCACAGAATGGCAAAAATTACGAAGCCTTGACAATTCCATGTATTGGCAAATGTGAAGCAAATGGGATTTGTATACATTTCTGGTAGGAACAGATATATTGCTATTTGGATAACTTTGCTATTTTCTACTGCATATGCATACCCAGCAATTCCACTCTTTTCCTTTGAAGGGAAGGAAAGGTAGTATCCGAGGAGGTGGCTCAAGAGCTTAGGTCCTGGGGTATTGTTTTATTTCTTGATCAGGGGACAGTTACATGAGTGTGTTCACTTTGTAATAATTCATAGAAAAGTACATTTACAGTTTGTGCACTTTTCTGAATTTAAGTTATATTCTAATTAAGAGGTTATTTAAAGTAATTGAAACAGAACTACTTTGGTTTTGCATTCATAGCCATTAATGGTGCTATTAAAAATAATGTAAAATCTAGAGGCACATTTTCTAGAACTTTCTGGATATAATACACCTCCTGGCTTGTGCTGTTTGTTGAATAATTTATATCATATGACCTCAGAGGATAAGACCTACTAGAGTAATTCCTGTGTAGGTGGATTAAAACCCATGTGTGTATATATAATATTTTTTCTCATTCTAAAGTAATATATACATGCTGTAAATGCTCCAGACATTACAGAAGTATACAATGCAGTATAACCAGAAATAGGTAGGTAGTGTACCCCTGCTTTATTGGCTTGGTCTACAAAAGGTCAGTTTTTTAAAAATACTAAAATTCTAAGAATTCCAATCCAACACCTAGAATTCCCCCAAACTTAAGGTTGTAGAGGTTAATAAAGCTTTACTGCATGCTTGGGGGATAACCAAAGAATAGCAGCAAAAGTGATTTACTCTGCCATTGGCAGTGATTCTTCTCAGGTTCACGTGCCCTGAATTCAGTATCAGGGACCCCATGGACTTTCTATCAGGCTCCCAGATGTTGAGGCTAATTTAACACCCATCAACAAAACTCTCCAAGAACTTTCATGTGCCAAATCCAGACTCAAAGAGGCTCTGTCTGCCCCACGCCCACACTCCTGATTCCAAGGCCCGTTCATTTTTCTGCTTTAAAATGATTGAGAGAGGTACTAGATGGTAAGTCACAGTAGAGTGGATTTCTCAAAACCCAAGTTAGTTCATTTTAATAACACTACAGTGGAACACTGAGAGTCCTATGTAAATATACATATAGGAAAGCATTTCTCCAGTGCTTCAAGAGCCCAGCACGGCCAACACCACATCTGGTTGCTAAACAGAACTCATGATGATAGCTAACACTCAATGGAACATTTACTTTATGTCAGATGTTATTTTAATGACTTTATATTCAATCTACACAAAAACTCTATGAGGTAGATACTAATATTGTCATTATTTTATGGTTAAAAGAGTGGAGGCGTGGAGAAACCTAAAGCAAATTCACCCAGGTAGGGGAAGTTAGAACCAGGATTGAACATGGGCAGTCAGCAATTGGTACCTGTACTCCTAACCAGCACCATGTTACATTTCTTGGAAAATAAGCTGCTCAGATGATAACATCTGGCTTTGGTCTTCTGACGACTTCACCTGTTTCTCCAAGATTAACTGATGAACTGTTACTTTCATGTAACAAGAGACTATCCTGAATAATTTTCCCCAAACAAAGGGTACATCTCAGAATATAATGGATTTATCTACTACCAGGAACCCAAACTATCCAGCAACTCCCCAAAGCCAGATCATTTCACAAAACCAGTACATTTAAAAAGTGGAAAATCCCTGTAATCCTGCTCAGTGCTCAACTCTGTTAGTAGACATGAATTTTTATTTGGGTAGCTTCTCAAACTTGTTCTTACTCAAAGAAATCCATACCTTTCACATTTAAATATGCAGCAAGTTGAACATTGATGTGACCCTTCATAGCACTAGCAGAGGATGAAAATACCTGAACCAACATGAAGAGTTTAGGGAGTAAGCCTTTCCTTTGTTATTTAGAGCCAGTGGGTGAGAATTCGTAGGTCACTTAGTAATCATGTTGCCTAAGTGTTGGGCTAGGCCAGACCCAAAGCCTGATCCACGTTCAAAGATGGGCAATAAAAATGACTTGAACTCATTTTAAGATAACTCTGACCTAATTTACAAACCTGCAAAAGAGCAGCAATACAAGTGTGTGAGTGGAGAGGCCTCAGTGTCTCCTTTGCTCTTCATGGAAGGGTGCCCAAAGTTCAGAAGTCAACGTGGCATGTTTCCAGTAATGAATCACCGCACAACTCTACCTCACAGTCTTATTAGCCTAGGATAAAGGCCCTATCAGCACTCAAGGGTTTATCATTCACTCAATTCAATATTTACTGAACACCTATGTGCTAGGCATTGGTCTAGGCACATGGGATACATCAGTGAACAAAGTCCCAGACGTTGTTGAGCTTACCTTTTAGCAGCAGAAGCGAAACAATACAATTAGTAAGTAAATTCTGCAGTACATTAGAAAGCGATAAGTGCTTTGGGGAAAAAAAACAGATCAGGGTATAAAGAAAAAGAGTTGGCAGGGAAGAGCTTCTCTTTTCAATATGGTAGGATCAGCTTTATATGTGTGCAGTCTGTGCAGTTACACAAGGCCCATACTCAGAAGGGATTGCAATTGGTTTAAAGCTCTGCTGACATCATCTTGAAATTCTTAATAATTTTGTCTTTGAACTTATATGTTGGGTTTTTTAAATAAATTTATTTATTTGGTTTTGGCTGCTCTGGATCTTCCTTGCTGCTCTTGGTCTTTCTCTAGTTGTGGTGAGAGGGGGCTACTCTTTGTTGCGGTGTACGGGCTTCTCATTGCGGTGGCTTCTCTGTTGCAGAGCACAGGCTCCAGGCGCATGGGCTTCAGTAGTTGTGGCACGCGGGCTCAGTAGTTGTGGCTCACAGGCTCTAGAGCGCAGGCTCAGTAGTTGTGGTGCATGGGCTTAGTTTCTTCGCAGCATGTGGGATCTTGCCTGTCCAGGGCTCGAACCCGTGTCCCCTGCATTGGCAGGCAGATTCCTAACCACTGTGTCACCAGGAAAGCCCCTGAACTTATGTTTTTTAAGTGAAGTCTGATGGGACAATGGAGTATGTGTATAAGCAGAGGAGGTATGCACAATTTGCATGTCTGCCATGTCTGTTGAGATTCTAATTGAAAACTGCATTACATTGGTGTATTAATTTGGCATTTTTAGATTTTTAAGTTCTTTCCATTCAAGAAGATGGTATGCTTTTCTATCTGTTTTTATGTCCTCTGGTGATATTATATAGATATTTTCTATTTAGGGCTAGCACATTTCTTTTTTATTTAAATTCTATTTTAATTTATTCCTGGGCCTTTTCTGGGGGGACAGCAGTTTCGATGCAAGGCACATTTTTTTCATATTAAAAATCAGCATTTTGTCTTTTGACTTAAAATCATAGGAGAAGGGAGAAAGTTCTGGAGAAAAACACAACTAGGAACAAAATAGTCTTTTTGTTTCCTGGCATGTTGTATTTCTGGCCATCCTTTGCTTGCAAGTTTATTCTTCTCCTTCAGACCCATTGAAATTGGATAAATAATCCTTTTGGGGGGAAAATACAGGGATCAGCGAGTCTCAAAGTTAGAGTAGTAGTGGATAAGACAAAGCCTGTACTGGCCATGAGAACAGACTGCTCTGTGTGGTTACTTGTTGGGATAACCATGGCTGTCAGCAAGACCAAAGAGAAGTAGCCAGAGAGGTCAGTGACCCCATGGCCTCTTGGGTGGGGTCTACATATGTACCTTTGACACCACTGGCCACTGAGGACTAAATGCAAAGAGCAGCACAAGCAGGGACCACAGGGGCTGATGTGATGTGTGGCCAGGCCTGATTTGTGCAAACAAAGGAAAATGAAGCTCATCCCAGATCAAGAAGGCTGTAAATGTTATTGTAAACCTCAACAGACCCATTTAGTCGCAGAAATATTTTCACCAGCAGTGTAGGATGTGCAAATGCACAGAGATGGAGCAGCTAGATGAAAAATAAGAGCAAAATCTTAAAAGTAGCAACAGCATCATGGCAGAAAGAGGTGAACATTCTAGACTAAAGTGGACACAAACATTGTGACTCATGGAGGGCAATCAGCCCAGCAAGGACAAGCATGGACCCAAGAGGAAATGAGGCAGAGAGAAGAGGTACCAGACTAGGTCTGAGACAGCTTCTGTTTGCTTTGGGCTATAGGAAAATACCTGGCCTTAGGATAAAGGCCATTTACAGTGGCCAAGAGAGATCTTCATTTAGGTGTTAGAACAGAACCAAGATCTTTTACACCCAGCTACATTTAGAAACCAATAAGCCATGATATTGGTTTCTACCAGAACAGTTAATTGTCAGGCCCCAGTTTCATCGACCACTGCTCTTTTGAGGTTCCTGGAAGGCAGAATGGGAGGCTATTATTAGGATCCAGTATTGCAACACTACTCTTGAACATTCATTTTTCAGCTGAGCATTGTGAGAACCACAGGCAGGGAAAGAGTTAAGTATGTCAAACTACATACACAAAATTAAAAAGAGGGAGAAAAAAATGTTACCAGCATATTTTTAAACAATAGACATGAAAATGCGGGCTCTTCTCGGTATGGAAAAAAATTTCCTTTTCATACATATTGACAGCCAGAGGGGGTTATTATTGAGAACATGGGTGAAGTTACTGCCAGTTTCTACTGGTACTCATGTTTAAAAAGAAACTATGGAAACCAGAAGAAGGAATATTAATTAAGTTCAAATTTGGAATGTCTTTGCCAGGAGTAGATGAATGAATTCAATGAAGCAACCTGTTGGGTTGTAATTCAGTGTTTTGTTAGCAATTTAATAGAATGTTGAACTTTCCATAAATTAACAGTTTGTTTTAATAATCTTATTAAAAGGTTGTTTCTTGATAAGGTTAGTCCTGGAATGTGATTTTGTTTTAAATTTAAAGAACCAGTATATATTTTTTCTTTTTCACAATTTTAAATAACTGCATTATTGGTTATTTATAAAAATATTTAATACATTTCTATGTTAAAAATAAAAAGCACAAAATAGTATAGACAAGTAAATGTCTTTCCCACTTCAGACTCTGTCTCCCTGCTACCCTTAACTAAAGAAACCTGTTATTACTTTCTTGTGTATACTTTAGAGATATTATTTGCACATCTCTTTCATACAAATTCACAAAATCTGTTGTTTGTTAGACCTATTATAAGTCTTTTAAAAAGTTCCCTATTATATTTATATTCAAGGCCCTTTGATGATCACATCTTTGGGGTATTATTTTCTAAGAACACATGCCTTTTAAAAGAAAATATTTTCTAATAATGAAAGTAATATGTCTGGAGAGGATAATGTTAATGAGAAAATACAAAATGGGAAAACTTATTCACCTGAATAAACCTGGAGAGTTTACAAGTAAGGCTTCACTGGTCACTGCAGGGTTTAAAGGAAGTTTCCACTTTACAACGTGGATATGTTGTGGTCGTCTTAGTCCTTAGACTAATTTGCTTCTTTCTGTTGGGGAGGATAGCAATGTGGAGAAAACACTGACTAAACCGAAAATCAGCTCCATTTAAATGTGAAGCTGTGTTCTAAACACAAGCAGAGTCTGCTGAAGGGCTCTGAACATTAAGCTGCATGCCTTGCTGAGTTTTATTCCAAATAGACAACAGCAGATGGTAACAATGCACTTCTCATAGATGGTAGGAGGGAGGCAGTCTTGTTTCAAGTAATACTATTTCTGGGCGATAATCCAAAATGCGCAGTAGGCAGAAGTTAAAAGGAAGCGCTTGCTTTTAGGTTTTTAAAATATATCCCTTAATCCTGGGTGATGATTGACAATCATGATTTAGAGTATGAGGGGCCTCTCTTTAATCTGGCAAGTTTGATGTTATTTGCGTATCTAGTAGGGCTTTTATTCAACTAAAACTAAGTGGAAGCCTATGCAATTGATGCTGCATTTCAGAATTGATTCCTGGCCTGGTACTCTATTTACAGATTAGTAAGTACACAGGATCCATCCTCCTCATCATCTTTTTGAAATTTAAAGGCTCTAAAAGACACATTTACAATTAAAATGTTTCTTGCTGTGTAAGACTATGACCAGGAGATGACTTTTTTTCCTATAATTTAATTTCTTGAGAAAAGAAGCAGTCTATAAGATTATATTATAATCCTGATTTGATTCTTAAAGTATAATATTAGCCATTGCTATTTCCAAATGATTAAAATGTTGTCATTACTGGCTTTGTGTGGTTTGTTATAAGTTCTTGGGAGAAATTTTAGTGAATTACCTCCAAGTCTACTGCGCCTATTACAAGGTTTCTAGGGAAGCTTTCGTAAGAAAAAGATCAGTGTTCAGCCATTGTATTCCTATTGTTTTATCATTTGTGACAATAAATTGATTTAAAAACACACATTACTAAAATATAATTAAGTAATAAATTCCAAAACATGATACAGCTAAGAAAAGGAAATGAACAGAAATGAAATTTAACAGATGAATTTGACAACAGTAGCAATAAATGTGGTTTTTATTCAGGCACTTAATCACTAATGTTAATGTCTCCATCACAATTGAATTAAACAAAGCAAAATGGGCTTAAGGGAAGAGAGAGCTATATGTGAAGCCCAAGTGATTTAGTGTTTGACCTGTGTTCTCATTATGATGTTTTTAATTATGTAATTTTGGGGAAATTTTTAAGAAGTAAAACACATTCATTACAGAAAATTGGAAAATACAAAAAAGTATAAAAAGAAAATAAATATTACCCTCAACTCCAATATTCAGAGACAATCACTGTCTTGTAAAGTCAGTTTTTTCCCCTTATCTTGGTTTAATCCAGATTTAAGTATAAAATAGACCTCCCAGGAGACATTCTGGCTGCTGGGAGCGTGCAGAAGTGTTCAGAAAGGGTCCCTTGCAGCTTCTGGATCTGGGGTAAATGACACAAAGTGCTACAGGTTTGATCTGTGTTTTGTAGCTGCGCTAGCAGTGCTTTCTTCCTATAGAAACCCCAGTGATGGGAACCTTTGTGTTTAGAATATATTCTAACCTAATAAGTGAATGTTGATAATACTTCTTTCTGTTAACATTTCAAAAGCCCATTTTTGCTGCAGAATCATGTGTTTGATATTTAAAGGCTAATAAAATAAATCCAAGTAATAGAAATATAGTATGAAAATCATATTGGAATATCCATTGCAAACAGTTATTAAACCCAAATTTCCTTTTTGTCTTTGGACCTTCAGTTTCTTGCCAGTAAATGATTGAGTGATTGCAAAGATGAAAACACTACTTGCCTACAGCTTTGCTCAATTTATTCATAAGAATTGCATAGGTTAACTCATCAAATCTTAATGAGGATTTCCTGAGAAGTATAATAGGTAGACCTAAGTCTACAGGCTCAAAAATTAAATCCCAACCCCTCAGAATGCCAAATCTGGGGAAAAGTCAAGGACCTTCCTCTCCAGTCAGCGATGGCCATCATGCGAGCAACCTATCCTGTCACATGGTTTTCCCTCTCTCCAGCATGCTATTCCCCTCCCTCCCTCACACCCTCGCGTTACTGGCTGCACTCTTCCTTGGAGATGCTGCTCCGATGTCTCCTGTGCCATGAAACCTTTGTCTCCGGCCCCTGGCAAGGTTCCTGGCACCTCCCTCCACACTGACAGGGCCCTTCACACACACACAAACCTCCACTGCAACTCTCATCACCTCCGATTTCCACCATTTATTTACTATCTGTCTCCTTCTTACCCGTGAGCTCCCACAGCCTAGCACAGCATTAAAAAATGATTTGTTGATGCATTGACTTACTAAATAGATGAATAAACAAATGGATGAGTGAATTTACTCATAAGATAAAGGTGTCTAGCACCCAGCCTAGCAGCACAGTTAGCATGGATAGTAGTGATAATAGTTTCTGATGCTATGACTCTTACTGAATAGTTATCAGATTTTGTGTTCAGTCCTTTAATGAATTACTCTTTTATGGTGATATTATTATCCTTATTCTACAGAGGAGGAAACTCTGAGGCTTAGAAGGAATAAATCACTTATCCAAAGGCATACAGCCAGTATCTCATGGGGAGGGGACTCAAATTCATGCTGTCTCATTCCAAAGCCTGTGTACTTACCAATATCAAATACTACCTTTTTCTGCAGCAGGCAGTCAATACTTGTCGAATGAATCAATGAATAAATGAATGGGTACTCTCCTTACATGTGAGAAGTTTTGGTGAGAAGCAAGTGAGAAGTTTTGGTGAGAAGCAAGTAAGAAGTTGAAGTGAGACTTAGCATCAGGTGTGTAGTAAGTGCTCAAGAAATGGCAGTGCCATTGGCTTTATTTTTTCGTATGTTCTATGTGGAAGCAAACAACCCAAATAGCATCAGTGAAAATCTGACTTTAAATTAGGGCTGGATTGATATATGTGAGCACCGTGGATGTCGAATATACTTGTTCAAGATACGTTTAGTGGGGAGGGGTCAACACTGGCAAGAATGCTTCCTTTTCCCCCTTTCAATTTCCTCTAAAAGCTTATGTATTTCAGTAGAAATGGGACCATGTTACATTTTGCCCTTTACGTTAGGAGGCATGTATAGAGACCCCAGTTCACTGGCAACACATTTTGTGGTATTTTTAGCACTTCTAATATACTGGTGCCACAGACATTGGTCTGGTTGGTCCACTCCATAATCTGACTCTGTATAAAGAGAGATATTATTATGAAAAGTGCCAAAAGATGTCACAAGTTCCAGGTTGATCTCCATGGCTCAGCGATTCTCAACCCTAGTTAGTTTTGAATCAACGCATTTGAAGAGGTTTAAAAGTCTTCAGATTCCTGGCACCCAATCTCAGAGTTTCTGATTAAGGAGACCCAAGGAGTTGTAGTTGACATATGTATTTTTAGGAAGCTTAGCACTGTGGATTGGGATGTGCAGCCCATGTCCAGAACTGATGAAACAAAGTATGTAAAGACTTTGACATATAAATATAAACTTTCCTTACCCTGAACCCTCCTAAGCAGGATGGCAGACAAAAAGGGAATAAGGATTTATTTCCAGCCAGGTCTGAGGAGGAAGGGGCTCTGATGTGGATGTGCTAATTGGATTAACAGATAAAGTTCAGTGGTTCACAAAGTTGACTTTTCTTTGCACTCACCCCGGGGCAGTTTTAAAAAATAACCTGAGTTCACTGGCAACACATTTCTGTGGTATTTTTAGAACTAACATATTGATGCCATGGGCTCCCACCCCTAGGGGCACTGATCTAGGTTTGACCTAGGTCTCAGGATTTTTTAAAGCTAGCAGGTGATTCTAATGTGCAGAAGTGTTTGAGAACCACTGGTCTAGTTGAGGAAACTACATCAGATGTCAGGTAATTGACTCTTTGCAATATCTCCTCAACAAGGGTATTCTCTTGGCTTGATCCTTCTGCTACTCCCCAAATCTAGTGCACAGAAAGCAGGTCTCTGTTTCAAAGGAAAGGAGGAGAGGCAGTGAGTATGGCTAAAACATAGGAATCTCTGGTTTTCTAGAGTTTCTAGGTAGGGTCTCAGGAAACATATTGTGGAGGCACTTTTTTGTTATGTACCTTTGCTCTACCTTTATTCTCAGTAAGAAAGTTCTTGACTTTAATTAAATTTCCTAAGCTAAGGTATAAGCTGGCCAACAGGAGTAGTCCATCTGGCAATCAGAGATCTCAATAAAAATGAATATGTTGGAGTTATAATTTGTGTATGAGCCACCTCATGAAGGCCTGATCACTCTCAGGTGCAATGATAAAACTGTGGTGCAGAGCCCACCAAGCTGAGAACCAGACCCAGCTTTCTTGATGATCCTACCAAATTGCCACCCCATGAGATTTGCGCAGAAAGAGACGTCTTTTTCATTTTAAGTCTGTCTCTTTACAGGAAGACCCAGGAACCATCCCACAGCATTTACCATGTTGAATACATTGGGGCCTCTTACTCCCTTAGCTGAGTGCTGGAAATCATGGGCAGGTATTTGACTTGGGTCTAAGAAGAAAAATAATCTGACAGCTTGGAGACAAAATAGAGATAACTGAAGGGTCTAAGTGCAGGCATGAATGCCAGTCAAAGGGCAGTGTCTCTGAGAAGTAGACCATGAGATGGAACAATCCTAAGCCAAATACACATGTTCGAAGGACCCTCCAATGTCCAGTTCCATGAAACTCACTAGTGGAGATGAGAACCATAGGAGGCTGGGGGCAATTTCAACACAGGGCTCTTCTCTCTTTCCAATTCTCCCTCTACTCTGCATCAGTCTTGTGGCCTGCCTGAAAATCTCACAATTTAGGTTAGGCTTTGTTATTTGGTATAAAATACAACTATCTCCAGAAAGTGCAATAAGCCTCCCCATTAATGTCTATACAGTGATTCTCAACCCTTGCTACATGTTAGAATCACTTGGAGGGTTTTTTAGTTGTGTTTTTTAAATACTGAAGCCAGGGCTTCGTTGTCAGAGATTCTGATTCAGTTGGTCTAGGGTAGGGCCTAGGCATTAGTATATGTTTTTTAAAAGTGAAAGGTAATGTTAATGTGCAGCCGAAGTTGGCAATCACTGGTCTAGAGTGTGAAAAATTTGATCATATCCTTTCTGGAGGGCAGATTTTGATTGGGAAGGAAAGAAAACTGAATCCTTGGGCAAAGGGAGGTAGGAAGAAGTACCTGGGGTTTTTACAGGAAGATGGGGACAATGGAGATTAGGAATGAGGAGGTGGTACTGAAAATAAACTTCTATTTGTCAATTTTGCCTAGGGCTGGCTCTGACCCAGGACATAGAGAGATAAGAAGCGAGGAGGAGAGTGAGTTTATGAGAAAAGTGCATCTTCATGAATACATATTTAAAAACTGTCTTAACAAGCATTCTTAACATCACCGGGTTTCGGAAATTGACCACCTCTAACAAAGCACTTTTAATTCCTGTAGTACTGATTCTACCTGGAAAATCCTAAAATAAAAACTAGCACAAAATTGAGTATTAAAATATCTATGGGAGTAGTGGTAAGTGAGGTGTTTGCTTAAGGATCCCTCAAGACAGTTTATATAAGAACCTTGAAGTGTGCCCTCAGAGAAATAAGTCATGTTTTGTTATTGTAAAATCACTGTGTAAATGTCCTTTTTTAAAACACCAATCCAATTTTATCTTGCTTTAGTTTGCTTCTCCATCATTTGCTAGCCAAACAGCTTGCCCCTTGACCCATTCACTTGTCACTTTACTTGGCATAAAGAATTTTAATTAGTTTTGTTGGTTGTCCTCCTGACTTTTGTTTAGAACATTTTCCAGAGCTGCTACATTACCTCTAATCCACAGCCTCTGAGAGGCAGTGTGGCATCATGCACTGAAGTTGTGCATCCTGGGTTTGAATCTCAAGTCTTTGACCTTGGGCAAATCTTGTTGATTTCCTTTTCCTCACCTGTAAAATGGGAACGATGCTAATACACTGGCAGAATTATGAGCATTGAGTGACAATATATGTGAAAATTGCTTTATAAACTATATAACATGCTGTGTGAAGGATTTTTTCCCCTTCCATGGCCCGCTCACAGGGAGGGCCTCTTAAAAGCTCTTCAGGGTAGGACGAAAGGGGATGGATTATTGGGGGATATTTTTAAGACATCTGCTCTTGGTCTGTGGATCATTTCAGAACAAATGTGCTGAGATCATCCTCTGGCCTTCCTGAAACCATGGCTCAAGAGTCATCATCACCAGCCTCTGGGCACATCACTCATTGGGTGCTCTGCCCCAGAATCTGACATCAGAGAGATTTGTATGGACAGTTGGGTTGGTGGATTTGACCTTGGGTAGGGCTCTTCAGTTTGTGATAATCAGAGTGAGCCATGTGGCTTTGAAGGTACAGGACCAGAGTTTCCTCTCAAGATTATCATTTTAGCTTTGGGTCCACCAATCTCTAAGCCCTTAAAGGGCCCCTTTGTGGTCTGTAATTCCTTGGGGTTGTGAGAATCTCCTATAACATCAATCCAAGACACTCTCTTAGAACTTTATTGATAGGACTTGTGGTTGTTCATCAGTGTCGTATGATGGAATCTGCTATGCAAATACAATTCAGTAGGAAATATTGGAGCTTGTTTATCCTTTCCTGTTCTAGGCTGTCCTTGTCTTGATCTAGGACAGTGGTTCTCAGTGTGTGATCCCCAGACCACCAGCAGCAGCATCACCAGGGGAACTTGTTAAAAATGCAGATAAATCATCAGCTCCACCCCAGACCTTCTGAATTAGAAACTCTGGGGGTGAGACCCAGCAATCTGTGTTATAAGAAGCCCTCCAGGTGATTCTGATTCACTAAAGTTTGCGAACCACTGATGTAGAAGGCAGCTACCTAGGAAACTGTGACCACCTGTGTTCTCTCCTGGGTTCTACTTCATTGGAAGTAGAAATGATGATCTTCAGGTGCTTCTCTTAGGTACCTTATTGTAGTCACCCAGTGAAGGAGCCACTATCAATGGCCCTGTGCTCTGAAAGCAGCCTGACTGGCTGGCATTGGGTTCTCCATCCAGCTAACTTCTCTCTGAGAGCTTTGCTTCATCAACTTCCTGGATTCAGCTGCCTTTACTTTCAGGCCGAACAATTTTGGGAAGAAAAGTGTATGATTTCTCTTCCTGGGTAAATGTGCATTTTGTTATCTGACCTCAAGAAATAGCATGAAATTAACTTATTTCCCCTACCCTTGGTTAAAAGAAATGTAATTTTGTTCTGTGGCTCTTCACACATTTGGTGATATCTGACCATAAATAGTTTTAGGACTAGAGAGGGTCAAGCAAATAAAACAGCCTTGCCCATAGGCTGGGGAAAAAAATTCTGCCCAACAAATTTAAATTGCCTTTCCTTTGATCATAACACATATTGGTGGCCTGAAGGAGGATAGTACCAGTGAGCTGAAGGCTAAAATTTCCGTTTCTATCAGTTTTTCTTTACCTACCGGAGTGGCTATCTGAGGGACTGTTGGTCATACTCACTCTCTAAGTAGGGTTTTGTGTCAGTTTCTGCTTTCAAAATGTGCTGGAGATCTGAGTAAATTTTTTACCACTAGCCAGTATCGTATATTTTCTTTTGCATATGATCACCATTATGGTTTTAATATCTGAATAGTAACATTAGGGAGACATGGGAAAAATATTTTTCTTATCTTGTTTTTGGTCTTGAGCCCTAAAAGTTTGTTTCTCAGAAGGTTCTAATTGAAAAGTCCCATTCAGGACCTACAAATTTAATGGTGGTTTCTGTTATTCAACTCTAGGATTCACTGAGATAGGTCCATATTAAATAAGATCCCCTCTTCATTTGGTCACAAATTCAAGATTCTACTGTGTAGCAATGAGCCCTTCACCAGAGCTTTACCATTAAAGCCAATATGCTAGATTCTTTCATTTTCTCACCACCAAATACTTCAGGGGAGAGCCAGTGATCTTTGACTTTCACTCCCATTTTATTAAACTAATTTTTGTCATCATTACTCATCATAAGGTGACAAATGAGGGCTGAAAAAATAAACTGGCTGAGATGTGAGTCACGGTGTTCCAAGGAAGTGGCCAGGGCAAGCTTATTCAACCAGCTGCTGGGTTCTGGGTAAAGATGAACCATCCAAATCCATCCCTTTCCCAACTTTGGTTGGCACCAGCTGTGGCGATATTTCACTCTGGCTTATATATCAAGGGGGATAATTCTGGGTCTTGTAGCTCTCTGGGACTAACAAGACTATGATAACAATTCCAAAAATTTTCCAGATAATTACCTTTCCTTGCATTGACCCAATGGTGGGAGATTGGGCTGGGAGGATATACGGTTATGAGGTCCCACTCTCTGCTTCCCAGCTTCCCAGTGTTTTCCCCTGAAGCCTCAGCCTCTCCCCACAAAAGGTTAGAACTTTAACCAGCCCCGTTTGAGAATGAGGACTGGGAGAAAACAGGAGTCAATTGCAAATCTTGATACATCCAAACAAATTGGGGCTTTCTGTATTAAGATTGTTGGCACACTTGAGGTAAGAAGATGTTCAATTTATGTTTGATGACTTGAATTGGAAATACAGGTAGTATACCCCTGGGAGAAAAAGTTAATCTTTATTAAATCTTTAATGTTTTAAGAGTTACTCTTTATCTTCTACCTCATTTTATTCCTGCAGTTTTGCATTCTGATAGGTTGGGACTTCTTTCATGATCTACGTTTTTCAGATGAGGAACCTGAGGCAGGTCTAAAATCACACAGCTTTGACAGAAGTGGGGATGAGACTCAAATCAGTTCTTGCGATGTCCAGCCCAAACCCTTTTCTACCTCCCTTGAAGCAATGAGTGTTAGTGTGGCAGTTATATACCTGAGATGCTGCAAATTTTGTTCTCCTTCCCCTCAACCAAAAGAGTAATCCAAACAATAGTCTAGCATCAATAAAACAAACACCTTTTGAAAAGTGACTAAAATGAACAAAATGAGAACCGGACTCAAAAAGGACAACTGTTTTTTTGGGTTTTTTTCCTCAAAAGAGAACAGTTTTAATACATGTACCCAAGGTTTTGGAGATGGTTTTATATATAGTCATGAATCCAGCACATACTTTATTAACTTCCCATGCTCTGCTTCTTCACCTCTGGTACAGTGTGAGCTTGGGAAGCTCCCTTTACGTCCTCCTTAAGTTCACAGGTAAAAGTGTGTTTATTTGGTTCATTGTGCATGTTTTACAATTATTTTTTGTGTTTAGAAGAGATTTTAGAAGGTTAGAAACCACTAACTTATAGACCTGTCTCATTATTACACAGTCAAATGCTATTTAAATAATTATTTAAATTAGTTGGAAGCAGTATTTTTTCCCTCTAACGAGAAATGAAACTTTATCACTGTTTCCCCAGCTCTTTTTTCTTTACCTCCAAGGAAATGGAGATCTTATATTAACCCTATGAGTTGCGCTTTTTTCAGTTATTCTTCATTATTTAAGTCAACCAGGCAAATATGTACTTATTCTAGTCTGAGATTGTGTGAATAAAGAATGATGATTTGATTTTATAACTTGAGTGCCCCCTGGAGAAAGTAACTGGCAAAAATGTCTTGGTATTTAAGTTCAAGGTTGGGTTTTTAATGATTTGAGTGTGAAGTGTATGAATTAAAAAATTAGCTATTTGGAACCATCTGTCCTGAATTCAGACATCAGATATGGTGTTATTGTTAGTCTCAGAGTGGACCTATCAAGAGGCTACGTTTTTGTTGTTGCAGAACTATTCATATAAGCTGTCCTGTGTTATTCATCTAGGCCCGGGGGTCATCAAATTCTTTCTGTAAAGGGTCAGAAGGGTCATAAAGCATATATCTCAGGTCTTGCGGGTGTGGTATGATAAGAAATATATTTGGTCTTTGTACCAGTTCCTGGCAGAGAGCTCCTACAACCTTTGTAATTTCCTGAATGATAGGGGTGCTAGGAGCATCCTTTGTTCTAATATTTGGTCTTTGACTCAAGTTCCTGATACAAGAGCTTCTAAGATCCTTGGAATCCCTGGAGTGATATGAGTGTCTTCTTGTATGCTAATGAGATGGCCGGTGGCTGGGGGCCTCTAGATAGCTTCAGGATGGGGGCTGATCACCAGAAAGACCAAGCCATGATTAGAAGCTTGGAACTTTCAGCCCCACCCTCCATCCTCTGGGGCTGGAAATGGAGTTAATACTCGACCACTCCTAAACGATGAAAACTCCATAAAAATCTCTAAACTACAGGGTTTGGAGAGTTTCCGTGTTGGTGAACACACCCACAAGATGGGAGGGTCTTACACCTCAACTTCATGAGGACAGAAGCTCCTGCGCTTGAGACCTTTCAGACCTCACCCTATGTACCTCTTTATCTAGCTGTTCATCTGTATCCTTTATTATATAATAAACTAGTAGATCTAAGTGTTTCTCTGAGTTCTGTGAGCCATTATCGCAAGTTGTCAAACCTGAGGAAGGGTTTGCAGGAACCCCCAATTTATAACCTGTTGGTCAGAAACATAGGTAACAACCTGAGACTTGTGATTGGCATCTGACGTGATGGAAGTCTCCTGAGACCGAGCCCTTAACCCGGGGGTCTGCACTAACTCTGGGTAGTTAGTGATAGAACTGAATTGTGGTACACCCAGTTGGTGTTTGGAGAGTTGGAGAACTGGTTGGTGTGGGGAAGTGGTGTATGAAATGTTATGTGTAGAAAAGGGAAACAGAGTTTTTCCCTTAGTGGGTCGTGTAATTTCTGTCACAAGTACTTAACTCAGCCATTGTAGAGTGAAAGTAGCTGTAGACAGTATGTAAACAAATAAGTGTGTCTGTGTTCCAATAAAACTTTATTTACAAAAACAGGCAGTGGGCTAGAATTTGGCCCATGGGCTGTGGTTTGCTGACCTCTGATCTAGAGGCTTCTTGGAATAAATTTGTTATTCTGAACTGTAGAAGATTATATCAGATAAAAAATAAAAAGGTCAGTTAGTTGTAGACAAGAAGCTTTTGATTCTGACTCCTATGATTTAGGCTCCAGAACTATACCTTTAAACGAGGGACTTCCTGTCCTCACATCAGGAATTAGGCTGAGCAATTAAGAGAATTTAATTGCTTCATTTTAAAATACAACTTTTAAATGAGGTATATTCCTCATGGAAGTATATATGTGCATGTTTGCATATATATCCATATATTGCATCTACGTATCTGATATATCTATACTTATATCTAGCATGCTGTGAAGCCCTACAACACCTTTTTCAAACTTTATTTTTAGTAGCTACTTTCACAAAGAACAAGACTGGGTCCCTCCTTGTCATTCTCTAGACTCCAAGTGAAACAAGCATCCCAATCCACCATATGTCTGTTAGTAATTGCAGGGTTGGTCTGTTCCAGGTGAGAGCTGTCCATGGGGCAGTGTATGGCTCTCGGGCTGCCCTGTGCCAAAGACACTGTTTGCCAGGTTGTTTAATCAAGGTAAAGAGAGATGGTAATCAGAGCCCAGGTTGCAAAGACAAAGGTTGGAATTGGCAGGTTAGGTAGATAGGATAGTTTTAGAGCACTGAAAGAGATGGTGTAAAACAGGCAAGAAGGCACTTTGGAGGCAAATTCTATGAACCCTGGGCATCTGTTGGGATGTCCCTTCTCAAGAGCAACCTGGCACCTTTTGTTGACTGGAGGCCAATTTTAACAGTGAATGAACTCCGTAGGCTACTTAGTGACCCATTCTAGGGATTTGTAGAGTTCTGAAGGGTCAGTTCATCTTGGATCCCACAGCATAAAGTTGACTAGTCAGAAAGAAGACCAGTAAAACTGTCATCAAACCGGTATTAGACACAGAATCCCCTTTCATTATTAGTGGCATTTTCAACATGTGTTAGGGCTTTAGATATCCTTGGAGGCAGTCAAGGTTAAAAACAAGGGCTCTGAAGTTCAACTGTCAGTTTTCAACATCAGCTTCACCGCTTATTAGCTGATAATGGTGCTGTGTAAAATAACCTAATCTGTCTAAAATTGTTGACTCTGTAAGATAATCTATTTTTCTTTCTGAAATGGTGGGAGCTCCTGCCTGCTTCCTCAGCTGCAACCCCCCCATATTTTTCTCAGGCTGCTGCAGATTGTTGGATGGAATCATATGAATTCTAAATTACTTTTTAAAATTGACATTACTTTGCTGCAAGCCAACTACTTCATAATCTGTGTCAGCTAAAGGTCTCCCTACCAGTTAGTCTGAAGAAGTTTTTGCTGTCATATCTGTCCTGTTAATTTAAGCAGAAACTGTAATTAGATGTAAATGGTCCTGTTCCCACAGAAATGAATGGCAGCATCTGTAGAGAGACAACCGTTCCAAACCCTTTTGGCTACCAGTGCTCTACAAGTTAGCAGTATGGAGTGAGGCCCAGATCCAGACTTCTGTCGGCCTAATTTTATATCTGTGGATACACAACACTAAATCCAATATTTCTAATGCCTTGCTGTGATGGGTGCAAAGCCAAGCACATTCCAGACCTTTGTGCTGGTGACTCCTTCCGAGAAGGACACTCTGTGTGTCTGTGTTTGTGTGTTTTCTATTTTCCTTGATCACTAAGCAAAAATGGGAAAAAATAAATAGCCATTTGATAAGTAGCTATGTGCAAAACCAGAAAAAGTAGAAAGTTGTGTTTATAACTGAACACTGGAATCCAAAGATATTTTGAATAAAGATACTTCATTCCTTTGATTACTTCTCTGATAAAGGAATGAGCTGCTTGTATTCTGAAAGTCTGGCCAATGATAGAGTCAAATGCCATGGCCTCCTATGTATGTAGGGATGTATTTGCAGGAAGAGTATCTATGGTAGACAAGTAAGAAATCTATATTGAGACAGTTCATACTGTACTAAAGCTTCAGCAATGCAGTAAAACTGGCAGTTGTTCAATATCTAACCCTCATCTGTACCACACTAGAACTTGTGGCGTATATAAGAGTGATAGAAAACATGATTCCTTCTCTCAGTGAGCTTGCAATTTGGCTGGGGGTTCAAATACACGGACTCAAAGATAACTGGATAATAAAATTGAGTACAATAATAAGTAGAGTAAAACTCTCTTCGTGATGAGAGAAGCATGTTCCAACAAATTCATTTGCTTAAAACCTGGTGTCATATTGCAAGATTAATGAAATGACCAGAGTGAGGTTGCCCAACTAGCCATCTGGGAGTTACAGGGGTCTTTGCCATCTAAATCCACCCTGGTCCTGGCCGCAGTTTGGTGCCACCTGGTGGCAGTTGTCCACCCCAGTTTAAATATACCTGGAATGATTCTGGGCCCTGTGGTTAATAGGACTTCCAGGAAAGAGGCAGCAATTCCAGGAATCTCCCAGAAAGTTGGCATCCGTTTCATTAGCTCAATCCAGGGAAATTGGGGACGTGCTGACCACCTTGGCTTCCCTGCTTCCTGATGGGGTTACCTGCATAGCTCCTCTTTTCCTTCCAAGCAGCCTGTCTTCCCACCCTCCAGCATCTTTGAGAACAGGGCTGGGCAGGCAACGGCAGCCAATCATTACTTTTGTCATATTGAAATTTACCTTTTACTGTTCTTTAAAATTTTTTGTTATTATTTTATTTCACAAACCTGGAGAGTAGTTATTCCAATGTATGTTGTAGCAGCAAAGGTTTCTTGAAAGAAGTTAGGCTTGCACCTTTTGTGGAAATGTGAAATATAATTAGTCGGGAAAGACAAACTTTACAATATCAAGTAAAGAATGTTCTCCTAGCTGATTTTGCAGTTTTCTGGAAAACATGTACCTGGTTTAGAATGTATTTGACCAAATAAGATACATTTTGGGAACTTTGGGATCTTTTGGGTGATAGTAAGGGACAAGAGTCTGTATTAGTACCTGATGGTGCTTGCTGTTTTCAAAATATTTGATGGCCCCTAAGCACTTTTTTTTTTTTTTTTGGCCACACGCACAGCCTGTGGGATCTTAGTTCCCCACTAGGGATTGAACCCGTGCCCGCTGCAGTGGAAGCACGGAGTCCTAACCACTGGACTGCCAGGGAATTCCCACCCCTAAGCACTTTTGGCCCTAGAGAAAAGGGCCTTTTTCACAGATAGATATTTAGCTGTACTAATGCATTACTTAAAACACCATCAACCGTGACATGTTTGAATGTAAAGATCAACACATGAGAGAGAGAGTGAGAGAGAGATGGAGAGAAAGAGAAAAAGTGCTCCAATGTTCACCTAAGAATTAAGAATTAAGTTACCTTGCATTTTTCTAATTTAAAAAATGGGCTTGCCCTTTATATAAACACAACAGCCTTGCCTGGAAATTTGATTTTAGTTAAGTCTCAATCAGGCAAACTACAGATACTCCAGGGATCAAGACAGGAAATTTAAGTTTATATCAATTGTGTAGCTCATTCTTAACAAAGGCTTACCTTCTGGTTGATTCACTTTCCATTACCTCTTCCCTTGGTAATTTTCCTATTCTGCCCTATGGTTAATGCTTTGCTTTTTTTATGAAGTGCATTTTAATCTTTAAAGTGCTATGCAGGCAAGAATTAATCTCTGGTGGAATTTTTCCATTTTGTAGATGGAGGAGATATAGATAGATTGTCTGGGACTTCAAAGTGGAATGTTTTCAGAGCTGGGATTTGATGAGCAGTCCAAGCCCTAGAAATCCTGAGGCAGCTTTAAATTATCTGTTTGCCCCTGGACTGTAGATCCTCTTGAACCACATTTGTGAGTATATGTGTTTGTATGTTGATAGGGGGAGGGGGTGAGGGGCGACCAATGGGAAGAGTTAAATGATACGTTTTCACTGGTCCAATTAAATAAAAAATACATCCAAACAAGAAAACTGCTGATGGCCTTAGATATAATAGAAAGGGCTCTGGGCAGTTACTCTATCCCTTTGGGGTGCAGTGCCGTCCTCCATAAAAACAGAAACAAAGACAAAAATATTTACTGAGCAACTGTACGTTACCATATGCCTGAAACTGAGTTAAGTATATTCATAATGGTCACTGAATTTCCCGAAACCCAGTTTCTTAGAAAAAGGAAACACAGAGAGATGCAGTGTCTTGTTCAAGATTTGTCTAGTTCATTTAACTATGAACAGAAGGGTCTAATCCCTGGACCTAGATCCAATGCTCTTTCTGTCACATCACAGCTGCCTCAAAAGTGGGCAAGACTAGCTGATCTTGCAGGTCCTGTATGGCTGTAATGTAACATGGTCCCATGATGATGGAGAGGGTACAATTCAATGAGTCTGAGTGGAAGATAGAAATGATTCAAGAGTGATCATCATTGTGATGACTCACCAAGGCTAGAAGAGTGATTCTCAATCTTGACTTCACATCAGCATCATCTCGTAAACTTAAAAAAAACTTCTAATACTTAGGTCTATCCCCAGATACATGAAATCATGGGGAAGGGGTCCAGGCATCAGTCTTTTCAAATCTCCCCCAGTGATTACAATGTGCAGCGAAGGTAGAATACAACTGCTTTAGACTTAGGAATTCATACCAGTGAAACTTCCTTTCTTGAGGTTGTTTGATACACTCCTCTCTCTCCTCTCTCCTGCATCTCATCTCTCTTTGCTCTTGCAAACCAGTGGAAGGAGAGCAACCTTCAGCTTCCTTGTTAGTTTCCATTTACAACAGAGTGTGATTGCTATAGGGGAGAGGAAGAAAGAAAATTAATAACAACAGCCATGAACAACAAACACTGTCAACAGGTCCGTTCCTGACAAAGACTTAGCAGTGCATAACCATGACAAGCCAAACCATTAGCAAGGAAACTACTCACGCCTGACTTGCTCAGGTGGCTTTGCCAGCAGATAACAACGGGCTCTTGGGAGTAGCTTCCACCCAGTGCAGCTCCTCACATAAAGGAGGGTGTTGTGGCTTTCCTGTAGGGGGAGAAACAAAAGTGACATGCAGCGTCAAAGTATTCCCAAGGTCAAAATGACCCAACACCATATGGGATTCTATGAGCTAGAAAATAGTTGATTAAAATTTTAACCCTCTTCACAGACCAAAAGGGATTTTATCCCCAAATCTGGCATACTTAGACTGTGGCTGCTTCTAGAGCTGGATTATATCCTTATGGAAGAATGGGTCTTAACAATTTCCATGGGTTCTTGTTCATTTAGCCCTGTTTTGGAATCTGACTTCAAATTCTGACAGATGGAAATCCACACTTCTTGAAATAATAAACATGGGAGAGTTATAAGCAAATATCTAGATCACCTTATTAAGGTAAAAAAAATACATGCATTTCAATAGTGAAGTGACAATAATGGGGCTGGGTAGTATTTGGTAAGGATTTCCAGGATTTTCTTCCATTTAATTTTATTATATTTTAATTAAAATTTTTTTTTTGGTCATGCAGCATGCAGGATCTTAATTCCCCAACCAGGGTGACCAGGGATCAAACCCGTCCCCCCTGCAGTGGAAGCACAGAGTCTTAACCACGGACTGCCAGGGAAGTCCTTTTCAATTTTAAATGTGTAAAGAGTAGTTTTTAAATGAGACAGTCTTTTTCTGGTGTTCTCAACTGGGTGAGAGAGGAATAGTGAAAGTGAAAATCTAGGTGTTTCCAAATTTAAGAGTGGTTCCCCCAACTCTCAGATTATCAAAGAGAATAAAAGTGCCCTTTCATTTTCCCCAGCATTTTGAGTTGTTTCAATTATTAGTGACCAACACAGTGGTAAGAAATGCTTTTAACAATTTTTAGCCTTTTTGTTGTGAAAGACACACACACACACACATCAGAAAACTGCAAAAATAAATAATGTTTAGCCCAATGATCCACCACCAGGCCAAGGAATAGAATGTGGCAAGCCTTCCTATAGTAAATTTTCTCAGGTAGAAAAAGGTCATCATTTTGAAATTCTACCTTTCTTCCTGGAAAAGTAAGAAACATTTGAACCTGGTTTTTGAAAGATTCCTAACAGGGGAAAAAAAGGAAAGAATGTCAGTGGGAAATGTTGAGTTCATCTCTGTACCAGCTAGAACTTTCCTTGTTGCCTGAACATATTTCTGTGCCTTTGCCCTGCTCTTCCTTCTGTGTGGAGAGCCTTCACCCTGTGGACGGTAAAAAGGAGTTGATAATACCTTTCTAACCAGAGGCTTATAATTATGTAACTTAAATATTAACTAAGGCCCAATTAACCTAGTCTCTGTGAGGCATTATATTCTGGGAAGCCCAGCAACCACAAGAAATAAAAGAATTCTAATTCTTAACTAAATCACTTAAAGAGCATTTTAGGGGGTATATTTCATATCCCACAGTGACAAAAATCCTTTCTCCCCTTTTCTCTTCTTCCATACCCCACAACAGTTCTAAAGACTCTAACTTACCAGCCCTACCCTAGAAATAATTTCTAGATGCTACATACTGTGGTATTTTCTCGCTCTGTACCTGCTCATTACCTCTGTTCTTTATTGTGCAGACCAATTAAACTGTTCATGCTTCTTTTTAAAAAAAAAAATCCTTTCTGCTTTTCCCATCCCCTAGATTTTTTACAACAAAGGAGAGCAATGGAGGTGGCCCTACTAGCAAGATTCTTCGCCATTTTCCTCTTTCTTTTGTGTCCTTTTTCTGTCTACTCATTCCTCAAATTCTGTCTCTCAAAGAGCCCAAACTGGTTTGGCGAATGCCGGAATATGCTTAGAGGATGAGAGAGTGGGGAGAAGTGGACTACATTCTTTCAGCTGGTAGGGGTGATGTGTGTGTGTGTGCATGGGTGGGAGAGTGTGGGTGGAGACTGGGAATACTCATGTTAATAAGGCTTATCCCAGAAATGATTAATTGAGCTGAATTTTTAAAAAAACAACATAAATTGAACGTGGGTAGGGGTTAGGGATGCTACATCTTAACCTCAAAAAATGAGTAAGACAGGGCTTCCCTGGTGGCGCAGAGGTTGAGAGTCCGCCTGCCGATGCAGGGGACGCGGGTTCGTGCCCCGGTCTGGGAGGATCCCACGTGCCGCGGAGCGGCTGGGCCCGTGAGCTATGGCCGCTGAGCCTGCGCGTCCGGAGCCTGTGCTCCGCAACGGGAAAGGCCACAACAGTGAGAGGCCCACATACCACAAAAAAAAAAAAAAAAAAAAAAAAATGAGTAAGACAGTCTATTAAAGGGTTAAAAGTATTGAAAGACTGCCCGATGTGGGTCAGAGTTGCCAAAAGCACTGCTTTGACCCTGGGAGATTCCTGAAGACTTGGGTGGTGGTAGTTAGGGGTGGAATGGGGAGAGATGGATGTGAAAGGAAGGAAAAGGCTAAGTTATATGCTCGGGTGGGGGTAGTCTTCCTCATGGTTCTTTGCTGAGATCTTTTTTCCTCTGCTGAAATCTGCAGGGACCATATCCAGAGCTGCCTCATGTAGGGCAAAGCTGGAGGAGACTGAGATCAATTAGACCAGCAGGACTGAGGCCACAAAAGTAAAATGGTCAGTGTGTGGCCACCCAGCCATTGGCTGTGACCACCTGGGTGGTGGGCCAATGTGATGAGAAACAAAAAGTGACCAGTCAAGTCCTAGACCTGCGGCCAAGTAGACAGTGCTTAGTTCCTTTTTTAAAAGGGTTTGACAACCTTAGAGAAAAATGTATCTTCAATATAAAATGTAGAAACATGAAGATGAGGGCAACAGAGCCCACATAATGTAAGACAATGCACAGATGCATAGGCTACTAAGAGAAAAAGAAGTGATTTTCAGAGTACAGTAACAAGAAAGATCTAGATGTTTTATGTAGTAAAATTTGCTTCTAAAAACCCCTGGTGTGATTCAGAAATTCTGAGATAATGCCCATGTTTCTGAAATTTCGATTAAAGAACTACTCTGGAATTATCCATAGTAGAAATACTTAAATCTAATTCCACCCAACAGAGCATCTGTTCATCCTAGTCATTGGCCATCAGGGACTGCTATACTAGTGGTGTCCTGATGGGGCTAATGCCCGAGGATATCCTTCTGCTATTCCTGACTAATGGTACTGATTCTGATTTTGTAGCTCCTCAGTTTATGACTTCAAGTTGATGACTGATTGCAACTACCCAAACTCACCAGGCTTTATGACAGGACAGTAAGAGTCAGGTTATTCTCTTCAACTTCCCTCTTCTTGTCAGTGGGACCACCAGATTCATAATCTTTCTTTTATTTTTTTAAGGTCAACATGATTAGTTTATTTTTTTAATATTATTGAACAGTAGCAAGGCATGGCAAATATACTAATCATTTAAAAAAATAATTTATTTATTTTATTTTTGGCTGTGTTGGGTCTTTGTTGCTGTGTGTGGGCTTTCTTTAATTGTGGCGAGCTGGGGCTACTCTTTGTTGTGGTGCGCGGGCTTCTCATTGCAGTGGCTTCTCTTGTTGTGGAGCATGGGCTCTAGGCACGCGGGCTTCAGTAGTTTTGGCATGCGGGCTCCATAGCTGTGGCTCACAGGCTCTAGAGCGCAGGCTCAGTAGTTGTGGCGCATGGGCTTAGCTGCTCCATGGCATGTGGGATCTTACCAGACCACGGATCAAACCCATGTCTCCTGCATTGGCAGGCAGATTCTTAACCACTGCACTACCGGGGAAGTCCCACTGATATTTTCTTAACCTACAGATATGGAGAAAACTACATAAAATCTATATAATACTATTCAAAGGCACTATGCATATATTCAAAATGCTACTCTCTCTAAAGAAGTTTCCGAAAGAATGAGTTTCAATTTTTTTTTTTTTAGTTGAGGTATAGTTGTTTTACAATGTTGTGTTAGTTTCTACTGTGCAGTGGAGTTCCCTGTGCTATACAACAGGTTCTTATTAGTTATCTATTTTATACATAGGAGTGTATATATGTCAATCCCAATCTCCCAACTCATCCCACCCCCCACCCCACCCCCCTCATAATCTTTTTTATTCTTATTGTCTTGATTTCCTTTGCTCCCCGTACCCTGTATCCTATATGCTCCCCCATATCTTTCTTTTCAATGTCTCTGGAATCCAGGACTGCCTCTATCATTTGAGGGACCCAGAGCAAGAGTAAAATAATAGTGGCCCATGTACCCTATGTCTAATTACTTGCAAGTTATAAAAAAATTGAGCTCACAAACTATTGAACAAAATGTTCTCTTTTGTCTGGACAAATAATACCTTCCTAACGACACAACAGAAAAGTGTGAGTGAAGCTATGGTTTATATGTGACTGAAAGTTGGCAAAATGTCAAAAACAACTGACATTGCTTTTGTGCATTAATTATAATTGCACATATCTGGGTGTATTGTTGACGGGCTGGCAATGTTTAGGTGAGTAATAAAGATACACATATTTCATAAATTATTATGTATATATTTATTAAAATTTTTGTCTTCAGCAAAATCACCAATTATGTTGTTATAATGAAGATTTTCACATGATTTGTTTTCTATTAACAGGGATGATCTAAAGGACTGAAAAATAAAATGCATTCAAGTGTACAAATTTTGAATATGTTTTCAGCAAAAATATAACTTAAAATAAAAATAAACATTGAAACATTTAAGTTAGTTTGAAAAATTGAAATTGTTTTAATAGGTCTTCCAAAAAGTTATTTTCTTCTAAAATATTTAAATTTATGTATTAAAGTTTAAAAGATACAAATAGTAATGAATTTCCATATTTTAAAGCAAAATTATTTAGATAAAGCTAACCTTTTAAATTTAATTTTAAAAAATGAATTCAATTTCATTAACTATGCTTGTCAAAATGAAACTATTAGCAGCAGTGAAAGATCTTTTTTACGAACATGTTGTATTTAGATCCTCAAATTTAAGAGTAAGTGAATTGTTGAATATAGCAAAATGTTTGTCAACTTCCATGTGCAATTGTTTTCAATATACACTAATTTATGAGGACTCTGAAACCACAAACTGGGACACAAAGAGAAGCAAGAAAATGGATGCTCAACTCTACTAGGAAAAGATATTTCTCTATGCAAGAATCTGTGGCATTCATGCTGGGAGTAAGGCTTTGTAAGTTGTTGTCTTCTCTTGAATCTAAGCAGTCCTGCTGCTGAAGCCCTCCTGTGCTCCAAAGCAGTGTCTGTCTCTAGGAGGGCAGCCTCAGCTGCACAGCCGACCACCCTCATGGTACTGGACACAGGTGCCTGAACACCACTGTATTCTGTTTTAAGGGTATAGGGCAAGAAAGGTGGAAAAGCATTTCCCTGAGGCCTAAGCAGTGTTAGTTGGCAGCGTGAATGTTTAGAGCTATGGGTTGTGCCATGCTGGTGCAGAGCATTGGATCCAGAAAGACGTGTCCATGTGCTTTTCACTAAATTTAATTTTTTTGAATTTAGTGATACGTAGAACCCTCTAAAGCTTGGAATCCCAGCCGTCTTGCCTGGGTCTAAGGATGGAACTGTCCTGATGTGTCTCTTCCCCTCCATTTCTTAGTCCTGGTTCTAGTTATCTTGTATCTTGATATTGAAGTAGCTCTAACCACCTATGAATTTTTCTCCTGCCATGTCATCTACATCATCTGTAAGATGAATTTTTCTTAAATTCTGTGACCTACCGTGTCATTTCTTGCCTTAGAACTAACAGTCGTTACCTGATGCCTACTGAATCAAATCCTAAATATTAGGACTGTCTCACCTCATCAAATTAATTTCCTCTGTTTACTGATAAATACCCTTTGCTCTCTTATAACCCCTAAACTTGTAGTTCTCATTCTTTCTTGAGTAACTTCCCTCACAAGCATCCCCACTTTTTTTATCGATATAACCTTGACTAAGGTAATAGCAAACATCTTTTGGCTTATGTACATCAGCTTCTGTTAGGTGGCTTCTGGATTTTTTCCAGCTGGATTATATTTTGTCTTCCTAAGTATTAGTTGTATAAAAGTAGGGTAATTTTATTCTTCTTTTAAGACTATAATCATATTTCAATTATGAGAATAAATATTTATGTTTTAAATAAAAATTTAGAAGTATATTAAGGAAAATGTCACTCCATCACTTCCACTCTCATTCCCCTGGAGAAAGCCCTATCAATAATTTAGTTTGTTGTTTCAGACTTTTTCATGTATACAAATGTTTACAAACATTTTTGTATACACCTTTTGTAAAAGTAAAGAAGGTGGTAATGATCTTAAATATTCTCTTTTATGATTTTCTTTATTTGCATAACACTATATCACAGATGAATTTCCATGTCAGCCCATCAGACTATCTCATTCTTTAAAAGCTGCATATAGGGCTTCCCTGGTGGCGCAGTGGTTGAGAGTCCGCCTGCCGATGCAGGGGACACGGGTTCGTGCCCCGGTCTGGGAGGATCCCACATGCTGCGGAGCGGCTGGGCTGGTGAGCCATGGCCGCTGAGCCTGCGCGTCCGGAGCCTGTGCTCCGCAACGGGAGAGGCCACAACAGTGAGAGGCCCGCATAACGCAAAAAAAAAAAAAAAAAAAAAAAAAAAAAAAAAAAAAGCTGCATATAATGAATATTATATGAATATAAAATCCCAACTGTAAATGAGAATAAGAATAGTATGTATTTCAAAGAGTTATGGTGGGGATTTAAAATGTTCAGACATTTGAAGTGCTCAGAACTGTGTCTAGCACATGGTAAGGATAAATACATGTAACCTGTTTAATAATAAAAACAACAATTTAATACTATTATTATTAATTTATTTGCCTATTTTCTGCTAATAGACATTTTTCTTTTTTTAACCCATATTATTTTTTTAAATTTTTTTATTTTTTAACATCTTTATTGGAGTATAATTGCTTTACAATGGTGTGTTAGTTTCTGCTTTATAACAAAGTGAATCAGTTATACATACACATATATCCCCATATCTCCTCCCTCTTGTGTCTCCCTCCCACCCTCCCTATCCCACCCCTCTAGGTGGTCACAAACCATCGAGCTGATCTCCCTGTGCTATGCGGCTGCTTCCCACTAGCTATCTATTTTATGTTTCATAGTGTATATATGTCCATGCCACTCTCTCGCTTTGTCACAGCTTACCCTCCCCCCTCCCCATATCCTCAAGTCCATGCTCTAGTAGGTCTGTGTCTTTATTCCCGTCTTGCCCCTATGTTCTTCATGACCTTTATTTTATTTTTTTTTAGTTGCCATATATATGTGTTAGCATACGGTATTTGTTTTTCTCTTTCTGACTTACTTCACTCTGTATGACAGTCTCTAGGTCCATCCACCTCACTACAAACAACTCAATTTCGTTTCGCTTTATGGCTGACTAATATTCCATTGTATATATGTGCCACATCTTCTTTATCCATTCATATGTTGATGGGCACTTAGGTTGCTTCCATGTCCTGCCTATTGTAAATAGAGCTGCAATGAACATTTTGGTACATGACTCTTTTTTTTTTTTTTATTACTCTCTGCTTAACAACAAAGTGAATCAGTCATACATATACATCTGTTCCCACATCCCCTCCCTCCTGCATCTCCCTCGCTCCCACCCTCCCCATCCCACCCCTCCAGGCGGCCACAAAGCACCGAGCCGATCCCCCCGCGCCACGCGGCCGCCCCCCACCATCCATCCACCCCACGCCCGGCAGTGTATACACGTCCATGCCTCTCCCCCACCCCGTCACAGCCCCCCCCCCATATCCCCAAGCCCACCCCCAGTAGGTCTGTGTCTCTATTCCTGTTTTACCCCTAAGTTCTTCATGACATTTTTTTTTCTTAAATTCCATATATATGTGTTAACATACGGTATTTGTCTTTCTCTTTCTGACTTACTTCACTCTGTATGACAGACTCTAGGTCTATCCACCTCATTACAAATAGCTCAGTTTCGTTTCTTTTTTTGACTGAGTAATATTCCATTGTATATATGTGCCACATCTTCTTTATCCATTCATCCGATGATGGACACTTGGGTTGTTTCCATCTCTGGGCTATTGTGAATAGAGCTGCAATGAACATTTTGGTACATGTCTCTTTTTGAATTATGGTTTTCTCAGGGTATATGCCCAGTAGTGGGATTGCTGGGTCATATGGTAGTTCTATTTTTAGTTTTTTAAGGAACCTCCATACTGATCTCCATACTAGCTGTATAAATTTACATTCCCACCAACAGTGCAAGAGTGTTCCCTTTTCTCCACACCCTCTCCAGCATTTATTGTTTGTAGATTTTTTGATGATGGCCATTCTGACTGGTGTGAGATGATATCTCATTGTAGTTTTGATTTGCATTTCTCTAATGATTAATGATGTTGAGCATTCTTTCATGTGTTTGTTGGCAATCTATATCTTCTTTGGAGAAATATCTTTGTAGGTCTTCTGCCCATTTTTGGATTGGGTTGTTTGTGTTTCTGATATTGAGCTGCATGAGCTGCTTGTAAATTTTGGAGATTAATCCTTTGTCAGTTGCTTCATTTGCAAATATTTTCTCCCATTCTGAGGGTTGTCTTTTGGTGTTGTTTATGGTTTCCTTTGCTGTTCAAAAGCTTTTAAGTTTCATTAGGTCCCATTTGTTTACTTTTGTTTTTATTTCCATTCCTCTAGGAGGTGGGTCAAAAAGGATCTTGCTGTGATTTATGTTGTACAGTGTTCTGCCTATGTTTTCCTCTAAGAGTTTGATAGTGTCTGGCCTTATATTTAGGTCTTAAATCCATTTTGAGTTTATTTTTGTGTATGGTGTTAGGGAGTGTTCTAATTTCATACTTTTACATGTACTTATCCAGTTTTCCCAGCACCACTTATTGAAGAGGCTGTCTTTTCTCCACTGTATATTCTTGCCTCCTTTATCAAAGATAAGGTGACCATATGTGCATGGGTTTATCGCTGGGCTTTCTATCCTGTTCCATTGATCTATATTTCTGTTTTTGTGCCAGTACCATACTGTATTCATTACTGTAGCTTTGTAGTATAGTCTGAAATCAGGGAGCCTGATTCCTCCAGCTCTGTTTTTCTTTCTCAAGATTGCTTTGTCTATTCGGGGTCTTTTGTGTTTCCATACAAATTGTGAAATTTTTTGTTCTAGTTCTGTGAAAAATGCCGTGGTAGTTTGATAGGGATTGCATTGAATCTGTAGCTTGCTTTGGGTAGTGGAGTCATTTTCACAATGTTGATTCTTCCAATCCAAGAACATGGTATATCTCTCCATCTATTTGTATCATCTTTAATTTCTTTCATCAGTGTCTTATAATTTTCTGCATACAGGTTTTTTGTCTCCTTAGGTAGGTTTATTCCTAGATATTTTATTCATTTTGTTGCAGTGGTAAATGGGAGTGTTTTCTTAATTTCACTTTCAGATTTTTAATCATTAGTGTATAGGAATGCTAGAGATTTCTGTGCATTAATTTTGTATCCTGCTACTTTACTAAATTCATTGATTAGCTCTAGTAGTTTTCTGGTAGCATCTTTAGGATTGTCTATGTATAGTATCATGTCATCTGCAAACAGTGACAGCTTTACTTCTTCTTTTCCAATTTGGATTCCTTTTATTTCCTTTTCTTCTCTGATTGCTGTGGCTAAAATATGATGTATCCAAAACTATGTTGAATAAGAGTGGTGACAGTGGGCAACCTTGTCTTGTTCCTGATCTTAGTGGAAATGGTTTCAGTTTTTCACCATTGAGGACGATGTTGGCTGTGGGTTTGTCATATATGGCCTTTATTATGTTGAGGAAAGTTCCCTCTATGCCTACTTTCTGGAGGGTTTTTATCATAAATGGGTGTTGAATTTTGTCAAAAGCTTTCTCTGCATCTATTGAGATGATCATATAGTTTTTCTCCTTCAATTGTTAATATGGTGTATCACATTGATTGATTTGCATATATTGAAGAATCCTTGCATTCCTGGGATAAACCCCACTTGAACATGGTGTATGATCCTTTTAATGTGCTGTTGGATTCTGTTTGCTAGTATGTTTTTGAGGAATTTTGCATCTATGTTCATCAGTGATATTGGCCTGTAGTTTTCTTTCTTTGTGACATCCTTGTCTGGTTTTGGTATCAAGGTGATGGTGGCCTCGTAGAATGAGTTTGGGAGTGTTCCTCCCTCTGCTATATTTTGGAAGAGTTTGAGAAGTGTAGTTATTAGCTCTTCTCTAAATGTTTCATAGAATTCGCCTGTGAAGTCATCTGGTCCTGGGCTTTTGTTTGTTGGAAGATTTTTAATCACAGTTTCAATTTCAGTGCTTGTGATTGGTGTGTTCATATTTTCTATTTCTTCCTGGTTCAGTCTAGGAAGGTTGTGCATTTCTAAGAATTTGTCCATTTCTTCCAGGTTGTCCATTTTATTGGCATAGAGTTGCTTGTAGTAATCTCTCATGATCCTTTGTGTTTCTGCAGTGTCAGTTGTTACTTCTCCTTTTTCATTTCTAATTCTATGGATCTGAGTCTTCTCCCTTTTTTTCTTGATGAGTCTGGCTAATGGTTTATCAATTTTGTTTATCTTCTCAAAGAACCAGCTTTTACTTTTATTGATCTTTGCTATCGTTTCCTTCATTTCTTTTTCTTTTATTTCTGATCTGATCTTTATGATTTCATTCCTTCTGCTAACTTTGGGGTTTTTTGTTCTTCATTCTCTAATTGCTTTAGGTGTAAGCTTAGGTTGTTTATTTGAGATGTTTCTTGTTTCTTAAGGTATGATTGTATTGATATAAACTTCCATCTTAGAACTGCTTTTGCTACATCCCATAGGTTTTGGGTCGTCGTGTTTTCATTGTCATTTGTTTCTACGTATTTTTGATTTCCTCTTTGATTTCTTCAGTGATCTCTTGGTGATTAAGTAGTGTATTGTTTAACCTCCATGTGTTTGTATTTTTTACAGATTTTTTCCTGTAATTGATATCTAGTCTCATAGTGTTGTGGTCAGAAAAGATACTTGATATGATTTCAATTTTCTTAAATTTACCACGGCTTGATTTGTGACCCAAGATATGATCTATCCTGGAGAATGTTCCATGAGCACTTGAGAAGAATGTGTATTCTGTTGTTTTTGGATGGAATGTCCTATAAATATCAATTAAGTCCATCTTGTTTAATGTATCATTTAAAGCTTGTGTTTCCTTATTTATTTTCATTTTGGATGATCTGTCCATTGTTGAAAGTGGGGTGTTAAAGTCCCCTACTATGATTGTGTTACTGTCGATTTCCCCTTTTATGGCTATTAGTGTTTGCCTTATGTATTGAGGTGCTCCTATGTTGGTTGCATAAATATTTACAATTGTTATATCTTCTTCTTGGATCTATCCCTCGATCATTATGTAGTGTCCCTCTTTGTCTCTTGTAATACTTTTTATTTTAAAGTCTATTTTGTCTGATATGAGAATTGCTACTCCAGCTTTCTTCTGATTTCCATTTGCACGGAATATCTTTTTCCATTCCCTCACTTTCAGTCTGTATGTGTCCCTAGGTTTGAAGTGGGTCTCTTGTAGACAGCATATATATGGGTCTTGTTTTTGTATCCATTCAGCCAGTCTGTGTCTTTTGGGTGGAGCATTTAATCCATTTACATTTAAGGTAATTATCGTTATGTATTTTCCTATTCCCATTTTCTTAATTGTTTTGGGTTTGTTATTGTAGGTCTTTTCCTTCTCTTGTGTTTCCTGCCTAGAGAAGTTCCTTTAGCATTTGTTGTAAAGCTGGTTTGGTGGTGCTGAACTCTCTTAGCTTTTGCTTGTCTGTAAAGGTTTTAATTTCTCCATCAAATCTGAATGAGATCCTTGCTGGGTAGAGTAATCTTGGTTGTAGGTTTTTCTCCTTCATTCCTTTAAATATGTCCTGCCACTCCTTTCTGGCTCTGCAGAGTTTCTGCTGAAAGATCAGCTGTTAACCTTACGGGGATTCCCTTGTGTGTTATTTGTTGTTTTTCCCTTGCTGCTTTTAATATTTTTTCTTTGTATTTAATTTTTGATAGTTTGATTAATATGTGTCTTGGCGTGTTTCTCCTTGGATTTATCCTGTATGGGACTCTCTGTGCTTCCTGGACTTGATTAACTATTTCCTTTCCCATATTAGGGAAGTTTTCAACTATAATCTCTTCAAATATTTTCTCAGTCCCTTTCTTTTTCTCTTCTTCTTCTGGGACCCCTATAATTCAAATGTTGGTGTGTTTGATGTTGTCCCAGAGATCTCTGAGAGTGTCCTCAATTCTTTTCATTCTTTTTTTTTTTATTCTGCTCTGCAGTAGTTATTTCCACTATTTTATCTTCCAGGTCACTTATCCATTCTTCTGCCTCAGTTATTCTGCTATTGGTCCCTTCTAGATAATTTTTTATTTCATTTATTGTGTTGTTCATCACTGTTTGCTCTTTAGTTCTTCTAGGTCCTTGTTAAACATTTCTTGTATTTTCTCTATTCTATTTCCAAGATTTTGGATCATCTTTACTATCATTATTCTGAATTCTTTTTCAAGTAGACTGCCTATTTCCTCTTCATTTGTTAGATATGGTGGGTTTTTGCCTTGCTCCTTCATCTGCTGTGTGTTTTTCTGTCTTCTCATTTTGCTTAACTTACTGTGTTTGGGGTCTCCTTTTCGCAGGCTGCAGGTTCTTAGTTCCCATTGTTTTTGGTGTCTGACCCCAGTGGCTAAGGTTGGTTCAGTGGTTTGTGTAGGCTTCCTGGTGGAGGGGACTTGTGTTTGTTTTCTGGTGGATGAGGCTGGATCTTGTCTTTCTGGTGGGCAGGTCCACATCTGGTGGTGTGCTTTGGGGTGTCTGTGGCCTTATGATTTTAGGCAGCCTCTCTGCTAATGGATGGGGTTGTGTTCCTGTCTCTAGTTGTTTGGCATAGGGTGTCCAGCACTATAGCTTGCTGGTCGTTGAGTGAAGCTGAGTCTTGGTGTTGAGATGGAGATCTCTGGGAGATTTTCACCATTTGATATTACATGGAGCTGTGAGGTCTCTGGTGGACCAGTGTCCTGAACTTGGCTCTCCCACCTCAGAGGCATAGCCCTGACGCCTGGCTGCAGCACCAAGAGCCTTTCATCCACACGGTTAATCTAGTCCCCAAATCTCCACGAGGCACAGAAAACAAAATAAAATAAAACAAAAACTCTTTTACAGTGCATAGGCAATGAAGTCAATCCTCCTCACATCGATCTTCTTAAAATTAGGTCACCTAGGCTTCATTCTCACAGAAAGTCAGAAAAGGCTACCCCAGGAAAGGAAAGAAGCCATCTGCAGCCTTGCCCCTCCTCAAACTAGAAGATAGCTTGCTAATAGACTTTTGTTTTCTCTAATTTTTTACTTTTACAAATAATTCTTCAATGACCATCCTAACATATACCCTTGCACACTAAGCCATACTAATTCATCTTTCTATCAATGGAGTATAAGAATCCAGTATGGCAATTTTTAAATGTTTCTTGTATTGCTTTTTTTTTTTTTGCAATTTTTTTTGATTGTTGTAAAAGTCACACAATATAAAAGTTAAATATGGGTAAAATAGTATGTTTTACTTTTGTTGTATTTCTGATTATAAAAGTAATAAATAAAAGTAATACATGCTCTTTGCAGAGAATTTGGGAAATAGCAAAAATGTCAAAGCCCTACCATTCAGAGATAAAATCACTCTTAACATTTTAATGTATTTCTTGGGAATCATTTTATTTTTATTGGATAAGTGTATGTAGTTGTTTTTCACTCAATACACATTATAGAGAAAGCACTTGCCCATGATACATAATATTTTGTCACATGAATACACCATCATTTATTTAACTGTTCTTTATTTGTTGGATATTTAAGTTATTCCTAATTTTTCACTGTATGAGTAAGTCTACAGTTAGCTTTTGAGCATAAGTTTTTGCCCACGTTTCAGTTTTACTTAAAACATGAAGGATACAGACTTTTGATTGCCAAGGTGCTTTCCAGGAAAGTTCTCAGCAACATAAGAGAGTGCTTGTTCCAGGAATGGCCTTCAGAAGTCAGCCTCCACTTTTCCAATCTGGAAGCATCCACTGGATCACTGCTTCTTCACCTTTCCCAGGGCCAGATGGAGCCTGGCAACCTCAGCCACAGATAACATGCTAGATATTCTATTCTGTCATTAAGACTCTGATGGTTCATATGCTGGACTCTTGCTATGTACTCAGGGCTTATCTAATATCATTTCTTGCTCTTCATAATCTTTCTTTCAAATTCTTTATGGCAACACTTCATCCTCTTTTTGGATATCCCTTCCGTGAACCGTAGAAGATTAGAATCTCAGCAAATCTAAATTCTATTTTCTGCTCCTGCAGGGACTAGCTGTGTGACATTGGGAAGTGATTTATCCCCTCTGTGTCTCAGTGTCCTCATCAGTAAACTAGAGGTGTGTGTAATATGGTATTTATGGCATTTTTGTAGTGAATAAAATCAAAGAAAGCTAGAAATTCACATGTACACCTGCCTATAATGACAACATACAGCTCATAATTTTATTGTCCTTCCAAAGGCAAGCTCCAGTGTGTTGATCAAGCTGATTTTAACATTTCTTTGGTCTCTGAAGGAGACATCTGGCACTGCCTTTACTCTATGGGGTAACCATGTAATGAGGTAGGCAATGAGAAGGGTGTGAAAGAAGAGAGGGGACCAGCAGATAATGACAAGGAGCTTGAAGCACAGTCTGCCTGTCAGGTGTGTTGATAGCTTTGGTCAAGAATTCACATACCAGGAAGTCAGGTACAAAATACCACAATTTCTTTAGCCACAGGCATAGAGTTTGTCGGCTCCTTTCTTCCTGCTTTCATCCATATGCAAGCAAGTGATAACATGTACTAAGTTAAATAATGCATGGTACTTCAACTATTCTTACTTCCTATCCTTTGGTTATTATAATTACATGTAATTTTGTGACGGATTTTCTATTTTTTAAGAAATCGCACTTTTGTAGTTGATCCAGCTAACAGGATTTTCTTCATTACTTCATAAAGAGACCATCTTTTAAACTTCTAATGTTATTTCTTATTTATTAGTACATTTGCCTATGGGGTATGTTCATAAATGGGTTAAAGTTACAAAGTTATGCTTATAAAAGCTCATGGTAATTTGGAGTATCAGGAGGATTTATTAATTTTGAAATCTTAAAAGAGCAAAAGCTAAAATGAGATTGGATTAAGTATATTCTTACATGCAGTTATTCTAAACACCCTTAAGGACCAAAGACTAACTTACAGAGGACATTATGCAAATGTGAATATATCTCTATGTGCCTCGTAGGCTTGCTGATATAATATTTTACATGGTTAGTTAAGTACATCAAGTAAAAGGTTTGACCTTGATAGAATAGAAAGGTGCTTACTTCAAAAAAACTCAGCTGTTTTCCAGGCCATTGCGGAGCAATCAACATAAAGTGAATGTAATCTAGAATCTAATCATTAACATCTTAGTCAGCTAAGTATCTACTTCACAGGAAACCAAATATATGCTTTCTAGTACACCCATATCTCCTGTATTCATGTTTGTCATCTAAATACATGTGCTTGAATACGTCTTAGGTACTGTACTGTTGCGATGTGAAGAAATTGTTTGTAGACATGGCTGACACCAAGAAAGGAAGTTAAAAAAATTTTAGCTCCCCAGCTGTCATGATGACTTAATTAGATTTGGGGGGGATGGTGGCCCCAAGAATCAAGAGCTTTTTAAAAAAGCTTCCCTACACGAATCCCATGATTAGGAACCACCAGAGGCCTCCTGAACTGTAATTTGACAGCCCGATGTAGTATTTTCGTATCTTTCCTTTTGCCACATTATAATTTCAGTATGATAAGGAATAGATATGGTTTCCTGGGATTTATAGTTTCTATATTAATATGAGAAGAAGAAAGTGTTAATGGGGATACTATGACTTAAGCTCTAGAAACTTGGAACAAAGGGGCCATTCTGGCACACTTTAGCTCATCCATTATTAATTGTCATCTACTTGTGGTGCCCATATCTAGGGTTGGCTGAAAGTAAGGAAGGAATTTAGGGAGGAGCAGACAAGAGAATGTTACAAAGAAACCTAAACATTCATTACCTTACCTCTGCCTCAAGTGGAGTTTTTCCCAAAAAGCACTTAAATAAATACATTCATTGATCATTAACCACTAATTGATCACTAATTTATATAGGCACTTTAAAAAATTTAGTCAACAAATATTTACTGAACATTTATAGGATATAGAGTTCTGTGCTTGCCAAAGGGTCAGTGGTTTTAGAAACTTTCCAAATATTCTCTACCCTGTTCATTAGCAATGGGCAAGGGGAAATGAGAATAAAAATCTGATTGACAAACTTATGTTAGAAGAAATTATTCCAAATGTGTGTGGACCATGAGGGATGCAAATTTCTCATTTTGAGCTAATTGCATTCTTCCTCATCTTAATAAGAAATGTTGTTATTTCTTTCTGATCATTTTAAGCATCACTAATGCCCCAGCAGACTGAAATGGGGACAGTTGTCAGGCGGAGAAAACGGATGATGGTAGAAGCAAAATGTAATTTCTTCCACTGTAATTCTCCACAAGTTGTGTAAACTTTCCTCAGTTAAACAAACGTTTTTAAAGACAAAGATTTTACATTTTCATCTAAACACTGCTGGAAACAACTGCTCACTTTCACTCTTTTGGAGCCTTCCCAAACAGCTAGGAGATTTGTGTTTTCTTTAATAGTCTCAGCAGTATGCTTTCTTCTAAAAAAGAGAAAAATGAAAACCTTGTATTTTCCCTGAATGCTGACTAAAGTAACATGACTGTGTTCCAGGTAGTCTAGTGAATAAATATGTAATTATTATTATTTTATAAAATTTTTATTGACTTATGCAGCAAATTTACCGAGCATTTGAACTTCACACACCACCATTTAAAATGTGTCATACCTGCATACCAACAAGAGAGACCCTGAGCTGACCCTTCACTATAGTCACTGGATCACTGAACACGTTCTCAGTTTGGAGTCAGTGGGGCAAATCCTACAGCTAGAGTCAGTGAAAATTTGAAAGAAGTGCACATGCATAGAATATGGATGTTTATTTTTGTGGAGGTCTGTGGATTTCTCAATTTCACACCTTTTAAAAGGGAAATAGAATCTCTAAAGAGAATAAATGTAGATATTTAATTTCTCCTTGGGAAATATCAGTCACATACCTGAAATGAAGGCCCCAAGTGAGCAAAACGCAAAGGAGAGGAATGGATTATGAGTGACAATGTGGATAATTATATCATCCCAACATGTTGGTGAGCATCAGTATGGTTCAATATGGACTTCAAGTCTCAGTTCTATTATCAACTGGCTGTGTGTCTTTGGACAAGTCACTTAACAACTCTGTGCCTCACTTTCCCCATCTAAAAATAGGGATAGTATGTGAGGATAAAATAACGTGTGTACAGTGTTTGGAATAGTGCAGAACACATTGTAAATGCTCAATAAACCCTAGTGATTAATTGCTATCATATAACCTAGCTTAATGACACATTTTCAAGAGACCACTAATATGTAACCATGCCCAATTATATTATTCTGGTTGGCCTGCCCAGTTATATTATTCCCACCCACCATTCTCACTCCCCAGAGACATTCTCCAGGTAGCGCTCCATATCTCCAGGGTAAGAACTTGCACAGCCTTGGGCTTGCCATATGGTGGTCCTCAAGGTTGATCCCATGTGGTTCTTTTATTCCATCTGTATGTCAGCCTCTTGGGGTGGCATGAAAGCTGCCAGTCTGTGGAAGTATCTGTACTCCCACAAATATCACCCTTCCTGCCCATGCCTTTTCTACTTCTATTGTTCCTTATTCCCTTAACTGAGCGTCTACCAGAACATGGATACATAGGAGCTTCCCAGTCCATACTTACTGACTGGTTAGCTGGTAAACTATGATTAAGAAAAATTAAGGCAAAATTAGCATTAGGTGAAATTTTGAGAGTAATTTTAAAGATAAAGAACAGTGAGGAATGCCTAGAAGGAGGCTAAGTGGCTCCAAAATCGTTTTTCGTTAGTATCAGATTGTGTCTGTATGTTCTTTATATATTAGTATGCCTTAGGCTACAGGTGTCCTCAGCATCAAAATTCAGACTAAATGTTGAGGCCACCCTATAAAGATCTGATTATGAGGGAAGTCCTTTGTCTAGTTCACAACACATCCCTACTCAAAGTTCTCTACTCTTTGGCATATGTTTTTATCTTGCTGATTGGTTTTATGTCAGTGAACAGTGGATAGTAATGAAACCCTCAATTTGACTCCATAGTAGCCATCATGAGCTTATTGGAACATCCAATGGCATGTTCACTCTATTTGAAGGGAAATTAAAAGTTAAAAAAAACACAGGAAGATTAGGGGAGCAGGGGTCACATGGCAAAGGGTAATTTCTTTAAGATCACAATGACAGTCAGTGGCAGAATCTAGATATACTGGCTCCCAGAGAGTGAGCCTTCACCATGGGCTGGCACAACTATTAGAAAATAGTCAGTACTCTTGTTCTTAAAGGTAATTCCCTAAGAAGTGAGCAACTCAGGGCCCAGATATTCATAGTAGCCAGTTAAGGACTTCTGTTGGACGCCCTGTTGATGGGACTCTTCTGGGTGTGATAAAAGAGGCTATCCTATGAATATAGAATGCTGGAAATTCACAGACCTATTGCAAATGGAATTAGCATAATTTTATGTGGAGCTTGTTTCTCTGGCTCTCAGCTAGAATTGACAACCTGACTTGTAGTTTTCGACTGAGTATCTCTGCCTACTGGCAAACTGCTTCTGTTCTAGGTTACTAAAACAGGAGAACTGGATGGAGCTAGGGAGAGGACTGAAATGGACTCTTTGGTTGCAATCAACAGAACTCCAATTTCAGTTAGATTAAACACAAATACAAATCCATTAAGTCATTAAGTTACCTGGAGGTCAGGCATTGCTGGATCCAGGACCTCAGGGATGAGGTCTGTTCTGTCTCTCTCTGTCTCTTGACTTTGTGCATTTATTTCTTCTTCTCTTTGTATTATATATTCATCTTATTCTTTCCTGCTGCAGAGGAATTCTTGCCATGTGGAGGGAAAGTAGACACTAGCAACCAAGTACTATCTCTTGGACCAGTCTGTCTGGTCAGGACCAAAGGATACCATAATTGGCCAAGTCTGAGTCACACATTCAGCTCTGTGGCCAAAAGCAGAGTGATTTACTGTGATCAAGAATTCTACTAAAAATCATTTGAAATCAACAAGGAAATAGGGGTGCTTTCCCGAGGAAGGAAGGGGAAGAGAAAAAAATACCGAGCAGATCAAAACAGGAGTTCCAAGAGCCACTCAGAATGTTTTGGAATAAAACTTGGCAGCTTAGCGGTGGGGTGGGATGCCATGGTCTGTGCGTCTTTGACTCAGTGATCCATATTGCATCTAGTTGTAGGCATTAAATGGCACTAAACTACTGTCTTTTCTAGCCCAGCACAACTCAGTCTGTTGATTGCTCCTTCTCCCCATGCATACCCCTTTCCATGAGTTTGAGTTATGAATGTTGAGTTAGTAAGGTGAATGTTTGAGTGATGAATGTTTGAGTTAGTGATGATGAATGTTTGAGTTAGTGAGGTGAACTGCATGAGAGAAGCACAGGGCAGGTTGGCTCCCTTGTGGGCATGTATGGGAATGCCTTTGGCTGGCCATGGCACAAATTCTGTCTCTCAGAATGGAAAGTATTCTGGTCTGTGATAAGCTGTAAAGTCAGCAAGCTCCCTTGCCTTTGCATAGGCTGGTTTTGATGCAGGATGCCATTTATTCATTCAGTCAGTCAGTAATTATTTCTTGAATTCCTACCATGTGTCTGGAGTTGTTACATTGCTCTTGCCCCATGGAGATTACAGTCTATTAGAGAGTATAGACACTAACCAAAGAATTACCCAGTTACCCTCTCAGTTTTGTCATTGCTTCAACACTTTCTCCCTTACCCATACTCCAAATGTAGCCAAACTGATGTTTTTTAACAGACTATATCAAATTACATAATTTCCCTGCTTAAAATCCTTCAATGACTTTTTATTTCTCTGTGAATAAAATCTTTCTTTTTTATTGTAATAATTTTTCCAACTTTAGGCATATAATTGGCATATAACATTGTATAAGTTTAAGATGTACAAGGTGTTGACTTGATACATATATATTGTAAATTGATTACCACCATAATGGTAGTTAACACCTCCATCACACCACATAATCACCAGTTCTTTTTTGTGGTGAGAACATTTAAGACCTACTGTCTTTCGAGTATATAATACAGTGTTACTAGCAACAATCACCATACTGTATATTAGATCCCCAGAATTTATTCATCTTGCACCTGGAAATGTGTACCCTTTGACCAACATCTCCCCATATCTCTCACCCTCCAGCCCCTGGTAACCACCATTCTACTTTCTGTTTCTATGGGTTCAGCTTTTTTAGATTCCACGTATAAAATCACACAGTATTTATCTTCTTCTGTCTGACTTATTTCACTTAGAATAATGCCCATGTTGTGGCAAATGGCAGGATTTCCTTCTTTCTCATGGCTGAGTAATATTCCATTACACACACACACACACACACACACACACACACACACACACACCCCACATCTTCTTTATCCATTCATCTGTTAATGAACACTTTGGTGGTTTCCATATCTTGGCTATTGTAAATAGTACTGCTATGAGCAATAGAGGGCAGATGTATTGTCAAGATCCTATTTTCATTTCCTTTGAATACATGTCCAGAAGTGGAATTGCTGTATCATATGAGAGTTCTATTTTTTTAAGTTTTTTTTTTATAATATGCTATCTGTGTTAACAGGTAATGGGCTTACTATATTTCCTTTTATTTAGTTATTTATTTATTTTTATTTTTGGCTGTGTTGGGTCTTCGTTTCTGTGCGAGGGCTTTCTCTACTTGCGGCGAGTGGGGGCCACTCTTCATCGCGGTGCGCGGGCCTCTCACTATCGCGGCCCCTCTTGTTGCGGAGCACAGGCTCCAGACGCGCAGGCTCAGTATTTATGGCTCACGGGCCTAGTTGCTCCGCGGCATGTGGGATCTTCCCAAACCAGGGCTCGAACCCATGTCCTCTGCACTGGCAGGCAGACTCTCAACCACTGTGCCACCAGGGAAGCCCAACAGTTCTATTTTTAATTGTTTGAGAAATATCAAAAAATTATCCATGAATTATCCACAGTGGCTGCACCGATTTACATTCCCAACAATAGTACACAAGGGTTCCTTTTTCTTCACATCCTCACCAAATTTTGTTACCTCTTATCTCTTTGGTGATAGCCTTCCTAACAGGTGTGATGTGATACCTCATTGTGGTTTTGATTTGCATTTCTGGGAGTAAAATCCAAACATTTGCTACGTCCTCGAATGCCCTCTGGGACCTGGCTCCAGCTGAACTCCCCATTTTCTCTGCCTTGCCGTACTGGCAACACTGTCTCTCTGCTTCTTGCCTGCTCCAGCCCCTCTCTGGGCCTGGCACTTGCCCTCCGCTTAGCTTTGCACAGGATGAGCTCCTTGTCATCCTTCATGTGTCAACTCAAATGTCACCTCCTTAGAGAGGCCTTCTCTGACCAGCCATACAAAGGAGTTCCTTTCCTTATGTCATCTCTATCATTAGTCCCTTCACAGCACTGATCACGATTATTTGCAATGAAAAATCCTTTTTGTTCTCTTCCTTAGTGTTTGCTCCCTCCTAGCAGAATGAATTTGGGGACCAGGTTGGTCTTATTCAGGGCTTTATCTCTGGTCTGAGCAATTGGTGAACTTGCATGTCTGCGAGGTGATCTCTTTAAGAGACACCTCCTCCTCCATGAAGCCTGCCTTGGGCAGAACTGATTTCTGTCTCCACGGTGCCTCACACACACCTTGGTGACAGCACTTGCTATGCTAGGCTATATAGTTGCTTCTCTCCATGCCTGGCTTCTCTGCTAGCCTATAGCTCCGTGAGGTCAGGGACCAAGACTTATCTCTGTATATCCAGAGCTGAACAGTGGTCCCCGGCCCATAGCAGGGGCTCTGCTGCTTAGTGATGGAATGAAAGCAACTCCAGTGAATCAGCAATCTGTATCTGCGTGTTTGTGTATTCATCAGGGAATGGAGGGGTGGAGAACTACAGAAAGGACTGCGGTTCTTTCAGCTTTATTTGCTATATTGATGGGGTAGGAGTGAAGGAAAAGCTTTATGAACAGATGACAGGAAACAAGCAAACTTGCAAAGAAAGAAAACCTATTGTCATGCATTTTAGATTCAATTAATAGCTGCTGGTGGGTTAAAAAAAGAGAAAACTACTAGGGGAGAACCAGAAGACAGGTACTTGACAGTATTCCTTTAAAGCTTTTCCTGTTCCTTGATGCATTGTCTTCTTGTGGAAGTATCACTGTTGTGTGTAGACAAGGGGAAAAGCATCATCTTCAAACTGTAATGAATCTAAAATGAAAACAAGCCACACAGTTGGCCAACACTGCTTTTAAATTGCACATCAAGAACACTCCCAGTGACAAACACTTTCAAGGCAAACAAACCAAACAGAAATTTAAAAATCTCTGTGGGGTATAAATATGTAATTACACTCACGCAGGGAGCATTTTATCAGGTAAACCATCCCACTTTGTTAATTGAAATCCTCCAGCACTGGGCTTTTTTGACAAAGCATCTGAATATGTATGGGTAGGGTGTAGACATGCTGCTTCCCCAGGCTCTTCCTAGCTGGGGTTAACCATCTCAAAGCCATTTTCCCATGCAGCTGGGAGGTCAGTTCTTAAGCCTTTCTTTTGTCTGTTGCTTCTGTTTCCATCTAGCTGAATGTCACCAGGATGCAAACTGGTGTGGAATTCTTAATATCTATCCAAAACACAGCTATTTTCAAAATCAAGACTAATATTTTACTTTTATATAGCTCATTTGAAATACATAGATAAGTAATCCTCTGTGGTAATTTAGAAATGTTAAGACGACCAAAAAAAGAGGTTCCAGGATTATACATTAGTATATGGTGAAGACTGTTGGGCTAGAATTCCTGCTTCTGGCTCTACTCCAACTAGGTATATGGCCATAGGCCATCAAGACATTGCCACCTCAATTTTCTCATCAAAAATAAAGGTTGGTTTATGATTGTTAAAAATTCCTTTCCACTCCAGCAAGGCCTATGATTCATTACTTGATAGTACTGCCTTTTTCTTTTCTCTTTTTTAAGACTTATTATTTATTTATTTATTTTTGGTTGCGTTGCGCCTTCATTGCTGCTCGCTGGCTTTCTCTAGTTGGCGGTGAGCGGGGGCTACTCTTTATTGCAGTGCGTGGGCTTCTCATAGCAGTGGCTTGTCTTTGTTGTGGAGCACAGGCTCTAGGCACGTGGGTTCAGTAGTTGTGGCATGCAGGGACTCAGTAGTTGTGGCTCGCGGCCTCTAGAGCGCAGGTTCCGTAGTTGTGGCGCATGGGCTTAGTTGCTTCACGACATGAGGGATCTTCCTGGACCAGGGCTTGAACCCGTGTCCCCTGCATTGGCAGGTGGATTCTTAACCACTGCACCACCAGAGAAGTCCCAGTACTGCCTTTTCTTGAGGTTTGTTTTGGTTTTTTTGAGCGTTGGATTATTAATTCAATAAAATCTTTAAGTGTTGGAAAATTCACCCAAATGAGGCTCTGTCTCCCTCCTCTGGAGTGTCTAGTGCTCTGGCCTTTCTTTAGGCCCTGGCTTGACCAACACTGCGCCACAGGCATCAGAGGCATCTGCAAATCTACTGGGTGACCTCAATGCCCTCCCTATGAGCATGTCTGCAAAGGGGGAGACACAGGGTGGTGTCTGGGAATGGCTGGAGTAGAAATCCAAGTCCCAACACATAGATCTTACAGTAGAGGTAGAACTGTCTCTGGATTTTCCAGTTCCCAGAAGTATTAGTTTTCCAGGAGTGCTATAACAAGTCACCACAAGCTGGTGGCATAAAACCACAGAAATTTATTCTCTCATGGTTCCAAAGGCAAGAGGTCTGAAATCGAGGGCTCTAGGGAGATTCTGTCCCTAGCCTTTTCCAGCTTCTGCTGGCCCCAAGCATCTTGGCCTACAGCTGTATCATTCCAGTCTCTGCTGCCCCCTCCCCATTACATTGCCTCCTTCTCTTCTGTCTCTCTATGACTTCTCTTTTTTTGTCTCTTATGGGACACTTGTCATTAGATTTAGGGTCCACCCTGGTAATCCAGGATAGTCTCATCTCAACATCTTTAACTTAAGTACATCTGCACGGATCCTTTTTCCAAATAAGGTAACATTTATAGGTTCTGGGGATTTGGAAGTGGGCATACCTGTTTAGGGCCACAATTCAACCTACTACACATTAATCCCTGTCCCAAGATTTCTAAAGCAGTGGTGTAGAAAGTCTGGGTTTAATGTTGAAACATATACATAAATGATTAACATATGATTCACCCCCAAATCACCTTAGCCCATAATTTATTTATGAGGAACTGCTGGAAAGTAGCAGGAATAAGACATGAATGCATTTGGGACTTAATCAGCATGAGAGGAGAGCACAGGCATTAAGTCTGGTATTGAGCACTTCATGATCTCTGCAAGGCACCAAGGGTGCCACAAAGGTGTACAGAGATGGCCCTACCCTTGAGCAACTCACAATGTAATAGAATGAAAAGGCAAGAGAACCAGGGACATGGAGAAAAAGAAAAGTGAGATATAGTTCCTAATGAGATAGGCTAGCAATTAAGTTTTCCTCCAGCACTCAAATATTTCTTCTGAAACACACTTTGGAAATGCGCTGCTTTTCACGAGTGGTGAGTGAGTAGAGAGGCAACTAGAGCATATCTTCTCTCCTCTAAAGGTGACCTGATCAGATCCTGTCACAGTGGAGTTCCCTGGGAAGTGGAATCTGAAATGGAGATTAGCATGCAGGATGTTTATTAGGAGAGCTCTTGGGATTAACAACTGAGGAAGGGAAGGGCAAGGGTTGTGCAGAGGGTGAAGCTGAGCTGTCATACAGACTCAGTCCAGGTCTCAGTTGGCCTTCAGGGAGCTCTGGAGTGAGGATGGTCCTTCAGAGTTTCCCCTCGATGGGGCAGGGCCTTTGAACCGCACATCAGTCAGTCATTGGGTATGTGCTGCCCATGTAGAGCTCTCTTCAGCCAGGATATTCCCAGAGGACTCTGTGTCCCAGCAACTGGAGGACTCAGTTCTTCAGTCCTGAAGGAGGATGTGGGCTGGCACATCATGGCATCCACTAAAGATCCTTGCTCAGTCCTCACCATCCCCAAACTCCATGGCACCATTCCACAAGCTTTACAATTTTTTGAAGATAAATCTTACCCGAAAGATTGGTGCTATCCACATAAATTCTTCTGTCTGGTTACATTCATAAGTTTGTTATTGGAGAAGAGAGCAGGACCAGTGCTGTAGAACAGAGCTATGACCAGCCAAAGGGATTCAAGGGAAAAAGAGGCTTGGCCTCAGACTTCTCATTGCACATGTGTGAGGCAGTGATGGCTGTGCTGTGCGAGCAGATGGGACAGTGCCTCTGGGCAGCTCCACAGTTGTACACTGCTTTCTTTGTGTGACTCTCTCTCTCTAGATAAATGGGCATATGATTGAGAAACGTCCTCAACCTGGGGAGAAGGAGGAGAATTCTAATAAGTTCTGTCTCTGTGTCACAATGTACTGGAAGGAACATGGGGTGTGAGGTCAGGTGGATGCTCAGTAAATCTGACCTCATCCTTTTCATCCACCCCCTCTTATCTCTATTTTCTGGGAGCAACTTCGCCGGCTTCTCCCAGCTTCCCAGTGTAATCCCTCAGGCCTTGAAGTTTTGTATTTTGCAACATAACTGTCTTCAGAGTCTGTGCTCTTCCAGGACAATCTTTGTCTGCCAGACTGCTTGGGTCCTGGGTCCACAGCATCATCCTGGTTCTACCATTTATACAGTCATTGTAGGCAAATTAGCTCACCCCTCTGACAGAGCTCCTTCTTGTAAAATGGTGACAATAATAGTTGTATTCTATACAGGTATATATACATATATATACATACTTATACTTACAGTATATATTTATGGATGTTAATATATTGTCAGACACTTAGCACAATTCCTGGCTCAAAGTAAGTGCCCCATGTTGGCCATTATCAATGTCATTGTTTCATTTTCACAATTATCAAGTTGTCCTTAGGTGTCATCCTCTGTGAGGCTGACTAGGTCCCTGTTCCCTCATCTTTTCTTGCCCTTTGTCGTTACGTCTTCTTGGGCTAGGTTTTCCACCCTCCTTTGTGGAGACTCCCTTGACTTCCCCAGCATACAGACCTCTTCCCCACCTCTGCACTCTGATAGGACTTTCCTCCTGGATTCCAGAGTTGATCTCCTGGGTTCTGTCATTAGTCCTGTGATTTTTTGTTCTCTCCTGGATCGAGGAACATGATCATTGTCAGATTGGAAGGGAGATCAAACATTGACCTTGATAAGCTGAAACCTATGATATTGAGATGACTCTAAAAAACAGGTCACTGTTTGCGGTAAAGAAGGCCTCCCAGCCTAGAATAATTATGTACCAATAGCTCTGCTCTCTGGGTCATTCTCTTCTTGCTTTTTCCACCAGAGCACCCCACCTCCAAGACAAAAGTTCCCAGAGACCTTTTGTTTTTTCTCTCCTTCTCTTCTTCTCACTCTAGCTCCCTTTCTCCTCCAACTCTATCCCTCTTTCCTTCATTTCTTTCTTTCACAGATATTGATTGAGCCACTTCCATGTGCAGGGCACTGGAGACCAGTGGTGAGTGAGCAAGATGAGTAAGACACTTAACAGTTCAACAGGGAAGACCAAGTGCTAGGTAGTGTGCTTTGAAAGGAGGTTTGGGAAGGTGTGGGAGTACGTGGCTGGGACACTTGCTGCTCCTCCCAGGTAAGGGAGGGTTTTCTCAAATACCCTTTGCCTGTATACAGAACATAAGAAATGAGAAAAACTGGAGACATATAGTGGGTGGAGATAAAAGGAACATCTCCAGGACTCTTCCTGGTTTCTGTTTTCCTATTCTTGACCTTTCTTCCATCACTTTTAACTACTTGGTACCTGCCTCTGGCTCATTCAGCAAATACCCGTTGAATGACTGTTGCGTGTCAGGTACTGCACTAGCAGCAGGGAATAGACCAGTGAATAAGACACAGTCGGTTTCCTGCCCTCATATAGCTGACAGTTCTATCCTAGGCCTTGGGACCAGACCTGAATTTGGTGATTTATGGGACAGTATGCGAGCTCCAAACATTTCACATGTATTAAGTAATCTAATCCTTGAACTAGCCCTATGTGGTAAGTACCATTATTGTCCTCATTTTACAGGTAAGAAGACTGAGGCACAAAGAGGTCCAGTCACTTGCTCAAGGTCCCATAGCTAGCTTGAATCTGGACTTTACCACTTAGAAGTTATGTGACCTTGGCCACCTTACTTAATCTTTACAACAACCTTATAAGGTAGGGATTATTATTATCATCTACATTTTATAGGTGAGAAAACTGAGGCACAAGAAGATTGTTAGTTAATCAATGTAAAACACTTAGCATGGTTCCTAGCAATGGCTGCTATGATGATTATTGAGAAAAAAGAGTGGGAGAAATGGAACAGTTACAGAGGTCTGGAGATGAGCCAGTGTGGCTCCAAATTTTCATAACTGTATGACTCTACCACTGTAACCTGATGAGCTGACATAGGTACTGGGTAAGAATCTGTTACTTTTGGCTGAAAGAATTATTCATGAATCATTGAAAAGGTAGTGTTGAGCACTTTGCTCTTTCTCACATATCATTAGGTATGTTAGACATAGCTTGACAGCAGCATATGAAGGGAGAAATGTAGAGATTTTGATTGATGGTAGGCATCATATATTAGTCTGTTCAGGCTGCCATATCAAAATACCACAGACTGGGTGGCTTAAATGACATTTATTTTCTCACAGTTCTGAAGGTTGGAAGTCCATAATCACGGTGCCAGCAAACTCAGTTTCTGGTGAAGCCTTTTTTCCTGGCTTGCATGTGGCCACCTTCTCATTGCATCCTCACATTGCCTTTCCTCTGTGGCATGGAGAAGGAACAAGAGAGAGAGAGAGACAGAGACAGAGACAGAGACAGAGAGGTGGTCTGACTTCCTCTTCTCATAAAGACACCAGTCCTATCACATTAGGGCCCAACCCCTGTAACCTCATTTAACATTCATTATATCTTCAAATATAGTCACATTGTGGGGTGAAGCCTTCAATATATGAATTTTGGAGGGACACAGTTCAGTCCATAGCATGCCACATGAGTCTTCAGTGTGACATAGCTACAGGAAACACCAACCTATATATTATGTTAATAGAAGTGCCCCCAAGCGATCTATTTCATCTCATTTGTTATGCGAGCCTCACTTAAAGACGGAAAACAAACATTTATTAAGCATATACTACATTTGATACTTTATTTAGTCCTTAGGACAACCTTTTAAGTTGTTGCTATTACGATTCCCACTTGAAAAAATTGATGAGCAATCTGTTACTTAAAACGACATTCATTATGGTACCGAGGTCAGCCAGCTAAGGGAGTGGGGAAGCTGGGGTTTGAACCCAAATGAGAATTATGGGAATAGGGGGTCTTGAAAAGAGAAACTATGAGAAAATATTGAAGATATTGTGGATGATTATCCTGGGAAAAGCAAATTTTAATAGGCTACTTCAATGTGATTCCAGAAGACAGTGCATAAATAAATTGGTGGAAATTATAAGGAAGAAGGTTTGGATTTAATATATGTAAAAAAAATTTTTTTAAACTACAACTCTCCACAATAGAATAGGTTATCTTAGGAGCTGCTCACTATTGGAAGTGTTCTAAAGCTAGAAACTATTATTTTTTTTTTTGCGGTACGCGGGCCTCTCACTGTTGTGGCCTCTCCCATTGCGGAGCACAGGCTCTGGACGCGCAGGCTCAGGGGCCATGGCTCAGGGGCCCAGCCGCTCCATGGCATGTGGGATTTTCCCGGACCTGGGCACGAACCCGTGTCCCCCGCATCGGCAGGCGGACTCTCAACCACTGCGCCACCAGGGAAGCCCTAAAGCTAGAAACTCTTGTGGGAGGCAGATGGATTGGAATGGAGAATGGGCTTTTATGTTCTCCATTTTTCCAAGTTTGGTGAAATGTTCTATTATCATAGAAAGAATTCCCCAAGAGCAGTTTTGATGGTACATGAAATCCTAAATACTTTAACCTTTGGGCAGTAGAGTAGTTCAAGAAATTTATCTGATGCACAATTGCTGCTAATTGGTTTCTAAATATTTTTATATATGAAAATGCAGTCAGTTCAATAGGAATCTATTTGAATTAAGTTATTAGAATTTAAAAAATCATGAGAATCATTTCTCTTTATGACAGCTGGTAACCATCTCCCAAGAATGCCCTTGTAATTACATTTAGAGTTGCTTATCTAGGGCACATCAAAGAATTAGATGCAAGTGGTCATTGCAGTAATGAAATGCTTATCTTCCTGAACTCATCATGCTGAAGAGCTTTTAGGAATGGCTGATATTTAGACTCTTCTTCCATTATTAATTAATTGAATCAGGGCTCCCAAGCTCTAGTAAATGAGGCAAGACCTAGATTAATTCGGTTTCTATACAATAAGTATGTTTGAATGCTAACAATTTTCAACACGATCATAAAATAGATCCAGGTTGGGATGCATCAAAGAATGGCACTCTCCCTTCAGAGATGCCTATTTTGTAAATAGTAAAAGCAAAAAATGCCTTGAGACTTTGTTTTCTTAGGGAATCTGAAATTAAACTTACATCATTGCCTTTAAAATAAGTATCTTCTACAAACCTGAAACATATTTGGATTATTACAATTCTCTAGATACACCCACACTTCATATTCTAATTTTGAATGTGTTTAGGACTGACAGCTCTTGGTTAAAATCTATTGTGAAGCAAAAATACTCTTGGCTGCTTTGGCTGTTCCACCCATCCAAGTGGTTCTGGCAAATAAGCTCAATGGGCAAAAGCTAATATCCCCCCAAATCTCCTGGCCTGTTGAAACTTCTGCCAAAACTTTATTTGTCCTTAGTATCAGAATGATCATTGATTTTAGTAAGGAAGATCACTGCAAGCTTTCCCAATTGGAGAGCACTAGCAAATAAAACAGTTTTCAACTGAAATGGAAAATGGTTGGATCACTAAAAGACACTTGGATGGAGCAAAACTTTTAATTATTCACAGGAAATTTTGGCTTCATATGGCCTTTCAGTGTGTTTGGGACCTTGAGACCAACTTTTGTTTTCTTAGCTCTGCTTTATAATATGTCGGAAAAATCCCAGCCTCTTTTCTCAACCTGTATCTCAAGCCTCCTCTCCCTGCCCATCATCCCATTTCTTTATGCAGAAGAAAGCTTCAAGCATCTCGTCTAGCAGGACACTGCAGGGATTGCTCTGCATGGGAAATAATTATTTTAAACCACATTTGCTTGTTGTGTTTTGCCTGCTGGGGTGAGCCTTGCTTCCCAAGCAAGTTGCCACAGGCCAGCTTTCGCTTGGAACTCAAACACGTGTTGGTTCCACCATAACCCGAAAACTTAGTGAGGGGAGTGCGTTTCCACGTTTAATGTTACCACCACATTGCAAACCACACATGATGTCAGGTCTTGACAGTTTCCTTTTTTAAAAAAAAAAGTGTTTTTTTTATTTATTTATTTGGCTGCGTCGGGTCTTAGTTGCGGCTTGCAGGATCTTCGTTGCGGCACGTGGGAACTTTTTTTGCAGCGCACAGGCTCTTCATTGCGGTGCGCGGGCTTCTCTCTAGTTACGGCACATGGGCTCCAGGGCACCCAGGCTCATTAGTTGCAGCACATGAGCTCTCTAGGTGTGGCACGCAGCTCTAGAGTGCACGGGCTCAGTAGTTGCAGCATGCGGGTTCTCTAGTTGTGGCACGTGGGCTCTAGAGTGTGCGGGCTCAGTAGTCGTGGCACATGGGCTTAGTTGCCCCGCGACATGTGGGATCTTAGTTCCCCGACCAGGGATCGAACCCGCATCCCCTGCATTGGAAGGCGGATTCTTAACTACTGGACCACCAGGGAAGTCCCTCAATAAATATTTTTGATTGAAGTAGTATTGTTGACCAATTTTGATATAAAGGTTAGATAAGCTAGACAGAATTCTTAAGAGATGATTTATTTAGATATCTAAAACTGAAAGATGCTCCCTTAAAACTCAAAATCAGTCTTTTAAAAATATCTAATTCTCTATTACAAACTTCCCTAAAAACACAGATGTCTATTGCTGCATATCACCCCAAAATTTAGTCGCTTAGAACAATGAACATTTATTATCACACAGTATCTGTAGGTCAGGAATCTGGGTGAGGCTAAGTGACTCTGGCTTAAGGTCTCTCATGAGGTTTGACAGTTTCCTTTGAAGAAATTAACCTTTGACTGAACTTAGAGGGAAAAATTTATACTCAGTTGAGTAACTTGTTGCTGACTAGAGTGGTGAGAATATCGTTGACATGTGAATAATTTGAGTGATGCTAGAGGGCTCTATGTTTTACTTTCAGAAACTCTCAGGTTGGGTCAAGTGTACAGGCTGACTACTTCCTGGTCAGGAGACAGTGAAACCTGATATACAAATACACCTGCAATTTGATAGACGCCAGGTATAATCTTTACAAGCAAATTGCTTCTTCAGAACTCTTGTGTGAAATGGCTTTTATCTACTTTTCTTTTGGGATGCTGGGCTGAGTGAGAAATCAATAATCATGGTGTTCTGTTTGGGTAGCCTGTGGACCAAGTCTATGAAGTAAGCAGTTGTATTGTGACTTTTGAGGGGCTCTGAAACTTCCTTTATGCTCCCAGTTCCCCTCAAACATATCCCTCGCTAATTCTGTGAAGGCCTATATAGTTTGACTTATGACTCTCAGGGTTGGAAGGAATCTTCTACCCTGAGAGGTAGATAGAAGGTGATGAACTGACACTGAGGAATCTCAATGAAGGGATCTCCTCTACAACAACTTCACTCAGTTACCTAAATTTCACATCCAACTTTGCCAAATATTTAGAGCAATTGTTTCTACTGTCCCTGAATTTGCCCATGGCAAACATTGTCAATCTTGATCCTCTTTCCAGCTGAACCAGACCCAGGTCTTTAGAATCCTTTCTAAGACAATTCTCTATGCAGCCACCATCCATCCTTTGGTGTTGGGGGAAAAGAAGAGACGTATTTTCCATTCTGGTTTCAGAATGAATCCTTCACCTGCATCTGTTTTTCCGCCATGCGTCTAGTGGGCCTAGAGAGAAGGTTCACAGGACGTGGATTTCCCTTTCAGTATTTTTTTGACTAAAGTTTTGTTTTTCAGAGTAGAGAACAAACTTATGGTTACCGGGGGGAGGGATGGGGGGATGGGAGGGATAGATTGGGAGTTTGGGATTGACATGTACACACTGCTATATTTAAAATAGATAACCAACAAGGACTTACTGTATAGCACAGGGAACTCTGCTCAATATTCTGTAATAACCTAAATGGGAAAAGAATTTGAAAAAGAATAGATACATGCATATGTATAACTGAATCACTTTGCTTTACACCTGAAATTAACACAACATTTTTAATCAACTATACTCCAATATAAAATAAAAATTAAAAAATAAAGTTTTATTTCTTTTTTATATAGTCATCATCATAACATATGCACCAGTTTTTGTGTTCTATTTTTTATTATGAAAAGTATATTTTAATTCTATTATAAACACTCGATACATATGATGTTAAATGAATGTGTAATATTTCATATAATCTGTATTATTATTTTCATAACTGTTTCCTTATGTTGGACATTAGTTTCCCTCTGGTGCTTTGCCCTTATAAATAATTGATAGGAATATGACAGAATTAATTTTTACATGTACAGATCTTGCCATATTTGGGATTATTTCCTTAGGTTTTCAGAAGTGGATTATTCGGTCATGAGCATTTTACGACATTTAAGACATTTAAGATTACCCAACTGCTTTCCAATGGATTATATCAATTTATACTCCCAAATACTATTTCACCTACCCCCTACCAATTTTGCATATATTTTAAAATTTATAGCGACTACTGTTCATAACATTTAAGTTGCTTTTCTAGGATTCCTGGTATCTGCTTTGTGGTATGGTGTGCTCATTGCTCTGCTGCCATGCTCTGTCTTCTGCTAGGGGGCTGTCAAGATTGCCCAGGCCTCTGGGATATTTATAGCTTCACCCAAGTTCCCTAGGCATTGGCCTGTGAATTCCTCTGTTGCATCCGCCAGAGACTACAGTTCTCTTGGCAATATTTATCATTAACAGCTTGGTTCTCTGCTCCAAACCTCCTCCATTCTAACCCTTAATAGTAAGAACAACAACTACTCTGCTGTTACTGTTGCTGTTACTGAGCACTAGTTATGCACTGGGCATGAGTCTAAGCACTCCAAATGTAACACTTCATTTAGTCCTCACTGCAACCCACTGAGGTTGGTGTTATCAGCCCCAATTTACACATGAGTAGTTAGTTGAAATTTAGCAAGCTCAGTAACTTCCTCAAGGTCACTCAAGTGCTGAGTAGAGTAGCTGAGATTTGAATGGAGGCTGTATCTTATTTCCCATTCCAGGTTTTTAACCATTCTGTATAATGGCTCTAAGTGCCCTCACCTCTCGGCTCAGTCCATCCTTTGATTCTAGAACCAATCCAATTCTGAGTCGAGGAAAATTAAGGAACTTTAGCTCATCATCTGAAGTCACTCTTGCTGCTATGCCAGCTCTTACCTTGTACTTGATTCACACTGAATGGCCTTCTGCTTGGTGATAGAGCTGAAAGGATGTCAGGGGGACTAGGGCTAAGGAGAACATTCAGTAAAAGTGAGCCTTTGCAAACACTGAAAGAAGGGTATTTTGGGGTGATGACATATTTTAGTTGTTCCCTCCCCTGAATGGTGAAAATTTGACCACTCTTCAGCTTCTGCTTCTACCTTTTTCTTGTGACCAAATCTCTACATTGTTTGCAATTCCAGTGACTATGCTCTTGCCTCAGTTTCTCATGACTGATTCCTGGTCTTGATAAATTTCCCATTAGCTTAGCTTCTATAAGCTTTGCAGAAGAATAGTAAGTTCTTGCTACTATGTATTGGCAGAAAAGGGGAGAATACAAGTAGAAAAGATCTTGAGGGTTTTAGAATAGGGGGTGGAATATAAGGCTAAAGTTATTGACATGGGGATTTTCATCCTGTTACTCAGGACTCAATATTATGCCAAGTACTTGCCTGTCAGCTGACTATATTCCCTGGGAGAGTCTGGAGGACACTGTGTTTTAGTAATGGATTCACAGGTGAGGGAGGCACTCTCATTTTTGATAAACTTGTTAGTGGCTGTATTGTATGGCTATTGTATTCTGAGATTCAGAGAGGAGGATTCAGCCTTGGAATTGAGTCCCCGACTATCTTTGGGGATAATGGGATTGGGGAATAGCAGAGATCAGGTAGGAACTCTTAACTGTCTGTAGTGGGTACAGTGGTTCTCTGCTCAGATCCCTTTTCCAAGGCCAGTGCACGGTGCTGCTGGGAATATTGGTGGTTAACAGGTCACAGATGTGTCTATCACCAGGAAATGCCTCACCCAAGGGTATGACCCTTCCGCATTGGCCTCTGGCTAATAACTGAAGATGTGCAGGTACAAAGGCCTGACCCCATTGCCTTAATTTTTGACTAGTCTCATGAGCCATCCTGGTTCTAGAGTTCTCTGTTGAATCAACTGAGGTCTCGGTGACAGTTGCATTGTGGATCAGCTTCATCATTTGCCCAATCCTTTCCTTTTTGTTTCTCTCAGATGTATCTCTAAAAGTACTCCCCAATAAACCTGCAATTTTTCACTCAGAGTGTGTTTCCAGGGAACCCAATCTAACACAGATGGTCCCACAAGTGTCCTAGGAACCAGATTGACTCTAAAATTGGACTTTGCTGCTGGATCACTCACCAACCAGCTACCAATAACTCTATCACTGAGAGTAAGTGGAATATGGTTAGCCCCTAGCATTCTGTCACAGTGCAGTTGTTGAAACTTTCACCAGTGGTAAACTGGGATGGGAGACCAGTGGAAGGGGATGCACTGTCTGGTGTGATATCTCCATTGTATAAGAGGTGTGAGAGAAATTATTCTATGAGGACAATGGAACTGTGTGGCCATTGTTGAGTGCCACTGATTACTTGAAGAGAGAAAAAGTTAGGTTCCTGTGATTAATAACCAATTCAAGGCAAAATGTGAAAGCTAGAGGACCTGCTTGGTAGCATTTAAGTATACCCTGATGTCTTGCAGCCAAAGTGCAAACAGATGAAGGACCAGACTCAGAACTTAATTGTAAAAGTAGTGGAGCTTCACGCCAACCTCAGGGTGGACCCTGTGATTTGAGATGGGGCTATCTAGGTATATGTATTTGAAAACTTTGAACTCCTAAATTTCCTGAAGCCACTGGGCCTGCAGAAGGGGGCCTTTCTCCTTGTCAGAATATAATGGAACCCCTTGAAGAGCATGCCAAAGACTCAAATCATGCAAGTACTTTAAAAAAAACTATGCTGTCTCTTGCCACCCTCCCTGAGCTCCATCTCCCTTCCAAATAACCAGACCAATAACAAAGATCAAATCTCATCATATCCTGGCTAGGGATGTGCTAGGCTGGGGAAGTAGGGGAGACTAAATACAGAAGGAGCTATGGCCAGGGGAGTATGCTTGGGACTGATACTGAGTAAAGAGGGTAGAACATGAAATTGAATAAAGGAGAGTTTATGAAATGGGATTTAATAGACTAAAAGACCCCAGAGATTGTGCTAATATAGTGCTAGGAATGCTCCTAGTAGCTTAGAAAAAACGATGGCCACACTAAGTGAAGAGAAAGTACCAGAACTGCTATGGCAGGTGGTACAGGAAAGGATCGAAAGGCACAAAAAGGTGGGCATGATAAAATGGATATACTACATAAGTCTAAAAACTCTTACTAACCAAGTATTCAACCTTCTGTGGGAAGGTAAGTGGCACCAACATTACTAAGAAGCTCGGTGGTAGCTGTCTTCCTCAGCTCAGACCAGGAATGGTGGCAGAGATGCTGTTACAGAATTGGGCTCTCTGAGAACAAAGGGGATTGTAGTCATCAGAAGCAAGGTAGGTGCAATTACCACAATTGATGGCAAGGTCAGAGTTGTACCAGGAGAGATCTGACTCTCAGGGAGCTATGAGGTGGTTAGTTACCAGGTGCAGGTAGGGCTGCTGCTACACAGTGGGGACAGGGAAGAATATGGCTGGTGTTCAGTATACCCACTGGTGTGTTTCTTGGTGCTTCCATGTCCAATTTTAACAATTAATGGATGAGTACAGTAGCCACGGCTTGAGAAGGGCATGGTAACCAGGGACTCAAGTCCCTTAGAGATGAGAGTCTGAATCACCCCACAAGGCAAGCCACCTAGACCAGCAGAAATTGAAAATGGGTAGTAGAGGAGAAGGAGGAGGTGTATTAGTTATGGCCTCCTCATTACACATGAATTGTCCACTCTGTGTGGAGGGAAAATTGGCTTGATGGATGTATATGGTATGGTACATGGGCCCCTGGTCAATGGTAAATAGTTTGACTGGTTAACGAGGGGGTCTAGAAGGAACAGAACTGAAAGACTGATGACAAGGAAGTCAGGGAAAGGGGTATGTAGAGACCCAGTGGGAGTGGCACAAATTACATGTACTTCTGAGTCTCATGTGAATGACCTCCTGAAGAGGTTCTTAACAAACAGGTGAAGAGTTTGACCCATCTTACGGATGTCGGCCAGACTCTCTCCTTAGCCATCCTGATGCTTGCTTAATAACCCATGAATATAGTGATCATAGTATTCAATAGAAGGGATTGAGGCTGTGCGTGGACCCAATACTGTGGATCCCTCTCATTAAGTCTGAGCCAGCTCCTGCCACCACTTCCAGCAGCAGAGATGGACACTGCACCCTCAAACTGTCACCACTCCTCAGGGAAGCCAGCCAGCCAGAGTGGTAGGCCGACTACATCTGACCCCTTACACCTGGGAGAGGGTCACCGTTCATCCTTACTGGAGTTTGCCTTGCCTGCCTACAGCACCTCCACTAACACTACCATCTGTTCCATCGACATTATATCTCCCACCAATTGCCTTGGGCCAAGGGACCCATTTTATGGCAAAAAAAAAAAAAAAAAAGCTAGACATCCCTGGTGGTTCAGTGGTTAAGACTCTGTGGTCCCAATGCAGGGGGCCTGAGTTCGATCCCTGGTCAGGGAACTAGATCCCACATGCATGCTGCAACTAAGAGTTTGCATGCTGCAACTAAGAGCCTTCATGCTGCAAAGAAGATCCCATGTGCTACAACTAAGACCTGGAGCAGCCAAATAGATAAATAAATAAATATTTTTAAAAAGCTGTGAAAATAGACTCATGACCAAAGGATTACCATGTACTTCATCACCCAGCAGTAGCATGCTGGATTAAATGGTAAAACAGCCTATTGAAGCCTTAGCTAAGGTGTTGGTTAGCTGGGGACAACATCTTGCATGGTTGGAGCACTGTCTTCTGGGAAGTGGTACATGCATTAAGCCACTGGCTGATATGTGGTACTTTATCTCCCATATCTAGAATATGTGGGTCCATGAAGAAAAGTTGAAAGTAACAGCATCTCTGCTGACTATCACACTCAATGACCCACTTGTGAAATCTGTGCTTTCTGTTACTATAATATGTATAGGCCCTACATAATATATATGTATATGTGCATGCAGCATACACACACATAATGAATATAATGACCATGCTGTAAAGCATACATTCAAGACCCTGGAGATTGCAAACATGCCTTCCATTTAAAGCAGTGTGTTACATTTATGCCGATTTAATCATTAACACTAGTAAGAGGCCAATTACACCGTTCAAGAGTAAGATGTTTTATGAGAAAATGACAAAAAGATACATGTAATCATTGCAATGCTAGTTTACCATCAGATAGGATGTGCAATAATCCCTTTAGCAAGCTTAAGCTTTTACATATTAATGGCAATATTGGAGAGCAGGAAGATGCCTTTTACAGCATTGCTGAGGTCCTTACAATAAAAAATGCCTTTGCTGCTTGGCCTGATTACTGTTATGTGCTGGGAGAATAATGCTGTTTTGTGGGCTCTTCCCTCCTCACTACTGGGGCCTGGGGTGGTTTTTTTTTTAAAGCAATGCTGTATAATGATTAATAATGAAGAAGGAAAAAATTCATTTAGACGTTTGGCAACATCTTTGTGGCACTCAGTATGGGTCTCATGTAGAATAGATTTGCCCTGTAGAGAAACGCTGGCAAGGCGTTATTCTTAAACATATGATTAACCAGCTGCCAGAGACAATAGAACATTTAAAACTCCTATTCCAATGACCCAGTTACCATCTATAGGTCTCAGAGCTACTAAGATGAATTTAAAAATGAGCTGCAGGGCACAAAAGCATGTTTCCTGAAATGTAAAACAAAGGGTTTGAGTTAGATTATGGCCTCAACGATACCATTCTGTATGACAATACTTCACAGTGTAAAGACAAATAACGTAGCAAAGAAAAGCAACCTGTTGACTTAGGGAAGTGAAGAAGAAATTAAAGAAAATAAAGCAACAATAAGTCCAAAGGAAAATGTGTTTCTTGGTTAAAAAATTAAGGCCAAGGAAAAATTTGAAGATATTCATTCTTGGGTATCTGCTGGATGCAACAGCTGCCTTTTCTTTTGAGCTTGCATATTATAGAGAAGACAACCCAAATGTCAATCAAGAGTGAATAGGATAACTAAATGTGGAAGTCTATTCAACAACACTGAATAAAGAACAATGCAAATAAATCTCACAAATACAACACTGAGCAAGAGGCAGCCATGAAAAAATATGTACTTCATGATTCCACTTGTTATAGTTCAGAAACAGGACAGCTGGACTCTGATGTTTAGGATACAGACATAAGTGGTGGAGTTGTAGGGGAGAAATAGGCAATGAGCACCACAGAGCTCAAGATGGAGATTCCTTCTGTGGGGGTGGAGGGGGGATGCTTGATGGGGTTATGATTGAGGAAGGGTCGACAGAGCTGCTATAGAGCCCTTTCATTCCTTTTTTTGACCTGAATGGTGGTCACATGACTTTTGCTTAATAATGATTGTGAAACCCTGTAAATATATTTTATACCCTTTTCTGTATATACATTGTTTTACAAAACACAAAATACAGCAGAAAATATACTTTAAAACATTATATGCATTAACCAGAGTGATCTAATTTTAATGTCCTTTAAAAAATTAACTAAATGGGACCCTACAGATAAAAGTGGAGACACCCCTGTGTACTTCTCAGTCCCACCCTCCTTCCCCTCATTTGAAGCAACTACAACATGAATTTGGGGTGTATTTTCTCATTCCTTGTTTGCATAATTTTAGATACATGCGTTTCCATAAGTAACATATTCTTTTGTGTATTTTTGAACTTTACATCAATTCTTTGATGCATGTATTATTTTGTCAACTTGCTTTTTACACTTGACCTTGTTTGTGAGATCCATTTATGATCATATGTGTGTATATGTATATATATATACATATATATATATATATATATATATATATATGCGGCTCTGCTTCTCCATGCTCAGTTTCCTCATCAGCAAATATGACGATAATAATGGTATCCACCACACTGGGTTGTTATGAGGTTGAAATGAGTTAATATAGAGACATCATCGGACAATCCTGCAGCCTGTGGAACAAAAACCACATTCACAGAAAGATAGACAACATGAAAAGGCAGAGGGCTGTGTACCAGATGCAGGAACTAGATAAAACTCCAGAAAAACAACTAAATGAAGTGGAGATAGGCAACCTTCCATAAAAAGAATTCAGAATAATGATAGTGAAGATGATCCAGGACCTTGGAAAAACAATGGAGGCAAAGATCTAGAAGATGCAATAAATGTTTAACAAAGACTTAGAAGAATTAAAGAACAAACAAACAGAGATGAACAATACAATAACTGAAATGAAAACTACACTAGAAGGAATCAATAGCAGAATAACTGAGGCAGAAGAACGGATAAGTGACCTGGAAGACAGAATGGTGGAATTCACTGCTGCAGAACAGAATAAAGAAAAAAGAATGAACAGAAATGAAGACAGCCTAAGAGACCTCTGGGACAACATTAAACACAGCAACATTTGCATTATAGGGGTCCCAGAAGGAGAAGAGAAAGAGAAAGGACCAGAGAAAATATTTGAAGAGATTATAGTCGAAAACTTCCCTCACATGGGAAAGGAAATAGCCACCCAAGTCCAGGAAGCACAGCAAGTCCCATACAGGATAAACCCAAGGAGAAACATGCCGAGACACATAGTAATCAAATTGGCAAAAATTAAAGACAAAGAAAAATTATCGAAAGCAGCAAGGGAAAAATGACAAATAACATACAAGGAACTCCCATAAGGTTAACAACTGAGTTCTCAGCAGAAACTCTACAAGCCAGAAGGGAGTGGCATGATATACTTAAAGTGATGAAAGGGAAGAACCTACACCCAAGATTACTCTACCTGGCAAGGATCTCATTCAGATTCAACAGAGAAATCAAAAGCTTTACAGACAAGCAAAAACTAAGAGAATTCAGCACCACCAAACTAGCTCTACAACAAATGCTAAAGGAACTTCTCTAAGTGGGAAACACAAGAGAAGAAAAGGACCTACAAAAACAAACCGAAAACAATTAAGGAAATGGTCATAGGAACATACATATCGATAATTACCTTAAACATGAATAGATTAAATGCTCCAACCAAAAGACACAGGCTTGCTGAATGGATACAAAAACAAGACCCACATATATGCTGTCTACGAGAGACCGACGTCAGACATAGGGACACATACAGACTTAAAGTGAGGAAATGGAAAAAGATATTCCATGCAAATGGAAATCAAGAGAAAGCGGGAGTAGCAATACTCATATCAGATAAAATAGATTTTAAAATAAAGACTGTTACAAGAGACAAGGGAGGACACTACATAATGATCAAGGGATTTATCCAAGAAGAAGATATAACAATTATAAATATATATGCACCAAACATAGGAGCACCTCAATACATAAGGCAACTGCTAACAGCTGTAAAAGAGGAAATTGACAGTAACACAATAATAACAGTGGGGGACTTTAACACCTCACTTACACCAATGGACAGCTCATCCAAAATGAAAATAAATACAGAAACAGAAGCTTTAAATGACACAATAGACCAGATAGATTTAATTGATATTTATGGGACATTCCTTCCAAAAACAGCAGATTACACTTTCTTCTCAAGTGCTCACGGAACATTCTCCAGGATAGATCACATCTTGGGTCACAAATCAAGCCTCAGTAAATTAAAGAAAATTGAAATCATATGAAGCATCTTTTCTGACCACAACGCTATGAGATTAGAAATGAATTACAGGGGGAAAAAAAGTAAAAAACACAAACACATGGAGGCTAAACAATACGTTACTAAATAACCAAGAGATCACTGAAGAAATCAAAATATACCTAGAGACAAATGACAATGAAAACACCACAATCCAAAGCCTATGGGATGCAGCAAAAGCACTTCTAAGAGGGAAGTTTATAGCTATAAAAGCCTACCTCAAGAAGCAAGAAAAATCTCAAATAAATAATCTAACCTTACATCTAAATGAGCTAGAGAAAGAAGAACAAACAAAACCCAAAGTTAGCAAAAGGAAAGAAATCATAAAGATCAGAGCAGAAATAAATGAAATGGAAACAAAGAAAACAATAGCAAAGATCAATAAAACTAAAAGCTGGTTCTTTGAGAAGATAAACAAAATTGATAAACCATTAGCCAGACTCATCAAGAAAAAGAGGGAGAGGACTCAAATCAATAGAATTAGAAATGAAAAAAGAGAAGTTACAACAGACACAGCAGAAATCAAAGCATCCTAAGAGACTACTACAAGCAACTCTATGCCAATAAAATGGACAACCTGGAAGAAATGGGCAAATTCTTAGAAAGGTAAAACCTTCCAAGACTGAACCAGGAAGAAATAGAAAATATGAACAGACTAATTGCAAGTAATGAAATTGAAACTGTGATTAAAAATCTTGCCACAAACAAAATTCCAGGACCAGATGGCTTCACAGGTGAATTCTATCAAACATTTAGAGAAGAGCTAACACCCATCCTTCTCAAACTCTTCCAAAAAACTGCAGAGGAAGGAACACTCTCAAACTCATTCTATGAGGCCACCATCACCCTGATACCAAAACCAGACAAAGATAGTACAAAAAAGAAAATTACAGACCAATATCACTGATGAATATAGATGCAAAAATCTCAACAAAATACTAGCAAACAGAATCCAACAGCACATTAAAAGGATCATACACCATGATCAAGTGGGATTTATCCCGGGGATGCAAGGATTCTTTAATACATGCAAATCAATCAATGTGATACACCATATTAAGAAATTGAAGAATAAAAACCATATGATCATCTCAATAGATGCAGAAAAAGCTTTTGACAAAATTCAAAACCCATTTATGATAAAAACTCTCCAGAAAGTGGGCATAGAGGGAACCTACCTCAACGAAATAAAGGTCATATATGACAAACCCACAGCAAACATCATTCTCAATGGTGAAAAACTGAAAGCATTTTCTCTAAGATCAGGAACAAGGCAAGGATGTCCACTCTCACCACTATTATTCAACATAGTTTTGGAAGTCCTAGCCTTGGCAATCAGAGAAGAAAAAGAAATAAAATGAATCCAAATTGGAAAAGAAGAAGTAAAACTGTCACTGTTTACAGATGACACAATACTATACATAGAGAATCCTAAAGATGCCACCAAAAAACTACTAGAGCTAATCAATGGATTTGGTAAAGTAGCAGGATACAAAATTAATGCACAGAAATCTCTTGCATTCCTATACACTAATGATGAAAAATCTGAAAGAGAAATTAAGGAAACACTCCCATTTACCATTGCAACAAAAAGAATAAAATGCCTAGGAATAAACTTACCTAAGGAGACAAAATACCTGTATGCAGAAAACTATAAGACACTAATGAAAGAAATTAAAGATGATACCAACAGATGGAGAGATATACCATGTTATTGGATTGGAAGAATCAATATTGTGAAAATGACTATACTACCCAAAGCAATCTGCAGATTCAATGCAATCCCTATCAAATTACCAATGGCATTTTTTACAGAACTAGAACAAAAACATCTTAAAATTTGTATGGAGACAAAAAAGACCCCAAATAGCCAAAGCAGTCTTGAGGGAAAAAAAACAGAGCTGGAGGAATCAGACTCCCTGACTTCAGACTATAATACAAAGCTACAGTAATCATGACAATATGGTACTGGCACAAAAACAGAAACATAGGTCAATGGAACAAGATACAAAGCCCAGAGATAAACCCACGCACCTATGGTCAACTAATGTATGACAAAGGAGGCAAGGATATACAATGGAGAAAAGACAGTCTCTTCAATAAGTGGTGCTGGGAAAACTGGACAGCTACATGTAAAAGAATGAAATTAGAACACTCGCTAACACCATACACAAAAATAAACTCAAAATGGATTAGAGACCTAAATGTAAGACAGGACACTATAAAACTCTTAGAGGAAAACATAGGAAGAACACTCTTTGACATAAATCACAGCAAAATCTTTTTTGATCCACCTCCTAGAGTAATGGAAATAAAAACAAAAGTAAACAAATGGGACCTAATGAAACTTAAAAGCTTTTGCACAACAAAGGAAACCATAAACAAGATGAAAAGACAACCCTCAGAATGGGAGAAAATATTTGCAAATGAATCAATGGACAAAGGATTAATCTCCAAGATATATAAACAGCGCATGGAGCTCAATATTAAAAAAAGAAACAACGCAATCCAAAAATGGGCAGAAGACCTAAATAGACATTTCTCCAAAGAAGGCATACAGATGGCCAAGAAGCACATGAAAAGCTGCTCAACATCACTAGTCATTAGAGAAATGCAAATCAAAACTACAATGAGGTGTCACCTCACACCAGTTAGAATGGGCTTCATCAGAAATTTTACAAACAGCAAGTGCTGGAGAGTGTGTGGAGAAAAGGGAACCCTCTTGCACTGTTGGTGGGAATGTAAACTGATACAGCCACTATGGAGAACAGTATCGAGGTTCCTAAAAAACTAAAAATAGAATTACCATATGATCCAGCAATCCTACTACTGGGCATATACCCAGAGAAAACCACAATTCAAAAAGACACATGTACCCCAATGTTCATTGCAGCACTATTTACAATAGCCAGGTCATGGAAGCAACCTAAATGCCCATCGACAGACGAATGGATAAAGAAGACGTGGTACATATATACAATGAAATATTACTCAGCCATAAAAAGGAACGAAACTGGGTCATTTGTTGAGACATGGATGGACCTAGATACTGTCAATCAGAGTGAAGTAAGCCAGAAAGAGAAAAACAAATATCGTATATTAACGCGTATATGTGGAACCTAGAAAAATGGTACAGATGAACCAGTTTGCAGGGCAGAAATTGAGACACAGATGCAGAGAACAAACGTATGGACACCAAGGGGGGAAAGTGGTGAGGTGATGGGGGTGGTGGTGGGATGAATTGGGAGATTGGGATTTTTTTTTAATAAATTTATTTATTTTATTATTTTATTTTATTTATTGTTTCTGGCTGCGTTGGGTCTTTGTTGCTGTGCGCAGGTTTTTCTCTGGTTGCGGCGAGTGGGGGCTACTCTTTGTTGCGGTGTGTGTGCTTCTCATTGCAGTGGCTTCTCTTGTTGTGGAGCACGGGCTCTAGGCGCTCAGGCTTCAGTGGTTGTGGCACGTGGGCTCAGTAGTTGTGGCTCACAGGGTCTAGAGCACAGGCTCAGTGGTTGTGGCGCATGGGCTTAGTTGCTCCGCGGCATGTGGGATCTTCCTGGACCAGGGATCGAATCCGTGTCCCCTGCACTGAAAGGCAGTTTCTCAACCATGGCACCACCAGGGAAGCCCGGGAGATTGGGATTGACATGTATACACTGATGTGTATTAAATTGATGACTAATAAGAACCTGCTGTATTAAAAAAAATAATAAGATACAAGGATGTATTATACAACAGGGAATACAGCCAATGTTCTATAAAAAAAAAAAAAAGATTAAGTAAAAAAACAAAAAAGGAATCATCGGACATAGAGTAAGGACTATATTTGCTTACATAAATATTCTAGTTAATTTATTCATCGACTAATCTAATTAATTAATTAATTTTACCAGTGCCATATTTCTTCATCCATTTATTTATCCATTTCTCAGTAATGGACAGTTAGGGCTTTCCAATATTTAGAATTATAAATAAGGCTGTAATAAATAACTGTATATCCCTGCCTTTAAAAAAAATCTATTTGGCGTCTCCCCGAGAACTTAAGGGGCCAGTGTGTTTTCTGATTCTAACTTTGATAAGAATGGGAAAGAAGCCCCAGAACAGAGCAAGTCCTCACATCTTTGGAATTCAAGGGCAGTCATTAAAGCCTAGGGCTTTTTTTTTTTTTTTTTTTTTTTGCGGTACGCGGGCCTCTCACTGTTGTTGCCTCTCCCGTTGCGGAGCACAGGCTCCGGACGCGTAGGCTCAGCGGCCATGGCTCACGGGCCCAGCCGCTCCACGGCATGTGGGATCTTCCCAGACCGGGGCACGAACCCGTGTCCCCTGCATCGGCAGGCGGACTCTCAACCACTGCGCCACCAGGGAAGCCCAAGCCTAGGGCTTTTAAGGATGAAACTCCAGAGCAGTTGAGAGGAGGGGAATCACTAACGTATAGTGGCACTTAGTGTTAAATATTTCGCCTCCGTTTTCTCATTGGTATAGGCGGCAAATATTATTATCTCCATTTTTCAGATGAGAAAACGGAGGCTTGGATAGTTAAAGAACACGGTTAAGATCTCACAGCTGTAAGGAGAGGAGCTGGCATTCGAAAGAAGTAATAGAAAATGGAAGGAATAAAGGTCAGGAAAAAATGGGTTAACAGTTTACCTCAGAAGGGGGAATAAAAAAGGATAATCGGATGCACACCAAACGCCTATATCTTATAAAAATCCTATTACACTTCGGTCGAGGCCCAGGCAGAATTTTACCCTCCCGATGACCATGAGCCTTGTTCAGCATCTTTGCCTCACTCTGCCCTTCGCAAAGGCCCAAATGGTGCTGGGAGCTTTGAAGGTGGTGGCAAGGGGGGAAGAACTGGGGCGGGAGAGTAGAAAAGGATATGCTACAGAGATGATTATTGAAAGTTGACAGCTGCCAAACACACTGTGTCCCTGGCAACACCTGTTGAGCCAGCCGCTGTGGTGGAGAGTCAAATGAAGAAAGACAGCTGTATACATGCCAACAGCAGCAGGATGCTGTGCTGGGCTCGTGCTCTGCCAGCAGAAGATGTGCCAAACTCGCTGGCCCAGATTCAGATAGCTGGGTGTCCACTCGTTTTGCCAGCAAATAAGCCCGGAGAATACATTTGCATTAACACGGCTCTGCCACCTCCCCGTGCTCCCACTTCCCCAGTGCCTCCCCGCCACACAGAACATAGTTCCTCTTTCCAGAATGTCATCTTCAGGCGGCTTTTCAGAACCTGTATTTCAGTGGAACATGAGGTAAGCCAGATGCTGTCCTGAATTGCCTCGAAGGAAGCCAGCATCAGCAGTCAAGAGCAAGACAATAAAAACTCCACTTCAGGTTTTTGGCAGTTGGCTAGAAAAATATCCTGGGTAATTTTAATTTTTTTTTTCTGAGAAGAAAGAATAGATGGGGTTTTACATTTTATCTCATGCAAACATTATGCTCACCCAGACCCTTCCTTTATTTGAGCACCTTGAAATTAGGGGGATTCTCAGCTAAGCTGAAAGAGTTTCACAACTGCAGTGGGATGTTATAGGAAAGTTTGGTTCTGCCTACAAAATTGCTTCCTAAGATGGAGAAGTGTCAGATATGTCTAATTTCTTCTTATCTTTTCTCAAGACTCCAGGGATACCCTTGAGGAATAAGAAGTCTCAGATCTGGATGAGGGAGTTTTTCTCTACACAGACCACTGATTGTGATTTGGAGATCTATCTGTCTATCTATCTATCTATCTATATATTATAGCATATATCATTTCAGCCACTTCACGCCAGCATGCAGCAGAGGTGGTGAGAGAGATAAAGCCTCAAGGAATAGAGAAGCTTTGTGGATTACTGTTTCTGATAGCCTTTCTCCCAGAGGTCTTAATGAGTAACTAGACCTCGAATGATAGAAATTACCCCGTTCTTCTTTCTGACCTTCTAACATTGCACGTGCACACACACACACACACACACACACACCACTCCTTAATAAAAACTTTCACTTCATTTCAATGTAGGGTTTGTAAAGGAAGAGCATTAACACTCTTGTGATCATTAACATTCCTTTCTCTCTTAATGATGATAAATCTTTCTTGAGTAGCTTTCTGTTAAAATAATTAAGTAATGTCAGAAATTCCCAGTTAAGTAACATGTTTTGAGTCAAAAATTTATCTTAGGAATTTATCTCTAACATACACTTATATATGTACATAAAGGGTATTGAATACAGAATTGTTTCAAATAATAGCAAAAGACCGGGAAAACTCTAAAGGCCCATCTGTAGGGCATAACTCATGGATAGTAAGTATATCCTTAAAAACAGCATTATGCAACTGTTCAGAAGAGTGAATTAGCTCCGTATGTGTAGACATGGGCTAACCTTTGAGACAAACCACAAGGGCAAAAAGTGAGGTGTAGAATAATGTGTATATTTTTCCTTCATTTGTGTAAAAACAGAAAAGAAATATACATACATGCATATATATGTTTATCTATACATAGACTATGTCTGGAGGATAAACAAGAAGCACTTAATAGTGGTTACCTCTGGGAATGGGAGACAAGTGATCTGACATTCAGATTTTACTGTGTATTGTTTTGTACTGTTTGAATTTTTTCTATTATTTTGTACCTATGCCATGTTTTCAAAAGTATAAAAAAGTAAATTAATAAAATAAACTTATTTCTCACCAAGCTCTGAAGTTGAGTACTAGATATTTAATTTCTAGGTTCTTTTTGTTTTAAGTGTGTGAGTTTGATGTCACACACAAGTACTTTGACCATTATTACAGATTAGTAACTTGATTAGTTGAATTCAACATTCTAGTGACTAATTAGAAAATATGAGTCAATGTAGTCAAAAGATCTATTATGAGTTTAAATTGAGACAAGGTTATTTTTCTTCCTCAGTCACATAAATCAGCTCAGATGAATTGTTGCTCTCCACAAATGAAATAAGATTGCTTTTAAGGACTTAATTGCCATAATTCTGCAATAGCACTTGTGCCCCCAGTCTTTTCTATTGCATTTTGAAAGCATTTTGATGCCTTCAGTGTTATTCTTGTATATTCATAGTCACATGACTCCATTTATAATAAATAATGGGAAAAACTAGTGAAAATTTTCATGGATCCAAGAACATACTTGAAATGTTCACCTACTTTCACATCAAAATTCTCTCTCTCTTTCTTCCGTAGACAAAATCTCAAAGAAATACATTGAAAGAGAGGGAATTTTTGCCTACAGAGTTCATAACATCAAAATTCTGATACTGCCCTTGAATCAAAGAATGTCGAACTTTAAATCAGAGGTGAGTTTGTTCCCTTTGGGGAATTTGGATTCAGAAAATTCTGAGTTTCTGTCAAATGAGTCTCCTGCTTCTCCTAGTCTCAATACAATATAAAATGAGTGAAATGGTGCTCATCTTATAGGACTGTTCAGAGAACCAAATGAGCTAGTGGGTAATGAAAGAGCACTTTGAAATTGTGATGCTCTAGTAGTTATTTTTATTGGATATCACATTCATTTTGGATAAGAATAAAGTGGATTTTGTTTCAAAGTTCTTTGCTGAATCTGATTTCTGTACAGTGGTTGGAATGAACATTGTCAGTATTTTCAAGTTGATTTATGCCTGCCATTTCCAAGGGCAGCTTTCCCTAAGAGGACTGATGCTGTGGCAGCATCCAAACAGAGTGAACCTAAAATGAGACCCGAGGCACATTTAAGGCAGATAACTCTGAGACCACTGGACTCAGCCCATTCTTGTGGGTTTAGATGTGCACAAGGACAGAACCCTGGAAAATGCAGACACATTTTATGAGCTGACTATTTTATGCTTGCATAATCTTAAATTCATGCAAAGAATTGTATTTAGACACTTTGAGTAAGATTTAAGTGGGGTTCCTTGATCATGTTTCTCAGAAATAAGAAAGTTTTGAACAACTAAGTACTGTCCTTTAATTTCACTTGTTTTGAATGCATTTTATTTGATGAACTTCTCTGTATTTCTGTTCATTGATAGACAGTATTTCCTATTGAGAATTTGACTCTAAATGTAGTGGTTTTAAGTTGGAAGACAGCACTAAGGCATTATATCTCATCTTTCAGCACAATGGTTTTAGAACATATGTGTTTTTAAAGTGGCAGAACATTTTGTTCAAAAGAAGTAGTAGGCAGATTTCCAGTATGATTCAAAAAAAAAAAAAGGCGGGGGGTGGGCAAAGTGGAGCTGAAGTGAAAGAAAGTGTGTGTGTGTGCACGCGTGCATGTGTGTGCATGTTAAAGGATATGGAGCCCAACTTATTGAACTGCCTCTTCTCCAATGCTCTCATGACAATTTCCATTAGTTGCCAGTGAAATCGAATGAGTATTCCCACGATGTGGGATCCTTATGCTGAGGCTGAATTGTAATAATGAGTTAGATCATGTTCAGCTCTGTATCTTGTACAGATACAAAAAAGAGCTGAGTGGAAGTTCAGGGACAGAAATGGTTCCCCTGGGATTTCTTTTACAGGTATCTGGTCATTATGAGTCATGCCAAGATTACAGAGTTTGGGATTTGAAGACATTTATAATAGAAAATATAAGAGAACTTGTAATGACAGGCTTGAGAGACATGCTCACAGCAAAAAAGCAAGTTGTCTGGCAAAATAGTTAATTTCTGAACTCCTGTGTACAAAGGTGAAGTGAAAGTCACTCTGTATTGAAAAGCACCAGGATATGTTCAGTTTCTTCTGGAGCTAAAATAATCTCTTTTATAGCATATATTTCAATTTTATCTCTGTGGGATTGTACAGTGACATTTTCCTTATTGGCTATGAGTCATCTAACTCTTCACCTTGGCATAATATAATAGAACTAATAGCTATATATCCTAAAATGTATATTAAATCAAGACTTTTATGTCCATGCTTCTCTGCTCAAATAAATTCAAACATGTATGGAATGAAAGGCAATTTATATGTGGCATTGTTAGCCTCCAATATCTAGGAAAAACATTGAAATTTTTATCTCACAAAGAGAAACCAAAAGAACTATTGACAGTCTTCTTGTTAAAGGAAAAGCAGAGTTCACTTCTTAACTCTACTGATAGAGGACCACGTACGTCTCTTGGCATATTTGACATGAAAAAAAAACCATCAAGCAGCAACCTTTATTTAATTTAGACTACGCGTTGGGGATTATCTTTCATGAGCTTTTCATCCTTGGAAGGCTTCATATAAACTCAGTTCAAAAATCGTCACTTACTAGTTATATCTTTGTTCTAATCATTTTATTCTTTGCATATTTTTAGAACGTTTGTATTTAATTATAATTTACATCTTATCTTTTTTTTTTGCTTTTGTTAACATGTTGCTTCAAAAATTTAAGATGTCTTATATGTGTACATTTAATTTCTACAACTGGACCATAAATTCCATGAGGGCAGGGATTTCTTCAATGTCCTCAAAGAATAACAAGTCCAGTCTTCTGCACTAGATGATCTATGCACTACGCACCCCCTTACTTCTCCTTAACGTGTGAACACTCCCCAACTTACTCACTTGGTTTATGCTCAGGGAAAACAAACTGATTTACAAAATGTTACTGCAACATTCAATAGGCAGGTAAATCTGTTGCTGCAAAAATAATATAAATTGGGCTTCCCTGGTGGCGCAGTGGTTGAGAGTCCGCCTGCTGATGCAGGGGACACGGGTTCGTGCCCCCGTCTGGGAAGATCCCGCATCCCGCGGAGCGGCTGGGCCCGTGAGCCATGGCCACTGAGCCTGCGCGTCCGGAGCCTGTGCTCCGCAACGGGAGAGGCCACAACAGTGAGAGGTACCATAAAAAAAAAAATATATATATATATATATATATATATATAAATTGCAAATCAAAGCAAAATATAAGTGGCTTTTGTATTATCCACTCTCTGTAGTCCTTAAACAGAAACTATTATCATTTGATTAAGATTACATTCATTATAAAGAAATAATATTTTCAATAGATTCTAAACACCCATGACTTTAGAACTGTTACATGGTCTTGTCTCAGGACAAATTGGCTGGTTTGGTATACCTTTATGCATTTCTGTAAAGTGCATTCATCACTCTTTTATTTGTATTCTGATAAATCCAGAGGGTTTTTCAGTGGCTAAGTGCGATTTTAGAATAGACATTATTTGTACTGTTATTTTCAATTTATGTTTTGGTATTGTTACATTTGGTCATAATATATAAAAGTTGTACTGGGGTTTAAAATCAAGAGGAAGAATTCCACCTTCCTGTGTTGAAGTTTATCAGATCTGTGACTACAAGTCTTATGTAGTCTCCCTCTTTGCAGCAGATATCAACAGAAACACGCAACGGACGGCACAGTCGATCTTAGTTTGGATCCTGTGCTACCCAGCTATGTGACCGTGTAACCTTGGGTAAGTTTCTTAACTTCTCTGATCCTCAATTTCCTCATCTATAAAATGAAGATAATAGAGATCATGAGGGTTAAGTAAGATACTTAGTATTTTATTATGTCAAATACTTAGTATAGTTGCGGGTCCACCTTAAGCATTTGATAAATATTAGCTGTTCTGATTAGCAGATGCTTCTCTAAGTTGTAATTTGATTCCCAGAAAGATCAGCTCTGCTCTTCAATTCCAGCCCATCTCTCTGGACACAGTCATGGAAAGGGTGCTTCACAGTCATATTGGCCGTATTGGGTCAAGTCCCCAGTTCTCTCTCCCTTCATTTAGGTGGGATAACCCACACAGATCTACAAATGAATGTAAGCCATTGTCAAAGTAGAATCTTTGGAAGTACTTGTAAATCTTACAGTAGATTGTGTTTGAATAGCAACAACATTGTTCCAAACCATGAGACTTTCTTAGAAGTCAGAACATTTTACACAGAGAGGTTTCAATGCCTACACCTCATAGGTGGTACCTGAAGTAGATTTTCTTCTGTGAACACTACTCTCTGCTCAGATTTCTCTACTAAGATCTACATGATATTTTCAGCTTGTTCCACGCCTTGCTCACTTCCCAGTTTCAGAGAGGCTTTCATTTGGCTGGGGGAATCTGTCCAGTCCTTTCCCAGGGCATCAAATGAAACCATGTAAACTGAAGCACTCACAAATATTCCTTCAAATCAACAGGGTTAAGAAACTCTATCAACCGCATCTTTCGTTGAAAACCCAGATCGTTGAGATGGTGGTCACACTGTCAACTGGTTAGTGTGCAGATCTGACTACTAAGAAATGAAAATATATTAACTGATTTAGAGTAGTGCAGAGAAAGAACCTAAAAATGGAGCACAGTGCTTCTGGATCCTCCTGTCCACCTGAGGTGTTGTTTTTTAATCTAGCCTTAATTTCAACGATAAATTTCAGATATTGGAAAAGTCTTCCTTAGTGTCTCAGGTTGCTGGTCATCTTTTATTTATTAATTAAAATACTATTTATTTCTAAAGTTTAAAAAATATTAAAGCACAAAGAAAAAAGTTTTTAATAAATCCACCACCTAGAAATAACAACTGTTGACTTATTTTCTAATAATTTTCTGTGGCATATTTTATATCCATATTTTTAAGTAAGAAAAAAATTTCACTATTTTAATAAAAATGAAACATACACATAGAAAAGAATCAGACATTGACAAATAATGCTGAATATTTTAAAATCACCTCAAATTCAATTACCCAGAAATAATATTGTAATCATTACATTAGATGAACATATTTTCAGATATCTTTCTGTGTGTACACCTACAAATACAGAGAGCGAGACAGAGGGATAGAGGGAGAGGGAGAGAGAGAAATCCTTTTATAAAATGGAGACCAGGGCTTCCCTGGTGGCGCAGTGGTTGAGAGTCCGCCTGCCGATGCAGGGGACACGGGTTCGTGCCCCGGTCCAGGAAGATCCTGAATGCCGCGGAGCAACTGGGCCCGCTGAGCCTGCATGTCTGGAGCCTGTGCTCCGCAACGGGAAAGGCCGCAACAGTGAGAGGCCCGCGTACCGAAAAAAAAAAAATGGAGACCATACTCTAGAAGTTATTTTTAACAAAACAAAAACAAAATACATGTAATTTTCTTTTGATTTAATGGGGAAAAGGAAACTTCAGGAACTGTGGAACTTAAACTAAGTGTGTTTTCATGGTAAGAATTAACATATTCCACATGATATCTCTAAATTTTTTTTTTTTTTTTTTTTTGCGGCACGCGGGCCTCTCACTGTTGTGGCTTCTCCCGTTGTGGAGCACAGGCTCCGGACGCACAGGCTCAGCGGCCATGGCTCACGGGTCCAGCCGCTCCGCGGCATGTGGGATCCTCCCGGACCGGGGCACGAGCCCGTGTCCCCTGCATCGGCAGGCGGACTCTCAACAACTGCGCCACCAGGGAAGCCCGATATCTCTAAATTTAAGAAAAAAGATTATAACAAGTTTGAACTGCAGTTATTTATGTTTCAATATTAGATATCACCAAGCTGGTTCCCTTTGATATAAAGCAGAAACTAACACACCATTGTGAAGCAATTATACTCCGATAAAGATGTTAAAAAAAAATTAGATATTACCCATTAAGCTTTTCTGTGAAATAAGAGAATCTTTGTACTCTTACATACTCTCTCATCTCCTCTGCTCTCACTTCCCAATTTTTATGTTATTATTTGTACAACGCCCATGTTTGTAATATTGAGATTCTGATCTTTAAAAATGAATTGTATTAATTCATTTAATACATTTAAATGACTATAATGCTCATTTCCAGTCCTTTTACAACAGCTTCCATTCTAAGTTATGAATTTTGATTAATCTCAGAATAAGATGAATTTAATTGTCAAGTATTTTTTTCTAAAGAAGGGTATATGGATGCTTTATTTCTAAGGGTTTTTTTCCCCTAGTTTGAGAATATCTACCTGTAGCTTTCATACAAGAATAACATTTACTTCACTGGATAAGAGTTTCTTGGATCACATTTTCTTTTCTTCAGAACTCTGATCTGCATGTATACATTTGTATAACATAACCACCACCAGAATTAATATGTAGAACTATTCCATGACTTTATAGTCATACCTACTTTTCTTCTCCACCACCATTCTTTTTTTGGAAGTATAGTTGATTTACAATATTGTGTTACTTTCTGGTGTGCAGCAAAGTAATTCAGTTATATATAAGTGTGTATGTATATATATATATATATAGAGAGAGAGAGTATATATATATATATATAGTATATAGTATATAGTATATATGTTCTTTTTCATATTCTTTTCCATTACGGTTTATTACAGAATATTGACTATAGTTCCTTGTGCTATATAGTAGGACCTTGTTGTTTATTTTATATATAGTAGTTTTATCTGCTAATCCCAAACCCCTAATTTATCCCTCCCCCACCCCCTTTCCCCTTTGATAACCCTAAGTTTGTTTTCTATGTTTGTGAGTCTGTTTCTGTTTTGTAAATAAGTTCATTTGTACCATATTTTAGATTCCACATATAAGTGAAATCGTATGATATTTGTCTTTGACTTACTTCACTTAGTATGATAATCTTTAGGACCATCCATGTTGCTGCAAATGGCATTATTTCATTCTTGTTTTGTGGCTAATATTCCATTATATATATGTACCACATCTTTATCAATTCATCTGTCGATGGACATTTAGGTTGCTTCCAAGTCTTGGCTATTGTAAATAGTGCTGCTACGAACATAGGGGTGCATGTATCTTTTCAATTAGAGTTTTCTCCAGATATATGCCCAGGAGTACGATTCCACCACCATTCTTACCCCCTAACAACCATTAATTTCTTCTCCATCTCTATAATTTTGTCATGCTGAGAATGTTATATAAATGGAATCATATGTGAACCTTTAGACTGACTTTTTTCCTTTGAAATGCCTTTGAGATCCAGTTGGGATGTCTCTTTATTGTACAGTGACCATTCATTGATTTTCTTCCTCCTTCTTCTAATGAGAGCATGATAATTTTCCTTTGGAGGATCACTCCTCCTCCATTCTTAGTACGTTCACCCCCGTGCTCCCAACGGAGGTCACATAACCAAAACTTGTCCTCAAATTGCTCTCAGTGTGAGGCGGAAGGGGCAGAAATGGAGACAGGTATTATACTCTCTACAATTCACTATGCTAAGTCTTTTAGTAGTGATGGTACAGAGAAACAGGGTGAAAATAATAAAATTCTGGCATAAAATTTGAAAAACCTTTTCAGAGGAGGAGATTTTGGGATTGAGTCCTCAAGGCTGAGTAATATTTTTCTAGCAGAGAAAGCAGAGTGATAAAACATCATCATTGCCAGTGAAAAATTAAGAACAGATACACACACCCATATGTTAAAAGACACAAAAAATATGAAGATTGTGTGTACCATTATCTGAAAATACTGCTGCAAGGGAGAACTCAGAAAAAATTTATGAACTAAGCATATATGCTGTTAGTTAATTTAGAAAGGTAATTATTTAGCTAAGATTACCTGTTATGATTAAAGGCTATTAACAAATAAAATTGTGTTTGAATTTGAAAAGAGTATTCAAATTTCATGAAACACACATACAAAGAAGTTAAAACTATTTTAAAACAGATATCTCATTAAAACTTTTAAAAGATTTATTTGAACAAGCTGAAGTATAAAGAGAAGGATAATTGATGAATTTACCAACTCTTTTTTTCTGACCTGTTTGGTTTTTAGACATATTCCATCCACCACACTTCTTTCCTTCCATCAGCCTTGGTATATGAATAGAAACTCTGCAGAAAAGGTTTATAACAATCACTTGGCAAACTAATAATAAAAATCTCTCCACATATTAACTGACATTCTTCTACTCAATTGCTGAAGCATATACTTTTGATTGACCCACTTACCATTCAACCTCTTTTTTGTGTGCTTTCCTATGCTGCAGAAGCTAAAAATCTGAAAACTACATTTCCTGGACTCCCTTGCAGACTAGATGTAGACTCAAATGTAATTTGATTTCACCAGTCAGATATGTTTACCAAAGACTGAGTTAAGAAGAATTAACAGATCTACTGCTTCAGGCAGTTCCTAGAAACTCAGCCTAGAATCTGTTTCTTTGGCCATCCCACCCATCGCATAGGCCATGCGGCACAGTGTAATAAATCCATTTCTACCTCAGTGAACCAGAGTAGATTCTGTTCTCTGTAACTGAACCTGCACTGATAGTGCCACCTTTGGTCAAAGTTTCTAGATTTGATTTTTTGAAGAAAAAAAAAATCACTTAAGTATGAATTTATGTATTAAAGTAGAATTTGGTGCTGAGCACTCAAAAAAGTTTTTATTTTAAAATCAAATGGATTGCTTCTTTCTTTGTTCAAAATGGAAACAGTTTTATAGCTTTAGTTCTGATTGTAAAATGAACTTGTGCACATATTAAGTATGTTAAGCAACAGTAAAAAGAATAAGAAAAACAGCAAAAGCTTATTTACAGACATTTTACCTGAGATAATTGCCGTTCTTTTTCTGTGCTTGGACATACATAACACACATATTTTATAAAATCAAGAACATGACAAAAAGATTGCTCTGTAATATGCTTTTCACCTGATATATTGTGAACATTTTCATATCAAATCTGCATATTAATATCAAAAACTGATATTAAATTCTTAGGAGACATTGTATATATCTTCCATATATAAAACATACCCCCTATTTTGCATATTCAACTTGTCTTTAATTTTTATGAACAAAGCCAAAATGAACATTTTAAATTTCTTTTTATCTATTTCCTCAGTGTAAATTCATAGAGGAGGAATTTCTAAGTCCATTTTAAAGATTTTTTTTAAAATTTACTCATTTTATTTATTTATTTATTTTGGCTGCGTTGGGTCTTCGTTGCTGTGCACAGGCTTTCCCTAGTTGCAGCGAGCAGGGGCTACGCTTCGTTGCAGTGCGCGGGCTTCTCATTGCAGTGGCTTCTCTTGTTGTGGAGCACAGGCTCTAGGTGTGCAAGCTTCAGTAGTTGTGGCACGAGAGCTCAGTAGTTGTGGCTCGCAGGCTCTAGAGCACAGGCTCAGTAGTTGTGGCGCATGGGCTTAATCGCTCCACGGCATGTGGGATCTTCCTGGACCAGGGAACAAACCTGTGTCCCCTGCATTGGCAGGTGGATTCTTAAACACTGAGCCACCAGGGAAGTCCCCATTTTAAAGATTTTTGATATGTATTGTCAGATTGCCCTCTACAAAGATTGTATCAGTTTCCAGGGTCACCAGCAGCTATGCTAATGCCTATTATTTTGCATGTCACCAACACTGGATGTAAAAAAAACCCTATTTCTTTAGTTGTATATATATATAAATATATATATATATTTTTTTTTCTTTTCCCTAAAGATCACTATTTTATGTTTTTGGCTTCTTTAGTTCAGGTTTATTATCCAGACATCTTCTGTATTGTGATGTTAAATGTAGATATGGGGCTTCCCTGGTGGCACAGTGGTTGAGAGTCCGCCTGCCGATGCAGGGGACACGGGTTCGTGCCCCGGTCTGGGAAGATCCCACATGCGGCGGAGCGGCTGGACCCGTGAGCCATGGCCGCTGAGCCTGTGCGTCTGTAGCCTGTGCTCCGCAGCGGGAGAGGCAACAACAGTGAGAGGCCTGCATACCGCAAAAAAAAAAAAAAAAAAAAAAAAAAAAAAAAAGTAGATATGGGTTTAAAAGCTTCAGTTTTTCTTCAAGTGTTTTGAAATACTATTTCTGAAGCTGAAGCTGAATCAGATGGCACAATTTCAAGTACTTTCTGACTTTGTAATTTCAGTAGCATTCACTAGAGCAACACTCTAGGATGTAGAGGGGCCAGTGTCACAACTTTAAACATTTAGGGTCATGGAGGAGAGCTCCCTGGCACTCTGTATATGGTTCTGTGGTAGAAGTTATCAAAGCTAATTTGATTGCTACCTCTGGATACACAGAGTCTCTCTTCAAACAGTCACAGGGCTCATTGCTATTATTAATCTGTCTCTGTTGCCAGATTCACAGCTTCAGAGTAAGAAAATATTATCTGAGCAAATATTTAAGCAGAATTCTCTACACTGTTATGCTTCATTAAAGAACAGTTTTCATTCGGTTTGTTCTGGAGTAAAGTGAGATGCTCCAAATCAATACACTCTCCAGTTTTTCCCAGCGTTTTTTTTTTCCACAATAGGAAAACAAGGACTTCTCAGGAAAAAAGGCTTTATGATGATGAACCCTCCTCTCTTATCCATGCCCGTCTACCAGAATTTGGTCTGTGGCAGGAAAACACTGTGACAGGAATGGATCAAATAAAGGGTGTTTGTGTGCATCCTTGTGCAAAGTGGTTACATATGAGTGAGTGACATTCTTCTACCAGCTGCTGAAGCATATATGCTTTGAATTAGCTCATGTACCATTCAGCCTCCTTCTTGTGTGCTTTCCCATGCAGCAAAATTTTTGAGTATTTGGCTGGATTGGAAAGCATAAACGTGTCACCTGTTCAGTATCCTATGGTAATATGGTGCCAGCACTCCTATCCTTATACATTATAATGTCTTTCCTTCCCTCTTCTCCTTCAGTTGTCCCCTCCTTATTCCTCGGTTGAATGTACATGCTGTAGAAAGCACCAGGGTAAAGTGACTGCAACAAAAACAAAAACAAAAACCTCGATATTGTAATTATTGATCTGGATAACTAATGTTAGTTAAACTAGTATGATTTATTGGGGAAAAAAAAACCAAGCCTGGAAAGCAGTGTTCCTAAAATATCTAATCACTAATATTTTGGGGGGTATTGGAAGAATGTCTTTCTGGTATGGTTCACATTGGCATAGGTGATTTTTGGAAATTTTCTTCTAAGCTGTTGTTCGAAGAGCAGTGTCTTCCAGCTGGTGTTGTTCATGTTGATAACTGCCTCTTAATGTCATTGTTGATAATAACCTTATGGGCGGAAGAAATACTGATGAGCTTTATGTGGAGTCTGGGAATGGCAAACCTTTCAAACTCCTTTTTGATTCATCTCGGGTAAGGGAAATTTGGCTAGTAAACCAGACTCCTTTTCTCTTAAGAATTTTCTCCCTTATGTTTTTATATCCATGCTCACTGAAATATGCCTGTTGCTAGCTCCTCCCACCTTATTTTATATTAAAGCTTTTTGGAATGGAGTCCTGTTCTCAGTTTCCAGAAAGGCTACCCTCTCAGTGTCTTCAGGCAACTGCATCAGTTTTATTATTTAGTAACTTCAATAAAAGTTGTGGCATGTTTGTGTAACGAATTGCTTGAGAATCTGTGAGAGTTGGGTCATATGGATGTTTTTTCAACACACATATGGAAGAAAACCCATAATTTATTATTTTGGATCACACAATTGTATTTAGAATTACAGATAAAAATATCAAACTTTTATCTTATATTTTAAAATAGACATTTTATTATATTAAGAAAAAACATCTAGCTCTATCTTGTTATTTCTTTATCACAAAGAAGAGAGAAGTGAAATCCGTATTTAAAAGGCTACGGAACATTGTGCATTTAAAATACTCAGCAAGTTATTCCCTAAAGCACTCCATATGATATGTAAATCTTTTGATCTTTCACAAAATGCATGAATACTATAAAGAATAATGAGTACAAGCTTGGAAAATACAATATTGACTGTCAGTGTTGTGCACTTAGCCACAATTATTATTTGCATGGCTTTTGCAACATAACTGGAGGGGATACTTCTGTGAATATGTTAAATACATGCAGTGTCTGCTAAAGATTTAATTTTATAAGAAAGACTTCTTTTTCCCTTTCCCCTTCCACTAGTTATTCTTTTTTCCAAACCATTTTCTCAAGATAGAAAGAATCTTTGAGAAAGTGTGGAATCGACTAGAATTTTAAAAGAAAAAAAAAAAGAATTTAAAAAGAGAAGCTCTGCTACCCCGTTGCTATTAATTACCATATGATGGATAAAGTAACTAGGCTTTGGAAAGTATCACTCTATGATACCCTTCAGAAAGAATATTTAAGTCATGGTAAGCTGTTCTTTATAGAAATCTTTATTTAAAACTTAGTTCAGCAATTGGAATAAATTTTTTCTTCAGTTTTCCTTAGAAATTACAGATTTTGTTTCAGCTTATTCAATAGGATTAACTTGAAACAAACAAGCCACAATTTTTTAAATGGATCAGTTAAAATTTTGATATCTGAATTTACTTGATTTTAGTCAAAGTAATGAGCTACTTTGTTATTGTAGCTAGTTGTGTTTATGATGTGATAGGACCTGGTTAGTTAATCCAGTCTGAAAAATGCAGAGCTGCTAACTACAAATGGCTCACTGGTAGAAGCAGTGTGCCACATGATTTGGGAGTAGTTGATGTACCAATGGGAAGAAATATTGACTCTCATGATGAGGTGAGTGACCTTAAGATGTTAGTGTCTTAATTAATACAGGAACATAAATGCATAAAACTCTTCTTGGATGCATGGAACTCTATTTGGATGCATGGCTATATTAAACATTTTAAATTTCAGTTTTTAAGAGTATGTGAATAGATTTTGATTCTAAAATTTGTATGGAAATGCAAAGAACCTAGAATATCTAATAGGAGCTTGGAAAAGAAGTACAGGTTTGGAGGACTTTGCTTTCCGATTTTATGACTTATTATGAAGCTACAGTAATCAAAACCTGTGGTATTGACACACAGGCAGATAAATAGACAATGGAACCGAATAAAGAGCCCACACTTACTGCCATTTGATTTTTGATAAAGGTACTAAAGTAATCCAATGAGGAAGGAAAGTCTTTTCAACAAATGGTGCTGGAACAACTGGATAACCATATGGAAAAATGAAAAAAGAACCTTGATCTTACATCACATCACAGAGGAAAATCAATTCAAGATGGATCATGCACTTAAATGTAAAAGCTAGAACTCTAAAGATTTTTAAAGTATAGGATAATATTTGCAGTTTGAGGGTAGGCAAATACTTCTTAGGACACAGAATGCACAAACAATAAAAAGAAAAATCTGATAAATTAGATTTCACCAAATTTATAACTCTGCTCATCAAAAAATATCAATAAGAAAAGGAACAGGCAAATCACAGATGAGGATAAAATATTTATGAAATATATATTTGACAAAGAATGTGCATCCAAAAAGTGTAAAGAACTTATACAACTAAAAATATAAAGATAACCCAATTTAAAATTAGAAAAATGATTTGAACAATAAAGGGAGTTATATAAATGCCTGAGTACACAAAAAAGGTGTTTAACATCATTATCCATAAAGGATATGCAAATTTAAGCCACAACAAAATACCATTACAGCTGTACACCTGAAACTAACACAACATTGTATATCAACTATTCTTCAATGTAAAAAAACCCACCATTACACACCTACCAGAATAGTTAAAATTTAAAAGACTGATATCATCAAATATTAGTGGGGAAATGGGAATGACTGAAACTCGCATGCAGTGTTGGTGAGAATGTAAAATGGCATAACCACTTTGGAAAACAGCCTGATGATTTCTTCTAAAACTAAATATACACCTATCTTATGTCCCAACAATTCCACTCCTGAGTAATTGCCCAAGAGAAATGAAAACATATTAAAAAAAACAAAAAAATCTTTTACAAGAATAAAAGCTTTTAATTTATAACAACCCAACCTGGAAACAGCCCTGGTGTGGGGGCGGGGTGAGGGGGAGGTCCAAGAGGGAGGGGATATATATATATATATATATTTATATATACACGTATAGCTGATTCACTTCGTGGTACAGCAGAAACTAGCACGACATTGTAAAGCAACTATACTCCAATTAAAAAAAAAAAGAATCAACAAAAGAATGAATAAATTGTGGTAAATTTATTGAATGGTATGCTACTCAGCAACAAAAAGGAGCAAACTACTAAACCATGCAATATGTAAGAATTTCAAAAGCATTATGCAGAGTGAAAGAAGCCAGACGCAAAAGAATATATACCGTATGATTCCACATACAGGAAGTTCTAGAACATGCAAAATTGATCTGTGGTGCTCCTGGGGTGGAGGAGGTTGATACTTTTCTATATCTAGATAGTGGTTTAGGCTATACAGGTTGTCAAAACTAATTAAATGGTACACTTACGATCATTAATTGTAAGAAAATTTTACCTCAAAAGTAAGAATTCATGAACAAATATTTAACTCTATTTGTAATATGCATGCTCTATTCTTTAGGAGTGTTGTGTAATGATGTCTGCATCTTACTTTGAAATGCATCCAAAAAATAAGATGGATTGATGGATAGATAGGTAAGTGATTTAAAGCAAGTAAAGTAACATGTTAATAGTAGAATCTAGGTGGTGGGTATATAACTACTCACTGTGTAAGCCTTTCAACTTTTCTGTATGTTTGAAAATTTTCATAATAAAATAGGAAAAGTAAATGAGTAGCTTTCACTACTGTAGACTACACTTTATTTTGTACTCATTTAATATTTAGGAGAAAGATTATGCAGATTGAGCCATTTTCTCATTTATCTCACTTAGCTGATGAATAAAATTTGGAGTGTAATAACAAGAAAGGCTGCCAATAATAACAGTGTGAACTAGTAAATTTAAATGTATAGGAAAGGTTCAGACCTCTAAACCAATAGTTGCAAACTTGACCAATTATCTGGATCACATGAGGGAATTTATGAAAATATAGATTCCATGGCCTCACTCAGATTATGGCATATCTGAGAGTGAGGACAGAATCTTGTAATGCTAGTAGCACCTGGATGATTCCACTGCAGCTCAGGTGTTGGGAATCAGTTGTGGACAGTGGCTCAGATAATGGGCGTGTTTCACAGTGCATTTCCCTTGCAGTTTCTGGGGCAGGCAACTTCCAGGGTTCTGGAAATTATGGTAGGGGCATGTCTGCTTCTTGGTGTGGCATCCTGAAAACTGCTAACGTGGCACGCTATGAAAATCAAGCTGGAGGTCCAGCATCACAAAGCATTTGAAAAGGAAACACTTGAGAGTTCTTCCTTCATTCACGGTAAAGAACCAAGTGCTCAGAGAGGCTCTGAGCCAACCCAGCAAGTTCATGGATGAGCCAGGCCTGGAACCCAAGTGTACTTCCTCCAGTCAGTGCTCTTTCTATGCCACTTGATCTTCAAGGTTCTCAGGAGAAATTACCAAAGCCTTTTTTTATTTCACCCTTCTGTCCTTACAAAAGAAAGACAGTGTTTTTAAATGCACCAAATGTAAATAACTGTGCTCAGGTTACCCCATTACATCCTGAATTTTTAGCTTTTTGAAAATTGAGGAGGGGCTTCCCTGGTGGCACAGTGGTTAAGAATCCGCCTGCCAATGCAGGGGACACAGGTTCAATGAGGTATCACCGCACACTGGTCAGAATGGCTATCATAAAAAAATCTACAAACAATAAATGCTGGAGAGGGTGTGGAGAAAAGGGAACCCTCTTGCACTGTTGGTGGAAATGTAAATTGATACAGCCACTATGGAGAACAGTATGGAGGTTCCTTAAAAAACTAAAAACAGAACTACCATACGACCCAGCAATCCCATTACTGGGCATATACCCTGAGAAAACCATAATTCAAAAAGAGTCATGTACCACAATGTTCATTGCAGCTCTATTTACAATAGCCAGGACATGGAAGCAACCTAAGTGTCCATCAACAGATGAATGCATAAAGAAGATGTGGCACATATATACAATGGAATATTACTCAGCCATTAAAAGAAACGAAATTGAGTTATTTGTAGTGAGGTGGATGGACCTAGAGTCTGTCATACAGAATGAAGTAAGTCAGAAAGAGAAAAACAAATACTGTATGCTAACACATGCATGTGGAATCTAAGGGGGAAAAAATGGTCATGAAGAACCTAGGGGCAAGACAGGAATAAAGACGCAGACCTACTAGAGAATGGACTTGAGGACACCAGGAGGGGGAAGGGTAAGCTGGGACAAAGTGAGAGAGTTGCATGGACATATATACACTACCAAATGTAAAATCGATAGCTAGTGGAAAGCAGCTGCATAGCACAGGGAGATCAGCTCGGTGCTTTGTGACCACCTAGAGGAGTGGGATAGGGAGGGTGGGAGGGAGGGAGATGCAAGAGAGAATAGATATGGGGATATATGTATATGTATAGCTGATTCACTTTGTTATAAAGCAGAAACTAACACACCATTGTAAAGCAATTATACTCCAATAAAGATGTTAAAAAAAAAGACAAATTTGAATTAACTTTGACACAAAATATTAACTTATTGAATCAATATTTTTGGAAATGAATACATTAATAACTATAAAATGCTTAAAGCAATATCTGGTCAATATTAAGTGTGGAATAAATTCTTATTAATTATAAAAAAAATTGAGTAGGGGCTTCCCTGGTGGCACAGTGGTTAAGAATCTGCCTCCCAATGCAGGGGACATGAGTTCAAGCCCTGGTCCGGGAAGATCCCACATGCTGTGGAGCAGCTAAGCCCGTGCGCCACATCTACTGAGCCCACGTGCCACAACTACAGAAGCCCACGAGCCTAGAGCCCATGCTCTGCAACAAGAGAAGCCACCGCGACGAGAAGCCCATGCACCACAACAAAGAGTAGCCCCACTCGCTGCAACTAGAGAAAGCCCGCACGCAGCAACGAAGACCCAACCCAGCCAAAAATAAATAAATAAAATAAATTTATTTTTTAAAAATTGAGGAATAATTGACATAGAATGTTATATTAGTTTCAGGTGTACAACATAATGATTCCGCATTTGTGTATATACTGTGAAATGATCACCACAATAAGTCTAGTTAGCTGAATTTTTAACTTTCGGTGTATGTTCAATTATGAAATAATCCAGATGATTATTTTATACTAGAACACACCTTCACTTACCTACTTAAGGTCTCAATTCCTTCCTTTCTCTCCTTGGTCACCAGATTTTTGATCCCCTCATGGATCATTCATTTCTTTCAGCATCAAATATTTCATCCATTAAAAAAAAAATCTCTCGGGCTTCCCTGGTGGCGCAGTGGTTGAGAGTCCGCCTGCCGATGCAGGGGACACGGGTTCATGCCCCGGTCTGGGAAGATCCCACATGCCGCGGAACGGCTGGGCCCGTGAGCCATGCCTGCTGAGCCTGCGCATCCGGAGCCTGTGCTCCACAACGGGAGAGGCCACAACAGTGAGAGGCCCGCGTACTAGAAAAAAAAAAAATCTCTCTCTTGTTCCCACTTTTCTCCTCTTCGTGGCAAAAATTCCTGAAAGAGTTGTCTATACTGTTGTCATCAATTTCTCTCCATCCATTCTTTTTGAACCGCCTCCCATTAGGCATTTTACTCTCACCTCTCCACTAGGACTACTTCTATCCAGGTCACCAGTGACATCCACATTGCTAGAGCCAATGGTAAATTATCTGGTTCCACCTCACTTGGCCAATCAGTGGCATTATACCTTATGGATCCACCTTCCTCCTTGAAGGAAGATGGATCACTTCACTTCTAACTCATGGTTTTTCAGTATCTCTCTAATCCCTCTTCTTAGGATGCTCTGCCATTTCCTTCTCATCTCTCAATTGCCTACATCTCCATTTGTATATCTAATAGACCCCTCAAACTTAATGTGATTAAAATAGAGCTCATTCTGGTACCCTCCAAACTCATTTTTCCAGTCTTCCCATCTCTGTTAATGACAACCACACCCTTTTGGTTGCTCAGGACTTTCTTGACTCCTTTCTTTGTCTTACACCCCATATTTGATCTGTCAGTAAATACAGTTATCCATACCCTAAAAAATCTATCTAGGATTCTATGGCTTCTCAACATCCTACTGTGGCCTAGTGTAAGCCATCATCATCTCTTGCCTAGATTATTGCAGTAGCAATAACTAGTCTCTCTGCTTCCACCCTTGCCCTGCTTCAGCCTGAGTGATCCTACAGAAAAACAAAGTCAGACAGATCATGTTATCCCTCTACTCAAAACCTTTCTATGGGTCTCCCATCTCACTCAGAATAACGGCTGAAATTCTTACAATTACCCAAACCCCCCTGTATGATCTGACCCCTGTTATCTCTATGACTTCATCTCCTATTTCTCTCCCCCTTCTGCCCCATCCACCCTGGAGTTCTCACTGTTTCTTGAAAACACCAAGCCCTCATCAGCCTCAGTGCCTTTGCACTTGCTGTCCAATCTTCCTACAGTGTTCTCCCAGGCTATATGCTGGGCTTGCTCCTTCACCTCATTTAAGTCTCTACTCAATATCATCTTCTCAGTGAGGTCTTTCTGGTCACATTACATAAAATATCAACATCCCCTACATACACACATGCACACAATTCTTTTTATTTGCTTATTTTTCTAACTTAAAACTTATCAATATTTAATATATTTTTAATTTATTTAAGTTGCTTGTTATCTGTCTTTCCCACCAGAATTTAAGCTCCTTGAAAGCAGGGAGAGGTTTTTTTTTTTGTCTGTTTTGTTCACTGGTTAAACCCTAGCACCCAGAAAAGTGCCTAGCATGTAGTAGACACTTAATAAATTGTTGGTGGATGAATAAGGCGCATGTACTTTGCTGAGAGCTTTGGGCTTTGCTCTGTTGGAAGCTCCTCAGGTTTCTTAAGTGGAGGACCATCAGAGAGAGAAAATTTCATATTAGAAAGATTACCCTGGTGGCAACATGAGGGTGAACTGAAGGTGAGAACCTGACAAATCAGGATCCAGGGAGTCCAGTTTGGAAATTTACAAGTGACTTGATGTGTGGAGATAGGGACAGACAAGCAGTCATAAGGAGAAGGGACACAGCTGACACTTAAAAGATAGAATCAGGGCTTCCCTGGTGGCGCAGTGGTTGAGGGTCCGCTTGCCGATGCAGGGGACACGGGTTCGTGCCCCGATCCGGGAAGATCCCACATGCTGCGGAGCGGCTGGGCCCGTGAGCCATGGCCACTGAGCCTGCGCGTCCGGAACCTGTGCTCCGCAACCGGAGAGGCCACAACAGTGAGAGGCCCGTGTAAGGCAAAAAAAAAAAAAAAAAAAAAAAAGATAGAATCAGCAAGATTTAGCTGAGGAGGAGATTCAGAGGTAGGGGCTGGTAGAGAAAGAAGCATGAAGACTACCCCCTAGGTTTCTGGCGTGGATAAGTAGTGGTACTATTCGTTATAGGAAATAGAGGGGAAGGCACTTTTGAAGGGAACTTTGGAAGCTGAGTCTTGCTTATTTTGCATTTGAGATTTCTGGGGAGGAACAGCCAGAAATAACCAACTGACAGTTCTCTTTGTAAGTTATAAGCATGAATAAAATCCCCCAGAGTAAGTGTATACATTAATAAAAGATTAAAGGTCAGAGTTCTTAGAAACACCAATATTTAAGGCTCAGATAGATGGAAAGAGGTGTAGAAAATGGTCTGATTCTGGAGAAGCTGATTAGAAATGAGCAGTGCCACAGAAACAAGGGAGGCCACGCTCCAGCGACATCTGTGTTTGTGGCTGGATCCTTGGTGTATCTCTAGCCTCTTTCATTTGCTTCCCTTGAATCTAGGAGTGCATAGAAAACTTAAATATTAAGCTTCCAGTCAGGGGCCACAAGACTGGGGTTTAGTGGCTTGGTTTAGTTGCCATAATCAAGTAATTTCTGCTCTTTAAAATGTCTAATCACTGGACTTCCCTGGAGGTCCAGTGGTTGAGACTCCACGCTTCCAATGCAGGGGGCGCAGTTTCGATCTTTGGTCGGGGCACTAAGATCCCACATGTCACGGGGTGCAGCCAAAAAGTGAAAAAAAAAGAAAAAAAATATGTCTGGTCACAAGGTCCTGAAGCTGGATCTCATAAATGGGAGCACAATGTCAATGGTACACTCTAGTCTTTGTGTTTGTGAGTTTCTTTGATAGGGATCCACTTGTGTGGTTGTACCTATGCGCCATCCTGACTCCAAAATCAGAAAGAAAGAGAGATAATATGAACGATATTTATATCAAATCGCTTGAATATTTAAAAATATAAAAATGGATCTACTGCTGCAACCTCAGCGCATGAGAAAGCTTTTGTGCTGATTCATTCCGTTGCTTTAAAAAAATGCCTCATTACTGAAGCAAATGCCACATCTAAGCGTTTTCTTGTGTTAGCAAGGTGCAGAACGCTTTCCTGAAGAAATACAAAGAAATCTTGTGCATTTCTATATGTCACAATGTTTCTAGGAGTCAATTTTCTTTGAGAAGTGTCTTCTTGTTTTGAATGACAACTCATATAATTACACCAGCAAACACTACTATTCACTGTAGCAACCAAACAGATGGATAGCCATATATACCCACTGGACAAACAAAAAGACCAAGATACAAATTTCTCTGTGTTTTCGTTTGGGTTTGGTTTTTTTTTTTTTTTGAGCTTATTTATTATTATTATTATTATTAGCTGCTGTTGATGACTCTAAATTTGGAAATCCTCAGTAAAAGAGTATATTTTAAAAAACAAATTTTTGTTCTTGGGTAATTGGTCCTATTTTTAACTTAGTCAATAGTTACAAAGTTGTTTAGAAATAATTACTTTTTTCAGATTCTAGTTTGAATGAGCAATGTTTGAAAAAAGGCCAGATGTTGGAAAGTTGAGAGTAAGAGTTATGATTTCCACTCCATCAACAGGGACAGGAAGAAGAATGTTCTGGATAAATCCATGTTTTGCTAACTCAAACACAACAATTAAGGAAAAGTGATACTTTCCTTGAGGGTAGTTATGCTTTGATCTAATCTCATCTCTTCTGATATATTTGAAAAGTTCAGCGCATTTGACAATGGTATTAGTTAGGGTAGAGGTTAAGTTGCTTTAACAAAGCAACCTTAAATACAGTGGCTTAAAGAAGATAGTTCTAGGGAGAATATATTCCACAGTGGTAGGAAAGTTCTATTCCACATGGTCATTCAGGAGCCCATCTTGTTGTTTTGTCATCCCTTAGGGCTTCATCTTTGTCCGAATAATCAAAGCTGTCCTTGCTTAATCAAATCATGGACACGGTCACATCCACGTCCCAGCTTTATGGGAATAGGAACGAGAAGTGCATTGGGACAAGTGGCTTGACTTTAAAGGTGGAAGTCCCAAAAGTTGCACGCATTCCATTGGCCTGAACTTAGTCACATAACCACATTCCCGTGCGAAGGAGGCCGAAAATGTAGTCTCTAGCTGAGCATCCACATGCCTAGTTTAAATTCTAGTGCTATGGAAAGAGGGGAGAACAGATTTTGGAGGACAGTCCGCAGTTTTCCAGTCTTTGAGAGACAATCTGATAGAAACATTATAACGCTGAGCTTGGAAGCACTAACTTCAAAAGGCAGGACTCATGGTTCAAACAATCGTTAATATGTACTAAAGATCATATTGCAGAATAAGGGAATGCAATCTATTCCAAATGGATATTTTTGGGAGAAGCAGTAACGCAGAAAGACGGTAAAAGGCCCAGAGCTTAAATAAACACATTTGAATAGGAGGTGCTATGTGTCAAGACAAATGAAAATCAGCTGATTTACCATGCCTCGGTCCAAACGAAAAAAAGATCACCCCTGATTCTGAGGAGTTCATATAAGAATTCTAATTAGGATTAAGAACATTATCTCTCTCCAAATGTCTGCAAGCATAGACGATTGGTTCTGTCTCTGGCTATACCTATAATTTCGCAATACAACTTCTTTAAAAGGAGGAGACAATTTGGTAAACTGATAACTAATTTAGATAATGCTAATTGTATTGGGTGGAAGATGATTAGGAGAGTTATAAAAGAAACCTCAAGGGTGCTCTGCAAGGGATATTATTGAAAACATGAATACGTGTAAAGCTGTTATCCGTTCCACAAAAGAGCGATGATTCCTGGATGTGTTTGTATTTCACAAAATCAGAAGTGGAAGAGCTGGGGGCAGGGGTAGAGGGCATAGTGGTTATGCTAATTTTGGTATACTCCAGAATCCCTCTTTAATTCCTTTCTGGGAATGGTGCATGTGCACATGGACACGTGACCTAATTGCATAACATCCTCACCTGGCCTTCCAATTACAAACTGTACTCTGCAAGTGGATTACCAATACAAATTTACTTCCTTTTCAGTTAAATGCAGGTAGCCTTGGATATTAAGTAACCCCTCCTTATTTTAATTATGCACACAATTTGCTGCCTTAGAACATTGTGGGACTTATATAACCCTTCCTGTGGAATAGTTGCTATCATTGAGTCAGTTTTTGGAGACTTAGTCAAACATTTGTTTCCCATTTTAAGTAAACATAGTGTGCTAATCTCCACAAGTGTGGTGTTTATATAGACCCCATTTAGTGCTATTTGGAGTAATCATATTTCTTTCTTCATATCGTGTGATAACCTACAGGAATGATAACTATCCCTTGAGCACTCTATAGAGCAAAAGGTACGTCCCTTATGAGATGCAGCAAACACCCTTCCACTTCTGAAATCCAAGTCAAGCAACCCACCTGAGCTTGTTATTTTCTGTCCTTTCCCTCCCAACCTGCTGAGCGTGGCAAGATGGACCCATGGCATAAAGACCCCGTCTTATTTGGACCACATCTCCTGAGCTCCCTTGCTGGTGGACTTAGCTTTGATCCATTTTGGGAGATCAGAGGGTGAGCGTGAAGGTTTGGGCAGTTTCTCTGGGCTCTCTCCTTCGTTCCAGGCTCTATCTCAGGCACAGTTGGTTCTCTTTATGACCACAGCTCCCACTGGGTGACTCTGCTCTGCTCTTTCGTCTCTCATTATGTTCCAGTAACCTGATTTCTTCTTCTTGTCCCTTCAGTTTAGAGGCGATAATCGCTTCCCACTATAGCTAGTGCCTGGGACTTCACCATCTGTTGTTTACTCCCGTGACCCAGCCCAAACCTCCTTAAGTAATACTTTCCTGAAAGTTTCTTCATTTAAACCAGCTGGGGTGAATTCCGTTTCCTGTCACAACGATGACAGGGAAGGTAGCTGATACACCTTTGTGTTCTGATACACCTTTGTGTTGATATATATTCAACAGGTTCTGGAGAGAGTTAGCCATGCCTACTCTTCTAATTTCCTTTCTTTATTTTTCTCTTGAATTCATTCCTACAAGTCAATGCCCCTATCACTCTACCACTAACGTTGTCACCAACAATGTTAATAATAATAATACGATGGTCAGTTCTTAGCCCTCATCTTAATCTCTCAGCAGCAATGGGCACAGTTGACCTTTCTCTCCTCCTTGAAATCCTTTCTTCACTTGGCTTCCTGGACATCATGTTCTACTGACTTTTCTAATGCCTCATAAGCCTGTCTTTTTTAGCCCCCTTTCCTGGTTCCTCCTTGTGGCAGAGCCTGGGTGGCTGCTTACCAAATGTGCTTTCTGTTTCTCGTGAGCACTTATTTAGACCTCATTTCTGAATCTCCCTTGCAATTTGAAGGGCCCATGGGTACCACTTCTAAGCATGGTTCCTAAAATTTTGCCATGCACCATCCTCCACGTTCCTTCCTTCCTCCTTGCATGATGCATATGCTCATGATGACCTCAGAATCCATGTGTTGAAGATTGAAGAGCCACAATATGGAAGCAGAGTCACCCACCAATCAGGACACCCATTTTGGACTTTATGTGAGTGAGAAATGTACTTCTATTGAGTTTGAACCATTATTCATTTCTGGTTTTGCTGGTTACAGCAAGTAGAAGTATCTGGACTAATTTGCTCCTTACCTGCCCGTACCCTCAACACTGAGTGCCCAGGGCTCAGTCCTTGGATCTCTTCTCTTTCTACCCTCTTACCCTTGTGACCTCATCCAGTCTCACACCTTTCAATACCAACTCTATTTTTGTCAGCTTCATTCTCCCAGCTGCTCAGGCTAAAAACCATTCTTGAGCCCCACATTTATCAGCCAATAAATCCTAGTGGCTCTACCTTCAAAATATATCCAGTATATTTCTCCTTCTCACCATCTCCATAGGGATCAGGCTAGTCAAAATCTGCACCTGGAATACGTAATAGCCTCTTACTGGTCTTCCTGCTTCTGACCTTGCCCTTTTCAGTCTGTCCTTAACCTAGTCACTAAAATGAGTCAGGATAAAAGTTAGATCATGGCACTCCTCTGCTCAAAACCTTTATAACTTTGCATCCCACTCTCTGGAGTCTTTACAATGGCTTCCAAGATCCTGCATGAGCAGCCCCTGTTACCGCTTTGACTTCATTTCCTACAGCTTTCCATCCCGACACCCTCGCCATGCTAGCCGCCTTGCAGCTCCTCCTTGCATATTCCCACCTCAGAGCCTCTTTTCTTCCTGTTTTTTTCCCCAGATGGTCCCAGGGCCTCCACCTGTCACCTTGACTCAAATACCATTTCGTCAGTGAAATTTCCATGACCATCCATTTAAATTTCAACCCTTCCACACACACTCACTTCTCTCCTTTCCTTTTCAGATTTTCTCCTTAGAAGTTATCACCATCATGCATAAAATTTATTTGATTTTCTGTTTTCTTTGGTCTTCCCTCCCTAGGATTTAGCTCACTGCAGGCAGGGATTTTTGTTTGTTTTGTTTCCTGCTGTATTTCAGTACCTAGAACAGGGCCTGGCACACATAGTAGTGCTCAAGAAATATTTGTGGAATGAACGAACGAATGAATGCATTCTCTGCTTTCCTTTTAAATCAGACAGGAAAAAACAAATTTTAAAATGCTTCTTAAAAAATAAACCATTTGTAAGAGGAAGGAAGGAAGGAAGGAAGGAAGGAAGGAAGGAAGGAGAAGCAGAGAAAGGAAGAAGGAAAGAAAAAAGAAAAATCTGTGGCTTCACATTCTAGCAAAATACACTGTACCTTTACCAGCCAGCATTTTCACAGCCCTCAAAATTGAATCCATGCCAATAACCACGCTTACAGAGCCATTCATGGAAGATTGAGGCCCTATGACCAGCATTCCAAGAACCCATGGCAAGCAGGCACTTGAAGCTGGTGTTGTTAGAGTGAACATAACAATATGTTAAACCAAGTGTGTCTTTATTTTATGTAATATTACTAAGTGGTTATCACTTTAACATGTTTTAAAATGTATATTTCTCTTTGTAAAAAATATTATATACACAGTATACATAATTTGGAAAATATAAGAAAGAATAAAGGAATAAACAATGAAATAGAATGGAAAAAACTTAGAAAGGAACACCCATAGTCACAAAGACATGTACAATTAACATATTGTCTCAGGACCTACATTCATTTCTTTACATTAAAAAAAGTCATCTTTCAATGAGCTTAATAAGTTAAATACATTAGCATGAACCTCAGTGCACATAACACAAATCACTTATCAAATACTGAAGCAGAGCTGCTCTTATTTCTTGCTGCATACACTTAGCAATCAGTTCCCACGATCATAATTATCCTGTCATCGGCAGCATTTAACGACAGACAGGGCCATTCAGACATTATGAACAACCAAATGTGCAGATTTGAGTAGCCCGTTTTTCTCAATGTGAAATAACAATTCCATTTATGTAGCAGTAATGAAACATTTCTTAGTGAAAAACTGTGAGAGATTAAAAATGGTTTTGGCCTTGCCTGTGAGTAATGATGTCAAGTGATGTAGTGGGGTAATTATTGTGAAGACTTAATTCCTGTGTCATCAGGTATTTATAGATATACAAAGCATTCTACTGATTAAACAGCATTCAAGGTGACTAAACATTAACTGTGATTGACAGTTTACAGCTCAGACAGACTAAAAAGATTAAATAACATTAGAAAGTGGCAGGTGACTTCTTTTCCCTCCGGGCATTTTGCCCTGTGAGGAAACGGTTGAGACTTCTAATAATATTGCTAACAAGTAAGTTCTGAACTGTTTGCTTGCAGCAGTCATATTCTGAGAAGGAATGCAAATCCTGTTATGCATCTGTTTCATCTTGGTGAGGTTGCAATGGCTATAAAAGTTAGATATAAGGTAAAAGCAAGTATAACTTCCCTTGAGACTTAAAATACCCTGAAACATGTCCAACTTCTAGGGGCAGATAATGTTTCAAAGCTGTTGGCCAAGATCAATTTGTTTTATATCTGATACATTCTCTCTCAGAAATAGAGCCAAGATTATCCCAAATTCAATTATTCAGAATTTTAGGTAAACAACATTACTTCTCTATAAAATTTCCCCTATAGCTGAGCCTTCAGCTATATTACATGATTCCTAACTACATACTTATGAGTGCCTTACCTCAGCCTCTATCCTTTTTTCTTTCTAGAAGTTTCAGAGATTCTTTTTTTATGGCTTCTCTTGTTGCGGAGCACGGGCTCTAGGCGCACGGGCTTCAATAGTTGTGACACGTGGGCTTAGTTGCTCCGCGGCATGTGGGATCTTCCTGGACCAGGGATCAAACCCATGTCCCCTGCACTGGCAGGAAATTCTTTTTTTTTTTTTAAACCCATCATCTATATTGTAGAATTAATACTTAGAAATTAAAGAATTATAAAATTAATTGTCCAGTTTGTTTGGAAGGTAAGATTTTTATAAATCTAACTTAAAACTTTTATCAACAGAAGTGCCTTCCTGTTGCTCATTTAATTAATTTTATTGTTTTACAATATCAAGATAAGGGGGCAGTTAATTGACATATAAATTAATTGAACTCTGTAATGAAATACCAGTTTAATTCGTCATTTATGATATATAATTGGAAAGGTGAGAAAATTCAGCAGAAAATGCCACACTATCATTACTCTCATTTTGTATTTTTTTTTTTTCCTATCTCAAGACAAATCAAAGTCATTTTGTGAACACTGCATTCTATTTTTTTTGACTGTGAAAATTTGTGTCATGGCCTTGACCGAAATAACTGACATGTAAAATTTATTACTTACTTGCTCTTAATTTCTTCCTCACTTGTTAATCATTTTATTTAAAAATAAAACACAGACACAGAACTGAATAAAACAAATATGTAACTTAGTAAGTTATTACAAGGCATCATTCTTGTAACTACCACTCAGATCAAGAAATAGAATTTGAGGACTTCCCTGGTGGCACAATGGTTAAGAATCCGCCTGCCAATGCAGGGGACACAGGCTCAAGCCCTGGTCCGGGAAGATCCCACATGCCGCAGAGCAACCAAGCCTGTGTGCACAACTACTGAGCCTGGCAGGCAATTCTTAACCACTGTGCCACCAGGGAAGTCCCTAGAGGAGAATTTTTTACCATCTTCTCTTTAAACAGATAGTACTACTTCCTATAAAATCATAATCATCAAACCTGATATGCTTGTCGTTCTTTGAACTTTCTGAAATGTTTCTTTTTTTCCTCTTTTACCTCATAGTAATAATAATACATGTGCACAGGGTTATGACTAGAGCTAGGTGAAAGAATGCATGTGAAGTGCTTAGCACAGTGCTGGCCCATAGCATTTGCCAAATAATTGTAAACCATTTAAATGAACTAATTTACTATATCTCATCCTTACAGTAGCTTCATAAAATAGACAGAGTAAGCAGTATTATTTTTGCTTCATGAGTGCCTTTGAATCCAAGGCACAAAGGTTGAATGGCTTTCCTAAAGTCCAGAAACTTTTGGGGGATCTGAATCAACATTAGAATCCATACCTCCTGGTTTCCAACCTCAAGTGTGTTGCCTAGGGTCTTCTAAACCACATCATCTCTCTGGGGTGAGAGATGGCCCAACACTTCTCCATGTGTCATCCCTTAAGGCATCATAACTATCAGTAATGCTCCCCAGCTATGCTCTCATCAGCTCCTTTAGTCCCCATCCCATGCCTCTTTTATTAAGACTGCATTTTGTGCTCGTTAAGAGCACAAGCTTTGCTCTCTGACAGATCTGTGTTTGAATCCTGATTCTGGTTCTTAAAAGCTGTGTATAAAGTGGACATAGATTTGTAAAGAAAGTGAGATATTGCCCGTGTAGTTCCTGGCACATGGAAAGCACTCAGCAGATTATTTTCATTGTTATTATTATTATTTCTAGATAAACTCCAGAGCTGCACTGCTGTACCTGCTACCATAGCCACATCTCCACACCAGCTGCCTCCTTGGGCTCCAGCCAACCTACCAAACTACTGTTCTCTCTGTCAGTGAATCCTCCTGACCACTCCAGGACCTCTCCTGCTTTGGGTACTGTGGACTCCCTCCTCTCCACTGGATGCTTTTCGGTTTTGACATCAGGGCACCCACCCTCATGGTTTTCCTCATACGTGACTCCTTCCCCTTCCAATGGCGCCACTTCCCACCCTTTATCCCACCCTCCAGAGTTCTGCCTGTCCCTGCAGACAGAGTCTTCAGCGTACTGTTCTCCTCTTCAACTGTGCTCTGCATGGATCATGGTTTTATTTACCCCTCCATATTCACCACATTGCATTCACCATATCTGCTTCTGGACCAATTAATTGGTTTATCCTCATATTACATATATATACGTGTGTGTATATATATATGATATATATACATACATATATAATTTTTTCCCTAAGGGCTTGGTGGGAGCAGTTGAAGGAATGTGATTAACATTGTTGGCAGGAAGCTAACTGGAAAATGCCTAAGCATCATCTGCATGTTTTAACCACCCTTTACAAACCTTCAGAGGTAAGTCATGGAACCTCCATGGCTCTCATCCCTTCAGTGAAGGCATCCAGCAGCCAGATAAGGGAGTAATTCACCCACTATCTCCTGTCCCTGCAAGGTCTTAGCAATCTTTTAAAAGATTAGAAACTTATGAATAAACAAGGCACAACTCCAGCACTGGTGTCCCATTTGGAGTCTCATTAAGGTGGCAATAAATTCAAACTTATATAAATACTCTGGCCCTGCTGGGCACCCCAGAGCAAGTGAAGCTCGGGCATCCTGTCTGAATAACCACTTCTGCTGCCACTATCTCAACACACGGGAAATTGTTATTATAACTTGGTCTTCACAATCATATAGTGCTGAAAACCCCTCTAAAATCTCAAAAAACCCTCCCATTCTTGTCTCCTTCACCCCCATGTGCCATGGTGTATCTCATTCTACAACTGTCACTACTCTACCATGGGTCATTGATTAGGGTGTTGTGTTGGCCCCAGGCATCCTGAACACCTTGTTACAAAGACACAGATACAGCAAAACTATGGCCATTGACACAAAGTGCTTCTAACAAGGAAGAAATTTGGGAATAAAGGGTGGGAACACTGGAGCCTCTTTTTCCTTCTCCAGTTTGGTGCCTGGAGAGACCCCAAGTATGGTATAGACATTTTACATAGAAAATAGGAAATGAATTCCAAACAATACTGGAAACAGCTGACCCTTTTAGCACAATGCTTAAATATGCTAGTACTGAGCCAAGGCAGCATGTGCAGAGTAAATATTTTAATCCCTAATTAATCACTTTGGTTAGATTGGTAAAACACAAGTCTAATGAAAATAATTTGAAATTTCCTTCATGAATAATTGCCTTGTTCGGGGAATTGTGGGAAGAGTCAACTGACTGACCTTCCATTCTTACTCAGCTGTACTGCTCTGAGACTTAATTTGTGTCCTTCAACCTCTTGCAGTCACCGTCATGAGATTAGAAATACCTTTTGTGCAGTTCAGCAGCAAATATGCAATATGACAGTTAAGTCAGCAGAGAGGTAAAGAACCAAGCAACTCCTGGCTTTCTCACTGTGGAGCCATACAGGACCCTGTAGAGGGGAGGGTATCTTCACAACCCTGCATTCTTTTATTAGGTTGTGAGCATGATGGATTGCTCCAGGTTATTGAACTGTTCCTGTTCCTTTTTAATTAAAAACCTGAATAATAAGGTGCCCAGGGTTTGGGCATTTACAAAGGGGAGAGAAAGAATTTTCCAGCTCTGAGTGCTGATGAATGCTATCCTGATTAGCACTGTGCCACCAGATTTAATTACTTCTTTGAGTAAATCAAATCTTTCTTACAGGGCAATGTTCCTGGGTGTGCAGAGACCAAAGGTTAAGCCACCTTACTAGTTACCTGTTCAGACATGTTGGAACCTCTTAGATGTGGGTTGTGAGTGTGCTCTATGCCATCCCTGTTCCATCCTGCTTGCCTGCCCATTCTCCTTAACTTCCTCCCTGGTGCCCCTCAACCCCCTTCCTGCAATGAATGTACTGCTTATCTGGTTGGAATGTCACTAGGAGTAATGCCTGGCAATGTGCCATATGGCTGGTGTACTCTGGCTCACACTGCAATCATTGCTAAAAATTGCCTGGTCCACCAGTCAGTTTGGCCAGTTCTGTGGACTGTCAAGGTCCACCTGGTGGACCATCTGCCACCTTCCCCTGGAGGTTCCTCCTCTCTTTTGTTTTCCAGTCTGGTCCTCCTCCTCAACCTTGCTCTTTTATTTGGAAGATACAAATATTTGGGGGAATTTTGCTTTTGCTTCTCAACATTCAGGAGGACATGATGTTCTGGGGTTGCTGAGATGCATTGGGATAATAGCACATTAACTCTTTGTTGTCCTGCAGTTGCCTTGCACAGCGGCCAATAATGGCTTAAGAAGCTTGGTTATAGGGTGGCAAAATACCATTCAAATGGAGAAGCATAGAGGCAGGCAACTTGTAACCCAGGTGGTAATTGAACCAAATTTTGGAGCAGATTTGGTGTCTCTATTCACAAATGGAATTAACCACATCTCATGCCAAAAGGATCACAGAAGCGCTCCCATTTTATAGGGCCAGAGGCATAGAGAATTAGAGGCCAACCCATTGGTTTTCAATATACTTTGACCATTGTGGGTGTGTGGAAGGATAACTATGCATCCAATAGCATGACACATGGTTAAACATAACTGGTTGATCATACTGTTGTCCTAATGATCACCTTTAAAAATAGCTCTAGGACTTCCCTGGTGGCGCAGTGGTTAAGAATCCACCTGCCAATGCAGGGGACACAGGTTTGAGCCCTGTTCCGGGAAGATCCCACATGCCATGGAGCAACTAAGCTTGTGTGCCATAACTACTGAGCCTATGCTCCAGAGCCTGCGAGCCACAACTACTGAGCCCACGTGCCACAGCTACTGAAGCCTGCATGCCTAGAGCCCGTGCTCCACAACAAGAGAAGCCACCACAATGAGAAGCCCGGGCACCGCAACGAAGAGTAGCCCCTTCTTGCCGCAACTAGAGAAAGCCCGCGCGCAGCAATGAAGACCCAATGCAGCCTAAACAAACAAACAAACAAACAAATAAATAAATACACTAGCTCTAAAGGATTCCTCCCCAGAGCTCCTGATGCCAGATCTCTGAATCAAAGAGTTGCCAGCAACAAGTCTAATTCCAGGGAAGCGGGCAGCCAGAGGGCACTGGGCTGCAGAAGGCAAACATTGACTGTTTGATTATCATTGTGCCCAGGTTGGGTCCTGCTGCTGGCATCTAAAGAGTGCTTGCCCTCCCTCACCGGGGAATGTGTGCTAGAAAGGAGCAAAGTGATTGCTCATTCTTCCAGAGCTCAGCTCTGCAGCTTGACTGCCTTTGTTTCCAACCTGTGTGGGAGCTCTCCACAAAGCAGACCAGGAACTGGTTTTGAAATTGTCTGTCTGCGCTCTTGCTTTTCCCAATTTTCCTGATATAAATAAGTCAGGTCAGAACACTCACAGACCCTATGGTATGAATACAAAAATGTCCTTTGCGGTTGTGTGACTCTGTATTTCTAGAGTCGTCAGATAGGATTTGAACTCTGGTAGTGCCCCCCTCACAACTTAACCCTACACTGGAGCGTGTTCATCCATTACCTGAGAGTCTTTGTCTATAAGTGTTTCATTCATTCAGTATTAACTAAGCACCCACTAGACACCAAGTGTCGTGCTGGGAACTGCCCTAATCAAATGTAGACCCTCCCCTATTTAAGTTTTTCTCAACATTGCAATTTAATTCTGTCTTCCTGCTTCTTCAGTTGTTTTAAGATCTACCATTGAGTTACCATGCATTTGGCCATTCATACATTTTTGCCTTCCCTCCAACATTGCTTAGTTTAGTCTTAAATCCCTCTTATGGCTGAACCTAGAAACACAGTAATACTGAAACTACATTGGACCATTTTGCAGAGAGATGGATATGAATATATTAATAGATGGATGGAAAGATAGGTGGTAGATAGATAGATAGACGGATGGATAAACAGATAGGTAGATGATAATAGAGATATCTTTTGATGTGAGCTGTTATGTGGCACAGAAGCATTAAATTGGAAGAAATGTAAGACATTCTGTGAGAGTCCTTTCCTCATAGAGGTTCACAGGTCTGAGTGACTTGCTTAAGGTCACAGCTAACTGTTTTACAGTTGAGACTAGAGAACTGGCTCTGACTCTTGGTCATTACTGTTTCCAACACACAGTGATCCTTAACCGTATAATTCAGGCTCTATGCTTTGATTCTTCTGCTATCTAATCAGTAAGAAACGGGTGAAATATCAAAAAGATTCACACATTTTAATAATAATAATAATAATGTGTATATGAAACCTGCTCATTTCAGCATGCCCAAAATACATTCACAAAATGTTGGAACTTTCACCTGCTGGTTTTTGGGATAGCTATTCCAGGCAACAGCCCAGAACTTGGCTGTCATCAACAGTGGAGAGATTTCAGAACTTCCTGTGCCTTCTCCTATCCTGTATTAATGACTTTCGTGGTGCTTCTTCACCAGCTGAGTTTCTACATTAAGGCTGAATACCTGGCCCAGCTCCAGAGCTGCCTCCTGGACGAGGCTAACTCTAGGTCTGAGTTTGGAGGTCAAGATGTGAGTCCCTCTTGTTGTCCCCTCAGCCTTTCATAATTTAGTTCCAGAAATTACATAGACCCTTTTCTCCTTTGATAAAGATGCCTAGTTTCCAGAAATCAGTTCATCAAACCTCAAGCAAACGAGACTCATTTTGGGGGGCAGACATCTCATTCACAGAAGCTTCCTTTTCTTTATTCAAATCTTAAAGGCAATTTCTTATTGATTTGTTGCTTGTTTATATCACAGTGGCTAATATTTTTTAAAAATATAGCCATGAGTTCCAAAAAGAATCACATACTGAAAACCTCAAAGAGTTTGAGTCTGTGAAAGCAGGTTGCCATTAACAAAGTGAAGCACACAGCCAAGGCACTTGAGGCGCACACTTCTCTTTTTTTGTTGTTTTTGTGAGTCATTGTCAGAAGCCAGGATTGGGGTAGCTGAGGTCAAGGGGTGGCTATGTTATCAAGGCCACGGAAATTTAGAGTGTAGATTGGGGAATGAAGGCAGAGCAGATGTCAGGTGGCTTGGGGAGACTGAAGACAACTCCCAGAGTTAGTTTCCCTAGCTATGTCAGTGCTGTGGAAAATGGTGGAACTTAGTGGTTTTACCCTTACAGCGGCTGCTGGTGGAACTGGCCTCATAGGCTTTCAAATCCTGGGCCCATATGTTTCCCCTCTGGTCCATGACAGTGCTCTTGAGAATATCATTTTATTTGGAAAGTTCTGAGGAGAGAGGGGAAAGCAGTGCCCTGTACCTGTCTCACCCTGAATGCAAATTGGACTTATGGGGAGCAGGTTTGCACTCAGTATGAATAAGAACATTGTAACAAGTAGGGAAGGTCAGTCAGCTGAGATGTACAATGAGCTCTCTGGCATTGGAAGTAAGAGGCTTAAAGACTATCTTTCAAGGATTCGGAGAGGGGGTTCCTGTTTTGGATGAAAAGTTGGATAGATGACTTTTAAGATTCATATAACCAAAAGGATTGTGATTCCCTGAATATCGTTAACATAAATCTATGTCATAGGTTTATGAATATTATTTAATTCTGTTTCCAAATTGGCTCATTAGTGTACATGAAGGCCAATAGCAAGTTCAGAATAGGCAACTGCTCCTAGGATTGGGTTTCAAGGAACTCAGGAAGGCTCCACGGATTAGAAACAGACACAATTACAGCCTCACTCTTTTACTTAGGGCTGTGTCCCCTAGCCAGTGCAACCTCTCTGGGAAAAGCAATGCACTAAGTGTTACCAGTCATCTTGTCCCGGTGCACTGAGGCATAATGATTGCAGAGTCATGTGTTTAAGACAACGAGCTTTGCAATGAGACTTCCTGGGTTGGAATCCCTGTGTGAATTTCAGCAAATCCCTAGCCTCATCTGTAAAATGGGGATGAGAATAATGCCTATCTTATAGGGATGCTGGGAGAATTAAATGAAATACATGTCAAATGCTTAGACCAATGCCTGGGAGAAAGTGAGAGATCAGGAAATACCAGCTGTTATTTACTCCTTGGTTTGAAGGGTTTGATCAGACTCTTTCTTGAGAGTAAGTTTGGCTTTGTGTAGGTGAGGGGCAAGGAGGGATTTTTGCTTTAGGGAAGGTGGTTCTCTGAATGGCTGGAGATGGGAAGCAAGGGGGAGGAAGCTAAAGAAAGCAGAACACAGTGCAGGGGACAACAGCTTCTATTTTGAAATGTTACCCAAGGAAGTCCCATCCTGCCTGGTTTCCTGAGTTTCCATTTGATGAGTAAACTCCAGATAAAAAGTCTTGAGGATTCAGCTGCCTATCAACTCATCAGATATGAAATGCATAGGAGACCCACCAGTTTTTCAGTCTTTCAGCTTTTCCCCTCTCAAGTAAAACACGTCGAGAGAATCGAAGCCCCCAAACAGAATGTGTTTACTATAAGGGCCTAATCAACTTCCTGGAAAATTGTCCGCAGATTTTAATTAAGTTCTAAAGACCAGTGAACCTAGAGGGCTCAACACAAAGGGGGAGAAGCAGCCTGCCAGGGGTGCACCTTTCAGCAGCTTCTCAGAGAAGATAAGGTGAGCATTCCCAACTTTTGTCTTTCTCGAGACTGGGCCCAGCTTTATCACAACGTAAGGAAAATTCATGTCATGTTATGAAGGGAGTCTTTGAAGCCTCCTCAGTAGTTGTTTTAACAACTCAGAACAGCTGCCTTGCTGTTAGTTATTCCCCCCGCCCTACCCTACCCCACCCTCTGATTATGTGCAGTTTAAAAATTAATTTAGAATACATGAGATCAGCGAAACAAGGGCATTAGATGGTGTCCCCAGAAATGGACTTCTTGTACTCCTAAAATGTTCTTAGAAACACATGTGAGTTTCTTTGCTCTCAAATTAAGGAGGATTAAAGCTGCCAGACAGTTGTTGCTCAGTTCCTTCGGATCATGTGGCCAAGGCTGAAAAGCCTTAAGTTGCTGGCATGAGTCTAAGTCAGTTGCCTGATCTCCAAATTAATTTTTGAATTAAATGATTGTCCCCCCTCCCTTTTTTTCTTCTAATTGAGACTTCCATTGAAAAATGCTTAGCAAACAGATGGAAAAAGCCAGAACAAAAGACTATTGTGGAATAATGAAATGGGGGTCATTTGAAACAGTTTTAGGTTAGTACTAAAGGTGCAATTAAATCTTTCTTTTAATTATATTTTTATTAACTATAAAGGTATTTAAAATAAATTATAAGCATTGTATACAGGTAGAACCTAAAGAATGACTGAAAGAGCTTAGATCATTTCATAGTTCACTTGTATGAGCTTCTTCCCAGTGACACAGAACAAAGACTTTCAGGCAGAATAGCTTCATGTTTAATTTTGAAATAACAATGACTTATCTTATAGATCTTAAGCAATGCTTTAATGACCTGAACACTTGTAAAATGTTTCTATAAGATAAAATAAAAAGAGATAATTTTTAAGTCCCTGAATAAGAAAAAGCCACATACTTAATAGTGAGGACAGACAAGTGTTTGAATAAGGAAGTGATATTCAGAAAGTAAAGGTTTATTTGAAAAAACAAAAAAAGACAAAATGTTAACATTAAGAATGTGCAAAAATTTCACTTGTGCTGAAGGCTTAGATGCAAAATGTTCAGTAAAAAACTTCATGCTGAAAAAAATGCAGTATTGTGTAGTTATATGCATACTTCAAAATCTTAAAAAGTCAACTTCATCAATAAAAACAGTCTTAAAGCCAATAATTATTGGCTGTGAAATGAACAGTGAAATAAACAGTTTGCCCAATCAAATTTATTTCAACCAGCCACCATTTAGTCACCAGATTCATGGCAAGACTGTGTGTGAAGAGTGCAAGTTTTCTCAGTTTTATCACCCTAAAGACCTCTTTGTGGATTGAAAAAAGGTAAAGGAATAGGTGTGAACAAATACTATTTCTTTTTATGTATAATCATCATATTTATTTTTATTTATCACCATTATGACATTTCTGACTAATTTTTTAGCATTTATAAATTTATAGGTTCTTAGAACAAATATTATTTCTGACTTATGTGCTGGAAAGATGTCCTGTGGCTCAATGAGTTAAAAGGAAATTCTTAGAGCTCTTAGGATATGGTTGTTACACCCATGTAGGGTTAAGTCAGAGCAACTTTATTAAAGGAGTATCATGGGTGTGTGAGGGGAAGGGACAAGTCCTTGGAGCAGCAATTAAAAATTAGAACTGCTAACTAGACCTGGCTCTTTCAAGATTTTTTTAATCTTGAGTTTTAAAATGTTGACTACAGACCGTTTGTGATTAATTTGTACACAAACTCTAATAGATCCTTAATGGCTTACTCTTCTTTGTCTTGCCATGTTGAAGTTCCCTCTTTGCTGGTCCAGCTGCAGGGATGATTCTTTACCTGCTCTCCCTGCTTGCAGAAGATGACACTAACGAGAACCTGAGATGGGTGAAGAGATGATGGGAGTAGCCAGTTGCTCTAAATGAGTTTGTCAGTGTCCTGACTTTCATTCATTCACTCAAAAAATATTTATTGCATACCTGGCTCTGTTCTAGAGGCTGGGAGTACATTAGTGAACAAACCAGATGAAAAGCTGGCCTACTGGAATTTACATTCTCAGGGGAGTTAGAAGAAGTACAGACAATAAGCAAATAACTATGTCAGAAGGTGAAAAGTGCTATGGAGAAGAGTAAAGCAGAGATGGGGAGGAGGGAATGCTACAGAGAGAGATGGTGATTGCAGTTTAGAACAGGAAAGTCAGGAAGGGCTCACTGAGAAGTGAATCTTCAGCAAAGGAGTGTAGAGGGCATCCCCATAGACATCTGGGGCGTGAGTTCTCCACTCAGAAGGAACAACAAGGGCGTCCCTGGTGGCACAGTGGTGGAGAATCCGCCTGCTAATGCAGGGGACACGAGTTCGATCCCTGGTGCGGGAAGATCCCACGTGCCAAGGAGCAACTAAGCCTGTGCGCCACAACTACTGAGCCTGTGCTCTAGAGCCCATGAGCCACAACTTCTGAGCCTGCGTACCACAACTACTGAAGCCCGCACGCCTAGAGCCCGTGCTCTGCAACAAGAGAAGCCATCGCAATAAGAAACCCGTACACTGCAACAAAGAGTAGCCCCTGCTCACCGCAACTAGAGAAAGCCCGCTCGCAGCAACGAAGAACCAACTCAGCCAAAAATAAATAAATAAATTTATTTTTAAAAATAAAAGAAGGAACAACTAGTGCAAAGATCCTGTGGTGGGGTGTGCCTAGCTTGTCCTAGGAGTTAGTGAGAAAGAGAATCAAAATCTAAGCATATTTCAATGGACCAACCCAAACAAGATGGAATTTAACAGGTGGGAACAAGGGCAGAGGGATGGTAGATGAGGTTAAAGAAGTAAGAGGGGCCCATTTGTGAAGGGTCTTATAGGCCATTGTGGGGACATTTTAGGTCCCCCTGAGGGAAAGAGCAAAGAAGATTGATCAACCACTGTTGACTATCTAACAGATAAAACAGAAAATGGGAAGGAAGTGAAAAGGCTAAAGATGGGAAATGTCTGGTGTTTAGAAGGTGGAAGTAGTTGGATATGGCAAATTATAGACCAGGGGTTGGCTGTTAAAGTAAAGGATCAGGGAGTTCCCTGGTGGTCTAGTGGTTAGGATTCAGCGTTTTCATGGCCTGGGTTCAATCCCTGGTCAGGGAACAGAGATCCTACAAGCCGCGCTACGCGGCCAAAATTTTAAAGAAAAGGAATAATTAAAGTAAAGGATCACATGGTAAATGTGTGAGGTGTTGAGGGCCTCTGGTCTTTGTCACAACAACTCAACTCTGCCTTTAAGGCATGAAAGCAACCATAGAGAGTACATAAATGAACGAGCATGGCTATGTTCAGTAAAACTTTATTTACAATAACAGATGATGAGCTGAATTTGGTCTGTAGGCTGTAGTTAGCTAACTTATGCATATAGACCAATAATTTGTGAGGACTTGGATGAGAAAGCAAGAGATCACCAAAAATAAGTTATGGCAGAATCATCTTATTTCTTCATTTAATGGGACTATCAGTGTATTAGGATAAGTCAAATGGAGTCAAGATTATGGATCTGGACTTCACCGGGACACTTAAGAAACTCTTTTTTTTTTTTAATAAATTAATTTTATTTATTTATTTATTTATTTTTGGCTGTGTTGGGTCTTCGTCACTGCACGCAGGCTTTTTCTAGTTGCGGCGAGCGGGGGGCCGCTCTTCGCTGTGGTGCGCGAGCTTCTCATTGCAGTGGCTTCTCTTGTTGAGGAGCACTGGCTCTAGAGTGCAGGCTCAGTAGTTGTGGCACATGGGCTTAGTTGCTCCGCGGCATGTGGGATCTTCCTAGACCACAGCTCGAACCCGTGTCTCCTGCACTGGCAGGTGGATTCTTTTTTTTTTTTAATTTTTGAATTTTATTTTATTTACTTTTTTATACAGCAGCTTCTTATTAGTCATCAATTTTATACACATCAGTGTATACATGTCAATCCCAATCACCCAATTCAGCACACCACCATCTCCACCCCCCCGTGGCTTTCCCCCCTTGGTGTCCATACATTTGTTCTCTACATCTGTGTCTCAACTTCTGCCCTGCAAACCGGTTCATCTGTACCATTTTTCTAGGTTCCACATACATGTGTTAATATACAATATTTGTTTTCCTCTTTCTGACTTACTTTACTCTGTATGACAGTCTCTAGATCCATCCACGTCTCAACAAATGACTCAATTTCATTAGCAGGTGGATTCTTAACCACTGCACCACCAGGGAAGCTCCCCAGACACTGATACTGTTTGAGTGTGTTTTTGTTATATAAAGTTTTCTAAAGGATAACTTTCATTGATTAGAGAAGTAGTATAAAATCACATAATTATATTTAGGATAACTCAAAAAAATATATCCTCATAGTGGTCATTAATTTAAGAGGTGCTCCTGTAGTGTATCTCTAGGGTGACTTTGGGAGAGAATAAGGGCTATTAGATGGCTTTTAAAGACTGAGCCAAACAAATCTGTCCTGTCACCCTTTCTGCTTCATAAATTTCCCTGTGTCAAATATATGTGGCCTACACGTCGTCAGCATAAAAGGGCTGAACTAGAAACCATTAGATGTTTGTAGTCAGGACAAAGAGTGTCTGGTGAAAGATGAAGGATCTTCGATTCCATAAGAGAAACTCTTTTCTTATTTTCTTGTGAGCAAGATGGAGAAACTGTCTTAGATTCAAGAATGCTTCTCTGCTCTGTGTCACAGAGGCTGACCTAAGCCAGCTGTGTTGCCTAAGCTCCTGCACCAGCTGGTTTCCAGCTCGGTTATGCCAAAGGTAGGAAGGGAGGAGTGGGGTATTTTGCCTCCTGCTTCTGTGCCTTGGGTGGCAGCTCCAGCAGTGGCTGCATCTCCTCCTTGGCTCCACTTTTCACTGCTATGTAGGTTCTACTACCCCTACCCCCATGTGTACTCCAGTCTACGACTGACAATGGCTTCCTGTTGTTGCTACTCTTGGTTGCCTAACTGTTCCTTGGTTGACTTCTCAGATCTTCTAGTGCCTGGGAAACAACTCCCATGTATTAAATCCTCTCTGTTTTAAATACTCAGGGTGGTTTCTGTTTTCCTGTTTGGACCCTGACTGAAACAGGGGCTAATTTATGTCACCCAAGAGGGAGGTTTAGACCCCAGTATTGCCAGGCTTTCTTCTCTGCTCTCACCATTTTAATCAATAATTTGGATGATGATATAGTTAGTGTGTATGCTAATCACACTTGCAAATGGCAGAATCAGAATCTAAAAATATCTCAATGGGCCAAGTCTAACAGAAAGGAATGTAATAAGAAAAAAATATGAACTCCTGCACTTGGGTCTAAAAATCAAGTATGGAATGGGGAAATTGTGACAACAGCACATGAGAGCTTCAGGTTTTTGGACTGACATTGCAATGTGGCCATAGTTTACCAAAAAATTAAAAAGCCACAGGGAGTACTGGTTGTACTAATACTTTAGTACAGAGAAAAAGGGAGTTAAGTGGACTCTTCTCTATTAGACCACTCGGGGTACTACACTTAGTCTGGGGCACAACATTTAAAAATACTATTGATAAAGTAGCTTGAGACACAGGAGAATGATGGACTAGTAAAAGGCAGTGTAAGTTATTGAAAGAAACTAGAAAGAAGCACTCAGAGCAATGGGTAGGAATCAAACATTTCCACGTCTAAAGGGATACCAGGCCAGCAGTGGTTGTCTAGAATGACACATTGTCTGGCACCTCTTTTCTGAACGGGCAGAGGGTGTACCTTCTCCCTTCTTGGCATACTCTACTAGCTTACATTTTCATATTAGGGAAGTTGTCCTTATGTCTATCCCCAAATTTTTGCGCTCTAGTGAAAGTCCCGATGCAGTCATTGTTGACATGAGAACTCGATTTTTCATGTAATCAATGACTCAGGAATCAGACTTATTCTAATTCTAGGCACTGATTCCTTTTGTGACCCCAACTAACTCACTCTTTAATTGCCTCCATTTTCTCACCAAAAAAACCTGCTCTGGATCACACTTAGCATATACTGGACTTCCAAAGCTTAGTAAAGATTTTTTTTTTTTCCTGCTTCTTATTGTTTACATGTTTTACAGAAATCAGAAGCACCAACATCCTGGGGTTTTTGTGCAGATGTGATGAAAAGAAGTAAGACTGTAACTAGGACAAAATAAGGAACGGCTGCCTTGATATTCCGTACAGCCTCATTAGAAAGGCTGTTACTGTCGTTAGGTTGAAATACGTCTATCACATGTTTTCTTCTTTTCTTGGTTGGTAAGACTTTTTTGTAAACTTGAATATCTAGTCTGCATTGTGCTTTAACAGAAACCTCATGTAATTCTGCAGCCCAAGCTGTTTTTTTCTTTGCACTCTGATTCTTAGCTGTGGGATGTATTCGGTCTGGCCTCTTTACCTGGTGACCACTTCCTTCTCTTGATTCTTTGAGAAAAGAATAAGAAATTGACTGACACATTTTCTGCATGTACAGAATCAACCTGCAGAACTTAGAGTCAGGAATTACTGTTTCCTTATGTTGCCTAACAATGCTAAACTCATTAGCACTTACACTGGATATCTTGGTGTGTTTATCATAGGCAGGTTAAAACAAAAACAACTTAATAATGCTTAACCTAGTATTTTGTGCTATTTTGATGGATTTAGGAAAAACTGTGGGTGTTGCTGCTCTAATAGGTAATATGAATTACTACTAAATTTTCTTTGTGATACAGTTGTCATGCTTGACAAATTCTAAAATAATCAATGTAGCTCTACAATAGAACACTAGGTTTATATAACATATGCCATCATTAGCTTTAAATGTTTTATAACCAGAAGTGATCTTAGTGATTATTCAATTTCTGTTACAGATAAGGAAACTGAGGCCCAGAGAGATGAGATGAGTCCCCTAAGTTTGCCGGTAAGAGTGAGAATTAGATTTAGAATACCAAGCCCTTTCCACTATACCAGCCCGAGGAAGCTTTGCTGTTTCCCTCTCCATGATCTCACATGTAAACTGTAAAATGCAGATCGATGTTAACTGGACTATCATGGCAATCATTTTGCAATATATACGAATATCAAGTCATTGTGTTGTACCCCTTAAACTAATATAATGTTATATGTCAATGATAGCTCAATGAAAAAAATTTTAATGCAGGCCAGGAATAGTATTATAACACCATAGAATAACACTTCTATCAGCTTATACTTGGGACTTGTGATACTCCTATTCTGTCAGTAGAAAATGCATGTGGATTTGTAGACACCACCTATTTCGTTTGCACTAAGGTGCCCTTGGTTGTAAATTGCATAATTATGAAATTTTATTTTATATTTCCTAATAGAACTCTTTAAGGCTTATTTAGATACTTATTTCTATGATGTCTTACTCTTGTGTATAAATAAAAAGAAGATATAAACAAGTCTAATGATATTTCTAAAACTTCTTTATATGCAGGGTTCAATTCTTCTGAATCATTTTTGGACTTGCAGTTGTTGCCATACATGTTTTTTCACCCAGTGTTCTTCGTACCATCAAGAATATCAGTGATGCAGTACTTCTGGAAAGAGTGCTCTATTAGAGTCTTGGGACACCAATGCTGCAAGTTTTGATGCACATGTCCAGGTAAAGACAACTATGTCTCAACTGCCACCTGGTAACAGCAAATTTAAGATACATTCTGATTTCAGAGGTGTTAAAATGCTGAAAATTTTAAAGAAAAAAAGAAAGAAAGGAAGAAAGGAAAGAAGGAAAAAGAAGGAAGAAAGGGAAAATGGAAAGGGTCTTAGTGAAAAGTGTAGCATGTCATTTGGCATTTGTTCCTAGCATTCCTTCTCTGTTTAATGTATGACTGTATATGTGTGTATGTGTTTGGGAACTGCTGGCAGCCATATTCCCCAGGCCCCTTGAGGAAGGACATTTGCAAAACAAGAGAATTAATGAGGCCCACATTTAGTGGAAGGCAAATCTGAGAGACAAAGAAAGTTTGGATGACATTTGCCCCTGGATTCTGCCATACTTGAAGCTAGTTTTTTACTTCTCATTTGAGTGAGCCAATCAAATACCTTTTAAGGCTTAAACTAGCTTGACCTGGTTTTCCTTTACTAGCACCCCCAAAGAATCTTGACTAATACATGGGGCACCCCAATGCATATTCAAAGAATATTCTATAGATTTAAACATTTACAGGGCAGTAAAAAGAAAAAAAAATTGTCTGAATGCAATGTCAGATAATTTTCTTCACAAGCATGGATCAAAAAGAATACTGAGGAAACAGAAAAAGAAAGAACCAAGACAAATGACAGAGTTTATTAAATAAAGCTGAAGTTGTAAAATTTAGTCTGTAAAGTATACTCAGAAACCAAAATCGTGTTTTCAAGTAGAACTAATCCAGAGCTGCTTCTGCAAATGCTGCCGACATTGTGGGTCAGTTGTGGCTCTCTGTGCAACTGAGCATGGACAAAACTCACAGTGTTCCACAGGACACTCCCACAGACACTGTCGCTTGCTGGGACGACACACCTCCGAAACCTATTTCCCATCCCTGGCTGACACAGGAAGGAGGCAACTAATAAATGCAAGCTTGCTTTCTATTTCCCAGTCTAATCATGGCACGTGACTTAAGAGGAAAGGTTAGAATGTAGTTGTTCATCCCTTCCCTTTCACAGAAACTTACTATATGCCCTGCCAGGGTTGCTTTCCTTTTAAGGAAAGCTCCAGACTTTGGCTGATGGTAATGTGTGTATGTGAGTGTGTGTGTGTGTGTGTGTGTACTTACCCAACAGCTAGGATAACTATATAATTTATCCTTTAAAATGGGACATTTTTGAGACTGAAAGGGCTCACTAGACATAAACACTCAGGACCAAGTGCATGGACACCTGTTAATAGCACTAACTTGGATAGTGCTTTTTTATTCAACTTCATTCCCTTAGTCAAACTTGCTGTCATCTACTAAACTGTGAGCCCTGTGAGGAAAAGGTTCAGATCTTCATGTTCCTAGTGCAGTAGAGCAAGGCAGGCACTCGGTGAATGTTGAGTGTCACAGAAAACAGCAGGAGCAAAGCAACAGTCATAACAAACACGCACGAAAACGATGGGCCTTTTCATTTTTTTCAGGTGGTGAGTGGCCACCCATGCTTCCTGAGCAGACCACTCAGAAGACTGGGCAGATACGCAGTCAGAGCCGTAATCCACAGCAGATGTCTTAACAAGTCATCTGACACTTACATGTGTGCCTAGTCATAACTGTCCTGCCGGTTGCTGGGCATACATGGGAACACGACTTACAAGAGACTTGAACAGGGTCACATCCAGCAGAAGGCGGGGAAATAAAGCGGGAGTTTCTCTGAGACTTCTGCAGGGACCTACACCCAGATCCTGGCGTGGACGGGGGACAGGGGTGCCTGACCCCCCGGTGTTACTAGTAGGGACAGGGAAGCGTCTAAGTTTTCAGACCAGCTGCTGCCTCCCCTCCTCCCCTTCTCTGTGAGGTGTCCTTCTTCAGGGAAGGAAAGCAGCACCTCTGAATCAGGTATCCCAGATGTCACAGCCACCACACAAGGAGGAACGAGAAACCTGGCTGACCCATCCCTATCACGTCCCTAGCAGGGAGGGACTTGGGCCCTGGAGTATCGCCTCCTCTGCCCTCTTTTCTTCAAAGTTCCTCACTTTAGTCTATCGGCCTCTGAGTTACTTTCTACTCTAGCAGGATTGACTTAGTTTTATATTGTCTCCTTTTTCCTCTTGACTTCCCATCCCTAACCAGGTGAAGAGGGCAGGTGGAAAGGAGCAGAGTCAGGAAGTGTGGTGGAGGTTTTGGGGAGGACACACGCCCTGACCCAACCCCACTGCCAGAGTGCTGGTGTGGGTGGGGGCGACAGGAAGAGTGAGCCCTCGTGCACAGTATTCACACTAAAGCGCTGGTGCCTCATTCTTGCCAGGGGTGCCTGAGCTGGAGTGTAGTGGGGAGGACTCCCCATGCCGGAAGGAGAGCATGAGAGGTGAGTGAGACCGTGAGCCCTAGAAGGCCAGCGGGGGGCCAGGTGGGAGACTTGCTATCTGAGGCTCCTGGGAGACCCCGAACTGAAAGGTGAGCCCAGCAGTGCTGGCAGAGGACCAGTGAGGGGCTGGAGAGAGGGAGGGTGGACACAGACATCACGGGACCATTTCGGAGCCAGTGAAAATGGGATTGAGGCACTACCAAGAGGCAGACAGGGTTGAGGGGAGGGTCTGGGTCTTGGACCCTGGCTGCTGTGTGCTCTTTCTCCACAGGCCAGGAGGATGGCTTGGCTCGTTTTCTAGGCCAGCGTTGAACAGACAGTGGTGAGAAGGATGGGGGTGGGAAGGAGAAGGAAGCCCCATTTAGAAGTGATGTTCTTGCTTGAAGCCTTCACCTCCACGGATTCAGAGATCCCTTTAGCAGGTGTCCAGGTATCCATTACCATAAGCAAAAATGCTTCCAAGTTCTACTTTGGCCTGCCCTTCTAGGAGGGGCTCTTGCTCAAAGCTCATCTCTCAGGCCCACCTCTCCTTCCTCCTTTTCCTTCAGTCAATGTCATGTGCAGGTGGTGAAAGTGTATTTAAGTTAGTTCATTTACTGTTCAGTGTTTTAAACTTTTTAACATCTAGCTCTCAAAGTGATATTATCTGAAACATAAAGGCACTTGGTACTGAAAAATATGAGTATTGGAGACCAGTCGACCTGGGTTCAAATCCCCATTCCTGCTGTATGGACCTGGGCACATTATCTAACTTCCCAGCATCTGCATCTGTACACCTGGGAAACATGTCCATTTCACTCAGGATTGTAAATAAACTGCTTAGCCAGTGCCTGGACGCCGAGTAGATACTAAGTAATTATCCTTCCCTTTACTCCTTTCAAATTCCTCAAAATCATAGATCAGTATTCCCTGTTTAATGATTGGTAGGTAGTTGTTTTCATTTGGCTAGAGTCCTCTGAAAGGAATGAGGTCAAGTAATCTTAAACATCAGATTAATTTTTAAAATTAGCTTATTGTCAATTGTGCTTCAGATTATATTATTTTGATTATTTGGAGTAAAGCAACAATTAATATTTAGACTTCTACTTATAAAATGAAATATGAATATTTTATGTGTTTCTAATCATTTTAAATAGTAAAAACAGTAATTAACTATGCCTCATCATTACAAAAGGGCCATCTGGCTGCTCTATAGCAAAAGCAATCAAGAAAATGAGGACAGAGTGGGTTTTTATGACATTATTCTTTAGAGAAAAGAAGAAGATCATGAAGAGTTGTGGTTCACAGTTTAAGGCATTTAGAAAGCTAAAGAAAGGAATAAAAAGAGAGTTGGGTAAAGGTAGTCAAAAGGTACAAACTTCCAGTTATAATATAAATAAGTGCTAGGGATGTAATTACAACACGAAGACTACACTTACATGGCTGTATGGTATATTTGAAAGTTGCTGAGAGAGTAAACCCTAGGAGCTCTCATCGCAAGGGAAAAATTTTTTTTCTTTTTCTTTTATTTTGTATCTATAGGACATGGTGGATGTTAACAACTTACTGTGGTAATCATTTCACAATATATGTAAGTCAATTCATTCAACTTAGTGCTGTATGTCAACTATATCTCAATAAAACCAGAAAAAAGAGATTTTAAGCTATTTATTTATAAATGGAAAATCAAAAATCTTCGGGCACATGGTAGCAAACATAGGCCTATGAGATCTGAACCTACAGGCCAAGAGCATCTTTCTTGAAAAGTCTGGCAGAACTTGATTTTGTTGGTATTCTTTCTGTAAAAACTCCACATCAATAGGTGTATAAATTCATTGCAGTCATAAAAGCAGGGGTTAGTAACCATTGCCCTAGAGAATCGTTCAGTAGTTGATTTCTTTCTTTCTTTCTTTCTTTTTAATTCATATCTGAGAGATGAGGGAATACGATGAAAGAAAAGGTGTGGAAATGGTTCTAGAAGGTTGTGAGGGAGAAGCCCTTCTTCTTGCCTTTCTGCCCGCAGCCCTCCCCAGATGGGGAGCAGAGAAAAGCCAATTCAGTGAAGAGGAGATGTTTAATGAACTTCTCAGAATAGCCCACCACTGCCTGAATTAACCAAATGTGCACCAAGCTGATAATAGAAAAACTAACCGGGTTTGGCTTTGAGAGGCCTTGGTTCTTGCCCCCTTCATGTAAAACTTTTCCTTTTTCCCGTAACACAGTTTCTTTCCTGAGAATGTTTTCAGTGGGAGATACTGCACAGAAAGTGTACAATACCACTGGTTGTCAAAGAAGCAAAGCCGGGTCTCTTCTAGTGGGTGGTAGGTAAGAATTACTAATCCAATCTGCTTGAGTTAACTCAAAACAAGGATTAGTGTAAAGTTCCAGAATATGTTAATCTTCCTTTATAGAAGTAAACTTCAGCACTGCCACCAACCCCATGGTTTATAGTTCCTGGGAACAATGAACCAATTAAACTTGAGAGGGAAAAGGATCTTGCCCAAGTTTACTGATTGTTACCTAATACTTTGAGTTGCTTTGATTCTTGATTATTTGGCTTTGTGTCTCAGACACAGGAAATAAAACATCATTTATTATTCATTAGAATGTCTCTAAGTACAGTATACCTCCTAATTAAACACATACTATTGTGAGCTGGTATTTTTCATCTCCTGCCTTATTAAAGAGGCTGTTTAAAATGGCTTTTGTGCATAGCTGATATTGCTTTGCCAAGTACGTCCGTCAATATTAATATACTTTTTTTCAAAAACATATTTAGAGCTTACATGATTAATGAATGGAGCAAACTGTAAGTTATTTGTATTCAGACCTACTTGGTAGAGATTTTCAAATAGACTCTTACTTTCAGATTAAAAACATCATATGAAAGACTAGAGAAATATCACCCCTTCTCCCTGCCAATCTGGCACTGTTATGTGGGGAGAATTTTTGCATCTAACCTAAAATTGTTGACATTAACTTAATTTTAAGAAGGTTTTGATATCTGAAAACATTTTGAAATTATTTACTTTTATTTATTACTATTTTTTTGTTTTCTATCAGTAATGGTTGGCTTATTTTATTGAAATATAGGATCAGGAATAGAAGCTGTAATAGATCAATTACTTTGATCATTAGCAGTCAGATATTTATCTAGAAACTACTCCAATAACTAAGTAACAACAAGCAACATTTGCTAGACAATAGCTGGGTTCAAAACACTTTACGTATGTTTCCTTATTTATGTGATATATATCAATTTTACAGTTTAAAATTACTTTGGAGTTTGAACTGTACAAAACTCACGTAACATCTCAAGTGATCCTCAGAGTATGTGTTAATATACTTTTGTGACAATTAAAAAAAGCTTAAAACTAATTTCTTCGTTAATGAAATTTGCAAGCAGACAAATAATTTTAGAATTCTGTACCTTTCAAAAGATATTTTCATTATGAATCTAACTTTTAGGTGTCAGAATCATTTAAAACTCATTGTATTTAAACCGATTTATATTATTCAGGTTAAATAATGACTTGATATCAGTACCAGCTATAACCAGCTTTCTTGTTTTGTTTTGTTTTGATTTTCAGCATCAGAAAGTTAGAGAAATAAAACTCAAAAAAATTCTTTAAGTTTTAAAAAAATCTTGATTCTCTTTTCTCATCAGTGCCCATGTGTGAACTCCCCACACATCAACGGCGGCAAAGTCTCCCACAAATAGGCTGACATGAATGTGTGTCCAGAACTTGGGCTTTGTGGTTCAGACAGCCTAACAATATTCTCAAAGAACTGGAAACTGTTTACATTTCGAGTACATGAAAATGTGTGTGTGTGTGTGTGTGCGCGTTTTAAATTTTTGGATTTTATTTGCAGTATCAATATGCAAATTTATTTATTATAAATTGAATCTCATTGAAATGAAAATGAAAAGGCAATACTACTTCTTTAACATGGTTCACTAACCCTGTTCACACCGAGTACTGACGCTCAGTAGGAGTTTGCCAACAGCAGTTCAACTCAACCCTTGATGATTATGGAGGATTTAATTATAACTGAAAATGTAAAAAAAAAAATAAAAAATAAAGACAAAATCTAATCCAAAAATCAATTTTGCATAGAATTTAATAACAGATAAAAGCTCAAAATTCTATAACTAACAAATGAAAAATATCAGCACTAGGAAATAAGACTTTCGTTCCCAGCATCAATCCCACACCTGTGTAGATGCTTCCTGACCTGGCTTCTTTCATCCACTTCATGACAAAGGAATTGGTCTCACACTGAGGCATGGCAAATACATTATGAAATAAAGGCAGGCATTATAAACAATATAAACCATGTGAGATAAAGGGGAAAACAGGGCTGCAAACAGGCACAGTTTCTTCCTCTCTTGCATTAAAGCAGAGATTTCCCACATCTGCAGTCTCTAGTTTTTAGATTCCTCATCTTGGGCCTGCTGTGAAATGTATGAGACATAGCCTTCAGTGGTCACCCACAAAGTTAAAATAGCTCAGTAATGGTCTATCTCTCGGATGGTTCTTCTGTATCTGCCATCACACCAACAGAAAAATCTCAGGACAGAGTAAGTGAAGTTTCCTTGTTTGGCTTGAATGCCTGTAGGAGGGGTTCATGAGGGTGGGCCTGCTCTCTGTTTTATACATAACATAAACCTCTTGATTCATTACAGTAAAAAGTTAGCATATATTATTTAAAGTGTGGTGTATGTTTCTATTTTCTTGATGCAATAATTCATTATCTGAGAAAGTTGATTAGTTGTTTTTAAAAAAATGGACAGTGGGAGTTTGGGATTGGCAGATGCAAACTGGTATATATAGAATGGATAAACAACAACTTCCTACTGTATAGCACAGGGAACTAGATTCAATATCTTGTGATAAACCATAATGGCAAAGAATATGAAAAAGAATGCATATGTATGTATAGCTGAGTCACTTCACTGTACAGCAGAAATTCATACAACATTGAAATTCAACTTTACTTCAATAAAAAAAAATTAAATGGACAGTGATAAAATATGGAGGTTTATGAAATGGTGTCACTTAAAGAAAAAAGCCACTGCCAAAATTTGAAAGGAGGGATTTCCAAATTGCAGGTGTGTCCTACATATTGAACTCAGTTTTCCCATTAGGACTCCATTAAGATTTTGTTGGGAAGGAACAACTTGATGGTTCCCCAGCCAGGCCCCCTTACTAGGTTCTACTGCAAATAAACAAACAATCCCCTCCCCAATGTCCTGCTGTCCCCCGGGGAGGGGCCGGGGCCCATGTGCCTGGGCAGCTGACTCATCACTTGGGGTCATACTAGTAATAATGTAACTGTATTATGGTGCTGGACTGAGGGGAGCAGCAGATCATTTGCTTGAAAACATGACCTTTTAATTTAAACAAAAGGCTTGGAAAAATAAAAGTGGGTCTTAAATGTAGTTTAATCAGTCAGGCGAGAGATGTCTAATGAAGCTGCCAGACAGATTTGTAGCCAGGCTGTCACTTCGGCCATCATGTTTACAGCTACGGGAGTGAGATTAGCTCTGTGTGAAGGCGCAAATTTGGTCAAAATTTCTTGTGTCTGGGATGGCTGTAAATTTTAAGAATTTGACAAATTATTTTGTTGCCGTGATGACGGTTTAGAAAACCTGACATGTGAGAATTTAGTTCCTTGAGAGCTCCCTTCTTTCCACTGGCCCCAGAGCACTATATCAATGCAACAAAGGTAGCAACCTTTGTAAAAAAAAAAATATATATATATAGATATAGATATAGATATAGATATAGATATATAGATATAGATATATAAAATCTCTATATATAGAGAGAATATGTGTGTGCATATATCTATATATCTATAGCTATATCTATATATACTGAAACATTGGTAAATGGATTTTCTTCATATGTTATTTCATCCAATACTATCAAGAAAAAATTGCCATTGTGGCCTGTTCTTCAGCTAAAAGTTCTTTCCAAAGATTTTTCAATTGAGGAAAAAGTTTCTCATGTGCCAGTGTGACCATATCATGTCATAGTTATTAATTAGTTCATCTACAATTTGAATTTCCATTGCATTGGGCCTTTTGCCATCAGGGAAGATTTGAGTATAAGTTTCGAAATATGTCTGTTGGATATATTTGCTAAATACTGGGGAATTTCAGTAAGTCAGTATTCTGCTGCACTAGTATTCTTTCTTAGCACTGTTAGACATGCCAAATCTTAATTCCCTTTTGAAATAAATCTTCACTGAGAGTTTAGTTGAAGACATGTAATATAAACTTTTTTATTATTGTTTTTCAGTGATTTTTTTTAATGGAAAATTACAGGAAAGGTAATTATCACCCTGGAAAAAAATAATGGTTGAGTTGTTAAAAATTCGTTGTATTTATTTGCTGAAAACGTCATGCATTTGTGCATAAACACTAGTATTATCCACTTTGCTTCCCGTTAATAATCTAGGGAAGCCTCAGCTTAATCTCTTACTCATTTCATGCCAAAAGCACAAATGTATTGCTTTTGTTTTACTACATGTTTCATTCCATCTGTTGGAAGCCTAGTAAGTCAATATTTATCACATTTATAAATTATAATTGTGACTAGGGGGGAAAAAATCACATGGGGGAAAATACATGCACATCATTTTTTCTTGACTGTTTTAAAGTTTTAAAGTGTTGTCTCTGTGATGTTAATTTATCTCTGTTGAGCTAAAATAATGCCACTTGCATGATTTTTCATTAAAAAAATTTTTTTTAACTACATGTTTTTCATTTCCCCTCAACCTCTCTATAATTTCCTTGTCATGATGATCATTTTCCTTTCACTGTTGCTTTCTATGGAAGCCCCAGGAAAGAGTTCCTAAAAATTAAATTTCATGCTTGCATGTGTTTCTGTGATCTGCAGCGTGTATGATCTCTGAGTGGAAAACTTCTCTAAAAATAAATGGATTACCCTTTTTACTACACTGTCTGATGTCTCTTCAACAGATAGCACTGCTTCCTGTGATCTCTAACCCACCACAATTGAAATGACAAGCGTTGAAATGGGAGCCTCACGGTGGCGCCCTCTACCTTTGCCGGCCTCTTCTGCAGCAGGGAACGAGTGGTTCACGCAGCAGAGCTCCGGTTCTCAAACTTGAATAATGCCAGGACCCCTTTTAAAAGCATAGAATTGTCTTCACACACCCCACAATACATCAGCGGATCCACTTTGGGAAACACTGACTTAAAAATGAGGATCTTTTTCTACATCAGTGTATTTCAATTGAGAATTATAACTGCAAAGAAAGGTTCTGTCTTTTTTTTTTTTATAATTTATGTTAACCCTCTTATTTATTTATTTATTGGCTGCGTTAGGTCTTCGTTGCAGCTTCTCTCGTTGGGGAGCATGGACTCTAGGTGTGCAGGCTTCAGTAGTTGTGGCACTCCAGTTCAGTAGTTGTGGCTTGCAGGCTCAGTAATTGTGGCTCATGGGCTTAGTTGCTCCACGGCATGTGGGATCTTCCCGGCCCACGGCTTGAACCCATGTCCCTTGCATTGGCAGGTGGATTCTTAACCACTGCACCACCAGGGAAGCCCAAAAAGTTCTGTCTTGATAACTGCTAAAAGGTTGATTTTTAAAATCTTTATTCTGTTATTGAGATACAACGATTAAAAATATTTTCAACATCCTAAAAGTCACAGATTCCTGAAAACATGTCCATGGGCCACCATTTGAAAACCTACTTTTCCTTTTACAAGGTCATGCATCACTTGCTGGCAGAAGACGGGCATTTGACCTTTTATAAACTGCTCTGTAAATATCATCACTGCTTAGTTTGTGCAAGACTAATGTGTTTCCACTAACAAAACTGTCTTTCCAGGGTTGCTGCTTCTTAGAATAATGCTTGTTTTCCTAGTGTGCTTTCTATTGCTGGTGTTTTTTTTAAAGGCAACTAAATTTGTCTAAGGGATTGCACTTTGAGGCAATCCAAGGAACTTTAATCAAGAACCAATGAGAGGGCCTCCCTGGTGGCGCAGTGGTTGAGAGTCCGCCTGCCGATGCAGGGGATACGGGTTCGTGCCCCGGTCTGGGAGGATCCCATATGCCGCGGAGCGGCTGGGCCCGTGAGCCATGGCTGCTGAGCCTGCGCGTCCGGAGCCTGTGCTCCGCAACGGGAGGGGCCACAACAGTGAGAGGCCCGCGTACCACAAAAAAAAAAAAAAAAAAAAAAAAAAAAAAAAAAAGAACCAATGAGAAAGCCAAAGCACCTAATGGGGCAAAAAAAAAAAAAAAAAAAAAAGAAGATAAAATAGCTTGGTCAGTATCAAAAATTTTGATACTTGTTCAGTATCAAAAAATACTGACCAAGTAGATTTTTTGATATTTTAACTAGAGAATCAACTCTATTTGTTTCTAAAACATTTTTAAGCAAAAGTTAAAAATAAGTTAAGTATTTTTTATGGGATAACAGCTTCTATATTAAGTAATATCGACAAAAAATAGTTGACTTTTCTCTCCTCCTAGCAATCAACAAGTTGGACTTTCTTACACCAGAATAAATGATGCCACTAAAGGATCTATTCTCTCAAAAAGGGTGAATTATAAGGGAAAGGTGAAGAGATGAATATTAGAACATTGATATCCCCATAACCTAACTCATCTGTTCTTGTTTGTAACCGAAGAAGGAGACAAACCAACTAATAGTCCTACTAATAAATGAACTTTGAACCAAAGTCTTTGTCCAGGAAAATTGAGCCAAATTGCTCAAAGGTATTAGGGTCTCCTTGAGTCCTTTACAGTTCTTGGAATTCTAATTCACCACAGGTGAGGCTAACACTGTTGTCTACCTCTGAGCCAATTCAAACACCTCAAAAACAAATACATATTGTGACTCATGTGCCACCGTGGGAATGTACCATGAAACCAACAGAAAGAAAAATAATAAACATGTCATACAGTAAGCACACACTATGATGTGTATCTTCAGGTTTTCAATAGCTGAGCTTTATTACAATAACCACAACATGAACAGTTTTGGGAAACAGAACAATAAGGTCAACATGGAGGCCAAAAGAATCCATCACTCAAATGGTCTTCTTTTCAAAACATAGCTATCTGTGTGAGGCTAGAGTTAAGAACTTGGCACCGGAAGACTGTTCATCTTAGTAGCTTCAAAGATAAAAATTACGCTATTCAGTCTGGATTGAAACTCATTTTGATAGGTCAAAGAAGTTTAGTAAGTAAATCTTCGTTATAAATCCTAGGAAGATCATATTTTAATTAACCTGGTATTTAATCAGGCTGTATGTTATAGATGACCACAAGTAATCTGTCATAAAAGCCTAAAAATTAGGAGCCTCATTTCCTAAGAGGCTCAATATGCCCCTTAAGTAAGAATAGATAGTGCTTCTTTTATGTGATTATTATTTGCTGGACTTAAAATACTGCACCAAAAAATACATTAAAGTTTTTATATAAAATTACAATTATCTCCTCAATTTACCACAGTGTTATTCCTAATTTTAAATATCCAGCAATTCTCAAAAAAAAAAAAATTAACCCCTTAGCCATTTCTTTTAGTTTAAAAATATAATGCCATTGGGCTACTAGTATTTTATTAAACCAGAATGTGTTAGCTGAAGATAGATATTTTGTTTTGTCTTATCATGTATCCTCAGCACCTAGATCAGCACCTGACATATAGTAGGTGCTCCATAAATATTTGTTGAATGAATGAATGAATTCTATGCTAAGCTGATAAAAGGCGTATATTTTAGTTGTATAATTATGTGAAGGCTATAATTATGGTTATCACAGTAAAAACAGAGCTTGCCGTTTGGTGTTTGTATTCCCCTAAATATGACCAGGGAGTCCCTAGCCCTTTTTAATATTGTTGCATGTAACAGAAAAACGGATTCTTCCGTGCCTTGGAAAATTTTGTGCTTCCAAAAAGGATCTTACTGAAATGAATGCTCATCAGGGAAATGTCTATTTTTAGGGAAATCTTAAGGAATCCATTTAGTTTTTATGATTGTTGCTTTGGATCCTTCCCATAATATACATGTTTGCATGTGAAATTGGGAACATGGGTCTGCCTATGATCTACAGAAATAAAGTGCTGTATGTATGTGATGTGAAAGAGCTCCAGCTTGGATATGATGTATTATCTACATAACATTAGCCTTTAGGTATATGTGGCAGTGTGCTGGCAAAAAGTAAAGTCTCTACAAGACTTCTAGGGTAGAATCATCTTAATTATTTTAGAAATTCATTCTATTACAAAATCTTAGCCCTCAAGTATTTCTAATTTTTCATTTTTCTGTCAAGTAGAAAAGCACATATACTAGGGGCAAAAGAATTATTGTCAGTGCTTAAAATATTTGACAGTGCAGTCCAGGCAGAGGAGAGATACTTCACTGACAAGTATTTTTAAGCATCCACTGTGCCCAGACTTGTGCAAGGCACTTTGGGAATTCAAAAGAGAGGAAAATAAAGGAGCTGACTTAAGGGACCTGTAGTCAATTGAAGAAGTGAAGCACACGTGCATGTGTGTGTGCACGCACAGACACACACACAAATTAATAAGAGAATAATTAAAAACAACACATGAATAATAATAATTGCAAGATGGCAAGATTAAAAGCTTATATAGAAATCCATGAGTACAAAGTGCCTTCTAAGAGTGGGATTCGTCAGGAAAAGCCCTCTGAAGTAGTGGGATTTGAGCAGAGCTTGTTAAAAGCAATATTTTATGTTGCCTTTTATTCAACAAATGTTTGTGAAATGTCTCTGTGGGCTGGGTCCTGGGTCTGTGAACATCTTGGATGGCAGGATGAACGAGACAAGGTCATATTCCCAAGGCTTACTGTTCATTTTGATCGCACTTCATACGGTGTTCTGTACTGTATTAGAATTTTTTCTTGATGGTTTCTAGATCTAGGGACTGATGTTGACTTTCTGGTCACTGCAAGAGCAGGGAGAATTAAAAGAGTAATAAAGTCTGTTACCTAAGGTGTATCATCAGAGCTAATGTAGAAAGGACACCCCAAAATTCTGTACCAAAAGGAGCACAATGAATGTCTCAAGCCCATGTGGACTTCTTAAAATCATCCAGCAGTTTGGCCTGTTCTGTCAAAAAGTATTCGGGTTAGCAGTTTGCCATTTTGCTTACGAAAGAGTTGCTTTATTGAACTTTTCATTTAGCAGGGTTGTTATTATAGAGACACAAATTTAAAGGTTCCCTTCAAATTTCCACTGATGTTTTCAATCTCTTATACTTATGATACTGTCTTAAAAGATTAAAATTTTTCTTTTTCGTGGAGGAAGGTTTCTTATAGCTTTTCTAACTGCCACATTTTTTAAATGAAAATTGACTGTGAAACTGGCCTCTCCGCCTTTGTGAATCCCTGTGTTCTAGCTGCCACATCGTCTCTGAGCCTCCCTCTCTATATTTTCTGGCTCCTTTCCCTCACACCCTCCCTAACTGCTGCCCCCTCACCCTTCTGGTCTTTATGGTTGCGTCCAAATGTTGCCATCTCCTAAAGGTCTTTACCTAGTGCTCCTGGTACATCTATCTTGTATTTCCAAAAACCCACACTTCGTCATTCCACATCTCAAAATCAGCGTAGCCAGTGTGCAATTTATCATCTTCTCTCCTGAACATGGTTTCTTTCCTACTCATCCCATCTTTGTCAGTGTTCCCTTTCCCAACCTCCCAGCAGAGGGGCACCACGCTTTCCTGGTTTTACTCCCGCTTTTCCGACACTTCTTTCTCAGTCTCTTTTGTGGCTTCCCTTCTGCCACTTACTCCCTGAACATGAGTGGTTGCCAGGGTTCTGTCCGGTTTCTCCTCCCTTGTCACCCCACAGTGTTTCCCTCGGTGAGCTCTACCAAACCTATATCTCCAGCCCAGACCCACACCTCAAAGCGTGCAGAATGATATCCATCACTTCTCCCCAGTGCAACCCTCTCCTCACACACCACACGTACCTTCTGTGTTCAGTGAGTGTGACCCCACGCACCTGGCCGTCCATGACTGAAATCTGGGGCTCACCCTCGACTCTTTCCACACTCAGTCAGTCCTCTTCATTCGACCTCCTTAACATCTCAGGAGCATTTCCTCTTATTTCCACCCCTATTTTACCTTCCCACAGACCTTCATCAGTTCTTATCTGGATTTCTAGCACACCATCTTAGTTAATACTCATAACAGTCCCCTTTTCCAGAAGAAAAAACTGAAGCTTTGTTATATTAAGTATCTGGTGCTTGTGATGACAACTGTTGGTACCAGGATTTGAACCACAAATTATATTTTGCTACTCAAAGTGTAGTCTATTCTCTTGCTACCCAAAGTGTGGTCCAGAGAACCACAGCATTGCATCATCTGGGACCTTGCTAGAATGCCAAATCTCAGAGCCAAAGATTCTGCATCAGAATCTGCCTTTAACTACATGCCTGGGTGATCCATGGAAGCCCTGCTTATGAAGCCCTACTGGAGGCCAGCTTCTGAGAGTGATGTGTAGGTGTGGATAATTAAACCCAATGCTTGCCTTCATGTCCCTATTCTTTAATTCCCTCTCAAATTGACTTATCTGTGGTTTGAGGCGATAATTTTTCTTTTAAGACAGAAGCACTTCTAACCAATGGCAATGCATCTTTCTAACACAGCTCAAGGAGCTTTGGGGACACATGAAAAGAGAAGTGGGGATCTGGCATCACAGCTGTGTGACTGGAGAATATCTGCTCACTCTGGGATGCTAGCTCCATGCTTGGCACAGTCTTCTACGTATTTGAACAGGAAAAGGTATGCATCAAGGTATTTCTGAGAGCCTCACTAATGTGGAGGGAAAATATTGTCCCTCCCACCATTTTTTTGCGCTGCCTGATCGCTGAGTCATACTCATTTATAGTCATGACAAACAGAGGTGGAGAATAACGAAAGCTCCAGTGCGCAGAGAGTAGATGTAATCACAAGACCCAAGAATTCCTAGCTCTTATTCCCTGGCTCTAGCCATGGGACCACACACGTGAAATCATCTTTTGTACTGATTATTGAGTCCTCCTTTACAAAAACCTTGCCCTGGGAACCCTTGTCTCCATTTCTGAGGCTGTGCACATGGAAGTCATGAATGCCACCTCGTCTGCTCGTGGAGGGGAGATTTGCTTTCTGTATTTGCACTGACATCTATAGCCTGTGTTACTCTTCTTTGATGCCTCGGAACTATATCCAAAGACGGCTATTGTCTTACTGCTTATATAAGAAAATCCTTATCTTGGCTTTAGAATCAACACAGAGTGTTAATGGCAATATTGATGAGGCTGGGGAGAGAACCAGAGTCTGGGGAAAATGTGAATGAATTTCTTTTTTTAAAAGGCAGACTTAGTGGAAATTTATAGCACTGAATCCAATCCCATTAAAACGGGTTGTAAAAAAAATAAAGTTTCCATGCTGCTAAGCTGCTTTTATGTGGCAGTGGCATCTCGGCAGGCAGCGTATCTGTTTGTGATGCTTCGGTTCCAAATCAAGCTGGTGCAAAGGTAGTCCTCAGATCTGCTGTCTTCACTTAGGAGTCTTGCGAGAGAAACACCCGCCAACTCAATCTCTCTCTGACTAAGAGACACTGGAGCCCTCAGATGGGGAAAAAGGAAAAGTTTAATCAAGCACAGTTTCATAAATACCTGTGACTCATTGTGAGCCCACACTGCAGAAAACTGACAGCAGGAACACATGATGCTGACCTAGTTTGCCAGAACAAAGACAGGATTTACTTTTTTGGTTGTTGTGAATTTCTCTTCTTTATTAAGGGAGAGGAATTTAATGGACATTAGTTCTTAAGGAAACCAGAGGCAGATAAGGGAGGGAGGAGCTGGATCTCCTTTATACTCTGTCTTCCTTGCCTGGCCCGGCCACCAGGCCTCAGCTGCAACCTTCAGAACCCTTCTCTGTCCACTGAAGTGGCAGACTTCTTTAACCTTTGACCTAAATTGTGTTTGAACCTTCATCTTGAGGAAGCAAAGATTTGAACATTAAGCCACTGAAGACTTCAAAAGCCCCTGGATTTATGTCCTGTTCTTTAGCAAGAATCCCAATACCCTTGTCTTTGACCAGCAAATAAGGTGGAACCTGCTCATCCCGGTTCTAGTAGTGATATGCTTGGTGAAGAATTACCATCAGGAGGGGGTATTTATTTTCCTTCTTTGTTCATTTGGTTTCTAATTTCTGATCACAGAATAAATGGGAACTTAGCCTAAGCAAGACTTTCATTTCTGCCTCCCTGAGAGAACCGATAGGCACTTAAACATTGTCGTGTTAGTATTTTAGGATCCAGATTTAGAAAGTCCAGAAGTTAAAATATCACAGAGTCTCTTTAGAACAGGTTGCATTTAAAATGACAATGGCTGTTTTAATGGATTGCCCTCTATATTCCCCACGAAATTCATGGGAGATTTGCACTTAAACATAAGCACACCCAGATGAAGATATGCCTCAAAGAGAATATCAGAAGGGCAAAGTAAGTCTGAGAGGATTAACAGCAGAATAAAACCCAAATTAAATCAAATAACCAAAGAAAAATTAGTAGAAGAACAAGAAAGGTTTTAATGTTTGTAAAAGGGAAATGCCAACCTCAGTGCGTTGAAAAAGGAGGGATATCCTTTAAACCAAAGTCCAAAACTAACTCTGATTTATATTTGTAACTCTTCTGACTTGCTCTTTAAAAAAATAATTTACATTAGTTTTATTTGTCCTGTCAGTTAAAGTAACTGAGGCTGCCAAAACACTGTCATTTCTTATAACTGATTACTCCCCCCTTCCCGTGGCTGTCATATGTGTCTCAAGTGCATTTGTCTTTGGAATGTTGTTCCTTTATTGCCTTTTGTGGGACCTGTCTTACTTTGGCATTTTTACTGTGGTAGACACATTGCTATATTACAGTAGGCCAAAGGTCGTCCACACAGCCATCAATTCTAAGAATGATTTTTTGGTTAATAAAACTAATTTTCTTAGCTGAGGGCCACTTGCTGTGAGAAGGATTTATATCTGCCAGATCATATTTTGTAGAAAGTGGTAGAATGCCAATCATTAAACTATTATTTATGATGTTCTAATAGTTTGTCAAAAACCAAATTTTTTTTTTTTTTTTTTTTTTTTTTTTTTTGTGGTACGCGGGCCTCTCACTGCTGTGGCCTCTCCCGCCGCGGAGCACAGGCTCCGGACGCGCAGGCCCAGCGGCCACGGCTCACGGGCCCAGCCGCTCCGCGGCATGCGGTATCCTCCCAGACCGGGGCACGAACCCGTGTCCCCTGCATCGGCAGGCGGACTCCCAACCACTGCACCACCAGGGAAGCCCTTCTTTTTTTTAAGATGTGGATTTTAAGTACAATTTGAAATTTGAGGTTATGTGTGAAGTGACATGATGAAGCAAATATGTGTTCTGGAAGAATGTTTAACAAGTATTGTTTTCCTTCTGGCTCAGAAAGTACCTAGACAGAGAGAACAGAGGTGAAGTGCTAATTAAGAACCAGGATTTGGAGCCACAGAAATGTGGAATAGAAAACTGTCTTAGCCATAGGCACTGATCTTAGACAAGTTAATTAACTTCCCTCAGCCGAGGTGTTTTCATCTGTAAAATGGGCATGACAATAGTACCTGCCTCCTAAATTTATTTAGAGGATGAAATAGAATATGCACAAAAAGTGCTTGACCCTGTAAATTGTATCAGTCCAGCTAGGCTGCTTATACTGCATAACAAACAGCCCCATGTTCTCACGGGCTTGAAACAACTAAGTATTTCTAATTTATGCTACATGCCCACTGTTGGTTGGTGAGGTGGGGGCTCTGCTCATGATAGCCATTCAGGGGTCCACGTGATGGAGCAGCCACCATCTTGGACTTTGTTGGTCACATGCAGAGGGCAAAAGAGCTCTAAGGGTTTCATGGCAGCATTAAAAGACTCAGTCTAGAAGTGACACACCTCTCATCAAATTCCTTGGTCAGTATCAGTCATATGACCTCACCTTCTCACAAAGGGGCCAGGAAGGAATATGCTCAGGAGGCAGAGAGCTGGAAATATTTGGAGAACAGCACTAATGGCAACCACAAAATGTTTTACATACATATATGTGTACACAAAAGTATACATGTATTGTGTTTGTGTGTGTGCATGTGTGTAGAGAGAGAGTGAGCACCCAATTCTCTTTTTCTACAGGTGAAGCAGGGAGAGTTACTCCAGGAGATCAGTATCCAATTAAGGCACCATAATCATCCGGGGTCACCAGACAAGCCGCAGGTGAGAGGGTCCACCCTACAGAACACCCCAGGCAATCTAAGGAAAGGAGTGGAATCAAAAGGGTACAATGGGGGCTTCCCTGGTGGCGCAGTGGTTGAGAGTCCGCCTGCCAATGCAGGGGACACGGGTTCGTGCCATGGTCCGGGAGGATCCCACATACTGCGGAGCGGCTGGGCCTGTGAGCCATGGCCGCTGGGCCTGCGCGTCCAGAGCCTGTGCTCCGCAGCGGGAGAGGCCGCAGCAGTGAGAGGCCTGTGTACCACAAAAAAAAAAAAAAAAAAAAAAGGGCACAATGCATCTGGGCCCATTTTCAAGGAGAGTTTCCCTAATTCTACAGAGAAGATGCCCTTCCACCATTTCTGCTAGATATTTGGAGGAACAGTTTTATGTGAAACAATCTTTTCTCTCAGTAAGTCTATGCGGCACACATAAAATAACTAGCAAGAAAGAGAAAAATTTATATGGGTGACCTTACCCATCGGCCAAAAGGCCCCTACAGTGGCAGCTGTTGGGTAATGGGACACTCAACTGCAGTCAGGGGGCTGAGGCAAAACCCCCTTGCCTGGGGGGTGACACTGGGCAAGTCACTTCAGCTCTTAGATCCTCCGCGTCCTCACATGAGAAGCAAGGATAAGTCCTGTTCAGCAGGAAGTTAGAGTCATAGAGCGCAGATGCGCTGACGGTGAGAACTTCGGAAGCACATTGTAGAGCCACAGACACACAGGAGACATCAGTGGTCTTCCTCCATTCATTCATTCATTCATTCAATTTATCCCTCAGGGATCCCAGATTCTTCCTCTCTGTGCTCTTTAGAAAATAAACATTCCTCTCGGTTCTATTCATAAAATCATTTTCAGAAGCAGAGTTTCACAAATGAGCTCTGCCCTGGTTGGTGGTGATATGCACAGTGGGGTAAAATGCCAAGGGCCTCACCAGCAGGCTCTGGGGAGAAGCTATACGAGTATTCCTGGGCTCTTCCCCATGGGTCAGAGTTGCATTCCTGACACAGCCGGTGGGACAGAACCTGTCAGGGAGGCCTTGGCTAAGTGGCAAGTCTCCAACCTAAGAACCTGCTGCGCTGCCCTTCCTGGGTCTGAGCCGCTCCCAACACAGCCACTTCCCCCCTGAGGCCCGAGGGCCTCCTAGAACTGGGCACTTGGCAGAAAGAACCTTGGGCTGGCAGTTGGCAAGACCTGGGTTCTGGTCCTGCCTCGGCTGCTGAGAGACCTTGTTCAGCCCACTTAACCTCCCTGGTCCTCAGTTTCTTTTGTGCAAAATGTGGGATCTGTATTCTCTTGGTGGTATTCAAATTTGTTTCCCTCATCTTCAGAGCCAAGGGAAATTCTGTAGTCCTCAAGATAAAACAGCAGAGCTGCTCCTTCTGACTTTATACATGTTCTCACTCTGCAAACCTTCCTCAGCTCCCTGTGTCCTTCCCATTGGCTTCTGGTGCCTGAAAGCCTAAGAACACCCCCCTCTTTTTTTTTTTTTTTTTTTTTTTTGCAGTACACAGGAAGGAATGAGAGAACAAGTGAATATATGAAACTGACTTAAATCTTGCAAAATTGGATTAAGTGAGAACAGGTGGGAAGAATGACAGATGAGGCTGGGAGGGGCTATGGGGTGACATAGAAGAGTTTAGACTTTTACCTTGAGAAAATGGAAAGCTAATGAAGGATTTCTCTACTTAGTAGGGAAATGACATAATCATATTAGCAATTTTGGTTAAATCAATTTGGAAATAGTTTAGGGAAAACATCACAAACTTAAATATTTACAAACCTTTGAGCAAAGGTGGTCAGAGGTAAGAAAACACATAGGAAAATTCTTCACATCCTTAAAGAAATGTGTTTCTGGGACTTCCAGTGGTCCTAACCAGTGGTTAGGACTCCGCGCTTCCACTGCACGGGGCATGGGTTGGATCCCTGGTTGGAGAGCTAAGATCCTGCATGCCACAAGGCACGGCCAAATATATATATATATATATATATATATATATATATATATATATATATATATATTTCCTCTCATTTTCTTGGCGACATATAGCCCTATTAAACTGTCTTTAATTTTTCCATTTTTAGTAGATACAATAAATGAATAAAAGAAACATTTACTTTTCTCTTAGCTATAAGAGTTACTAACAGTAAATACTTGGACGTGTGACAATGCTTTGACTACTCCACTGAGCACGTGGGGTGAGGGCTGCAGTGAACTCTGGTGAGCAGATCAGGCCCCATCTAAAGGGTGAGATCCCCACTCATCTCCAGGGGACTGTTCCCAGGCAAGCATGTAGGCCAGATTGAGACCTCTGCTTTTCCAAAGAAATCTTAAGATTTCAAATGTTAACATAAAAATATACTGATTTTAAATACTGACAAAAAAAAAAAAAAAAAAGCAAGCAGTTCAAACTACAATTGCCAGATAAGCAATGAATAATTTTTAGTACAAGTATAACCCAAATATTGCAAGAGGCATACTTATATTAAAATATGACGTGTTGTTTATCTGAAATCAAATTTAACTGGGAGTCAAAGAGACACACACACAGATCACATCAGGAGTGTGAGCTATCAGATGGTGCCCTGTGGTCCAGATCACAGAGGTTCTAGACTCTCTGGGGAGTGCCACCCTTTTGTAGCAAATAGTTCACATCATCATGCTTATTGTGCTGAAATAAAATTCATAGATGATACAACCTATCACACATAATGTATTTTTTAATTAACATAAGGCCTTAATTATAAGATTAAGAGGAAATAAAAAGAAAATTATTTCAATAGGCAATTGCTTTGGTAGCCCTAGTGACTGTCTGGTGAGACGTTTGAGAGTTGTATGGGACACATGGCTGCCCAGGTATCGCGGGGTGTCTAGCTTCCTTGTGTGACTGCCCCACAATCTTTGTGACAACAAAAATACCCCCTCAACATTTCTAAAATGCCCCTTGGTGGGATGCTGCCCCAAGGGATAAACACCAGTTAGAGACAGGATTGGCAGTAGGAGAGGGAAAGGCAGAGAAAGGCATATGAAGTTGGGAGGCCAATTAAGAAGTGACTGCTTTCATCTCAGGGATGAATGTCTGGGGAACCAGAAGGAAGTGAGGGAAAGGAAAGGAGGAAGTAAGTGGGACCATTCAAATAGGCAGGGAGTATGGGGTAGGAGTTTACTGTGGAATTAATGAATTCCATTTATTGAGGTTAAGATTTCTGTAGGAGACCTAAGAGGAACTGTCTTCTAGGTTGTTGAATCTGTGAGTGTGGTACACAGAGGTCTGGGCTGGAGGTAGAAATGTAGGAATGAGCAGTGCATTATCTATGCGTTCTGAAAGCCTTGGGACTGTATGAGATCCCTCACAGGCAGACTGTAGAATAAGAGGTGATGTGGTCCATAGACACAGCCCTGGAGAGCACTAACCTTTAGGAGATGTCCAGCCTCTACTGTGGAGGTATGAAGGAGTTTCCAGAAGGAAAGTGGGCAATCCAGGAGAAAATGGCATAATAGAGGCCATGGGAGGAGAAGTAAGAGGGGCCAACTCTGCAGAGAAAAGACTAATTCTATAGAGAGAAGTTCTACAGAGGCACAAACAAGATAAGAGTTGAACAATATCCAATTAGCAGATCCCTGGTGACCTGAGTGACATGCAGTTTCAGGCAGTGCTAGGTGTGAAAGCCTATTTAAAGGTGATAAGGAAATGCAGATAAGACATGCAGACCACTCTTGTAAGTGTCAAGGTTATGAAAGAGTATGAGAGCCTATTCAGCTTATAAGGCCCTTCTCATTTGAGGTCTCTGAAGTTTCCCTTACCTTCTGCATTCCTTAGGCTGCTTTTGCTGGTAAATAATAGAAAACTGAACTCAAACTTGCTTAAAATGTAAAATCCAACGGTGGCTTTAGGCTACTGAAAAAAATCCAGTGTGGACTTTAGGCATGGTTCAATCAGGGCTTTGGGTCCAATTCTCTGAGTTCTTTCCTTTGTGAGTTGGATTTGCCCTCAGACTGATTTCCTTATTTTATTTATTTATTTAACAAATATTTGTTGGGCACCTGCTGCATGCTAGACACTGTCCTAGGCTATTGGAATAGTAAACAAAACTGATAAAATATTCCTGCCCTTGTGGGGCATACATTCAAATGGGGGAAGACACATTTAAAAAAAAATGTATATATATATATAATATATATATATGCACACACACAGTTATAAATGTGTATATATGTATATACACACACATATGCAAATCATATAGCATGTTAAATGATGATGAAGTCTATGGAAAAAGAGGATCCCTCCAGCAGCTGCATTGAAAATAGACTGCAAGGGAGCAAGAGTGGAATCTGGAAAACCAGTGAGGGCCTCTTCTAGTAATCCAGGCAGATGACAGTGGTTGGACCAGGGTAGTGGCAAAGGTAATGAGACATAGTGGGATTCTGGAGAGAGAATGAATGTAGGGATAACAGAATTTCCTGACAGATTGGATGTGGAAGTTAATGGAAGAGTCAAGAATGACTCCCAGCTTTTTGTTGTAAGCCATTATCTGAGGCGGGAAAGGCTGTGGGTAGAGCAGGTATGGGGAGGAAGATCCAGGCTTGAGTTTTGGACATGTTGAATTTTAGAAGTCCACCAACATTCAGGTGTAGATGTTGAGTCGGCAGAGGGATCTGAGTCTGCATTTGGGAGAGGAGTCTAGACTGGTGAGACGTCTTTCAGCACTGTCAGCACACAGATAATATTTAAAGCCATAAGACTGGATGAATCACCAAGGAAGCAAGAGAAGGTAGAGAAGAGAAGACCAAAGACTGAACCATGGGGTCCTCAAAACCAAGAAGACTGGGAGAAGAGGGGAATGAGTGAAGGAGACTAAAGAGACTCATGATAGAAAGAAAATGGTAGGAAGGGTGGACTCGGAATGGACCAGTTTAGGTTCCTTGAACCAGTCTCTACCACCAATGAAGATAATAGAATCCATTTTTGAGCTAAACACTTGAAAAGGGTCTCAGATTGTGCTGAGTGGCTGGACACTTATGAAGACTCACCCCTGGAACCTAAGTGGGGGTCAATCTCTTACAGTCCCACCCAAAGGGAAAATTGAATATTGGGAAGCAACCAGTAAAGTGAATTTACCATCTTTCCACACATCCTCCAGGGGAAATTAATCATTTCTTCTCATGTGCCCTCAGAGACTTTCCTTCAGATGGATAGTGTTACACTTACTATTTTGTGACACAGCTGGCTGTCTATTCACCGATTTCTTCTCAGATTGTTAGCTCCTTGAAGAGAAGCTGTTACTCATCTTTGAACCCCAGGACCTAGTCCCGGTGAATATTTGTTGAAGTGAGTTAAATGTGAACACGTGAAAGTGTGTCAATTTTTGGTTTTTCGGTGGAGCCTCCTGGGTCATCTTAAGCCTTAAATTTAAAATGAAAAATTTTTAAAGGCTTAGAATAGTTTGATCCATCTGTTATATAAACACATAGACCGTCTTCTGGTTAAAAATTGCTTTTATGAAGTTATTTCTTAATAACTGTGGCTGCAAGAACAGTTAGTTCTTCAATAACTTTGAGACAGAGAAATCTGAAAGACCTCCTTGGTAAATGAACACACAGCTAATGGTTGAGAGTTCATGAAAGGTGCCTAAAGGACCTGTAAGGACCTATTAATTCATTATATATATATATATATATATATAAAATACTGGGACTTCCCTGGTGGTGACTGGTTAAGAATCTGCTTGCCAATGCAGGGGACACAGGTTCAATCCCTGGTCCAGGAAGATCCCACATGCCACGGAGCAACTAAGCCCATGTGCCACAGCTACTGAGCCCACGTGCCTAGAACCCATGCTCCACGACAAGAGAAGCCACCGCAATGAGGAGCCTGTGCACCACAACTAGAGAAAGCCTACGCACAGCAACGAAGACCCAATGCTGCCAAAAATAAATAAATTTATAATAAATAAATAAATAAATAAAATACTGTGTGCATATATATATATATATATATATATATATATATATATATATATATATATATAAGTTTACGAGTGTTGATTAAAACTCAAAGATAATATAGTTGGCCAAAACAGTCTAGTGCATCATGAAAGTAAAAGCCTTAGGAGGAAACCAAATAGACAGGCATGTGCTCTGCAGTTTAAGGCTTTTTCTCTATATGGTAATGATTTTTTTTGTTGGACGTGATTTGTCTCACAGCATCTCTCAGTCTGTACCGTGAAGGGTATTAGTACAAAGGTCTAGCTAATTCTGTGCTTGGCCACAAGTAAAGTAACCTGGACTTTCTTAGAAGAGAATAGAAAAGCCAAAATATTTTTCTGTCCAGTTTATGAGTGAAAAAAAAGAATACCAAAATGTAAACATCCAAAATATTATAAAGTGTATTATACCCGTGCACTCTATTATTTACTATATACTTTCTGGAAATATTTTCCATTGTTACCTCCTTCCATAGGCATATTAGGATATATTTGTCCACATGGGTATTTTCAGAAATTGAAGCACTAATTAACTTCTTTAAATTACAAGAGATTCCAAAGATTTATTTGTTTGCTTGTTTGATTTTACAAGATGATGGGAGGACCACTGAAACAGTCCTTTCGAATATTTGAAAACATTTGATAAAAAAAACACTTGATCCTTATCAAATAAACTGTCAGCATTTAAAATTTCCTTTTGAAGACAAATTCATTCAGTTCTTTTAAAAAGCATTGATTGTAAGAATGAAGAAACCGGTCACTGCCATGGAAGCTGCCAGCTCAACCTGCACAGGGTGCTTGACAGTTCTTGGATTATTAAGCAAGTCACTGATTTTGTTAGGCTAGACTCTCTTAGCAGTGAAATTAAAAAGACAACACATCTGAAAAACCAGATACTATAATGAATAAGACATTTGGTAAATAAGAGCAATTAAAAATCAAAAACAGTGGGACTTCCCTGGTGGCGCAGTGGTTAAGAATCCACCTGCCAATGCAGGGGACACGGGTTCGAGCCCTGGTCCGGGAAGATCCCACATGCCGCTGAGCAACTAAGCCTGTGTGCCACAACTACTGAGCCTGCGCTCTATAGCCCGTGAGCCACAACTACTGAAGCCCGCGCACCTAGAGACCGTGCTCCACAACAAGAGAAGCCACTGCAATGAGAAGCCCACGCACCACAATGAAGAGCAGCCCCCACTCACCATAACTAGAGAAAGCCTACCCACAGCAACGAAGACCCAGTGCAGCCATAAATAAATAAATAAATATATATATATATATATATATATATATATATATATATAATTATTTTTAAAAAATCAAAAACAGCACACATCTGAAAAAGCAAATAATAGAGCAGGTAAGAAACTTGGTAAATATGATCAAATAACGATGTTGTAAAATCTCAACCTGAATCAGTTTTCCAGTGATACGATTCTACATCAAGTGATTTTTCCCCCCTTTACTAGGTCTATCTAGATTTTTGAAAAACCAAGATAAACTCCAAAGGTCACAAAGAAGTTGCTCTCTTGACTGGTGTGAGGCTAGAAATGCAATGAGATGAGCATGCAGGTACTTTAAGAGGAGAGAGTTTGTGTTAGGGAGACATGGACCTTTCCTTAGCACAGCTCCCTCCTCCGTTTCTGAGGTGGGGACCCAGTGAAGTAGGAATGGGAAAGCAGAGTTCCAGTGGAGAGTGCGCAGGGCAGGGGCAATGGAGGACACGAGTTCTCCCATGAAGTGTTTTCCCGGTTTGGTGGTAGTGATGGTTTTATGTTGTTATTCCCTGTTCACTTGCAGAGCTCTCAGATCTCTTTGCTTGTGCCCTTGAAAATGGCATTAAATGATTCTGTAGGTGTGCATTTGAGAAAGCCAATGCAATGTCCTATTAATCCGCTGAGCTACTTCAGCAACTTGAAAATGATCAGAACGTGGTTGATGACCGCGTTGGCCAGTTTGCGAAAGCTTTACAGAAGGGCCGCGAAAATCACTCCATTTAAGGGATCTTCTCTTCTGTGGTCACCCAAACCTCTTCTGCCCAACAACTCAGCAGCCTCCCTGTGGCCATTGTAGCCATCCTTCCAGGACACAGGGTCATTTCAGGTGGTGATCATTGCCTTCTTCTCCCTACAGGGAGCAACTTCTCTTCATAAGGATTCTTTTTCCCAGCAAGCAAAAATGACCTGGAAATTTGATAGTGCCAGAGTTACAAACTATACTTTCTCAAGAGAGAAATATTATTTTATAGAAACTAGCTTTTATCCTGCTGAGAAACTGTACTATGCTGTAGGGATTGTCTCTTATTAGAGCCGTGAGAGCTGAGGGAAGCATGTAGAGCTATCTTCCCCACACCAAAAAGGCTGCTGGTATCATGTATGACCCTGAAAAGAAACTGCAGTATGACTTAGGGGGACAGCTGGGGGAAGACAGAAATGTCAACATAAGCCAGACCATTCCTCGTGCAGAGTGAGCTTGAATACTCTTAAACACACCAGGAGAAAAGTTCTCAAGGTTTTGAAACTCCTAGGTGATGGTGGAATTCTTGGCTAACTTCCTAGAGCATTATTAGGCATTATAAATGTCCTTCGAATCCATGCAGTCTCATAAGAACAAAAAAGTTGTTGTGGGGATTTTAGTATTTAATCTTCAGGGGTTCTAAAGCCTTTATTTTGCCATTTCTCAATAAAAACAAACCCTTATCATATAGAAGAGGGTAGAGAAGACAGGGAAGTAATTTTTCTTTCTTGAGGGGGAAGTAATTTTATAACAAAAAAGATAATCAACTCATTAAATAATATTCACTGAGCACTTCTGTGTACCAGGCACCACAGAGGGGATGGGGTTATGCAGTGACTCTGCAGGCACGGTCCCTGCCCTCATGACTCTTACACTCTAGTGGGCAGGACAGGTACAGAGCAAGTGTGACAAGCTAGTCATGCCTAACGAAAAATGAGGTTAGGATTGACAGTCTCCCAACTCAGAGGGAACTAAGGGCATCTCCTTGTAGGATTTGGACGTCCAGTCTACTAGAGAGAACGCAACCTTAAAAATGCTCATGATTCCTTTCTTTTTCTTCTTCACTAAGCTGTCCTTTGTACATGCAGAACCATGTCCATGGAGGACCCTTATTCTTTCTTAGAGACTCTGAAGGTCTCAGTTATTCTTATGCAACACCTTATGAGAACACGTGCTGTGTCTTATAGGGGTTGTTATGTTTTCTTTTTTGGCTTTTCACATATATTTTCTCTCACAGCACCTTCTCACAACCTGTTTTACTCTGTGATTTTCCTTACCATTTTCAAAACCCTATGTACATCTATGTTAAACTAAGGTTAAACTAAGAATTCTCAAATATCTATTTGTCCCAGTCAGAGATATAAGATCTTACTTTCTAAAGAACAAAGATGCTCACATTTGCAAACTTGAACAATGTCCATTCATACCAAACTATGAGCAGAAATATTTTTTCTTCACCTGAAAGTCTGTGCTAATAATTTTAGCATTTTATTTTCTAATTTTAATGATGGATATTTTCAAATATACACCAAAGTGAAGAGGATAATCTATTGAACCCCAGGGTATGCCTCATTTAAGCTTCAAAAATTTTGTAAGTTTTATTTTATCAGTATAGCTTCCCCATCACACACAGATTTCTTTTTTAAAAACTTCTGGAGTATTTAAAATCAAATTTCAGACATTATATAATGTCACTCACAAATACCTCAGTATTCCTATCTAACAGATAACGATTTTTTTTTTTTTTTTTTTTTTTTTTTACAGTACGCGGGCCTCTCACTGTTGTGGCCTCTCCCGTTGCAGAGCACAGGCTCCGGACGCGCAGGCTCAGCGACCATGGCTCACGGGCCCAGCCGCTCCGCAGCATGTGGGATCTTCCCGGACCGGGGCATGAACCCGTGTCTCCTGCAGCGGCAGGCGGACTCCAAACCACTGCGCCACCAGGGAAGCCCCAGTTTTTATTTACTTCTAATTTTGTGTGTTCTATGAGTAGTCTACCTTTCAAAAAGTTTTAAAAAGTTTTCTTTGTAGTCAAATACACTATCAATTTCTCCATGTTTTATAGTCATACAAAAATGCACACTCTGAATTGGTAGGAAACAAGGTACATATAATTTTTTTAAATAAATTTATTTATTTATTTTATTTTTGGCTGCATTGGGTCTTCGTTGCTGCATGCAGGCCTTCTCTAGTTGCGGTGAGTGGGGGCTACTCTTCGTTGCAGTGCATGGGCTTCTCATCGCGGTGGCTCCTCTTGTTGCGGAGCACAGGCTCTAGGCGCACGGGCTTCAGTAGTTGCGGTGCGTGGGCTCAGTAGTTGTGGCTCATAGGCTCTAGAGCACAGGCTCAGTACTTGTGGTGCATGGGCTTAGTTGCTCCGTGGCATGTGGGATCTTCCTGGACCAGGGCTCAAACCCATGTGCCCTGCATTGGCAGGCGGATTCTTAACCACTGCGCCACCAGGGAAGTCCCCATATAATTTTATTACATCTACTTTATTGCCTTTATTAGTCAATTTCTCTATGTCCTTATTCTTTTGTGTACTGAATCTTTCTGCTTCAAAAGAGATATTTTTAAATTGCAACTGTAACAATGTAATATTATTCAATCTTAAAAAGAAGGAAATTCTGACACAAGCTACAGCATGGATGAACCATGAAGTCATTATATTGAATGAAATTAGTCAACCAAAAAAGACAAATATTGTATGATCCCACTTATATGAGGTACCTAGAACAAATTCATAAAGAAGGAATGTAGAATTGTAAGAGGAGAAGGGAATGGAGAATTATTTTTTAATAGTATAGTGTTTTAGTTTTGTAAGATGAATAGAATTCTGGAAATTATTTGTATAGCAATGTGAATGTACTTAACACTACTGAACTATATACTTTAAAATGGTTAAAATAGTAAATTTTATGTTATGTGTATTTTACCACAACTTTTAAAATGTTTTAATTAAAAATAAAATAATGGCATGGGGAAAAAAATAACAAATATATTGGATGTATAATAAAAATAATTATAATAATGACCAACTTGGGAATTATAAATTTGAATGAGAATATATACCATAATAACTTGTGAGACTGTTAGATATAATTAGAGTTAAAATTTACCAGGTCCTATATTGTAAAGAAAAAGGATACAGGTCATTGATTGACTACAGTGTTCTAGTCAATTATACATATTAAAAACTTTAAGAGCAACCATTAAAATATTACAGATCAAGGACTCTCCTGGCAGTCCAGTGTTAAGACTCTGTGCTTCCACTGTAGGGGGCATGGATTTGATCCCCGGTCAGGGAACTAAGATCCCACATGCTGCACGGTGCACTCCCCTACAAAAAAAAAAGATTAAAAAAAAATTATGGATCAAATGTGTATCATCCAGAACACTAAAGAAAAGGAGAGAGTACAGAGAAATTAATTAGTTTAAATAATCAGGAAAGAGAAAGATCAAAGAAGGACTAGTATGTTAAATATTAGATGTATTCCTCATGGATCCCTCTTGTTTTTGCATCTTGTAAGCAGAGGCACTGGATCCCTTTGTTCCAAATACCTTTTCAAGGGTTTTTGTACAGCAAACAGCCTTGGAAGATAGAGACTGTGTCTCTTTCCAGAGCAAAGAGTAGGTTTGTTGACTAACCAATATAATAAAGATAATGTCTCTCTTTGGGGCAAAGATCAGGCAGGCTTACTACCCAGTATAAAAGAATTGGTCTCCGTAGGATCAGGGCTCCTCTCCTATAGACAGCCAATTGCATGAGCAGGCATCATCTAGCCCTCTTCTTGATGCTCTGGGAAAACTGGGCATTGATGCAGATGATGATACTCTGGCATCTGTTATTGCTATGAGTAATAAAGTTCTTTGTCTCTGATAAAAAACTGCTACTGCAATTTTATTAGGTTCTTGCATTTGTAAAGGTGTTTGTTTTATATATTCAGTTGTAAGGTTATTTGATGTACATGGGTTTGTGACTATTATATCTTTTCGTAACCTCTTATTTTTATTTTAATCAGCTTCTGTAATGCCATGGTCTCCTAGTTTTCTACTCATGTTTCCACCATTGCTTAACTGCACATATTCCTCTGTATTCTGTTTTTCTTCTCCTACTCCTCTAAATACGTATAAATCTACACCTCTTATCAAGATCTCTTTTATGAGCTCAAGACTCATGCAACTAATTTCTGCCTGGATATCTCTATTTGGTTGTTGCCACACACAGCTTAAAAAGCAACATTTCCCTCCCTCAACTCTAAATCTTCCTCTTTTTTCTTTTAAGCTTTATTGCATTTTGTTTTCCCACCACATCGAACGTGACATAATCCAAGCAACTTGCCTAATGCAGTGCCTGATACATTTTGGGTTATCAGAAAAGTTAGGTACTATTATTAATAGAGTCCAAGTTTATAGGTCCATTGTGAATTTCAACTGTATACAGTCAGGGGGTACTTTTTTGCCTCACTAGCACATTAGGGTTAGATCCTTGATCTTTTATGAAAGTCTAATCAAACAGCACAAGAAAGAGATAAATGAAATCTCAACACCTGTTGAGGGGTAAAACATGTCTTGTTCACTGCCAGAGTCAGATGCTATAATGGGAATCAAGGTACTGTTCTGTCCAGTGTTTCTTTTTAATGGCCCAAGAATTTACTTGACTCCATTAGTTGCATTCTTGATTTCCAATGAAGTGACCAATTTATAATAGGTTTTGCATGAATTGAATTAAAGTTTGATGAATAGCCTAGATATTTTTTGTTTTCTCTTTTGAATCTTATTTAGTGACAGAGAGCATATTTACTTGCCATTGAGCAATGGGTTTGACCATTAATTAAGAATCAGCTCCTGGAATTTGATTTTGCAGAAACCTTCAGTATTCTGGCTGCCTTAAGGCAAGTTGAACCCTCACCAAAGCACAGGCATGAAAGCACTAACACGTAGTACATGGTCCAATTAAAATAAGATACAAGAGAAACTGGTAACATGAAGACTTCTCTCTAATTATTCAAGCTCTCCCTTCTCTCCCCATCACCACTCACTCATGCACCCTTTCCAACATGGAACACAACTTTTGTGTCTGCATAGAAACTTCACTTCTTTTAATCGACTAACAATCAAAGAAACTTGTCATTGATAAGCTTAAAATTTTTCCCCCTTTTCTCTCATCTTCTGCCCTTTGTCTCATATATCTTTCTCTTCTGTCACAGGCATGCAGGACTTGGATAAAAACAGGTCTTTATCTGCTCACACAAAAGAAAATTAAAAGAAGAAGGAGGAGAAAGAAGAAGGAAATGGGTAAGGAAAAGGTGAAAAAAGGAGAAGGAGGAGGGGGGAGGAGGAGAAAGCTTTATCATCAAGTTTATTATTCCCATAATGGTAAGCTTTTTATTTAAGGGAACATGCCCGAATTTCAGAACTAGTTTATGCTCTAAATAACATAGGTGATTATTTGCCTTTGTGTTTATTTGTGTGTCTGGCTATGACTTTAGATAGATAAAGGGGTGGAATGCCCACATGATGAAGGCCAATATGAAGGCCATTATTTAAAAGTCAAAGAGAGCGGTCTAGATTTTTTTTTTCCTCTTTAAAAATCACAGCTTTTGCCTAAGTAACTAAATTTAAACTTTCTACATGGGAGCCTAAATAAAATCTTGAATTTTTTTAAACTTAGGGCTTTAAAATAACTAAAAATATTCATTTTCCCATTTCTGAGAAAATTATATTATCAAAAATTATTTGGGAAGACTCACACTTTGTGCAATTTTAATGTAATGAATAGAAAATTAAATATAATTTTGCACTGCAACTGACTTTGACAATGAATAAGATATATTTTATCTCACAATATGAGTGTTGAGTTTTTATTTCTGCTTCTTGTACTGATTGAATAATCTTTTTTATTTTAAGGGAGTCTAATATTTAAAGGAATATGTGGATATCCTCTAGTTTTACATTTAGATTATATTCCATGAAAAAATAACTACAGTAGAATTTAGAAATCCAGAGGGGTGAATGCCAGCAGCCAGGCTAATTTTAATTCATATGCTTATTGATGTTATGCAGTTCCTAAGACTTTGGGAAAGCTTAAAGTAAGCCAACATTAAGAAATAGATGTCAGGGGGCTTCCCTGGTGGCGTAGTGGTTGAGAGTCCGCCTGCCGATGCAGGGGACACAGGTTCGAACCCCGGTCTGGGAAGATCCCACATGCCACGGAGCAGCTGGGCCCGTGAGCCATGGCTGCTGAGCCTGCGCGTCCGGAGCCTGTGCTCCGCAATGGGAGAGGCCGCAACAGTGAGAGGCCCACGTACCGCAAAAAAAAAAAGAAATAGATGTCAGTGTGCCAACAGTTGGGAGTGGACTGTGCACCATAAGAATATGTATTGCCTGGCATACTAGGAAACGTTTTGCTACTGGTGTCATGTTTAAATGAGCAAAACATTTATTTCAGCAAAAATTTAGATCAAGGTTCTGCAAACTTTTCTGTAAAAAGCAAAACAGTATATATTTTAGACTTTGTAAGCCATATGGTCTCTGCTGCAACTACTCATCTCTGTCACTGTGGTGGAAAAGCAGCCATAGACAATATGTAAATAAATGAGCATCATTGTATTCCAATAAAACTTTACAAAAATTTTAATAAATAAAAAATTTTAAATAAGTAAAAATTTACAAAACAGGAAGCAGGCCAGATTTGGCCCACAGGCCATAGTTTGCTGATACCTGGCTTAGATGATCGTTTGTCAATTTCCAAAATTGAAGAAAGCTTTTTCTTTTTTGTATCTCCTCCTACCATGAAAATTTTAACAACCCTTGAAATCCATCTCTTCTTCAATTTAATACCTTTAATTTTATGTCTATGAATAATTTAGACTCATTTCAGCAGCCCTGTAAAAATGTGCTAGCTTTGGTATTGTAATGTTTGGAAATGTATATAAAAGTTTTACTCTAGCTCATTAGAAATCTTCCAAATGCTGACACAGCACTAGGCAAGCAGTGCTCCTTTCTCAAGGCTGAATTTCATCTCCAAAAACCCCACCTTTAAGCTTCTAAGTTTTATTAATTCCGACTTCTTCCTTTTGTTTCCCCAGCCCTCCTAGCAATAGTGGTAGCTGCTTCCTGCAGTTGCTAGGTCTGTGAGAGCATGTAGTTATCTTGTTTTAAACTGTTTAGTTACCAAGTTGATAATTTTGTACAGCTAAATTTAAATTTTGTATAGCTTTTAATTAAATTCTCTCTGTTCAAATACTGATGCGGTTTTGTCTCCTGAGTGGACCCTAACTGATACATATCCTGAAATGAAATTCAATTCAGTTATTGGAAAATTATTAAATATTTTTGGAACAACTTGGGTATGTGAATCTACTTTTTTTTTTTTTTTGTCTTTGTTGGGTCTTAGTTGCCTTGCGGCACATGGGATCTTTCTTGAGGCACGTGGGCTCTTTCTTTGCGGTGAACAGGCTCTTCGTTGCGGTGTGCTGGCTTCTATCTAGTTGCGACGCACAGGCTCCAGGGCACGTGGGCTCTGTAGTTTGCGGCACACAGGCTCTCTAGTTGAAGCGCTCGGGCTCAGTAGTTGTGGTGCGCTGGCTTAGTTGCCCCGAGGCATGTGGAATATTAATTCCCTGACCAGGGATGGAACCTGCCTCCCCTGCATTGGAAGGTGGATTCTTTACCACTGGACCACTGGGGAGGTCCCTGAATCTACTTTTTTAACTGTAAATTTTGTAAAATCTAAATACAGATCAAATATTTCCAATTAAATTAGTGTCAAATTGAGATGTGCTGTAAGTATAAAAAGAATGTAAAATATCTCATTAATTTTTAATAATGATTACATGTCAAAATAATAAAATTCTGAATATATTAGGTTAAATGAAGTATACTGTTAAAATTGCTTTCACCTGTTTCTTTTTATGTTTCTAAATGTGCCTATTAGAAAATTCTAAATTATGTGTTTGGCTCTTATGATATTGCAATTGGACAGTCCTGTTCCATGTTTTTTTCTACATTTTTATCACGTTTTACATGAGGATGAGAATCCAAGGGAGGGCAGAAGGACTGCCAGAAGACTGAGGGAAGACAGAAGGGAAAATTTTAATCTTCATTTTTAAATATACCTCAAGGTCACAATGCTTGAGCTTGGTTTTCAAGACTAAATTACATTTCAACATATTGTAGGGGGCCATCCAAATTTTCCTTTTGTACAATAATTTAATTCTATTCTATATTGTCTGTAACATCTGGTCCATTGGCTAGAGTCACCTTAAATATTTTTCAATTAAATAGATTGATTTCTCCAACAGGATTTGACTGTATAAGACTTTTTTTTTAAAGTATTTATTTATTTATTTGTCTTTGGCTGCATTGGGTCTTCCTTGCTGCACGCGGCTTTCTCTACTTGCGGCGAGTGGAGGCTACTCTTCGTTGCAGTGCGCGGGCTTCTCATTGCGGTGGCTTCTCTTGCTGCGGAGCATGGGCTCCAGGCGCGCGGGCTTCAGTAGTTGTGGCAGGTAGTCTCTAGAGCTCAGGCTCAGTAGTTGTGGAGCATGGGCTTAGTTGCTCCGCGGCATGTGGGATTTTCCTGGACCAGGGCTTGAACCCGTGTCCCCTGCATTGTCAGGCGGATTCTTAACCACTGTGCCACCAGGGAAGTCCCTGTATAAGCCTTTGGCAAAATATATTTTTTGGTTCAACATTTTTAGAAAGTATATCCTGTTTTGTTAAAAAAATAAATAACTAGCCTTTTTGTTCCATTTAAAACTAAAATGTTACATTGAACTTTTAACATAACAAACCCAAATGCATAAATGGCAATAAGTATTGTGACTTTGTTGGATTCATTAATATTCATTTAACAAGAGAAGCGAATTTAAAGTTTTAAGTAGAATTTCAATAGCTTTCGGACATGTAAATCAGTGGTGGCAATAGATTTAGAGCGTCAAGTGCTAACTCACAAGTGAAGGATTTGGCCCTGAAAATGGGGCTATAACTAAAACTCAGCATTTTCTTGGAGAACTTAGGACTGAGATCTAGTCTTTGGGGGCCAAACCAATAGGACTGAACTCTATCTTTAAGAAGTATTAGCAGGCTTCCCTGGTGGCGCAGTGGTTAAGAATCCGCCTGACAATGCAGGGGACACGGGTTCGAGCCCTGGTCCGGGAAGATCCCACGTGCCGCGGAGCAACGAAGCCCGTGCGCCACAACTACTGAGCCTGCGCTCTAGAGCCCACGAGCCACAACTACTGAGCCCGCGTGCCACAACTACTGAAGCCCGGGTGCCTAGAGCCCCTGCTCCGCAACAAGAGAAGCCACCACAACGAGAAGCCCACGCACCGCAATGAAGAGTAGCCCCTGCTCGCTGCAACTAGAGAAAGCCCGCGCACAGCAACGAAGACCCAACACAGTCAAAAGTAAATAAATAAATTAATTTAAAAAAAAAAAAAAAAAAGAAGTATTAGCGGGCTTCCCTGGTGGCGCAGTGGTTGAGAATCTGCCTGCCAATGCAGGGGACATGGGTTTGAGCCCTGGTCTGGGAAGATCCCACATGCCACGGAGCAACTGAGCCCGTGAGCCACAACTACTGAGCTTGCGCGTCTGGAGCCTGTGCTCCGCAACAAGAGAGGCCACGACAGTGAGAGGCCCGCACACCGCGATGAAGAGTGGCCCCCACTCGCCACAACTAGAGAAAGCCCTCGCACAGAAACGAAGACCCAACGCAGCCAAAAATAAATTTAAAAAAGAAAAAAAAAAAGAAGAAGTATTAGCCCACAACCTTCGTTCTTTTGGGAACTGCTCCTTCTCGCTCCTGTATGGTTCTGGTGGCAGGGTTGCCAGATAAAATACAGAACACCCAGCTAAGTTTGAATTTCAGAAAAACAATAAATAAATGGGCCAACTCTATCTGCCAATCTACTTCTGGTTTCATAGGAGGGCATGTGACCCAGGACTGGCCAGTCACAGTATCCCTATCCCCCAGTTCACACTGACTGGTCTAATGCATAAATATTGTCCCAAGTAGGGCCAATCAGAGCCTTTCCATGTGATTTGATATAAGGGGTCTTGGAGAGAGATGGTCCCTTTTCCTTTTGAACTGCAGGCTACAAGGATTTGAGCCGGGTGGGCAGCAGCCATTTTTTCCTGCCATTTGGAGAGAGCCTGTGTATGGTAGAGGAAAAGAATGCTAAATACGGGCTTCCCTGGTGGCGCAGTGGTTGAGAATCCACCTGCCGATGCAGGGGACACAGGTTCGTGCCCCGGTCCGTGAAGATCCCACATGCCGCGGAGCGGCTGGGCCCGTGAGCCATGGCCACTGAGCCTGCGCGTCCGGAGCCTGTGCTCTGCAACGGGAGAGGCCACAACAGTGAGAGGCCCACATACCGCAAAAGAATGCTAAATACAAAGAGCCAGGAAATGAAGACAGAGGGAAAGTACTCTGACCATTTCTTCTGTTTGGGGGTATGCCTCATGTTTTGTGCCTAGGTTTGGTAGTGATTAAGTGCTCTTCCCCTAGCAATATAGATAAACCCAATTGCCAGTTCTTACCCTACAACACGCATGAAATAAAGCCAACATCTTGGCCATAATGCCACTATAAAACATGTATTTTCTTATGTGCTTGGCATCATTTCTCTACAGTTTTACTGGGCAGGGTGGAGTTGTCTGGGTGTGATATATCTCAGGGCATTTATTCTTTGATAATAAATCTATGGTATCGCTACCATGAACACTTAAAAGGCAGAGACAGTGAGTTTCCCTTCCTTCAAAGAGTACTTGTAAGAATGCAGTGTAAATGCATATTTTTTAAATTTCCTACTCTAACTCAATTACCATTCCATTAATTTTCTAAGACAGTCCTGTCATAGGTAGTACTTGCAAACATTAATCTGTGGGCTACTATTTCTAGAATCCCAAAGGCACGATGCTACTAATGCTGCCCTCAGAGAAAGGAGTGACCCCCTAACTCCAGCTTGAATTCCGCAATCCATGGAAGTGCAGTGTAACAAGGGGAGGACTGGCTGCTCAATCGCTGGAACCAAATGAAAAAAAGGTATGTGTGTGTGTGTGTGTGTGTGTTTGTGTGTGTGTGTGTGTGTGTGTGTGTGTGTGTATAATGCTTAAGAACTTCAAGATGGCAACAGCAGAGCAATAAACCAAGCTTGGGGCCTGTCTAAGCGTGAGGTCCTGCGTAATTGCACAGGTCACAGACCCTGAAGCCAGCCCTACGTGAGAGTCATAGTTAATCTCTTGATGCCTTAAGTTCCTTATCTGTAGAATGAGAGGCAATACTGGCTTTTTAGTGTAACAAATATTAAATGAGTTATTTGTGAAATTTGTGACGCTCCAGACACACGGTGGGTTCTTGGTAAACAGAGTAACCACCACCTGACTGAACTGTACGTGGTAGCCAGGAATGAGAGGTCTGGAGTCAGCCAGACATGGACTCAAAGCCTGCCTCTGCCACTTTTGGGGGCCAATTACCTAATGTCTCTAAAGCTGCAATTCCTCTCCTATAAAGAGTAGTCAACACATCTACTCCTAAAAGATTATTTTGAGGACTAAAGGAAATACTACATTCAAAGCATTTAGCACAATTCCTGGCACATGGGGCCACTGAATGCTAGCTACTTGGCTATGTGCCAGGCCCAGTGCTAAGTGTTTTACATCTACTGGCTCACTGAATCCTTAAAACACCTGGAAATTCAGATGTCATTACTTTCAGTAAATTGAAACTAGGGAGGTTAAGTGCCTTTCCGACTGTCACATTGTTACTACATAGTGGGGCCATAACTGAGACCCCAGGTCTCTCTGATTCCAAAACCTCTGTCTCAACCCCTGTGCAGATTGTCTTTAGCTGTACAGTTTTCCCTTTCCCCATTCATTCCCGAATCCTAATGTCTGTCTGCCTCTCTGTAACTGCCAGTGGTGAGGGATGTTGTAGCACACATAAGGAAGTTTTTAAAAATCAATATATTTGAATGGAAATTGGAAGATTCCTCTCCATCCATCTGTCTGTCTGTCCTAGTATCTGCCTATCTATCTTATGAAAAGCAAAGAAGTGCTGGCCACAAAAGCAATGACATTTAATGAGACCTGAACTCTTGAAGACTGGTTTGAGATTTAAAGATGTTTATCAAACTTCAGCCAGAGCTGGGTTTGTTTACCCTAATTATATGTCCTTCATTTGGGTGTTTCTGAAACAGTACTCTGAAGGGCCTTTTATGTTGTTTTTCTTTTCACTGAACAATTATCATTTTTCTTTTGAATGGATGCTGCTAGTTTCTTATGCAAGACTGAGGTAACACTACTCACACCCCTGTGTCAGCAGCAGCACAAAAGCAGTTAAAATTGCACTAAAGCTAGGATCAGTCTCTGCTTGTTCAGTCTTTGTTTTCTAACTATCAGGGTGTTGTTGTTTTATTTTGCTTTCCTCCTGGTGCTGGAACTTGACCTTAAGTTCTAAGCCTTAAGAAAGTAGGGTGGTGGGAGGATGCTTTGGCTTTGCCATCTCTGGAACACTGAAAGTGCTTCTGTAGCCCTGAAAATGAACTCTAAGGCTGCTTGGAAATATCTGATCATCTACAGATGATCAGTACTTTCCAGGACTTTTTCTAGATCAGAATTTTTCTCTTGCTGTGAAACAGGTTAAAATATAAGGCGACAGCATGTCACCTTTAATATTTTTAATTAATTAAAGAGCAGGCCTTTTTATTAAATACCTGTTGTAAGCCTGCACTGTACTAGGATTGGAGACAAGCCTATGACAAAATGTATCATTGCTAAATTAAACAGATTTTTAAACTACGCAATGTTACCTTTGTCCATTTCACTCTTTTCCCTTTCAGTGCTTCTTGCTTCCTTCCTCTCTTATACAGCTTTTCTTCCTCCTGACATCCTCCAAAGCATAAATTCTGAGAGATGTTGACAGGTGATTGCGTTTAATAGCCACAGTTCAGGGACTTCCCTGGTGGTGCAGTGGTTAAGAATCTGCCTGCCAATGCAGGGGACATGGGTTCGAGCCCTGGTCCAGGAAGATCCCACATGCCACGGAGCAACTAAGCCCGTGCGCCACAACTACTGAGGCTGCACTCTAGAGCCTGCACGCCTAGAGCCCGCAAGCCACAACTACTGAGCCCGCGCACCCACAGCCCATGCTCTGCAACAAGAGAAGCCACCGCAATGAAAAGCCTGTGCACTGCAATGAAGAGTAGCCCCCGCTCGCTGCAACTGGAGAAAGCCCGCACACAGCAACGAAGACCCAACGCAGCCAAAAGTAAATAAATATACAAAAAAATAAATAAACTTATTAAAAAAATAGCCACAGTTCAGAAAGTTTAGAAAAAGCTGTGTTAATAGCTTTTATTGAGTGCTTCTATGTACTAGTCAGGTGTTAGGTGCTTTATATTCTTCATTTAATACCTCATTTAATTCTCGCAATAAATCTATAAGATAGGGGCTACTATTATCCTAGTATTATTATTGTCTAAGTCACACAACAGATAGGAGGCAGAGTCATTATGCTAAACCAGACAGTTTCCTTAATGGGTATGTCTTACTCACCTCCACCAAACACAGCATAATTAGATTTCTTTACTGCACAACTTCTCAGAGGTTTTAGTATGCTGCAATACCCTGTCAATCTCCAAGATGAGAATATAGTTTACTGTGGCTCCCTATTTATTTGTCTCCCCCTCCTTTTTCTTTTTTATGGGGGATAATGAGAGGTCAGAATTCTGAAGAACACAGTTTGGGAAATATTGGCCCAAACATTTATATTTTAATTAAGAACTTGGAAAGCCAAAATGACTTCAGGGACAATTCTAATAGTATTTTAGAGATCCACAAAATAAGGAAGAGATGAGTGACTATGAGGCCTTTTAGTTGCCCCTGAAATAACTATGTTTGCATGCTCAATAGTTCTTACTTATAAGACTGGTTTTTTGAATGCTGTTTTTCTGTTGTTAAAGACAATAAACATAACAAAGTTACTCTTAGATGAGTTAAGTTGGATGGTAGAAAACATTTAAAAGGTTCGAAAGTGAAAAATGGTCAGTCATAATCATGAATTTCAACCAAGTTGCTTAGTCCCTACTCTGTCAAACACTGTGCTGTTCTGGGCCATCTCTAGAGTCAAATTAAGATACTGAGGCTGCCCTCAAGCCGAGAAAGAGATGCTGTTCTCAAAGCACTTTTGTTTGCAGGAAACATAAGCCCACTCAAGCCAGTACAAATAAAGGGCTGTCTATTGTAAAGATCCAGTTCTCACAGAATCCAAGGATAGGAAATAAAACTGAGTTTTATTTAAAAATAAAAAATTATTTGCAAAGAAAAGCAGTATTTTAGCTCCTGAAAGGACCTCAAGAATGAAGTCTTTTCTGTCTCTCCTGGGGCTGCAGGATCTCTTGCCTTTATTTCTCTTTGGCATCTTCTCCATTTGCCTACTCCTCCCTATTGATTCATTGGCAGTGTTTATTCATCTCACATGTGGCAAAACATGGCCACCATGCCTGTGTCCTCATGGCTTTCCAGTGCTGGCAGTTACTCTTTTCAGCTCTTGATTCAAATTCATAAGATTAAAAATTTGACTGGCTCCCCTTGGTTAGATGTCTTACCCTGGTCATGAGTTGTGGCCATGGGGTGGGCTCATGTAACTTGTGGCCTCTCCAAGCAGGCCCCATGCCAGGAGAAGTAATGATACACCTATCTTCTACAAGTACTTAAAGAATCAAACAGTAAGACTGAGAATCTTTGAACAATAAGTCTAATCTTTTTTTTCTCATTTCATTATCTTTTTATGGGTCTTCACAGGACCATTTTAGTACATCTAGAGTACATTTAAAAGAATAGTACATCTAGTCTTTTAAAAGAAATTAAAAGAATAGTACATCTATTCTTTTAAAAGAAAGATTAAGAGTTCATAAAATTAGCATTTACTTATCACTCTGAGACCTTCAAGACAATCCTTCTCCCTAGATTCAAAGTTTGTTTAGGATATATATATACATCTATACTGTGGAGTTGAGTCCAATCCCTAACTAGATCATGGATGAGTCTCTTTGGAGTCCTCCACTAAAGGCTTAGAAATCTAGAGTATTGGAAGGAACTTAAGAAATGTCAGACTGAATCATTCTTCTAAGAGCCATATCTTTAAGGATGGTTGTATGACAAGGTGTTTTCCAGAAGTTGTTGGTAAAGGTTCAGGGAGGTCAAAAGGACGAGACAGCCCAGGACTGACTAAAGGCTCCCAGAATGGGAGGGGTGAGAGCAGCAACCTAAGCCTAGTTGTAACCAACTGGTCTACCCCATATTCCTATGTGATATGAGGGGAGTAAAGGCTGAGTGAATTAATTTTTGATAAATGTTGGCTGTCCTTCTTTTTCACTCTGAAGTGGAAAATGGACAAACCACAGTAAGACTTTGTTTTAGCTTTCTGGAGGGGAGAGTGGTCTTCATAATAGTTCTATTTGAAATGGACTTAAAAACTTTCCTCCATTGGGAAAGAATTCGTTCCTGCTCAGCCTTGGGTGGAGTTGATAAGCTAAGAGAAAGAAGCCTGGCATTGTATGGAATATGTAGGGCAAAAGGACAGTGGAAGCATAGAAAGAGCAGCAGTAACAGAGGACATTTTTGCTGTTAAGGCAGCAAACTTCTGTACTATAACTGGACATGGCACAGTTCACAGAGGGAGTCAGTGAAGCCCTGTGACCTCTAGACAACTACAGGATGTACCTCAGCTGAAGATGTCCACTGCTCACCTAGGACAGCATGGGACCTTAGAAGAGGACAACTCAGGTCAGGACAGAAAAGGACAAAGCAGAAAAGAGCAGAAAAACATTGGAACAGGACATAGTTATCTGTGGCTATAGATCCACTCTCTAGGAAAGGAGAATTTGTATTGAAATAAGACCATTGTACATCTAAGTTGTGAGTAATTCTGAATATATAAATTCCTCTAAGATATAATTCAGATATTTTCCAAAAGTGTATTTGTAAAAGAGCCTCATTCAGATTTTGTTGCAGTATGACATCTGGACTGGGGAAAACCTTAATTGTGCCCACTCAGGCACAGCTTAAATAGAGCATCCTATCAGAAATGAAATTATAATGCAAACTACTCTGCCCAGGACTGATTTGTGAATATTGCACTTTATCTTCTTAATGTTGATAAATGTTATAAACTCATTTTTGTTAATTAAACCTTTTAATATTAAAAAAATGCAAACTACTATCCTGATTAGAGGAGGGGCTCTAGAGTTATAGAGCACACTGCTATACAGATATCAAATCCTTATTACCAAAAGATGACAAGGTGACAAGGATGCTACCAAAAAAAAAAAAAAAAAAAAAAAGGAAAATAACAGATCAAGATCCCGCTTAAACATAAAGGATAATTCTTAATACAATATTAGTAAATAATATTCAACAATATTTTTAAAAAATTAATACATTATGACCAAGGAGGGTTTATCCTAGAACTAACTACAAGGTAGTTTTAATATATAAAATCAACCATATAAGCACAATCAATATATTAATACAATAAAAAAGAAAAACCATATAATAACTTCTACGGAGTCAGAAAAACTTTTGACATGATTTAACATCAATTTATAATTTTAAAAAAACTGTCATCAAAATAAGAAAAAGATTGGAAACATTGCACAGATGCTTGCTCTCACCACTCTATTCAATGTTGTACTGGGGTTGGGGTTCTAGCCATTGTAATAAGGCAAGACAAATAAATAAAAGTCATAAATGGGGCTTCCCTGGTGGCACAGTGGTTAAGAATCTGCCTGCCAATGCAGGGGACGTGGGTTTGTGTCCCAGTCCGGGAAGATCCCACATGCTGTGCAGCAGCTGGGCCCGTGAACCATGGCTGCTGGGCCTGCGCGTCTGGAGCCTGTGCTCTGCAATGAGAGAGGCCACAACAGTGAGAGGCCCGCGTACAGAAAAAAAAAAAAAAGTCATAAATATTGGAGAGAGAAAAATAAAATCATTTGTTTCTGAAGACATGACTACAGAGAAAATCCTAAAGAATCTAAAATACAATTACTAGAACTAATAAGTAAATTTAGTAAGATCATAAGATACAAGGTTAGTATAACAAAATCAGTTATATATTTATGTACCAGCCACAAGTAATTGGAAAATTGAATTTTAAAAATAAATTCCATTTACAGTAGTGTCCAAAAACAAAAACTACTCACAAATAAAATCATCAGAAGATCTGTGCAAGACCTCTACACTAAAAACTGCTGAACATTACCAGGAAAAAAATTTTAAGTCCTAAATAAATGGAAACATTCTATTGTCATGAATTGAAAGGCTTAGTATTCTTAGGATGCCAGTTATCCACAAATTGATTAATAGACTGAAAACTGAAAATACTGACCAAAATCTCAGTAGGCAATCATAGAAATTGGCAAGCTGCTGTTGAAATGTATAACAAAATGCAAGTGTCTTGGAATAACCAGTGCAATTAAAAAAAAAAAGAGAGAAGATATCACTACCTGATTTCAACTTACTATAAAATTATAAAAATCAGTTCAGTGTTGATGAAAGGATACATACATAGATCAACAGAGCAGAGAGTCAGAAATAGACCCACACACATATATAGTTAATTGATGTTTCAACAAAGGTGCCAGGAAAATTCAACAGGGAAAGGAGAAGTCTTTTTCAACAAATGGTGCTGGAATAATTGGATATCTTATGGGGGAAAAAACAGACTTTTATCTTACATCATATACTAAAATTAACCCAAAATGGGTCACAGACTTAAAGGCAAAAACATAAAACTTCTAAAACAATGTACAAAAGAAAAAATATTTGAAAACTTGGAATAGGCAAATATTCCTTAGATAGGCAGAAAAAGGCACACTCCATAAAACAGAGAATTGATAAATTGAACTTTATCAAAATTAAAACCTTTTGTTCAAAGTATACCATTAAATAACCAAAAAGGCAAGTCACAGAATGGGAGAAAATATTTGATAGATAGATGAATATTGATAGATGATAGATAGATAGATAGATAGATCTGTAAAAAGATTGTATCCGGCATACACAAAGAACTCTTCCAAGTCAATAAAAAAAGAAAATTTTTTTAAATGAGCAAAAATTTGAACAACCACATCACAAAACAAGATATAAGAACGGTAAATATGCATATCATTCATCACAAGGAAATGCAAGTTAAAACCACAAATGAGATACTACTACATATTCATTAGAGATGCTAAAATTAAAAAGACTGACAATATCAAGTGTTGAAGAGGTTATGAGACAACTGGAACTCTCATACACTACTGGTGGGAGCGAAAGTTGTACAATCACTTTGGAAAACTTTGGGGCAGTTTTTTTTTAAATTAAGCATACACCTACCAAACGACCAAGCAGTTCCACTACTAGGTATTTACCCAAAAGTAATGAAGACGTATGTCCATACAAAGACCTTTATGTGGATGTTCATTGCATCTTTATTCACAATAGCTAAAAACTGGAAACAGTCCAAATGTCCATTAATTGGGGGACAGAAAAACAAAATGTGGTCTATCTAGAGGATTCTAACTCAGTAATAAAAAGAAATGAGCTACTGACAAGCATGGCAAGGTGGATGAATCTCAAAATTCTTATGCTGAGTCAAAAAAGCCAGATCCACAAATGTTTATAAGGTATGATTCCATTTAAATAAAATTCCAGAAAATGCAAAGTATGTTCTAGTGACACAAATCACATCAGTAGTTGTGTCCAGTAGTTGCCCAGGGCCAGGGGTGGAGGGAGGGGTCATTTGCAAATGGCCACAAGGAAACACTTGAGATAGATAGATAGATAGATATAGATATATAGATACACACACACACACACACACACACACATGTCAAAACTCATTGATTTGTACACTTTAAATGAATGCAATGTATTTTCTGTAAATTATTCCTCAATAAATTTGAAAAATAAATAAACAAAAGTACTACCTGGTTCTTTCTCAAACCTGCCTTACTTTTCATTAATTAATCAATTTTTTTATATTTGGCTGCATCAGGTCTTAGTTGTGGCACACAGACTTCTCTCTAGTTGTGGCACACAGGCTCCAGAGCACACTGGCTCAGTAGTTGTAGCCCACAAGCTCTTTAGTTGTGGTGTGCAGGCACAGTAGTTGGCCGGCGGCATGTGGGAATCTTAGTTCCCGGACCAGGAGTCGAACCAACATCCCCAGCATTGCTAGACAGATTCTTAACCACTGAACCACCAGGGGAGCCCAGCCCCCAACCTGCCTTCTTTTTGAAGTCTCTTATTGTTGACTCACTTTAGTGATTCCAACTTTAATGTTTAAAAACATATACCTGTTTATTTTGCATTCTATATCTGATAAATTCTGATCATTTAGTCCTAGAAGATCTAAGGCTGTTGATTGTTTCCACTGACTCTCACTTATAGAGGATTACTTTCTTGTATCATTGGTGATCTTAGATTGGAAGTTTATATTTCATTAATCTTAATCCTTTGAAAACCTGGGGTGGGGGGTGTCTAACCTGATGGTGTTTTACTCCAGACAGGATTTGGGTTTGCTTTTACAGGGAGCCAGGAGCATTGTTGGGCTGAGAGCACACCAGGTTCGTTCCAGGTTTTCCAGCTTAATGGTGAGACTCAGGTCCAGCAACCTCCCTTGTCTCCAGTCCAGAGTTGAGTCCATGCCAGCCCTGCCCTCAGAGAAACCTCACATGCTCTTTCTACTCAAAATCTCCTGTTCCAATCCATGGATTTCTCTCCTCTCCACCACCCAGAGGTTTCCCTTACTCCCTGCAAGCTCAGCTACCTATTATAAAGTATGGTACTTGCGGAATTTGTTTTACAGCAAAAGGAAACCTCAGTGAATCTCTTATACTACTAGAAGGGCATAGCACGTTTGCTCTCCTCTTTTTGAGTCTCAGAGAACAGGGAAAGGAGCCTTAAACAATAAAATGATAGCCTTGCCTTATAAGGGTTTTGAACTAAAAATTGGTGAGAAAATATCCATCATAGCCCCAAACCCAGGATCTTTCTCTAAATCTGATTATGGGCAGCCAAGCTAAGTGCTACTTATATATAGCTTTTCATTTTGTGCTGAGATCTAGTAGAGAAATGTCTGGGGCAAAGATAAAAAAACAACTCTACAGAGAGCATCAGAGAGAACAATTGAATGTAAAAATCTGGAGTATCATATCAAACCTAACAAAAGTAACTTAGAAACGGGACGACTATGGCTTTTCCCAATTGTCAACACTTTTTTTTTTCCCTCTGAATTTTTACCCAGAGTATATTTTAGCTATCCTTAGGAATTAAATTATAGTAATTTTAATTATTTGGATCTTGAATATTCACTCTATTTTGAATGTAATCTACTACTTAAAGTGACTAGCTCCCCGACAGGAATTTTGAGGTTGATAGTGGTGGATAGCTGTGTCTAATTCAAGATTCCAGTTCCCGTCTCTCTTTACATAAGAAATGGTGTAAAAAGTTCATTGAATGTTTTAATTAGCATGCAAGCTGAGTCTTAAATCCAAAGGAGAGCCTAATACTACTTTTAATCACATCCAACACAAGGTGATAAAAGAATACAATTTCAGAATAGTACAGGGTAAGAGACTTTTAATATTGTTATTTGCAATAATAATATAATCATCTATTAGAAACCCATCCTGTGCCAGGAGCTGAAGGAACATTTTCTTTTTTCTGATTAACACACTGCCACAGTGGAGGCTCGTAGCAGTTTATTGTTCTGGTTTATGATCTTGGTCTGAATTCAGATAAAGCGGCAACGTGCCAGCTTCAGACCCTCATATACTTTCTTTACAACCTGGATGGTTAGCAGGGATGTAAGTCCATTTTTTTTTTCGTTACTTTGAAATATGTAGCTAACCTGCTCAAAAACACTGATTTGGTTAGCCAATCAGGAAACAGAAATTAAGGGAATGCCTCATCCTGCTCTATTTTACTGAATGAACTTGACTGAATCACTTTGAGACCAAATTCTTCCTGGTTACAGTCTGCATCACATACAAATATTATCTGGTGGGTTTCCTTGGCTGGGGAGCCAGGGATGGCTAATGACGAGAGGCATATCCAAATCCCAGCAAGCCTCCTCAGGCGTTGAACTAAACTTTGGGACGTGACAGGACCTGGCAAAAATGGAAATACTTCCCCTGACATTTTTGCTCATGTTTTCTAAATTCACTTTCAGATAAGGGCAGTGGGTTTGCTAGAGTGGGAAGTGCTGACAGACAAAGTGTAGTCTACTACAAAATTCTTCCTGGCACTCTAATTATCCTTTCCTTCTCTACTTCAGTATCACATGTAGCCATGTGTAGAATCATAAAATAATTATGCAGTGTACAAGCTTTCTGGGAGCATGTACCACTGTTTTCCTAATTCTTTATCTCTCCCATTGATCGTGGCGTGTGTGCATTGATCCAAGTCGGCCATCTGGTTAGGCAAGATAAGCGTGCTAGTGTCTTTGCATTGCACTGTCACTAGGGGAGGGGGCACATTTTGGCTGTAGGGAATTACGGGGGCAGGATTAGCCCTCTTCCTATGAGGAAACTGAATTTTAAATGCAATGTTGCAGCTGCATGGACCATGTTGCTAACTTCTGTTTTTGCCATGAACTGGGTAGATTTTTCTTCTTGTTCATATTGTCTCCAAAGGTATAGCAATGCCTTTTATTAAATGAGGGTGGGGGGCTGGATTGGAGAGAAGATTCATTTTTAGCGCATGTTAGACTTGTAAGTAACTGATACGTTATAGGATTTCTAAATGGTAAAACTGCTTTCAAATGACTACAAAAGGCTGCTGGATAAAAAAGCGTTTTAAGTCTCGTTGGGTTCCCCCCCACCACAAACAAAATTATTTTAGAAAGGGAAGAAATATTTGTATGAGTCTTTGCAAAAGAAAAATACAAAGGAAATTGAAAAAATTATGCGTGTATCATAGCAGAAGGAACTGCTGCTTGAAGGAAGGGCTGTGGGATAGCCTCTCCGTTTGTTTATCTCTCTCTTTCACGTATTGAAATTAATGTTTGCCCCAAGTTTATGACCACTGGGACTGACTGAATGTGCTATTTAACTCAAAGAGACTTTTTTCCAGTCCTGTTGGCCACTGTTGTTTTTAAAATTTGATCGCCGCCATTGTTGTCCCATATTCTGCAAATGTGTGGAAGACTCAAAAGCTTTTCCTCTAAAATTGAACAATTCTGTCAAAAAAGATTAGTTCTATTTTGTCTGCTGGGTGCTGACTATTCATGAATGTAAAGAGAGAGGGCTTGGGTGTCATACTAAGTTGCTAAGGTGGCTGGATTTCGGCTATTGACTTAAGGATACCAAACTGCAGTCTACAAAAGAGCAGCCAGAAGGAGAGGGGAGAGCTGGCCTGCCATGTGTTTGAGCTATACCTTCTTTAGCTGCCCATTTATTTCTTTTGTTGCCAGAACTTTTATTGTCATACAGTTGAAAAAAAATGTTAGACACAAGCTTCAGGCAGCACCAAGCAGAAAAAGGGATTAGCATATCACTAGGATCATCTTACACTGAACCAAATTCTTTTCAGGATGTATAATTAGCGAATACAGTCTTTTTTTTTGGGGGGGGGGGGAGCCTATGGACAGAAAAAATGAGCTCAGATCTTTGGCTAGAATATTAGAGGAAATAAAAGACAGTTGCCAATTTCAGAGAGATATATACATAATAACTGTTTCTTTGCAGAACCTTTGCAATTCCCTCAAGAAATGTCTGGTTGAATGGGAAAACTTACTATGAATTCCTGCCATTGTCTCAGGTTTTCTAAAAGGGAAATACTGTGTCATTGAACGTTCAAAATTTTAGACTGATGAAATCAGATTCAGGATTAAATGAATGTAGAAGAGCTTTTCCGAACAGGGGAAACTACAAGGAAATGTGTGGTTTTCACGAGATGATATTTTACTCTGCAGAAGGTACTTTGTAATTAAAAATGTAATTGAGAAATTGAAGGCAGTAAAACGTACATTCTGGGTCTATTAGTGAATAATTCTGTGTGGCTGGCTTAAAGCCATCTAAAACTTCCCTTATAATTCGTGGGCATTGAATATGTTTATCTGAGAGTAAGAAAATGGAAGCCTGGGATCGTTCTCTTTTATCTTCTCTCTTAGAGTTGTACATTTAAGCAGTTTACACTCAGCATATAGCAAAAAGCAGATTGTCTAATTAACTCACATTTCACTGGGTGGGTATCTATTTATATTTCCACATATGCAAGTTTTTAGAGAAGAACACATGGAGTGGAGGTGGACAAGAACCTTTTTTCCTAAAGTATATTTTTAAGAATTACAGAAATTAAAAGTACTCATCTGCATGTATCTCAGTTTAAATTTCTTGAGAGAGCTGATGTTTTTGTTTAACAGATGAGGTGTTATGTTGATTTGGGTTCTTCTGGATTCTTGGTTTTGAATAGTGGATACTTCATATTTTTCCCTCTTCTGTGGATTGTATCACTTTGTCCTACTGCTTTCGCTCAAGTAAATCACCCACAAGATACACCTACCAGTCTTGATTCTGGTTCAAGTTTATTCCATATTTTCTGAGGATGCTCTTAGCTTATCTTACTGGTAATAATTTTAGAAATTGGCTCCTTTTAACTTAAGAGGCAATGGACACTTAGATCCATAGAAAGCAGTTATTTCAAGTTCTACAGTGCTTAAGGTACTGGGGGAAGTGTCCTTTGAGCTTTTCCTTGGAATTAGAGAACTCAGCCCTGGCTCTTTATTTTTATATTCCTTCTGGCTTGGAATTTTTGGTCAAATGTCTCTCTTGGCTAGAAGTAAACCATGGATCGAGGACTCAATTGTGTTGTCTTCATTTAAAGAAAATCATTTTAGTTTGCATGGGTTATGTCTCCATGGAAGACTATGTGTGGAATTAGCAACATGACAAGGAAGAAAGAATAAAAATTGCCGTTAAAAATATGTGAATTAGAGGGGCTTCCCTGGTAGCGCAGTGGTTGAGAGTCCGCCTGTCGATGCAGGGGAAACGGGTTCGTGTCCCCGTCCGGGAAGATCCCACATGCCGTGGAGCGGCTGGGCCCGTGAGCCATGGCCGCTGAGCCTGCGCGTCCGGAGCCTGTCCTCCGCAAAGGGAGGGGCCACAACAGTGAGAGGCCCGTGTACCACACACAAAAAAAAGTGAATTAGAGATATCATTCTTCAATTATTTTCTTCACTTATCATAATGATACTTTTTAAAAACCATTTCTTTGCTATTTCACTATTTGTAATTTTTTATAATTTGTAATATCCGTATTTTTCTCTGCCATTTATTTGTGGTCAGAAATATCAGTGCCTACAAGAAACTAGCTATATATACAGTTGCTCATGATTTAAGACAGTCTTAAGTCACTAACACTAACACTTTTGATAATTTTTTAAAGACATGGTTTAATCAAACTTATATTGTCTTCAAATCATTGGCTATTTAATTATTCACAGAAACTTCTTGGTCTTCCACCAGCTTAGGGCACACACCTAGGATCTTCTCATGCACACACAATTATACCCTCACAGATTGGAGACTTAGATATCCTTTCAGGGGACCAGCCTCAGAAACATGGCTCCTGGTCATCTAGACAATAAGAGAATGATGTTTAAATCTAAAGTTCAAATTGTTGAATTCAGAGAAATGTAATGTCAAACAAACACAGAATATCCACTGCTGGGTAACCTAAAAGTGAGTTCAAGAGTTTTTTTAAGAACTTGAGACCAAACACATTGAGTTGTGAAGGGTTTCAATTAAAGCAACATTTGGGTTACTCGGACCCTGGAGTGGCACGAGCAGTGGGCAGAGAAAGGAAGAGTGTGACCCACAGTTAAAACTCAGCACAATACAGAGAATTCACAAAGGTAATGAAGAGAAGGGAAAGGCAGGTGATGATAAACTATCTATTTTAGGCTTTGTGAACACCAAAAACAGAGAAATGAACAGAATATCTTTCTAAATACCAGGTTTGAGCTTTAAAAAAAAAAAGTAATTTGCAATTAATCAAAATATATTGATTGCTGATCTTAATAAGATCTTTAATATTTTTTAGCTCATCAGTGTATCACTAGCAATGTGATATTTTTATACAGAATATTGCACATACGTTTTACATTGTGTACGTAGTGTTAGCATGTTATTCAGATGAACCTACTTGACCTTTCTATGACATACCAATAATGTCCCTTCTAAAGTTTAACATCCTTAGTGGCAGGAGCCATTTAATATAACATGCCACCAAGTCAGTATCACACATTCATTAAATACCATTAGCTAAATAATTTCAGATTACTATGATTAGGTAGGCTTTCGAAGACACAAATAAGATTCTCCAAAATATGGGTATGTTGAATATGACTCTAGCCTAACAAATCTCATGCCTCCTCTTAGAGAAGACCAAAGAGTCTTAGCATTTTAAGCTTACAGTAATGCCACACTTCCCATTTTAAAAACATTTGTATATATATGTATGTAACTAGGGTATTTTTAATTGATTTCAAAGCTAGACCCAGTATAAATTATTTTTCATTTTTCTAAATGGATCATTTACTCTATGCAGCTAAATCAACTGGCTTTTTTGACACTGTGTGTGTACACAGCTATCAAGAGGAGAATTTCCACTCTTACAAGTAAAAATTATTATGCAATTAATATGCACGTGCAAATTTTTTATGATATGATAAAAGCACAGTTCCCCATCAGGCATAGCTCTAAAGGCAGGTGTTATAGCTAATGTTTGGGAAAAAAAGGATAATATTATGAGCGATGTGTGTCCAACATGTTCTTGTATGTTTTAATGATTGATCTAGAATCTGAAAACAAGAGGCGATTCCATTTTAATGGTTAGTATTTGTTGAGTCCTAATCAAGGTCTAGGGACTGTTCTGAGATCTTTATAATGACCTTGTAACCATATGAAATGCTATTATCGTTTATACCCTTTTTATAGATGAGGAAACTGAGATTCAGGGAGGTCAAGTAACATGCTCAAGGTCATGCAGCTGGTAAGTGGTGAAGCTGGATTCAAGACCAGGTAATCTGTCTCAAATTTGTCTTAACCACACTACACTAGCCTTCTACACGTTCAATAGAGTTGAAAATATCAAGTTACCCCTAGGCTTACAGGGTTATTCCAGTGAGAAGCATCTGCCCAGGGAAACAGAGGAAATATAGAGTCAATAGGACCAGCAATAGACAGCAATTGTCATAAGACCCTAAACTCCTGGTTAGGAGTTTTAATCTAGACAGGCAGATGCATAGGATGTGAGACTTATAGAGGAGTTAATAGTTCACCAAGTCTAATCCTTTTATTTTACAAATCGGGGAACTGAGGCCCAGACAGATGAAATGACTTACACTGTCAGAGACAAAACAAGAATGAGAACTCCCAGTTCTCTCAAGTCCCAAACTAGAGCTCTTCCCAGCGTTCAGAGTCAATAGGCTACCTCAGGATTCTTTGGGAAAGAGCAAAATAGGCAGAAAGATATGGATGAAGATGATGCCTGCTTCTGCTGGTAGGCATAGGAATTGCTGGAATGTCCAAAGATATGAAAGGAAGTGCCTATCGGATTGAACTGCTAACAGTTGATATGAACAATAGAGGGGAAAAAAAGTCTTAAAATTCAGTTTTAAGGCAATGGTGAAATTGAGAAAGGAGACAAGGACAGAAAATAAAATTTTATATATTAACATACTTGCTTTTAATTGGAAACGGATCCCCAAGTGGAGATGCCCATTGCCATTAAGGAGTCAGGAAATGGAAAGGGAAAAAAAGATCTGAACCAGAGATGCAGAGCTGAAAATCAGTGGGACACAAGAATTGGCATCAGGAGGTCCAACAAATCTTCACATGCACACACAGGCACACACACACTAACACACATAAACACATCCAGGTCTTCACCTTTTTTTTCTTTTTTCACTTCTTGCTGAAAGACATCTTTTAGGGATGGGAAATATCACCTTTGTTCTAAGTGAGGTTCCCAATCACACTCATAAGAGTAAATCTGGTCTGGAAAAAATCTTCATAACCCTCCCACTAGAACAGATAAAAAAATGGTACACGGCATGACAAAGCAGAAGGCAAGCTTTGGAGACGAGTCATACATTTTCTTTTTCCATTTTATAAGTTCTCATCGCCATTTTTCAAGGTCATATTTTTGGGTTAATGAGTGTTGCAAGATATTTATTAAAGCAATGTTCTGGACTGGCATTCACAGAACCTTTAACTCTAAATCTGCTGCCACTAAATTAGATCTTGTTCAAATGAAGAAGGTTAATTGCAGTACACATTTGTTCCCCGTGTTGTCTGTTTTAATTATTACAAAGCTTGTCAAGACAGACAACTGTGTGGCATTTCTTGTAAAAGATATACCTGAAATGTAAAATGGTTAGATCAGGCCTGCATCCACGTGTAGATGGCTTCCTATCCCTACCATTCCCATGTTAGTTTAGTGACAAAAGTTAGCGTTTTCAGAGGAGGAAAGTGGGTTGGTCACCAAAGACGGAGTTCTGTTTTTACTATGGGGAGAATGTAGTCTTAATTAGGTAAACAAAGAGGTTTTTCATTACACTGTAAACACATTTCACAAAAAAACTCATTTAAGTTTCTTTTTAAAGAAACTGGAAAATATTAAGAAAGTTAATTGGAGGGCACTCAAATGACAATTAACGAACAGGCACAATTATCTTCTAACTAGTGTGTGGCTTAGGGATGTTTTTATCTTTTACTTATGGCACTGTTTTAAAATGTGGGAATGTCAACCCAAGTAGAGGCAGGCACAGTATTAAATGACACATTTCTCTATTTATATTTAAATAACCATGAAATTATGCACAAATCATAGAATAATTCCAAGCAGAAATTACAGTTTAGGAAAAAAAAAAAGTCTGAGACATGGTGTGCTTTTCATATTAAATTGCCCATTTCCAGAACATCACATACGTTTGCACAATGTAAAGATGCTGCCGTGCGGGCCAATACAAATTGCTCACAATGTTAATGAAGATGGATGGGGAAGGCTGAAAACATTCATTTACACGAAAGGGAGGAAAAGAGAGAAGCAGTGTTCACAATCTCTTCCTTAATTTTTTTCCCTTGATAATATCCAACCGAATGATGGTAACTTTAATAATAGAGCTCTTGGAAAGGTTTTGTGATAAATTTTCATTTTCAGAGTTGAATATGGCCTATTTTTTCCCATTCAGGGTGAAAATTGTGTGTGTGAAGTTTGGAGGCTTACTGCTAAGCTAGGAAAAGAAATCTTACTCTTTGAAGAATGATGAACAGGGTAGACTGACTACACAATTTAAATAAACTTTGAAATTGAAAAGAAAAAAATAAAACGCTTCCTCATCCTGAAATGACTTTCTTTCCAATTGAAAAAGAGCCAGGCTTCCCCACCCCCCAGCCCAGATAAACCATCCATCCTTCTCGAAGCTCCTTGGCCACAGGGCACCTATGGTTGAGTCTATGAAGAGTAGGACAGGCTCTAGGATAGGAAATCTATTCTAGGACTACAGTACCAGGACTTCCCTCAGCCCATCACAGCCTTTGCCTAAACTGTTTGCCTAAACTGTTTGCCTAAACTGTTTACCTAAACTGTTTGCCTAAATACCTTTGCCTAAACTGTTAGCCTAAACTGTTTACCTAAACTGTTTGCCTAAATACCTTTGCCTAAACTGTTAGAGGCTGGGGAATGGACACCCATGGAGTATCAGGAGGGGTGGGGTGCCCTTTACCAATCGGCGAAGGAAGGTGACCTGGGGAGGGTTTCAGTCTCACCATGGCTGCATCTCCACCATCCCCACCAACTCCCTCCCACCAACCCATATCTGGCATCCTTCCTCAGTCATCCAAAACTCTTTGACATCTCTGGCCCACTCTTGGATAGTCCTTTGCTTTGAAGGTCGTATCTGCATTTTGCAGTGTATCTCAGGAGGGTGAAATAAAGGCACAGAGCCACTCAATCAAACATACTAAAAGGTTGCCATTCCTCAGGCTCCAAGGTAATTCCTTCTCCTTGAATCCTACTATTCAAGAACCCATTTTGCTAATTTGTTTATTCATTTGTTCGATAAATATTTATTGAGGTCAATCCTATGCTAAATACTGGGAATACCACTGTAGACAAGAGAAGTACGATCCCTGTCATCCCAAATCTGACGGACCAACGATCGACACATGGCATTAAAGGTGAACATACGAGGGACTTGTAACCCAGACTAAGGAGGACTCCCTGGCAGAACGAACATCTAAGCTGAGATGTGAATTGATTGAGCACCTATTTTGTGTAAGATCCTGTACTACACCCTGAGGTGTGAAAACAGCTACCAGTTAGTCTACCAGCTGGTAGGAAGCGTGCAGATGATTACAAGCAGATATCATCAATGCCACCAAGGAGGAACAAGAAGCTCTCAGGGGGAGGCATCAACTCCAATTTGGAGGGGAGAGAAAACTTGGCAAACAAAATGGCATTTAAGGTTAAGTCTCACAGAATGACTGGACATCAATTCAGAAGTAGAATCAAAAGTCAGGAAGTCAAGGCAAAAGGATCTGGGCAAAGCTGCAGACGTGAGAAATCCTGAGATACGTCAGAGGAACAGAAGTGGTTGTGCCTGGCTGGGCTGTAGGAGGAGCGAGAGGGCACACACTGAAGGACCTCGGAGAAATGGACCATGTCCTTTGGAGGACTGGCTGAAGGAGACGATGGCAGGCACTGCCCTCTGAGTGGCACTCCACTAGTTCTCCCTGCCTGGTGCCCCTGGAAGGTGAACGAGGCATGTGTGCCTGGGGAGCCCATGGGGCTTTGGCCCCTCTACCCCTGCAACTGAGGAGCAGCTGAGGGCTGGACCACTTGGGCCCTTCCAAAATCCTCTGCCCAGGAACCAAGGTCCCTCATAAAGCCCTGAGGCACGTGCTTAATTAGATCTCATTGCAGAAGAGCTTCAACATGAATTGGGCACCCACTCTGTTCTAGCCTTTGTACAGAGAAGAAGAGATACACATAGACCTAGATTTATAGGCTCCTTTAAATTAAGAGTTAGGACTGTTGTTACTCTAGCCATACCAAGATGCTTACAGTTTCCAAATACTACACTGTATCTTGGGCTTTCACATGTGTTGTTACTGTTATCCTGGGATGCCCCTTTCCACATCATACCTTGCACCCCTGAGCTCCCACCCTCGTTTTGCTCCCCACAATTCAACACCCATCTAAATCACCCTCTCCTTTGAGCAGCCTTCATCCTTAATCCACAGCCTAACCACTCCCAGATTAGTTAGGTGCCTCTCCTCTGGGTTTCCCTTCTGTCCCAAAGCACCTTAATACTCCAGGTAGAAATGATTGATTTTTCTGGTCTGCTTCCCTTCGAGACTATGGATAGGTTAATACATCTTGCATTGCCATATCCGCAGCACTTAGTACATATAATACACAGTGTATGATATAGGGTAGGCATTTGCCAAATATTGTTGAAAGGTTGAAGAAATACATCACTCCCTCACCTTCCTTGCTCTCTTTCTTCCTCTTAATTTGTATACTTTTTAATTTAATAAAGATTGAGAAAGGGGTTTCAAAATTCCCCACTGGCTATGTCAACTTCTCTACTTACAGCCTTTCTCCTTACTCCTTTGTTTACAAGTCCAGCCTCAGTCAGCCAGAATACCACACTCCTAATGCAACCCCATTCTATTCAGCAATGCTGGACAGCACGCCTGAGAGAGTCTGAATATCACGTGTATGATATTTCACGGGGGAGTGGTAGGTTCAGGGAAAGAATTGGTGTTTATTGTTTGCCAAGTAGAAGATTTGAGCTCACATTTAAAAGATCACTAGGTGAAAAAGCCCCCAATGTGGAGCCTGGATCCCTTGGGAATCTCTTTAATCCTGGAATCAGATGGAGATCCTGAGGCAAAGAATAGTCTCCTTTGTTATTGTTTGTAAGTCGTGGGTGGGCAGTCGGGGTGCTGGAGAGAGAGCAAATGGATGGAGAAGAAGAAGCAAGTTGTTGGCTATTTCTTGTAGCGTAAGTGACAAATATAGAAATACTAGCTAGGGAGATTATAGGACAGGATGTATCTATTGATTAAAACACCCCAAAAGCCTTCAAAGTAAAGTTAGGTATTTCAAGAGCAGAATTAACCACTTCTGGTGGATATGCTTTGACGATCCTTGTGGAATCGTTTCTGTTGGTGAGGAGGTCCATTCATGCACATTCTACTGTGTTCTCTGCTCTCCAAGCACTACAGACAATACTAGAGGTGAGGACATCCATGCTCTTACCCAAAGGACGTGTCCCACAGGAGACTGAGTGGGGTCCTCCAGAAAGAAATCCAGTGTGGACAAACACCATTTTCCAGTTTTACCAAAGCTTGATCTTCTAAAAAATAATAATGAGTGGTTGATCTTCGCGATCACGTGAGTCCTCAGTGGCCAATCAGAGGAGAGTGAAGTCAGCCCGGAAATCTAATCAGCACATCCCAGGACAGTAGGAGGGAGATGCATTTTAAGTAGAAGTGGGGCTGCAGAAAGGAGGCAACTCTGGCCTGGACCAGTTCCACAGCATCTGAAGACAAAATGGCTTGAGGCTTAGTCATTGTTTAAAAGCCATTCCTCAAATTCCTTGTTTACTGTCAGCACAGTGAGTTGTGGACTCTGTGACTTTAGCTGTTAATGGGACTAAACACTTATGCCAACAGATTAAGCCTTGCTGAAACATTAAGAAAATTGGCCCAGAGTTTAGATAGGTTGTTGTTTAGTGGCTGTTTCTCTTTTTCAGGGGCGGAGGGTGACTGTCCCAAGACAATGGCTTTTTGATACCTGTGAAACAGTGGCAATTGGTGAGAGCCACTGGGTAGATTTTCTGCTACAGGAAAGAGATTGTTAAAAAAGCAAACATTTAATTTCAATCGTTTGGACTGACTGCACAGAATATAAATGAGATTTTCTGAAACTAAAACTGACAAATACTTTGAGGCCCACCAAATGTCTTAAAAAGGTGTTTTTTTTTTTTCCTTTTTAAGTTATAATCAATTTCTAGGAGAAATGAAAAAAATCACTATTTCTTTCATTGCAAAAGGATCCTCCAGGCAGCTGGATGATATTGAAGGTGGGAAAACTTTTCTTTGTTACACTTGAACCTTTTAAGATTTGTCAAACCTATTTCTTGTCGTGCAGAAGAGGAGCAGTGCTTGCACAGTAAATGTATTAAACTTCAAAAATAGTTTTTCAAGTCTTTCAGACACCAAACCCCCTTCATGTAAATTCATATCTTTACTTGACATGTCTTCTTAAGCAAGGATTTTTTTTAAGGTGGCTTTTATAAATCTTCTTCCAAGAAGGAAGCGAGAACAATTAAATGTTCCATTTAGATTCCAGGTCTTAAAATTACAGTTTGGAAAGGACTTGACATTCAGAATTAGAACATTGTTCCATTCTTGCTGTAATCGAAAAAATATGTATATTAAAATCTTTCAGATTAAAACTTCAAGGGTCAAAATTGAATGCAAAGTTGATTTCGAGTTTGGAAATTAAAAGTTCATACCCTGTAACAATTATTCTTTGTGTATATACATCATGAAAATATACTACATTTGTTTTCTAGGAAGATGTAGACCGAATGATGAATGACTATGTTATTCATCTCTCTAACGCTTCCTTACATTTTCTTTCAAGGCCAAGTTGTTTATTCCATATTTACTATCATGAGTCACAAATTTCTTTTTGCTAGTAACTTTCTCAATAGTCCTTAAAAGAGAGAAAATAAGGGAGGGAGGGAGAGAGAAGGGAAAGAAAAGGGAAAAGAAAAGAGAAGAAACGGAATCTTTAGTGCTTTCTCTTCATTGCTCATATTCAGAGAGGTGCTGAGATGTCTGTGATTCCGATGTCTTTGGAAACTTCAAACTTGACTTTGATTAACCGTGCTAATAACCAGGGTGCTTCTTTTTAGTTTTACTCCTAATGTCACTTACCAGAGCTGTAAAGACATGCTCATAATATTTGCTTTTCATCTGAATGAAGAAGGCATCGCTAAGCAAAAAAAGTATTTAGCAGTGCATATAAGATTGAAGCGATGATAATCAGGGACCCTGGTAATTGAAGCTTCTGGGGAGGGGAAGAGAACCTTTCTTCTGGATCTTTCAGTCTGTTTAATAGGATAAAACTAGCTTGAGTGGTTGGTGTTTGAAGAGGATATGATGTAATTGGAAGTGCCTCTTGGGTTTGCTGCTGGACAAAGCAATCAGGTGGAGACACGGGAGGGCATGGGACGCTCTGAGGTAGGAATCTCGGCTTCCGCCATCCTAATTAGCCTAAATTAGCTATGCCAGTTTTCTGCTTGCTTTTGAATTTCCCTGCTAATGCTTCTTTCAGGGCTGAGAGAAAAGAAATATGAAATGCCCACCAAGTTCCTATCTAGCAGTCGAATGACTGCATCTAAAACTGGAGGGTCAGGCTTTATTGTTAAGGCCTTAAAAAGTGAGCCACTCCCAGGGAATACAAATGGGCGATGGGCACAAACCATAGGGACTGGTGGACGCTGCCGCTTGTTCTGTATAATGAAGAAGTTTACAAGGCATATGTAGGAAATTATTTCGAGAATTTTCCACATGTCACTTAGAGGCCTCACCTGAGAGCACTCCCGTTGACTATTTAACTTGAGGTGAACTAGGTAGGCCTTCTCACGGCAGACTCGTTTCTTCTCAGATTGAATTTCAAAGTGCAGACGCCAGAAGTGTTTTTGTGTGTGTGTGCATGCAAGCTACTGCCGGTTAAAATTTTTCACTTCTGACCCCAATTAGTCAACTTTGTGCAAAGAGCTTTGCAGCACACTCAAAGTAGTTTGTACAAATGTATTTTAATTGAAGTCGGTATTTGGGTAGAAATGATATCTCAATCTTAAAGTCACAGATTTTAATTTGGCCAATGAGTAAAACAAAATATAATGGTATATATGCTAAATAATAAAAACAAATAGGAAATTATTTTATTAGCCATTGTCCATAGTCATCCAACAAAAGCACAGGGCTCTCCCTCCGTCCCTTATCTTTGGTCCTCATAGATAAACTTTCAGTTACTCCTACACAGGTCTTTGGGGTAAAATGCCATTTTTTTTTTCCATTTTTTGGTAAACTCTGAATATCTAGAGCCAAATATTTAAGAGGAGTATTAGAAACACACACACACCGTGTGCTTTGTTCAATTTATTTAATTTGCTATATCAAATGCATACTGAGCCCTGCAGTGTGGAAGTTTCTATGCTAGGCCCTTCTGAGGTGCCAAAAACCTCACTGGTGTCTGTCAGTGTTTCTCTGTAGAAGATGGCTAATAAAAGCATTTTCAAAAATTTCGGAGAAGGGCAAGAGAAAACAGAGGCTGGGTGGATTCAGGTTTTGGAGGGCCTGAAACATATACAATTTGGGAGCCTCTTTAGGAAAAAGAATATGCAATTACAAAACATTGTTCCCTCCTCCCTCTGCCCTTGGAAGGCACCCATGGGTGTTCTAAAGCTCTGCCTTCATTAGGTTCGGGGCACATCTGCCCTGGCTATAGGACAGCTGCCTTCAGATGTGTCTTTTCTGTCCTCTTTTCACACTCAGCAGCCCATCCAATTCCTTCCTCCACTTCCTTTACAGGAATTTTGACCATTTATTAAAACAGTCTGTGAGGATGAACTTATTTGCAAAGTAGAAAGAGAGACGCGGACATATGGATACCAGGGGGAGACAGGGGTGGGGTGGGGGGATGGGATGAATTGGGAGATTGGCATTGACATATATACACTACTATGTAGAAAATAGATAATTAACGAGAACCTACTGTACATCACAGGGAACTCTACTCAATGCTCTGTGGTGACCTATATGGAAAAAAATCCAAAAAAAGAGGGCATATATGCATATGTATAGCTGATTCAGTTTGTTGTGCAGCAGAAACTAATACAACATTGTAAAGCAACTATACTCCAATAAAAATTAATTAAAAAAAAAAAAAAAAACACTCTGTGAGACCTTCAGAGACACAAGCTTCGTGATTTCAAAATATTCACATTCTGCAACTTGGCTTAGTAACTCAGAGAGTGACCAGGAACAGTTGCAGACTACACAATAGACATGATTTGGTTTGTGTTTGCAATATTAGCAAACAGCTCATATGAAATTGGGCGGTGCCCAGGTGGGCAGCTATGAGAGATGTAGCGGTGTGCTTTGCAGTTCTCCACGGTGAAACGCTGCCCACACTTCCTGTTTGCTGGAGCTCCTCAGGCATTTCCAGGACCCCATCCATCCAGGCACTGGCTCTCAGCATAGGGAATGGAATCGTTGAAAGGTTTCAGTTGTGAAATTGTGTGTTTATACAACGCATAGAAGCCGCGTGTTAAGATCGCACATTGTTCGGAATGACTCAGTAGTTTTCAGGCTTCAGTTTAAGAGATGATACTTTGTCCTCCCTATGGTTATAAATGGAAAGTTGGGCAGTGTTGTGACTTTCTTATCAACCCATCTTGACTCAGTAGTTGGCACTTTAGCACTTGGGTTTCTGTGACATAGCTTCTCCCAATAGTGCAATATTTTCACTCCATGCATTCTTGATACAAAGCAACCGTAGTGCTGGGCAGCTTCAAAAGGGGGCAGTGTGCAGTTTTCCATGCAGGCTTTGTGAAAATTTTTTATTGATTCACTTTGAATTCCAATTCTAATTACTGAGGTTGATGTATATCTTTTATGACACATCTTTTCATTTAAATTGTGTTTGGTCTTCACTTTTAGAAGTCCTAAGATAATGGTGTCCATTGGTTCAAGGATTTTTCTGATGCCTGATACAAGTAACTGTTGACTTGTTATCTAGTTCACATGCTGTTGTTTAAGCACCGATCTTAGGACAAACAAATTAACAGCAATAGTCACGTAGCACTTCAAAGAGAACATCCGTGCATTCACCTATTCAACAGAATGCCTACATGTGTCAGGAACAGTTTTGGATGCTGGAAAATATAGAAGTGAACATACTAGAAATGGCCCTGCCTTCATGGGTTTCCAGACTAGCAAACCGAGTGAAGAAAAAATAAATAAACAAGTCCATTTTGTATAATGTTAAAGACCATGAAAAAAATCAGGTAAAGTCACAATGAGCTACTATTTCACACCTATTAGGATGGCTATAATTTTTTTAAAGCAAGATTTCTTCTTTTTTTTTTTTTTTTTTTTTTTGGCTTTGCCACATGACTTGTGGAATCTTAGTTCCCTGACCAGGGATTGAACATGGGCCCCTCGGCAGTGAAAGTGAGGTGTTCTAACCACTGGACCACCAGGGAATTTGCTGGATGGCTATACTTTTTAAAAAATGGAAAGTAACAAGTGTTGGCAAGGATATGGAGAAATTATAACCCTCAGACATTACTGGTGAGAATACAAAATGGTGCAGCTGCAGTAGAAAACAATTTGGTGGTTTTCCAAAGAGTTAAACATAAAACTAAAGTATGATCCAGCAATTCCACACCTAGGTTTATACCCAAAAGTCTTAAATAAATAATTGTACACCAGTGTTCACAGCAACATTACTCACAATATCCACACAATGGAGACAACTCAAATCAGATGAATGGATAAACAAAATATGGTATATGCCTACAATGAAATATTATTCAGCCATAAAAAAAGAATGACTCTTTGATATATGCTACAACATGAATGGACCTAGAAAACATCATGCTTAGTAAAGTAAGCCAGATACAGAGGTGCAAACATTACATGCTTCCACTTATATGAGGTACCTACAATAGGTGAATTCATAGAGACACAAGGTAAAATAGAGGTTACCCAGAACTGGGGGGATAGAAGAGTAGAGGGAGTTATTGTAATGGGTACAGAGTTTATGTTGCTAAAAAAGTTTTGGGTAAAGATAGCACTGATGGCCGCACAACATTGTGACTATATTTAATGCCACCAAACTGTACACTTACAAATCGTTAAATGATCAATAGTATGCTATGTATATTTTACCACAATTTAAGAAAATAATCAGAGAGCTGTGGCAGAGGATGAGTGGAGTGGGGTGGAGGGGCGCTTGCCAAGCTATAGGTAGGGGCAAGGTTTTGAGGAAGAGAGAAGGGGGGTGTGCCTGGAGCAGGGTGTAGGAGGGACCAAGTAGCCAGCAAAGTGTACAATTTAGTGCTCCTCACTTGCACAAGCCCCTTCGAGGACGCAGTACCTAATTTTATATTTGCAATTTTAATTCTTCTTAAAGAAGGGACTTTCTGTTGTACTAACTTCAGGCTCTGCAAAACCTGGATCTGCTCTTGGGAATAAATGATGTAAAAATGAGACCTGAACGTTAACATTAGTAGATGCTGGGTATCGTCATTTATATATTTTTGCTTGGGAAATTAAATTGATGTGTTTATTCACATACTCACTCATTACGTTATTCATTCACTTATGTAAGAAACATTTAAGAGGCTCCTAACATGCCTACCTGGTGCCAAGCTGCAGAGAAGATGCAAAGACTACAACCACAGCCCCCAGGTTCAAGATCTGGTGGAGAAAAAACACACCAAAACAATTACAATATAAGGTTTAAAAACATTTCTAAATATTGAGTCTGTTTCATCACCCCAGTGGATTGTAAGTTCTTGGAAGAGAGGACATCATATTTTTTAGCTATAAGGGACTTAAAAGGTCATTAAGTGGAATGTCTCAATTTATATCCAATAAACTCTGGCTCAGAGAAACTAGATAAGCTGTCTAAGGCCAAGGAAATAACGTGTAAGACCCAAGACTAGAAGGCAGATGTGCCTGACCACTAGGGCTGGTTTGTCCCACCATTCCACACTGCCATCCTTCCTTGGGCTCCTTCCATGTCTCCTTCATCCCTTTCATCATGTAAGCGTCTGAATCTAGTGTTCCAAACATGATGGGCATTGGATAAATGGGAATTTGATGATAACAGTCATGTGTATATATTGTGAGAGTTCCAGACTATCTACATGGACAGCCTTCAGGATTGCAATCAGCATTAACTTAGCAACCACATTGCCCTGACTTGGATAAGATGTTTATTTCGAGAGGCTTGGAGGAGGCAGTTATGATAAGTTAAAGACTCCCAAGGCCGCCTGATCTCATTGCCAACACTGGACATACAACAGTTGCTGGCTCGTCTGTTAGTTGACTACTGTGCTTCTTGAACCCTTGGTTTTCTCATTACTAATGTGGGGGTTGTCATGAGAATCTTGTGAGATAATATAGGGTAAGCTCTTAGCACAGTGCTAGGCACACAGTAAGGGCACAATCGATGTGAGGTTTTGTTATTAGTGTCATTATCATTAATGCTGACAAATTCTTATGAGTTTTTTTTTTTGTTTTTTTTGTTTTTTTTTTTTTTGTGGTACGCGGGCCTCTCACTGTTGTGGCCTCTCCCTTTGCGGAGCACAGGCTCCGGACGTGCAGGCTCAGCGGCCATGGCTCACGGGCCCAGCCGCTCCGCGTCATGTGGGATCTTCCCGGACCGGGGCACGAACCCGCATCCCCTGCATCGGCAGGTGGACTCTCAACCACTGCGCCACCAGGGAAGCCCTCTTATGAGTTTTTAAAGGATGTTTGTATTACAGTCAATTTTCTAAACCTAAGAAATTGAGTTTGGGAATTTATTTCTCTCAAATTTAAAAGGTATGTACAAATTGAAATATCATGCCACCTAATTAAGAAAACTTACAATAAATATTGACTATCACCCTACCACCACTACCATTTAAAATCCACTCAAAATCGTCACCTCTGTTAATCACCCAAAAAGTAGAGTAATTGAAAACCACATTCTCTAGCCCTCCTTGTGTAAACTGCTATTTGCCCCAGGCTGTTTTCAAGGCTGTAAACAGATGTTAAAGAACATTGACAAGAGACAGGATAATCAAAAAGGCTTGAAAATGATTAGGGTGTTGCAGTCAAGATAAGAATTTTGAGCAGTTTGCAATTCTATCTTCAACACCGACAAACTGGTTCGTTTCCTTTTATGTGGACAAACAGTTATAACATTGCTCACTTCACTAATTTAAACTTTTACTCAATGAAAACCAAATATTTCTTGTCATATATGTATTTTTCCCCTGAGAAATAATAGCTTTAGGTGTATAGAAGTTCTAAGATGGTGAACTTTATGGGAACATAAGGAAATGCTTGGCTTTATTTCTTGTTGAGAGGAGGAAAGTTATGCTGAATCATATTACCTTCCTCCTGTTTTTACAACTGCTTGCTCTGCAAGTCAGTGTTTGCCCCTGGAGTAGAAGTGAAACTTGAGAAACATCACTGTCTCCATGCATTGGAGAAAAAGTTTGTGGAAATATTAACTGCATCTTGACTGGGCTTGAGGAGACAATTACAGGCACTATGCAAATCTATCTGACATATCTGTAGCTTTTCTTCTCTAAATATTTTCAGGCTTTTCCTTTATTCATTTAAAACCTGAGGTTCAATTTGCAGCACAGCATCAATCTGGATGAATCTCTTTTGCAAAATTTGCAGGTATCTTCTTTTTTAAACGTAAGAGTAAGGTGTGAGTTAATCTGAACAATTACCAAATTTATACGACCCAAGCTTACCCAAGCTTATTAAGTAAGTAATTGAGTAGAACCAGCCAATAAATGAAAATCAGGAGGCAGGAACAGCAAGGTAATGAAACGCAAATTTCTTTTTCATAAGTTTCATTTTTCATTGTTCTTAAATGATTTACATCTAATTTGGAAATTGCTTCTGAAGATGACATGTAACGTAGGGTCAGTGGAGGTTTCCAACACATAAGATATAAATTCATGGTGATCCCTATTACATCATCCTGTTTCATATTCTTTACAGCACTTAACACCATCTGATTCCTTTTGGTTTATTTGTTGGTTGGTTAGTCGGTTGGTTTATTGTCTGTCTCCTCACACTAGAAAGGAAGTGCCATGAAAAACAAGAGCCTTGCCTATCTTCCTCACCCTTATGTCCCCTTGAGCACCTGGCTCACGGTGGGCCCTCCACAACTGTTTGCTGAGAGAATCACTGCCTGTGCTCAGTAGAGCCACGTATCTCAAATTATGTTCAAGAGGACCAGAGCTTGGGGATTCTAGAAGTAAAGCGAGGTGTGTTTCTTTGCTACAGTTGAAGAGTGAAGTTCTTCCTGCTTCTCCATTTCCAGAAAAACAAGATAGTTAATGTATAATGGTTCACGATTTAGAATTTTCTCCTTTAAATTTCTCATGCCTTAACTTTTTGCTATCCCTTATCTCTTTGCAATCAACATAATGATAAGCAATTAGCAAGCCAATATTTTCAGAAAAATTTGGGAATAGACAATAGCACTAAATTCAACAGGCTCTTAATATATTTGTGTATATATTTTACCACAATTTAAAAAATGGTTAAAATAAATAAATATATATATGTGTGTATATATATACATATATAAATTTTTTTAAAGCTCTGGAGATAGATGGTGGTGATAGTTGCATAGCAATATAAATGTACTTAACAACACTGAACTATACACTTAAAATTGTAAATTTTTTAATGCATATTTTACCACAATTGAAAAATGGTTTTAAAAATATACAGCCAGTGACTAGTGAGTACTCGAAATGTGGCTAGTGCAACTGAAGGACTGAATTTTTTATTTAATTTATTTTGAATTTATTTTTATTTAAATTTAAAGAGTCACATATGCCTTCTGGCTACTGTATTAGACAGAACAGGGCTAAACACCTGGACCACTTCACTTAAATAATGCCATTAGAGAGCTAATTTTTAAAGTTATCATTTGGATAGGTTTTTCCCTTGTTTTTGGACATTTTATTTTAAATTGTCAAACTTACACAAAAGTAGGGAGAATAGTATAATGCATATCAATATGTTCATCACCTAGATTTAACAATTGTTAATATTTTACCATATTTGCCACAAAGATACTTGAGATTCAATATTACTAATACTTGAGATTAGTAATACTAATTACTAATTAGTAATTAGTGGTTACTAATACTTGAGATTACTAATACTAATACTTGAGATTCAGCTATGCTAATGAATTGAGATCAAAGCTATGGAACTGAGAAGGGCTCAGTTATACAAACATCTCTCTGGAGTCAAAACCAATTCCATTAGCCCTGCCCTTCCCTTTTGCTAGCTGGTTACACTTTTTTCCCCACAGTTGCTAGAGTAATTGTGCCAGAAATTACAAGAATGTAATGACAGTTATTTGTGAATATGATAATATTTATAACTTCTAAGTTGTCTCAGATTTGAGCTAGGATTGCTTTGCTATTAAATTGTGACTTCTTGTTGTACTCAGATATTAATAGTAAAAAGTCACCAGCCACTGAGTGTGTGACACCTCCAATGAGACATAGGTGTCATTCAGCAAGTATGGCCAAGATGACAGGTTAATTGGTTTTCTGAAATTTATATTCACTTTTAATTGGGCTGGGAGGATGGCTATGAAATGATGATACCTATAAGCCACTCTGACCAGTGCTTTCCATCATGATGATGCTGTGGTTATAAGTGTTTGTGTGATCATCAAGAGTAATGTGCTTCTGGCTTTGCTCTCCTTTTTTGGAGTTGTTCATTGTTGGCATGGTTAGAAAGCTGGCTAATCACAAGTCAAAACTTGCCAAATTATTTACAGGAGGTAAGCCATAGAACATTAAAAGTAGTTTAGAGAAAAAGAAAAAAACTTGCTAAACTAAAATGGGGCAGAAACCCCCGCCCCCAATATTTCAATAAGGCGTCTTGAAAATGCAACTCCAGAACCATAGGCAAACACACGGCTTGACCCAAGTAGCTACAATGAGTCCTGACGTTTTTTATATGGTGACTATGGTCCCACTCAAAGAAAGTAGATATAGTAGCACAAATAAACATGGGGCTCTAGCACCAAACTTCTTAGTTTCAAATCCTGGCTTTGCCACTTCCTGATTGTGGGCCTTGGCCAAATTACATGAACTTTCTATACCTCAGTTTTCTCATTAGTAAAATGGAATTAATAGTAGAATTAAATGAGATACTTAGCATAGTGTGTTGCGCAAAATGTGTGTTCCATGTTAAATTATGCAGCAAAACATGATAATATTCACATTTAAAGATAATAGCTCTTAAGGTACAGAAGCAACCCTAGTGTCCATTCCATCAACACATCAACAGATGAATGGATCAAGAAGATGTGGTGTATATATATACATATATATATATATATATATATATATATATATATATATATATACACACACACACATGGAATACTACCCAGCTGTAAAGAAGAATGAAATTTTACCATTTGCACAAACATGGATGGACTTGGAAGGCATTATGCTAAGTGAAATAAGTCTGACAGAGAAAGATAAATACTGTATGATATCACTTACATGTGGAATCTAAAAACTACAACAAACTAGCGAATAAAACAAAAAAGAAGCAGACTCACAGATATAGAGAACAAACTAGTGGTTACCAGTGGGGAGAGGAAAGAGCAGAGGGAGAAGATGGGGAGGGAGGATGTTTATTATGGGATTATATAAAATCATGTGTGTGAAACTTTTGAAAACTGTAAAGCACTATAGAATTTAAAGAATATTTCATTCAATAAAAAAAATTTTTAAAGAAGTCAATATATGAAAAAAATAAATGAGATACAAAAAAAAGAAAGATAATAGCCCTTTGAGGAAAGTAATAAATAAGGGCAGTTGAGATTGTCTTTATAACCACAGTCCTCATAGTCTAAGGAAGCATCACATTCCAGGCGGCTGGATGTAGGAAGGAACAGGGAAAGGACAAAGGATATTTGTCAACTGTTTCTACAGTTTTCTAGAAGTTACGACATAATGTGTAATTCTGAAATCCAGAAAGATCTGAAAAATAAAACTTTTTTTATACGTTTTCAACAAAAACTCATGTGAAGGTAAAACTTGACCTGAGTTGACATGAGACCACGATCTTTATTTATCCCACTTAGAGTAAACATTATGCTTTGCTGCAGTTGACGGTGAAGTGCTGCCTCCGACTCCAATGGACATATTCCATAATAAACAGTATGTGAATCGTATCACCTTCAAAATCTGGAAAAATCTGAATTCCAAACCGTGTCTGGCCCCAGGAATTTGGGATAAGGAATTTTGGACCACTACTCTTATATTCCATTGGCCAGAAATTAGTGATGGGTCCCCTATTAGCTGCAAGGGTGCCTGGGAAATGTAGCCTTTATTCTGGGCAGCCATGCACCCAACGAAAATTCTATTACTATGGAATAGAGAAGGTTGGACATCAGCACCCATCCAGTAGTCTCTGACCCCGTCTCATTTTTTCCCTAAAGCTTTATCCTAAAGCACCCCCCAGAACCTCCTGAATAAGATCAGAATAAATAGGAATTATCCCTTCTTTGTAAGTAGCCTGGATTGACTTCAGATGACCCAGTTCTGTTTTCAAAATCTCCAGACATGGCTGGCTACTCATATTCCTACAGAATGCTACCTTGACTTCTTAGGCAAATCTACAGTTCATAATTCTTCCTCTTATAAAACTACCTCAATCTCACAGACTGTTTCCCAGTCTTCTGGTAAATTCAGGACAAGACCTTTGGTTCCGACTGGCCAGGGTCTCTACGAGTTGGGACCCTCATATGGATTAACTGCCAATGTCTCTCCAGCCTTTTCTGGTGGAAGAGGTGGGACATCTCCATAAGAATGTTCAAGAAACAGCTTTCAATAACGAATATCCAGATTCAAACATTATCTGTTTGAAGTCATCAAACTCCATCTAATGCAAATTCTTCTCTCAAAAAAAAAAATTATTCAAATTCAACAAATTCAGTTCTGGCATAGAGATATAGCATTGTGTTCCAGGAAGCATGGAGAATAAAAGATGAGTCGTTTTCTCTGCTTATTGCAACCGGACACAAAAGGAGGAATTTGGGGTAAGTGTTGAAAGAAGAAAAACAATTTAAAATTAGATTTTATTTTCAACTCAGAGGCTAAAGAACATATCTTAAGAAAATGGATGTGGACAGTGTTTGGTAATAACCCAAACCTAGTCATTGGTAAAATCTAATTTTTCCTCTAGTATAAATGAAATGCAAGATGAGCAAGAAGAGATAGTCACAAACAATAACAAAACAAGATTCTGCCTCTGGCTTGGGTGCAGTAAACTGTAAATAGATCAATGAGAGGCCTCTGGAATCCTACTTTATTTTATGCATTCCTTGTCGATTCCTACAAGAATGTGCTTTTGAATGTCCAATAGTTAAATCATCAAATGGAGATGCCAAACTTTAAGTATTCCTTAAGTTCTTTTTCAACTTTTCAAATGGCAGTTTGTACAACTGTTCCAGGTAAGTTTAAATAGATAAGTGTTCTGGAGAGTGTCAGTATTATTCAGCCTAGAAGCTAAGTGTAACATAAATGGAAAAATAGACTGTACTTTGTGCATTTCATACATTTTAATGGCCAGGTACTATTGATTGCTGTGCTTTTTTGCAAGTAAGGGAAAATTCACACATCGCATTGTATATTTCCTCACCGTGGAAACTTATTTTGATTACACCTTACAAATGATCCATACTGATATTAAGTTTACAGTCTTGGGAGGAAGAGGAAAGAGAGAACTTAATTTGAATTTAGAAAGTCTCTAAATGATAATTGAATCACAAGTCTGGATTATAATTCTAGGAGCAACACTTGACTTGGTCAAAATCACTGTTATGAAGAGATGCAATTTTTACACAGTACTTCACGTTGATTAAGTAATGTGTGAAAATGGAAAAAAAAAGTATTTGAATCTTAATCACAGTCATTTGCATGAAATAAAAGTCTGTGTCAGGGGAATGCACATTATAATAACTCCTGGGTGTTTTGGTTGCATCAGTGAGCAAAGAAGTTGTATGCATTTTTTTTCATGCTGATATACAAGAACTCCTTTTATATTTATTGTATCTTTGATTGTACGAAAATTCAGCAATATAGGATTTTGGCTGGTGAGAGACGACAACTGATTAACTACCTTAACAATGGCTGTAATTAAAACAGATGTTTGATAATGCATGCGCCCGAATTAAACTGGGAACATTCAAAGAGGGAAAAGAGAAATAGGAATTTGATATGAACCTCATTCTCAGTCAGGCTCTCCATTAGATGGAAAGGTAGTAAATGGGAAATGAACTTCAGAAAAATTCTTACAGTCCCTCTCCTAAATATGCCCTCCCCACCCCACTGCTGTAAGCTTGGGGAGCTCAAAATGTAGAAAACCGAGGGTCTTGCTTGTGTGCTTCCCCTTCCCCCAATCCTACCTGAGGCTGGGCTACAAATCTATAGATTCTACTTTTCTGCACTGGCGCATACTGTATTAATACTTGCAACTTCACTGCCCTGATGAGAATCTTCAGAGTCCGAAATGCCTCCAAATCTGGAGCTAGACCCTCTCCTGCCTACTTCAGACCCCGAATAATCGATATCATCTTTTAACAACCTAAAATCTCCTGCTCAGTTGATATGCATTTCCTACAATGTTCTTTTTTTTTTTTTCTTCTTATTTTGATTGTCTACTTCTAGTTTAAAGGCAATATGACTTAGGAATAGAGATTTTAGCTTCTGAACATTTCCGCCTCCCCTGGCTTGTGGAGGAAGGAGAACACTCAATAAAACAAGAGTTTTGATTCCTGAAGATGTTGAAATTTCCAAAAGACAATAATAATTTTTTGCAAGATGTATAATTCTAATTGTTCAACCCAGGTCAGAAGAAGAAAATTGCTAGGAAAATATCTGCCAGTTATGGCCCGTGGTAAGGGATAAACGTGGAGCAGAGATGGGATGATAATGCATGCAGCAGTGTCTTAAATTAGAACTGAATAATAGTAAAAATAATAATTATAATAACATTAATAATGATAAATACATCTATATATATTTCACTAACTAAAACTGAGTAAAAAATACAAAAACAGTAAAAAAAAGAAACAAAAAGATATCATTTCAGTGATAATAGAAAACAACTGTGAGTTCAATCTCACCTTAAAGGCAGAAACAAACACTCCAAGCACATGACAGCATCCATAAAATCTCAAAATAAATGTGCTGAGACTGGTGCACTGAAGTTATTATACACTCAAAAACTAACAACGCTCCAAAATGCAAGCTTTCCTTCTCGACAGCAGCACTCTTTCAACCTCAGCATCTAGGAGTTTGCTTTGATGCTTTCCTCTTTATCTTATGGTAGATTGCAGGCACTCCACAGTATCTATGAAAGAAACAATCCCTCTTTCCAATCTCACAAAACCCACTTCTTCTTTTAAAAATACATGTTTAAGAAAGCACTCCTTCCTTCATATACCCTCTACCACCGGCCTAGTCAGAGCCCTGCATTTCCAAAGATTATCTGCCCCCTCCTCTTCACCTCTCCAGAATCCTCCTTTCTCTAGGGCCAATTCCGATTCCATCTACTGCAAGGCTTCTGTGATCACTCCAGTCCACAGTTGTTTCTTCCTCCTCTGCACTCCTATTGCATCCAGGGAAAACACTCCCTAGTTCAGCACATAATCTTTCTTTATATTAATTTGTAGTGTTTCTCCCTCCCCAGTTGTAAGCTCCTCCGTGATGGGAAGAATACCTTATATTCCCTTCTTCCTTCCCACCTTCCTTCCTTCTTTTCTTCAGCAAAAACATAGTATTTAGTACCTACTCTGGGCCAAGCAGAGCACTTCCTAGGTTCCTCCCCCTGCATTTGGCAGCATTTACCATGTAGTAAAGCAAGCATGAATTACATATGCAGAGTGTTTGAAGAAGTTTATTCAACAGCTCTCTATTGCCCTGGTTGCTTTAACTTAACTCATCTGCTGCTTTCTCCCAGCATATATTCAACCCATTCTTTCTGACACAGAAAAACCTTCAGTATCACCACTTAGCCTACTTGGTACCTTCTGATAGAGGGAAGCAGAGAGGTTTATGCCAGAACAGCAAAAGCCTCTTCATGAAACCTGTTTCTGTACCTGGTTCCACCCAACTTCACATGCAGTATTGCTCAAATTCCTTGACTTCCTTGTGCCATCAGGTCCCTTCTAGAAAAGAAAGATGATAACATATTGTATGCCACCCCCAACACTCCCTAGTGTGAGGGTTAATAGGATAATGGCTGTAAAACACTTTAAGCTCATCCAAAGAAAGGTGCCACACTGTATAAAACTGTAAAGAGTTATTATGTAACTAATCAGATTCAAAGTACACGTTGCAAATGGACCTGTGGAGTGTTGAAATGAAGCCTCAAGGAGGGATGCTTATGCTTAACTTGCACCGCAGGCCCAGGCAGTGCTTCTGGAAATTTCTCTTATATAAATTAACTTCAGAAAATACATTTCAAATCCATTTTTTTTAAAGGGAGGGAGGTTTATGACTGCAGAACAGAGATGAACTTGTACAGCCAGAATTCAGATCCCGCATACTTGCTCCCATATGAAGAGGTGTCACATTTGATTTTACATACAAACCATAAAAATGCAAATTCTCTGTACGGATGGGAGGATGAAGAGCAATTCCATCTTCTAGCCTCAAAGCTCTGTGAGGGTAGGAACTGATTTCTTTTTTTTAAATTTATTTATTTATTTATTTATTTATGGCTTCATTGGGTCTTCTTTGCTGTGCACGGGCTTTCTGAAGTTGGGGCGAGGGGACCACCAGGCCCAACACTCATTTACTTGAAGAAGGTGCTAAGAAAGTATATCGGCCACTAGGCTGATTGTGTGACAGCCACGTTATACGGGCATTGCCACAGGCTGCTGTCAGCCCACGGGGCTAGGTGGGTGCAGGAACAAAGACCATTTTCATCCCACATTTTGCTGGAATGTGCAATTTTGAGCATGCTAGCTGTAAATAGGAAACACACTAATCTCATTTGTGAATAAGACGTAAAACACCAAGTAAAAAATTAGCACATTTTACTATATAAGTAGTAGAATGAAGTAAGAACATATTATAACCAACTGGGGGTAATTCCAGACTTCCAAAGATAGTTCAACAATATAAAATCTATTAAGAGACCTTATTGTATAAATAGATCAGAGAATTAAAACCACGTTTCAACAACAAGGACTACAGTATAGCACAGGGAACTATATTCAAAATCTTATAATAATCTATAATGGAAAAGAATCTGAAAAAGAGTAGATACATAAATGTATATGTATAACTGAATCACTTTGCAGTACACCTGAAACATTGTAAGTCAACTATACTTCAATAAAAACTTTTTTTTAATTTTTAAAAAGAACTCACATGACTAGTTTAATATTTGCTGTCCCCCCAAAAAATGGCTTTTTAAAAGATCTTAATATTGTGATAATAGAAAAAAACTTTTTAAGCCATATATTTAAAAAGATATTTCATATATATCTGTGTGTCACAAAGTAACAGCCAGTTTCTGATGGAAACCTAGAAGTAGTCTCATTAGAGCCAGATACAAGACAAGGGTACTTGTTATCACCACAATTATTTAATGATTGTTCTTGAAGTGCTCACCAGCGTAATTAGATGAGAGAATAGATAAGAAGCATAAATATTGGGTAGGGAGAGACAGAAGTTCATTATTTGCAGATAATAAAGATTACAGTCTTGAAAAACCCAAGTGAATCATCTGAAAAACTATTAGAAACATGAGAGAATTCAGTAGATTATCTGGTTTAAAATACAAATATACAAAGTAATAACTTTCTTAGTTGCCTGCAATAACTAGTTAGAAAGTAAAACAGATAAAGTAGTTACCCATTCATAAAAGAAAAAAATAACAAGAAATGAGTATGGTTTGTATTAAGGAAATTATAAAACTTTACAGAAGGACATTATAAACATGGAAAGAAAAACAATATTTTAAAATGTTATTATAGACTAAACTAAGCTATAAATACAATATAAAAATAATCAAATTCCTAGCAGGTCTTTTTTTGACAAACTTGATAAAAGTGATTCTAAAATTTATTTGTAGAATAAGCATGTGAGAACCAAAACAGAGCTGAAAATGAGTAGAAAATTAATTTTTATTATATATTGATAATTTCCTTTATAATATATTACATAATATATAAATTGATAATACATTAATAATTTCAATTTTAAATTAGGAATTAAAAGAGTGTGGTACTGATCAAAGAAACAGAACAGAAAACCCAGAAATAAATCCACATTCACAAGGGAAGTCAGTACATGAGAAAGACACTTTTCTCCTGATAGGCAAAAAGACAAATTGTTGAACAAATTATATTGAGGTATCTGGCTCAGGCTAAACACCTTGGTGTCATTCTGATTGGTCTCTTTCCCTCCCTACCATCCCTTCCATCTATTGTGAGTCCTACCTGCTCTTCTTTCAAAACACACCTGAATCTGGTCACTTCTCACTACCTCCACAAACAGCTACCAGCTCCCTCATCTCTTACCTGTATTTCTATAGCTTCCTAGTCGACCTTCTGGTTTCTCTCTTGCCTTCCAACAGTCTTCTCCACATTGTAGTCAGGGTTGTGTTTCAAAAATGTAAGTCAAATGATGTCACTCCCTTCCTCAAGACCTTGAATATCTTCCCATCGTACTTAAGAAAAGTCTCAACTTCTTGCAAGTGGTAGATGTCCCCTGCATGCCTGGCCCCTGACTGGCTCTCAACTTCATCGTTCCCCTCTCACTCACTCCACTCCAGACACATTAGCCTTCTAGGACACTCTAAACGTTTTCCCACCTCAGATCTTTGCATTTTCTTTTCTCTCTGCCAGAGTGGCTCTTCCCCTAGATCTTCAGATAGCTCACCCTTCACATCCTTCAAGTTTTCCTGCACAAATGTCCACTCCACAAACAGGCCGTGCTTTACCATCCTATCCAACATACTCCCTTCCCTTAACCCTCTGCTTCATCTTCGTTGCTTTTATCAGTCACCTGAAATTGATTCATAAGATAACTTTGTTTATTATCTGTCTCTCCTGCTACATTATAGGCTCCATGAGGGCAGAGACTGTTTTGCTCACCACTGTAACCCTAGTGCATGGAGCACAGTGCCTGGAGCATGGTAGCTTCTTAATAAGTATTTGTTCAATCAATGAATTGCAGAGGAAATAGAGAAAAGGGGATGGAACTGAGTTATTTAGCAGGTGGAACCGATTGGACTTCGAGATTTATTCAACGGATGAATTCAGTGGAGGAATCCTAAGGGACTTAGGATGATTCTAAATTTCTGGACCAGAGAATTGAAGAGATATCGCACCATTTGTATGTTAAGGATTTGAGGATAAGAAACTGCATTCCTAGGGAATATGGAATTTAGGTTTAGCTCAGTTTAGGGTCTGAGGTGTCTATGAGACCCTCATATAGGATCTCCAGAGGGCGACTGGTAATACTGGTTCACAGTTCAGGAAATTAGAAATAGTTTAGGGTTCATCACTTATTATTTTTTTTAATGTATTGAACTTTTTTTTTTTTTTTTTTTTTTGCGGTACGCGGGCCTCTCACTGTTGTGGCCTCTCCCGTTGCGGAGAACAGGCTCCGGACGCGCAGCTTTAGCGGCCATGGCTCACGGGCCCAGCCACTCCGTGGCATGTGGGAATCTTCCCGGACCTGGGCACGAACCCGTGTCCCCTGCATCGGCAGGCGGACTCTCAACCACTGCGCCACCTGGGAAGGCCCCAATGTATTGAACTTTTTAAGAGAGTAAAAGTAGAGAAAGAAAAGACTTGCCAAAAACAAAAACAAAACAAAACACTGGGTAAAGATATCACCAAGAAAGGAATTCTCAAGTTACTTGCACTATTTTGACACAGAGGCAAATTTTCTTCTGCCATGGATAACTGAAATGACCTGCCAACTGTAAATAAGATGAATTCTCTTAACTACGAATAGACCAATGACCGTGTCTCAATAAAGAGATGAGATGCCAAACGTTAGAACTCCAAATTTAATGATAAAGGATATAGTTCAGTTGAGTGATCAAAGAGCATCTGTTGAATAACTAAGTAATGCTGTTTTTCTCTCTTTAAGTGGCAAATACGAGGTATCCACTGAAGGCTGATCACCTCTGTAAGTGCCTATGGTAGATGCAAACTAGCAAATATGAGCCCTGCTCTTCATGAAGCTGACCATCCAACGGGGGGGACAGGTTAAGATGTTATTTTGACCATTTTACCTGTTTAGTCATTAGAGGTATTTTAAATGACTAATTCTTTACCAGTTTGATGAAACGCATGGTGCATGAAGCATCGTTTTAGTAAAAGACCCTAACTGCTCTTGGTAAAGGAGAAGTATTTCAGACGAGGTATGTACTCAACTCTAGGTTTGAAACCAGAACAGCTACTTCTTCAATCCTCCATTGGCCTCCGAATGGGAACCCAGACATTCTGCCTCAGCTGCTCACCAGATTATCTGTTTATGTTCTTGTTTTTCACTTTTATCATACAGGTAATACTCTGTAGAAAAAAATTTAAATACAGATAAATATTTTAAATTTATCTGAATATATTCAGAGGTCATCATTATTAACATTTTGGCAAATACACTTCCAGGCAATTATATCCACACATATAATACGTACATTTACAGCACAATCAAAATTTACATACTGTTTTATTCCTTAACAATATACCACAAGCATCTCCCTATGTCAGTAAACATACATTTACATTATTGTTTTAAATGGCTATAGCACACAATTGATAGATGTCCCAAAATTTATTGAACTAATCCTCTATTATTGGATATTAAATTACTTCATATAATTTGCTATTAGGTTTGCTGTGGTGTGATTTGCTTTGGTAAATTTCCTTTTTTTTTTTTTTTTTTTTTTTTTGCGGTATGCGGGCCTCTCGCGTTGTGGACCACAGGCTCCGGACGCTGAGGCTCAGCAGCCATGGCTCACGGGCCCAGCCGCTCCGTGGCATGTGGGATCTTCCCGGACCTGGGCACGAACCCTGTCCCCTGCATTGGCAGGCGGACTCTCAACCACTGTGCCACCAGGGAAGCCCAGGTAAATTTCCTATTACATTGAGTTTTGCCCACTTATACAAATATATTTTCAGAGAGAATTCTTAGGTGTGAAAGTGTGAGTTAAAGAAGACACACATTCTAAGGCTTTTACTTTGAGTTGCCACAGTACCATGTACTGAGCTCTTGATTACTCTTCCTGATCTTGGTTCCATCAGGCACATCTGTGGGCTTCACTCTAGTTTCTCTACCAATGGTATAGATCACCTAAAAACAATAGATATGGATGCATCTTAGGGCGACCAATATAATGCCTAGAAGTTAATCAGCAAAGGTTTTCTTTTTAAAGATCTTTTAGGAAATGGAAGGATAATGTCAGTATCAACCTTCCAAGTTGTTTATTTTTTTTCTCCTAGAGACTTAGAAATTTCTCTCATTTGCCCAATGTCCCATCTCCTACTTGAAGAACTAAATGTTGTTAACCAGAGTATTGTATTTCTCCAGCTACCTCTAAATTCCAGTGGCTGCTTACTAGTCTACTATTTTCCATGTCATACCATCATTGCTACTCTCACTGCTAATCCAGTGAATGCTATCTGCTTAGCACGGGCTTCAAAAGTCACTTGCAGGTGGTCCTGTCCAAAGAAAACTGTCCCCTAAACCAAAACATTCTCATCAGATCAAAAACCTCAGCAAGTCTCCAAAAATCTCTGAAGACTAAAGAAAATGGTTAAGGTAGAGAAGAAGGTAGAAGGATCTCAAAGGGTGACAGGCTGTAAGACACAAATTCAAGAACAAATCTTTCCTGTCCCTTGTAGTTTTAAAAATATGCTACATCTAAAGTGCTCATATCACATGTACCACAATGTTCACTGTAGCACTATTTACAATAGCCAGGACAGGGAAGCAACCTAAATGTCCATCGACAGATGAATGGATAAAGAAGGTGTGGCACATATATAAAATGGAATATTACTCTTCCATAAAATTGGATGAAAATGAGTTATTTGTAATGAGGTGGACGGACCTAGAGTCTGCCATACAGAGTGCAGTAAGTCAGAAAGAGAAAAACAAATACAGTATGCTAACGCATATATATGGAATCTAAAAAAGTGGTACTGATGAACCTAGTGGCAAGGCAGGAATAAAGATGCAGATGTAGAGAACGGACTTGAGGACACAGGGGGGAAGGGGAAGCCGGGACGAAGGGAGAGAGTAGCATTGACACATATACGCTATCAAATGTAAAATGGATGGCTAATGGGAAGCTGCTGCATAGCACAGGGAGATCAGCTCGGTGCTTTGTGACGACCTAGAGGAGTGGGATAGGGAAGGTGAGAGGGAGGCTCAAGAGGGAGGGGATATGGGGATATATGTATACATATAGCTGATTCACTTTGTTGTACAGCAGGAACTAACACAACATTGTAAAGCAATTATACTCCAATAAATATATCTTTAAAAATAAAATAATAAAAAGACATTAAAACCACATTGTAATAATGAAATAGATAATCCAGAATAAATATTTGACAGTCATAAAAAACAAATAAAGTGCCCATATCATTCATTATGATTGTTCTATCAATAATAATAACTACTAATATTTATTGTCTACTTTGAGATAGGCATTATTCTAAGCATTTTAATATAATGACTTTTTTTTTCTTGTTTTTTTTTTTTTTTTTTGCGGTACTTGGGCCTCTCACTGTTGTGGCCTCTCCCATTGCGGAGCACAGGCTCTGGACGCGCAGGCCCAGCGGCCATGGCTCACGAGCCCAGCCGCTCCGCGGCATGTGGGATCTTCCCGGACCGGGGCACGAACCCGTGTCCCCTGCATCGGCAGGCGGACTCTCAACCACTGCGCCACCAGGGAAGCCCTAATATAATGACTCTTTATCTTCACTTAAACAAACAAACCCTTACTATTATTGTTCCCAGGTAGGAAAAAATTATAGACAGTTTCAATAATTTTCCCTAGAACTCACAGCTAGTAAGTAACAGAGCTAGACTGAAAATGAAGGTCCCAACATGATCCTTGCAGCCATTTACCACCCCAAAAAGTTACATAATTTCAAATCATATTTGCAAAGTTTGGGTGAAGTATTTAGGAAAGAGACAAGATCAATATTTTATCTATTTGAAGTTTTTAAAATAAGTATTTTTTTCATTTATTCAAAAGCATTTAAGGACCACATATTAAGTTGGAACTATCATACCTAAGACTGTAAGAAATGCAAAAGGGAACTCATTTAATTCATTTAACAGGTATCTATGGGGCAATTTCTATCTTCCCTGCACTCTGATGGGCCCAGGGGATACATCTGTGATCTCTTCCCTTGAAGAGTTTACAGAGAAGTTCAAGGACAAGTAAATATTGTAGGGTGTGAAGTGCTCCCACAAGGGGACGGTTTATAATTCCACATTAAGAAATGGGATCACTTAGTGAATTATAATCACTATCATGGGAGGGGAAAAAATGAGTGTTATTATTCAAAGAAGGATGAGATAGACTTATATAGACTTCAGTGTAAACAGTTCATACCAGGTCAGATTTGGGGCTCTAAATTAGAGCTATTGATGAGTACTCTATTTCTTCATGGGTCAGTCATATTTTAGGAGCTGAGGGAACAAATGGGAATGATCTTGGATCTGGAAAAGCACATATTCAATCAAGTTTTAAGAGGGCTAGCCTTGCAGTAGTGTACAGAATGGACTCAGTGGAAGGCTAGGGATTGAGGGGGTCTAGGGTGACAAACCAGACATGAGCCAGAGGTAGGGAAAGTGGCAGTAAGTACGGTAGGGAAGGGGAGATGAAAAGAACATTGAGAAAGAAGACATAACACTTCGCAGAGAAATGCAGTGGGAAAGCAGAGGGTTTGGAATCAACGAGAATCTGATGAGCCACTTACTATATATGTGACCTTGGGTGAGTCCCTCTGCCTTTTGTCAATAAATGGGTATAACAATATGAGCATCACAGGTGTTACAGTAAGTCCCCTACATATGAACCTTCAAGTTGCGAACTTTCAAAGATGTGAACATGCATCTGGTTCCAGCAAGGAACCTGAACCTGTGCCATCAACGTCAGGCATGAGTGACATGGCAGCTTGCCCTCCATATCCTATTGCTGACAATCCTTCAGCTCTACCATCTCCCACCTCCTCTCCCTCCTCCAGTCAGTAACTCTTCTTGCCTGTTCACTCGATGCCAGCTCCTGTGTGCCAGCTGTTATACTGTACCACTGTACTTTTCAAGGTACTGTAATATAAGATTAAAAATGTTTTATTTTTGTGTTTGTTTTTTGTGGATTATTTGTGTGAAAAGTGTTATAAACCCATTAAGTACAGTACTATATAGCCGATTGTGTTAGTTGGGTACCTAGGCTATCTTTGTTGGACTTACAAACAAACTGGACTTACGAACGCACTCTTGGAACAGAACTTGTTCGTATGTAGGGGACTTACTGTACTTCCATAAGAATTCAACGAGGCAATAGTAGTTATAATCATTATTGATGACTCTCCTCAAAACTGTCACCCTCTATCTCCTTACTCCATTTCTTGTCAAAGTTCAAGGCGTCCTTTGGGAAAAAGCCATAAATAAGGACACTTGTAAAGGAATAAAGGTAGTCTCTGATTTCCCATGAATTGGGCTTGATGAGTACCCAAAAAATATCACTTTCCTTCTCCTTATTAATTCTGAACCAAGTAGAAATAGATAAAATATAATAGTAAAGCAGACATAGACCAAAATGCCACCTTTATCACTGGCAAAGCTGATATTGGAGAGTGTGGCTTTTATCGGCAGACAATATTTTCTAGTACTGAACAGAGATAAGCAGACCTCTACCTACCCCCACCCACAGGTACAGGCTGCGCTGGATGGCCAGAGGCCTTCCGCCTGGGACAGGCCTCCTGTGACACGTACTGCAGAGAGAAGGATGGGAGAGTGCTGTGTCTGGTGGCTCACTCCTAAGAGAAGAGGAGAGGAAGGGGATGACTTTCACAGATTCACCAATCAACCCTCATGTTGGCATGAGTGAGAGCCCAGGAGACCCACAGGGTTAGCTTAGGGATAGTGACTCCTACCAGCATCCAGCCCCATGCTGCTCCCTCTTTCATCTTCTTTCCCTCTGCCTCTCACCTTCTCACTTGGTTCTCGGTGCCTTATTCACAGTAAGGCAGAACTGCTTTCTCCCCCAGGGGGTTGGACCCTTAACAGGTATTCAGATCCCTTAAATGAGAGGAATGAAGGTCCTATGGGGAGTTTTGGTGGTAATTTGTGCAGTCAGTAAATCCTTTGCAGGGCTTCTGCAAACAATACTCCTTCAGGTGGTAATCTGCTGGTCAATGCTAACAAGATATTTCACGTTGTCAACCCGGGGCCCAGGGTATAGAGTATTTGTCTTCCCTGAAGCAACTTTTCTGGCATAGCAGAGCTCTCACTTTTAGGGAGATGTATGACTCTGCTGGGGTAGCTCTTCTAGAAGCATACATTTTGCAGAATGAAAATACAGCAGGACAACTTAAGAAGGAAAATGAGACATGTGGTTTGACTAACCAAGTGCCTCAGTTTATACTATTACTTGCCGCCCACCCCAGTTTTTTCCTAATCCTCCTCAAGCAGCTGTCATGGAGGAGGAAAGCCCTAGCCTTGGACCAGAAGTTCTGGCTCTGCCTCTTTCTAGCTTTGGAAACTCAGACACATGATAACTTTTCTGAGTTTCCATTCCCACATTTTAAAAAATGGGGCTTTACAACCAAGATGTCCTTCAATGGGTGAATGGATAAACATGTCCATACAATGGAATATTATTCTGTGATAAAAAAAATGAGCTATCAAGCTTTGAAAAGACATGGAGAACCTGAGATGCACATTGCTAAGTGAAAGAAGCCAGTCTGAAAAGGCTACATATGGTGTGATTCCAACTATATGACATTCTGGAAAAGGCAAAACTATAGAGACAGTAAAAAAAAACCCAAACAGTTGACAAAGGGAAGGGAGAAAGAGAAGAATGAATGGCTAGAGCACAGGGGGTTTTTTAGGGCAGGAAACTATTCTGTATGATACCGTATTACTAGATACATGACACTATGCATTTGTCAAGGCTCGCAGAACTGTGCAACACAAAGAGTGAGCCCTAGTGTAGATGGTGGGCTTTAGTTAATAATAGCATATCATATCCACTCATGAATTGTGACAAAGGTACCATGCTAATGCAAGATGTTAATAATAAGGGAAACTGGGGGGAGGGGGGTATATGGGAACTACGGAAATTCTATACTATCTGAACAACTTTTCTGTACACCGAAAACTTCCAGGGCTTTGACGTCTACCTCCCAGTGTTGTCAAGGGGACTAAAGATGATGTTCCGGGCACCTAGAGAGTTCCGGGCACCTAGCAACTATGCAGTAGTGTTCAGCCTGTCAGATGCCCATGGCTCCAGCTGTCCCCCCTTCTCTTTCTTAATCACTTAAGGGGGGGTTACTTTCCTGGTAGTGATCACACCTAGAAATATTCACTTTCAGTGTCTGGACATGATGATCAGTTCCCCCGTAAATCTAGCTGCTTTTCAAAATGCTCATGTTCCAGTTGTTGTTTTTTTCCCAGTATGCCAATCTTATTTTATCTTTCTGTTAGCCAGCACATCTTCTGACCTTAGGAATCCTGGCAGCTGCAGTATAGCAGTGAAGGGCATGGGGGTCAGAGCCAGACCGCACTTATATCCCAGCTGCACCATCTACCAAGGGACCAGGCAACCTTGTACAAGTTGTTGGACCTTCCTCTGCCTCTGCTTCCTCATCTCTTAATTAGTGATAAAAAAAATTCTGTTAGAGTGATAAAAATAATACCTCCTGCACATTTTTTGAGATGATTAAATGAGATGACCCATGGAAAGCAATTAGAACAGTGACTAGCATATAATAAAAAATTAATGTTATTTTCCTAAATGAGCATTTACATGTCAAAGATTTTGTCTTTATGGCCATTGGTTCTCTCCATATGGCTTTGCCCACAGTCACATCTGTGCTATTGGGAAAGAGAAGGTATGTTCTTCCATCCACTTCCTGGGTAAACCTTGGAATTTTGTCAAGCAGACAGTGAAGAATTTGGTGTGTGAGTTTTTCAGATCCATGTTAGACTGACCCAATAGCCAGATCCACTGTTAGGATAAGATCTGGATGAGGAAAACATGAGGATAATTTGGAGTTCTAGAACTCCTAGTTTAACTAATAAATGATTATCTATCTATGCTAAAATAAAACATCTGTATATTTAATTGGTAATTATATGTTGAGTACATATGTAGGGGACAGCCATCCCCTAACCAGTTCTGCATTTTCAGCATCTTATTCCGCAATGCAACACCCTTCTGCGTTTTGGAAATGTGCTCTGTTTCCTCTCTTTCAGGAAGGAAACAAAGATCTTTCAGATGGACAGTGAGGTCACTTCTCCCTGTCCCCTTCCTTCTCCACACCTTGTCCACAGCCCCTGAGCTCTGCTGAATTGAATAGCACTGGCATCCTCAAGAAGCGAGCTCCATGAGAAAACGTGTGCTCTTTATATTTACATTCAGCACGTCTAGATCAGCAGCTTCATCTGGGACTTAGACCCACAATGTTGATGATGCAGAGAGCCAGATATTTAGTCACATCAAAGCAATTTGCTAATTACAGATGCTGCCTTTCTGTTTAATGTTTCATGTGCAAGATTAGGTGGTTGATTTAACTGGTTCATAGTGCCTGTTTTATCTCATTAGCTATCTTTAAAGGAAATCAAATCATGTCACATATAGACAGAGGACACTAATTATCTGGAAAACATAATAGTATAACCTGTATATGAGTGTATGAGAGAGATGATTTAAGTCACTGTTAATTTTCTAGCCTCTTAAATATATGAGAACTCATATAGAGATAAACATGTTAACCTACAAGAGGGTCTCATATATGAATTAGGTATCTGTGCATGTCAATTACAGTATATGCACTCAACATATAATCATCAGTTAAATATACACAAGCTTCATTTTAGCACAGAAAGATAATCATTTATAAGTTAAACTTGGAGTTCTAGAGCTCCAGGTTATTCTGATGTTTTCCTCATCTCTTTTATCTTTAGTACATTTTCAACCATAGTTCTAGCAAAAAGTGCAGATAGCTTTAATGTTGCTCTCACCATCTTTTGCTCCAACTATGTTCCTGGTCTAAGCTTTATTTTCATAGACTCTAACTAACATTTAATTTAGTCTAAGTATGCAACTAAAACATTCAACCTGAGACAAAGCAGCATTATCATATTTGAGAGAAATCATAAAATTTCCAGAGGAAAAAGAATCCACAAAATCTGTACTTTAGACATTCCTCTGGTAAGGGATGTCAATAGTGGCGGAGGCTGTGCATATGTGGGGAAGGGGGTCTACGAGAACTCTCTGTACTTCCTGTTCAGTTTTGCTGTGAACCTAAAACTGGTCTAAAAAATAGTCTAAAAGAAAAAATTATCTGTGATATTAGTATCAAAAAACAAATGTGTTCAGTGTAGTAAACCAGGGTCATGCATGGGTTTGGCCTGTAATAAGGACTGATGCTTGTACTATTTATACTGCCATGCCACCAGCATGGAGATACCATGATAGCCAATAACAACTCCTTAGGGGATGTTTATCATGTCACTGAGCTTTGAATTCACAGAGCTTTACCAAGCACATCAGCCACTGAAGATTATCAAGGAAGGAATTCTTCATTTAAATGCTCCCCACTATTTTACATGATAGAGTACAGCAATCTTTATATCATATTGATTTTTTTTTAGTCTCTGAGAATAAATGAAGACAAGTACAGACAAGAGCACCACGAGACTCTGCTCTCCCTTTACGTCTCCCACTCTTACCACTAAAGGAGTGATTTACTTCTACAAACTCTCAGGACCTGGTGTTCTAATCCCAGGGCTTGTATGTGGATGCAAGGGGACCACTCATGTTTCCCAGTCTTTACCTAAGCAATGGGCTCAGCTCTATACGGGCATTAGCGATGTCTGGTCCAACTGGATAGACCTTGTCTACTTTGGTTCATGTTCTTGCCACAAGGGTTAAGGCAGATTGCAAAGACATTGATATTTTAAATCAGTTCCTTAATCAGTAAGAGAGACTAGTATAAATTTTTTAATGTTTATATCTTACAATAAATTTTTTAATGCAACTAAATAAGTTCCTTTTGGGAGATCAATGTACCCTCGGAAGTCATTCTTTGACAAGGCCAAGATGCTGATAGTATAAAGCAGTATAAAGTAAGTGATGCTCCAACTCACTTAATTATAGAATATATTGAAGTAAAAAATAACTAGTAATTTTTTTCAATCAGAAAAAATATGCTTCCCAGAGTACAAAGGTAATGAGTATACTGCAAAGCTGTCTTAGAGCACAGGCTCCAGACGCGCAGGCTCAGCGGCCATGGCTCACGGGCCCAGCCGCTCTGCAGCATGTGGGATCCTCCCGGACCGGGGCACGAACCCGTGTCCCCTGCATCGGCAGGCGGACTCTCAACCACTGCACCACCAGGGAAGCCCCCAAAGCTGTCTTTTAAACGGAATTTTACTTTCCACCCAAAGAACGGTGCATTAGTTCGCATGAACATCCTCCAAGCAATCACAGTGTCTTTAATCACCTTTTGCTCGGGCCCCACATCATGTAAGGATTCCCATTGCACCGTACTTGGCAGAGCAGATTTTGAAGACCTGACCGCTTTTAAGAGGAAAATGATTTCTTCAGTTCACTGCAGCTACATAACTCTCCCAGCCATTTTCTGCACCACAATTTTTCTCATTTTGCTTCCTTTGTGTTCCATTCAAGGTTTTCCTGCACTGAGACAATCTTTTACATTTTGTTCTTCTTCTGCCTGCATCAAAGTTAGGACTTTGTTAGGGATGCTTTGCTATCGGCATCTGTTACCTCTTTTTCTTAGGGGCTAAGGAGGAGGCTGCTGTGTGGCTGAAAAAGACTCTCATTCAGTTTGGAATTGCCTCCCTTTGCTTTCCTGTCAGTCTGTCAAGCTCAATCAGAACGCCATGAAAGTGATACAGAGGCGAGGCTTTGCTGGCGAGACTTAGAACAAAGACAGCTCCATAGCCGAGTACAGATTTCACATCCAATTTAACTCTTTGGAAAAGGATTTCAGGAAATACATAGTCAAGAGTTGAAAAAATGGAGTTGGGTCTACTATAAAGGCTAAAAGTATTATCCTGGCTTAGATAAGCTACAAAGATAGGTTGATACTATTTTCTAGCATAAACCACATTAGCCGGCATTACACATTGAGCTTTCTTTACTCGTTAAGTTGCAAGGAGATTTGAGAGGAATTTAACAGCTACATAAAATGACTCTTTCATGATTCTAGCTTTACCAGTCATTTTAGTTGTACAAGGTGCATGAATAGCAAGGACCTAAATCATGTTGTTTAACAAATCTGGTATTAGAGGGTTAGTCTCAGTTTACTTATTAAGAATTTAGTTGAGTAAAGGATTTTAGGACTCAGTTCTTTGTGTAGATGACAATGAACAGGCCAATACTTGTATTTTGGGGGGGAAACATACATCAGCTACACATGTTTTGAACAGTGCTGTTGGGCCCATAACTAATGTTTTGCATTCAATATATTTTTCCACGGGGAACTAACTGTAAAGAAGAAAATTCATTGAGAAGGACATAGGTCAACGGTGACCTTAGTGGACTCTACCATGACTTCCTTTCTGAAGCCTACTTTCCACTTTTCTTTACCTTAAAAGAGACTTGGTTTAATTCTCTGAATTTTTCAAATTTAGGTCATGACAAGAAAGAAGTGTTGTTAGATTAGTGATTTGATTTTAAAGAATGATGGTCCTCATTTTTTCTCGATGGACTTGAAAAATGCTGAAAGCTGGTTCATATAACACACACCAGTGGTAAATCTTAAACATTCTATACAGTAGCAATAATGCTAATGCAATAGTGAGGAGAACCTCCAATAGTTTAAATGAACTATTTTTATAAACTATTCTTTAAAACGGTTATGGTCATAGATATCATTGTCAAAATGCCAATGTTTGTTATTTAGGCAATGATAGGTATTTTTTGCATGTCTATGTACTTTTATCTTATTGAAAGTACAAATTTTTAAATAACTTTATATATACATGTTTCTATACGCTCATAGAGAGAGAGAGACATTGAAATTATTTTACAGACACAATTGCATTTAAGAGGAAAACATTCATATAGCTGGTACCACATCATCATATTAAAGAAGATATCTCTGGAAAATTTTCCATGAACAAGAGATGATTAGAAGCAAGCATATGATAGACACCAACATTTCATCTCTGCATGCAATTATGATACAAATTAGAAATGCTATTATGTTGGTGCTCCATAATTAAGTAAGCAATTAAAAACAAAACTAGTTCATTAACAAATTGTCATAGCTAGGCCGACAAGTGCCCAGTGAGGTCACGGCAATTGCACAAGATGATGACTTCCTGAGAGCAAAAATCCCAATGAACAGCAATGGTTCCATTTCTAATTTATGTCTTATATAAATAGCAATTTTGTGGTGGAAAAATGGAAATAAGTATTGTAGACAAATGTGGGGAAGAGGAGAGCTCTTCATGGTAAGTTATCTGTGCCATTTGTTAGAATATGGTTAGACTCTAAGATGAAATGTTAGGTTTATTCAAAACTGAAAATCTCCTTTGATACTTGATATGGTTGTGGTTTTTTTTTTCTCATAATTCTCTGGCCAGTTGGTTCATTCAGTCTCTTTGCTTTTGGGGAATCTATGCTTCTGTCTTAATGAAGATGGTGACTAGAAATGAGCAGTTACTGGTGGAAGCTGTGAGATCCAGATATTTGTATGTATTTTTTAAGTGGCCATCAGTTCATAAGTATTTCATTACAAAAAAAAAAAAAGGTTTCCTATTATTTCCGGTGAAACCAGATAGTGTCACAGAAAGAAATTATGTCAACAATGAACACGTTTAATAAATAAGAATTAAAAAAAGTAAAATGGTTAATCCCTGTACTAATTATTTGCCCCATTTTTGTTAATACAAATTAAATGTTTCACTTGGTTAATGACAAGTTTGATCAAACAGTTCATAAACTGATGGACTGACTTTGAAATGAATTCAGGGGAAAAAAATGACATGATGTGGAGCTGGCAAAGGGCCGCCTCTAGTGGGAACAGATGCCCAACAAATTTGGCGAGTAGTTTTGTTCTCTTCTATCTGTTGCAGTTCACAATCCTAATGAATGTTATGTTTAAATAACATGAATAAAGATAAAGTGAAAATGAATTCAACTCCAGTTTGAGCAGCAGAATAAAAATGAGCAAACTGTATTATCTTCTGCCACCTAATCTGGGTTGAATTTCCTCTGTATCTTTTTTGTTTGTTGAAGAATCCTTTTCTTGAGTCTCCTTGGCCATTGACAAGGTCTTTTGAGATGAATATGAAAAGATAGATTTAAAGGTTAAGGCCAGGGTCAGATGGTTGCAGATGTTTTGTGAGAGATTGTTCGGTTCAGTTTGTGGTACTTCTCCTGACTAAGGTATTTCAAACAGGCAGACTCATGGCCAGCAACTGTCAATGAATGTTGTTTGCCTCACAATTGATCCATGCAAACACAAACACACAGTAGAAGGAGTGTTTGTTTTTTCTTAGGCAGATAATTTTCCCCCAGCCCAAAGATATTGTCAAAAGCCAGAGAAGAAGATGCAGTTTTTATTTCTAGAAAGTAGGATATTTTAGGTTTGGCTCTTCAGATGATCATCTAAGACCATTTTTCAGGGGACGAATAAAGGCACCATATGACAGAAATTGATTAAACAGTAAAAGGTTGCAAAATTTTTGAAAAGGAAGAAAAAGGAAGTAGTGCTTAGACATAAAAAAAAATGATAAATGAACTAATCTTATCTCTTGACTTCAAATTCTAATTAACAGACAATGTGAAAATAAAGGGACAGGAATTCATGGAGGTCATACTGATTACCATTGGGATATTTCATTATTTAATTGATTTAGATCAAACTCTGTCTCCTCATAAGGAAGGTTAGAATAAATAAAGGTGTGTGTGTATATATACATATATATATATGTATATATACACACACACATATAATGTGTAAATATATATAATGTGTATATATAAAATATGCATTTGCAAGAATTGTTATTTACTATTTGCTCAAGTTTATAAACATGATTAAAACATCCCCATGGGCCATTTCCCACCCCTCCCTTGAGTATTTTAACATTAGGTATGAACATTGAGATCCTATAGTTAATTGACTAAGGCCAATGGGATGGTTCCTTTCTACAACGTGCAATTCAGAACCCACAAGATTGGGATAGTTCTTTTCTTAGATCTTGTAAAAAAGGCTTTTGATTAAAGTATATTTTGGAAAATTCTATGTAAATATCTAGGATTTTGAAAGATACAAAAAACTATGAATTTTTCAATCAACATACTGATAGGAAGCATTTATAGCTCTTACTTTCCTATCATCTATTCAACATTAGTCTCTCTTTACATTTACATTCTTCTGAATTTTATCCTGCCTAATGCTACTGGGAAGACAGTGTTTATTATTCTGACTTGATTCTTTGTGAAATAGGTGCTTGATAAGGATTATTTTTAAAAGACCAAAAGCCCCTCAAGTGATTACCCTCTCAAACTTCTTGTAAAGGAGGACAGATAGTGATTCTCATCATCACCGAAGGCAAATCTAGAATTTTCCAATGTTTTACATACTTGCATATCACACAATATAATCAAAGGGTTTTTGTTGTTGTTGTTCTGTTTTGGTTTTTTTGCTAAGGTGAAAAACTAGACTTCTTTTTTCTTCCTGAGGCCTGTTGCCTCTGTTGAACATTTAGTCACATTTCAAAAGCATAGTGAATATTCTGGTCATTCCTAAATATTTGAACCACTTGAGAATGCTATAGGTTTGCAAAAAATATGAACAAAATCATTCTCATGCTTCTTCCTGTAATAATGAAAGTATTTGGAAATATAAGTGGAAATTTAAGTTTCAAATCTACTTCATGCCATCAACACATGCATAAAAGATAGGAAACATTCTCTTTACAAGGATTCGCCAATGTCAGTTTCACTCTTTTAGACTGTAAAGTGAAATTATTATCTTTTTACACAATATTATCCATTTTCCAACCTCATCCAACTAAACCATTTCATTACAGGACACAAGGTTTTTAAGATCGTGATTTTGGTAGAGAGGGTGTTATCTGTACAACTTTCCTAAGTATGTGGAATGCTATTTGAAATATACATTTCACTTTTTGTTTTTTGGCTCTTCTGAAGGCAAGAGAAAAAACATTCAAGGAGCCAAAAAGAAAATTCCACAATAAAAACAAAGAAACCTATATAACAGTTATGGTTTTTGCAAGTGCTGGTTTTAAAAGCTTTATGATAAACAGGAATCAATATAATTTATTCATATCACAATTTTCTAAAGCACATTTACAAGTTTTTTTCCTAATACACACTCTGCCATCATTCTGTTTTCATATATGTTCATTTAAAAATATTTGCCAAACATAAATAAGAACAATTACAGAATTACAGAGTAGGATTACTTCTGAAAAAAAATATTATCATCAGTTGTATTCTCATCAGCTATCCTATTTGACTTCATCATTAAGAAAAGTATTCAGGATGTCTAGTGGGTGAAAAGAGCAGAAGTGTGTTTTCATTTTGATATGATAGCTGCATTCAAGTTATTCTCTTTACAATAGATTTTACCTAGCTTTATCTTCATAGGAAGCTGCTTTCAGTTGAAAAGCAGAAGTGAATAGAAGTGTCATGACATGGGATTAACAGGACAACCGGTTAGTAAATCAAATGTTTGAGGTGAAGAAAGTAGAATGTGACATGCATCAGCAGGATGGACTGGCAGGATTTTATGGAGACAAGTGAAAAGAAAAATTTGAATCATTGGTCGATGCTCCTAGTATCTGTACTATTTTGAAAGCACGTGGTCCATTTAACCAGTCAGTCACTGTAACGAATCTGAGTGCAGAGAGACATTCTCAGCAATGTTAGTTCATGTTGAAGTGATAACCATAGAAGAAACTAGCCGAAGTTCTGTTTCCAACTACTAAAAAAAGAAAAAGAAAAATGTTCCTGAGGCTGAAAAACTGGCGAGGATGGTTCACTTTTGAGATGCCAAACCTCGCTGTGGGTTCATGTCATAACATCCACGTTATTCACTAAAGAATTAACTTATTCCAAAAATCCTTCATGCCGACACTTAGATTTTATAAAGTACTCAGAGTTAAGATTGGAAAAATTTGGGTGTTCACCTCAAGTTTTAAACAGATAATAAACAATCTATTGGGAGCACTTAAAAATGCGTGTTTAAGCACATCCATGGGTTTCTTTCCTCCTTCTGGTAAGTATCCGCAGAAATATGTAAAAACTTAAATTGAAATTGGTAATGCTTAAAGATTTATCTGAGTAGCCTTGGAGATTATCTAAAAGGTTAATTTAAAGGCTTAATAAGAGATACTTCATGTCATCATCTGTCTCTTCACATGGAAGATTCTTAAAATTCCACATAATTTGCCATTTGCTCCATAACACCGTATTTTTCAGTCTCCATTTTTTACACAACAAGTTACCCTAAGAATAGGGTTAAAACTGTTACGTGCCTGATTTTTACTTAAAACTGTGGGTTTTTTAAAAAGCTGAATTAACACACCAAAAAAAGCTCATTATATACCCACACTTTAATATACGTTCCTCAGAAACAAATGTACAGTTAGATAACACATAAAGAATTATGAATGACTAATTATATTTTGCATATTTACAGCAAAGACAATTAGCAAATAGCTTTTATATGCAAAATAATGAAAAAGTAATTAAGATGCACTAACCAGAGCAGCAATATCAAGTCTGTTGTCTTGTGATTCATTCCTAACAAACATAATAATTATGCATTCATTGTCATATAATTAAAACAGCTCTGTCCTTTAGAAAAATGGTTATTTACTGTATAATAACATGAAGAGTGGCAGAAGTTCCTCATAATGGTAAGCAGGATAATTAAATATTTCTTTTTAGGAAATGCTCACCCAGTTTAGTTTATTATCATAAATTTCTACCAGCAAGCAGCTGTCCCTCAGGAATGCCAAGTGTTCTCTCTGAGGTCTGGGAAATTTGTTTTCTGTTTTGTTCGTATGCTCCTGTCTTCGTCTTTCTGTTGAATTGAGCAGGGATGCTCCTGAGCCACTTTTCACCTTCTTAAGCCTGGTCCCCCTGGAGGCCATCCGGAGTTCCAGAGGGCTTCGGGAAACAACTTCGAGGCCCTTCTCTCTCTGCCGCTAGGTCTGCATTTGGTGACATACAAATGTGTTATGATTGCTTCTCTGACCGAGTATATTCTCTTTTTGAAGATATTCCAGGACTTTTAGTCTTTAATCACTAAAATAGGCCTAAATGTTAACATGAGACTTCAGACAATGTATTAATTAATTATTAACATCCAGTATATCTTGTCAGATAAACCACTTGCTTTTTAGAAATACAGGAACACATTTCAAAATGGTTAATGTATTTGGTATTTAGTCTAATTAATGTGATAGAGACTGTCCTCCGTATCCTCTACAAATAGATTGTGGGAGCCATTTTGCTTCCCCAAAGCTGAGAACATCTTTATGTTATATTACTGACAATTGTTCACCCTTCATGTAAGTATAGTACCTATGTAATGCAGTCAGAAATCATTTAAGCAGGAGATATAAATTATCTTGTGACTTTGGTGTGTTATTTTTATATACTGATGCTATTATGTTGTCATGAATGTATAGTCAATAAAATTAACTTATTTTATATAATAAAATCATGTGTCCAGAGAGAGTGGAGAGTGTAGGGGTATTTGGGGAGAGCAGTATCTGTTTATTATCAGTTACTGATTTTTAGAAAATATAACAGCAACTTTGAAATTTACTGTTTATAACATCTTTGGTATTAGAGAAAGATAAATCTTAAGTAGGAAAAAATGTATTGAATTATTGAACTTTTATTATTTAAAATATACTTTTTATTATACTTATTACATAATTTTAATAATATTAAATGTAAACATCAACCTTAGAGGGTAAGAAAATAAATGGTTTTGGTTAAGTTTTGTGATTTGACTTTATTAATATATTTGAAACTAATTATTTCAGCAATCACTGAGCTATCATTCATTTATTGATTGAGTTCAAGAAACAGATAGCAAACAGTAAGTATAACATTTTGTTTTGTTTAATTTAAGTAAATAGCCATGACTTTATTTCGAACACTCTATCCTGAAGTATTTAGAAATTTTCTAAATATTCTACACTATAAGCTCATTTGGCTTGTGATAAAATGGATACATGGACAAAGGAGATAATATATGCTCCTTGTTCCTGTGTTACATTTAGGATAACTTAACCATAGCTTAGAATGCTAAAAAGGAATAATTGCCCTGAAGTGAAACTGGTTAAGTATGTTGTTAGAGCTCCTGTATGCTACCAACAGAATTTGGGAGTAGAAGGAAAACAGAACTTAGAATCATAACAGGGCATTCTGATAGCTACTTTATCAGTAAAAGGTAGAAAAGAAAAACAATGTGGTCACATCTTAAACTCTAATGCAAAAACAGTTCAGGATTACCATTACCAATATACCAGAGGCACCAGGAAAAGTAAAAAATATATATATTTTAGATTTTGTAGTTCATTTTTTAAGGAAAACCAATAATCTCAAAATAATTCTAAGTAGTCATCATGGGGGAAAAAATCATATCTTTATTTCTTCTTACATTTGTTTTTTGTTTGGTATCGGTTTTAAATTTTAGCTACTTGGGCTACAGAAGAGGCAAGGAACACCATAATTTTTTCAATTCTTAGTGCTTATTAAAGGTGCTCATGTACCTATATATACATATGTATTTCATCTAATTTAAATTCCTATTTCAGTATGTCAGTAATCTATCTTGAAGGTTTAAAGAATAGTGAGATAATAGGAATATCAGTTTTTATATCTGCTATAACAGACAGTAAAAATGATCAAATGTTAATTCTTAGTAATGAGTTTGCTTCTCTTTTCAAGGAACAAAGTTTATAAGGGTGGGAGATGAGAAGGGACAAAGGTGAATTCATGCACCTGTTCATGCACCTCTTGCTATCTTCCTCCCCAGAGCACACATTTCTCAGCAAAATGGGAGATAGTAAGTCCAAGCCCCAACTTTCAGAGCACATCACAAAAATTGTAATTGTTCGAAATTTACAGTTCACCTTGAAGTTGTTATCCGTACCTTTCAATGGAGCCTCATCAACCACCAAGAGTTAACTGCTTTATGTGTACATATCATGGGCATGCAGCCAGACTATGGAATGGAAAATCCTGGGAGACAGGGACAATGTCCTTTCTTGTGTGAGTACATGAGATGGTGCATGAGACGTGGCAGTCGCTTGATAGACACTACTGAATGAATACTTCCATCATACTCAACGGACATACACCAAGGGTCTTTGCCCCTTTTCAAAATAATGTTGAAGAAGAACTCTGTTTCTGTCTCAATATTATTCATCCCCAACCCACTCCTTGCTTTCCTCCGCTATATGTAGTCTCAGTTCCCATATACCTTACATAAATACACACAACCACAGCTGTATCTGTTGTCATCTGTATGATATATATGCAGTAGAACCTCAGTCAATAGTCATTGAGTGACCAATTGACACGCTAAATAAATGAAAGAAAAGAAGGAATGAATAAGTAATAAAAATATTAATTGAATGTGTTATGGAGATGTGGAAGCACCTTCTCAACAAACGTAAATATCTTTTCTCTGTCTCATCTTTGGCCAGTATGAAATTTGTGATGTGGCCATCTCTGTCATGGCAGCTTGAACTCTCATGCATAAAGTCCATGAAATCTATCTAGGTGTGTATTTTGGAAATAAATACTCTGTATTTAGGAATGGAAGACAGTCAAAAAGGGAGATAAGAAAAATAATTAATTGTTTCTGCTGCAGACACAGACCTTCCATTTGAAACTCCCTTTTGGCTCTTGGGCCAGTCCCTGCGATGATTGTTGACCTAGAGGGTTCCATGTGCTCCCAGAGTGTTTATGTAGAGCTACACTATGCACTTTGAATCACCACTAGTCCCTTGTGTGCAGCCCAAACAATTATACTGCAGAAATTTTTGCTAAGAAGAGGTCAAACTAAATGGGACTTTTTTGAATTGATGGCCTTATTGTAAAAATGTCTTTATAAAGAATTTCCTAGGTACTTTATTAAAATTTGATGTAAAAATACTTGTAAGTCTAATATTACTCATAAGTCTAACAAACTAGGGCAAAAAGAAAGACTTTTATAAGGCTTGTATTCAAAAGCAGAACAGAAAGAAAGATCTTAGGTATAGATAATGAAATATCGACTCAAAATACACTCTCCAACTCACCTAAGGCTTAATAAAATGGATGATCCTCAAGAACATAAAAACATGACTTTTTATTGCTTGCAACCTTCATTTCTGACTATTGGTTTTCATTGACTTAATGGATCTCCTAAGGAATAAACATTAGCAGGTGCAAAGTAAAAGGAAGTTTATTTATAGACTCCAAATGATGCCATGAGAGAGAAAATTGGGTTAGAATCAAACTGGCCTAGAATGTTGGAATGTAAGATAGGTGAGTCCAAGAAAGCACATATAAAGTTTTCATGGCCCTTTTTGCCCAGTAAATCAGCAAGTATTTTCTGAACTCCCCACTTCTGTGCCTTAAGACTCTCTTGTAACTTTGGTTTAATTTGAAAAATAGCATAGTCAAGTAAACCCTAGAAAAATTATTGTATAAATATACACACAAAAAATATCAAAAAAACAAAAATCAAGATAGAATGCTGGGGTGAAATCCACGGTTAATATGTAGAAATTAAACACAGACCTTTTCATTTTTTAAAATTTTATATGTGTGCTTGTTAGTTTTATCATGACAGAATCACGATAATCATTCTCAAATACAATTGGTGAATAACCCACAGGGAGGGCAGGCTAGTCTGACTTTACCATTGCACATGCTATGGGCCCGTTGAGACTTAATACGGGCTCCATGCTGAGTACGTCCAAACCCCTTAAACTCCTGGGCTTTGGGATTGGCACTCCCTGTTCCTCATTTACGTCCCAGAAAGAACCAATCACCCACAAATGAAGCTGGTTATTTCATCATGAGGAAGTAACACATCAGGACTATTTCAGGCAAGGGAAAGAGCAGTGATAGGACAAGACATGTCTGTGGTGAGTGCTGCAAGCATGTTCAAGAAAACCCCTTTTCTGCCAGCCAAAGGCTCCCCAATGTAGGAAGAATCAAATTCCACCAGCTTCAATCCGGCAATATTATATTTGGATAATAATCCTGAACTGCACATTGATGCTGAAGAAGTTGCTTCTTCAAAACTTTCAGTCAACAATTAAGTATTCCTTTGTCATGGCTCAATTAAATGGTTTGGCCTGAGAAAATTGGGGATTGTAAAGTGAGGATGGAATGTGCTTTGATCCTCTTTCCAGGGTTATTGTTTCATTAATAAATGAACATGTCATTTGTCTCACCAGAGGGAGCTCATGCCCTCCAGGCTTTTTTCCTTTTTTTGTTCAGGTTTTATAAAGATGAATTTCCAGTGCTCTGAAATACCATGGATTAGTAGTTAAGCCTGACAGCACTTCGGGGAGTAGCGAGCTTAAAGTGCCTCACACAGGTCTCCAAAGCACTTGTTTACTAATAGAGGAAATCAGCGACCGTCTGCAGCTGCTGATATCGTATTACCATTTGGAGAGACAGTAGCTGAGATAACAAATCACACAGTTTTAATAATTACACTCGCATTCCCGTTTTTTGTTTCCTGCATAACAGTAAAAACTGGATTTCTTCCAAATAAACAGATAAAAACAGTATGGAACTTTTATCTTTTAATGATAATGACAACACATCATGTTTCACTAAAAGTTTCCTGCTGAATTTTTTCTGATTTCTAGAGTTTCAGTAAAATGTAATTATACTTTATAATTCCACTCTTTTAATCTTCACTTCAAAAACTATTCACAGTGAGCAAGTGTGCCACGCACCCAGAGTAGGGGACAATCTGCCTGGACTCACCCATGTGGACCCGCTCCTGCATTCTGTCTTGGGGTAAACCTGTCATTGAAACTGCATCCTGTACATTGAGCTGCTTTGCATTCAAATTAATAGCTAGTTTAATTTGAATGTAAAACAGCTCCATTTACACCATCATTTGAAAAAAAAAAGAAGTAAGGCATTAGGCAATGAATGGATGTTTAAGATATGATACATTTGCAACATATTTTTAATCCTAAATTGAACCTATATTAGGATGGGCACATTTTAATATCAATAGATAAGTCATAAAAGGGGTCCTTTTAAAAATCTGCATAGTAAATATGTACTTTAGGGGTCAAAACTACTCCATTGTACAGATACAGTACAGGGTTTAGTTCATATGGTTGGCGCTGGGCATTTTCTGGCAAATCTGTGTATTGTTACATTTCTATAGTCCAAGAATGGCAATTGATTTTTAAAACACATGCTGCAACTTTATTTGCTCAGTAATTACATGGACTTTATCTGGAGGTCAGTGAAAGAACAACTAAACAGGAAAATGAAGCCTTCCTCCCTTGTGCAATGAAATCATCAAAGTTGGCAGACAGAAAGGAATGCTAAACTTTTTCCCAGAGCTCCGAGTTTGGTTTCCACTGGTCCATGTTCCATTGGGTGATTAGAGAAAGCTTTTTTAAAGCCTTACTTCAGAATGATCTTAATTGGTGCAAGGTTGAGCCCTTTCTAGGAGGGGAGGGAAAAGGTTGAATAGCCTTTTCAAGTCACATGAAAGTTTCCAGGATGAATGTACGATAATTAGATTAATAAGTAGCTTAATTTATCACAGCTGAGGATTTCAACAGCCACACATTAGAGCAAGAAAAAAAGATTAGTGTGATTCTAGTTTGTGAAAAAAAATTGTACTGAAACTTGATTAACCTTAAACACAAAGTGCCTTTCTTCCTCAGTCTAAATGTCTGAAGCGGGGAGGGTGTGTGGAGTGGGGAAGTGGGACAGAGGACCTGAAATAATCAGAAAAGTCCTAATTTATTCCATTCTGTCTCCCAGTTAATGAGCGGTATCAGGATTGCTTGAACCAACTTTTCCCTTTACTGTTTCTTAGCCTTAAAATAATGGGCTAGGCATAAGCCTGTAAAATCTTAAACTATGTTGCCCAACCACATCATAGAGATGCGTCTTTTCTGATGTGCAATTTGTCATAAGCAGATTCTCCCATCTCTGTTGAAAAGAGAAAGAAGTAATGTGGTTGGGAGAAGAATGGGATTTGGAGGAGATCATAATTCCGGTTAGGGTGTGGTGGGAGCATCGAGGTTTAGATTGTTGGCTATTTCCAAGAGTTATCTCAGGGCTTTAAAACCTGAATTTAGTCTCATACCTTCAAAAATCATAGGTTACCACACAAAGGGCAGCAATGAATTAAGATAAGCAGTATTCATTGCTAAAACATGCTGAATCAAGACAATTAGTATGAAAGCAAGAATAATTGACTCAAACAGTATTAAAAAATCAGACAGGAATTGACACAAAATAATATGCATCAAATCAGATTATGGTCCATTGGGAGTCTTTTTCTCCATTTCCTCCACATATACACCATAAAATATTTTGACAAAAAGTGGAATCTGCTGGACCATCTGATGGTCATATCCAACAGGGGTGGGCCAACATCAGATTTGATTAAACTTCAACTTCCTGACTCCTGTCTAGCTACAAAAGAAACTTCGGTGCTGTGTGGAACAAAGCCGCTGGCATCAGCGTCGGATTCGCAGTGGAAGACCCTGGAGCGTGAATCTATGGTACCTGTCAACACTCAACAGTCATCGCGATGGGGAGGCCAGCTAATGCGAGCCCAGCGGTGGATTGGTGTAGGGGGCACTGCCCCTGTGGCTGCTTGAGAAGGTGTGTGGCTGCATGTGGGCAAGCAGTGGCGACACCCTCCAACTGGAAGGAAAAAATACAAAGCTAAAATACCAGAGGACCTCATGACAGCACTACCTCTAACACCACAAAAGTCACTGCGCCTCTGAAACTTACACAGAGTTCTGAGAGAGGTGCGGGTGTGGTCCCAGTGAAAACGTCGGAATGTTACTGTAGCCCAGCCTGATCAACAAGGGCAATGCCAAGTGCACTCACGCACCAGTCTGTGAGAAGTTCAGAAACAGAAGCCAGAGCCCAAGGTGAATCCATTTCCACTGTGGAAGTCTTCTCAGAGCACGGCTTCTCTTCTGCTGGGATGAAAGAGAAGATTTAAATTAAAAAAAAAAAAAATCGTATAATGCAAAACATCACATTATTTCAAAATACTGAAATTTAAAACATTACTGTAATTATGGACTCTGAGTAAACTTGGAAAACTAAAGCACAGTTAAGCCACCTGCTAGAACCTGAGTGTGTTTTCATCTAAAATGGATATCTCATTACTGGTTAACAGTATTTAGTTAGGTGGAGATATGACCTCTAATTTGTCTTTAAAAGATTAATTTGGTGTTTAAATAAGTGTCTTTTATTTAATAATGTTTTCTTCAACCAATTCACTTATGTCAATAAACTCTCTGTTTAACCTTCTTAAAGGAAACATTTTCTCTGCTCAGAGGCAATTAATGAGCTATCAGATAAATAGTTACAGGAAAATGAACTAAAATTAAGGGCTGCCCAGGACAGCAAATGTGCTTTAATCTATGAAGTGGGGACTGTATGTTACTGTCCACTACGCCATAGGAAGTGTATCTGTTCTGTCATCCTGCCATCCACCTCCTTTCTGTCAGAGTTCATGGCAGAAACAACTCACATAGGAAAACCTGCTGACATGGGAACATCCCATACACGGTCAGAGGCATTTTCTCTTGACTGCTGTTTCTTTAAGTTTGGTGAAAAGAATTATAAATCTTCAATGTGGGGTTGAGTTGTCATTTTTAATGGGAAATTAAGGGAAAATGAAAATATATGCCATATTAATATAAAAAATTAATATAAATAATATCAATTTTTACTGAAGGATAGTTGATTTACAATGTTGGGTTAGTTTCTGGTGTACAGCAAAATGATTCAGTTAAACATACATACATATTCTTTTTTATATTCTTTTCTATTATGAGTTATTACAGGATATTGAAGACAGCTCCCTGTGCTATAGAGCGGGACCTTGCTGGTTATCTATTTTATATATAGTAGATTGTATCTGCTAATCCCAAACTCCTATTTATCCCTCCCCCACACCCTTCCCCCTTTGGTAATCCTAAGTTTGTTTTCTATGTCCGTGAGTCTGTTACTATTTTGTAACTAAGTTCTTTTGTGTCATATTTTAGATTCCACATATAAATGATATCATATAGTATTTGTCTTTCTCTTTCTGAGTTACTTCACTTAGTATGATAATCTCTAGGTCTATCCATGTTGCTGAAAATGTCATTATTTCTTTTTTTTATGGCTGAGTAGTATTTCATTGTGTATATATACCACATCTTCTTTATCCATTCATCTGTCTATGGCCATTTAGCTTGCTTTCATGTCTTGGCTATTGTAAATAGTGCTGCTATGAACACAGGGGTGCATGTATCTTTTTTTTTTATGAGATCACTTTTTTAAATTTTATTTTATTTATTTATTTTTGGCTGTGTTGGGTCTTCGTTGCTGTGCGTGGACTGTCTCTAGTTGTGGCGAGCGGGGGATACTCTTCGTTGCAGATCTGGGCTCTAGGAGCTCGAACTTCAGTAGTTGTGGCACATGGCATGTGGGATCTTCCCAGACCAGGGATCGAACCCATGTCTCCTGCATTGGCAGGAGGATTCTTAACCACTGTGCCACCAGGGAAATCCCCATGTATCTTTTTGAATTAGATTTTCCTCTGGATATATGCCCAGGAGTGGGATTGCTGGATCATATGGCAACTCTATTCTTAGTTTTTTAAGGAACCTCCATACTGTTTTCTATAGTGTTTGCACCAATATTAATATCAGAGTGTCAAATAGTATCTTTTGCAGTCTTGGGGACGTAAAAGTGTATCATGGATAACTTAGTTTATCATTTTTCAGGTAACTTTTTTTTTTTTTTTTTGCGGTACGCGGGCTTCTCACTGTTGTGGCCTCTCCCGTTGTGGAGCACAGGCTCCGGACGCGCAGGCTCAGCGGCCACGGCTCACGGGCCCATCCACTCCGCGGCATGTGGGATCTTCCCAGACCGGGGCACGAACCCGTGTCCCCTGCATCGGCAGGCGGACTCTCAACCACTGCGCCACCAGGGAAGCCCCCAGGTAACTTTTTAAAAATTTTATTTTGGCTGAGTTGGGTCTTCGTTGCTGCGTGCGGGCTTTCTCTAGTTGCGGCGAGCGGAGGCTACTTTTCCTTGAGGTGCCCGGGCTTCTCACTGTGGTGGCTTCTCTTGCTGCGGAGCACAGCCTCGAGGCATGCAGGCTTCAGTAGTTGCAGCACATGGGCTCAGTAGCTGTGGTTCGCGGGCTCTAGAGCGCAGGCTCAGTAGTTGTAGCACACCGGCTTAGTTGCTCCACGGCATGTGGGATCTTCCCGGACCAGGGCTCAAACCCATGTCCCCTGCATTGGCAGGCGGATTCTCAACCACTGCACCACCAGGGAAGTCCCAGGTAACATTTTAAAATACAGTTTTTCTAGATAGTTATCTATGGGATTCAAATGCATTTTGCTTTTTGGGGTATTAATAGAGCTCAAAGCTGTCAAATTTTGTTTAGCTTTCTATAGTATGCGACAAGCAATTTTTTAAAAAACTTGACCAGTAGTAACAATCATCATTATTTTTATTTTATTTTATTTTTTTAATACATTTTTGGCCTCACTACATGGCATATGGGATCTTAGTTCCCCGAAAAGGAATCGAACCTGAGGGAAGTCCCCCAACATTATTATTATTATTATTATTATTATTATTTTTTGCGGTACGCAGGCCTCCCACCGCCGCGGCCTCTCCCACCGCAGAGCACAGGCTCCGGACACGCAGGCCCAGCGGCCATGGCTCACGGGCCCAGCCGCTCCGCAGAACGTGGGATCCTCCCGGACAGGGGCACGAACCCGCGTTCCCTGCATAGGCAGGCAGGCTCTCAACCACTGCGCCACCGGGGAAGCCCCCCCCCCAACATTATTTTTAAATTCAGAGATTTTTCTAATAGGAGTAAATGAGGCACCAAAATCTCTCCTTCTCAGAAGAGAAGCATACTGAGTATGGCAGAGACTGCTGGCCATCCCCTAATAATTATGCCCTTTTTTCCATAGTTATGGATTTTTGCCATAGAGCACACAGCCAACAAAAAATACAGATGACATTTACAATCCTCCTCGTAACTGCTCGCTGCAGTCATAAGACTCAGTTCTGGCCAAGTTGAGGTGAGTGGAAGTGATGTGGGCAACGAACATCCGGGTTATGTCCTTAAAGGGCACATCTTCCTTTTCCTCTTCCCCTCTTCAAATAAAAATAAAAAGAGCCTTTAACGGCTTCCTGGAATAGAGTTGGCATCTCAGCTCAACTTCTATGTGAGAGAAATAAGCTTCTGTCTTATTTAAAGTCCTGTGCTTTCAGCTAAACCTACATCCTAACTAATACACTGACTAAAAATAGACATAAAATAAATTCAAACTTATGTACTGCCTGTGCCACATTAAACTATCCAATAAGTCTCTCTCTCTCTCTCACTCTCTCTCTCTCACTCTCTCTCTGTTTTAAATTACTCTTTAAAAAAAATTACTCTTCCCTAAAATACACTTTTGATTGAGAATCCTTCAAAACCTTTTGGATGGCTACCCATTGCCTTCTGAATTAAGGACAATCCCTCACTAGACATTCAACACTCCATGCTTTTTCCAGCCTCCGCTACTCACATACATTCTGCACACAAGTCCCTACCTTCTCTGATCATGCTAGAGAGTCGCACTTTGGGGGCCATGCCTGTCCTTCCTCTCTGCCAGTGCAAGTCTTATCCACCATGTTACCAAAGTGAGAAAGAGTTATATCAATTGAGGGCTTTGGCATCAAATGGACCCCATTGGAAGCCATGGGGTCCTCACACAACACCCTCTGACTTTTCCTCATAGCACTTCTCACATCTTGTTACTGCACATTTGGCTGCTGTCTGCCTCCCTACTAGACCATAAGCTCCACATGGGCAAGGATGATGTCTAATTGTCTCATCATCTTATCTCCAGGAATAACATGGTGCCTGGCAACTGACAGATAATAAACATTTGTGGAGTGGATGGGTAAACATCTCTGAATCTGTTTTCTCACCTATTACATAAGGCTAATAATATCTAATTCACAGAGTCGTTGCTAGAAATAAATGAGAAAATAAAATGAGGTAATGTGTGTCAAAAGACTGTCCCATAGTACATAATAAATGAGAAGCAATATTGTGCAGTGATTCACAGCATGGACTTTGGAATTAAACCTACCTGGGTATGACTTTAGCCAGGTATGTGTTGGATGACATTGGACAAGTTATTTATTTGTTCTAGACTTCCATTTCTTCCTCTATAAAGCTGATAGGAAATTTTTCTGGTATTATTGTTGAATGTATTAAATTTGACCACCTATGTGCTTTACCACAACATGTGTTACCTAATAGGCATCCACAAATGGTATCTATTGTTACCCATCACTCATCTAATCATTCATTTATTTGTTCAACAGATTTTTTTATTGACTGAATACTATATACCAGGCCCTGGGCTTTGTGCTGGGAATACAATGGGGAACAAAGCAGAGTGGTCCATGGAGCTCACCACTTGAAATCTACAGCTTGATGAGGTAGACCATTAAATACAGAAACATATATATAAATACATATATATAAGTATTGGTTGTGAGTAACTGCTAAGGAAGAAAAGGACAGGGTGCTTTGAGAAAGACCCTGGATTTACAGAAACAGGTACTCTTCATGAGCCAGCTCAAATGACAGCAGCTCCATAAAACCTGCCTTATTCCTCCCTATCCTCTCCTTACATGGTCTTTCTCCTTCATTCAAACCATATGTCATATTATTCTTTTATCGTGACATTTGTTCTTTTACTTGTTTATTTTTACTCATAAGAATAGCTAAATGATGACAGCTGTTATCAGGGATTCTTAAAAAGGTCTAATTTAAGCCTTTGTAATCTGGACTAAGAACTTCTCACGGGTAAATTCTATGTCTTACTCACCTTTATTGTACCTGTAAATCTAGCAGGGTTCCTGGCACAAATTAAGGGCTCCAGGAATATTTGTGGAATTGAAATAAATTGTACTATCTCCTCTGGCTTCCAAATATGAAAGATTGACTCTAATTCAAATGACTCTCTCTAATCTTTATATGTTAGGCTATTTCTTTAGTTAGTGGATTGTGATCCATCAATTTCTTTAACATATTATAGATGGTAAATAAATCAAAAGTACATTACAATAGTCAGAGTGTTAATCATGAAAAAGCTTTAACATCCCATGGAAAGAAGGATATTCTTGGAAGAATCCCAGACTGAAATCCCTTGACCAACATCTAAAGACATTCTCTTTTCTACAGCATTTGGAAATGCCTTCCCAATATAAAATTCTGCTGCTGTTTGTCCCATGATCTTGACAAAAAGAACAGTCATCATTACTTACAACAGAAAGCATCCTAATGGCTGTTTCTGGCAGCATAATCCCTTTACAGAAATGAAAACATTCACATTATACCCACATTGAAAGGAAATAATACAGTAAAGAATATTTATCAGTTCACATAACTGAAAAATCCAGAGATAGGGATGTTTTAGATGAGGCTTGATCCAATGCCTTAAGGATATCCAAAAGACCTGGGTTCTTTCCATCTTTCTGTGTCAGCTTCAGCCTAAGGCTGGCTCCATTCCTAGTCCCAAGATGACTGCTTACAGCTTTGGGGGCCATATGCTTTCCTTTTTTACTTTTTTTTTTTTTTTTTGCGGTACGCGGGCCTCTCACTGTTGTGGCCTCTCCCGTTGTGGAGCACAGGCTCCGGACGCGCAGGCTCAGCAGCCATGGCGCACGGGCCCAGCCGCTCTGCGGCATGTGGGATCTTCCCGAACCGGGGCACAAACCCGTGTCCCCTGCACCGGCAGGCGGACTCTCAACCACTGCTCCACCAGGGAAGCCCATAAATATAACTTTTACATGCACTGGAAAACAAAAAAAAACTTGTGTGATTCATTTTATTTCGATATTTGCTAGATTATGGTGGTCTGGAACCGAACTCAAAATATCTCTAATGTATGCCTGTACAAGGATGTCTCACACATCGTTTGTACTAAGAAGCATGAAAATTAGAAACAGTAAGGGAGTGAATACATAAAATGTGACATGTGGGATATTCATACTGTTGATCACTACCATAGCAGTTAAAAATGAACTATCTTAATTCACTTAAGAAATATCTATTGAGTGCCTACTCTATGTCAAATACTGTTCTAGGTTCTGGGGATTCAGTGATGAGCAAGCCAAAAACCCTGCCCTTGGGGAGCTCACAACTACATCTGCATTTACCAGCACAGATAAGGTACAGAAACATCCTGTAGAGAAAATATGTAGGCTGCGAAATATGAAATGTGTAAATTCTTCAATTACCCACTAAACAATCCTATGTCTTATTTATGTATACACATATGTAAACGTATACTTTAATGACCTTAAAGAACACATGCAAAAATCATAATAGTGTTGCTTCTGGGAAGGAAAAGGTGATCAGACTGAGGATGTGGGTCAAAGGGAACTTCAACTTTATGGGTAATTTTTCTTTTTATTAGAATATCATAACATTAATAATGGTGATTTCTGGGTATTGGAAAAACTCATATTTGTTATATTTATTTCTGTACTTTAATTTTTAATTTCTCAAAACTAAAGAACCTATGATAAGGGAATTTCGGGTTTTGAGGAACAGAAGGTACAATCTATAGAGAAAAGTCCTTAGAGGAGTTGGGTTCAATCTAGAAATAAGAGGAATGACTGCCTCTGAGACAGAAGAGCAGAAGCAGCAATGGATGAAGAAAAATAGAAAAGAGTGAGGAAAGAAATAGTAAGTTTCAGGAGATTTACAGATGGCCTTGAACTTCTCAGTAAGGCAGGAGGCAAGAGCATCTTCTGGTATCAAGGGGAAGGGAAGATCAAACAGTGAGTTCCAAAATATGAAAAAGTTTTTAAACAACCAGTGTAGGAAATTCACTACTGAATCTCTAAGAGATTAATAAAAGAAGTACAGAGCAGCAATGAGACCCAGGTGAGGCTCAATAGCATGAATTTTCAGTGAATTGAATCTGAATGGTTTCATGTTTTTCTCTAGAAAAAAACTGGCAGCCTAGGAAAAAAAGAGAGAAATTAACTGATAGTGTTGAATACAATTTCGGGAATGATTGTGTGAATACTTGGTGAAAACTTAAGGAGGGGATGAAGTATACTAGAATGATAATTAAAGCATCCTTTAAAGCTCTCAACTTGGGGCTTAGACTGGACAGAGAAAAAAATGGAGCTGGGAAAAGCTTTGGCTTTCTCAGACTTGGGTTTGGCAAGGGCAGGGCACACGTGCCAACTATTCTGTCCCTGAGCCATTGGCAGATCACTGATTGATCCTGGCATCCTTTCTTACCAAACCTAGACATGAGCCCAGAACACTCCTCAATTCAGTATTCCAGGGATGCACTCCCAATTGCTTAGAGTGGACACACATTGTGAAACCAGTATGCTGGACATGCCTGCACCAGACAGCAAGTTTCCTCCAGGCAGTAAGCATGTCCTCTTTGAATCTCCAAAGGCTGTACCTGACACATAATAAGCCCTTACTCAATAAGTAATTGTGGGGAATTCCCTGGTGGTCCAGTGGTTAGAACTTGGCATTTTTCACTTCCCGGGGCCCAGTTCAATCTCTGGTCGGTGAACTAAGATCCTACAAGCTGTGTGGCATGGCCAAATTTAAAAAATAAAATAAAATGAATGTATCTTTAAAAAAAATAATAATTGTGGAAAGAAGGAATGAAGGGAGAAAAGGAGCGAGAGAATGGAGTCCCTGATGAAAAACAAAGAACAGGTTCAGGAGAAATGAAAGAAAAGAGAAAGTAAAAGAAGGTCAGATTGGGGTCAGAACAGGGAGCTCAAAACTGGTGACCTTGGGACTTCCCTGGTGGTCATTAAGGTGGAACCGTTTCAAGTAGTGAAAAAAGTTAAAGGTCTGCCTCTTGTAATGAATGAAAAAAAAAAAGAGAGAGAGAGAGAGTTGTTATGCCCTTACTCTAAATTTTCTTCTGTGAATTCTTATTCTTCTCCTGCAAAGAGTTTCTCTTATAAGGTAGCTTATAAAAGGTGACATACTTAAATAAACTTTTGCCATCTAAACATTTAGAAATGAAGAGTTCAGTAATATTTTGTTTTGTTTACATACTATGCATTTTTTGTGAGGAAAAAATACTTTCTGTCACATTGCTATAGAACCATAGAATTTTCAATTGACAAAAGTATGTGATTTTTGTATTCATGTTTTCCATAAAAATCACAGAAAACTTTAGCTAGAATCTAGTACAATATGGAATACAGGGTAAATATACCTCATTCTTCTGATCCTTAAATTAAAGAGAAAATTCAGGATACTTGGTTGCCTGAATTTTTTTTTTTTTTTTTTTTTTTTTTTTTTTTTTTTTTTTTTTGCTGTACGCGGGCCTCACTGTTGTGGCCTCTCCCATCGCAGAGCACAGGCTCCGGACACGCAGGCTCAGTGGCCATGGCTCACGGGCCCAGCCGCTCTGCAGCATGTGGTATCCTCCTGGACCATGGCACGAACCTGTGTCCCCTGCAACGGCAGGCGGACTCTCAACCACTGCGCCACCAGGGAAGCCCTGCCTGAATTTTTTAATCATTAAAAATTCAGTAATGAATTATGGATGCAAATGTTTTTAGCAATGCTGTCTTAAAATTTACCTGAAAATAAAATTAACTGCTTTTCTCTCCAGGTCATGAATAAAATTAGTCTAATATGGCTGTCCCCTAACTGGGTCTTTTATGGAAATATTGGGTGTTTTCCTTTGTTTTTTTTTTGTCCAAACTGCCTATGCTGAACTCTCATGGGGCAAAACTCGCCAATCCTCCTTATCAACCCCCTCACCTGTGGCGGGACCAGAGCTTTGTTTCTAGATATCAACTCAACAAGACTTGAGTGTGGAGGTAAATCTTTAGGTATGTGAAAAGTATTTAAAATAAAAGTACCTTCATGGTATGTACGTACAATGGAATATTATTCAGCCTTAAAAAGGAAGGAAATTCTGACACATGCAACAACATGGATGAACCTTGAAGACATTAGGCTAAGTGAAATAAACTAGACACAAAAGGCCATATAGTGTATGATTCCACTTATACGAGATACTTAAAGTGGTCAAATTCATAGTGACAGAAGGAGGAAGGGTAGTTAACAGGGGCTGCAGAGAGGGGGATGGGGAGTAATTGTTTAAGAAACACAATTTCAGTTTGGGAAGATGAAAAAGTTCTGAAGCTGGATTGTGGTGATTCACAGCAATGTGAAAGTATTAACGCCACCGAATTATACACCTAAAAATGGTTAAAGTGCTAAATTTTATGTTATATATGTTGTACCACAACAAAAATAAAATAAATTTTAACTATATTTTCAAAAGCAAAGGCAACTGTGGCTGATTTTGATTCACTGTAATATAAAGTAACTAGAAGATTTTTCCCCCATGGAAACATTGTAAACATCAAAATAAATACTTTTATTTTAAATGGTCCTTATCATCTTGGCCAAAAATTTATTCTATAAAAAGAAAACTGGACAAGACATTTAACAAGGAAATGTCATTTGAGTGTGAGATGAAAAGGAAAAATGAAGACATACACTCCACATCTTCAACAATGTTTCCCTCTGTGGCCTGGGAAGCCTTGCATGAATTAGACTGAAATTAGATTGGAACTATATTATCTTTGGTTCGAGAAGACTTTTTTTTTTAATTAATAACTTAAAATGTTCATTTTGGCCAATTAGGAAAAATCAAAAGTAGAAACACTGAAAAGGAGAATTTTTAATGTGTAGATGGTTAAAATGTGTCAGTATCACATATTTAGGCAAGGATAGAAAAGTAAATTACATTTATGTGTTTGTCTTCCCAAACTGTTTTCTTGGCCTGAAATTACTCAACATGTAAAAAGATTCCCAGTAATGTCAATGACTACATAGGAAATTGATAACGGCTAAACCTCCCACTCTCCTTGCCACCCGACAAGAAAATAAAATAAAATCTGAGCCCCTGGCTGCACAGTGCCCTCAGTTGCTTTGTTACCCTGGGAAATGCAGAGGGTCGGTGGAAATTATCCTATAATGAGCAATCCATCTGGCTGCACCTAAAAATGGAATAAAAATGCCACCCTTGACTTTTCCATGGTAGTAAATTAAAGCCTAATGTATAGTTCTAATTACTAACATTTTCTCTCTAATGGTTCAGTTTGGCTAGGATTTCCGACAATCCCCTTGTTCCCCTAAAGCAAACACCAGAGAATGTTCTAACCCCACTGGTGGCATTTATTAATAACCCCCTTGACAGATGAAAAAAAATCATTATTCTATATTAGACAGGAAAGGATTTTCTCAGCAAAAGCTAATTGATTTTAAAAAACTCAGATGCTATAGAGGAATTAATTTCAGAGAGGGGGAAAAATACAACAGCGTCAAATAAAAACAGATTCTTGTATAGTATGATGTTGCCTGGGCACTGTTTGGGGTACCAGCTAGGGGAAAAAAAAACCTGATAAATGTATGAAAAAAATCCATGCCTCCTTATATACTGGGATGAAGAGATGAGAGGAAGAGGGCTCTCTTGTGAAGAATTCTTACTTTGTGCCTCCATGAAAGAGATAAGATATGATAAGTTGGTTTCTATGGATGGCAAATACAAACACATACAAAAAAAATTGTTGGAAATGTTTCCACATTCTTCTATTTAATCTCTTTCATTCTTATTTTTAAAAGACGTTATTCTTTTTAAACTCATGTACAAATACATGCTAAATACAAATCAGTATTAATCTATAGGTCTAGTTCTCATCAAACAGTATACAGCTTTCTGAGTGACAATTAATAATTTAGAAGTACTAAACAAAAATAAGATTTGTGATATACTGAGAGGAGGCATGGTAGAAAAAAGAAATATGCTGAAATAAATATTTTTGTAAGCTACACTCCAAAGTATGCCAGTAGTAAATAGAAATACAACTTTATAAAGCAAAGCAGTGGTGGACCCATGCAGGTGGGGTCAGGGTGTCAGGGAAGCAGTGGAAGCAGTGGCTTCTGGTACAAACACTAAAGCAGTGTCTACAGAGAGTGGAAACCCAATATGAAAACCAACTAAAATCCAATCTACCTTTTAGTATCATCATGCACTGACCATTCTAAACAGTCAGGAATAAAATACTTTTCTCTGCAAAAATACTGTTTGTCTAAATTCTAAACAATTTCTGTGGTTACCGTTAAATTTTGATAATGTAAGTGTACACTTCAAGTTAGCACATTTTTGTTACTTAGGGTTTATAAACATTGTATTCTACATAAAAGTTAATTTTAAAACTGCCAGATGCACTGTGCTGGACCCCCATGAATTCAGCTACACACATTCATTACTACAACAGACAAATAGGTAGATATAATATTTCCCCTTATGTCAAAAATGCATTAATCTATTTTAAAACTATTAATCTTTGTTTATTTTTGTACTGTAATCTCTATTTTATTTATAATTATTTTTCTTTTACTTGCAAACTATAAATACAAAGTTCAATAAAAGAACATATTCAGTATCTGTATTTCTTTTCTGGACATTATTTTTTTTTAAGATTTATGTATGTATTTATTTATTTATTTATAATTTTGGCACGCCAGGTCTTAGTTGCAGTACACGGGATCTTCGTTGTAGCACGTGGATTCTTAGTTGCAGCATGCATGCGGGATCTAGTTCCCTGACCAAGGATCAAACCTAGGCTCCCTGCATCAGGACCGCCGAGTCTTACCCACTGGACCACCAGGGAAGTCCCTGAACATTATTATTATATTTCATTTCATGATTTTTACAGAAAATAATTTTGTTGTATAAAACATGGGAAATGTTAAAAAGAAAAAGGAAAACGGACCTGCTTCGGTTATTGAATACACTATGTTCTCTACTAAAGCAAAGAAAATAAATTATGTTATCTGAATGACTGGAGGATAAGGTCTTCAGTTTAATCAAATAATCTAGTGAAACGGTTTTCTAATAGATGGTCAATTATTATAAAGTGATGACTAAAAGCAAAAATCAGACAAAATTAGATTGTGTGCAAATGAATCTTTCTTTGATAATTAAAAAGGTCTTTCACTGACTCAGAATTAACATTGCTGTATAAATATGCAGAAATGCTCATCAGTGGAAGCATTAGGAAATAGATAGGTAATAGAACATTAAAAAGTTAAAATGAAGGCTTATGTTGAATGCTGTTTAATTCACACCCCCATTTCTCAAAGAATGTAAAAGTCATCTGCAATTTACTGTGTTAAATCTCAAATAAAATTTCTATAGGCCTGAAATATAATTTTTTTTTTTTTTTTTTTTTTTTTTGGTCCGAGCCTCACAGCTTGTAGGATCTTAGTTCCTCAACCAGGGATTGAAAACCGGGCCCTGAGAGAGTGGAGTCCTAACCACTGAACCACTAGGGAATTCCCCTGAAATATAATTTTAAAGTGTACTTTTATTGTGAAAAAAGAGTTGTCACATTTATCATTATTCACACTGAGATTTATATGTTTCAATGAGCTAAATAATATTTTAGGACTTCTTTTGTAATCAAAAGACTTGGTTCCGGGCTTCCCTGGTGGCACAGTGGTTGAGAGTCCGCCTGCCGATGCAGGGGACACGGTCCGGGAGCATCCCGCATGCCACGGAGCGGCTGGGCCCGTGAGTCATGGCCGCTGAGCCTGCGCGTCCGGAGCCTGTGCTCCGCAACTGGAGAGGCCACAGCGGTGAGTGGCCCACGTACCACAAAAAAAAAAAACAAAAAACAAAAAACAAAAAAAGACTTGGTTCCTCCCAATCAGCTGATTAGATTAGTTCTTTGTTACTCAACTCTTTGTTGATCCACGCCATGGTGAAGATTCCTGAAACACTCATGGGCAAGTCTATGAGGCAAAATAATAGCAACATGAAGTTCCAGGCTATTTGATGGAAAGATATCAGTGCTCTGCCACTCAGATCTCTTTGAATTTACCTTTCAGTTGTTGCTGAAAACCAATTACTATAAGTTAAGGGTGGGTTGTGGACCTTGGTCAGGTTTTCATGTGAAGGGCTTCTGTTTTCTACTCCAACAGCCTGAGGCACAAATAGGCACCTACAGATTCATTTGGGCATCAATGGAATGGCAGAAAGCTCAATATTCATGCTGAAGCTCCATTAGCTACACAAATCTGACATCCTGTCAACACATTGACCCAAATTTGTATATGCAAAGGTTTGCCTTGGCAACCTCAGCAGCTATCTAAGGGGATCTCCTCTGAAAGGAAGCCTGCCCTTTGGGGGAGGAGATGCTTCCTTAAGGCCTAGTTTTTATCAGTTTTCCACTTAAAGGGACACTCTGCATTTCATCAAGAAGTAAAAATGTGAATGAATGGCAACTCATAAGTTTCCATAAATTATAAAAATTTACATGGTTTTTACTGCAACTTGTGCTGGCTGTGAAGAAAACAACAGCTTAAGACAAAATTAAAATAATCATTCAGCAATTAATAACTAAGTAACAACTATGGCAGTCCCCAAACTAAGCATTGTGGCTCTAGGAAAAAGCACATGGTAGGTACTCAAGAAGACAGGTTCCTGTGAATAAACATATATACCTAGCTGGTGAGATTACATGAATGTATGCATACAAAATGAAACTATCGTGAAAAGTCTATGTGTGACAAGTTCCAAGTGAGTGGTACAGAAAGTAAGTGCTAGACATGTTTATAAAAGAAAGAACTCTCTGTAGATTGCGGGAACAGGTGAGCAAGTCTACATGTTCTAAAATGAGTCTTGGATTAAACTGAACATTAAACTGACCAGTGCACTGTATGAACTATGAAAGCTTTATGGAAAGTAAAACTTTTGAGCTGGACAATAGCAATACCTCCTTACTAAGTCAAGATAAAATATCTTTCTATTTAATGGTAATAGTTCATGTTAAATTATATTCAGTTCCTGGCCCCGTACGATTGCCAAGTCATTTTCCGCTATTCTTCAGATCTTCTATTATAGAGCTCATTATTCTGCATTTTCCACTCTAATTGTGAGCAGTTACTCCACCATCTTACCTTGACACAAAGGTACCAGGGGAGTAAATTTTTTGCCTTCCACAAGTGGAGAATGCCTGTACACCCATCACCTTGAAGAGAAGGTGATGTTCCTAATCCATTTCTTATTCAACCCCTGTCAGTATCCCACAACTTCAAACTTGTGAAGTCTGTGCCATTTTGATTGCCACCCTTTCTTTCCCCTGTTGTCACTGCCACTGACCACACACCAGCACTTTGTTCCAAGTATCTATCTCTCCATCCCATCCCCTGCCATTCCTTAGTGACTCAGGGAGCCTAATGATCTCTTCAACCTCAGTGACTTTTATTGTTACTCCTTTTTTTAAAAATTCATGCAATGAGTCCTAGTGGTCAGGATGTTTGTAATCTTTATCTTATCAAGAAAATACAACTCGAAGTCATTTGTCATCACCCATTGTAGGACTAAATATCCAAGAGGAGAGGGGAGATAAGTGAGTATAACAATGATAAGTACGATCACCAAGTACATCTCTTTTGATGTATGAAATAAATATATACTGTACAACATTCCTGAGCAAATGACTATGCAGTCTTTGTGAAAGTTACCAGTGAAAATGTTGTTATTGTCATATTCTTCTAAGGTAAATGCTTGGGGACTGTCCCCCTACAAATTTAGAACTTCTGTGTAAATTTTTGTTAGTAACAACTAAATAACCATTAAAATGAAATTAGTGAATATTAAAATAGAATTATTAATTGCTGCTACTAATACAGTGGTTTTATTAGTGACTACTAAAATAGAATTTCTTTTCTGTATGTCTAAAGCCATAAGTTGAGGTCTCTGGCTACATTTTAACTGCAGCACATTGCACAGCAGGAGTGGGAGCGGGAAAAGAGATGGACGTTGGACTTAGAACATCTAAGTTTAATTCCCAGGACTGCCAGACTGCCACTTAATGGCACTGTGATCTTTGACAAATCATTTCTCAGTTTTCCCATGTGTAAAGTAGGGATAATGATTATATTAGCTCAGGATCATTGAATGTTATCAAAGGAGGAAATATGTGAAAATAGTTCATACATTTTAGAAGCACATAGCAAATGCTAATTGTTGTTACTTCACATTATTTCACTGAATAAAATTTAACAAAGTGGCTAAGACTGTGGTCTCCAGACCAGACTGCCTGGATTTAAATCCCACCTCCCCCAGTACTAGGTATGAAAGTCCTTTAACTTTTTCAAGCCTGATTCCTCCTCTGTAAAGAGGGACAGTACCTATTTAATAGTGTGTTGTGAGGCTTAAGTGAGCTAAGTCACGCAAAGCACTTATACCACACTCTGGAAAATCATGAAATACTAATAAATGTTCGTTCATTTCATTTATTCAACAAATGTTTATTTAGTGCGTACTCTATGCCAGACTTATTCTAGGACTGGGAATATAGTACAGAATACAAGACCAAAAATGTCCTCACTCTCATGTGGCATATAACTTAGTTGGGGTAGAGGAGATTTTATTATGATTGCAAATAATAATATATATGAGAAATATATTTGGAGGTGATACATGCTATGAAGAAAATAAAACAGGACAATATGTTACAGAATGACACAGGACCCCTACTCTTACTAACCAGAAGTTGAGTTATTACTACACTACTATTACTACCACAACTCTGCCTTCCAAATCTACACTGTTGAGGCACTTCCTTGTCATGTGTGTGCTCCACTTTGGCTGAGAGATCAAAATGCTTTTAAAGCATTTTCCCTCCCAGTGACACGTACGAACAATAGCATCACCAAACAACATTGGAAATCCAAGCATCATGTGATAAGTCTCACCTTAGACATAGAAATGGACAGAGAACTTGACTTTAACCTATCTAGGATTTTGAAAGTCAATCTTTTATGTATAAGATTCCAATATTTTTCAAATCAACACATGTTTATTAAGCATTTACTACATGAAAGTCTCTACAGGAGACATAAAGTGATGTAAGAAAGTAATTTCTGTTGTCAAGAAATTAATAATCAAGTTAGGGGAGAAAAGATAGTAATATATTTAAAGTGAAATAACCTAAAAGATTTAAATGACATTTCAAAATAACAACAAAAATCACTAATTACCAAATAAATTATTTGAATATGTTAGTTCAAAAGGAAGTTCAAAAGAGAGAATAACATATTCAACTTGGGTAGGCAGGAAAATTGACATTTGAAAAACTGGGAAGAAGAGAGTATTTCAAGTGGAGAGAATAGTTTGAACAAACACCTGTTGATAGTTGAGGGTAAAGGCATTCTGAGAAGAGTGAGTAAAATGATTTGCCTTTAGAAGAATTGAGAAGGGGTAGAAATATGGCTATGAGACAGATGGCTTCAGAATCTAAAGAAAAAGAATATAAATGCAGTTAAAAGAAAAACTATGCAGTAAACATCTGCACCTAGAGAATATTTATTTTGTCTATCTATGGTGAAAATTTTAAAAGGAAGTGAAAAGAAAAAGCAAGTAAAGTGGAAGGAAAGGAAAGGAAACCTATATTAGGAAATTACTGTACATCATAAGGTAGAAGACTGTGAGGAGATTGGTTCAAGATGGCGGAGTAGAAGGACATGCACTCACTCCTTCTTGTGAGAGCACCAGAAACACAACTAACTGCTGAACAATCATTGACAGGAAGACACTGGAACTCACAAAAAAAGATACCCCACATCCAAAGACAAAGGAGAAGCCACAATTAGACAGTAAGAGGAGCATAATCACAGTAAAATCAAGTCCCAAACTGCTGGGTGGATGACTCACAGACTGGAGAACACTTATACCATAGAAGTCCACCCACTGGACTGAAGGTTCTGAGCCCCATGTCAGGCTTCCCAACCTGGGGGTCCGGCAATGGGAGGAGGAATTCCTAGAGAATTAGACTTTGAAGGCTAGTGGGATTTGATTGCAGGACTTTGACAGGACTGGGGAAAACAGAGACTCCACTCTTGGAGGGCATACACAAAGTAGTGTGTGCATCAGGATCCAGGGGAAGGAGAAGTGACCCCATAGGAGATTGAGCCAGACCTACCTGCTAGGGTTGGAGGGTCTACTGCAGAGGTGGGGAGTGGCTGTGGCTCACCGTGGGGAGCAAAGTCACTGGTAGCAGAAGATCTGGGAAAACTCCTTGGTGTGAGCCCTCCCAGAGTCCCTGTTAGCCCCACCAAAGAGCCAGTAAGCTCCAGTGTTGGGTCGCCTCAGGCCAAAAAGCCAACAGGGAGGGAACCCAGCCCCACCCATGAGCAGACAAGAGGATTAAAGTTTTACTGAGCTCTGCCCATCAGAGCAACACCCAGCTCTACCCACCACCAGTCCCTTCATCAGGAAGCTTGCACAACCCTCTTAGATAGCATCATCCACCAGAGGGCAGACAGCAGAAGCAAGAAGAACTAAGATTCTGCAGCCTGTGGAAGGAAAACCACATTCACAGAAAGAGAGACAAAATGAAAAGGCAGAGTACTTTGTACCAGATGAAGGAACAAGATAAAACCTCAGAAAAACAACTAAATGAAGTGGAGATAGGCAACCTTCCAGAAAAAGAATTCAGAATAATAATAGTGAAGATGTTCCAGGACCTCAGAAAAAGAATGGAGGCAAAGATCGAGAAGATGCAAGAAATATTTAACAAAGACCTAGAAGAATTAAAGAATATACACCTAGAACAATTAAACAACAAACAAACAGAGATGACAATACATAACCAAAATGAAAAATACACTAGAGGGAATCAATAGCAGAATAACTGAGGCAGAAGTACGGATAAGTGACCTGGAAGACAGAATGGTGGAATTCACTGCCACAGAACAGAATAAAGAAAAAAGAATGAAAAGACATGAAGACAGCCTAAGAAAACTCTGGGACAACATTAGATGCAACAACATTCACATTATAGGGGTCCCAGAAGGAGAAGAGAGACAGAAAGTACCCGAGAAAATATTTGAACATGGGAAAGGAAATAGCCACCCAAGTCCAGGAAGCACAGAGAGTCCCAGGCAGGATAAACCCAAGGAGAAACACACCAAGACATACAGTAATCAAATTGACAAAAATTAAAGACAAAGAAAAATTACTGAAAGCAACAGGGGAAAAACGACAAATAACATACAAGGGAACTCCCATAAGATTAACAGCTGATTTCTCAGCAGAAACTCTACAAGCCAGAAGGGAGTGGCATGATATACTTAAAGTAATGAAAGGGAAGAACCTACAACCAAGATTACTCTACCAGGCAAGGATCTCATTCAGATTCAACGGAGAAATCAAAAGCTTTACAGACAAGCAAAAGCTAAGAGAATTCAGCACCACCAAACCAGCTCTACAACAAATGCTAAAGGAACTTCTCTAAGTGGGAAACACAAGAGAAGAAAAGGACCTACAAAAACAAACCCAAAGCAATTAAGAAAATGGTCATAGGAACATACATATCGATAATTACCTTAAACATGAATGGATTAAATGCTCCAACCAAAAGACACAGGCTCGCTGAATGGATATAAAAACAATGCCCATATATAAGCTATCTGTGAGAGACACACTGCAGACCTAGGAACACAAACAGACTAAAAGTGAGGGGATGGATAAAGATATTCCATGCAAATGGAAATCAAAAGAAAGCTGGAGTAGCAACACTCATATCAGATAAAATAGACTTTAAAATAAGGACTGTTACAAGAGACAAGGAAGGACACTACATAATGATCAAGGGATCAATCCAAGAAGATGATATAACTATTATAAATATATATGTACCCAACATAGGAGCACCACAATACATAAGGCAAATGCTAACAGCTATAAAAGAGGAAATCGACAGTAACACAATACTAGTGTGGGACTTTAATACCTCACTTAGACCAATGGACAGATCATCCAAACAGAAAATTAATAAGGAAACACAAGCTTTAAATGACACAATAGACCAGATAGATTTAATTGATATTTATAGGACATTCCATCCAAAAACAGCAGATTACACTTTCTTCTCAAGTGCACATGGTACATTCTCCATGATAGATCACATCTTGGGTCACAAATCAAGTCTCAGTAAATTTAAGAAATTTGAAATCATGTCAAGAACGTTTTCTGACCACAGTGCTATGAGATTAGAAATCAATTACAGGGAAAAAAATTTAAAATACAAAAACACATGGACGCTAAACAGTACATTACTAAATAACCAAGAGATCACTGAAGAAATCAAAGAGGAAATCAAAAAATACCTAGACACAAATTACAATCAAAACACGATGATCCAAAACCTATGGGATGCAGCAAAAGCAGTTCTAAGAGGGAAGTTTATAGCAAAGAAGCCTACCTCAAGAAAAAAGAAAAATATAAAATAAACAATCTAACCTTACACCTAGAGGAACTAGAGAAAGGAGAACAAACAAAACCCAAAGTTAGTAGAAGGAAAGAAATCATAAAGATCAGAACAGAAATAAATGAAATAGAAACAAAGAAAACAATAGCAAAGATCAATAAAACTAAAAGCTGGTCTTTGAGAGGCTAAACAAAATTAATAAACCTTTAGCCAGACTCAGCAAGAAAAAGAGGGAGAGGACTCAAATCAGTAAAATTAGAAATGAAAAAGGAGAAGTTACAATGGATACTGCAGAAATACAAAGCATCAAAAGAGACTTGTAGGGCTTCCCTGGTGGCGCAGTGGTTGGGAGTCCGCCTGCTGATGCAGGGGACATGGGTTCGGGCCCCAGTCCGGGAAGATCCCACATGCCGCAGAGCAGCTGGGCCCGTGAGCCATGGCCGCTGAGCCTGCGTGTCCGGAGCCTGTGCTCCACAATGGGAAAGGCCACAACAGTGAGAGGCCCGCGTACCACAAAAAAAAAAAAAAAGAGAGACTTGTATAAGCAACTCTATGCCAATAAAATGGACAACCTGGAAGAAATGGACAAATTCTTAGAAAGGTTTAACCTTCCAAGACTGAACCAGGAAGAAATAGAAAATGTGAACAGACCAATCACAAGTAATGAAATTGAAACTGTGATTAAAAATCTTCCAACAAAAGTCCAGGACCAGATGGCTTCACAGGTGAATTCTATCAAACATTTAGAGAAGAGCTAACACCCATACCTCTCAAACTCTTCCAAAAAATTGTGGAGGAAGGAACACGCCCAAACTCATTCTATGAGGCCACCATCACCCTGATACCAAAACCAGACAAAGATACTACAAAAAAAGAAAATTACAGACCAATATCACTGATGAATATAGATGCAAAAATCCTCAACAAAATACTAGCAAACAGTATCCAGCAACACATTAAAAGGATCATACACCATGATCAAGTGGGACTTATCCCAGGGATGAAAGGATTCTTCAATATATGCAAATCAATCAGTGTGACAAACCATATTAACAAATTGAAGAGTAAAAACCATATGATCATCTCAGTAGATGCAGAAAAAGCTTCTGACAAAATTCAACACTGATTTATGATAAAAACTCTCCAGATAGTGGGAACCTATCTCAACATCATAAAGGCCATATATGACAAACCCACAGCAAATATCATTCTCAAAGGTGAAAAACTGAAAGCATTTCCTCCAAGATCAGGAACAAGACAAGGATGTCCACTCTCACCGCTATTATTCAATATAGTTTTTGAAGTCCTAACCATGGCAATCAGAGAAGAAAAAGAAATAAAAGGAATCTAAATTGGAAAAGAAGAAGTAAAAGTGTCACTGTTTGCAGATGACATGATCCTATACATAGAGAATCCTAAAGATGCCACCGGAAAACTACTAGAGCTAATCAATGAATTTAGTAAAGTTGCAGGATACAAAATTAATGTACAAAAATCTCTTGCATTCCTAAACACTGTTGATGAAAAATCTGAAAGAGAAATTAAGGAAACACTCCCATTTACCATTGCAACAAAAAGAATAAAATACCTAGGAATAAACCTACCTAGGGAGACAAAAACCTGTATGCAGAAAACTATAAGACACTGATGAAAGAAATTAAAGACAATACAAATAGATGGAGAGATATACCATGTTCTTGGATTGGAAGAATCAATATTGTGAAAATGACTATACTACCCAAAGCAATCTACAGATTCAATGCAATCCCTATCAAATTACCAATGGCATTTTTTACAGAACTAGAACAAAAATCTTAAAATTTGTATGGAGACACAAAAGACCCTAAATAGCCAAAGCAGTCTTGAGGGAAAAAAACAGAGCTGGAGGAATCAGACTCCCTGACTTCAGTCTATACTACAGAGCTACAGTGATCAAGACAATATGGTACTGGCACAAAAACAGAAACCTAGATCAATGCAACAGTATAGAAAGCCCAGAGATAAACCCATGCACCTGTGGTCAACTAATGTATGACAAAGGAGGCAAGGATATACAATGGAGAAAAGACAGTCTCTTCAATAAGTGGTGCTGGGAAAACTGGACAGCTACATGTAAAAGAATGAAATTAGAACACTCCCTAACACCATACCAAAAATAAACTCAAAATGGATTAGAGACCTAAATGTAAGACTGGACACTATAAAACTCTTAGAGGAAAACATAGGAAGAACACCCTTTGACATAAATCACAGCAAGATCTTTTTTGATCCACCTCCTAGAGTAATGGAAATAAAAACAAAAATAAACAAATGGGACCTAATGAAGCTTAAAATCTTTTACAAAGCAAAGAAAACTACAAACAAGACAAAAAGACAACCCTCCTAATGGGAGAAAATATTTGCAAACGAATCAATGGACTAAGGATTAATTGCCAAAATATATAAACAGCTCATGCAGCTCAATATTAAAAAAACAAACAACCCAATCCAAAAATGGGCAGAAGGCCTAAATAGACATTTCTCCAAAGAAGATATACAGATGGCCAAGAAGCACATGAAAGGATGCTCAACATCACAAATTATTAGAGAAATGCAAATCAAAACTACCATGAGGTATCACCTCACACCAGTTAGAATGGGCATCATCAGAAAATCTACAAACAACAAATGCTGGAGAAGGGTTGGAGAAAAGGGAATGCTCTCGCACTATTGGTGGGAATGTAAATTGATAAAACTACTATGGAGAACAGTATCGAGGTTCCTTAAAGAACTAAAAATAGAAAAAAAAATAGAATTACCATATGACCCAGCAATCCCACTACTGGGCATATACCCAGAGAAAACATAATTCAAAAATACACATGCACCCCAATGTTCATTGCAACAGTATTTACAATAGCTAGGTCATGGAAGCAACCTAAATGCCCATCAACAGATGAATGGATAAAGAAGATGTGGTACATATATACAATGGAATATTACTCAGCCATAAAAAGGAACAAAATTGAGTCATTTGTAGAGATGTGGATGGATCTAGAGACTGTCATACAGAGTGAAGTAAGTCAGAAAGAGAAAAACAAATATATTAACGCATATATGTGGAACCTGGAAAAATGGTACAGATGAACCGGTTTGCTGGGCAGAAATAGTGACACAGATGTAGAGAACAAACATATGGACACCAAGGGGAGAAAGTGGTGGGGGGGTGGGGATGGTGGTGTGATGAATTGGGAGATTAGGATTGACATGTATACACTAATATGTATAAAACAGATGACTAATAAGAACCTGCTGTATAAAAAAATAAATGAAATAAAATTCAGAAAAACAAAAAAAGGTAGAAGACTGTGTTGCCACGAAATGACCATTATGCAGACTTTGCAGAAACCTTGGTAATGTTTGTGATGTATCTATGCTTCTCGACTACCAATTAGAGCTAGGTCTGTATGCATGTTAATGAAGACACTATTTACAAAGTCTACTAACAAAGAGTTAAGGGAAGCTGACAAGGGACGGTGAGGTACCACTGGGCTAGCAACAGTGAAAAGCCAAAACCACTCTAGACTTGAAGGGGCAGGAGGACCGAGTGATTATGGGAACCTGGAAACAGATCTAGTGTAGGAGGAGCTCACCAACAGAAGCTGTGGCCTTAGGTAGAGTAGCACAGCTCCTGCCTACCAACAGGCAGCAGAGAGGGGGTCAGGAGAGTAAATATCCTGACTTCTTCCCTCTCTGGCCCTCTGATCTCCTGCTGATGCCTCCTACTGACTGTCCCCAAAGAGAAGCCACCCCACAAGGAAGCCTGAACAATTCAGTCCTCAGAGGTCAGCCTCTATCTCCCTCCCAGGCATGGAATGAATAGCTGGAGAAAAGTGAAGTGAATATGGATGGGCAAATGTGTGTGTGTGTGTGTGTGTGTGTGTGTATACGTGTTTATATTGTTTTGTGGGTGGAGTTAGGGCGTGGATAATACGAAGGTAAGAAAATCAATTAGCAAGAGACTGTAGCAAGGCCAGATTATGACATTCGTGGGCCCTAGGCACTTCTATCTTTGTGGGACTATTCATCAATTTAAAAAAAAAGTTTAAAATTCTACTTTACAATTGCATCAACATAAAGACAAATGCAATCTAGGTTGGATTATATCAAGTTTTTCTTCTGATTTTAAAAGAAATTGAAACATTTTCAGGGGCCCCTAAGTATCATGGTGCTAGGAACATGCCCACTTTTGCCTAATGGAGAAGGGGGTCCTGGACTGCACAAGACCGGATGTGAAATGGTAAGATCTCAACCAAATAGTGGAATTAAATGGTATATGTGTATCATGTGGGGTTCTGATAGAAAACAGAAAGCACACTCAAGATAATTCATGGAGAGTTTATTCACAAAGGAACTATTTGGAATCTGCAGGTGGGGTGGGGGTGGGATAGGGGCACCTACCAAGTTCGTGCAGTAACCTAGGGCTAGGAACAACACAGACCCCAGCCATGCACAGGCCTGAGGGGATCAGGAGAGGGAGGGGCCATTACCAGAGGCTGGAAAAAGCGTTGTGAGGAGAAGCCGTCCGTAGGAGGAAGAGTGGCTGTGACTTGAGGGACACAGTCAGCCTGGGGTAAACTTGCAGGGAGGAATCCAGGATTATAAATACCCTGTCGTCCTCCCTCCTCCATTGCCTGAGCCCAACGGGAAGTCAAGGGCATGAGACCACTGATGCTGTGCACACATGTTCATTTCTCAGGAAGAGAGCTTTTGGAAGGGTGGAACTGCAGGACCAGTCAGAAGCTATGTGACACATGTAGCCTTTCGAGCATGGGTTTGGACTAGACTCAGCAGTGGAGCTCGGCATAGAATCACCTGGAGGGCTTGTTAACCATGATTGCTAGTCTCTCCCCCTAGAGTTTCTCATTCAGTGGGTCTGGGATGGGGTCCAAGAATTTGAATTCCTAACAAGTTCCCAGGTGATGCTTATACTGTTGATCTGAGGAGTACACTTTGAGAGTCACTGTCTAGAGTGTTTTCCATGGACCTTTCTGCCCTAAATATTATGAGGTGATCACTGTATCTGCAAACATCTAGAACAGGGCTCAGTAACATACAGTTGACTCTTGAAGGACAGTGTGAATTGCACAGTGGGTCTACTTATACATGGATTTTAAAAATAAATACTACAGTACTACATGATCTGCAACTGGTTGAATCCCAGGATGCAGAACTGTAGATAGAGGGGAACCACATATTTGAAGGGCCAAATGTAAGAAATACTCAGATTTTCAACTGCGGAGGGTTGGTGCCCCTAAACCCCGTGTTGTTCAAGGTTCAAATGTAGTTGGTACCGAATAAACCTCTGATGAATTAATAATTAACCTAAATAAAACCTTAACTAAAGCAAATTCTCCTTGACTCAATTTACTCATCTATAAAGCACTCAACCTTCAATGACACACATTGAAGTGGTGGCCAAATGAACACAACAGATCTGAGATTCTGGCAGATATCTTCTAAGCAGGGGCTCTGTTCTGGGCAACTTCAAATCTTCTCACATATCACAGATGCCTATTTACTTTGTTAACATGACGGTTCAAATGTTTTATTCAGTGTGAACAGCATAGTGAATGACTCCATCATTGGTATTTCCAATATATTATATATAATCATTCATCCATCAAATATTAAGTTACAGAGTTGAGGACCATTCACGATGCTAGCCTCTGCGGAAACAAAGATGAACTACTTCTGCCCTCAGAGCTCACAGTCTACTGGGGAAAACAGACACGTACACAGAAAAATTGGTGAATATTATCTTAGAAGGACACTGTGGTAGAGATACACACAGCTATATACAAAATAGATAAAGAACAAGGACCTACTGTATGGCACAGGGAACTATAGTCAATATCCTGTAATAACCTATAATGGAAAAGAAACTGAAAAAGAATAGATATATAACTGAATCACTCTGCTCTACACCTGAAACATTGTAAATTAACTATACTTCAATTAAAAAAAAAGAAGTACATCATGGTAAATATAGAAGTACGAATGGTCGGCTAGGAGCTGGAAGGAGGAAGGCAACTCTGCCAAGGAGCTTCAGGGAAAGCTTCACAGGAGTGAGTTTTGGGGTGAGTGTTAAAGGATGCATAGAGGTTTTCCAGATTTGTAAATGGGAAAGGAGCATCCAGACTGGAAGTCTCACTCGTGTAAACACACAGTGTTTGAAAATGAGTGAGAGTTGAGTGTGAATTATTGCATAGGAAATCCAGGAGGGTAGGTGGTGACTAAAGGGATAAAGCTAGAGAGGTAGATTATGTAGGGAGCCAGGTTGTACATAGTCCCTGAATGACAGACTCAAAAGAGCAACCCACTGATATTCTCCTCCAGGAAGTTTCCATAACCCCGAAGGTGGGATGAACCACCCCTGCCCCAGGCTCTTAGAGCGCCCTCCACATACCTTTATCACTGCAGTTACTTCATTAGATTGAAATTATCTGTTCATGTTTTCAACTTTCCTACTAGACCATAAGCTCATCAAGGGCAGAAACCCTTATTCACTTTTGCAGTAGCACATGGTCTAGCATACAGTAGCAATGAATAAATGTTTCCTGAACTGAGGGAACCTGAGGAGGTCTTTCTATTATAGGGTGGTAGTGAGAGAGTTCTCCAGCTGGTTCAACCCTCCAGGGCAGGTGCTGGGCTTTTCTTCTCCCCCCTCTCTTTCTTCTTCTCCATCATTCCACCAGGTATCTGGGGTCCCACTTGCCATCCTGAAGGCTCTGAGTATCCCAAGATTTTGAAAGAGGGGGTTTGTCCACAGGAGATAAATTGAAGGGAATAGCTGTTGTTCTCCCATTTCTTTGGGATTTTGATGTATCAAAAATTAGGAAACAGGAAATCTAAGTGCTTCTCTAGTGGGGAGCTGAGGGGTAGGAAAATATTAAAGACCTGAGTAATATAGAGTTTGAGTGATAGATGGGATTTGAGAAGCTAAAGAAAAGGAAGAAAGGCATTCACAGTCCTGGATAATTGCAATCATCCATTTTCTCTGTTCTTCATCCTGGGTTATTAGGGGATGCTAAAAACATATGCATAGGGCTTCCCTGGTGGCGCAGTGGTTGAGAGTCCGCCTGCCGATGCAGGGGACATGGGTTCGTGCCCCGGTCCCTGAAGATCCCACATGCCGCGGAGCGGCTGGGCCCGTGAGCCATGGCCGCTGAGCCTGCGCGTCCGGAGCCTGTGCTCTGCAACAGGAGAGGCCACAACAGTGAGAGGCCTGCGAACCGCAAAAAAAAAAAAAAAAAAAAAAGAGGATGCTTTCCAGAAACTCTCTAATTCCTTGAGGGCAGGAACCTTGTTTGTCTTATTCATCACTGTGTCCTGGAGGCCTAGAATAGTGCTTGGCACATGGCAAGAATTCATTAATATTTGTTGAATGAATGAATAAATATATGAATGAAGGAGTTCCCCTAGAGAAAATCCCATTGCAATGCAGATGAGTGTGACCACAAGGATGTTGTTTCCAATTCCAGTTAGCCTCTCAATGGTAATCCTTTTTATCCATCTTCAGTTACATTCCTCTCCTAGTCCTCTCAGCAGCAATTCCAAACCATTTTTCCTCCTTGAATCCCCCAGGCTAAAAATGCACACACACACACACACACACACACACACACACACACACACACACACACAAAGAAGCCAACAGTCCAGAACCATCTCATCTTCCCATTCTGGATCATTCCAATATGGCCCTATCCATGGTCATTTCCCACCTCAGACATAAGCACACAAAACTGCTCTCATATCCTCCAGTCCTCAAGCTACTGCCCTCTCTCTGTCCCTCACAACCAAGCTTCTCAAAGTAGCCCAGAGTCAATATCTCTCCTTCCTTACTTCCCATTAACTCCTTGCCTATGGAGACTGTGCTCTGACTCAAGCCTTCTGCACCCACCAAACAATCACCACTAGGGTAGCAGTGTTTCCAAATTGCCCTAATCTTACTAGGCCTCCTGAGTATTAGTCATTCTGCCTTCCCTTGACTTCCATGGCCACTCTCCCCTCATTCTTCTTTTCCTCTGACTTTTTCTTTTCAGCCTCCTTTGCTGACTCTCCCCTCTGTCCACGCAATCATACTGGTATTACCCAAGGTCTTGTCCTCAACCCTGTTCTGTTCTTATTCTACATGAAATAAGTAGAAATGGAATCTCATCCGCTTCTATGTTTTAGCAACCATATGTATTGTGACAACTCCTAAATATCTCTAGTATGTGAGTTTCAGACTTATCTGTCTATCTAGAAAGAGAGATATATTTAATTGCTAGTTCACATCTGCACCTGGATATCCTACAGCACTTCAAATTCAACATGTCCTAAATTAAACTCATTACATAATATCCCTATCCCACCCCCAACCTGTGTTCTTTCTTCTTTATTTCTATTTTGACTAATTACCTCACCATCTAACCAGGTGCTCCCAAACCAGAAAACTTTAAGTCATCTTAATGTTCCTGTCCTGCGCTGGCTGTGCCCTTCACACTCTTATTCTTAAATGCCATTCTCTCACTCCACTGCCAGACCATCAGTCCCTTAAAGTAGTATTTATCCTACTCACTTCTGTATATCCAGGGATAGTAAAGTTACCAAAAGGGATGGGGGAGGAGGAAGATTATATCCTTTTAATAATCAGGTTTTTTGTTTTTTTGTTTTTTTTTGGCTGCACCGGGTCTTAGATGTAGCACGTGGATCTTCACTGTGGCACACAGGATCTTTAGTGGTGGCATGCAGGATCTTTACTTGTAGCACGTAGGATCTTTTTAGTTGCAGCATGAGGGATCTAGCTCTCTGACAAGGGATCGAACCCAGGTCCCCTGCCCCCTGCACTGGGAGCACGGAATCTTGACCACTGGACCACCAGGGAAGTTCCTTGATAATCAGCTCTTAAAGATATCCATTCATTCAAAAAAAAATTTATTGGGACTTCCCTGGTGGCACAGTGGTTAAGAATCCACCTGCCGATGCAGGGGATACAGGTTCGAGCCCTGGTCCGGGAAGATCCCACATGCCACAGAGCAATTAAGCCCGTGTTGCCACAACTACTGAACCTGCGCTCTAGAGCCCGCGAGCCACAACTACTGAGCCTGCTTGCCACAACTACTGAAGCCCGCGCACCTAGAGCCCGTGCTCCGCAACAAGAGAAGCCACCGCAATGAGAAGCCTGTGCACCGCGATGAAGAGTAGCCCCCACTCGCCTCAACTAGAGAAAGCCTGCACGCAGCAACAAAGACCCAACGCAGCCAAAAATAAATAAATTAACTTTAAAAAATTGAAATCCATAGTTAACATAAACCTCTTTTTTAAAAAAATTTATTTAGCACTTAATATATATGAGAAATACTCACGATTTACTTAAATTATCACCTCTTTTTTAAATGAATATTCTTCATCTTAATGACTGCCTGTGGCAACCACTTGTAATAGTCTGTAAAAATCTTACTCAGGGCCTTCCAACATAATTGCTACTAACAAACACTACTGTTACCATTTTACAGTCAGGGTAGGGACACAGCCAGCAATCAGAAACCATTCATGGAAACGTTCAGCAAAAACCCTGACTATACGACTTGCACATTGTACTGTTTAATTAGAAAGGAAATCTTGAAATATACCTGATCCTGCAAAGTAATTCTGTCCACAAAATGGGCAAGAGGAGAGATTTCCCATTTTGTTCACCAACCCGTAATTTGGTAGGAGGGGTTTGGGCTATTTTAATTAATTATTGCAAATTAAATATTTCAACAACTTGAAGTGAGCCCTTAAAAGAATGAAAAAATATACACAGCTCCCCTCTGCTAAGACTGCAGTTGATGATAGAATTCCTACTGTCTAATCTATAAAAATAAAACCCGCGTTTTCAGCTAATTTCGTTTTCTCAAACAGAAAAAAACAGTGCCACCCCAGTTAGATGCTTTAACATGCAAGTTGATTTCCACTCACAGCTGTGGCAATTAGAAAGTGTACTTAATGGAGTGTCATGTTAATTGTTTTCAGAGTTAACCAGTTTCTCCATTTAATTGTCAATTGATTAACCTATTGAAATGTTAAGTGACTCAGTTTCCTTCCAGAGTAAACAGCAGCAGCATATGGTAGCTTCATCAGCCGAGGGCAGAACTCATTTGCTTGGATTCAATGTGCTGGTATTTTCCTACACCTCCCTGAGCTTTTAATTAGATGAGGCAATGTTACATGTATTTGTCTGCTGGAAAGGTTATCAGTGCCACGGCTGACCTGCAGAGGCAAGGTTGAGTCTAGCAGCTTTAACAGAAACAGTTTTCAGCTATGACTGTTGTACTTGATTGCATTGTGATGGTAATTAACTCAAGACTGCTTTCCTCAGCGTGTGTGTGTGTGTGTGTGTGTGTGTGTGTGTTTTCCTGTAGCTCTAACTATGCAGAGATGTTTCCTGTCATATATATGCACTTATTAAGCACTCATTGGATTCTAATAGGCAAATAGTCAAGAGTTTCTTTAGGCTAATATCATACTACTCAGACTGTGATGCCATTAAATAAGTACAATGTTCATTGCCTGCAGCACATTTTCAGAGAAAAAGCCAGCTCCCTTTGGTAGAATTTTGCTCCTTTATTTTCATGGTGTCTCATTCCAGCAGATCTTTACAACTATAAAGTAAAAATGATTTTACGGTTTTCAATTTAAGCACGTATGAGGCCACATAGGGTTGAAGGAGAGACAGACTTGGATTTGGAAGCATATTTCCAATGTTCCCGTTAAAGATTACTGAGTTTAAGTGACCAAATTAATATAAGGTCCTGGTAGTGAGCCATTAATTCAGTCTTCTCATCTCTTGCACACTGTTTTCTGACTCTGGGTGCGCATTGCTTGCGTGTGTGTTTTTACTGTACCGCACTATTGTTTAATTACAAGCAAGCCAGTCCACAACTGAGCCAGCATTATCAGCCTTGATAATGTTGGTAGCAGGCAACGGAGACAAAATGATTACAAACCTATGTTGTGTTCAATAGTTCTTTAGAGGATTTCTCTCTTAATAGTTCTGGTTCATTCATGTTTGATTCAGCACATTTGTTCTTTAAAAAAGGCATAGCTTAGAAGAGTTTCAGGGTGGGTTAATAACTCAACTGAAAATGGCTGCTCGCATTGTAAAAGCTTGTTCCTGCGGTTGCTTGGGGCTTTCTTCAGTTTTGCCGCTCTGCAGCTTCGGCCCAGTTGGTAAACAGCTTAAGTCCAGACATCTTTTCATTCTCTGAGCAGCGGATTGAAATAAAAATGCATATAAGTGGCGACTGACTGGCGCTGGCCTAACAATAGCCTGTAACATTATGCAAGGGTATTTACATAGGAATAAGGCCTTACTGAAGGAGATGGGGCAATTAATGGTGTGGGCCACACATATAAGGAAAGTTTGTCCAATCCTTTCCTCAATAAAGATCTTTTGTGAAGTGCTATGGAAACTCATGGAGGCCCCAAAGAGATTAAGGGGAGGACTTTTCTGGAATTTTAAATATATTTGTATATATTTTTTGAAACTTTCCATTTACATCTATATTTATGTAAATGGAACGTTTTAAAAAGCCAAATTATATTAAACAAATGCACAGAAAAGAATATGAATTCTTTGTTTTGTTTTAATCCTTTGGGGTAGTTTCTCCAACCCTGGAAAAGAAGGCACACATTTTTTCCATTTCATTCCTCCTCCCTTCTTTTTCTTCTTTTTTTTTCTTTTTTTGGTGATATTTATTGAGCAGAAAATTGTTCTGAGATAGACAAGTTCCTTAGTTATCTTGTTTCTCTGTGTGTTTGAATTTGAAGCCATCATCTTTAAAATATTTTAAAAGTTTTGCCTTACTTCTTATTTCCAGTCATGTTTAAGCAAAGGGAGGAAAAATTGCCCAGTGGCCAGGCCTAAGGGGAAAATCCTCAAGCCTTTCAGGAGTGTCAGGCAGCTTGGCAGGCACAATGAAAGTGAACAGCCACAAAAACTGGGAGGAACCCGAGAGAAAATGCAAGGGGTGTGTCATAGGAGGATGTGAAAACCTTAATTCAAACCTCGCCTCTTTTTAGGATATGTCATAAGAGAATATCTTGTCAGTCCAGATAAAAATTAAAAAGTCAAATGCTTACATTATTTTCGTCCCAATACTGTCCCAATATATTGTCATTGATTTTTCTTTTTCTTTTTTTTTTTTTGGAAGTGGGAAGTCCTCCTCACCCCGACGCCTTCCCCTAGCTCACCAATCCCAGCAGTAAAAGACAAATCTGGGGTAGCTCTGTCACATGTTTTCATTCTTATCAGAGGCTCACCATCTGCTTCTGCCCTTGGCCAGATAGCATTACTGTTATTATTACTTTGGATCCAAATACTTTTTTTTTCTTTTTTCTTTTTTTCAGAATACTTTTAATAAAGTATTATCAGCATTCTAAAAGTAAGAGACAGAAAAAGAACCCAAGACCTCTTTGCAGGTTTTAGGACCAGTTAAGCATTTGCTATCTATTTTAAGCAAAGTACATTAGTTTCTTTTTTCTGTTTTTTTAATGTTTCATCTCATTCGAGGGACGCTTTCTAAGAAAGCAGAACTTTGGCAGGGAGCGCTCAAGCTCTGTTCACACTTGCTAATCAACCTGTTCCTACTTCCAAAGTTGCTTTTTTTAATCCCATTTTCTCATTTATAGCTGGTTCATGAAATTCATGCCCATATAGGATGAGTGAAACAAAATCTTAACATGATAACACGTAAGCTTTAGGTGCCTGCGTGTGTGTGGCATACAGAGAAAGCGATTTCAGCTGCAGCCCTGTCAAGCAGGCAGAAATCAATGCCTCATTCAGGACAATTGATCAGTACTAAATTAATTAGACTCCAAGGCTTATGGCAGTTGATAAGACAACTTGTTAATTTAGTCAACGATAGTGTTTTCCCTAAAGCAGCAAACACCCTCTTCTTTAGAAAAGGCATTTCTAATACTTGCTGCCAGTTCTTTTTTTTTTTTTTTTTTTTTTTTTTTTTACTGTTTTCATCTTTCTTTTCTTTTTCTGGGAAGGGGTTCTATAGGGGTATGAGGGGGGGAGGGGGAGATCAATAGGCAAAGGAGTGCTGTAGAAACGTATATGCTGAGGAGGCAGTCTGGAATATTCAGCAACCCACTGCCACGTCTGTTCCTAGCCTAATGCTGTAATTTCAGGATGAAAAGAGTGCCGCCAGATTATAACTGGAGACCTGGATTTCCTATGGGGCTTTGGCCATGTAAGGCCACTCCAGCCCCACGAGGATGTTCATTTGGAAGGGGGCTGCTTCCTAAACCTGCATTTAGAATTGACTGATACAGATCGCTTTTGCTTTTCCCTTAAACCTGCAACAGTGATGGTCATAGTCAATAACAAAGACTTGGGCCCTGTCGGTTATGCAAACTGTGAATGGAATGAAGGTATCCCAGAATGCCCCGAACATGGGGCAGTACTTCCTGCTGGCTTGGAAGGACAAAAGGACAAAGCCCGGGAGTGTAGGGGTCCCACCAACAGCTCTTGGAGGCAACAGCCTGCTATCAGCAGCACTCCAACCCTCTGAGAATGCTAATAAGCTAGTGAAGAGCTCAGCTTTCTTGCCATAATTCTATAGTGTGGTTGAGGACCACATAGTGCTCACTAAATAAAGACAACTAATTGAGAATTTTTTGCACATTTTGCCCAGGGGACTTGTTGTTCGTTTGATTCTTTGGGGAGAATGTACCCCTACTGACAAGAGGAACTGATTGTTTTGGCAGCCTCATGTTACTCTTCCCCAGGTCTAAGACTGACTTTCGAAGTATGACAAAAATGTTTAATTTTGGTTTTTTTTAATTATGTTGCTGGGAATTATTTTAGATCTCAAAGAATAGGCGTTCCAGTGTTCATCTAAAAAAAAATCCTGGCAGAGTTTTTTGAATTAAAGCCCTGTTTTTTCTTTCTTTTTCTTTTCTCTTAAATTGTATTTTCTGTGGTGAGGCCTACATTTTTGTGTCTGCAGGTGACACGTTGATTGAAACTAAAATTAATAAATCAGCTGAAAAGCTCACACCTACAGCTCACAGCAGGGCCTGCAAAACACGTTTATAAAGGGAGCTTTATGCCCTCATATAAAGAAGGAATAAATTACAGAAGCACTTGTTGCCCTGGGACTTGATTTTGCTTTGCAATCTGGTATCTTATTTTCGGAGGCTTATTGTTAATCAACAGGTCCCTGGTTGCTTTAGCAGGTGACTTTGCTATTAATCTCTTACTTATCATTATAGTATATTAATGAGGAGGCTTCTAGATGTGGCTCTATCTTCTGACCAAGGAATTAGTTTAAAAGGTACACTTTTTCCTCAATGGCTTGCAGTCAGCCACGTTGAGGACCAAATGCAAAGTAGCATTTTCTACAGCTTGTGTAGTATTAAGGAGTGTTTTACTAACATATGTGTCGTACTGTGCTTTTCTTCTCTCCTACACTTATTCCTTCACCATGGAGGGCAATTATGGAACTTACTAGTCTCTGTTCATTTTTTTAACAAAATAAAATTATATATAAATAACAAAATGATATCCTTTCTTATTAATGTGCACCCTCATTTTAATTAAACAATGTCAATGTTTTTTGGAGGTGTGTTCGGAATTAAAATATATGATTTGGGAAGGCAAGAGGTTCAACATTTCTCACCAGAACTAGATTAATAAATGTCATTACAGGTGCAGGAATTTAACCATCGCATTTCCCTTTAGAGTCTGAGGTAATTGGAAATGTTTAAGCTTGACAAAAGAAGGAAGTAAATATACCTAAGGGGGTAGTTTAGACATATAAAGAAGAACTGAGGATTTAAGTCCTCAAGTCTTAAGTTTGTGATTACAAGGATTTCCAAAGCACATAATGGTGCAAAACAGCCCAGACAACCCCACATATGGGAAGAATCGCTTTGTTGCAATCTACAGATGTTTCAAAGGACATCCTCTGGCACAGCATTATTCTTATTATTGTTCATTTCCTTTCAAATCTTTAGGACAATCCAGTCCACACCTCAAGGATGCATGCTGTCTTTTTTTTTTTTTTTAAACCTAAGAAATATCAAGCTTGTGCTTTTCTTATTTTTAGCTTTTTTAAATGACTGGTTTGGGTCAGTTGAGGCACATTTGACGTCACTGTCTACCTCACCCTTTCAGACTAAGTCTTGAGGTAACTCCATTCTGTAGGTTAAAGTCAACATCATCACTGTTTCAGTAAGGTATTTTCTGATTAGGTTTTAGAAGAGGAGAAGGTGAGTTAGAGATATTAGTAGAAACGTTGAAAGCTAATCACAGGAATACATGAGTGAACATTAACAGAGCCATCAGATTTGACACTTTTTCTGAAATGTTTGTCTATAAAAATGCATAGTAACAACAAAGTCATCAGAGATATTCTACTGCTGTAATATTAGGCTACTCCCATGGATGGGAGACAATTGGAAATAATGCTATCCTCTTAAAAGTGGTACCCAAGTCACCAGCTTAACAGTCCATTGGAATTATACTACCTAGCTGACCATTTTATAGGAAGCAGGGGAATTTCATCTGCTCCGGGTCACTATTGTTACCTGGAATTTGGATCCTCATTGTAGAGTTTTTTGTTCAGGCCAGTAAGCTAGGGAGAACTTCCGTACGGATGACCCCAACCTGCTCCCAACAACCCAAAGATTAAAAAAATACTTGCCTCTGGCTTGTTTATCTTCTAAAACCCAGGAAGAAAGAATTCTGTTATACACTAGATAGAAACAAATCGTAGACCCCAGTGACCCAAAATCAACCGCTTGAGGTTCTCACGTACCTTGTAATAGCTGTGTGGGGTGGGGGTGAGGGGAAGGGTTTTTTAAAGTGAGGAATAGAAGGAAATGAAGGACAGGGAGGTCAGCTCAGTGCTCTGTGACCACCTCGAGGGGTGGGGTAGGGAGGGTGGGAGGGAGGGAGACGCAAGAGGGAGGAGATATGGGGACATAGGTATACGTATAACTGATTCACTTTGTTATAAAGCAGAAACTAACACACCACTGTAAAGCGATTATACTCCAATAAAGATGTTAAAAAATAAAAAAAAGAAGGAAATGGAGGAAATAAAACTCATAGTAAAAGAAATGAAGGAAGTGGCTGGTGTATTCTAGGATGGTCAGGATAATTTGATAATTGTAGTACAAATTTCTAGAAAACGAAGTTCCATATATGTCCCCAAGTGCTGCAGACTGGCTGGTCTAGGGTGTGTTTACAAAGAAGGACAGTTACCATTAGAGAACTTTACGCCCCTCCAGTTCTCCCTCAAGTACTTCCAGCTAGGGGGGGTTTCAGCCCTTTTTGTCTTTTTACAATTTAGCAAGATCAGACACATTTCTGCAATGCATATGCAGATTTCACCTCTTGTTACTTTCTCTAATGAGCGTTCACTTAATCAATTTGACAGTAGCCTTTATCCTCCTCCCCCTTTTCCCCCCTTTACTTCCACTAAGAAAGTTTTCAGAAAAAAAAGTGTTAGCATATTCAAGGGGGCATTAGCAATGTGAAAGGGGAGCTGGCCAAACTGGGGTGGATGGCGGGGCTTTTCAATGGCCCTACTCTCCCGCCACCCTCTCTGTCCAGTTCCTGAAAACAGGAAGCAGGTCTGCCAGCCTCATAAGGAAGCATGTATTTTAATAGCCGACAGGAAATGATTTTCCTTTTCTCTTCAAGAATTGAAAACAATGAATTGTTATTTAACAAAACATTTAAGCATAGTACTTTGTCATAGCCCCATGCCCCCATCCTGCCCAAAGCACCTTAGAAAAGGTTTATGCAAGAGACAAGAGAAACCAATCCACGTTGGCACTCTCCCATCAAATTTCCCAACGGGGCACCTAAATCTCATAACCCGACCGAGGAGAGGGGAGCACAGGGGCAAAGACCAGGTAGGTTTCAATCTACCCAGAGAACGGGAGATGCGACCCAAACCCCAGGAGTTTTCAATCATCTTCTCAACCTCAACCTGAATCTGCTACTGGGTGATGGATGTAACGTACGACAACACATGGCCCAGCTGTTGGGATGTAGCAGGTCCTCGAAGTCAATAAAAATAAATACATAAATAAATAAAGTGAGTTCTAGCTCCTCCCTTGCCTACAGGCAGCCGAAGCCCTGGTGCAGCATCTGAGAAGCCTGCTTTACCTCTCATTTGGCCATTTTTTCCTTCTTCCAATTCCCTCTTCCTCCCTCCAGCAGAATCAGGTCCTTAATCTTGGACAGTTTTATAACTCACCCACTTGACTCCCTTTCACTTTACCAGGGTCAGAAAAATCACACTAAAGAGAAGAGAGGGGAGGGGAGGGGAGGGGAGGGGAGGGGAGGGGAGGGGAGGGGAGGGGAGGGGAGGGGAGGGGAAGCCCACCAACCCTTCCCCACCGGTTCCCTGCTTGGTAGATCTGGATCTAGTTTTGCCTCTCCTGCTAACTCACCGTACCTTTCTCCCCGACACCTATCCATTAAGTCCTACTAACAGCCAACTGTTCACCTTTTACATTCAAATTGAATAGGAAATTTGGTCTGGTCTCTATCTAGAGGGTTGTTAGGTCACTGACAAATCTTTCTTCTCCTGACCTTTTTGATTAAAGGTGGGAATGTACACCAGCAGCTGCCTACCTTCTCTAACTTGAGTGCCTGTTTTACTCAGCAGGCTGAATCTGTTCTAACCAAGGAGAGTCTCCAGCTGGGAGTCTTCTGAGGTCTGAGGATGAGCAAAACTTCGAATCCTGGCTTCAACTAGTCTATCTTGAATTCTAAGTGCTGCACTGACATTTTCAAGAAGTCGAACTGAGTCAGTCCACAGCTGAAGAGTCTGCATTATGTCATCTGAACTCTGCTTCTTGTTAGAAAAGCAGAATGGCAGGCCCCATCCCAAGACCTATTGAACCAGAATCTGCATTTTAACAAGATCTCCAGGTGATTCATATGCACATTTCTTTAATCACCTGAGGGTCTTTGAGAAAGTAGAGATATAGAGTACCCTTGTGGGTTCTTTCTATTTGTTTTCTGTCTTCTAATCACAGTCCCTAGTGAGTCAGGGAGGATGTGGAGTTTGGGTTCGAAGAGAGAGAGGGACAGTGGGAATCAGCAGTTATTATTTTATTATTGTTAACCTGGTTTTCTAATACACTGATTTTTAAAATCATCTTGGCACATACACAATTAAAACATATGCTGTTAGGTTCCTATTCCTTCTGGAAATAATTTGGAATTTTATCTAACCCTTCTCTCCTTTGTTTTACGGAAGCACCCTGAAATGCCTTCTACTGTGTGAATGTTTTCTGTTTCGTGAACTAGTAGTTTAACCCTGATTTTCGTTTCACTTAAAATTGGTTTCTGAGGCTTCCCTAGTGGCGCAGTGGTTGAGAGTCCACCTGCCGATGCAGGGGACACGGGTTCGTGCCCCGGCCCGGGAAGATCCCACATGCCGCGGAGCGGCTGGGCCCGTGAGCCATGGCCGCTGAGCCTGCGCATCTGGAGCCTGTGCTCCGCAACGGGAGAGGCCACAACAGTGAGAGGCCCGCGTACCACAAAAAAAAAAAAAAAAAATTGGTTTCTGTGCAAGTTTCATTCTAGAAAATGTTATGGTTTTCCCGAGCTTCTAGAGGAACTTCTGGAGAGGTGTTCCCAGGCCTGCGACAGAGGATACCCCCTTGCAAAGGTTTAGCCTTTCTTGCTCCGACACCTGAGTGTGCTGCCAGCCCCGGGGCAGAAGTGCAGGGAGCGAGGGCAGTAAGTAGGAGAGCAAGAGGACGGAGACTGGGATTTACTCAGCTGGTTCTGCCATAAGGGATGCTGCAAACTTTGGCAAGTGATTTAACATTTCTCAGGCTCCAGATCCTGCTCTGGGAAAGGAGATGATGACTGGAAGGGTTGTTGTGTTGACAAAAGAGGTAAAATTTCAAAAGAGTCTTCAACAAAGTGGGAGGTTGGTAAATGGGGTAGGGGGGTGTCCCTTCCTCTTACGCTTTCTTGGCGAGGCCTCTGAAGAGCTAGTCAACAAGGAGACTGGTTGCCTCACCCCCAAAGCAAAGGTCCTCCAACTTGGAAATGAGGCATTTAAAGGTAGGTGAGAATCCACGCTCCTTGGCTTGATGATTATAAACAGTCCCCACTTCCTACACACCTACGATGTGACTGTGACATGTGGCAAGTGCAGTAACCTTCCTGAACCATTCACTCTGCTCTGTGAAATGGAGATTATAATGCCTAATAGGATTGTTGAATTTGGTAAAAGAGGTTGCTTCTATGTCCATTATCTCACTGAATCTTTCCAATGACAGTGAAATAGGCCTATTTAGCCCCATTTTACAGCTGAGGACACTGAGGTTCAGAGATGCCAAGTAATTCACTTAGGCTCATACGGCTGATACGTGAGAGCCGGGTTTCAAGCCTGGATCTCTCTAATCCAAAATTTATGTGCTCTCCATTGTACTTCCTATGCCTTAGGGAGACTGATAAGTAAAAGGGAAAGCAGATAATGGTAAATACTTTAGGATTTCTGATCTCTAATAACATTTCAGTTCACATTCCAGGAAGGGAGTGATTTTCAAACTTCTTCATTTATCATTTTTAATCTGCAAAAAAATCAGCACCTAGCCAAGAGAGGAGAAATTGCCCCCCTACATGGTGTCAATCTTGGCAGATCACAAAGCAATTCTTATCAAGTTGGATGTGCCAGACCTGAGAAGCAGCAAGATTTGAATAGAGTCAGAGCTTCAGGCTTCGGGGAGGGACAATCTCTAACAAAGATCGCCATGTCCGGGAGCAGATGGTGCTCAGAATTATGGGGATGTTATGAATGAAGGTGAATTGACTCCAAACTTACACCCTCATTCATCTGGTGAGTCACCCTAATTCAGAAAGAAGGGGCTTGAGGAATGATGAGAAATCAAAGTACATCGCTTGGGGATCAGTTGAGGAAGGGAGAGGCAGAGAAAATGGGTGGGGAGTGGGAAGAAAAAAGGTCGTACCCTTTTGGTACCCTTAAAAAAAGCACAGACCATCGAACTCAGGCTTCGATGCTGAACCTGCATTATGCATTTGCATGGGCAGCATTTGATCCCGACAGGTGGAAAGTGTATTTCCTGTGCAGTCTGTTAAACACAGGGTGGGCAGCTGTGGCACATGAAGACGCCGTGTCTACAAATAATGTGTTCACACACAGAAAAATTCTTGACAATCTAAAACGGAGTTAGACTTGTTAATGAGTGCACCATGGGTGAACGTATGTTTCTTCTCTGTTGCATTAGGGAGAGCAACATCGTGGGTAAGATGACCCTCAGTCTAGTTAGACTGGCCCTTCAGAACCTCAGCCTCTATTTCCCAGACTCAGAAGTAGGGGTGTGCCTGTAAAATAATGTCAATTAAGAACAGTCTTCAAAATAGATAAGGATCATTATTTGCTTTGAATCAGTGCTATCAAAGTGCCATGTTTTACATAAAATGCAAGAGAAGTATTTTAATTCGATTAGCCTATAATGTAATAGTGTTATGGCTGATAGTAAGATGAGCATTTTAGTGATGTTTGATTAAAAAAAAATTTGCTAAGATAAGCAACTTCCTTCTCCCTTACATGGAACTTTCTTCTTTTTTAACCATGTATTTCTTGCTCAGCAAAAGTGACATAGCCACCAGATATTTTATTTCCTAATAAAGGTACATATAGTTTGAGTGATTGATGAAACCAGGATAGCTTTCCAATTCAAATGATTTGAAATTCTAGTGTCTGATATTTATAGTGAAATATGAGCATCCTCTTATTTTTACAGGCAAAAGAAATTCAAACATCCTTTCCTAATAAAATTCTAAGCATAGCAATCTCTGAGCTCCAGGTGAATCAGCAAAGCATTTCTGTGTTGAGGTTCTCAGAGCTTAAGGAACAATTTCCAGAAAGGTTCAACCTCTTGGAAGCTGAACCCTGAAAATAAGAAACACCCCAAATATTTCTGTTGGGTATTGTGTGTTATTATTGTTGGGTTTTTTTCCCCTTCCGATTTTCTTTCTATGTGCCTGTGTCCTTGTCCCAGGAAGCCCCCTGGACTGGCAACTCTCTAATCTGTCTGCATCCTGGTTTTATTAGGTGGAAGGCATCAAGTGATAATGTACAACCTTTTTTTTTTTTTTAAACATGGACAGGTTTGTTTTTGTAACTGTCAGCAATGTTTTGGCTATTTTGAGAATGTAAGACAGGGTTAAGGATTAGTACCAGCATTCTTTTTTTCTGTGTATCAGAGCCGCTTAGCAGTAATTAATCAGGACATTAGGTTTTGTGCCTTTGGTTCAGGTCATTTGCCTATGAGCTGCTCCAGCCTTATACAAAGGCATACTGCGTATGTTTCTGGGTACCTTTTTGAGAGAAGATTTAAATTGGCCAGATGAATAATACTTTGTTACAAGTGTTTTGCCCTAGGCAAAAAGGTTTTCCTCATATTATCATAGCCTGAAGCTGCAACCCTCAAGCTTGATGTGACTGGTGTTATACTGTCACATGGCAATGATGTAAGAACAGGCCTCTCTGTGTCAGACAAATCTGGATTTAGGGGAATTATAGCAGATGTTGCAAAATGGCAACAGTTTAGCAAGTTCCTTTTATCCTACTGTTGGGAGGCAGGACTACTAAGTGTACCAGACAGAAAAGAATGTTTTCTTTGATCCTTTACACTCTGGGGTAGGGACTTCCCCAGTTAGAGAACATCATTAATGATATAGTTATACAGTCACTGATGGATCAGAATACAGAATTAAGGGTTGGCTTTTTTTTTTAGTATTTGTTTTGATTCAGCTTAGTATTTGTGGTCATTTGCATTACATTATAAGCCTCAGAAACCCTCTAAGATTTTATTCTTATTAAAGAAAGCCTAATTCAGTGGAAGAAACTGAAGAACAATAACAAAAACTGACCTGCACACAAAATATTTTAACTTTGGCAACCCTATCCACTCAAAGCTGTTATGCAAAGCTAAATTACGTGAATTCCGAGAAAGAGAAAAATAGGAAATATCGTATTTTAATTTTCACATTCTAATAAGTATTAATAAGTATATTCAACCATGTTGCATAACAAGGTACCCCACATTGTCAGTGCTCATGCAAGTCTTCGTTTCTTAAAAGAAAAGCTGTTTTCAAAAGCTTTGGATTCCTCTGATCTGGATTCTTTCCCATTCCATTCTACTAAAATTAATTCATACATATGATCAAGGTGTGTACGTAGATGACAGTGACGTGGGGACAAAAACAAACACAAAAGCCATTCCCTGATAGAAGTGATGCCAGGTTTGATTTATGGGAACTGTGTCTAGCTGTGGTTTGTGTGTGTTTCTAGTCTCTAGAACCTTCTTTTGGAAATGTAGTATTAAATATCACTACAGCATGTTGTCCATGGCACTTCATAACATGCCTGCAGAAGTCAGCCTGTGCATGCAGGACAATAAGAAATAATTTCCTACTAGGTAAAGATTTCCAGTGAGTTAAAACCCACACGCATAATGAGTTTGCTCTTTTTATGCAAATGTTTATTGATCATTTCCATTGGAGCATTAGACAGTGAAATGTGTGCAAATATTTAGAAAATTTCTTTAAAAGGTTTCTATCTTTATGAAGAGTATTTTTTAAATTTTTAAAGTATTTTTATTTGCCAATTGTGATCATTGTTGGGAGCCTCCGAAATAATTAGTGTATCCTCTTTTTTCAGACAGTTTTCAATGAAAACAGAGAAAAAAAATGAACATAAGTTATGTTTAAAGAGCATCAATATAGGTAGCTATATTTTGTATATATATATATAATTTTTTATTGGAGTATAGTTGATTTACAATGTTGTGTTAGTTTCAGGTGTACAGCAAAGTGAATCAGTTATACATATACATATATCCACTCTTTTTTTTTTTTAGATTCTTTTCCCATATAGGCCATTACAGAGTATTGAGTAGAGTTCCCTGTGCTATACAGCAGGTTCTTATTAGTTTATATTTTGCATATGTTTTTAAAGATATCAAAGGTAAAGACAATCACAAAAGCAGACTGTCAATAATGTTGCATCATTCTTTATAAAATACTATCTGTAGTTGTATTTGATTATCTTTGTACATTTCACTTATTTTACCACTGTTTGACCTAGAGAAAGGATTTGCCTATGCAGTGCAAAGAGAGAGAATGTTGAGGAAGATACTGGGTTTGTCATTTGAGTAATAGATTATATAGAAATGGACTATAATTACATATATTGCTGCCCCTTTAATAAGGTAAACATGTGTTCTCAAAAGAAATGTGCTGGAAATCAATTTACATTTTAAAATTCTAAAATCATATTTTATTTAAATATAAGACTCGGTACGTTTGTCCTATGAAGATCTTTAAAAATGGGAACTTCCTTAAAAGCGGCTTTGCTCTAACTTTGAATTTAAGGTTATATGATAAAATGCACACATTTATTGAACATCATTCATCCAAACTCCTGACTGAATCCTTTCCTATGATTTAAATCAACCTCTCTGTCATCCAAAGCCAGATCAGCAACACACTTGATGTTTGGTTACAAAGACAACCATAATGGTTGGGTTAAGTATGGCACTGCATTTATTGGTGCTTCTGTAGACTTTCGAAGGAGGAAAAATGAAAGTGGCTTTGTGAAACCTGCTGTGTTAAGGTCAGAGGGACTGCTAAAAATGTTTCCAATAAAAGGTTTTTAGTTTTGTTTCCTTTTTTTTCCCTGAAACGTCTGTCCCAGATATCTCAAAATGCAGAAGATGCATATCTATCTTTTTCAGAAATCCCAACACAGCTCTCAAACACCCTGGCACCAGACAGTAATTCCCACACATACGTAGCTCAATCTAAGAACAATTTGGAAGAGTCTGCAGCACGGTAGTAGCATCTGGTGTTTCACTGTTCAATAATTCACAGTTAGCCAAAGTAGGAAATGCAAACAATCCTTTTTCATATTTGCATACTTGGAATTTGGCTTTTTGATTCATGATTATTCCCATTAGCTTTGAAAATTCACGTTTCTGTCTAGTTGCATGTTTTGCTTGAGTGAGCTCAAATTATGCTCTTGACTCAAATATTATTACAAGTGTAAATACTTTGGAGATATAAGTGTCTGCCACTGATTTGGGGGTGTTTGTTTTATTGATTTTCATCTGGCGAGTTTAAAATATAAGTAAACTTTTCGTGGAGGGTTTGGGGCATTTGTTTGAACACTCCTGGAGTAATTGGAAATGCAACAATTGTTTAAAAAGTGGCATTGTCCATGAAAAGATTTAGTGAGGGATGAAGAAATTTCTTGAACCTAAAGACCTAATCTGGTGATCCAATTCTCCCCACTGTGTCCATTCCCGTGAAACTCCATTTACTTGCCCCTATCCATCACCAGCTCCCCGCATCCTACCTAGCCAATCCTCTAGGTTTCCCACATTGTCTCCTCTTTTGTCTTTTCAGTCTAAACAGAAGAACAACAGATAGGGTTCTGAAGGGCAGGGAGCATCAGGAGAATGGCTGAGATGAGGGTCAGAGTCCTGCCCCTACTGCCAACAGTTACTAGGGTTTGTGCTGCCCGGCTGAACAGTGTTCAAAGGCTTTGCTGGGCTTTGTTCCACTGTGTAGGGATTAGGCCTGGCGGTCTGAGAATTTGCCTTCTAATTAAAAAGGATAAAAGATAGAAGTAGCATTAGACTAAAACAGAGCAGTGATACTTCACAGGCTGATTTTTTTTTAAGTCACAAGACAACGCAAGAAGTTGTCAGGATATTTTATTTCTTTAGTATTCCAGTCAAATTTAAAAAAAGAAAAAAAAGAAAAAAGAAAGAAAGAAAGAAAACTTTGGAAACTCTTCCCAGCTGTTGTGCATGGTGCATGGAAGTCTAATTGCATCTAAAATATCTGATGTTTACAGTGAGACTGCTATGGTGGAGGATTTGCCGTCAGCATTGGAGAATGAAAGCTGATTCCAGAGCCTCCTTCCTCTTTCTCAAATGCTGGCAAGAAATTAATTCTACCAAAAGTGAATTCTGCTTTTCACTCCACCCCAGTGTGCCTTGCTCTCAAGCCTTCCAGTGCCTACCCTACCTATTCTCTTTTCAAGGATCAATCATTCCTTTCATCTCCTTGCAGCTGTAGACACTATCTCAACCAGGTGTGAAATGCAATTAAGAAATAATTCTGACCTCACAGTCTTTTTTTTTTTTTTTTTCTTAATAGCAACCCGATGGAGGGCGGTTTTTAAACTTTCCCATCAGCACTGTTAATGTTTTGTGACAGTAAATGTGATTCTGCATCTACATTTTGTTAAGAACGAAGCCATCCCCAGATCCAGGGGCAGACTGGCAGCATCCAAACAGATGATGCACCCTCTTAAACGCATTTGCCTGCCCTCCAGTGCGGCCCTTATTGCCGTGTATAAAGAACTCTATGCTGACAGCAGAAGCGCAAGTGACACTTGTTGAATTTAACCAGCGGCTGGGAGTGTTTTGCCAAGTACTCCAGAGACTGGTTCTACCCTCTGTATCGCAGGAAGGCATTTGAGGTGAGAATTTCTGTTAGAAATGCTGTTGGGATTATACAAGTTAGTTGAGGTGGGTTGTTTTGTTGTTTTTTTTTTTAAGGGAGAAAAAAGGAGGAAACAGTTTTGTGGAGGACTTCAGAGCTTTCAAAGCCACTGAGCTCAGATTGCAGACAAGTATAAAGGAATGTTCCCTCGTTCCCACAGAGCTCATGTTACGTCATAAAGCCAAAAGACTGAATTTCTTATTTTCCACTTTTCTTATTTTTTCGATTTGCCCAGAATAAAGAAATAAAACTCCCTTAGTAAAGGGATTTTTTAAAGTATGAGATTATAATGAGACTAACCTCTATATTTCAAGAGACACTAAATATGCTTTTGTTCATTTTTTTGAAAAATCCTTTTTTTTTTTTTTTTTGCTTACTTTTATTGAATTGAGCAAGTTATCAATGGCCTACATTAGGCATATCTGGAAACTTGGAAACCAGGGAAAGCACACAGAGCCATCTCACTACCTAGCATCCAGTTTGGGGGACTAAGTCTATGAATAATGTGCATGTTGTTTTCGTCATAAGACTGAATTCAGTATTTCTAATTTCCTAAAGTTGAGCCTTTTTTCTTTTAACGCCTAAACAGAGTGAATAGGTCAGTGGCTGTATTTTTTTAAATAAATGCATTACATTATGCACCTTTACAAAATATTTAAGAAATAATGCTTGCAAAATAATCCATATTGATTTTCATGGTCAGCTTTGTGAAAAAGAATAAAAAGATTCTCCCCAGTTCTGAGTTCAGGGACAGCCATGGTAATTTATGTTAAATTTCAGTCCCTTCTTTTATTTTTGTCTTTTTGAGATAACCATTCCCCCTGCTGATTTTCCAAATGTAGCAAAGCTGGGTCTGCTAGTTCCACTCTAAAGAAAACAAAGATAATAATCTGATTTAGATGTTGAAGAATATCAGTATGAATGACAACAGTAGTAGGTAACAGTGAGTCAACATTTCTCTTTCCAATCCCAGTTTCTCTTTAGCATTTAAAATATGTCAGCCAGTAGTACAAAGCCAAACCACTTTAAGAATGTAATTCACAATATTTTGGCTTCTATTTTTTACTAGCTTTTGAGTAATATACTGTACAGAAAGAGGTCTTTGTTGTGTTTATAATACATGTATAACCTGGTGGGAAGCGGAATAAAAAATGTATATTATTTGCATAACTTGAACTGAAGAACCTAGTGCATTATTGGGTTTGAATGTCTTAAATTTAAGTGAGCTGGCTTAAGAGTAATATTATTCTATTACTCTTTTGTAATTCATATAATGAAATCATACGGCTACAAAAAATTTAAGGTTTTAACAATGATAAGTGGGGCCTGATTTTTGAACTCCTTTTTAATGAAAACAGTAATTTATAAACCGGCACATGTGCGCCCCTTTTTGTTTGCTGACAATAAAAGGCTGTAGCATTTGTATCCTTTCATCTGCTCTCCCCTCCGTGCATGAGGGAGAAGCCCATTTAGCCTAATGGTGCAGGCACCAAGGACTAACACCTCCTGGACTATGGAGAACTCTGCTTCCCAGATACAACCATTGGAATGTCTGGATCCCGTGCACCTTTCTGTGAACTGACAACCACTCCACAGCAACCTGCATTTCCTTCAAGTCCACCATGTGAACCTTTTGAGTAAGTTGGGTGCGACTGAAGCTCCAAGGCTCCCAGAGCTTGCACCACACATAGAAAGTGAGAACAGACTTCACTTCACCTGGGTGGTGCTAGTCATCTTTAAATCCCATGGGTGAGGGATTTTTCCTTTAGTGGAAACATAGACCCATAGCAATGCACCACCCCCCCCACCTCAGAAATGTGCTTTTGCTTTTAAAATAGCTGAAGTTACTTAATATTTGTATATAGGGAACAGAATCTTAAATGCTTTTTTTTAATTTTTAAAAAATATTTATTTAATTATTTGGCTGTGCCTGGTCTTAATTGCGGCACGCAGGATCTTCGGTGCAGCGTGCAGGATCTAGTTCCCTGACCAGGGATCAAACCCGGGCCCCCTGCATTGGGAGTACAGAGTCTTAACTGCTGGACCACCAGGGAATTCCCTTAAATGCTTCTAATTGTACTATCACAGAAGTTCATGTTGTTTACCTGGCTGCGTGTTCTACCTTACCGCTAAAGAGAGATTATTCTTGTCTATATATCCTCTATTTCAATAAGCGATATGGTGTAAAACCAGATGTTGGAATTCTCCCTCTTGCTGTGCCAAATAAATAAGATTATTATATATAAACTATTTTACTCCAAAATTACTAAAATATTTCTTGAAAGGACGTAGGAATGACTAAATTAGTAAACTAATAGAATGAAAAATAAAGGAAGCGGTCAAATGTACAGAAGCAAATAGAAATTGTTTAAAATAAGATATTACGCATTTGGAGTATATACTCATTTCTTATCAAATAAATTCAAATATCAAATACAAATGACATTGTCTTTTATTAATTTGATTAAATTTTTTTTTTTAATTTTAAAACTGCTCATATGGGGCAGGAAAGTCTTTCACTTAGAGTACTTTATCCTATAGTAAATGGAGTGGGTCTCCTTCCTGAAAATACAATGCTACAGGCATAATTATAGTAACAGTCAACTCCATCATCTAAATGACTATGTTGAGGATGTAATAACTAATTATTTTTTATCTTAATTTTAAAAAGCAAAATCTGAAACAGATCAGCTCAGTTGGAATCACCCTTTCAAAATGTTAAAACCGTCTCACTGGTTCTACAAAGGGCATCCTAAAGATCCTTCCAGTTGACTTTCTGCTTTTTGTATCTGGAAGGAGAGGGGTGGGGGAAGGGAGAGTTTAGAGAGGAGGTATTGGCTTGAAAAATAGACTTGGATGAGTTGCAAGCTCTGAAAACAGATTTCTTTATCTGAAAGCCAGGTTGGACCCCAGACTGCTATTCTGAGCCACCTGGTCCAGTTGAGAAGACTGCCATCTCTAAGATGGCATATGAGCTGGGTGCTTTTTCACTTCCTTGTCTCTGGACTTTTTACAGCCTTAAGTCTCTCCTAAGCAGGAAAATTCCACTTTTGCCAATCTGTATTTTGGAGATATGGACTACCATCTACCTGTGTGGGGCTGAGATCATAAAAGTCCTTTCCCTGGCAATACAATTTGGATCGGAACCAAGGTCATAAGGTAAATAGACAGTGCTTTATCCTCTCAGCCAAGCCCTTGATAAGGGGTGCTCTTTGATGTTCAGAATGATAGTTGGCTTTTTCAGAACTTATATCCAAAACTGTAATACATAATGCATTTGCTTCCATCGTAGAGCTGCTGATACATGGTTGAAGGTCAATTTAAAGATTACTTAATGACAAGAGCTACTTTAAATCAATCAAATGCTTCAGAAAGCAAAAATGATCCTCCACTAACAAAAAATAAAAATTGCAAGCAAATATACGTACAGTTTTCAACTTCTTCCCAGTAACTCATTATATTTCTTCTTTTAATAAAAGCCAGCTGTTGGCTGGTTGAATCCCTCACTAATGGTGCCTCTTTCTCCATGGCTTCATCATGGTTAAATTACTTGCAGTAAACAGTGCCCCTTCAACAAGGTGTAAAGTCTTCCATGATGCATAGAATGGTCATATCGACTATATTAGTAATAAATGGCTTCCACCTGGTGCCTAATTGCAATGAAAACCTGTTCATTTTTTCCACATCCTTTGGTTCTGAAAATTGTCTCTTATTTGCTCACCGGAGCAATATAAATGTGGAGTACATAACATAGGTTGTGTTAGACACTTTACCAGGGCAAATGCTACACACAGAACCCTTGACTTCTGCAGTTTTTCCTTGATAAAAATCATTGCTTCATTTGGACATCCTAGTAACCTATTTCTTTCTTGTCTCTCCTATGACATCTGGTTTTGTTGAGCCTCATCTTGACTGGATTTCAGAAGATGTTAGAAAGAAAACTAACATTAAAATGGGGAAGAAGGAACAAAACAACAGAGATCTGAAGGCTAAAGTTAATAGTTAGTGGTAAGTTACATCAAAATGGATGCCAGATTTATACCAAAATCAGAGGTTGGAAAAAAAAAAGTTTCCTCTTTAAAAAAGAAGGTAGCCACATTATTTAACTTTCTTCTGATTTTTTCCTTATTGAAAAAAATGCTGTGAAAATGAATTAGGTTTTATTGGCCTCTATAAACCTAATGTGTTTCTGACCCATTCTATTTTTATACCTTTTATTTACCTATTCATAAAGAGTAAAAGAACTAATAACTACCCTTAATAAGTGCTTGCTGTGTGCCAACTCATTTAATCTTCACATTATCCCCATCTTACTAAGCAGAAAACTGAGGCAGAGAGAGGTTAAGTACCTTGCTCAAGGTCACACAGCTGGTGGTGGAGCAGCTATGACTTCAACCTAGTAGTTGGCTTGAAAGCCTGCCTTTTTAAGCACTATGTTAAGAGCAGCCCAACACCATCCTATGGAAAGGAAGGTCCCAGAATTGCACATCCTCTCTGTTTATTAAATATGAATCTTTACCATAGACTGTAGAGCTTGATTGCCTGAGCTGAAGTCTTTTACTAGTTATATGATGTGGGGCAACTTATTTAACCTTTCTGTGACTGTTTCCTCACCTGAAAAATGAGAACAATAATAGTCCCTCTCTCAAAGTGGTATTGGTAGGATTAGATGAGCTGGCCTATAAAAACTCAGAATAGCACCTGGTTTGATGTGGTCGATGCTTAATAGGTGTCTTATTTTCTTTTGTTGGTGTTAAGTATCCTAGTGTTGATTTCCTCTGCCAGGATATGTCAGGATATGTGTCTGCTGTCACCATATAGCCTGGTGAGCAAATAGCTCTTCTATGAGCCATCTGAAAAAGAATGCCAGGGTCTCCTTTCCTTTATCAGAGCTCTTAGCCAAAATTTTATATATATATATATATATATATATATATATATATATATATACATATATATATATACACACACACACACACATATATATATACACTATACATATATATTAATCTATATGTTCCTAGGGAGGAACAAAATGTTTGGCTTTAAGAGAGTATTGAAAAAAAAAAAAGAGTATTGATTATAACGTAGTATACTTTTAAAATCAAAGTGCAAAACTCAAAAGCATTTTTAAATTAGCTCAGAAATTTTTTTGAAAAATTGAAGTATGCTATCAACATCATTGAATACAAAATCAAAGTCTCACAACTTATAACGTGGAACATTCAATAACTTGTTAACATGCTTAGTGTTGGAGTACACAGCCAGTTGCAGTACCTGCATACATCTCTGGACTTCATTCTGCGTTTCTCACTGTGATGTTAATGGTTCCTTTGAAGAGGTTAAAAGCATATTGAGAGCAGCAATCGATGCAACTGTATTTATATTTCATAATTTTCTCAAATCTGAGGGTACACCTTAATCAGAAATGCATTCAACAGATTACAAGATAAAGGACACTTGTCACACTAATGAATATTGCTTATTGTCTTTGTACCCTGACAATGATTTTTTAGCATAACACACATCAAGATTATCTTAATATTCCAATGCTAAATAACTATGTGTTCATAAAAGCCTTTTAGAAATTTGAGCAAAATTTTCAGAAATTCTTATCCTAAATTGTTGCTTATGTAAATTGGGCCCATTTTTATTTCAATGTATTTTTTGGCCACATTGAAGTCATGACCAGTTTCCCTGGGAAGTCAACAGAAATTTGGCAGGTGCTTTGCAGGGCAGAGAACAAGAGGAGAGGTAAGCTCAGAAGGTAATTGTACAATTTCGGATACCTTTCTTCAGCTTTCGACATTCAAACCCAAAATAGTACTCGGGAAGATGGGAGTTGGGAGAATTTTGAATCGGGAGTTGGCTGATTTGGTAGCTCTCTTCTGGCTAAGATCTAGAAACACGGGGAGAGAACCTCTACCGATGAAGTAAGAAGGGACCCACACACTAAGCAGAGCTCACCTGAAGGGGGGGCATGCCCACCACCACCATGACCCACTGACACCAGATTTCTCTGAGGGTGTCCGCAGGCCTTTAAAAGCAACGGCCAAACCCACAAAGAACAATTTAATGTGTGGACTAAGGAGAAACTGAAGCACGAGGTGGATTTTCTTTTCTTTACATTTCTTTGTGTTGATCATACTGTTAGTGTTCTCTATCAAAATGCCTTTCTCCAGTTTCCTCAGCCCAGCGGTTTGAAAGTTTGCATGAAGTAGACACATATCACTACATATGAACAGTGAAATGTATTTGAAAATAAATGTTTTAATTAAAATTGACATTTCTAAGCCTACTGCTGAGGGCAGCTGCTTTTTCTCTAAAATTACTTTGTCCATCTCCATAGGAGTCCAATATAAGAGGAGTTCCCATCCCACTTTAATACTAATTTAATATCAAACAAACAGCATCACTGTGTATACACAAATTTTCTACTTTGGGTTGTTAAACCAGTTCTAAAAGACTACAAATGGGTTTTGCACTCTCATAAAGCATTCGCCTATTTTGCCTATTTTCCCCAAACGTATGCGTTTAACAAGTTGACTGCCCAAGACAAGTGGACTAGAAGCTCTCTCACTCAGGGTTTATGGATGGAGGGGGTCAAGGAGTAGACATCTGTGCCTGCATTTACCCCTGTGCCCTCAACCTTGCTGGAACTGGCACTGTTGGGGAGGTGTGTGTCATCAACAAAGCGCCAGATGTTTGGGAAGCAACCGTAGCTCCCAGGCTGGATTGAGCCCTTAACTATGCGGTAGGCATCGTTCATTCATTCAACAAATACAGCAGTGTTCCAGTCCCCACTAGCTTACATTCTAGTGAGAGGAGGAAGAAAATAAAATTATGTAGCATATTAGCATTTGGGAGTTGTGATGGGGAAACACGAAGCATAGAAGGAAGAAGGGGAGGTCAGGGAGTGAGGGTGTTTGTTATTCAGAAAAGAGTGATGACATTTGAATGAAGAGTCAAAGGAGGTGAGGGAGCAAGACATGCTGAGATTCTGGAGACGAGTGCTCTGGACAGAAGGAAAGCGAATATCCTGAGGCAGGAACGTGCCCGGTGAGTTTAAGGAGGCAGCAAGGAGGCTGGGTTGCTTGGGCAAGGTGAGCAGAGCGAGGAGATCAGGTCCGGGACGTAAGGCATGGTAAGAACTTTGGCTTTACTCTGAGCCATTGTTGGGTTTTCTTTTAGTGGGCTAACATGATTTGACCTATTTTTTAACAGATCGTAGCCCTTTCTAAACACATATATCATTAAGTCTCACAATGACCTCCTAAAAGGGTGTTAGTGTTATTATCTCCATTTTACAGGTGAGTTAACTGAAGCACAAAGTTGTGTGACTTGCCCAAGGTTACACCTAGGAAGTAGGAGAGATGGGTTTTCAAACCCAAGCTGCCTGGCTACAAGCCCTGGCTTCTAACTGCCATGTTCTCCTGCCTCTTGGCAAATTGAATCGAAAGTGAGACATCCTGCCACAGGAGGGGCTTGCTTTTAATTGGGCAGCCCGACAAATGCATATACAGATGTAACAATATTGCAGAGTATATTAAATATGCCATCAACTCCCATACTTCAATAACCACCTAAAAACCAATGTCTTAGGTCTCTTTCTCTAAACTAGGTCTCTCAGCGCGTCTCCTGAATTCAACAGTCTAATTCAGTTCAGTGAGTTCAACACCCTTGATTAATAGCCTATCATGGGCTGGGATCAACACTAAGCAGTTGCGTTATCTTTGCCCTTAAGGAATTTATATCATAGATCATAGAGAAGCTGACCTATAAGTATTGTTCAGTTTAATGTCTCCCAAATACCTCCACCTGGAGGTCTTGTGGACACTTCACAGCAGCAGGAATCTTCCCAAATCAAAAAATCTTCCTGCCCTGGTGCCCCTCTTGTATTTCGTTTGTTTGATAATGATACTCCCTTATGCAGAGATTTTGGATTCATCCTTGACATCACCTGTTCTCTCATTCCCGTCCTCCTTCTGGCCAGTGTCCTGTGAGCTCTGCCTCCTAAGGATTTTCAGGATGACCCTCTCCACATCCCCTCTACTACCTTTCCCTCCTGCAGGGCACCACCAGCTCTAAGCAGAGCAGAGAGTGGCTACATTTTCTATAAAGGGCCACATAGAGTCTCTGTCAAATATTATTCTTCGTTTTGTTTGTTTGTTTTACAACCCTTTAAAAATGTAAAAACCATTCTTGACTCCCGGATGAGAGCAACAGTCCCCAACAGGTCCATCTACTTCCAGGGCTTTCTTCTAGGGTGTCCTCCCACACTGGCCTCCCCTGCTACTCCCACCCACCCTTCTGTATTAGACATTTTACAGTCCCCAAGGCTTTGTTTCTTTCCTTTTCATTTAAATCGTTATAAAAGAAGCCCATATTACTGTCCTCCTTTAAAATCTTCAATATGCCCCTCTTATTTGCAGAATAAAATACAGACTCCTTATATACAAAGATGCCTTCTGGTCCCATCTCCCATCCCTCCATCCTCCACACGCTATGAAGGAATCACAAAGAGCTCACCATTCTGCAAATACTCTATGGTTCCCTGAAGCCTTCCTATCTTTGCACATGCTGTTCCTTCTGCCTGGAATGCCCTTCCTTCCTTCCTTTTTCTTCTTCTTCTTTTTTTTTTTTTTGTTTTTTTTTTGCGGTTCACGGGCCTCTCACCATTGTGGCCTCTCCCGTTGCGGAGCACAGGCTCCGGACGCGCAGGCTCAGTGGCCATGGCTCACGGGCCCAGCCGCTCTGCGGCATGTGGGATCTTCCCAAACCGGCACACGAACCCGTGTCCCCTGCATCGGCAGGTGGTCTCTCAACCACTGCGCCACCAGGGAACCCCCTTCTTCTTTTTAAAAAAATTCTCGATTTGTTTACCCCTCATGGTACCTTGATTCACATTTACCGTTCAAGATCCAATTAAAAAGTCCTCTCATCCATGAAGTAATCCGGATCCCTCCTCTGCCACTGTCTGTTCCAGCTGGAAGCAGTTGCTGCCACAGGGATTTGCACACCCCCTGGTTTAGTGGTTTTCAGCCCAAGTGAGTTCAAATTCAGCTCTGCCACTGGCCAGCTATGGGATGATAGGTTAAGCTCTTCCTTGGTTCCCTCTCAAGAAAATAGAGATTGTGTGATGATTAAAATAGTTAATATATGTTACATCCTTAAGACTGTCTGACACATCTTCAAGACTCAAAGACTAGCTATGATTATTATCTCAGCTAAAGCATTGAGTATGAGGTCTGATATATATTTGATTAAGAATCTGCCCCCCACTAGATTAAACTGCTTAAGGGCAGAAACTAGGTTTACTTCATCTTTGCTCAAGGCCTAGAACATAGTTTATGTTGAATAAATATATGCTAAATGAATGAATGACCCGATGTAATTGATTTTGAAACCAGGTATGGTTATTCACAAAGCTCTCCAGGAAAACAGAAAGCACTTTCTTTCTTTTTTTTTTAAATTTAATTTTATACAGCAGATTCTTATTAGTTATCTATTTTATACCCATCAGTATATACATGTCGATCCCAATTGCCCAATTCATCCCACCACCACCACCACCTCCCGCCACTTTCCCCTCTTGGTGTCCATAGGTTTGTTCTCTACATCTGTGTCTCAATTTCTGCCCTGCAAACCGGTTCATCTGTACCATTTCAGAAAGCACTTTCTGCCTCCCCTGTGGCTGCTGGTAGCAGTAGAGAGGAGGGACTTCCTTCCTTGGGAGCAGAAAGGCCAAAGACCACAGTGATGGAGACTCAGTTCTTGAATACGCAACCTGAGTTTACAACCCAGTTCCACCACTTAACTAGAGTTCCAGCCTCAGGTATATTACTTAACTTCTCTGGGCCTCATTTCCCACCTGTGTAAGTAAGAATAATAATAGTGTTGACTTTATAGGGGTTTTTTGAGAATTAAATGACTTACGCATTTAAAGCATTTAGCGTCTGTGTACAGAGTACACAATCAGTAAGTATCAGCCACCATTATGATTATCAGTATCATTCTCTTAGTGTTTAGGACTATGTCAGGACATAGCCATGCTTCTAATCCTGGATTCAGTCCCATTGAGTTAGGTCACCACATATTTTATTTTCTGAGGTCATCCCCTCTCACCCAGGGCACGGGTGAAGTATGGATACTCTTCATGGGGATATTAAGTATGCCAATATTTTCCCGCCATGCGTGAGAAAGAGATACATTCAGATATCGCAGGCTTCAAGGAATAGAGGCTTTTGATTAAACTGACCGAAACAATGAGGAAATTAGCATCGCATTAATGCTAAGAAGGTCAGAGGTAGGTGGTGCTGTAGCTGATTAAATCAAGGACACAGATTCTTTTCATCCTTCTGCTCGGCCGCCTTCGGTGTGTCTGCTGGACGTTAGGCCAGGACTGTCATGCTTACAAGGCAGCTGCAATAACTAGAGTCTGGGAGTCATATTCAGATACAGCAACATTCAGTGGACGCGTAGGAATGTCTCTTCTCATGTGCTGTTTTGAGAAGGAAAATACCCCTTGCGTAGACCCCCAAGCAGACTTCCCTTCACAATCTTTATTTTTTTTTCAAAAAAAATTTTTTTAAATATAATAGTGTTTATTTTTACTTGTTGACAGTTTGCTTTATTTATTTATTTATTTTTGCTGTGTTGGGTCTTCATTTCTGTGCGAGGGCTTTCTCTAGTTGTGGCGAGCGGGGGCCACTCTTCATCGCAGTGCGCGGGCCTCTCACTATCGCGGTCTCTCTTGTTGCGGAGCACAGGCTCCAGACGCGCAGGCTCAGTAATTTTGGCTCACGGGCCCAGTTGCTCCGCGGCAAGTGGGATCTTCCCAGACCGGGGCACAAACCCGTGTCCCCTGCATCGGCAGGCAGACTCTCAACCACTGCACCACCAGGGAAGCCCCCTTCACAATCTTTAATGGTTAAATTGGGTCACATGCCCACGCCTGAACCAAGGACTGTCAAGGGGATCACCATGATTGATTTACACAAATCAGGATTTACCCTAAAATTAGGAATAAGGGTATAGTCTGGAACAAGACCAGGTGTTCTGTGAGCAAGGAATAAAGGGAAAGCGGCTGCTGGGTAGGCAAAAAGCAGGGTGTGCAACAGAGGATTGTTGGTGTTTTTATACTTCAGTACCACGTGGTTTATTTTGGAGGGAGTAGAACAGAAGACAGTCTCATCTGGACGAATCAAAGCTTTTCAGTGGGGTTGTGAGCTCCCTGTTTTGTGTTTTATAAATATAAATATATTTTAATATTAACACGTCTGAGATGCTAGTTTTAAAATTCTGGGCAGCGCAGGCAATGAAATTTAATTCTCTGGTGTAACTGGTATACAGTTGAAAAAGGGCTTTGCCTAGGAACCTGGGGAGAGCCTTTATTTTAAAAAGCTATCTTCATGTCCATGAAAGCTGAGGAGTCAGCCTTAGGCAGGGATTCATATCTGAGAGGCTTTCATCCTGCCTTGAAACAAATAAAATAGAGGATCCTAAAGAGCAGTGTGCTCTGACCATCTACCAGGCTCAAACATTCACCTTAATTATATCTGTCTCTGTCCCTGTTTCACCTAAAACTAGACAAGAGCCTTCAACAAGCAACAGATTGCTGAAAGGGCACCAACACTGTCCACCGTCGTTTAGAGAACTGGAATTTACAACTGGAATCAGTGAGGTCATTGCCCTTTACATTTCAGAAGTACATCTTCTGCTCAGCGTTATCATTTTGTAAGCTTTTGGCTAGCACCAAGAAGTATGGAAAATTCATAATGAAGTCAATGTTCATAATAAAATCTTATATTGGTATCTTTTGGCCAGCGCAAGTTTTATATTTATATAATCCCAGAAAAAAAGATCCTAGACACTAAAACTAAAAACACTCTAGGTAAATTTAAAGAGGAGTTTCTATTATAAATGTTGTCTATACTTTGAAGGCAGAGAATCCTTATAATTTTGAAGTGAAAATCTTTAAGATCCTTCACTGAATTTCTGACATGTTATAGACGAGGAAACCAATTCTCAGAGCAAGTGCTGGAGGGGCCTTAAGTTCCCAGCGCTCAGGAGCTGCAGAATTGGGATTAAGATCCATGTCCCCGGACTTCCCTGGTGGTGCAGTGGTTAAGAATCCGCCTGCCAATGCAGGGGGCACGGGTTCGAGCACTAGTCTGGGAAGATCCCACATGCCGTGGAGCAACGAAGCCTGTGCGACACAACTACTGAGCCTGCGTGCCACAACTACTGAAGCCCGTTTGCCTAGAGCCCGTGCTCTGCAACGAGAAGCCACCGCAATGAGAAGCTCGTGCACCGCAGCAGAGTAGCCCCAGCTCGCAACTAGAGAAAGCCTGCGCACAGCAACAAAGACCCAGTGCAGCCAAAAATAAATAAATAAAATTTGAAAAAAGAAAGATCCGTGTCCCCTGTGATACATTACAGGCGGCCACAAACTTTTTGCTGCTCCTGCCTTTGAAAGGTGGTGTCTAATTCTCTTCCCCTTGAATCTGGCCTGAACTTATTGACCTGCTTGGCTGACAGAATGTGACTAAAGTGATGTTCTGGGGCTTAGGGGGCTAGGTCAGAAGGCTTGCGGCTTCTGCATAGGCCCTCTTAGAATGCTTGCTCTGGGGAAGCCAGCAGTAAGAAGTCTGACCCCCATGGGACTGCCACATTGTGAAAAAGTCCAAGCCAGCCAGTGGAAAGACAGCATAAAGAGAAAGAAGCCTGCCAAGCCATCAGCCATTCCAGATATCCTCCAGCCAAGATCCCCAATAGAGGAATGAAGAAGCCTTCAGATGACCCTAGTCCCAGCCACCATTTGACTGCAAGCACATAGGAGACCCCAAGCTGGAACCATCTAGTTAAGCCCAGCTGATCCACACAACTGTAAGAAGTAATAATAAAATTTGTTTTAAGCCACTAAATTTTGGGATAGTTTGTTAGGAAACAATAAGTAGGGCATCCTCTGACTTGATACCTTTACTCACATCGTTAATAAAAATACACAAAACAGGAAATTAAAATCCTAGACGAAACAAAGATTCTTCAGGCTGTTGGGGAGTTACATCCTTGCTTTGCTCACGTGTTCTGGAAAGCGCGGTGTCATTTGAAGTCCATCTAGATTATAATCCTTAAAATGCTCTAACAGTCCACATCACATGACAAAAGTGAGCTTTATTATTCATGTGACAGTGTAGCTTAGGAATTGAGGCATGTTCAGGGAATCAGGGCAAGATACTTCTGGATTCTACGGTATTTACGCCAATGTTCATAAATGACTGAATGCAACTTGGAAGAAAGAGATCTTCCACGACAGTTTTAAAGGCCCTTTCAAGGATTATCGAGATTCAAATACATTCTTCAATATTAAACTATTGCATAGCTGATATCATTTGAAAGTATTATTGGTCAATGTTTGGTTTTACTCCACAACATTCTCTTGTGAAGAAACTAGTTTATTACCACTAAGGAATCTTTGCTTCCTTACCACTGAAAATCAGAACATTGACTCTATCACAGCAACCTTCCATGGGAAGTTGTCCACAAATATCTCAAAGATTTATAGCTTCCAGAGGGGTACCAATATTGTACTGTATGGATCTATCATATCAATTCATTTTACATCTTTAAAGAATTTTGGAAACATTATGGTAAGTGAAACAAGCCAGACGTGAAAGAATAAATTGTATGATTCCACTTATGTGAGGGTCCTAGAGTAGTTGAATTCATACAGACAGAAAGTAGGATGGTGGTTACCAGGAGTTGGGGGGAGGGGGAGAATGGGAAGTTATTATTTAATGGTCAGAGTTTTGGTTTGGGATGATGAAAAAATTCTGGAGGTGGATAATGGTGCCAGTTGCATTAATATTGTGAATATACTTAATACCACTGAATTGTGCACCTAAAAATGGTTAAATTGATAAATTTTGTTATGTACACTTTACCATGATAAAAAAAAAATCTTTTACTTTAAGAATAAAATACAAATAAAAAGAATTGAGGCGTTTTATCAGTCAGCTTCCCTACAGGAAACAGATGGCACACTCAAATTAGGACAATTTGAAGAGAGTTTAATAAAAGGGACTCTTTACAAAGGTTTGGGCAGAGCATAAGGAAATTGCAAGGGAGAGAAGAGAACCCCAGAGCTAGGATGGAAGGAGCAGATAACCAGAGCCAAAGCTGTGTGGAGACGGCCTTCCAGAGAAATAAGACTGTCAATGTGGGCAGAGCCAGCCTGTAAGAACCCTGCAGGGAGGACTTGGGAGGGGAGCATGGAGAGTGGACAGGAAGGGCAGAGGAAGGCAGCCACCATGGTGTTCTGGCTAACATGGGGTCCTCCCCATTAGCCATAACAAACACACAGGCACCGAGTCTACCCCTACCTTGGGTCCCAAAGTATAGTGTCAACTAGGCCAAAACACCTACTTTGTGAAAACACGGGGAAACAAAAAGGAAGTATGCATGAAACATGGATATACAGTTTCCTCTCCCTGGCTCAAAGATGTGATCTGTTGCAGCTCCCCAGGAGCCTGCATTATCTCCGCACCACTTCCTGGGGGCTGACACCCTCACTCATCAGAGACAGAAACCCAAGAGAATGAGGCCCAGAAGGCGAGAGAAAACAAATTACCAGTCCTTTTCTATTCATCTACAGCCAGCCCTGCAAGTTGCAGCCTCCAATGCAAGGGCCCATCTCTTTCCTGACCATCCCCTTCAAGGGGTATAGACTTTTCGCATGGACTCAGCAAAATGAAAATATCAGAATGAATAGCGATGAACCCCATATATTTGTGGTTCTGCTGAGTTCCAGTTCTTGTTTTGTAGAGGAGTTTTCAATAAGAATAATTTTGATTTAGCAAAGGGATGTTCGAAGAAATCCTCTTTATTCTTTACAGTTTAGGTGTGAAAACGGTTAATGCACCCACCACATTAGTAGACACTCAAGTGTCATGATCTGAGGGTCATTTTTGCCTGACTCTCACCCTCTCCTGCCCACCTCAACCCAGCTGTCCCTCCTACTTGACTTAAAAATCTCACTCCATTAACGTCAATCCTCCAGGTTAGACCACTACAGCCAGGTCACGCTCTCTAGAAGATCACTGCTGCTATGCACATATGTTACCTGGCAGGAGAAGAAGGGCCCCTGATTAGGAGGTAGGGGAAGGACAGCCATCTTCTGTAGGCCTCTTTCATTAGCACATTAGCATGAATGAGCTTATCAGATTAGCTAATTGTCACCTGGACACTTTGGACGGTGCAGAGATACTGGTGAGGCACATTTCCACAAAAAGCAGGGGGAAAATCACAGCAATGACAAGTCCCAGAAGAAGCCTGGAGCATCCTGGAGAGACAGGGCACAATGAGGAAAGACAAATGAGGTGCTACAGAGGACAGGAGAGTTAGGAGACAAAGCTCTGCATGAGAAGGTGCTAAAGATGAATTTCACCATTTTCCAGTTTTGCCTGGGAGCCCTCCTGTTCCCTGCTTGAGGAATGGCAGACGTACAGAGCACCTCAGGAGCAAGCAGATAACTTGACTTCTGTTTCTTGAAACAGTAATGTGGGCACCAACTACTCTGGTAAGATGTAAAACTAGATTAACTTGCAATCCCTCCCCCTACAAACACCTTAAAATGCTACATAAAATACACAAATATTTAAAATATGTAGATAAGTGGCTAAGAAAGAAAGGGAGAGTGCAGGTCTTTGTAACACAAAGACTTGGCTTTTAACACCCAAAGAGGAACTAAAGACAAGAGTTCGGGCTAGCATGAAGTAAGGAGTTGAAATTTAGACCCTGGCATAAAACCAGGACTGTGATCTTCAGTGAAAGGAAGGACCAGGGAAAAAAATCTACGCAACGACACTGAGAGATAATAAGGAAATTTATCTGAATCTTCCTCAGATCTAGGTGGGAAAATAACATCCTTTGGAATTCATACCACAAGGCCAGGGAACCCCAAAATGTAGAAACCAACTTAAAAAGTGGTTTCAGCTAGTGGTAGCCAGCCTTTGAAATGGCCCTCTATGATCCAGCGACACCTCTTAGCCCCTGGGCAAAGGCACCTGCTCTCGGGAGACATATCTCAACCCAACCATACCTCACTGAGATGAACTCAAAGTTCGTCATAAACAATACTATATTGTCAAGTCAAGCAGACACGAGAGAAAAACAGAAAACAAAAACCCACAGCATTTGACCCCCATGAAATTCAGATAATAGAACTGGCAGTGATATAAGTATATTTTAAATCATATGAGAAAGAACTGAAATCACAAGAACAGGGTACTATGAAAAATAAAGTATAGGTAAAGTTGAGAAAAAAAAACCTAGAAATAAAATTTTCACCTACTTGTTAAAAAAATTCAATGAATTTATTAAATAGTAGACTATACCCAGATGAAGTGAGAATCAGTGAGCTAGAAGAATAAATCTGAGGGAAATCTCAGAATGAACCACAAATAGATGAATGTTAGGCCTTCTCATGATCTTCTCAACATTTCTTTACTTCTCATATTTCCCACATTTTTATTGTTAGGAGTTCCAGAAGGATAGGCAAGAGAGAATGAGAGAGATACAGTATTTGAACAGAGAATGGCTGAGAATTTTCAAAATTAGTAAAAGACATGAATCCTCAAATTCAAGAACCACAATGAGTCTCAAGTAGGATTAGTAAAAATAAATCCATACCTGAGCATATCGTAATGAAAATGCAGAACACCAGAGAGAGAGAGAGAGAGAGAAACAGAGAGAGAGAGACAGAGAGATCCTAAAAGCCTTTACATAGAAAAGAAGGATTACCTTAAAAAAAAAAAAAAGATAGCTAACCTTAGAATACTCAGTAGCAACAGTGGAGACAGGAAGAAAATGGAATAATGTCTCTGTAGTACTAAGATAAAATAACTATCAACCTAGAATTCTATATACAGCTAAACAATAATTTGGGAATAGAAGCAAAAAGATAAAGGCTGTAAGTATTTACCATTCATAGACTCTCACTGAAAGGACTTTTCAGGGAAAGTACAGGAGAAGAAAAGGAAAATCAGTCCAGAAGGAAATATGATGCAAGAAACAAAGGAGAACAAATTAATTGCTAACTATGGAGGGCAAATCAAAACAAACATTGATAAACATGCACACACGTGTGCGCACACACACGCAATAAAAGCAACAATAATAATGAAAAGACTAGGTAATCATAATGAAAGTGTTCTAAGATCCACGTATTGTTCAAGATGTCGTAGTGACATTAATTAACTTCAGACTTTGTTAAATCGAGCATGCTTATTAAAATTTTTAAGGTAATTGTTATCACTAGCTTTCAAGATGGCCCCCAATAAACCGCACCTCCTTGTATTCATGCCTCCCTTCCCAACTGGTCTAATTGGTGACTAATAAAATATGGTGAAAGACATGGCATGTGACACACAATGCTAGCTCATAAAAGGCATTAGCTTGTGCCTTACTCTCTCTTGGATCACTTACTCAGAGGAAAACCAGTCACCATGCTGTGAGGACACTCAAGCAGCCCTAGGAATTGGTCTGTGTGGCAAGGAACTGAGACCTTCCTCCAACAGTCAACACCAACTTACCAGATAGGCAGGTGAGTTATTTTTGCAAGCAGATCCTGCAGCTCCAGTCAAGCAATCAAATGATTGCAGCCCCAGCTAAATTTTCACTGTGTCCTCATGAGACCCCAAGCCAGAACCACCCAGTTAAGCCACTCCCAAGTTCCTGACCCTCCAAAACTGTGTGAGGTAATAAATGTTCATTGCTGTTTTAATCTGTCTAGTTTTAGGATAATTTGTTACATAGCAATACATAAATAATACAATAATTATGAAAAGAATAAAATTAGGTCATATAATTTCCAAACCATTAAAGAGAGGAAAGATTTTTTTTTAATTATTATTATTTTTTTATTAGTTTCTGCTTTATAACAAAGTGAATCAGTCATACATATATATCTGTTCCCACATCCCTTCCCTCATGCATCTCCCTCCCTCCCACCCTCCCCATCCCACCCCTCCAGGCGGTCACAAAGCACCGAGCTGATCTCCCTGTGCTCTGCGGCTGCTTCCCACTATCTATCTACCTTACGTTTGGTAGTGTATATATGTCCATGCCTCTCTTTCGCTTTGTCACAGCTTACCCTTCCCCCTCCCCATATCCTCAAGTCTATTCTCAAGTAGGTCTGTGTCTTTATTCCCGTTTTACCCCTAGGTTCTTCATGACATTTTTTTTTTTTAATTCCATATATATGTGTTAGCATACGGTATTTGTCTTTCTCTTTCTGACTTACTTCACTCTGTATGACAGACTCTAGGTCTATCCACCTCATTACAAATAGCTCAGTTTCGTTTCTTTTTATGGCTGAGTAATATTCCATTGTATATATGTGCCACATCTTCTTTATCCATTCATCCGATGATGGACACTTAGGTTGTTTCCAGCTCCGGGCTATTGTGAATAGAGCTACAATGAACATTTTGGTACATGTCTCTTTTTGAATTATGGTTTTCTCAGGGTATATGCCTAGTAGTGGGATTGCTGGGTCATATGGTAGTTCTATTTTTAGTTTTTTAAGGAACCTCCATACTGTTCTCCATAGTGGCTGTACCAATTCACATTCCCACCAGCAGTGCAAGAGTGTTCCCTTTTCTCCACACCCTCTCCAGCATTTATTGTTTCTAGATTTCTTGATGATGGCCATTCTGACTGGTGTGAGATGATATCTCATTGTAGTTTTGATTTGCATTTCTCTAATGATTAATGATGTTGAGCATTCTTTCATGTGTTTGTTGGCAGTCTGTATATCTTCTGTGGAGAAATGCCTATTTAAGTCTTCTGCCCATTTTTGGATTGGGTTGTTTGTTTTTTTGCTATTGAGCTGCATGAGCTGCTTATAAATTTTGGAGATTAATCCTTTGTCAGTTGCTTCATTTGCAAATATTTTCTCCCATTCTGAGGGTTGTCTTTTCGTCTTGTTTATGGTTTCCTTTGCTGTGCAAAAGCTTTGAAGTTTCATTAGGTCCCATTTGTTTATCTTTGTTTTTAGTTCCATTTCTCTAGGAGGTGGGTCCAAAAGGATCTTGCTGTGATTTATGTCATAGAGTGTTCTGCCTATGTTTTCCTCTAAGAGTTTGATAGTTTCTGGCCTTACATTTAGGTCTTTAATCCATTTTGAGCTTATTTTTGTGTATGGTGTTAGGGAATGATCTAATCTCAAACTTTTACATGTCCCTGTCCAGTTTTCCCAGCACCACTTATTGAAGAGGCTGTCCTTTCTCCACTGTACATTCCTGCCTCCTTTATCAAAGATAAGGTGACCATATGTGCGTGGGTTTATCTCTGGGCTTTCTATCCTGAACCACTGATCTATCTTTCTGTTTTTATGCCAGTACCATACTGTCTTAATTACTGTAGCTTTGTAGTATAGTCTGAAGTCAGGGAGCCTGATTCCTCCAGCTCCATTTTTCGTTCTCAGGATTGCTTTGGCTATTCGGGGTCTTTTGTTTTTCCAAACAAATTTTGAAATTTTTTGTTCTAGTTCTGTGAAAAATGCCAGTGGTAGTTTGAGAGGGATTGCATTGAATCTGTAGATTGCTTTGGGTAGTAGAGTCATTTTCACAATATTGATTCTTCCAATCCAGGAGCATGGTATATCTCTCCATCTATTTGTATCATCTTTAATTTCTTTCATCAGTGTCTTATAATTTTCTGCATACAGGTCTTTTGTCTCCTTAGGTAGGTTTATGCCTAGATATTTTATTCTTTTTGTTGCAATGGTAAATGGGAGTGTTTTCTTTATTTCATTTTCAGATTTTTCATCATTAGTGTACAGGAATGCCAGAGATTTCTGTGCATTAATTTTGTATCCTGCTACTTTACCAAATTCATTGATTAGCTCTACTAGTTTTTTGGTAGCATCTTTAGGATTCTCTATGTATAGTATCATGTTATCTGCAAACAGTGACAGCTTTACTTCTTCTTTTCCAATTTGGATTCCTTTTATTTCCTTTTCTTCTCTGATTGCTGTGGCTAAAACTTCCAAAACTATGTTGAATAAGAGTGGTGAGAGTGGGCAGCCTTGCCTTGTTCCTGATCTTAGTGGAAATGGTTTCAGTTTTTCACCATTGAGGACAATGTTGGCTGTGGGTTTGTCATATATGGCCTTTATTATGTTGAGGAAAGTTCCCTCTATGCCTACTTTCTGCAGGGTTTTTATCATAAGTGGGTGTTGAATTTTGTCGAAAGCTTTCTCTGCATCTATTGAGATGATCATATGGTTTTTCTCCTTCAACTTGTTAATATGGTGTATCACATTGATTGATTTGCGTATATTGAAGAATCCTTGCATTCCTGGAATAAACCCCACTTGATCATGGTGTATGATCCTTTTAATGTGCTCTTGGATTCTGTTTGCTAGTATTTTGTTGAGGATTTTTGCATCTATGTTCATCAGTGATATTGGCCTGTAGTTTTCTTTCTTTGTGACATCCTTGCCTGGTTTTGGTATCAAGGTGATGGTGGCCTCGTAGAATGAGTTTGGGAGTGTTCCTTCCTCTGATATTGTTTGGAAGAGTTTGAGAAGGATGGGTGTTAGCTCTTCTCTAAATGTTTGATAGAATTCGCCTGTGAAGCCATCTGGTCCTGGGCTTTTGTTTGATGGAAGATTTTTAATCACAGTTTCAATTTCAGTGCTTGTGATTGGTCTATTCATATTTTCTATTTCTTCCTGAGTCAGTCTTGGCAGGTTGTGCATTTCTAAGAATTTGTCCATTTCTTCCAGGTTGTCCATTTTATTGGCATAGAGTTGCTTATAGTAATCTCTCATGATCTTTTGTATTTCTGCAGTGTCAGTTGTTACTTCTCCTTTTCATTTCTAATTCTATTGATTTGAGTCTTCTCCCTTTTTTTCTTGATGAGTCTGGCTAGTGGTTTATCAATTTTGTTTATCTTCTCAAAGAACCAGCTTTTAGTTTTATTGAAACACTCAATTCCAATAGAAAACTGGAAGTGAAAGAGGGTGTGTAAAGAGGACTAGTGAAAGCAAGTACAAAATAATATGGTATCATGAAAAATGTAAATAGGCCAAACTTGTCACTTAAAGGAATAATCCTAGATGAGATTTTAAAAAAGAATGCAGCTACATGTTACTTTTCAAATGGAACAGAAAGCCATAAGCCTTAGAAGTTAAAGATTAGGGAAGATATATTAGACAAATAATAACTAAAAGAAGGCTGGCATATGTATATTAATATTACATAAAATAGACCTTTAAGCAAAAGGAAGAAAGGAAGTTAAGAATAGAAGATAGGGACTTCCCCGGTGGTGCAGTGGTTAAGAATCTGCCTGCCAATGCACGGGACATGGGTTCAAGCCCTGGTCCGGGAAGATCCCACATGCTGTGGAGCAACTAAGCCCATACGCCACAACTACTGAGCCTGCGTGCAGCAACAAAGACATAATGCAGCCAAAAATAAATAAATAAATAAATTTTTTAAAATCTTAAAAAAAAGAATAGATGATAAAAGTAAAAAATTACCAAGATAACAATTATAAGTTGTACCCAGTAATATACCCTCCAAATAAAGCAAAAATTTACAGAATAGCAAGAAGAATTTGATCAATTCACAATCACAGAAGGAGATCTAAACACTCATCTTTCCATAATTATCAAGCAAACTAAAAATTTAGAAAGATCACTTATGATTTGAATGGCATCATTAATAATGATTTAATAAACATGTAGAGAATTATGCCCCAACAATTAAAGAACACGCTTTCTTTACAAGCCCACATGGAACATTTACGTAAATTGACCATGTATTAGGCCATAAAAAAATATCAAAAAATCAATATCTCACTGACCATGTTTTCTGACCACAATCAAATAAAATTTAAAAATAATAACAGAAAAACTCCCTGTGATCTTTAAATTTAAAAGCACACTTTGTGGTAACCCATGAGTTAAAGAAGAAATCACAATGGAATTAGAATGTGTTTAGAAGTGAATCACAATTAAAAAAAAAAAACTCGCATAATGCAACTAAAGCATCCTTAATAAATATAAGAGTAGAAATAAAGAAATTTGCAATGATAAAAAAGTAGATGATCAAGAAAAATAAAAGCTATCTTTTGAAATGACTGTACAAGGCAAATGTCTCTAAGTAAAACTAAGAAGTCATAAAAAAACACAACCTAATAAGAAAAAGAATATAAGTACAATAAATAAGAGATTTTATAAATCATGAGAGAATACTATGAATAGTTTCATGCCAACAAATTTGGAAACATAAATAAAATGGAATTTTTATTTTGAAAACAAAAGCCTATCAAAGCTAATGTAAGAAGAAATAGAAAACTAAAGACCATAACACTAAAAAAAAAAAATTGGATCAGTTGTGAAGAATCTATCCACAAAACAAGAAAACAGAAATACCAGGCTCAGACACTTTTACAAAATCCTATCAAGCCTTCAAAATATAGATAAACTCTATCTTATAAAAACTGATCTAGGGCGGAGGTGGCGGAGAGGCCTGCAGCAGCAGGGAGCGGGGAGAGGGCGCCGAAGCCGAGCTGAGCCGACCCGGAGCGGTTGGCGCCGGCCGGCGTGGCGAGCAGCAACCATGTCGGTGTTCGGGAAGCTGTTCAGGGCTGTAGGGGGTAAGGCCGGCAAGGGTGGCCCAACCCCCCAGGAGGCCATCCAGAGGCTTTGGGACACGGAGGAGATGCTAAGTAAGAAGCAGGAATTCCTGGAGAAGAAGATCGAGGAGGAGCTGACAGCCACCAAGAAGCACGGCACCAAAAACAGCGTGCTGCCCTCCAGGCACTGAAGCGCAAGAAGAAGTATGAAAAGCAGCTGGCACAGATCGACGGCACACTGTCAACCATCGAGTTCCAGCGAGAGGCCCTGGAGAATGCTAACACCAACACCGAGGTGCTCAAGAACATGGACTATGCCGCCAAAGCCATGAAGGCTGCCCACGACAACATGGACATCGATAAAGTTGATGAGTTAATGCAGGACATTGCTGACCAGCAGGAACTTGCAGAAGAGATTTCAACAGCTATTTCAAAGCCTGTAGGGTTTGGAGAAGAGTTTGACGAGGATGAGCTCATGGCAGAATTAGAAGAACTAGAACAGGAGGAACTAGACAAGAATTTGCTGGAAATCAGTGCACCGGAAACAGTCCCTCTACCAAATGTTCCCTCTATATCCCTACCATCAAAACCCACCAAGAAGAAGGAAGAGGAAGACGACGACATGAAGGAATTGGAGACCTGGGCTGGATCCATTTAACTGGTCCAGCACGGACTGGGCCCAGACAGAGTCTGGTGGCCTGCGAGGCAGGCAGGCGCGTGCGTGTGTGGGGCAGGCAGGCCGTGGTGCAGGCAGGTTCCATCGCTCTCGAATCATCCTCCAAAGCAGTACGGCTGTATCACTGCTCACTCTGCATAGCATGGTCTGCACCCAGCGGTACGGGTTGGGGGGAGGGGGGAGGGGGCTGGGAGGTGCCTACTGTTTATAATGTTGAATTTCTGTAAAATAAACTGTATTTGCAAATAAAAAAAAAAAAAACTGATCTAAAAAAAAAGATGAAGAGGAGAAACTCCCCGACTTGTTTAGTGAAGCTGGTATTTCCTTCACTTTTGACACCAAAAGCAGGCAAAGGTAATATGATAAAAAGAAAAGCATAGGGCTTCCCTGGTGGCGCAGTGGTTGAGAGTCTGCCTGCCGATCCAGGGGACGCGGGTTCGTGCCCCGGTCTGGGAGGATCCCACATGCCGCGGAGCGGCTGGGCCCATGAGCCATGGCCGCTGAGCCTGAGCGTCCAGAGAGGCCGCAGCAGTGAGAGGCTTGCGTACCGCAAAAAAAAAAAAAAAAGAAAAGCATAGATTAAAGGAGAAAAAAAATCATACAACTGTCCCACTAGATGTACAAACAATATTTGATAAAATTCAGCCCCCATCATTTAATTGCAAAACAAAGTAAACAAAACCAAAAACTCTTAACAAACCAGAAAGATCAGCAAACTTAACCTCATGTACCTACAGCAAACATCATATTCAATGGTGAAACATTGTAAGCATTCCTTTTAAAATCAGGAATACCGCAAACATGTTCACCATCACTATTTCTATTCAACACTGTAAATATAGCTCTAGTTAGCATGGTAAGACAAGGAGAAGAAAATGAAAGGTATAAGAATTGGAAAGAAAAAAATGAAGCTGTCATTATTGAAAGACAATAAGATTGGTTCAAAAAAAACTAAGACAAATATAAAAGTTCAACAAGGTTGCTAAATATAGATCAATATACCCAAATTAATTGCATTTCTATACAGTAATAACAAACTATTGTAAATGTCATTAAAGTTTTCCATTTATGGGGCTTCCCTGGTAGCTCAGTGGTTGAGAATCCTCCTGCCAATGCAGGGGACATGGGCTCAAGCCCTGGTCCGGGAAGATCCCACATGCCGTGGAGCAACTAAGCTCCTGTGCCACAACTACTGAGCCTGTGCTCTAGAGCCCACGGACCACAACTACTGAGCCTGCGTGCCACAATTACTGAAGCCCGCACGCCTAGACCCCGTGTTCCACAACAAGAGAAGCCACCACAATGAGAAACCTGTGCACCACAACAAAAAGTAGCCCCCGCTCACCAACTAGAGAAAGCCCACGTGCAGCAACAAAGACCCAAGGCAGCCAAAAATAAATAAATTTATTTTTTTAAAAAAGTTTTTCGGGCCTCCCTGGTGGCGCAGTGGTTGAGAGTCCGCCTGCCGATGCAGGGGACGCGGGTTCGTGCCCCGGTCCGGGAAGATCCCACATGCCGCGGAGCGGCTGGGCCCGTGAGCCATGGCCGCTGAGCCTGCGCGTCCAGAGCCTGTGCTCCACAACGGGAGAGGCCACAGCAGTGTGAGGCCCGCGTACCACAAAAAAAAAAAAAAAAAAAAAAAAAGTTTTTCATTTACAATAGCCTCATGAAGTATAAGAAACTTAGGGAAAATATGCAATAAAAACAAAAAAACCTCATGCAAAAAATATGAAACTTTATTGGATAGAATAATAGAACTAAAACAAAGAGAGGTATATCAAGTTAACAGATGAAAAGACTCAATATAGTAAAGATAGCTATTTAGTAAAGACTCAATATAGTAAAGATCTCTCCAAATTAATCTAAAAATTATATGCAGTGTCAATCAAAATCTCAACATGATTTTTCACAGACTGTGACAACCCCTATCATATGGGAGAGTAGAGAACTGAGGAGGAGAAAGCAGGAATGAAAAGAGGAGGCTTACCCTCAACAGAGCGGCATTAGAGCAGCAATAGACAAATAGATCATAGGACAGAATAGAGTCCAGAAACAGATTCTCATTTATATGGGTGCTTGATATATAACAGAGATGACATTACAAATCCATAGGGAAAGAATGTATCATTCAACCAGTGGCACTAAGACAACTGGAAATTCATATGAAAAAAAGATAAAATGTAATCCATATCCCTTATTGCATACCATAAACAAAAATTAATTCCAGAACAACTAAAAACCTAAATGTAAAACAACAAAACTATAAAACTTTTAGAAGAACACATAGGAGAATACCTTTATGGTAAAGAAGAGTATCTTGAACAAAACATGGAAAGCACAAACTTCGAAAGAAAATCTGAATAGATTTCAGTACTCTAAATTTAAATATGTGATATGATATTCATACACAAAATAAAATACAAGACAGATTAGAAGAAAATATTTGCAAATGATATAACAGTGGATTATGTATCCAAGCCATATTAAAAGAAAACTCCTAAAAACAAATGAAAAAAAATTTTAAAGCAAAATTTATGAATAAGTAATTGACAAAGCAAGAAACTTGTACGGAAAATAAACGTATGAAAAATTTGCTGAACTCCATTAACAATTAGTGAAATATAAGTTAAGTCAATAACTATTTCACACTCATCAGACTGGCAAACATTACTCTCTGATAATACCAAGTGTTATTAAAGACATGGGGCAATTATTACACATTTCTGGTGGAAGTATACATTGGCATCATCACTCTGAAAAGCAATTTCAAAACCTAGGAAACTGAAGGTTTCTATATTTTCCAACCAGTAAATTATACTTCTAGGTGTACTCTTTAAAAAAATTCTTGAACATGTGTACATAGAGACACCAATTGCTACACTGTTTGTATTAGAGAAAAATGTGCAAACATTCTAAATGTCTCTTTGTATAGGAATGGATACATTCATTCAATGGAATCCTGTACAGCAGTTAAAATGAATGCATTAGATCTGCATGCATAAACGTGAATAAATCTCAGAAACATAATAAGTGAAAACAGCAAATTCCAAAGGATGTGTATAGTATTCCTTTTCTAAAAACACAAAACAATAGTTTATGTATCTATACATGTATTATAAAGGTAGTTTATGTATCCATACATGTATTGTAAAATCATCCATGAGAATGGCACAACAATTTCAGGGTAATGGTTACCCCTGAGAAAGGAGGAAAGTGAAGAAGGGATGGAGATGGGTCCTTAACATATTTCCTTTAAAAAATAGAAAATTATTTAAAAACTAAAACTGTAAATCAAATAATAATAATAAGAGTAAAATATATTTAATGTTGGTGGGGATAGATAGAAATCTGATAGATTGGTTTCTGATCTTTTGGTGGTATGTAAAATATGTCATTATTAACAAATTTAAAGAGGAATTCAGAGATGTGAGACTGTGGTTTCTTTTCATTATTCATCTTACCTGTTTTCTTAACCTCTCTACAATGGCTATGCATTGCTTTTATAATAAGAAAAGAATATGGAAAAATGTACAGATAACCCTTGACAATCTCTTAGGCCACCTTAATCCTACATATGGACCTTCTGAATCAATCATTTAAAATCAGTTTCTAAAGTCTGGCAAACTAGTTGCCAAGTGAGCATTCACCATAAAACTAGGTTTTAGTACAATGGACTGGGTCATTTCAGTCATCTTAGTCACCAGTGCAACACCTGCACCATTGATCCAGACATGGTTATCAGGGTCATTCATTCCTGATGGTTAACTGATCAGATCTGTTACATATAAATATGTGAGAATTTTCTGATTGCATCAATGGTTCATTTTCCCTTATTTATGTGTGTATAGTAATGTGCGTACATGTATCCCTTTTTATATATGCATGTAATTTTTTAATCCCATGAAATGCCTTGCAGAGATGAGGAGTTGAGGTGATTCTGGACCTTGGGAAATTCTGGTTGTTAAATGAAGCAGAGATTCTTTTACTTCTGAGTCATTGTTTTGCCTCCAAATAGAAGATGTCAACAGTTGCCCAGTGACCTCTGTGAAATGTTTGTGGTCTTGTGTCAGTTCCTAACAACGAGTTGTCCACATAATAGAAGTACTTTATTTATTCTATATTCTCCTTTGATGTCCGTCAAGTTTTTATGTTCCCTTTTCTTTTTATCTGGTTTATCACTGTTGATATTGTCCCATTATTGTCTTCCTAGACTGAAAGGACCATGTTCACTTAACTTGGCATGGCAACCACTGCAATTCTGATGAGTGTGTGGGTGCTTCATAAACTGTTTTCATCGTGCTGCTATTGATGGCACCAAAATTGTGCTGACAATTGTGCCTTAAAATGATTATCTGATCTATCTATTCATATCATGATATGAAGACTCTGGTGTCTATTGCCCAGGCAGAGTGCTAGAATTAGCAAATAAAAATACAAGATGGCATAAATAATATTTTTTCAGTATAAGCACATCCCAATCATCGTATGGGACATATTTATACTGAAAAAAATTATTTGTTGTTTATCTGAAATTAAAATTTAACTAGGAATCCAGAATTGTATTTAGCAGCCCTATCCAGACATCCGTCGTCAGGGTCACCAAAACATTTGGGAGAAACCACCCGCAACGGGAGAGTTGAGAACTTTCTTAAGAGAAGCTCTAACAATATTCATTTGGATGGGAAACCAAGAAAATAACAGCGCTTTTAAATCTGCTTCATGGTTGTGCAGGTGTTTATCTCAGCGCCCTAACTTCACGACTGAATTATTATGAGCTCTCTTTGGACAAAAGAAAGAAGCTTGAATGTCAAATGGCTATTTTCTGAGTCACCAAAACTCTCCATCCTCCCCGCAGTGGCCACTGGCATCTTCTATGAGCCCTCGCTAAATGGCAGAACTAGAACAGATCCAAGGGAATGTAAAGTAACGGCAGAAAATACATCCGGGAGTTATTTTCCAAAATAATTCTCAACCCCTCCCCATCTGCTGTCTCCTCTTCTACTACCACCCATCTTCGCCTCCAAAGCATTCAGGGTTAGGGTGGTCTCTGAGAAAGTTGCACTCTGAGGGGTCGACAAATATGCCAAAACACTAGGACAGGAGAAACTACAAAATTTACCTAGCTTCCTGGTTGAGATCAATCCACAGAAAAGAAAAAAGGAACGTAATGCTAGTTACTGATTTAGTATTGGAGTGTGGGGAGAAATGTGAATGTCACCTACCGTGGGATTTGTAATAAGGCAACTTGGGGGAAATCCCTTTTATAACAGAGCATCATAACTACTGACATGAAGAATGTTCCCACTTAGTTAATCACTGCTTAAATCACTGGCAGGAATATCCCAGGAACTGACTTCTATGAGGCCTTCTGTGCCTTTCCAGATTGCTTCCTATCCCAGGTTTACACCTTCAAACGCCCTCCTAAAATAAACTGGGTCGCTCTCTGTACTGTATCCTTACATCCTAGCCCTGTGCCTGACACACAGAAAGTACTCAAAACTATTTATTAATAAATAAAGAAAGAAAACTTCAGTCACCCATCTGAAAAATATTTTAAATTAATTTTTCATTTTAAGAACTGATCAGGTCTTCCCTGGTGGCACAGTGGTTGAGAGTCCGCCTGCCGATGCAGGGGACACGGGTTCGTGCCCCGGTCCTGGAAGATCCCACATTCCGCAGGGCGGCTGGGCCCGTGAGCCAAGGCCGCTGAGCCCGCACGTCCGGAGCCTGTGCTCCGCAACGGGAGAGGCCACAACAGTGAGAGGCCCAAGTACCGCAAAAAAAAAAAAAAAAAAGAACTGATCATTTTAGGATAGAGGCCAACAGCTGGGGAATATAGCATTGCCATTGTTAAAAATTTTTACACTTTTTCTTAGTATTAACTGCATGACAGAGTTTTTTATTTTATTTTATTTTTATTTATTTATTTTTTTTGCAGTACGTGGGCCTCTCACTGTTGTGGCCTCTCCCATTATGGAGCACAGGCTCCGGACACGCAGGCTCAGCGGCCATGGCTCACGGGCCCAGCCACTCCGCGGCATGTAGGATCTTCCCGGACCGGGGCACGAACCCACGTCCCCTGCACTGGCAGGCGGACTCCCAACCACTGGGCCACCAGGGAAGCCCCCAGAGTTTTATTTTTAAATTAAATAAACCAAAAAGCAATAGAAGAGAGTGTGAAGTAAATTATGTATGTTTTGCCTTTTAAGTTTTTCCTTATACTATGTGGTCTGAAAGACTCAAATCCATAAAGCAAAATGGGAAACCCAACGTTTTTCAAATAAAATTTATTTTTGCTAAGTGTGTTTTAACAAATGAGTGGTTAGATATTTGAGCTTAGGGTTACTACAGGAATAAATCATAAAGTTTACCTGACATCCTGGGCTCCTAAGGTTTACTTTATAACATGGAATCTCTGTTCTACAGTAACCCTTTAAAATAGATCTAAGGTGATTATTCTGGAAGTAGCACATTGATAAGCACATTTACTCAAACAAACCAGTTGTTTTAGTTTTTACATTAGGAAACATTCTTGAATAGAGAATTTTGACAAGCTATGGTATGTCTGGGTTAGCTGTATGTCTGCCCTTAAATATACACCTTCAGGAAGGAAAGAAGCTATGACTGTAAGCCTGGATTGGCATTGAATATTTTTCTGTCCAACAGTGTTGCAAATTAAATGTGAATCATCCAACAATTACTCCTTTTCTAAAATTAAGTTGATACTTTATTTCCAGGAAATAAAGAATATAGACTGAGAGTCATACATATCATTAAAAAAAAATAGACTCCTGGCTTTGTGCTATGCAACTGTGTATTAGGTGAGCTTCCTTCGAGGGTCATGCATATATCTGTGACTATCCTTAGCGAATACCCACAACTTAGTGTCAACACATCCAGCTGAAAACTGAAACCCACAAGTCATGCAATGTGCATGATGTCTGGCCATTGCAAAGCATCTGATAATTGACCAGAAGTTTTCACTTTTCATTGAAATAGTTGTTATGCAAACATCACCATGGATCACAATGGAAAGAAATGAACATCACACGTGTTTTGCCTTGACCAGAGTCAATACATGTTTTGCCTTGACCAGAGTCACAGACAAATTAAAATCCCAGCCTGCTGAGTCGATGCCATAGTAAACTTTAGCAGAAAAACTTCGGTAACATACCACTGCCTCCTCCTGTCCATTTTCTGGCAAAACATTAAGGTTGAAGATACCAACAACAATTAGAATTTAAACCTCTTCTCTGCTTAGCAACAAAGCCTCTCCATCCCTGTCTAGCCAGAAACAACCTGCCTGCTTATTCCTATTTTCATGTACTCTCCTCTCAAATTAACCTTGGTTGCATTCCAACTTCTGAATAATTTTATTGATCTCGAGTTAAGATGCCTAAACAATATAGAACTTGGTGTATAAGAGGTGTTAATGAATCCACATTTTGGAATCTAGCATAAAAATTCTGTTCTGATAGAAGATAAGTATTAAAACATAAAAAGACTTCATTAAAGGAGATTTAGAAAATAAGATTAAAAAGAAATATCATTTAGTACACTACATATTATGAGTATTTTATTGCAAACAGCAAGTAATCAATAATCACACCATGCTACCCGAGAAAGGAAAAGAGCTTGTGCATTCTATTTGGAGAACTAAGGTGATAAGATGCGACAGATTTGCTTAAGGTGATATGCTTCAACCAGAGTGGGAAACTGTCTTTTGTCTTGCTGCTTCAATAAACAAAATGATAAAAAAAAAAAAAAAACACCCAAAAACACTCTGTTTTGAACATTTTTAGAGGGTAAATAACTTTATAATGCTGTACCAGTAGCCCCTGAGAGTTCTGACATTCTGCTTATAGCATGAATAGCATATAGCTCCTAGCTATATGCTGTAGTCTACCTAGCTCCTGTAGACTAGGTACTTTAGGATAAGAATTGGGTTCTGGAGAGTCATGATGCAGGTTTTCCCTAGAAAAGTTTTATCTATAGGTCTCACTCTTCAATGGCTTTAATTCTTTCTATTGCTCTTAGAATAAAGTCCCAACCCCCTACCATGGCCTTCAAGGCCAATAAAACCTCTAGCCTCACCTCACATCATTTCCCCAGCCCTCAACTGCTAGGTCACTATGCTGAAGACACATGGAACAGAACAAGTACAGGGCTCTGTGTTTCCTTTTCCACTTGCTGAAATGCTCTTTCCCTAGCTCTGTGCATGACTCCGCCTCTTTATCATCCATCAAGTGTCGGTTTACACACCTCCTCCTCAGAAGGGCTTTCCCTGGCCACTCGATCTGAAGTAGCTCTCCTAAGATCTCCCCAGCCTCCTGCAGTTCTCTCATCACATCATCCTCTTTATCTTCTTTGTAGCACTTATCACAATCAATAATTATCACCCGACTATAAGCTCTGAGCTATCACCACTGTATCTCTGGTGGCTAGTATAGCGCCTGGCACGTAGATGGTACTTGATATTTGTCAAATTAATTATTGAATACATGAGTGAATAATTAAGCTAATGATATACATTACCCTCCTCTTTTCTTTTTTTATTCTTATGTATAGTGTCTAGCGCCATACAACATACTAGCTGGGAGTAATATAATACAACACTATTTTTGAGAAATTTTAATAATAAAGAGGAATACTAAGAGGCAGATATTTATAAACATTGCTAGACATGTGCTAAAATAAGTCTGTCTTTAAGAAATATCACTGGTGTAACTGTTGGACAGATTCCCTAGAATTTTTCTCCTTCCTTCTTCTCTATCTCTCTTTTTTTCTCTCTCCCTTCCCCCTACTCTCTCTCTCTCTCCCTTCTGCTCTCTCTCTCTGTCTCTGTCTCTTGGCCTCCCTCCCTTCCTCTCTCTCCCCACCCCCTCTCTCTCCCCCTGTTTGTAAGTTATATATGACATTGGTGATTAACATCTCAGCCGCCTAGTTCTTCACCTTAAAGCCTTTCCCTCAACTCTTCCTCAACTTCGTGAGTTGATGTGCAACATGAATCAGGAAAGAGTTGTTCTACAGTTACACAGTCCCCTGAAAGTCAGTCTTTCAGGGACCACAATGACAAAGAAACCTAGAGTACAAAGTATCACTTTTATATTTGGAAGAAGCATGTTAGAGAAAAAAAGACATTCGAGTCAAGAGATGGGGATTCTAGTTGTTTTGCCACTATGGAAATGATGGAAAGACAATTCACTACTCTGTGTCCCAATTTTCTCATCTATAAAATTGAAATAATGTCTCTTATCTTGTCTTATTTCACAGGTAGGAAAGGATCCACCAAGGTGACTATGTGAAAGCACTCTGCCAAATATTATGTAAAAACGAAAGGTATTATGATAAAGAGAAGCACTATTTTCTAGTTTGCTAGAAAAAGAAGGATCAACAGCAATCATATCTGGGGAGAAATGGGTATAGTGACAATATTTTCAAAACCCAAATCAGGACGTATCTTTTGGCTTATGATCTGACACACGGTCTGACCACATGACAGAATATTTGAAATCAAAATGTCCTGAAAAACCCAGGACATGTGGTTGCCATGACAATGAGGAGCCATAGGGAGGCTGTGGGCAATGAAAAAACAGGGTAGAATTGGCAAGCATGGAAAACTATTTTGCCAGTGATGTACAGGACAGTTTGGAATCAATCGATGTGGAAGACTGAAAAGGCAGGAAGAAAGAAATTTTACTAATCTGAGTGTGAGGTGTAAATTGCAATCCTGAGTCATCCTCATTCTGGAAAAATTTTCCCTACTTACTCGGGGAAATCCAAGGTAGTCTCTAGTTCACATGAATGTAGAGCAGGAAGAGGTGTTTTAGATAAGACTTTTGTTGGAGCGGACCAAACCCCCATGGTGATCCCATGCCTACTCTCAATATCCCAAGGGCACCTCTCAACTGGGAATTATCACATGGTAGCCCAGTTCTCCAGACCAAGGGAGACTCTCTAGAAGTACTGCCATGCAGACCCAAATCTGCCTCCATCTGGATGGGAAGTTCTGGGAACTCTTCAGCTCTCAGAATTCTGCTCTTCATGGACTGCATTCTGCTTCCACCTTTCTCCATGCAAAATCAAAGCAATCCTCTCCTCTGTGCAACTGCTCAGTAAATACAGTTTGTGATTTACACAGCCCCTGTGTCATATGAATTCTACTGATGATTTTCAGGACAGAAAGGCAGATTTTTTTTTTTTTTTTTTATGGACAGTAAAAGGAAGGTACAGAAAAATCTCAAGAAGAGGTAATGACTGGACTCAGAAGGGGATGGCTCATCAGAAGTTCAATCTCTTTTTGCATTTTTCAGATTCTTATTAAAATGAATAAATCTCAGATTTCTAAGGGGCAAGCATTGTTTCATGGGGGAGATTTTCCCCCATTCAGCTCTTATTCCTTCCCAGCCCTTGAAGACTCCAAGACCTCCGAATCCAGTGCCTATCACATGCTATTGAGTTGGCATGTTTGCAAATTGCATGCAGTGAGATCCTTCCATACCAACAGCCCTGTCTCAGATTCTCCAGCATCACAGCCAAACTAGTATTGCCTGCACATTTTCTTCATCTTTTCATTGAGTTCAGTGTGGCAGCAGCACATTCCTTAGCACAGGCTCCAGTCGGCATGGTAACTAGTTAGAGACTGCAAGCTTCTGAGAGTGCTTGGGGGGGGGGGCGGGGGGGGAAGGAGGGAATGGTGTTGGAGGAAGTAGTGAAAAGGAGGTGGAGAAGAATTGATTGGGTTGGGATGGGGGAGGGGGGATGGGCAGGAGAATTACTTAAACTCACTTTTTAAAAGAGTTATCTGGTCCACCCATGGTGTTGGTGTTAAATTGCCTGGGCAGAAAAAAAGTCCTAATTGGGGTGGGGAGGCAGTGACAAAGCAAAGCTTGTTCAAGCCTCGGAATCTGCACTGTTGATAGTGCAGGTACCTCAGGGCAGTTGGGAGTGATTGCTGTGTTGACTTTGTCTAATTGTAGGGGAGGAGTTATGTGAGCTGTGACGGGCAGTGTTACACCCAGTGGGGTGGTGGACAAAAACTGGCATAACTACGCAGGGCTAAATAAACCGACTGACAAAGGTCTTGGCATATTATTAAAAATCTGGCAAAATGTTCATCTCTTGACAAAAATGTAGAGAGACTAGTAATGCATAACTTTATCCCATGTTGGATTTTAAAATGGCTAATGCCAAGTTGTCTGTCAAAATTAATAGGGCATTTCTTCTTCTTATAGAACAAAAAAAAAAATTCTCATACATTTTATTCATTTATTCATTGCTAAAAAATCATGTATCTGCTAAAAATTTCATTTAGGAAAAAGGTTTGGAGGTGGTTAACCTTGATTTTAAAGTGCTGTGAATTAAAAGCTACTTTTTTCATGTTTGTTATAATAAAAACCATACCTTCATTAAATTGTAACACATTTTGTTCTTTGAGAATAAGTTAAAACTCTGCAACCAAGCTTATATTTAGAGAGACATTAAAACTCCAATTACTGATTATATCATTACATACTTTTGGGTTTGTGACTTTTTTTTAAAACTTCCTTTATATCAAGAAAAATGTTAAATGGTTAATTGACTGTTGAGTAGATACTCCGCATCTTCATAGGAATTAATCAATATATTGACTTTTAAACTCTTCTACTCAGCTATTTCATGTGTTAATTGAACTGTTTCTCCTTCTTTCTTTGCTTTCCACAAAGCTTTATGCATCATTTTCTATACAAACTACTTTCTCTTCTAAGTTTTATACACATAGGGCGCCTTTCTGTTCTAGAACCTGAGTGCATTTTGTGAATATTCAGGCCTTAAAAAGGAAGAGTAAATAATACTCTACCTTGTCATATGCATATTGTACCTGCGGGTAGCTTTTTTTTTTTTTTCTTATTTTTCACATTCTAAAGCTTTGTAATTAAATGGAAATGAAAAAAGACTCCCCAACATGTAAAATAACCTTCTATAATATATTTTAATTCCTAGTTTGCTTTATTGAACAATAAACTTTTTTGTTCATAAGTTTAAAATTTTTGTTAACTTAAAACAAAAATTCCCAAATGGCATTTCTCTCAAAAATCTGACGTTTTTGCTCATTCTGATTTTTTTTTTTTTAGGCCTTCAAATAAACTAGAAAGTCAGTGTGGCTAGTGAAGAGACTTTGTTCTTAAGCCCTAATAATAGTTAATTTGGTTTGGTGGTTTTTCTCTTCTTTTACTTCTTAAAGCAGCTCTCTACAGAAGAGTCTATAAGCTCTGTTTGAAAACTAAGGCACTTGAAGCATAAACACTGGTACGCTTCCAGGTAAAAGGGAAACGTACAAATGTTCCTTAAACTGCTGAAGGAACAAACATGTAAATAAGAGATGGGCTGATTCCCTACTGTTCGTGTTTGCTCACTGCGAACATTTGGTTCACTTGGCTTGGCTCATTATTTCAGCTGGGAAAGTCACTATATGAATTAATAGCAGATTTCCCAGCTGAAAATAAATGTTTACCAGGTTAGGGGGCTGGGGTTTTTTGGCAAAGACCTGGCTTTTTGTCTGACTGGCTCCTTTTTTGGCGTGCACATCCCTGAGGTGTGTAATTAAAGCAAGGGAATTTGCACATAGTGCTTTAGGGCTTTAATGAATAGAAAACACAGGATATTTCAGCAATTTGGTGCCTAATGTCAGAGTGTGCATTTCCTGTGTGAGGTATCACAATAACAGGGCTCTGTGACAATAAAAGCGCCTGCAATGCCATGCAAAGAAAAATGGGAGTGACAGCGTTTTTTCCTAAATTCCAATACAAAATACATAAAAAAGAGCAATTTACATTTAAAACAGAAGGACTTTGAACTTGAACATACCCTCAGAATTAATGGCTATTAAATCAGCCCCACTTTGCTGAATAATGAAATTCCCTTTAGGACAAAGATCTTGGCTGTTGATATCAGGTTACATTACAAAATTGAATACACAGTATCAAATGGTTTTAAATCATAACCATTCTCGACTTGCTGTTGAAATTTTTGAACAGCTCAAAATCTGAAAAAATATTTTTAAACCTCAGGAAGCTTGAGGGGAAGAGTAGAAAAATTAACATTGATTGAGCACCTGTTTTATGCCAGATACTTTTACATGAAATCAAAGTTAATATTTTATAAAAATACCAGGCAAAAAAAAAGCATTCGAATTCTTTTATTTTTGTCTGAAGATTTTAAAAGTTCAAATAAATTAGGTAATTTGCCCAAGATCCCATTGCTAGTAATCTGTAGCATCAGCATATGAGGAGGACACTGCCGAGCACAGAGGAATCGGTCAGTACATACTGCTTTCATTACTGTCAGAATCCAAAACTCAAGCTCTTTCAACATATTTTGCTATTATTATGTTTATATCTCTTACATAAAATGTTTCTAAAGAGAGATGAAATCCTTGTTCCCTCCTTATCCCCAGTCCCTGATGGTTCTTGTGAATAAGGTTTACACCAAATTTGCAAAAAAATAAAACGAAACAAAACCCCAAACCTCTTGTTCCATCCTCTGCATAACAGCGCAGAAGTAGCAAGCTTGTGCTTCCTGGGTCATGGGGGGGTGGGGTATCTCAATCTGAGGACAAATGGTACTTTTAATACAGGACAAGTGCATCCATGACAAGGAACAAGTCCCCAACAGAAGCATGGAAGTAGGCGATACTTTCATCACAGCCGGAGGCTAGAATATGGTTCCCACATCCCTGCAGAATAGGAGAACCCAGATTTTACCTCGCGGGGCCTCAGTTCCAATGTCTATAAAAATGAAAGGATTGCTCTGGATGATCTAAAAGACCCATTTCTGATTTAAAAGTCCAAACTACCAAGTGAGACCAGAGGGCAGGGGACAGGAAGCTGATATAATCCATACACAGGAGAATTCCCAAAGGATAAGCCTCAGGTAACGACCTATCTTGTGGTCACTACACAAAGACATCTGTCAGCATTTTTTTTTTTTTTTTTTTTTGCTTTATCACAAATTTAATCAGTTATATGTATACATATGTTCCCATATCCCCTCCCTTTTGCGTCTCCCTCCCACCCTCCCTATCCCACCCCTCCAGGCGGTCACAAAGCACCGAGCTGATCTCCCTGTGCTATGCGGCTGCTTCCCACTAGCTATCTACCTTACGTTTGGTAGTGTATATATGTCCATGCCGCTCTTTCACTTTGTCACAGCTTACCCTTCCCCCTCCCCATATCCTCAAGTCCATTCTCTAGTAGGTCTGTGTCTTTATTCCTGTCTTACCCCTATGTTCTTCATGACCTTTTTTTTTCTTAAATTCCATATATATGTGTCAGCATACAGTATTTGTCTTTCTCTTTCTGACTTACTTCACTCTGTATGACAGACTCTAGGTCCATCCACCTCATTACAAATAGTTCAATTTCATTTCTTTTTATGGCTGAGTAATATTCCATTGTATGTATGTGCCACATCTTCTTTACCCATTCATCCGATGATGGACACTTAGGTTGTTTCCATCTCCGGGCTATTGTAAATAGGGCTGCTATGAACATTTTGGTACATGTCTCTTTTTGAATTATGGTTTTCTCAGGGTATATGCCCAGTAGTGGGATTGCAGGGTCATATGGTAGTTCTATTTGTAGTTTTTTAAGGAACCTCCATACCGTTCTCCATAGTGGCTGTACCAATTCACATTCCCACCAGCAGTGCAAGAGTGTTCCCTTTTTTCCACACCCTCTCCAGCATTTATTGTTTCTAGATTTTTTGATGATGGCCATTCTGACTGGTGTGAGATGATATCTCATTGTAGTTTTGATTTGCATTTCTCTAATTAGTAAAGATGTTGAGCATCCTTTCATGTGTTTGTTGGCAGTCTGTATATCTTCTGTGGAGAAATGTCTATTTAGGTCTTCTGCCCATTTTTGGATTGGGTTGTTTGTTTTTTTGTTATTGAGCTGCATGAGCTGCTTATAAATTTTGGAGATTAATCCTTTGTCAGTTGCTTCATTTGCAAATATTTTCTCCCATTCTGAGGGTTGTCTTTTGGTCTTGTTTATGGTTTCCTTTGCTGTGCAAAAGCTTTTAAGTTTCATTAGGTCCCATGTGTTTATTTTTGTCTTTATTTCCATTTCTCTAGGAGGTGGGTCAAAAAGGATCTTGCTGTGATTTATGTCATAGAGTGTTCTGCCTATGTTGTCCTCTAAGAGTTTGATAGTGTCTGGCCTTACATTTAGGTCTTTAATCCATTTTGAGCTTATTTTTGTGTATGGTGTTAGGGAGTGATCGAATCTCATACTTTTACATGTCCCTCTCCAGTTTTCCCAACACCACTTATTGAAGAGACTGTCCTTTCTCCACTGTACATTCCTGCCTCCTTTATCAAAGATAAGGTGACCATATGTCCGTGGGTTTATCTCTGGGCTTTCTATCCTGTTCCATTGATCTATCTTTCTGTTTCTGTGCCAGTACCATACTGTCTTGATTACTGTAGCTTTCTAGTAGAGTCTGAAGTCAGGGAGCCTGATTCCTCCAGCTCCATTTTTCGTTCTCAAGATTGCTTTGGCTATTCGGGGTCTTTTGTGTTTCCATACAAATTGTGAAATTTTTTGTTCTAGTTCTGTGAAAAATGCCAGTGGTATTTTGATAGGGATTGCATTGAATCTGTAGATTGCTTTGGGTAGTAGAGTCATTTTCACAATGTTGATTCTTCCAATCCAAGAACATGGTACATCTCTCCATCTATTTGTATCATCTTTAATTTCTTTCATCAGTGTCTTATAATTTTCTGCATACAGGTCTTTTGTCTCCTTAGGTAGGTTTATTCCTAGATATTTTATTCTTTTTGTTGCAATGGTAAATGGGAGTGTTTCCTTGATTTCACTTTCAGATTTTTCATCATTAGTATATAGGAATGCCAGAGATTTCTGTGCATTAATTTTGTATCCTGCAACTTTACCAAATTCATTGATTAGCTCTAGTAGTTTTCTGGTAGCATCTTTAGGATTCTCTATGTATAGTATCATGTCATCTGCAAACAGTGACAGCTTTACTTCTTCTTTTCCAATTTGGATTCCTTTTATTTGCTTTTCTTCTCTGATTGCTGTGGCTAAAACTTCCAAAACTATGTTGAATAAGAGTGGTGAGAGTGGGCAACCTTGTCTTGTTCCTGATCTTAGTGGAAATGGTTTCAGTTTTTCACCATTGAGGACGATGCTGGCTGTGGGTTTGTCATATATGGCCTTTATTATGTTGAGGAAAGTTCCCTCTATGCCTACTTTCTGCAGGGTTTTTATCATGAATGGGTGTTGAATTTTGTCGAAAGCTTTCTCTGCATCTATTGAGATGATCATATGGTTTTTCTCCTTCAATTTGTTAATATGGTGTATCACGTTGATTGATTTGCGTATATTGAAGAATCCTTGCATTCCTGGGATAAACCCCACTTGATCATGGTGTATGATCCTTTTAATGTGCTGTTGGATTCTGTTTGCTAGTATTTTGTTGAGGATTTTTGCATCTATGTTCATCAGTGATATTGGCCTGTAGTTTTCTTTCTTTGTGACATCCTTGTCTGGTTTTGGTATCAAGGTGATGGTGGCCTCGTAGAATGAGTTTGGGAGTGTTCCTCCCTCTGCTATATTTTGGAAGAGTTTGAGAAGGATAGGCGTTAGCTCTTCTCTAAATGCTTGATAGAATTCGCCTGTGAAGCCATCTGGTCCTGGGCTTTTGTTTGTTGGAAGATTTTTTATCACAGTTTCAATTTCAGTGCTTGTGATTGGTCTGTTCATATGTTCTATTTCTTCCTGATTCAGTCTTGGCAGGTTGTGCATTTCTAAGAATTTGTCCATTTCTTCCAGGTTGTCCATTTTATTGGCATAGAGTTGCTTATAGTAATCTCTCACGATCTTTTGTATTTCTGCAGTGTCAGTTGTTACTTCTCCTTTTTCATTTCTAATTCTATTGATTTGAGTCTTCTCCCTTTTTTTCTTGATGAGTCTGGCTAATGGTTTATCAATTTTGTTTATCTTCTCAAAGAACCAGCTTTTAGTTTTATTGATCTTTGCTATTGTTTCCTTCATTTCTTTTTCATTTATTTCTGATCTGATTTTTATGATTTCTTTCCTTCTGCTAACTTTGGGATGTTTTTGTTCTTCTTTCTCTAATTGCTTTAGGTGCAAGGTTAGGTTGTTTAGTCGAGATATTTCCTGTTTCTTCAGGTGGGATTGTATTGCTATAAACTTCCCTCTTAGAACTGCTTTTGCTGCATCCCATAGGTTTTGGGTCGTCGTGTCTCCATTGTCATTTGTTTCTAGGTATTTTTTTATTTCCTCTTTGATTTCTTCAGTGATCACTTCGTTATTAAGTAATGTATTGTTTAGCCTCCATGTGTTTGTATTTTTTATAGCTCTTTTCCTGTAATTGATATCTAGTCTCATAGCATTGTGGTTGGAAAAGATACTTGATACAATTTCAATTTTCTTAAATTTACCAAGGCTTGATTTGTGACCCAAGATATGATCTATCCTGGAGAATGTTCCATGAGCACTTGAGAAAAATGTGTATTCTGTTGTTTTTGGATGGAATGTCCTATAAATATCAATTAAGTCCATCTTGTTTAATGTATCATTTAAAGCTTGTGTTTCCTTATTTATTTTCATTTTGGATGATCTGTCCATTGGTGAAAGTGGGGTGTTAAAGTCCCCTACTATGATTGTGTTACTGTCGATTTCTCCTTTTATGGCTGTTAGTGTTTGCCTTATGTATTGAGGTGCTCCTATGTTGGGTGCATAAATATTTACAATTGTTATATCTTCTTCTTGGATCGATCCCTTGATCATTATGTAGTGTCCTTCTTTGTCTCTTGTTATAGTCTTTATTTTAAAGTCTATTTTGTCTGATATGAGAATTGCTACTCCAGCTTTCTTTTGGTTTCCATTTGCATGGAATATCTTTTTCCATCCCCTTACTTTCAGTCTGTATGTGTCTCTAGGTCTGAAGTGGGTCTCTTGTAGACAGCATATATATGGGTCTTGTTTTTGTATCCATTCAGCCAATCTGTGTCTTTTGGTGGGAGCGTTTAGTCCATTTACATTTAAGGTAATTATCGATATGTATGTTCCTATTCCCATTTTCTTAATTGTTTTGGGTTCGTTATTGTAGGTCTTTTCCTTCTGTTGTGTTTCTTGCCTAGAGAAGTTCCTTTAGCATTTGTTGTAAAGCTGGTTTGGTGGTGCTGAACTCTCTCAGCTTTTGCTTGTCTGTAAACGTTTTAATTTCTCCATCAAATCTGAATGAGATCCTTGCTGGGTAGAGTAATCTTGGTTGCAGGTTTCTCTCCTTCATCACTTTAATTATGTCCTGCCACTCCCTTCTGGCTTGTAGAGTTTCTGCTGAGAGATCAGCTGTTATCCTGATGGGGATTCCCTTGTGTGTTATTTGTTGTTTTTGCCTTGCTGCTTTTAATATGATTTCTTTGTGTTTAATTTTTGACAGTTTGATTAATATGTGTCTTGGCGTATTTCTCCTTGGATTTATTCTGTATGGGACTCTCTGTGCTTCTTGGACTTGATTAACTATTTCCTTTCCCATATTAGGGAAGTTTTCAACTATAATCTCTTCAAATATTTTCTCAGTCCCTTTCTTTTTCTCTTCTTCTTCTGGAACCCCTATAATTCGAATGTTGGTGCGTTTAATGTTGTCCCAGAGGTCTCTGATATTGTCCTCTGTTCTTTTCATTCTTTTCTCTTTATTTTGCTCTGCATTAGTTATTTCCACTATTTTATCTTCCACCTCACTTATCCGTTCTTCTGCCTCAGTTATTCTGCTATTGATCCCATCTAGAGTATTTTTCATTTCATTTATTGTGTTTTTAATCAATGCTTGATTCATCTTTAGTTCTACTAGGTCCTTGTTAACTGTTTCTTGCATTTTGTCTATTCTATTTCCAAGATTTTGGATCATCTTTACTATCATTATTCTGAATTCTTTTTCAGATAGACTGCCTATTACCTCTTCATTTGTTAGGTCTGGTGGGTTTTTATCTTGCTCCTTCTCCTGCTGTGTGTTTTTCTGTCTTCTCATTTTGCTTATGTTACTGTGTTTGGGGTCTCCTTTTTGCCGGCTGCAGGTTCGTAGTTCCTGTTGTTTTTGGTGTCTGTCCCCAGTGGCTAAGGTTGGTTTAGTGGGTTGTGTAGGTTTCCTGGTCGAGGGGACTAGTGCCTGTGTTCTGGTGGATGAGGCTGGATCTTGTCTTTCTGGTGGGCAGGTCCACGTCTGGTGGTGTGTTTTGGGGTGTCTGCAGACTTTTTATGATTTTAGGCCACCTCTCTGCTAATGGGTGGCGTTGTGTTCCTGTCTTGCTAGTTGTTTGGCATAGGGTGTCCAGCACTGTAGCTTGCTGGTCGTTGAGTGAAGCTGGGTGCTGGTGTTGAGATGGAGATCTCTGGAAGATTTTCGCCGCTTGATATTATGTGGAGCTGGGAGGTCTCTTGTGGACCAGTGTCCTGAAGTTGGCTCTCCCACCTCAGAGGCACAGTACTGACTCCTGGCTCCTCAATTTGGGATGATTTGTTGTCTATTCATGTATTCCACAGATGCAGGGTACATCAAGTTGATTGTGGAGCTTTAATCCGCTGCTTCTGAGGCTGCTGGGAGAGGTTTCCCTTTCTCTTCTTTGTTCTCACAGCTCCCGGGTCTCAGCTTTGGATTTGGCCCCGCCTCTGCGTGTAGGTCGCCGGAGGGCGTCTGTTCTTCGCTCAGACAGGAAAGGGTTAAAGGAGCAGCCTCTTCGGGAACTCTGGCTCACTCAGGCCGGGCGGGAGGGAGGGGCACGGAGTGCGGGGCGAGCCTGCAGCGGCAGAGGTCGGCGTGACGTTGCACCAGCCCGAGGCGCGCCGTGCGTTCTCCCAGGGAAGCCGCCCCTGGATCCCGGGACCCCGGCAGTGGCGGGCTGCTCAGGCTCCCGGAAGGGCGGTGTGGACAGTGACCTGCGCTCGCACACGGGCTTCTTGGCGGCGGCAGCAGCAGCCCCAGCGTCCCACGCCCGTCACTGGGCTCCGCGCTTTCAGTCGCGACTCGCGCCCGTCTGTGGAGCCCCTTTAAGCAGCGCTCTTAATCCCCTCTCCTCGCGCAGCAGGAAACCAAGAGGGAAGAACAAGTCTCTTGCCTCTTCGGCAGCTCCAGAGTTTTCCCGGACTCCCTCCCGGCTAGCTGTGGCACATTAGCCCCCTTCAGGCTGAGTTCTCGCCGCCAGCCCCAGTCCTCTCCCTGCGCTCTGACCGAAGCCCGAGCCTCAGCTTCCAGCGCCGCCCGCCCCGGCGGGCGAGCAGACAAGCCTCTCGGGCTGGTGAGTGCCGCTCGGCACCGATCCTCTGTGCGGGAATCTCTCCGCTTTGCCCTACCCAGGTATGTGGGGAGTTTCTTGCCTTTTGGGAGGTCTGGGGTCTTCTGCCAGCGTTCAGTAGGTGTTCTGTAGGAGTTGTTCCACGTGTAGCTGTATTTCTGGTGTATCCGTGAGGAGGAAGGTGATCTCCGCGTCTTACTCTTCCGCCATCTTCTGTCAGCATTTTTATAGCCATATTTCCTAATGAAATGATTATCCGTTTCCTACCACATATTTCCCACAATGACATATCTTCATATCATTTATAAACTAAATTCTTTTTCTTGTTTTTTTAAATGTTAATTCTTTTTTTTTAACTTACTTATTTTTGGCTGCGTTGGGTCTTCGTTGCCACGCGCGGGCTTTCTCTAGTTGCGGTGAGCGGGGGGCTACTCTTCCTTGTGGTGCGCGGGCATCTCGTTGCGGTGGCTTCTCTTGTTGCGGAGCACGGGCTCTAGGCGTGCGAGCTTCAGTAGTTGTGGTGCACGGGCTCACTAGTTGTGGCTCGCGGGCTCTAGAGTGCAGGCTCAGTAGTTGTGGCGCACAGACTCAATTGCTCCGCGGCATGTGGGATCTTCCCGGACCCCGGCTCAAACCCATGTCCCCTGCATTGGCAGGCAGATTCCCGCCAGGGAAGTCCCCATAAACTAAATTCTAAGGTAAAACATTATCTTTAAAAGCCTTTTCCTCCTGCCTTTTCCTCTCCTGCCTTTTCACCTTATCTTGGCCTTTCTCTGGGCTTCCTCTTATCCTCCAAAAACCTTTGAAGGCTCATTGCCAGACCATACACCTGGCATGGCGCACTATCCTGATTCCTGGTAAAGAAGAAAAATGCACATGTGGGGCATGTGTGTGTGTCACTTGGAGGCTGTACATCTCCTCTTACACCTCCTCCTAAAATCCTAGGGATATAAAACTCAAGCGATTAGAGACTCTGAGACCTGCTCCCCAACGCCAGTCATTTTCCTCCTTGATGAAGAACCAACACTCTCCCTTTCCTCTGTCTTGTCAACAAATACTGATACTGGCAGCTCCCTAGCAATAACTGCTCCAACAGAGAAGCCCCAACCCCCCAAAAAAACTAAAGATGCTGTTATCTCCATCGACATTTAAAGAAATGTGAACGTCAAGAGTTTGAGGGACTTATTAGGGTAAAGGTCAGACATGCCGTTTGGAGCACAGGTTTTTTTCCACTCCATTGGGACCTACAATCTGTTGATCTTACCACCTTGTCACCGTCCTCACCCTCTGGTGTCCTCACTTCCTCCTCCTTATCCTGTTTAAATTCCTTGATCCATCACCGTTACTATTCTTCTTACAAGCACCCTTATCCTCCTTGCTCCTGTACCACTGCATTGTCCTGGTAAATTCGCTCCCCTGATTAAATCCGACTTTCTGCCTACTCTGGGCCAGCATACCTGCAACAAAATGTGCTAGAGAAAAAAAAACCACCACCATGCTGGCCAATCTCATTCTAAATTCCTGGTCATTATAACCTCCTATGGACCAATAATGCTGCCCAGGCACCATTCCTGTCCTAGTCTGTTCCCTCTCCCATTCCCCTCAACAACTCCTTCATCCCTCTCTCTCCTCAGTCCTCCACAGCCTGCTCACTTATCCTGATTCACTTGCTTCCTTCTTCACCAAGAAATAAAAACATCCAGAAAAATCTACATGTTCCACCACCACATCTCTCTACCTACAAGTACCAGTGTCCGTATATCCTGCCTTTCTTTCTGTGACTCTGAATAGATTACTGGGGCTCCCAGCCAAGGCCAGTCGCCACACTTGTGCACTAGATTCCATCCCATCCTAATGCCACAAGAATACTTCTCTAGCAATTCTTCCCCTCTCTTCTGCATCAAAAATATCCCTCCCTTTTCCCAGACCATTGCCATATATAGAAACATGCTCTTGTTTCTTTCATTAAAAATAAATACAAAAATCTTTTGACACCACATCTCTACCCAACTACTGCTCCATTTTCTCTGTACCTCTTGACAACAAAACTCCTCAAAGTTGTTTATACTCACTGGTAATTTCTCTCTTCCCATTTTCTCCTGAATCCAATTCAATCATCCATCCACCCCACTCTCAACCCTGCAAACATCCAAATTGCTCCTGTTAAGGTCACTAAGGAACTCCACATTGGCAAATCCATCAGTCAGTTCTCAAGCCTCATCTTACTGGTACTTTAAATGATGCAGCTGATCACATTCTCCCCATTGAAACACTTTTAACTTGCCTTTCACAACGCAGTGCTCTACTGAGTTTCTTCCCACTTCTTCACCTACTTCTTTGTCAGTCTCCTCTGCTGGTTTCTCTCCATCCCCTGTCTCTAAGAGTTGGAGTGCCTCAGGGCTTAGGGTTCTAACCTCTTCTTTTCTCTAACTACATTCAATTCCTAAAGGATCTCATCAGTTACCCGGCTTTAAATACCATCTCTACACTCTTGTCCGGATTTATATCTCCTGCCTGAGGGGCACTTACCCTGGGTCCTTATTGTGAAACCAAGATCCAGGTTCTATCTTGCTCCCCAGTTATGCTAAGTGGGTTTAAGGCCTGAGACCCTACACTGTTCTGGTTGGCTCCCATCAAAGGGCTCTGAACCTGACACCTGCTGACAGACCTTCCTGCCTACCTGCCTTGGTTTCTGAATGTCCTGGAAGGAGGAGGAGGAAAGTTGTGGCTGTATTACACAGCCCAGTGATGTTGAATGTTGTGGGATGTCAGCTGCCACCCTTGAGGAGAAGGCAGCAGGCTCCCTCCTGAGCAGCCAAGGGCAAAGCCATAACTTTGGCAAATTTACTGTGGTCTAGACAAAGCCTGATCCTTAGCATTGCAAATCAGAAACTTCATAGTTTTAGAAAGTAAATTAATCTTTCTAGGGCAGGCTGCCTAACCTCTTATTAGTCTGACGTATTAAACCAGGGCACCATTTTATTAATTTACATTGAGAAATAATAGTTGTAGGAACTAGAATACTTAAAACCACATGAGCACCATATTCTCTCCCTACCGTCAAGAATTTTGAAAAGCCATATCATGTTGAAAAGCTAGCATGTTATTTTACAGTAAGAAATGGCTATCTTGGTGAACAAAATTCCTGAAGTTCACATGATCTGTGCATTCCCTCTTTCTCTGACGACTTAGGAAGAAAAGCATAATGAGATTTTAGAAAAATGGTAGCTAATCACATTACAACCCTACTGATTTTTTTCGAAGCACACATTTGACCAGGCCACTCCTCTAAAACTGGATATTGTTCTTAGGAGATGACAAAATCCCCAAGCTACTAGCCCTACATGGTCTGACTACTTCAGACCCAGTCTTCAGTGTAAGAACTGGTTAGGAATGTGGGTTCTGCAACCATACTTCCATGGTTCAAATTCCTGCAACCACACCTCCATGGTTCAAATCTACTGCCAAGCTCAGGTGATTTACTTATATTACACCATAGTTTCCCCTTAAGTAAAATAGGAATAAAGATAGTGTTTATTTCATAGCATTGTGACGAAAATTAGAAGAATAAACTGCTTTCAACAGTGTCTGGCACTTCTAAGCCCTCAATAAATATTATCTATTATCTAGAACCACTCTGGGTTCCAGCCACACCGGCCTTCCCTCCATCCCTTAAACAGGCTGCAAGCCAAGATCTTTCCAGCCTGGAGCCCAGAGCAAATGCTGCTCCTGTTGGAAGTACTGTCCTTATACCTCCTTCCACTGTTTATTTACTATGTCCTTTGCCTCTCCCGAGCCACAGTTACGTCCTCAGGGACAGAGAGTTGTCAGTCTTCAGTTTCCTTCCTTATGTTAATGTGCTCTCCTTCCAGACTGTACCTGCCTGAGCAGTCTCCTTACTCAGCACTTTCTCCCAAAACTTGACATATACCTGACACGTTACAGGCACTCCATACCAATTTGTCTGAGTTTGTGTTTAGCTGATGCTTACCTCAGTCTGAAAAGGCTTTGGTTGGCCGGCCGGGTCTTCCAGGGGCAAAGCTTGGATGGGTGCTACTAATTTTTGCCTCAGGGGCTCTCTTTTTTACCCAGGGCTGACCAACCCCCTTCTGATTAACACGTTCTTTCTTTGCATGTGTTAATGCGTTTGCTCAGGTTTCTTAGGACCTTTCTAGGGCATAAGAAAACTTTACATATCTATGCTCTATTTTAGTTGTTTTTGAAGTTTTGCTCTCCGGGGGCATCTTATTTCCCTCCTTTCCAAGTTCTGGCAGGGGTGGGGTTCCAGAGGGTTATCTCTTTGTATCTCTCTATTGCAGACAACACACCTGGACAGGATTCTATCTGTCCCCACCAGGGACACCCTGGTGTTTTGTATTAGATACGAGTGTATGCTCAGTTTCCCGCAGGAGCATTGAACTTCTCTTAAAGCCTGAGCTGGGTCTGCCCTGCCCCCATGAGCGCCTTTCAGTCTACTCACCTTCCCGGCAGGGTTCTTAGGTAGAGCCCAGAAGATATGCTCTATGGGAGATACACCAGATAGCTATACAACTCCACTTAATTAATGGAGGTAGGTGTCAAGTGTGTTTTTTGAGAAATGAAGAATACAGCACTGCTCTGGGGATTAATTATTCTGCCTTAAATGGAAATACTAAAATTGACCCAAGGAAGAGAGTAATAAACACAGAAGTTATTTTTACCACCACATATTTGCACTGTACAATGAGACAAATGCAAATCCTCAACTGAGGACTAGGCAAAAGTGACTACAGTTGTAAAGATTCCATCCAGTTAAAGCCTCTGTTAAAAAGACTTAATTCTATGTTAGCAAAAATAATTGGTTTACAATACATCCTGAAAACCTAGAATCTGAAAAGCATTGCTCATGCTATTTCCACGATGTTGAGATCTGGTTTAGGCCAGAGATGTATATGAAAATGGTATAAAAAAAGGACTGGTCCAATCCAATGCAGAATTTAGCAGAAGGTAAGAAAGAACACAAAACTCAGGTTGAAGAAAGCCTCTCCCTGGGGTATTTCTCGTCCTTTATTTTTACCCCCGATCCAAGACTTGTGGTTAATTCAGATAAGCACTTGACCTTTGTGGGTGCTTATCCAAAGTCAACCTTCCCGTGTCTGAGGGTCACCTGTAACTCATTAATCTCAGTCCATTATTGTTTTGCAGGAATGTCTGTTCCATTTAAGATATAAAACTCCTATACAGATAACATGGTAGGTTAATGCACTCACTTTTCATTCCCTGATTGCTGGGTTCACACCAAACTCAATTCTGTTATGAGTAAGGATTACTTTTAGATATGTTCCCTGTCCCCAGGAGCCATTTGTCTATAGGTCTTCACATCCTAAAAGGATGTTGCAGGCATCAGCACACTCTTTGGGGCCCTATACGGGAGATTCCAGGGAATAGAATGGCCCAGAGGTTACTGGGTCAGGACTGGAGAGGAAAGAGCTATTTAGGGAATCTTGCTGAGTGCATGCTTCTGAGAGTGCTATCGGTCTTTTCCACTTTTAACTCTTAAGATGAAAACAAGGCCATTATCACTTTTCAAAAAATAATAAATTGCTTAATATAGAACCTAGTACTGTTATGCTGTATTTCTTTCCCTACAGCAAGAAATGTGCTAGCAGGCAGTCAGGAAAAAGGCCCAAACTCTTTTCAGTTTTTTGAACATCTTGCTTTTCAAGCATCCTCTTGTTTATGATTTAACTTAATTCCCTCTTCCACTAGGAAATGCAAATCCATGCCCACCACCCATACCAAAAACTGAGAGATAAATCTAGAGGAAAATAACAACCAGACGTTCAACTATCTATAAGGCAGTATAGCTATAGCACGGTGTATGGTGTGCCAGCTTTGGAGTCAGACTGCCAAGCATAGAACCCTGGACCTGCCACTTAAAAGCCTTAACCCCTCCCAGCCTCAGTTTCATAGCTGTAAAATGGAAATAATTAGAGCATCTACCACAGAGTTTTTGAAGGAATCAAATAAAATAATGATACATAAAGCACTTAAAACACTGTCTGACATATATCAGGGGCTCAGTAAGTGATAGCTGTTATCGGAACTTAATTCCTCTGTTTTATGCTATAGAAACTAAAGGGATTTCTTTCTTTTTTTCTTTTTTAATCTGTGGCTTCCTCTCAAACCACCTGACAGGTAACTAAACCCCAAATGAATGCTTCTCATTTTTTCTACTTTGCAAAACCACACCAGTCTTCCCGTCCCCTCCTCCATGCCCCTTGAATTCCAACCAGTTAAAGTACAAAGGAGTGGCCGAGGAGTGAAGATGCTACAGCCTAAACTGCCTGGTTTAATTAATTTCCGCCAATTCCTGCTGCTGGCCACGCTGCCACCACACCACCTCAATTCCCCTCGGTGCTAACAACGGAAAGGGGCACACAGTGGCTGTCACTCTAGTGAGAAAAGGAAAAATGTACTGTCGATACATATAATTTGTCAATGTAAATGCTTTCAGGAGCCCTTTGCTGTTTCTTTTCATGTTCTTTGAGCCTAAGAACCATTTAGAGAAGCCCTGCTGTTCTAGCACCCTAAGGACACGAAGAGGATGCGCATGGGCAGCTGAGACACAGAGCTTCTATTTATGTGGAGCAGGGCAGGCCTAGATCTTCGATTCACAGTAAGCAGAATATCTTAATCACAAGCATTCTGAAGTCGTGCCAGGTGGAGTGCCTAGTGTTCGTCTGCTTGCTTTTCTTTCTTTTTAAAAAATACAACTTGGGAAAGACTCTGATACAGGCAGGTAGGCTCTTATTTCAGGATCCGTTATTATCTTCCCATTGGGAGGTTGGGAAAGACTTGGCACCTAAATATCCATCCAAATGCGTCTATACCAGGAGTGGTCTAGAATTTCCAGAAAGGACAGGGGCAAGGATGGCACTTTTTTGGTAAAAGGAGCTAGTGGGCTTCCCCAGATAAACTACATTTGCATAGTAAACAGGCTGTTGTTTGGAGTCCATATTGACTGGGGCTGGATTTGTAAGGCTGACGGAGGTTTGGAAGGGCTCCTCACTTTGTATTCCCCATGCTTTTAGGAGCCCTTGCTACATGTTCTAAGGAAATGTCTTCAACAGAGGTAACATGCTAGAATAAAGTTGTTGGTAGTGTAGGAAGTGAGGGTTTTATCTGCCTAGAAAGAGGCCTGGTACAAGAGGTGCTCAGAAATATTTGTTGAATGAACTTATGATTTTATGGAAGCTATTAAAGTAAAAGCCCTGGAAAAGAAGTCACCATCAGAATAACTGGTTTCTATTTTTTGGTTTAAGTTAATTATTAAAAATATTTAGAATGACTCCCTTCCCCTGACTGAAGCAATAAAGTGATATGTGTAAAGAATACAGGGAATCATTTTTGGTACTAAGCAAATATGCAAATAAATATGCAAGAACACTTGGCAGAGGCTTCCTGCTATCTTTCAATGTTTCTACAATTCTCCCATCTTCCTGTAAGAATGGGACGCCCAATTTTAGCTGGATACATGGCTTCCCAGATAAATATTATATTTCTCAACTTCCCCCCTGCAGCTAGCTTTAGGTATGTCACTAAGGTCTGATGGATGGGATGTGAATACACCTGACTTCCAGGCCATGCACTTAAAGGTAAGGAGTGCGGGCTTCTTCTCTTCTTTTTCCCCTTATCTCTGTGTGGGATGCAGATATGATGATAGGAGCTGGAGCAGCCATCTTAGACTGTGAGTTGAAAGCTGTGTGTTGAGGATGATAGAGCAAAAGATAGAAGCAGCCTATACCTCTGATGCCATCAAGCCTCCCTTAGACTGCCTGTACTCAAACACTTGAGAGGGAGACTTCCCAACCATTTTTAAAAATATTTATTTACTATTTATTTGACTGCACTGGGTCTTAGTTGCAGCACACAGAATCTTCATTTCGGCGTGCGGGATCTTTTTAGTTGCAGCATGTGGGATCTAGTTCCTTGACCAGGGATCGAACCTGGGCCCCCTGCATTGGGAGCGTGGAGTCTTAACCACTGGACCACCAGGGAAGTCTCCCAACCATTGTTTTTTGGAATGCCTCTGTTGATTTAGCCGAATCTGTATTCAAACAAATGTTAACACCATGCTACATTAGGGAAGAAAGCTGAAAGGAAAACTCCATTCACTTGAAACAAAATCAAGTAGAGCAGAATCAATTATTGAGATGTTCATTGGTTCTCATAATTTCCCTCTTCCGGTTCAACTACTATTTTTCAGAATGAGTTCATATTGTTGTTGACTCACGAAGGAAATGTTGGTTCTGCTTTCTAAAGCTGTGGTTGTAGCCATTGACACTATTAGCAAGTATGAAATCCAATCTACTGCCTGTTTTTTAATGGCCTGAGAACAAAGAATGGTTTTTACATTTTTAAATGATAGAGAAAAATCAAAAGAAAGTTTTATGATATGTGGAAATGATATGAAATTCAAATGTCAGTATCTGTAAGTAACGTTGTATTGGAGTACAGACACATTCATTCATTTAAATATTGTTTGTAGCTGCTTTCTTACAGAGTTGAGTAGTTACGATAGAAACCGTACGCTTCACAAAGCTGAAAATGTTTACTGTATGACCTTCTCCAAAAGACAGTTTGCTGACCCTTCATTATAGTATCTTTCCTGTTGTTTTTAGTAGAAGGTGGACACATATTATTTGAATTAATTTCCTTCACTTTGAAGTTTCAAGCTACAGTATCATATTTATACATTTAGAGATTTCCTCAAATAGCTTGATTTGAATCATGAAGAATATTTGATTAACTGATAAAGAACTTGAAAAGTAACAGTGGCTAAATTGCACTGTTAGTATTGGGTTGGCCGAAAAGTTCATTAGGGTTTTTCTGTAACACCTTACGGAAAAAAACCCGAATGAACTTTTTGGCCAACCCAATATCTCTGTGAACAATATTTCACAGATTTTGACGGCTGAATCTTCAGTCCCACATTTAGCTTCATTTCCTTTGGTATTGGTGAGAACAAGTCCTGTCGTTAAATACCACCCTTACTATATTTCTTGTGCCATCTCCTCAATGCCATTCCCACAGCTATTATACTACTTCCGTTCCTTAATAAGTCTAGACCATACTTTTGCAATAATGCTCTTACTGCTTTTCTTGCATCCAATGTCTTCTCCCATACATTTCCTTTCACCAGAGAGACTTTCCTTTAAAATAAAAAAAGTACACTTGACCCTTGAACAACATTTAACTGTGCAAGTCCACTTATATGAGGATTTTGTTCAGTAGTAAATACTACACGATCCATGGTTGGTTGAACCTGCAGATACAGAACTGTGGATACGGAGGAACCTGGAATAAGGTGGGTGGGCGAACTATAAGTTATACTCAGATTTTCAGCTCCAGGGAGGGTCAGTGCCCCGTTTTGTTCAAGGGTCAACTGCACATAGCTAATTCCAATATCTAATCACATAGCTGCATGTCCCATCTGAAATATTTCAGTCCATCCATAACAAGTCCCTTAGTCTGGCATTCATGATTCTTCGTGATATGTTCTTACACTACACTTTATCCAAATGGAACCATTCTCTTGTCCCAATATACCTCTGTAGGAGAGGCCCTGTTCTCTGGTCCATCCTCTGTGTCTCTGTTCATAGAATGATCTCTTACCTCCAAATCTAACCCTTCTCTCCATCCTTACATATTCAAATTTTGTTTGATTTTTAGGGCCTAATTCCAATGCCAACTCTTTCAAGAAAACTTCTTCAACTCTCCTAGTCCACGCTCAGTAAGTATTGTAGACACCTAAGGTTTTTTCTGGCATGGCATCATTCATTCACCATTCTTCCGGAAGGACTACATGAATTTTACTTTGGGGAGGTGAGTAAACTTGATGGGATTATAACTCAAAATGCCACACCCTTCCTGGAGGGGAAATGGAGATGCGACACTCACTAGGCCAAGAAGAAACACTCCCTCTCCATCTTGCTCTTGTTCTCCTTCTAGCTCTAGCTCTTCGCAATTTGATTCTTGAGTGATGCAAGCATGGAAAACGCCTGGAGCTCATTCATGTCCTGAAGAACTCACCCATTACTTCTGCTCCCAGATTCCTATTGCTGCTCCGCTCCACTCCTTGCGAGTGCGGGTTTCTTTGCCTTATCTTGTGATTTTATGAAGAACTCCATTCCCTTCCAGTGAACTCTTTTGTAAATTAGGCACTGCTGGTTTCTATTCTTTGCAACCAAAGACACCAATAGAAGTTGTGATCATTCCTTCTTCTGAACCCTCAAAATACTTTACCTATACAATTCTTAGGGTCCCTAACACTTCCTACCTTGTATAATAATCATCCATGTTATTGTTTTCTTTGTCTTACACAATGTCAGTTCCAGAATTCTATATAGGAGGAGCAATTGGGGGTTGAAGAAGGAAAGTAGAAGGGACTTATCATGAATCCTTATTGGAGTCAATAACTGTTTTCTTTTTATTTAGACTGTATTTTTTAAATCTGTAAAAAAGCAACATTTTCTAAAGATGCTTTTATTTATACTTTATGTAAAATTAATAAAAGAACATCCATTTTCCTTTTCAGAGAATGCTTATTTGAAGGAAACATGGCATTGGAGCTTACGGTGGGGTGAAATTCCTCCTCCCCTACCAAGGCTCCTTTGCGTGCAGATGCTGACTTTTAAAGACTGTGAGCCATATGTCACCTCTGTGATCCCTAGTATAGGTCTTTACACAAAATCAGTGCCCAGTACAGTTGTTGCATCAGTCAGTCAATCAATGGTCACTGTACCATCTTGCCTCATTTTTCCTTTGCCTCTTTTCCAATGAAAATTAAAGCGTATGCTTTCCCACTTGGAATTTATTTGGCTTACTAATTTTTTTTTTCAATAAAGAATCATTAGATGCCCACCACTATACTGGACACTGTTCTAAGTGCTAGGAATACATCAGTGATCAGGCAAGATTTCTGCCACCACGGAGCTTGCATTCTAGTGGAAATATATGTCTACTCAGAGATAATTACTATGTCATTTAATTCCTAACATATTATAACTGTAGCACCAAATATGTTTATCATTCTCTTGTGTCACTTTGTGTTTCTGCCTCCCTTCTTTACTGTTGCCCCCAGCTATAACACAGTTTACTTTAAAAACTTAACATGAGCCCAGGACTTCCTCTTATTGATACTATTGTTTTTATTTTTCTCATTACTTTTTTTTTCTGTGCCTTCTGATGTTTGAACTAATCTTCAAAAATAACAACACATTATTATTGAATCTTCTGTCCAAAGTTCCTAAAGCTTAGACATACTAGTCACATACAGCCAATGTCTGTGGGTCATAGAGCCATAGAATCTTGATAACATAAAAGAGAAAGCTCCCACCAAACTAGTATTTAATTAATTTTGCTTTTTAAACCCAGAAATCAGGCACCCCTGATGTATCACTAGCATCCAACAGAAACTGAAGTCCTAGAGTGAAATTAAGCCAGAAGTTAATGTTTTTCTGTTTCTGACAGACCCAAATTCTTATGTTGCTCATGGAAAGGAAGTAGAATGGAAGTAAAAGAAGAATCTGACAAAAAGAATAATAATAAGTAGTCTACATCCTGAAAAAAATGTATATAAGTGCCTATTCACAGCATCTTACCCACAATTTCGGGAGTGTCACCATTACTTGAAGTAGTAGCAAAATAGGAAGTATCATGATTATCCTATTGCACACCTGGAAGGTATTATACACATACTCAATTCAGCAAATATTAATTGAGGGCCTACTATGCATCACACCCTCTGCTAGGCTGGGAGGGTGCTAGACTGTGGCAGAGGCTATTGGCTATTCAAAAGAATCTACATTCCCTTTTTTGTAGGCACAGAGCTGGTCTCCATTTGCAGTTAGGCAGCCATGTGCCTGAGTGCCAGCCCGTGGAATGGAAACAGAGACCTGTGTGCTACTTCCAGGCCTAGCCCACGCTGCCCTCCTACTCTCACTCCTCTGCGCTCCCTTCCAGTGGCTGCCATAGAGAGAACCATGGTGAGGATAGAAGCCACAGTTTGAACAGGGCAGAGCCTCTGTCAGCATGGTACCCTGACTGAGTGCCTAGAGGAGAGCCTCTGACCAATCTGTTCATCCTCCCAGGGCTCTGACATGAGCAAGAAATAAACTGCCATTGTGTTGAGCCATTACTTGTTCCAGTCTATTTATCACTGCAGCCTTGCCTATCCTAACCATACATAGAATTAGACATGAGTTTTGAAGTGATGAATCATTAAAAATTTTTTATTTCAGCTTGTTATATACTAGCAATTAAAAAGGTTGAAATCATATGATCAAGTCAACATTTTTCCTCTTCATTCCTTCCTTCCTTCTTTCTCTTTTTCTTTTATTTATTTATTTTTTTTTTTGAAAATTATTTTTTATACCGCAGGTTCTTATTAGTTATCCATTTTATACACATCAGTGTATACATGTCAATCCCAATCTCCCAATTCATCACACCACCACCACCACCCCCCGCCGCTTTCCCCCCTTGGTGTCCATACGTTTGTCCTCTACATCTGTGTCTCTATTTCTGCCTTGCAAACCGGATCATCTATACCATTTTTCTAGTTTCCACATATATGTGTTAATATACGATATTTGTTTTTCTCTTTCTGACTTACTTCACTCTGTATGACAATCTCTAGGCCCATCCACGGCTCTACAAATGACCCCATTTCGTTCCTTTTTATGGTTGAGTAATATTCTATTGTATATATGTACCACATTTTCTTTATTCATTTGTCTGTCGATGAGCATTTAGGTCGCTTCCATGACCTGGCTATTGTAAATAGTGCTGCAATGCACATAGGGGTGCATGTGTCTTTTTGAATTATGCTTTTCTCTGTGTATATGCCCAGTAGTGGGATTGCTGGGTCATATGGTAATTCTATTTTTAGTTTTTTAAGGAACCTCCATACTATTCTCCATAGTGGCTGTATCAATTTACATTCCCACAAATACTGCGAGAGCATTCCCTTTTCTCCACACCCTCTCCAGCATTTGTTGTTTGCAGATTTTCTGATGATGCCCATTCTAACCAGTGTGAGGTGATACCTCATTGTAGTATTGATTTGCATTTCTCTAATAATTAGTGATGCTGAGCAGCTTTTTTTTTTTTTTTTTTTTTTTGCGGTATGCGGGCCTCTCACTGCTGTGGCCTCTCCCTTTGCGGAGCACAGGCTCCGGACGTGCAGGCTCAGGGGCCATGACTCAGGCTCAGCGGCCCAGCCGCTCCGCGGCATGTGGGATCCTCCCGGACCGGGGCGCGAACCCGTGTCCTCTGCATCGGCAAGCAGACGCTCAACCACTGTGCCACCAGGGAAGCCCCTGAGCAGCTTTTTATGTGCTTCCTGGCCATCTGTATGCCTTCTTTGGAGAAATGTCTATTTAATTCTTCTGCCTGTTTTTTGATTGGGTTGTTTGTTTTTTTAATATTGAGCTGCATGAGCTGTTTCTATATTTTGGAGATTAATCCTTTGTCTGTTGATTCGTTTGCAAATATTTTCTCCCATTCTGAGGGTTGTCTTTTCGCCTTGCTTGTAGTTTCCTTTGCTTTGCAAAAGCTTTTAAGTTTCATTAGGTCTCATTTGTTTATTTTTGTTTTTATTTCCACTACTCTGGGAGGTGGGTCAAAAAAGATCTTGCTGTGATTTATATCAAAGAGTGTTCTTCCTATGTTTTCCTCTAAGAGTTTTATAGTGTCTGGTCTAACATTTAGGTCTTTACCCATTTTGAGTTTATTTTTGTGTATGGTGTTAGGGAGTGTTCTAATTTCATTCTTTTACATGTAGCTGTCCAGTTTTCCCAGCACCACTTATTGAAGAGACTGTCTTTTCTCCATTGTATATCCTTGCCTCCTTTGTCACAGATTAGTTGACCATAGGTGCGTGGGTTTATCTCTGGGCTTTCTATTCTGTTGCATTGATCTATATTTCTGTTTTTGTGCCAGTACCATATTGTCTTGATCACTGTAGCTCTGTAGTATAGTCTGAAGTCAGGGAGTCTGATTCCACCAGTTCTGTTTTTTTTCTCAAGATTGCTTTGGCCATTTGGGGTCATTTGTGTCTCCATACAAATTTTAAGATTTTTGTTCTAATTCTGTAAAAAATGCCATTGGTAATTTGATAGGGATTGCATTGAATCTGTAGATTGCTTTGGGTAGTATAGTCATTTTCACAATATTGATTCTTCCAATCCAAGAACATGGCATAACTCTCCATCTGTTTGTGTCATCTTTGATTTCTTTCATCAGTGTCTTATATTTTTCTGAGTACAGGTCTTTCATCAGTGTCTTACACTTTTCTGAGTACAGGTCTTTTATCTCCTTAGGTAGGACTATTCCTAGGTATTTTATTCTTTTCGTTGCAATGGTAAATGGGAGTGTTTCCTTAATTTCTCTTTCTGATCTTTCATTGTTAGTGTATAGGAATGCAAGAGATTTCTGTGCATTAATTTTGTATCCTGCAACTTTACCAAATTCATTGATTAGCTCTAGTAGTTTTCAGTTGGCATCTTTAGGATTCTCTATGTATAGTATCATGTCATCTGCAAACAGTGACAGTTTTACTTCTTCTTTTCCAGTTTGGATTCTTTTTATTTCTTTTTCTTCCTGATTGCTGTGGCTAGGACTTCCAAAACTATGTTGAATAATAGTGGCAAGAGTGGACATCCTTGTCTTGTTCCTGATCTTAGAGGAAACGCTTTCAGCTTTTCACCTTTCAGAATGATGTTTGCTGTGGGTTTGTCGTATATGGCCTTTATGATGTTGAGATAGGTTCCCTCTATCTGGAGAGTTTTTATCATAAATCAGTGTTGAATTTTGTCAGAAGCTTTTTCTGCATCTACTGAGATGATCATATGCTTTTTATTCTTCAATTTGTTAATATGGTGTGTCACATAGATTGATTTGCATATATTGAAGAATCCTTGCATCCCTGGGATAAATCCCACTTGATCATGGTGTATGATCCTTTTAATGTGTTGTTGGATTCTGTTTGCTAGTATTTTGTTGAGAATTTTTGCATCTATATTCATCAGTGATATTGGTCTGTAATTTTCTTTTTTTGTAGTATCTTTGTCTGGTTTTGGTATCAGGGTGATGGTGGTCTCGTGGAATGAGTTTGAGAGTGTTCCTTTCTCTGCAGTTTTTTGGAAGAGTTTGAGAAGGATTGGTGTTAGCTCTTCTCTAAATATTTGATGGAATTCACCTGTGAAGCCATATGGTCCTGGACTTTTGTTTGTTGGAAGCTTTTTAATCACAGTTTCAATTTCATTACTTGTGATTGGTCTGTTCATATTTTCTATTTCTTCCTGGTTCAGTCTTGGAAGGTTACACCTTTCTAAGAATTTGTCCATTTCTTCTATGTTGTCCATTGTATTGGCATAGAGTTGCTTGTAGTGATCTCTCATGATGTTTTGTATTTCTGCAGTGTCCGTTGTAACTTCTCTTTTTTCATTTCTACTTTTATTGATTTGAGTCCTCTCCCTCTTTTTCTTGATGAGTCTAGCTAAAGGTTTATCAAGTTTGTTTATCTTCTCAAAGAACCAGCTTCTAGTTTTATTAATCTTTGCTATTATTTTCTTTGTTTCTATTTCATTTATTTCTGTTCTGATCTTTATGATTTCTTTCCTTCTACTAACTTTGGGTTTTGTTTGTTCTTCTTTCTCTACTTCCTTTAGATGTAAGGTTAGATTGTTTATTTGAGATTTTTTTTGTTTCTTGAGGTAGGATTGTACTGCTATAAACTACCCTCTTAGAACTGCTTTTGCTTCATCACATAGGTTTTGGATCGTCATGTTTTGTTGTCATTTGTCTCTAGGTATTTTTTGATTTCCTCTTTGATTTCTTCAGTGATCTCTTGGTTATTTAGTAATGTATAGTTTAGCCTCCATGTGTTTGTGTTGTTTATGTTTTTTTCCCTGTAATTGATTTGTAATCTCATAGTGTTGTGGTCAGAAAAGATGCTTGATATGACTTCAATTTTCTTAAATTTACTGAGGCTTGATTTGTGACCCAAGATGTAATCTATCCTGGTGAATGTTCCATGTGCACTTGAGAAGAAAGTATAATCTGCTGTTTTCACATGGAATGTCCTATGAATTAAATCTATCTGGCCTATAGTGTCATTTAAAGCTTGTGTTTCCTTATTAATATTCTGTCTGGATCATCTGTCCATTGGTGTAAGCGAGGTGTTAAAATTTCCCACTATTATTGTATTACTGTTCATTTCCTCTTTTATAGCTCTTAGCATTTGCCTTATGTATTGTGGTGCTCCTATGTTGCGTGCATATATATTTATAATTGTTATATCTTCTTCTTGGATTGATCCCTTGATCATTATGTAGTGTCCTTCCTTGCTACTTCAGCTTTCTTTTGATTTCCATTTGCATGGAATATCTTTTTCCATCCCCTCACTTTCAGTCTGTATGTGTCCCTAGGTCTGAAGTGGGTCTCTTGTAGACAGCATATATATGGGTCTTGTTTTTGTATCCATTCAGCGAGCCTGTGTCTTTTGGTTGGAGCATTTAATCTATCCGTGTTTAAGGTAATTATCGATGTGTATGTTCCTATTACCATTTTCTTAACTGTTTTGTGTTTGTTTTTGTAGGTCCTTTTCTTCTCTTGTGTTTCCCACTTAGAGAAGTTCCTTTAGTATTTGTTGTAGAGCTGGTTTGGTGGTGTTGAATTCTCTTAGCTTTGGCTTGTCTGTAAAGCTTTTGATTTCTCCATCGAATCTAAATGACATCCTTGCCAGGTAGAGTAATCTTGATTGTAGGTTCTTCTCTTTCATCACTTCAAATATATCATGCCACTCCCTTCGGGATTGTAGAGTTCCTGCTGAGAAATCAGCTGTCAACCTTATGGGAGTTCCCTTGTATGTTATTTGTCATTTTTCCCTTGTTGCTTTTAATAATTTTTCTTTGTCTTTAATTTTTGTCAATTTGATTACTATGTGTCTTGGCGTGTTTCTCCTTGGGTTTATCCTGCCTGGGACTCTCTGTGCTTCCTGGACTCAGGTGGCTCTTTCCTTTCCCATGTTAGGGAACTTATCGACTATAATCTCTTCAAATATTTTCTCAGGTCCTTTCTCTCTCTCTTCTCCTTCTGGGACCCCTATAATGCGAATGTTGGTGCATTTAATGTTGTCCCAGAGTTTTCTTAGGCTGCCTTCATTTCTTTTCATTCTTTTTTCTTTATTCCGATCTGTGGCAGTGAATTCCACCATTCCATCTTCCAGGTCACTTATCTATCCTTCTGCTTCAGTTACTCTGCTATTGATTCCTTCTAGTGTATTTTTCATTTCAGTTATTGTATTGTTCATCTCCGTTTGTTTGTTCTTTAATTCTTCTAGGTGTTTGTTCTTTAATTCTTCTAGGTGTTTGTTCTTTAATTCTTCTAGGTCTGTTAAACATTTCTTGCATCTTCTTGATCTTTGCCTCCATTCTTTTTCTGAGGTCCTGGATCATCTTCACTATCATTATTCTGAATTCTTTTTCTGGAAAATTGCCTTTCTCTACTTCATTTAGTTGTTTTTCTGGGGTTTTATCTTGTTCCTTCATCTGGTACATAGTCCTCTGCCTTTTCTTCTTGTCTATCTTTCTGTGAATGTGGTTTTCGTTCCACAGGTTGCAAGATTGTACATTTTCTCACTTCTGCTGTCTGCCCTCTGGTGGATGAGGCTATCTAAGAGGCTTGTGCAAGTTTCCTGATGGGAGGGAATCATGGTGGGTAGAGCTGAGTGTTGCTCTGGTGGGCAGAGCTCAGTAAAACTTTAATCCTCTTGTCTGCTGATGGGTGAGGCTGAATTCCCTCCCTGTTGGTTGTTTGGCCTGAGGCGACCCAGCACTGGAGGCTACAGGCTCTTTGGTGGAGCTAATGGCAGACTCTGGGAGGGCTCACACCAAGGAGTACTTCCCAGAGCTTCTGCTGCCAGTGTCTTTGTCCCCACAGTGAGCCACAGGCCCCCCAACCCCACCTCTGCAGGAGACCCTCCAACACTAGCAGGTAGGTCTGGTTCAGTCTCCTATGGGGTCACTTCTTCCCCTGGGTCCTGATGCACGCACTACTTTGTGTGTGCCCTCCAAGAGTGGAGTCTCTGTTTCCCCCAGTCCTGTCAAAGTCCTGCAATCAAATTCTGCTATCCTTCAAAGTCTGATTCTCTTGGAATTCCTCCTCCCATTGCTGGACCCCAGGTTCGGAAGCCTGACATGGGACTCAGAACCTTCACTCCAGTGGGTGGACTTCTGTGGTATAACTGTTCTCCAGTTTGTGAGTCACCCACCCACTGGTTATGGGATTTGATTTTATTATGATTGAGCCCCTCCTACCGTCTCATTGGGCTTTTCCTTTGTCTTTGGATGTGGGGTATCTTTTTGGTGAGTTCCAGTGTCGTCCAGTCAATGATTGCTCAGCAGTTAGTTGTGATTCTAGTGCTTTCACAAGAGGGAGTGTGTGCATGCCTTTCTTTCATTTCTTATTTGCTAAAATTCTTAGGGCTTACCCAACCGTCTAAAAAGTCAACCATGTTTGTTTCTTACTTATTGGTAAAGATGGTTATAAGTGACAAAATATCTAATTAATTAGATTAATTAATTTTACTATTTATTAATTGTAATCTCTTGAGGTTCAAAAGACATTTTTTAAATGTTTAGATAATTCCAAATTATACTTCTCAGCTGAGATTCCATGTCTCATACTTCAGCCCAAAGCACATTTTTTTTTCATATCTGTACAAACCTTCAAAAGAAAAAGTCTTTTTCCCACCAACTGGAATACTACAGTGGTGTCAACTATGTTCAAGACGTTCACTGGTTATACTACTCAAAGCAGTCTACAGATTTAATTCTATCCCTATCAAATTACCTATGACATTTTTACAGAATTAGAACAAATAATCCTAACACTTATATGGAACCATAAAAGACCCAAAATTGCCAAAGAAATCCTGAGGAAAAAGAACAAAGCCAGAGGCAAAACCCTCCCAGACTTCAGACAATACTACAAAGCTACAGTAATCAAAACAGCATGGCATTGGTACAAAAACAGACATGGCTCAGTAGAACAGAATAGAGAGCCCAGAAATAAACCCACAAACCTATGTCAATTAATCTTTTACAAATGAGGCAAGAATATACAAATCAGAAAAGCCGGTCTCTTCCGCAAGCAGTGTTGGGAAAGCTGAACAGTCGCATGTAAGTCAAAGAAGTTAGAACACACCCCTGGGACTTCCCTGGTGGTCCAGTGGCTAAGACTCCATGCTCCCAATGCAGGGGGCCTGGATTTGATCCCTGGACAGGGAACTAGATCCCACATGCCACAACTAAGCGTTCACATGCAGCAACTGAAGATCTTGCTTGCTGAAACTAAGACCTGGTGCAGCCAAATAAATATTAAAAAAAAAAAAAAGAACACGCCCTCACATCATACACAAAAATAAACTCAAGTGGCTTAAAGACTTAACTGTAAGACATGACAGAATGAAACTTCTAGAAGAGAACATAGGCAAAACATTCTCTGACATAAATTGTACCAATGTTTTCTTAGGTCACTCTCCCAAGGCAATAGAAATAAAAGCAAAAATAAACAATTGGGACCTAAATACAAACTTATAAACTTTATTTATTTATTTATTTATTTATTTTTGGCTGTGTTGGGTCTTTGTTTCTGTGCGAGGGCTTTCTCTAGTTGAGGCAAGTGGGGGCTACTCTTCATCACGGTGCACAGGCCTCTCACTATCATGGTCTCTCTTGTTGCAGAGCACAGGCTCCAGACGCACAGGCTCAGTAGTTGTGGCTCACGGGCCTAGTTGCTCCGCGGCATGTGGGATCTTCCCAGATCAGGGCTCAAACCCGTGTCCCCTGCATTGGCAGGCAGACTGTCAACCACTGCGCCACCAGGGAAGCCCAACTTATAAACTTTTGCACAGGAAAGGAAACCATAAACAAAATGAAAAGACATCCTATAGACTGGAAGAAAATATTTGCAAACCATGTGACCGACCAGGGCTTAATTTCCAAAATATACAAACAGCTCATACAACTCAATAACAAAAACAAACAAACAAAACAAAACAAAACAAGATAAAAAAAAAACCCAATCAAAAAATGGACAAAAGACCTAAATAGACATTTCTCCAAGGAAGACATACAGATGGCCAATAGGCACATGAAAAGATACTCAGCATCACTAATTATTAGAGAAGTGCAAATCAAAACTACAGTGAGACATCACCTCACACTGGTCAGAATGGCCATCATTAAAATGTCTACAGATAAGAAATGCTGGAGAGAGTGTGGAGAAAAGTTAACCCTCCTACACTGTTGGTGGAAATGTAAATTGGTGCAGCCACTGTGGAAAACAGTATGGAGGTTTCTTTAAAAAACTAAAAATAGAGTTGCCATATGATCCAGCAATCCCACTCCTGGGCATATATCCAGAGAAAACTCTAATTCAAAAAGATACATGTACCCCAGTATTCATAGCAGCACTATCTACAATAGCCAAGACATGGAAGCAGCCTAAATGTCCATTGACAGATGAATGGATAAAAAAGATGTGGTACATATACACAGTGGAATATAAAAGAATGAAATAATGCCATTTGCAGCAACATGAATGGACCTAGAGATTATCATACTAAGTAAATCAGAAAAAGAAAGACAAATTACCCTATGATATGACTTACATGTGGAATCTAAAATATGACACAGATGAACTTATTTACGAAACAGTAACAGACTCACAGACATAGAAAACAAAGTTATGATTACCAAAGGGGGAAGGCAGTGGGAGAAGGATAATTTAGGAATTTAGGATTAGCAGATACAAGCTACTATGTATAAAATACATAAATAACAAGGTTCTACCGTATAGCACAGGGAACTATATTCAATACCCTGTAATAAGCCATAGTGCAAAAGAATATAAAAAAGAATGTGTGTGTGTGTGTGTGTGTATAACTGAATCACTTTGCTGTACATCAGAAACTAACACAACACTATAAATCAACTATACTTCAATTTTTAAAAATTCGCTTTTATTTTTATATAGCATCCACAGTAATCGTTATGGGGGAAAATTAATGGGCCCGTTTAATTTCATAATCAGCAGTAAAAAAGCTTGCTTAGAATATTACATATACAATTAGAAGCTGAATGTTGGAAGAGACATCTACATGTTAATATCTAGGTATATTTAACAGGGAGAAGATCTTTAAAACAAGAAAAGAATTTCACAAGTTGGAACAAATACTCAGAACTGAAAGTGGCATATGCATAATTCCATTCCTAGCACACATATTTAAAACATTTTTGAATCCATGTGTTTCAGACTTCCTTTACCTCTTTTATATTTCAATCTGTCAGAATATATGGGTTAATTTTTCATCATAAAGAATCTTTTGTTCAAGTGACAGGAATTGGTCTGATCTCAGCCACAAGATTCTGAAAAACCCCTCATGACAAATTCCGTCTTCAGGTCATCAGGGTGCCATCAGTCCTAACAATCATTTTCTATTTCTTTCTAAATATAAACGCAAGGATTTGGTGCACAGAGCACCTCACCCACAATTGGATTGCCGTGGGTATTTCCAGATCCTAGAGACACCTGAAAGCCTCGGCTCTTCCATCTCACCCTCACAGACACAGGAATTGTTAAACTGAAAGCGGACTAGAAGAGAAATCTAGTTGTATAAATGTAATTCACTCTACAAGGAGGCCCGCTCACTTTAAAGTTAAAATTACCACACATCCATCATCATCTGACGATATTCGTCTTATCTGATTTTCAGTTTCTATAAGGCATAAAATCAGTGTGAACTGAGATCTCTATTTGTGTCCAATGGCAAATAAAAAATGCAATGTTTAAAAGCAAGTAAATAGAAATTTACCCTGATAATTAATAAGCCAGTGGGGTTAAAGCTACCCTAGGGGAGGGGGAGTCACACTCCTTGTTGAGTAAATGGGGCATGGTGGGGAGGGTGCACACCCCAATACTCTCTTCTCTCAAATGAATGTCTCTCAGATTACAAATTAAAATAATAACCTACTCCACACAGGTAGATAATTTGTCTCACAGCTATACTTCTCATTTGGTGTTTATGGGAAGCACTTCAGAATGACTTAATACGATTTTAATGGCAACAGGAAAAGAAGTTAGAGCTCTTAAAGCAGGGAACAAAGGTAAACGTGCAAGTGGCACTGAGGCTGACCACAGGTATACACACCTAGGCCCTGGTCGGAGACAGAAGCCCTGCATTTTCATGGGTTGCCCTGATGTGTTGCCTTTCAGAAGTGATGCAGGATGTGATTTTCCCCCTTTATATTTAGAGCTATTTAAACAACTGCTCATCTGGGACTCACAAGGAATTAAAGTGAGGAAAAGTTAAGAAGCACTTACAAGAAGAACTCATTAAAAATCTGAAGGACTACTTAATGTGCTGTAATGGTAACAACATATCCCCACGGGATCCCCCCAAGGGATGCCACCACCCCAAGCAAACTTACTGTAAAAATACTTAATTCGAGTATGCATTCATTTGTTAACTTATCTCAGCATTTATTCAGTGGATAGGGATTGTGCTCTAGCTCTGGGCTGGGCTCTTTGCTAGGAGCTGAGATTACTTTGGTAAACAAGACAGGCCAGTGGGTCTTCAGAGTAGGTCTGCACTATGATTACATTTTGTAAATCAGTATAAATGACCATCTTATGCCCTGTTTCAAAATATTGTAGAAATTTATAACACTTAATTTTAAGTACTTTTCTCATTCATTTGGCCAACAAATATTTAATGAGTACCTGTTGTGGATTAGGGTAAATTTTGGAAGAGTATACATCATTTAGTTTTTGTCTAAACTAGGCAAAGTTCAATGTGAGCCAAACTGTCAATCATTGGCTTTGGGATCTGGATCACCCCCCCCCCCAAAAAAAAACTCTATTTGTAATGCTAATGTCTGGCACATGGGAGATGCTTCAAATATGTTTTCTGAACAAATTTTTTGAAATGAGTGAACACACTTGAGGAATTACACATTCTAGACCACTCCTTTTTTGAATTCCAAGTACCATTCACTTTGGCATTTTGTCTGTTTTGTGGTTAACTAGTTCACTGTTTCATGTGACTAGCAAGTGAAAGTGACAGGGTCCTGTGGCCAGCTATCCTATCTTCAATGTCTTCTTCTGTACAAAAATTTTGCAGAGTACAAAATAAGGGAAAATTTTATAAATGGCAATTCTCACATTCTCACAGAAGGTCCCTGGCATTTTCATTATGGTATCTACCTATTCTGTGCTTCAGCAAGTTGGACATAGTCTCTCAATCAATTGTGCCATATTTATTCTTATCTCCATGCCTTTGTTCCCTCTGTTGCCCCCCAACTAGACTATCCTCCCTCCACATGTCTGTCCTGACCTAATCCTAGCCCATTCTTTTGTTTTGTTTTGTTTTGTTTTGTTTTTTGCGGTACGCGGGCCTCTCACTGTTGTGGCCTCTCCCGTTGTGGAGCACAGGCTCCGGGCGCGCAGGCTCAGCGGCCATGGCTCACGGGCCCATCCGCTCGGCGGCATGTGGGATCTTCCTGGACCGGGGCACGAACCCGCGTCCCCTGCATCGGTAGGCGGACTCTCAACCACTGCACCACTAGGGAAGCCCTCCTAGCCCATTCTTAAAGGCCCAGCCGTAGATGTAGTCCTTTTCTTTCTAGGAGTCTTCCCTGAGTTATACCACACCCCCCAAGCAGGGCATACTGTCATATCACGTGTCATTTATCTTGTAACACCTTGCATACTGTTCCCTTGTTTTGTGTTTAACTTTCTTTGCGTGTATATCTCACGGTCAGTGTGCTGGGTATGCTGCTTTTACCCCTAGAACCATCCTCTACCCTCCTCTGCTCTGCTCTGCATACTGGGATGCTGACCTTCATGGATGATGTCAATGGGCTTCCTTGTTCTCTGGTTTTCTGGTTTGGGGTTGAGTTTAACCAATGACGGTCAACGGGAGGAAATCAGGGTGGGAGGAGAGAGTGCGTGGTGTTGGTTGCTCAGTCCCCTCCCTGCTGGGACATGGCATGTCAGCATTCCTCTCCTGGACACCACACTTCCTGTTGGTTGGCTCTCTCCTATAGCTGAAACCACAACCACAGCTACAGTCTGCCCTGGGTTCCAGTAACTGCTCCTTCCCCTTATCCCTTCAGGATTAGGGGTGGCAATGGCTCCCCAATGTTGCTGGTCCCATGGTGCTTCACCATCCCTCATGGGTTCCCTATCCCCACCAACACATTTGTAAATAGTCCCTTCATTCACCTCTCCTCAATTACCATGCTTGAGTGCACCATCTATTCCTTGCCAGGACCCTGACTGATAGAGGCAGCAACTGTGGTTTTTGCCTCTAAGTATTCCCATGGATTATACCTCCATACAGCCCCCAAAGCTTCTAGCTCACTGTAGGGGCTTAATAAGCATTTGTTGAAGGAAGGAATAAAACCAAGCATGAACTGCCATAGCTGAAGGAAGGAAAAAAACCAAGCATGAATTGCCTTACGTGAATTAACATTTTATGATTCACAGAAGAAAAAAAAATTCTTTATGAACTATGGTTCCTCCATCAATAAGAAGATTCACTTTCAGCTAGCATTTACACATAACTAAGCATAGTGCTCACCATTTATTTTGTTTTCAGAGTGTTTCGGGCTTCCATTGAATTTATATTCACAATATTAATTAGTCTATATTAAATATAGTTCACATATTTAAACCTACTTATTCTTCTGCGGAAACAATTAGTTAGGTTAGGTGAATTGAAATTTCCATTTTCCCTTCTTTTTCTCTTTTTCATTTATTTTTGTAGGAGTCCCTTTACTGATGATCCAGTCATACCAGGTTCTGCCTCTCTCCCCTCCCAGGCTTTTTTCTGAACATGTTTTTGCATACCTCAACCTGATTGGTGAAAATCAAATTCATCTGATAAATAGACAAACTGTCAACCTCTTTAGAAAGTCCCAGTTTTTTCACCAGCTTATCTACTCCCTGTTCTACTGAATGTCCAAGGTGCCACCTGACATATACCTATAACACGTGGGTGAGAAAAGAAGTGTGTTAGCTCTATGAAGTGAAGATTAAAAATAGGTGGAGGGCTTCTCTGGTGGCGCAGTGGTTGAGAGTCCGCCTGCCGATGCAGGGGACACGGGTTCATGCCCCAGTCCGCGAAGATCCCACATGCCACAGAGCGGCTGGGCCCGTGAGCCATGGCCGCTGAGCCTGCACGTCCGGAGCCTGTGCTCCACAACGGGAGAGGCCACAACAGTGAGAGGCCCGCGTACCGCAAAAAAAAAAAAAAAAAAAAAAAAAGATAGGTGGACACAGATAACCTCAAGAACAGGTGAGATGCCTCTCTGAGCAGTGATCTTTCTAAAGGGTGGAGGCTGGCACCTCTCACGAGTTAACTCAGATAGATGCTACCTGGTCTTCCTTCTTCAGTGGTCTTCCTTAATAAACACTTATGTTCTTCTGTATTGTCTTTTAGAGTCAGAGGATGGCCCATGACCATGAAATACATGCTCCTTGAACCATGCTTGTTTGAGTAGCACTCGTATCTGATTAGTATCCTGTCAGCGTTACTATTATTGTTCACCAAGAATGTTGCAGTTAGTGAGTTTCTAGCTAATATAGTCCAGAACTTCTATCTGGTAGTTTGCTAGGGCAATGAGGAGGAATGCAGGTTGATTGTGGTGGGTATGCCAGGGTCCTACTGTCCAAAACTTTAACAATGGTGTAGCCAGATTGAGAGTTACAGCCATCAACCTTGAGGAATTTAAAAAAAAAAAAGGCAAAATAATGTCAGCTAAATGATTCATCATTTCAGTCTCTGTAGAATCAAACCTAGGAGGGAGATTTTTGGCATCTGTTGTTTCCATTCCTGAAAATTCAGAGAGAAAGTAAAAACAACAAAAAAAAAGGTATCACACACTAACTCCAAATTTTTATTTTATAAGAGAAAAAAATGATTCATGATTAGTTAGCAGCAAAGAACTATGTACAGACTCTCTTCAGATAATGTATCCAATACCATTTCTACTTTTTCCCAGGGTGAAATTGTGGGGTAAAGCTGGATGGGTTTTCAAAAGGTAAATATAACAAGGGGTTTAATCCTCTCTAGCTTCTGACCTTTATTACATTTTGAGTGTATTTGGAGTTCAGACAGTACTAGCCTACCCACCCTCTAGAGATAATAAGTAAATAATCAAATAACCCAAATAAGACTTACCCCAGAAACAAGGGGGTGGGAGGCAGTGAGCAGTAAGCAGCAGTGGCACTGGTGGCACAGAATTTGAGCTTTAACATCATGGCTTTCTTCATAGGTAGAGATCGGACAATTTCCCCCACAAGATGCTCATTTCTTCTTGACACTTATACAAATGACATCTACCTATAATTCCTATGGTCATTTTCATGGATTAAAAAAAACTGAAACCATTTCTTCATAAGTAAAACAGTCTTAAAAGATAAAATAGGTAAAGAAACACTTTACCATCCAAGCAACCAGAAATAGCTCAGTTTAACATCAGAAATGGGGAAGTATCAGGACAATTTTGCAGCTTTGAAGGAAGTCTTTGAGTTGAATAGTTGAATTAGAGACAGCTAGCATAACTTTATGAAAGCAATACCTCATACCTTACTAGTTGGAGTGCTTTAAAGGGCATTTACTGCCATAGAAAGACAATGGAACACAACGGATGTCATATAATTGTTTAAAAGTCATTGGATGTTGTTAACAATGAAAATTATTGGCTAAGACCACATCCATTGTGTAAGGTAAAATAGCTTGTTGGATTAAAAAAGTGTTCAAAACCTGTAAAAAGTGATTGAATATTAATAGTAATTTTTTTTTTAACTGAAGAGAGGTTATCAGTAAGGGTGAAATAATAGCTTTGAAAGGAAATGACAAATTGGAAGAATACACACAATCCAACCTCATTACATTTGACTATTGTGGTATCATCTCTGACACCATGTACTAAATTTCCAGGTATTTTTAACAGTATTATGTTTACTGTCTCATAATAACTTCCCTTTCTGAAGAAGAGATGGAAAGAAGAGGCATGTTTAACAGGATTCTATTCAGTGAGTTGACTGTGATTAGTTGAGCACAGATCCTTGACTTTTTCAACTTTATCTAAAAATTACAAACACATATTTTCATCTATCTGTAGAAACAACATAGTCAAAACACAGTGCTATTTTACCTATATTATTGTTTTTCTGTGTATATACAAACTGGGTTTATAGAAAAATATTATCTTATGTGTGTATATCTACAAACAGGTAGGCAAATTTGACATTGCTTAAAGAGCTGACTCATTATGCCTCTAAAAATGACTCTGGGGACTTCCCTGGTAGCGCAGTAGTTAAGAATCCTCCTGCCAACGCAGGGGACACAGGTTCGATCCCCGATCCGGGAAGATCCCACATGCTGCGGAGCAACTAAGCCCGTGTGCCACAGCTACTGAGCCTGTGCTCTAGAGCCCACGAGCCACAACTACACCCGTATGCTGCAACTACTGAAGTCCACACGCCTAGAGTCCGTGCTCTGCAGTAAGAGAAGCCGCCGCAAAGAGAAGCCCATGCAGCGCAAGGAAGAGTAGCCCCCGCTGGCAGCAACGAATACCCAGTGCAGCCAAAAATAAATAAAATTTAAAAAGTAAAAAATAAAAATAAAAATGACTCTGCGTGTAGCATCAGTTCCTCTTAGGAAGTTTACCCAAGTCAGAATAATCAAAACTTTGTTGTATCCAATTCAACCATAAAAATATGAATAGAATCTTCGAATCCATTTCTCTCATCCTGAGGGTGGTATTTTTAAGATATACAAATCTGGCATGGAAAAAAGTTTGGTCTGGTTTTTTGGTGTTTTTTTTGTTTGTTTGTTTGTTTGCGGTACGCGGGCCTCTCACTGTTGTGGCCTCTCCCGTTGTGGAGCACAGGCTCCAGATGCGCAGGCTCAGCAGCCATGGCTCATGGGCCCAGCCGTTCCGCGGCATGTGGGATCTTCCCGGACCGGGCACAAACCCGCGTCCCCTGCATCGGCAGGCGGACTCTCAACCACTGCACCACCAGGGAAGCCCGTTTGTTCTGTTTTGATGACTTATGGTAGAAGTCATATTTTCTGCAATCTGTTCTAAGCAACTTTTAGAGAAAGAATGAAATAAAAATCTAAACAGTGTAGATTCTACACCAGGTGAGTAAAAATGCTCTAAATTGTAATCTGACTCTAAGTTCATGTCATAATTTAAATTAGATTTTAAATATTAAAAACCTTGTGAGACACTATGAAGTCTTCAAAACTATGGGAAATTGGTATTCATATTGACATGTATATGTGCATATATTATTGTCTGTTAATGGTGACAGCTGTTGCAATAACAAGAAATTGTATAAAATTAATTTGGACACAATGGGTCTGATTCAGCAACTTGGATGTTTTAAGAATATCTTGAGTAAATCACTTCATTTATTATGGGTAAACACTTATCAATTTACATTTTTCCAGTAAATTTAATTCCCTATGTGTTTTACTGGATATAAAGTCATTGAACAGTTACATTAGAGAATGGATTTCAGTAGCATAGTGTCTGATGTTGAAAAAGTTCAGGGTATCCTGATTGAGGTGGTTACAGGACTCTATACATATGTTAAGAAAATTCACAGAATTGTATACCAAAAAAAGTCAACTTTATGACAATTCAAACAATAAAGTTAACGTCTAAAAAAGAGTTCAGGATACAACAAATGGTTCAGATTTTTTTAATATTTGTGTTGGCCTTGGAAGGCTAAAATATAACGTATGGCATGTAATAAAAATTTGTAACTAAGTAGTAAATAATGCTAAGACTATAAGGAACAAGGAAAGGTGTTTTAACGTACATACCAAAAATATGCAAGAACTATGAGCTTCCCTTTTTTTTTTTTTTTTTTTGTGGTACGCGAGCCTCTCACTGTTGTGGCCTCTCCCATTGCGGAGCACAGGCCCCAGACGCACAGGCTCAGCAGCCATGGCTCACGGGCCCAGCTGCTCCGCGGCATGTGGGATCTTCCCGGACCGGGGCACGAACCCGTGTCCCCTGCATCGGCAGGCGGACTCTCAACCACTGCGCCACCAGGGAAGCCCCGTTTGTTTGTTTTTTTTAAATTTATTTGGTTGCATCGGGTCTTAGTTGCAGCAGGTGGACTCCTTAGTTGCAGCTTGCAGGCTCCTTAGCTGCGGCTCACCGTCTCCTTAGTTGTGGCATGAGAACTCTTAGTTGCAGCATGCATGTGGGATCTAGTTCCTGGACCAGGGATCGAACCCGGGCCCTCTGCATTGGGAGCATGGAGTTGTAACCACTGCACCACCAGAGAAGTCCCCTATGAGCTCTCTTGAGAGAATTTCAAGTCTAGTAAATCTTTTCATAACACGAACTTCTTAAATCCTCAAAACATGAGAAGACCCTCCTAGAATTTACTAGTTGGGAGTAAATATAAAAATAATTTTAAAATTATGTTTACATCATAGAATAAGAACTGGAAGGAAGCTTAAGAAATCATTTGATTACCTTCAGGCAGGTGTAAATAAAGCTATTTAACCAAAGCTTTCAAATCTCTTCCCAGAGATCTCCAAACACAGAGAATCTACAGTGGCCACTAGTAAACATATTCCTGTGTTTTGCCACTGTGTTGGGTAAGCTGGGGATATGAATCTGTGTGTTCAGCTGAAAGCTCCTACGTTAAGTTCTTTCATCATCTCTGATCTTATAAAGGAGGCATGGAGAGCTTCCTTCAAAATCCCTCTTCCAGAAATTATCTATGCATTTCATGAAATTAATTGGGTCATCACTTTAGCCATTCTTCTTCAGGTTAAATGAATGTACCCTTTAACTATGTGCTATACTCATCTGAGAAGTGCCCTTGAGATATTTCCATCATAACAGCTCTTTCAGTTCACTTGGGGTTCCACACTTCCTTTGTATTTTAAAGAACAGTGTCGAAATTAAGTCCTGCATTCTTGTTAATACTCACCCCCAGTCCCAAGGGTTGAGTGCCTCCTAGGTCATGCGTGCTCTGTTCCATTTTTTTCTTTTTTCTTTTTTAAAATAGTCTGGAAGAAGTTAGATGTATATACAAACCGCTTACAAATGGGCATCATGTAAGTGCAAAACCCCAATAGAGAAATAAGCGCATGGTTCCTTAGTTTGTTTTTTAGCTAATGATGAAAATACACATAAGAATATGACAAGAAGTAGCCTTAAGGACATGTAAGTGATGGAAAGAGAAGGAAAACTCCTCTAGGTAGTGCCCAAAGGAGTTACCACTTTCTTCCTATCAACATTGGGTGGATGTATAGGTCCCTTCCTCGATAGCAGCAGAACAAAATAAAATAAGTGTTAAAACTGACAAAGAAACTTACAGACACCTACAGAATCAAATGAGCAGCCCATTCTGATATTTTGCAAGTATAAATAGAAACAGAAATAACTAGAGGTGTAGAAATAGTTGAAAAAGACACTCAACATTAAATTCTAAACTTCAAGTTTGAAACACCCAGAGACCAGGATTTTTCCATAACTCATAAATCAGCCCTAATTCAAAGAAATGGCCAGGATGGCAAGGGCAAGCAACTTTAGATCTGGCCAGGACAGGACCTGGGGAGGCCCAGCAGAGACCCATCATCTGTTGATAAAGAAGAAGACCCAAAACAGAACCAGGGCAAATAATTCTGTAGTGTTACTGTCAAAAGTGTCCATCCATTCTTTATTGCGGAAAGGATCCATACTTCAGTTGTATCTTTATATTATTTTTTGCTATTTGACATATTATTCATTCCACAGTTATATTTCAGTTCTCCTCAAATGATTCTTTTGCAACCTTTAGAAAGCCCTTCACTATGTTCCTTTTTAATTTGGCTGAACTTGGTGGATGCAAGAGGGTGGGCTTCTCCTAAATCATGTTGCTCAGAGTATGTTAAAAAAAAAAGTAGCACCCCAGACAGGTGTGTTACTGTTTGAGTGTGCCACCTGTTACACACCCAGGAATGAGACCTGCTTTGCTAAGAAGGAAAGAAGTTCTGCTCTAGAAACTGTTCATTGAAGCTCTTGTTTTATATTGAGGCAGGTTCCATAAAATAGCCATTATCAACTGCATAAGACAAAGCTTGTGTTAGTTCGAGGGCTAGCCCCTGTTTTAAAATCCTAGAAAAGATAAATCCTGAAGGTTATGGGTCATTTCCACTTTCTCCACTGTTTCCCTGACAAGAGGTAACGTGGGTCTGAGGAGGAAACCAAAGATTAATGCCTTAAGTAAAGCAGAAGTCGTGTGTAACTGCCCAAATGCTAATACACACTCATTGTTGCTCAATTTGTTATTTAAAGTCTGTGCTTTATTCTATTAACTTTGATTTGTCCTTTTTGCTTCTGTAATTTTTCCATACTGGACCATCCTGGCAATCCTCCCTACCTTTCTCTCTGGGTTTCATTCCCTGACAGGGGCTCTGTGCCTGGGTCTACCTGCAGGACCCAAAAGGCCCATTGGTAACTAACTACCATTATAATCTTGTCCAATGGTGATAGCTTCACCCATAGATTTAACGGAGACAAAACTGAACAACAACTTACAATAAACATCTGAGTTAAGAAAAAATTATCAGGACAAACCATACATAAGGTTAGATTAAAACAGATAAGGCAGGATGACAGTGCGGTCCAAGCAAGTTTTTCTATGTGGAGATGCCTTCTATTTAGTATAAATGAACACATTACTTAAAACAAACAAACAAAAAAAACCCCACAAAAAAAAAAAATTCACATTCAAAAAAGGGGATAGGGGCTTCCCTGGTGGCGCAGTGGTTGAGAGTCCGCCTGCGGATGCAGGGGACACGGGTTCGTGCCCCGGTCTGGGAAGATCCCACATGCCGCGGAGCGGCTGGGCCCGTGAGCCATGGCCGCTGAGCCTGCGCGTCCGGAGCCTGTGCTCCGCAACGGGAGAGGCCACAACAGCGAGAGGCCCGCATACCGCAAAAAAAAAAAAAAAAAAAAAAAAAAAAAAAGGGGATAAAAACTAGTATTGAGAACAATTATGAAAATGACCAGAAATGGCACTTTTCATCTGCTGCACAGGGGAGTTAATATCATGAAAACTTAATCATAATGAAATATTTTGTCAAACAGTATCTGTTCCTGTATTAAGAAATTAATGTGGGACTTCCCTGGTGGCTCAGTGGTTAAGAATCTGTCTGCCAATGCAGGGTATACGGGTTCGAGCCCTGGTCCAGAAAGATACCACATGCTGCGGAGCAACTAAGCCGGTGCACCACAACTACTGAGCCTGCGCTCTAGAGCCTTCAAGCCACAACTACTGAGCCCACATGCTGTAGCTACTGAAGCCCGTGTGCCTAGAGCCCATGCTCCGCCACAAGAGAAACCACCACAATGAGACGCCCGCACACCGCAATGAAGAGTAGCCCCTGCTCGCCACAACTAGAGAAAGCCTGCGCACAGCAACAAAGACCCAACGCAGACAAAAATTTAAAAATAAAAATAAATAAATTTATTTTTTAAAAAAAGAAATTAATGCCCATATGCATAACTTTGAGTTCACAGAAACGAAACACTTAAGGTGGTAGAATTAAGGATTTCATTTTCTTCTTTATAGTTTTACGTATTTTCCAAATTTTTTGGAAAGAAGTTTTAGAAATAGAAATAAAGATTAAAAACTAAAAACTGTTTAACATAGTTTTTCCTGCTGAATTAGTATCCTGTCCATGAAACATGAGCATAATAACTCAGTTACTATTGACTTCATCAAGATATGGCTCGTTATATGCTTAAATAATAATTGAAGTGAGGATGAGAAATACATTTTGCAGAAAGTAAGAATAATATTATGCCTTGTCTATATGAACCCAAACCTGAAGATATTTGAAAATATTTGAGTAACTGAGTTTTTTTACTTTTCATCTGCATTAGTGATACTACACAGCTATTTATATTTTGCTTATCACCAAAAAATCTTAGATGTCAGCATTAGTATACATGTTATCTATTTTTCTACATCAGAATTTATCAAGTTTGGCACCTACTGACATTTTAGGCCAGACAATTCTTTGTTGTTGGGGGCTGCCCTCTGCATTATAGGATATTTAGCAAGATTTCTGGTCTCAGCCCACTAGATAACAGTTGTGACAACCAAAAATGTCTCCAGACATTGCCAAATGTCTCCTGGAGGGAGAAATCACCCCTGGTTGAGAACCACTGCTCCATAGCAAGTTATCACTCTCCAAATATTTTGATTATCTTTTTAACAGTTACCTATTACCATGGCCACGTTAATCATGCCATGATTCACATTGATCACAATTATCAAAGAAATTACAGATTTACCCCGGCACTCAGGGTTACTATTAGGCTATTAGACGAAGCCTGGGATTATTAAAGAAAAAAATTCCTATAATTAGAAAAATAAAAGATCACACAGAAAGAGCAAAGATTTTGGTTGTACATTGGAATCAAATGACATTCATTTGTTGAAGTGGTCTGAATGGCTCAAAAACATGCAGCAGCTATCATTCACTCAGCAACAACACAACAGATATATTAACACACATTCTGAAAAGGAGGGATGTTGCTTCATAGGACAATACTGCTAATATTTAAGAAGAGATGTTGGTGAATCATCAGATAGTCAGGCATGATTTTTTCCCCTTAAATGTTTCCTATCATTTTTCTTACTGCTTTTTCTACTTAAACACAGGTTCACTGGCACTCACAATCAAAATTCTCTTCCAAAACTAATCTTAAAATTAAATATCTTACTTTTATTTCATGTAAATAAATTATAAATGATCACAGTTAATAACATAAATAATAAATACTATCTGCATCACCATACTTTTAGATTGTAGTGATTTTTATTTCATCACTGTGAATAGGGAGGGGATGGTCTTTTGTCTCTTCTAAATGTCCCAGTCCTCATGGGATAATTAAATATGACCTAAAAGCAAAATAAAGTTTAAGAGGATTTTTTTTTCAGATATGCAGCCTTGATTTGTACCATTGTCCTCCAATTTCCTTTTTAAATTTTCAAAAATAACATGTGAGTTTTAAAACTTATTTAATTTAAAATGACTCTGTTTTTAAAAAAGAATACACTGCAGTGGGATGCCGGGACTGCATTCATCCCAGCATGCCCCACCACTGTTCTTTGGATGGCAATCACAGGACCCAGACATCAAGCTGTGGAGGAGATTCTTCCAAGCAACAGCATCTGGCTCTTTGGCAAACTGAACAGGCAGTTGCCCTGGTGGCTTTGGAGTTGCCTCTGGGTCTGTCACAGGGTAAGGCTGCTGATGGAGTGTCTGGATTTTCATCTCCTTTTCGTTTCACCATCCTTCTCATATACCTTTTTGGCGTCAAGAGATCCAAGAACTTCCATAAAGCAAATACTGCCCTCCTTAAGTCTAATGAATTTCTACATAAACACTGTCGTATTCAAGAAGTATCCCTTTCCATTGCCCACATCCCTAACGAAAGTGTAAAAATAGGCAAGCATTCTGGCAGCAGCAACACTAGCATTCTATTTCACACCCCACCTGCAGAGAGAATCATAAATTAAATGTTCTATTTTCAGTCCTGGATATTTTAGGCCTGCATTTTCACCTTCTTTACTTGTAATAGATCTCTTTGCCAGTTAAATTTAATAAAGTCATATTTATAATATGAATAACTACCTAATCTCATGGAAACTTTTTTTCATTCTCAAGATTTCAATCTAAGCTGGCAAGGTGGTATAAAGACTATCGGGGCTTAGTTAGAAGAATTTATGGCACTTTAAAATCACAAGTACAGTCCCTGGAACAAACAAACACCTGAACACTAGAATCGGCGGCTCTAGAACAAAGGGGCTCTCATATCCTCTTAGCTGTACAGGAAATTAAAAAGGCCAAATTTGGAAAGTAAAGAATGCATTTTTGGCTGTTTTTCGGATATTTAAAAAAAAACAACCCTCTAAATACTTTGTACCAAAGGTAGTAATGAATATGGCCTCTCTACAGACCACAGGCTATGCATGGGTGCCATGACCCTCAAATCATACCCAAAAGATAAAATAACTCCTGGTGAAGAGATGGCTCAAAGGCTCTAGTGAGTCCAGACAGACATAGATCAGTAAGGTTGCTTTATAAGAGGTAGCATTTAATTCCTCCTGCTAGAGTTCATCAGAAAAAGGGAGGCTTTATGCACTGACCTCTTCTATAGAGACTCAGTTCTAATGTATTATCATTTGATCACATTCAATAACTCCATCAATGACCAATGGAAAAATCCATGGTAATGTCTGTTTTATGGATGGAGAGCAAATTAAAAAGAAGGGGGAGAAAGTCTTTATAGGAAAGACTATATTTGTGTGTAAGTTGTTACTTTGGAAATCTAAATTCGCAGGGAAATAAAACTCATCACAAGTAGTTGAAGCTAAAATGGCCAAAAACAAACTAATAAATTTATAATAACTATGTCTAGTCCAGAAAAAGAGACTGAAAAAGTAACTGGTATTTATAATCATTTTGAACACTTTTTGTTGCATTCTCTTACAAATAAGATAAAAATGTAATGATGCCACCCACACATATAGTCTATCTTTTAGATATCGGCTAAAAGAATATACAGTTAAATCTCAAGGTTTTGTTTATTCCTATCTAAAAAATTATCTTCTCCTGGAGAGCACATAATCTAAACATATAATAAAATGTACACTCAGTTGCCTTTTGATTTTATTTTTTAGAAACAAATCAAATTTGAACATTAAGAGTCATCAACTTTTGTCAGTTAATGCAAACAACTCCTACAGCTTTCCCTAGTAACACTGCTGTGGATGATCAACACAAGTACTTACAACTTACAGCAACTGACAAATCTCTCCATGCTTAATTTTTGTCTTCAATCATCTTCTATACTCTAGAAAGTGGAAAAATCAAGATGACTTCTGCCCTCAGATTTGGGATGGTGAATTTTCCAGAAGAGGGTAGATAATGTAAAGTTGTAGATCAAATGCTTATTATAACTATTTGCTTTTGCTTTAAATGAAAAAAAGAATTAACTTAGTTTATGGTCCTGAGCATGAATCTCTAGACATAACTGCTGACAACTGCATAATACATAGTAGGCCCCTGAATATGTTTGTTGAATGAATGAACAAATAAATGAATATGAGTTCATGTTGCAATCAACTTTTTAAAAATACTTATGCTCTGGAGACTTCTTGGATTGATAATCATACATCTTTAGAGAAATAAGAGATTTCAATGGAAAATTTTGCACGTGAAAAATGTTTATCCATCCTGCCATGTGTGAATAAATTGGTTGATAGACCAAATTAATCCAAATGTGCAATTGGATTTAAGACTATATGGTCTAATGCAAAATGTTTTTTGCTTTTACTGGAATGTAGTTGACTGAAGTTGTATCTACCCAATGTCAACTACCAGGGCATTTAAAAATATTCCTTAATGATAATGGAATTATTTGGTTTCTCTCCAAGTGTTTTAACATAAACACAGGCTTACTCAAGGTGACCTATTCCTTGGTGAATATCTAGTGTCTACAGAATATCTCCTTGTTAGAAAAAGGCTTCACCCAGCCCTTTGCTACTTCTTTTTTTTACTGAAACAATAGGGAAAGGTCAGGATAAATTAAGGGCCATGATTCTACTGATACTCAATATCTATAAATGATGCCTGTTTCTTCTGTGTTTCTTTGACCTATTTTGTGCATCAAATACAAGAGAGCACAACCAGAAGGAAACTGCTTTTCAAAAAGTAACTCAGAACATACCATCTACTTTCAGCATGGTCTGTATGTCTCTTAAGTGGTGACTCTGTCATATTCAGAAGCTAAGTATTGGATTCAATTATATCTTTCACTTTTTGCTGTCCATTAGCTGAATAAGCTGCCAGAAAACTGCCATTTAGGCTAAGAGCTACTATCTGTTGCTGAACTAGCTTAAATGGTATTCAATAAATGATTAGGAATGTCATTATTGAGTTGCTATCCAAAGTCACACCATGCTAATAAAGATGCCTCCAGCATCCATAGGTCAAATGCCAAGAAACAGATGCACAAATACAAGTTAGTCTGTTGTTACTCTTATGTTATTGGGCAAGTATGACATATAAGGTTCAAGCTATCCCAAGAAGAGAACCACTTCCTGCTGGTCTTGTGACCTGGTCACTCCCTTGATACCCAGCTGACACACATGGCCTCACCACCAGTAGAAACCAAGGCTTGTCTGATAAATAGTAACTGGAGTACTTCAACTTTTGCAGTCTGAAAAAGGCAGTCCAAGGGAACAGGAAAAGCTCTAGATACATCATAAGACTGAGCTGGGGGAGGAGGGGAGAAAGTTCCTAGACCATGACAAATAGCTGATAGCTGGCTTCCATCAAAGGAAGGTTACAACCTCTAGAGCAGGGGTGCCCAACCCCCCCAGGCCACGGACTGGTAGTGGTCTGCAGCCTGTTAGGAACCCGGCCGCACAGCAGGAGGTGAGCTGCGGGTGAGCCAGCAAAGCTTCATCTGCCGCTTCCCATCGCTCGCATTACCGCGTGACCATCCTCCCCACCAACACTCCGTGGAGAAACTGTCTTCCATGCAACCGGTCCCTGGTGGAGAAAAGGTTGGGAACCACTGCTTTAGAGGTCCACCTCTCCTGAGGGAGGGAAAGGAGGAGGCTGGGGCTTTAGGGAAAACTCCAGGTCTGCTTGTCTTCAGAAGCTTTGAGAGGCTCCCTAACCCGTGGGCAGAATCACGAAAATGGCAAGTCTGCAGGAAGTCTGTAGGAAGTCTGTAGATGAATAGATGGAAACAGGAGGGAAAGTGGGGTATGATTGAGGGATAACAAGGCTGGCCCAGGGACACTGAGAGCTGCAGATGGAAGTGTGCATTTGTGGGAGGAACCTTCCCGTGAGGCTATCTTTCAAGGGAAAGGCATGTGTCCAGTTGGGCCTTGGAGGATGGGCTCCTTCCTCCTCGGAATTTGTGTGTGAGTGTCCTCGGGGCAGCCTTGGAAGCCTGACTACCAGCCCCCCTCTGCTCTCCCAAGCACATCACAGGGGCTCAGACTCCAGCAGTGTATCTCTCCCCGGCGCTATGTGTGGCTGGCCAGTGCGAGAAGCCTCCAGAATTCTCCGAAGGAGCTCGGCCCCCTGCCCCCAGTAATCCTTTGGTGAAGGGAAGAGATCTGGTCTGAGTGTGCCTGTTAGCCTGCGGCCCTCTGCCCCACCTTAAGGGAGAGAGTGATACTGATGGAGGGGCGCCACCCCCCTGCACCCAATTGCCTGAGCCTCGGGCTGGGAGACGGCGCTGGGGAAGAGACAGGGGCAGAGCAGGTTCCAAGGGCTGTAGGACTCCAAGCAGCAGGCGTCAAGCCCCTCGTGGGCGCCGAAGCACCTCTTAAAAACCTAAATCGAGATCACCCCTTCCCCAACCTGTAGTCGTCCCCGGGGCTTGGCGACCGCGAGGGCCGCCCTCGGGTCCCCGCGCCCCGGAGCGCCAGGCTCGGCCGTCCGCAGGGCCACGCCTGGCACTAGGCGCCGCCGGTCGCTCCGCGCCCAGGCTTTGGGGTCTGCCCTTCGCGCGCTGGCTCTGGCAGCTAGCCGCTCCGGGTTCGAGGCGGCTAGCGCGAGGCCTGAGTTGGCCGCCCTCGCCGGGGAAAGGAAAAGCCAGAGGTGGCCGCCTCCTCCTCCCCATTGCCCAGCCTGGAGTCGGGGCGTGCTCGAAACTAGGAAAGGTTGGGATCCCCCGCGTTCAACACATACGCACGCGCGAGCACACACGCACACACTGAGAGAGAGAAGCGCGTGCACACGCACGCTTTGCTCTCCTGGCCAGAGTTGGAGAGGGGGCGCTTTGGCAAACTTGGTCTACCCGCCGGATGACCACTTGCGCGCAGAGGCCCCCCTCCCTTAAACTCTCAGTTTTAAAAGATTTTTTTTTCCCCCACGACTTTTCCGTAAGTGAATCAAAGCAGAATCCAGTCTCCGAGGCAGCCCCGTCCCTTTAGGTAAACTTCTCAAAATGCACCAGGTGGCCCTGGGTCTCCAAACCTTCCTGCGCTCGGGCGCCGCGGCCGCCCTCGCCCGGCTCCGCTCGCAGGCTGGAGAGCGCCAAGTTTGCGCGCAGACACCCGCGGCTGGGGCGCCTCCGGCCGGGCGGCGCTGCCCAGGACCGCGCGACTCGCGGGAAGGGGCGCCCGGCCCCGCGCCGCACTTGCCCAAAACTAAACCGCCTGATGACAGCCGCCCCTGGTGCTTACACATTAAGAAACCCAAATTAAGAAGTGGGTGAACTGGGGAAGGAGGGAGCCAGGGGAGTTTGCACCCTGTATCTCAGGTATGAGCACTTTTCACTGACATTGATGCAACTGCATTAGAGTTAATGGCAGCAGACTGCTTCTCATTATTAATTGTCTTTGTGTTTGGATAAAGTATGTAATCTTCTCAACCACACCATTAAAATAGGTTGCCTTTTCAATTAAGAACTGTCGTGAGCACAGCAGTCAATTTTCCTAATGAAGATGCATTATATTTTAACATTTATTTTTAAATAAAGGAAAATCCCAGGTTTTTATTAGACACGATTATGGAGAAATACAAGAGAGTTTCTCTAAAATGTATGCGACCATGTAGTGCATTAAACGCCAGGCTTTTAAATAAATTGAAATTTCTGCAGATAAAAGGAAAGCATGAGTATCAAATATGTTCAAACCCGCTTCATTCAGATTTCAAAAAGCAAATACGATGAGTTCATTTTTTTCAAATGCACTTAACAGATATAACAGATATAACAATAAAAACAAGTCAGTGACTGAAAATATGCCTGTAAACTTTCGGGGGATCCCTTCTAGTTTAGAGATAAATTGCAGATCTTAAACTAAAGCAGTGATGTTTGTTGAAAATGCACTACGCACATTTAGATAATGTGCAGTCTTTGAACAAATACCTCAGCTTGATCATTAAGGGGCAAAAAATGTTTGGGCTGTGCACTTACAATTAGTTTTTGTTTATCTGTTTTCTTCCTTGCTTTCATATTTCGTCTTTAAAAAGAGAAAAATTGAAAGCTAATGACTCTAGCAGAACTGCTTAAAATTCTACGCCTTTGTGATAAGCAACTTTTCAATTACTGTAAAAAATTAAAATCGCAAAATTCTAATGTCGAAGTTTAAAAACTGGTCAGAAAGTTCATGCTTGGATATGAAAGTGGAAAGTTTGCATCCGTGAACAAAAATGAAAAGTGTGCGTTATTCATTTTCTAATCTTGGGAATATGGGAGCCTGTAGTAAAAAGGATCTGTCAAGATCTATGTTTTCTTTGTTAATAAAAAAAATTTAAGTTACTGTATTTTGCATATGAAATACTATTTTAGACAAACAATTCCTCTTTTTTCTTTCCCCATTCAACGTGAATACTCTCATAGGAGCCACATTACAGAATAGTGTTGGAGGAAAAAAAAAATAAGTCAAATTCTTCTAAATAGAAGAAAAAAGTTCCCAACAACAGCCAGGCTTTTTTTTTTTTTTTTCTTTGTAAGGCGACATCAGTTGGTTATTTTGCAGACATGGTCTTTTCCAGGTTTTAGGTGTTATGTCTTTTAAAAACTGAACTCTTTTTAAATCAACCAGCCCTTAAAATGATCTGCAAAGAGTGGGAAATTAGATTTTCGATTAAAACCTTATCCCATCTCGAAGGATTACTTTATATTGATTCTTAAATATGGCTACAATTGATGGGCTCTAATTAAAAATCCAAAGGAAAAGTCTGCCGTGCCCATATAAAAGAAGCTTTTCATATACGGGAAATAAAGCTTGTAAAAGGTTACAAATAAAAGATTAGAGATTTATCCAAACTAGTTTAAAGCTTCACTGTGGTTTTCTTTTCTTCTTTTTTTCCTTTCTTACAAAACCATTCCCGGGTCTTTTTTCCCCCAGTTTTAAATGAAGTTTGCAAACAGGCAAGATATTGGACTGTAATGGTTGTTTTATATCAGCTCTGTAAGCTCAAGGCTGCTGCCTGCAGTAGAATTGATTTCAAGGAAACTTCAGGACCAAGAGATGAAAATTACATAAACTGACAGCTACCACCCTTCAACAGTCCATCCACATTCCCGTCCACACTCTCCTGACACCCAAACCCACACTCCCACCCCTCACATTGCTCTCCGTCTCTCACAGTCACACATGCCCTTCCTATCCCTCACCCTAACCCTGCTCTGCACACACCCTTGGTCCTCACACGCTTAGGGACAGGCGCATAGCTTCCAGCTCACACTCAGCTCATAAATGTCTCACAGCCCCACATCTCGCACTTGTCACACAATCTTAATCCGTTTCATTCCGGAACAACATGGTCCTCTTTTCCTCTTTTTTTTTTTTTTTTTTTTTTTTTGCATTTGGAATTTGCCTCCGACTCTTTTATCAGGACAGCACAATCCTATCTTTGAAGTCATTTCTTTCCCCCTTACCCTCTTTTCTGAAGCAACAGCAATGCAGGGAATAAGCGACCCAAGCTTAATTCATAAGTGATCTGTGGCCTTCTTTATTCCCCCCAATTCTGCCAGCATCGCCAATCTTTAACTCTTGTTAAAAAATTAATTAAAGTTAATCTTGTCAAAGTTTTTAATAAAGACGTATTTTAAAACCTAATGAAAAATGACTTCTTTCTAAATATCGTGGCAGTTCTAAGGCAAGATGTGGTCCCCCACTGTCCACTGAATCACTGAAAGGATTGGAAATTAATCTTCATATTTCTGAAGTAAGTGTTCAGGGAGTCTAACTGGCTCCTTCCCCCCTGAGAGGCTGTGTTCTCACGGAATATGGGTTTTGTTCTTCATCTTCTTTTTTAATTAGCCGGAAAGAATCCTGAGATCTCTCTCTTTCCTCGTCCCACTCCTCCACTCCCCCACACCACCATACTTAATAAACTTGGAGGAAAGTTTGGAATATTTTAAACTGGCCTGGCATGTGGGGTGGAGAATGTAAGCCCAGCTAGCACCAGACGTGCATCTAGATTTCGAAATATGAATATCAGCCATATTTTGGAAACTGCATGCAAGCTCTGACAAATAATTTGAGTCCCCGTGTACAGGTTTTCTTAATTTAGCTTCTGAATGCTTACATCCCATATTTATAGCAAGATAATTGTACTCATGGTAATTAAAAAACATCCAGTTGTTAATGAAAATTACTTAAAAACATAAAGCATGCTACTAGAAGTCAGGTTCATAGGAAAAAAATTTAAAGACAGAGGACACAGGAAAAAAAAAATGTTAAACATGAACAGAGAAAATAAAATGACCACACAGTAAGTGTACTGGAAGTTCAAGGACTTACAGAAAATCGAGTTAGACTTTTCATACAAGGAGTCTTTTTCTCCCACCAGGTGTCTAAGGTTTTCAGTACAACAGCCAGCACCCCCTCCCCCGCCACCCCAAAGCTAGTGGCTTTTGTCCTGAACTAGAGTAGGGTTTGTGGGGACTGTACCTGAGCCCGGCTGTCTGCAATTTCCAAATTGGCAAGAAGAGACTGGAAGATAAAGAGCATGATCTTACAGGTGAAGAACAATTTTGCAACTTTTCCAGGAGACACCCAGGAGAAAGCTTGCTTGCTACCAACTGCTGCAGAGTCTGGGCAGAATTCCTCTAGAAAGAAAAAGAAAGTCTTTTTCCACCCCCCACCCCCCCTGCATGCCTCTCTCTGTCTAGTTCTCTTTCTCCTCTCTGTCTCTCTCTCTCTCTCTCTCCCTCTCTCTCTCTCTCAGATCCAATCTTTTAAGAGCTTCAGCACATTGCTAAGCTAAAGGGAAATTCTCTTTGATAAAGCGGTGTTTCCAGCTTCTGGGTTTTAAAACCTAAATCTATATTCAAATCTGGCTGAAGGTGTGTTCTGGGATTTATGAAAGCCTCTTAAAGGGGTAAATTTACCAAACCGTGACAAAATCATCACAATCTTACTTTAGACATCTGAAGTGGATGAGAATTTTAAAGAGACCCTTGTTTGTTTAACACTGTCCATTTCCAACTCGTGGTTTATTGGTCCCGAATTTCTGCGAAGTTACTAGACGAGAGGGCAAAGGAGAAGCGGGAGCTGTCTCCTCCCGGCCGCTGGAAGGGGAAAAGCCCTCCCACGCCCCCAAGGCGCTGAAATCTGCCCGTCTAACAGAACGGGGGAATTTTCAGGGCGATTCAGCTGCCCCCGCCATCTGAGAAGACGTCAGGCTGGAAGGGTTTCCCACGACTCCGGACCCCACTGCAGATAGGTCTCCCGGTCTACAATTTTTCACTCACTTTGTGGAGATCACAAGCGCGCGTTCTGATATTTCTCCACCTCACCCCGCCCCCACTGCCCCCAAGCCCTCCCTCCCGCCCTTTCCCTCCGCCAGCTGCACAACGTCCATTTTTTCTTTTCGTTCTTTGATGCTTTAAACATCACTGTGGTACAACTGGGGGGAAACACTGTCCTGTCTTGGGGTAGGAAGGAGGCTCTGGCTCGTGGGATCGGGGTGGATTTGCCCTTCCTTCATCGAAAGCATGGTGACTGGCCCAGAGCTCCCTACCTACGCCGCACGGGCCAGACCTCCTGGGGCATTTCTACCCCCCCTCCCCAATTAAAGGCCTCGGGGCAGTTGTCAAGCATTTTAGTACAGTGGGGGCGGGGTGAGAAAAAGGGTCCGTACTCACCCTCCCCCCAGCCCGGGCCCCCTGAGAGAGTCTTGACTCCTGGGAACGCGACAGCCAACGGGTCTCTTCGGATTGGAGCGCTCGCGGAGGGCCCGGGAGGAGCTGGGCAGACCCCGGGCCGCTCGAGGTCTCGCGGGGACCCGGGGCCCAGAGCTCTAGAGACACCTGCGAGGCTGGCCGCGGCCGCCGAGTGTCCAGCCCCAGGCCGAGCCGGAGCCAGAGCCCAGCCGGGCTGCCGAGCGCTGGCTGCCTCGTGCGCACTCGCGTAATTCGTTAATTGCTGGAAATCCCAAGGACGGCCACATTTGATTACACATACAGTATAAGAACCGACAACAAAGCGACGAATTAATTAACCAACTTCATTAACATAGGTCCCCAAATTAAAAGCGGCGAGCTGTTTCTTTGGCCCACTTGCCGTGGCGGCGTGGTTGGAGGGGGGAGGGTGTTCAGGAAGAGATTTTATATTTCTTTTCCGGCTTTGGGAGTTGTGAGGCAGGAACTGCTTTCTGCTCTCCGCCCCCCACTCCCCGCGCACCGCCCCCCCGGCCATTCACACACCCTCAGCCTGTCCACTGGGGCCCGCACCCCACCCCTCCCAATCCGTCTCTGCTTTTCTGGGGACTCAGGTCTGTCGGGCCCCGCTCTCTGTGCCAGGCGGAAAAGTTGGGCTGGGGTTCGCTCTCTCCGGCTCGGTCCCCGGGTGCCGACCCTCTCCAGCCTCCGGGCTCCCAGCCCCCGGCTCGGGCCGCGCGGGCTCGGTTAGTTCCAGGCCCCGCCGCGGCTGGCGTTGGGGTGGCGTTTGTTTTAACGCAGAAACTCTGATTATTTCCACCGTGGGCCTCCCACGTCCCCTCCCTCCCCGGGTATCCTGCCGACCCCACTCTCACAGCCCCGAATCCTGACCTGGCTCCTGTTGTCTCCCCAACCGCCCCTGGGGTTAGATTCCTGGATTCGTGTTCTTTGCAGGCTGCCTTGGGCTTCTTAAAACCCTAAAAAACCTGCGCGAAAACCAGGAGCCCGGGTCTCTTGCTTGGGGGCCTGGAGACGTTTATAGGGACATAAAGAATGAGAGAGACACTGAGTTTTTGAAAATAGTTTGTTCTTGGACTTGGGTATCTGCATCTCTCTTGCCTACACGCCTACGCTTCACTCCCAGGCCTCCTTTCTCTACCCTTCCCGGTCCCCTCAGCGTGGTCTGACCCTGTTTGAGACCGCAGAGTCGTGTTTTTAACCTTCAGTCTCACTAGCTTTCTGTGTCTGTTCTACACACTTACTGCTAGCGTGGAATGTGATAACCAGCTATCTCCCACGCTCACTCTTCTCCAACCTTGACTTAAATATTTGTATCTTCCCATATTAAGGTGTATGGGTTTCCTTTCTCCCCTTCCCTAAAACAAAAGCAAAAACAAAAAAGGGGGGTGGGGGGAAGAGAGGAAAGGAAGAACAGGAGAAGGAACGGAGAGGCCTCCCTGTCCATCATTTTAATTATACAATAAGTTCACATGCTCCGGCCCATAACGTATATTTTAAGCACAGCCCAGCGTCTTTCAAGAACATTCTGGTAATGTCGGAGGCCTGGATTTGTTGCCTGCTCGTCCCCCCGTGCAGCAGCGGCCTGTTTTCCTCCCCCTGTTGTGTGTTTTTATTATTTTCCCTCTGGCTTAGATGTGTCAATCATTCTCTCCCTGCCATTGGTTGGAGAGTTTGCGTCAAAAAGTTGCCAGAGAGGCGCTTTCTCAGCAAATCTCCCTGGGAGCGGAACCGACCTCAGCTCCAACTCAGCCTCCACTGTTATTAAAAATAAAAATCGCTAGAGAAGCCCTCCTCACGTCTACTTTGTATGTATCACAGAGGGGCCCACGCGCATTTCGAACTCGAGCGACTTTCCTTATTTTCTGTTCTTTAGAAAAATATTTTTTGTTGTGTTTGACTTTTCATGGAAGGGTGAAGATTGCAAGGTTTCTAACTCAATACTCTTGATTTCTTTTAGGATAGCTGGCTATTTGGAATTTTGAAGGATAATTTGATTCCCCCCCCAACCTCCCATGTGGCTCTAAGGTAAGTGTCTGTCTGTCTTGTCTGTCTATATCCATATCTACGTGTCCCTCTGTTTACCATCATCCCAGTGCCTCTAATAGACCCACTGATGCACCTTTGAGAACGTGGAGTTCTTCTGAAGGCTGATGTATTTTTTTGCCCTTGCAAATTTTTGAGGTGTAATAACGATCACTGCGAAAAATTTGTGATCTGGAGATAAGGGCGAGAGTGGGAGGAAGGGAGGGAGCGCGCTCCTGGGGTCGGTGCTTTCGCAAAACGTCGTGGAAACCCTCCGAGTCCGATGTGGGGTATTTCGGAGGGGTGTTGTTTGTGGTTTTGTTTTATGTCAACGCCCATTCTGGGCTTCTCCCTGCTACCTTTGCGCTTTGGACATCACATGTGGTTGGGGTCATTTGGATTGATCCCAAGGACGTTTTCAGAGTCCGAGACAAAAAGATGCAGATGTAGCTAGATGGATGGATGGATGGATGGTGATGATGATGATGATGATGTTGTTAACAATAATAATAATTTGGGCGCCTCCGCGCGCCCAAAGCCCGGCTTGCCAGCGGGTCGGCGGGCGCCGGCGGCCGCCGCTCAAGCTCCTGCCTGTCCCTAATGAACGCGAGAGGAAACCCGAGAGGATAACCGAGGAGGCGGGGAGCGCCGACATCTCCTCCGCCCCGGCGCTCGCCGCTCGCTCTTTTCGGCCCCCTCTCCCCCAGCCAAGAGCAGCTCACCAAGGTTCTCGGCCTCTTCCAGAGGGCCTTCAAATCTCCTTTTTCTTTTTGAACACCACTTCCCCCCACCCAGGGGGGAAAAATCCCGGGGTGCCATATCGCCCCCCACCCCCCGCCATGGCTGTTGTGTGTTGTGGTCCTAGACCGAGCGAGCGTGGAAGAGTCGTCTTCCAACGTGACTGCTGGGGACGGTTCCGGGCCCGCCCCTCGCAGCCCTCGGCGCGCACCTGGGGCGGGCAGAAGTGGCGGTGAGTGGCCCCTGCTCCGCCCGAGGCCGCACGGAGCCGGGGACTGGAATCCTTCCGGTGGGAAGGCGGCCGCTCGGTTGTTCTCGGACAGGGGCCGCGGCCCGGCCTGCTTGCGCGCTCGCGCGCTCTGCTCCCAGGCTCGGAGACACCCGGGCGGCGCGGGCCGGGTCGCGCCGGGGCAAGCGGGGCGCTGAGGCCCAGCCTGCAATCTCGGTCGGCCCGGGGGAGAACCAGCAGAAGGTCTCAGCCGGCACCCAGCCTCCGCAATGAGTCGCGCCTCAAACTCCGAAGAAGTCTTCGTGCTGAAGCGTTCAAGTGACTCTTGAGATCACAGTCTGGTTTCAGGACACACTTTTTGAAGCCCAAGTTCCCGTCAGAATCCCGCCGAGTCGGCTTTTTCCTCCCTTACAGACCGAAGTGGGGTGCGGGGACGGAAGGCCGAGCCGCGTTGCCCCTTGAGTTGGTGGATTGCTTGGGGAGGGGACGGGGAGGTCACTCCTGGAAATTCTCCCTGCATCCCAGAGCTTCGGGGGTCAGGATTTTTCGTGCTCTCCTCGGGACTTTTCCCCGTCGCCAAAGTTATTAGCACAAGAGAGGAGTTGAAGAGGAAACCCCTCCCCCCAAAGGCAGGTAGATACCCAGACCTCTGCTCTCAGAACTAACACCAGGGCTTTCTCCTCGCCATAATTAATAGTCAAGGCCAACCCTTTTGGCACGTTTCTTCCTCCCTCCCTCGCGAGTGGCAGCGTTGTTTGATTCCCTGAGGTCAGAAACTTTCACTCGAGTTCGCCGGAGGGAGGCCCGCGCCGGCTGTTTTGCGCGCTGCCCGCATATCTCCTTTTTCTTTCTCTCTCCTCTTCCTCTTCGTTGTCTTCCGAGCCGCAGGCAGGTCGCCAGTCCGCGTAGTTTTGTTTCCTTTCCATCATGCAGAAAATTAATCAGCCCGGACGAGAAGCAGAGCTGAGCACGGCGTCCTGTAATTAAGGGACGTGTGCCCTTCGGATTATCTCGTTAGTTTATCAAGAAAACATTTATTATAATTAATTCTCGGACGAGGTAATTATTATTGAGCGAGGACACAGCAACTGGTAGATGGGCTCCTTGGAAGATGGAAAAAAAAAAAAAAAAAAAAAACCAAGGGGGAAGAGGGGGGAGGGGAGCGACAGATTGCACGAATTGACCGTTAGATATAAGGCAGCGCGGCCCGGGGCGGGCGAGTGGAGCAGGACCTCGGGCGCCGGGGCTGCGAGGCTGCAGGGCTGCCGGGCAGGGACGCCGGACCAAGTCATTCGCGCCCGGAGGTGTAGGCGCCAAGCGGCTGCGCGGACTCGCCGCGAGACCGCCGCCCGCTCCTTCTAGGTAGGAGTTCTCCAGGGGCCACCTCCTGAGCAGTTGTTTTGAGGCTTGTATTTTTGAAAAGGGATTTCTTTTTCCCCTTCTGGGCTCTGCTTAGAGAGGAAGGGAGAAGGCTTCCTGGCAGGGCTTTGAAAGTTAGATGGAAGTGTCTAAGGCCTCTTCTTTGGAGAGCGCATACCTAGCTAGCTAGCTGTGGAGAACACGTCGTAGTTTTGTTTTGTTCCTTTTTCTTTTAAAGATGCATCCGGTAGTAAATGGAAGACAGTCTATGCCGGGAATTTTGGTCATTTTTCGATGGTAGAGCAAAGGAGCTCCAAGAAGGATCTCTGTCCTGTTGTTTTCTGTTTGTAACTGCTTTTTATGCTGGAATGTGCTACTTTAATGTGTGATGTGTCAGGCATTTCTAATTGGGTGAGAGCTATACATGTAAGAACACTTCCATATTTCTCATATGCACATCCGATATGATTTCAGTTGCTTCTATAGTAGTTCAGAACTTTCCGACATAGTAAGTTTGCATTAAACAAGAAAGAACTCCAGCTAAGAGGCTATTAAAACCAATACATGACTGTATTTTAAAGCAATATTATTTTCACAGCCTCCAAATAACTATCTTGAAAGGAAAAGATAAAACATCAGGTCTTTGTTGTAGGAGCAACTAAATTAGTTCTATTGGTGAAATAATACAAACTCTGACAAGGGCATTTATAAAATTACATTAAATTAGATCTAAGGGTGGAAAAGCATGATTTTTGTGCTGTGAATTTAAATCAGGAAGAAGTTGAAGTAACTGGGTTCCATCTGTGGAGTTTTGTGTCTTGATCTCTTAAGCAATGTAAATATGAAAATCCAGAGTCCTTAAAACTCAGTAGGACCTCTGTAAAAGTAAGAGGGAACTTCTCCTAATCTTGTGTCCGCCATTTTGAAGCAATCTCTCATAGTGTCAAAGTTGCAAAGTAGAGATCCATGCAGGAGAAGTGCCACCTTTTAGGAAAATAAAAGCCAAAATTGCAAACAGCCAGTCTATAAACATCCATTTTGGATCCCTTTGCTTGAGGGAGCGAGAAATACTCAACAAAATAAAGTAAATAACTTTTCTTTTTCTTCCTTCCTTTTCCCTCTCTGAGCTCTTTTTCTTATAGGATTTTAGGACACTTGAAAGGTAGGGAGAAATTCTATTAGTTTCACAACTTTGGGTGTTTGTGTATCTACTTTCTTCAAAACTAGAATGTGCAGAAAGGCGCAGAGGAAACTCTGCTGTAGCTGCTGAGCACCCAAATGCCCGAAAATTTGCCTCCTGCAGGATCTGCAACCTCTACACATCAAAATCAACATGGAAGCGGCTTGCGCTACAAATGTGCACCCTTTCTACTTGCAAATGTGGGAGCCTGTCATTATCTGATTGGTGGGATTCTAACTTTACTTCAGAATTCCTAGTACACCCTGTGCCAAACTTGAAGACTTTTTTTTGCACTGCGTTTAAATATTTGATGGGTGTCGATAAAAAGTTAAATACTTGTTTGTTTAGCTTTAGTTCTTTAGACACATATAATCAAGTTCTCCAAAACCCTAATAAATCTGTTACTTACCTCGAAATCTAATTACCCAGACTACTAATTAGGTGAAAATGATTGCTGGAAATGACTTCAAATGTGGAATAATAGTGGTTGAGCAGTTTTCTCAAGTTTGCTGTTTAGCAAGTTGGTATTTTAGATGTTAAGTGCACTGACATTTTAGGTTCGCAGCAGTTGAAAGTGGTAAAAAGCTAAGATAATTAAAATCTGCCTTGGAAAGGCAACAGTCTGGGGAGAGGTAGATGTCTTGAATTGTTTCTTTGTTTCTCACCAATGGCCTTTGTTATCTGCATTATTTATTTAGCCAAAGAGTTCTTTGTCTCTGCAAATGGCCCCAATCAAGTTTTGTTTGAGACAATTAGCTAGTGCCAGCCAAGGAGTCCTATGCAAATGTAGGGATAGGAATGCAATGTGTGCATTTGGAGGCGTGGGGTTTTGTTGGGGTGGGGAGCGGGAGGCAGATTGTATTGCTTTCTTCGGGTCTTTTTTTTTTTTTTTTTTTTTAAGTTTTGGCTGGGGGTGGGGAAGACAGGTTTATCTGGTCTCTCTGCATCTCCTCTAGTTCAGAGAAGCTGGGGAGGGGAGCGGGGTAGGGGGGGAGGCTTTGCAAGTCCTTTAAAAGCCTCTGCAGTGCATAGCCCGGGCTCTTCTTAAGTTAGTGGCGGAACGTGGAAGAGCTGCGTCCTCCGAAGCGGTAAACCAGCACCTCTGTTTGTTTGTTTGCTTTGCCTTAGCTCCACCACTCCAAACCCACCCACCAGGACTCTGAATCTGTCCACCCCGGGCGAAGCGAGACCTTCCGGCTGGGTCCCCCGGATTTGGGCCGACTTTGCGCCTCCAAACAACCTTAGCATGATGTCTTATCTTAAGCAACCGCCTTACGCAGTCAATGGGCTGAGTCTGACCACTTCGGGCATGGACTTGCTGCACCCCTCGGTGGGCTACCCGGGTAAGTGAGCCCCGCGGCACTGCTGCCCTGCCCTTCCCCACGCCCGCTCCGCGGGGCTGTGACACTCTTTCCCCCGAGCGCCGCGGTTGGCGGTGGCGTCGCCCCCGCCCCAGCTCCAGGCGAGGTCTCCACTGGGTTTTCCTTCCGAGAAGCAGCTCAAAGCCACAGGGCACTTACCGGCCGAGGAGAGGACAGGGGCTGGGGGAAAGGGAGTAGGTGGATCTACAGCGTAGGAGTGGGGCGAGGAAGGCTACTGCCCTTGTCATTTGGGCGAGGGGACCCTGCCTGTACCTCGAAGTCCAATTCCTCGGAAGTGCCCTCTTGGCGAAGTCGGGTTTCTCATCATAAATTCTCCCCGCCAAGCCTGGGGCTTCCCCTCTGACCTCCAGGCCCTTAGCCTCTAATCCTTAGAGGTGTGATTTACCCCGGGTGTGAGTGCTTTCCTTTCCGATAAGATCTGTTTTTTAAAATCCTCCTAGAACAAGAAGTATGAAATATGCCCCCATTTGAAAGATGGACGAACAAAGGCCCCTTGGAGTCCTAAAAAGCCTAGATCTCGGGCAGAATCGAGATTTGCCCCATCAGTTCAAGCTGCCGGTCCTCAGGGATCCTTTGACTTCACAGAGTGGGGTTTTTGTGTTGATGGTTAGGGGTTGATTTTGGAGGGTTCTTGTTTTTTGTCCTCCATTTTTTTTTTTTTTTTTTTTTTTTTGGTTAGCTTTCGAGGAGACGCTCTGTCTGGAGCCATCTCCGACGTCAGGCGGAGTGGGGCATTCCTTGGAAGGGGTAGTGTCTGCCAGAGGAGCCGAGACCGGGAGGGGATGGGGAGGACACGGGTAGGGTCCGGGTTGAGCTGCGAGGACCAGGGGAGTGCTGAGTGTGGGCGTGGCGGGAGTCGGACACCCGCAGAGACCCTTGTGACTGAGAAGCTGCTCCCGCACCCTAAAGGGCCCTGGGCTTCTTGTCCCGCAGCCACCCCTCGGAAACAGCGGCGGGAGAGGACGACGTTCACCCGGGCGCAGCTAGACGTGCTGGAAGCGTTATTTGCGAAGACCCGATACCCAGATATCTTCATGCGGGAGGAGGTGGCGCTGAAAATCAACTTGCCCGAGTCCAGGGTGCAGGTAGGGCAGATGTAGGTAGACACAGCCATCCTTCCTGACCGTGCCACCCCTCCCCCCAGCACTGTGTTTGGTGAGGACCCAGCAGAGTTCCAGGTCTCGGAGGGGACCAAAGGAAGGTTTTAAACTAAACGCTCGGCTCCATCGGAAGCCAGTAAACTTTTCTCTCCGGGCCTCTTGAGTGTCTGATTTCTCCTCGTGCCCCTTTTTGTCCCTCCACCCCTACCCAATCCTATAACCAAGGTTCTTCCGGTCCAGTCGGCAAGGTAAGACTGGTGATTTAGCTGCAGCGATAAAGCACAGTCCTAGAACCCTTGGACCCCTGGTGGACAGAAGCCCAGCCTCGGCAGATTTCAAGGATAGTCACATAATATTTTAGTTCTTCCCTTCCCCCGTTGGAACTCGCCCCTCCCCTTCTCATCTACTTTTAGGGGTAAAAGAAGCTTAGCTCCTGGATAGTTCCAGTATTTTTACAGATGAAGAAATAGAGTAAATGACTTGCTCAAGGTCACATGTCAGTTTGGTGGTAGAAGAAGAAATTACACAGTAAGAGTGTTTTCTTTGACTTCTTAGGGATGGAACAGAATTTGCTAGATCTGAGCCATTCAGCAGATAAGATATCAACGTGGTATCCCAATGATACCTTCCCCCTCCCCTTACTCCCCCTTAACTTGACCTTAAGCTGGAGAGGAAAGTAAACTCCCAACTCTTCTGGAATGCAAGTCCCATATAGATTTCTCTGGAAAGAATGTTTAGCACCTAAACCACATGTACACCTGGGACTCCCCTTCAGCTAGGACACATCAGCATGAACTGCAGATCAAAAAGAGCCTTTTTCAAAGTCAGATAGAAGAAATTCTAGCACTTGGGAGGCTTGAACTAAAGTCTTAACTGAAAGAAAATAAATGGCTCTGCATGGTTGGTGGTTTGTGCTCAGCCTTCACGGCATCATTTTTACCACAGTTAAGACACCCATGTGGAGAGCTCATTCAAGAGGACAACTAAGGACTTTTGCCTAGAAAATGCCACTAGCTTCCCTGATAAGCCCCCCTCACACACCAAACACAACACCTTCATTGCAGAACATGAAGAAGGCTGGTAAAGAGGATTTTCAAAGTTACACACAGAGGCAAAGTTGACAAGCCAATGACAAGCCAATAATACAGTAAACTATGTGTCAAGTGGCACTATCCTGAAGGCTCAGACTTGAGCCTAGGAGAGAAGTCTGTCTTTGAGCTCAAAGCAGAGTATATACGAGTCACTCCACTTAGCATAAAGTAGGTTTTGGCAAATAGTAGCTTTCAGACCTTCTTCCTCAACAGGATCATTTCTCCTGGGAGCTTTCTTCTGTGAGTCTTTCTAGAAGAGACAAAAAGTAGAGTGATGGAACCAACCTACATATTAGTAGTTGCTACCTGGAAGATGGACTGTAAACTGTTTGAATTTAGGCTGTTCTTGCTGGCATGTAACAACAGATTGTTTTCCCTCACTTCTCTTATGCTCCCATCCAAAAGACATAGATATGTTCTATTCCATTGTGAGAGTGTTCCAAAATGCAGCTGGGTCTTATGTGTATGTGTGTATTTGGGGTGAAATAAGAGATAGGAAAGTGAGGGGGAGAATTTTTAGTCATGATTTGGGTAATTATCTTAAATTTTACTGTTCTGAGCTAGGAGTAAAGCAGGGTCAAATGCTTTTAGATAGAGCCTCCCCAACTTTCTTATAATTCCAGGAACATATATGAGAGTTTCACTGGCAGGAGAGATTGTCTGCTTAGCTCATCTGTCCATCTAGGACAGATTGATAATCTGGGAGCCACTCTTTTCCTTAAGGAGTCACTGAAACCATGTTAAAGAAGTTTCTTTCCCTTTCAAGGTGTGGTTTAAGAATCGAAGAGCTAAGTGCCGCCAACAGCAGCAGCAACAGCAGAATGGAGGTCAAAACAAAGTGAGACCTGCCAAAAAGAAGACGTCTCCTGCTCGGGAAGTGAGTTCAGAGAGTGGAACAAGTGGCCAATTCACTCCCCCCTCTAGCACCTCAGTCCCAGCCATTTCCAGCAGCAGTGCTCCTGTGTCTATCTGGAGCCCAGCTTCCATCTCCCCACTGTCAGATCCCTTGTCCACCTCCTCTTCCTGCATGCAGAGGTCCTATCCCATGACCTATACTCAGGCTTCAGGTTATAGTCAAGGATATGCTGGCTCAACTTCCTACTTTGGGGGCATGGACTGTGGATCTTATTTGACCCCTATGCATCACCAGCTTCCTGGACCAGGGACCACACTCAGTCCCATGGGTACCAATGCAGTCACCAGCCATCTCAATCAGTCCCCAGCTTCTCTTTCCACCCAGGGATATGGAGCTTCAAGCTTGGGTTTTAACTCAACCACTGATTGCTTGGATTATAAGGACCAAACTGCCTCCTGGAAGCTTAACTTCAATGCTGACTGCTTGGATTATAAAGATCAGACATCTTCGTGGAAATTCCAGGTTTTGTGAGGACCTGCAGAACCTCTTTTTGTGGGTGATTTTTAAATATACTGAGCTGGACATTCCAGTTTTAGCCAGGCATTGGTTAAAAGAGTTAGATGGTATGATGCTCAGACTCATCTTCTGATCAATGTCCCGGGAGGCATAGAAGGAAAAATGAAAGGCCTTAGAGGGGCCTGCCAACCAGCGACCTGAAATGGACAAACCATTTGATACTTAAGATCCTATCATAGTTTTAGATCATTCGTTTTACTGATTTGCAAAGTGATCGAAAGCATTCAGCCACGTGCAACCAAATACCACCAAAAATAAACAAACAAATCTAAATTGTGAGGGAAAGGAGGGAAGGACATAGCCTTCTTAAGCAGAGGTGTTCCAATGTCGTAGCCAATCCTTGGTTGAATCTTAGGAATGGACAGTGTCTCAAGCTCACTCACGTTTCATGACCAACTCGTAGTTGGCACTGAAAAACTTTTCAGGGCTGTGTGAATTGTGCGACTGATTGTCCTAGATGCACTACTTTATTTAAAAAATAATGTTCATAAGGAGTCAATATGTAGTTTAAGAGACAATCAGTGTGTGTCTTATATAAATGGTACATCTGTGGTTTTTAATCTGTGCTAGACTTCAAAACTGTGATCTCCTGTTATTGTATGCAAACTTGAACTCCACCTCTGCAGGGGTTCTTCTGTGATTAAATAGGTTATAATTATAAGTAAATTCAGAGCAACTGAGTACTTATCTAAAAAGATTACCTTTGGCTGGAGGTGAGCTGCACTGAAACTTTACAACAAAATGTCTCTGGACAAGGAGAGTGAGAGAAGAGAAACAAAAGGACACTAACTCATCTGTAATTTGCTGTTGGTAAGCCTAGCAGTAAAGAGACATTGGTCAATTGCTCTGACCCTGATGAATTTATAAACTGAGATCATCGTTGTTTATGCTTGCAGATGTTAACTGGAAAAGTTATATATGCATAAACCTTTCTTCCTGGATTTGGCAGATATGTATAATTATATTAAAATGGTTCTAGCACAACATTGGGTCCAGTTTAATTTTATACCACCATTTATGAATGAGAAGCCCACATTCAGCCACTCCTTCCCCAAACATGTTATTCTTGGGTCAGAGAGGGAATTAGCAAACTTTATTTTTAAAAAATTTTGAGGGGGGGCTAATCTATGAACGAACAAGATATGAATGACCGGTATGTCAACTTTTTGTGACTTTCATTAGTATTGCTCTGAAATTGAGTATAGAGTCTAATAATCAAAAGCTCTCCTTGCTTTTCCCTCCCAGCCAGACAACCCTAACAATTTCTTAGGCACTTTACTAGCATGTCTTTAACACAGATCAATTTTTTAAGCGAGAAGCGGTGAACTGTAGTACCTCAGAGAAAATGTGAATGACAAGAATTCCTTGTTTCTATTCTCTTATTTGATTAAGGGTTTTTTTTTAACTTCCAAAAAAATCTGAGGTAAACATGAGAGGGAATGTAATCAGAATCTGAAAGCAATTCAGGCAGAAATGATTTCTGAACAAAAGAGTTTCAGAAAAGTTTTAAAACCTATAATTTCAGTAGTTGAACATAAGGCACCCTGGTCAGGTGTTTTTTTTTTTTTTTTTTAGAAAGTGCTGAGGGGAAAAAAAAATAGGTCTCTTCTCAGTTGTACCTGCATTTTGTAAACCAATCACCAGAAAAGACAAAATGGGCCAATGATTATGGTGCTCCTCAGGTAAAAGCAATATTTAATTTCATTTTAAACTCCTTATGCTCTTAAGTCTGACCAAAAATTAAGTGATTCTTGATTGTAACTTTTTAAATGAATGTTAGCAGTTGCAACCATTTTGTTTTCTGGCTGATTTCCCCCTCCCTGGCTGCTGCACATGCTGTCTTGAGCCCTACATGAGATCTTGTGTAATAATTGTTTTTGTTTTGCTGCTAAAGGAAATGAGGAAATGGAATAGTTTACAGTCAACAACTGAGGCACAACTTGATGGCAAGGTTTTCTAGTACCTACTGATAATACTCACCCTGCCATAGTTTACAACTGGAATGAGATTAGGGCTGGGGGTGGAGGGTGCAGAGAGAGAGAGAGAGTTAGAGAAGGAACGAACATGAATCTTTGCTTTATAGTTGTCCAGATACTGGGTCTCATGCAAGGAAAGCAGATCCTCAATAATTTCTCACACGGCCTTCAGTTTTCAGGACGCCCCACAAAGGGACAGGAAAGATTACCCTCTCTGTAAAAACAATAACGACAGCCACAAACAGCGGACTACTCAGCAAATCAGGCAGTTAGGTTTCTCTCCCCGTACTTTAAAAAAGGAGTACGTCAGAAAAAGGCGCCGAGCCCCCTCTGAAACTAATTTTTCCATCACCTTTGCACAACTTCGTTTAACAGACCACGGAGTTAAATCCCTTTGAATTGACGGCGAAGTAGAAATGAATTCCCCCTGACCGCAGGCAACAGAGGGAGGGCAAGGGAGGCGGGGAGCTAGCGCGGGCTCCCACGTCCAGAGAGTTCCGGTCACCGCGCCCTGCCAAGACCCGGCTTTATGAAGTTTAGTCCAATAATCGTCATTACTTGGTACTGAAATGACGCCACCCTCCAAAGGCGTCGGGGAGCGATTTCAACCGCTTGCTGGAGATCAACAAAGACCTGAATGTTGCTGTAACCTTCGTTTTGAGGGGTGCAGGTGAGGGTGGGGTAGTTTGCTTTACAAAGCTCTGTTGTCCCAAACCTTTATCTTTCCCACAAAGATTCTGGGCCCTTTGTATTTCACCTCGGGAGTGTTTCGTCCCTTCACAGATAAGAAGAGAAATCCAATCAAGTCAATTAAGTTCCCGGCTTTCGAAACCTCGGAGTTTGAGATCATGGTCAGTTTCCTCAACTCCTCTCCCACTCGCTTCCCTCTAATTTCACCCTTCCTGCGGCTCTCCACTCCCTCAGCCCCGGAGACCCCGGGCGGCCCTGCGAGGACGTGGCGCCCGGGAACAGCCTGTGCTCCCCGCCGAATCCACGGCGGGCTTTCAGAGCTGTGTTTTCTAAATCTCGACTGCCCGATCGGAGCTAGCCGGGAATGGCACTCCCATCTCTGCCCCGGGGGGCCCGAGGCCCAAGTGGCTCTCTAGCTGGCGCCGCCTTCTGGGCTCCACTCGGCCCTGCGGGCCGGGAAGGGGCGGCCTTGAGGCGCTCGTCCGCCAGCTTCCCCTCTCTCTGGTCCGGCTCCGGCTCTGGTCGGAACCTCGGCTGAGCCGCAGCCCCCCTCACGGCCCGGTCCTCAGTCTCCCTCGCGAGCTCTGGGCGCTGTGGGCCCCGGCGAGGCCCGCGCGCCGCCAGCCCACGGAGGAGCACGGCCTCCTCGAGCCCTTAAGTCAGGCTTCGGCGTCAGCCGTGGTCCTAGGCACCCGTGGCCGGGTGACTTCACGGCCTGGCCGAGTTCGGGGGCCGGGCGGGCTCCAGGTGCGCGTGCGTGGCCCGGCCAGGAGGCGAACGCCCTGAGCTGGAGGGAAGGGAAGCCGAGACCGAAGGAGAGGATGGCGACCTGGCCGTGCCGGGCGCGGGAGAGGGGGCCAGGGGAGAGACGCGGGCCCCACGGGGCCCGCGGCCTCTTGCCTTCCTCTCTCCCGGGGAGGAAGCGCCGCAGACGGTTGGGTGTCCTACTGGCGGTAAAGGGCGAGGCCGCCGCCGCCGCCACAGCGGGAACTCCCGCCGCGCCTTTGGCCTCCGGTGTCCGGCGAAGACGTGGCGCCGACGACGGGGTCCAGCTGGGCCTGCCTTGGGCCCCAGGAATCCTCCAGGAAAGCCTGGGGCTTCTGCTAGTGGGTCTGGGGGAGTTGTGCTCGGTGTTCTGCCCTCCTGGGGCTCCTGGGCTCTGAGCTGAGCCTCTCAGGGGGGAGCCTACGGGACTCTGCTACCCTTGGCTCATCCCTTTTCTCCGACGCCTCTAGATTTCGTCATTAAACTGGATGCCCTGACTTTTCCTTTTCAGACCCGGCGCAGCACTCAACCGCCCTGAAGGCCAGAGGCCAGTTCTGGAAGGGGAAAGCCGTGCCTTTGGCGTCCCGGACAGCGCCGGGCGGCCCGTTCCGGTTACCTGCAGGGCAGGGCCGCAGTCCTGCGCTCGCCTCCACTTAACCAGAAGCGGGCGCTCGGGCGGCCACTCCCGGCGCGCTCACCACATGTTTGAACCCGCGTCTAACACCCGCTGAAAACCTCGCTGTTGTTACCCGGACAAAGCTGTAACCCAAAACCAGGAGTGCCAGTGTGAGGTGGTGGTTTATTGATACACAGACGTGTTTTAATCATACAAAAGAGAAACACAAAGGAGTCGGGTAGGTGACAAGCGCATCCCACACAAACGGAAGCTGACGTCTTAGAAAACGACCAAAATGCGGAGATGCAGGGTCGGGTTCTGCCATGACCTTTGCCTTCTTCACGCCTTCCTTCAAAACCTTATCTCTTTCCCTTTTGTACCACAAAAGGGTTCACGCCCCATTCACGCATCTGCATGCCCAGATCTGCGACCAGTGTCTGCAACACTTCTTTTCCTCTTCTCAACGGCCAGAGCCCTGTAAGCGCAGCGTGCCCTGATAAAACCTGATCCCCCTTGTCGCCCCATTTCTGCCCTTGGGTTAGCGTGATACAAAAAAACGGGGAGCCCCTGGCACTTTCCCCTGGGATGGAGAGAGCAAAACCCCAAACAAAACCCACCCCGATGTTTTTCCGTATTAGGCTCTGAAACTGCACAGATTATGGGATTTGTCTCGGACAGAATTAACATTACATGTGAACGGTAGTGCTTCGGTATATTGAGACACATTGTATACGATTGCTTGGAGCATCTCTTCTAAACTGCCTGTTAATAGCAACATGAGACCTTAAAATAATAAGTGGTTTTTCGGTTTTAACCTGATTAAAACGAAATCTAGACTCTGTAAAGGGCAGTTTTTCTGGTGGAAGCAGTTCGAAGGAAAGGGAACCCATCACGGGGGCTGGAGGAAGCTTTTGTATGGAGAAATGGCTGGAGAGGAGAAGTAAGCAGGCATGCGTTTGAAAGGCCTTCTACTATGCAGCAGTCCCCACAAGCAAGGGAGGTGCCCCCAGCTCTAAAGAGAATTAGCCAGACTTCCTCTCTTGCAAGCAGTGTGTTTTATATTTAAAAACCAACCTGCTGTCGACTGTAAACAAACAATAAGCAAATTCAAATAAAGGAGCCCTACCAAGTCCAACCCATTTGGTCAAAGATAACTGCAGGTACCAGAGAGGTCAGGCTATCACTAGGGGGAGGGTCGGCTTCGAATTTTGTTTTTCTCCTAGAGGGAAAGTCGAACAGCGTGAGGTCTGTGACTCACTTTTATTCCTTAATCTTCCCCATCCTTTACCTTCAATTCTCAGAGGAAGGAAACATGGTATTGGGGGGCAGGGGGGAACACAACAACAAAGGGGGAAAAAAAAAAAGAATCCCGTAGCAAATATAATGGTAAGTGGCCAAAGTTTGAATTGACTTCTGTTTCAGCACCACAGGGGGAAAAAAAAGCTATCCAAGAATCAGATGGAATCCTGTCACCCTCTCCAGTGTCCTAGGCATAGTTTGCCTACTTCGGAGTGGGAAAATGGCCTTTTGGATGAAAGGCTTCTTAGTCTACTTGACATCTCTAGAAGACATTTCCAGCAGAGGACTTTAAAAATAAGATGCCAGTTTTTAGCAGCTATACTATTGCCTTTTTCTTTTTCCCCCTTGAACTGCCCATGATGGGACCACCAAATCCCACAGGGTATATCCTGCACCCTGCAGGTCTGCTCACCCTCCAACCCAGGTTCCCGAGGTAAAGGCCATAAAACGCCCGTAGAGACAGCTTGGGTGGAGTGAAGCTTCTCCTTAGGCCCTGCCTCCAATCTCCCAACTGGAATCTCCAGAGGCCTTAGGCTACACTGAAACCTAAAAATCACTTATAGCAGCCTCCAATTGTGTTAAAATCTGTTCCTAGAACCAACAGTCACATTTTAGGCTCCTGGGCCATTAATAAAAATCGCCTTAACATTCAAATGGCTCTAAAATGCGTTGATAACGGATTACTGGGGCCTAATGGACGTCGTGTGTGATAACATGGCTCCTGAGCAGCGACGTTCTGGAGTGGGTGTCCGACCACAGCTACCTGATTATCAGCTTACAGTCAAACCTCTTTTTAGCTGCGATGCTCTTAAGAGGCGTTCTTCCGGACAGCAGAGCGGGAGTCTTCTGTGTTCTTCATTTAACCGTATTTAACTATCGCGTACTGTTCTGGAAAGGGGAGGGGAAAACTTGCCTATAGGCGTAAGGTCAACCCCAGACGTAAGAGGGGCGGGTCGCCGGTCACTGCCCCTCCCCTCCCCTCGTTTAATGGAGAGATACCCGAAAGGCGGTGGCTAGGGCACATCTAGGCCCCTGCCTGGGATGTCGGTTTCCCCTAAGTCTGGGGCTTCCCCGCGGTACTCCCGAGCCTCTCGGCCTCTGGCCGCCTCGGAGCGAAGCTTGTGAAGAGGCTGCTTGGCTTGCCCCGACAAGACCTGCCACGTCCGGAACACTAGTGGAGCTCTCCTGCTGCCCGCGAGGAGAAGACTTCTGGACAGGCTGCGCGAAGTCGTCGACGCTAAGGACGCCCTGGCAGCGGCCGCGGCGCCAGGGAGGGAGTGGGTTCCCGGCTTTCAACGAAAAATGTGGCAAGTGCACCGTGTTCCCATTCTCCACCCCCACCTTTCACCCAGCGAACTAAGCGGAAGACTCCGAACGCTGGGCCTTCGGAGGCTGCAAAGTACACCCCGGCATCGCCCCAGGGGCCTCCCCTGCCCGCGCGGCGTCCCGGGCTAAGGTCATTTGTCGAGTCCGGAGAGAGTAACAGGCGAGGCCGGAAGTTACTGGAGTGGCTGAGAGGCAGCTTACGCACCAGCTGCGTGGGACATTGAGATCACGACCCCCCCACCCCCAACCCATGCCGCGCACGGGCACCAGCCCCGGAAGTGGGCCTCGAACCCACAGCGCCCCGAGCCATGCTCCAGGCCGCACATGGCGCCGCCGGTTCCCCTGCGGAGCGGTAGACTGTGGGTCGCGCCCACCCGGCAGAGGCGAGGCTGGGTCCATAGGGCACTGTGCCTCCTCGCGGAAGCGGGGGAACCCGGGAGTCCGCGGTCTGCGTGCTCTTCCTTCTCCAACCGCATCCATGGTCTTTACGAGGATCTGATGGGGGTGTGAGTGCAAGGACGCCGCGAGGCAACGATTCCCCTCGGTCAAGGGCGACGTGGGCGCTCTTCTCGCCGCATGCCCGGACTGCACCCCCCACGCTGGGCGGGCTCTAAAGTCCAGACTTCCTCCCTCAAGCTTCTTGTGGTGAAAGACGCGGGAACTGAAACAGGCTTGTCCTTAGAGCTCGCGACCTGGCATAACCCCTGCCTACCGCGCCAGGCCTGGGCTAAGACCCCGGAACCAAGTGTGCCGGTCCCGCGAGGAATAGCCGGCACCGTCCCAGTGTCCTCGCGGAAGTGCACCCACCCGGGCCCGAGGGCTTGGGCGGCCGGCTGGCAGCGGCTTCCGGTTCCGACTCGAGGCCTTGCCAGCTGGCGTGTGGAGCGGCGAGATTACTTCGTGCCAGGGTACGTTTTGACTACTGGCTGACAAAGTCGTCTAAACTGAATTTTGAGATAGTTTTGAACACTAAGGATGCACATGTAAAGCTTTCCCCTGAGTCCTTCTTGGCCACTAATCTAAACAAATTTGATAACTTTTGAGTTGTGTTTGGTTGGGAATTTCAGCCATTCTTACTGCTGTGGAAGTGGTAAGGATTTTTTTTTTAATGGGAGGCAGATATTTTGGGCAATTATATATATTTATACGTGTAATATAGAAATTACACATATATACGTGCGTACATTATATATATGTGTACATATATATTAGACATATATGTCTAAAGTGAAATTAGGTAATTTTGGAAAGAAGAATCACATTAATTTTTAAATTTTAAATTGATCCAAGTCTCTAACTGAAATTTATTTTTCAGTAGCTCTTGCTGATTAAGTTGACTCTATTTTTAATTTTCATCTGAGTTGACCACTTGAAGCTCTAGAAGGCTAACAAAACCTCAGTCTATTTGTTAATTATCTTTTACCAAAATCATAAGAGATATGTTTGGTCTTAAAATTGATCATACTCTAAGGCCCTCTAATTTTGAGGTGGAGGAGAAGTGGTACAAACATGTATTCACCATTTTCAAGGACAAATAATTGGGTTGATTAAGCCAATAATCTTGATTTCCGCCCATTTTAAGAGGGCATATTGCTTTCTTTACTTTTTTTCTTTTCTTCATATGTATTGATAAAGTTGTGGAGTATGTACTCTTACTAGAAGTTGCCTGAGCTGATATCTTTTTCAGGAATTCTTAACCTGTGATTCAAGTATCCTTTTGGGAATGGTTGTCTGTGGATTGATTTTAGAGGATGGGTAAATTGACTCAATTGTATGAAAATTTCTTTGGTTTGTATGTTAAGTGTATTTTTTCTGGGCAGAAGATCCATAGCTTTCACCAGATTCACAAAAGGGTTTGTAACCACCCCAAATTATGAACCGTTGGTTTTTATGATGCATAGGTTGTGAATGAAGGGTGAACTTGGAGATGGAAACTTTTGTAGTTCTTGGTAACAGTTGGAACTGGCAGCCCTGTAAAGTTTAAATCTACCCTTAACTTTTAGCAACCTTTAATTTTCTTTAAACAAAATAATCTTAAAAGTCCCTTTTATTTCTAAATTCTACCTAAATTTGAATTATTGTCCATGAGTCTGTTTATGACTGACACATTAAATTAATGAATGAAGTAGACAAGATTTTTTCTAATGGTATTTTGCATGAAATGTCAAGTAGAAAATTTAAGCAAATATTTTAATGATTCAGATCCAAAAGCCTTTTTAATCAAAACAAAACAATCAACAATAACAACAATAATAAAAAGATATTCTCCTACCCTAATTAAATATTTCAGAAAATTTAATGTGAATTGGTTCTCTCTCTTTCTGTCTCTGCACATACATAAATGTGTGTGCACATACCAACCATGCGTAGGTTCCCAAATTTTTCTGTTGAAAAGTTTTTCCTTTTAAAGCTTGATGACTGTCAAAGGTGGACGAAACAATAGATAAGGGAGGTGGGACCTTCTGACTGAGTGAGAAGGAGGGCAAGACTATGTCATCCCGGAGAGGAATTCAAGATCAGATGGTATAATCACCTGTAGGGGACCCAGGATAGAATTTAAATTAAATACTTAGAGGACTTTCATCTTGAATAGCAGATTTTGCCCACCTTCCCCACTTAGAACTCCCCAGCTTACTTCCAACCTTGTCTGAGAGGATATCTTCCATTAACTCAAGAAGAGGTACAATCTATGGTTTATTTAGCATTTGATCTTTGCACAGAGGCTTCCATTTAGAGTAACCATTGCAGCTAAGATTTGGATCTGGTCCCTCAAATAGCCTGAACCAGGCGACCTCAGGCAAGTAGACAGAAGATACTAGCAATTTATTTCATATCAGCTCCCAAGCCATCACCAGATGATAACAACCCTTGGACACCGTTAATCTCTGCTTGACTCAAACTGGTGACCGCAAGGTGAAAGGCAGGGCGTTATCTCTGAGCAATTCATGTGGCCTTCCACAGATTGCCAGTTGGGCCAATACAACTGAAGCCTCTTCTCCAGTGGTTACTTTAAAAAATTCATATCCAAAGTCTTTGGTCTTTGTTGGACTGGAAGGTAGGAGGGCTTTGTCAACGAAAATGCCTGAGGGCCAAGATGTAGGAGCTTAGAATCCAATAAAAATTAGAAAGGTTGAAAAGGTAGCCTTGTGTGTTCCCTGCCCAATAAACTTTGAACAACATCACTGTAATTATGACTAGAAAAAGCCTCTGGAAGTGAATGTTTTTGCCAAACAGTAAAGGGAAAATTCACCTTAAATAAAAGGCAAAGTCCTATTTAGAATTGATTTTATTTTTTTGAAAATGGCTTTTATTTTGCCATCTCTAAGGTCAGTACAGATCACCATATACTCATTTGGTGTAAAGTTCAGGGCTAGAAGGGACGGCAGAATTGGTGGGCAGTGGAGAATAAAGGAAAGGGGTGTACTGAAAAACAAAGCTGTCCTATGTGTCGGTGCCCAGAGAGGGGTGGCCAAGTGACCTGCAGGGGAACTACTACTATTCACATTTTCACATATGTAGAGGGAAGAGTTTTAGTCTCATGTCCCAGCGTACTCAGTTCTAGCCTGAAGTCATAGAAACCTGCCATTACTACTTGGTGGAATTATTCTGCCCCTGCTACTCCAATATACTAGTTGTAATGATTCTATTTGATTTTGCTAGATGGCTCTAGAGAGAATTGACAGATTTTTTTAAAATGGAGAGGTTTTTAAAATACTGCAGCTATTTTAATATATTTTTTAACATCCATGTGTTGGAAGTGGATCATTGATGGTAAAAGTAAAACCAAATTGTTTTAGGTATTTCTACCAAAAAGTTCCTTTGGACAGGATCAAAGATCAGCTTCACTTACACAGAACTTCAGTTGTCAGCAAACAGTGTCACAGAACCATATCACTATGTTTTTCCATAACTTCATTCCTAGTCTATTTGTTTGCTGCCCGAGCTTTTTAATTAACTGGTATTTACAAACCCTATTCCATCGTTTGGTATCTTCTCCCCAAAATGATACACTAAATAAACCTAAGCTATAATTACTAATCATAGGATGGGTGCATTGTATACATTGGTAAAAAAACACCCCTTATAACAAAAAGTCACTGATGGGTAAAGTGGTGCATTTTGTAACATTGGGCAGTTGCCTAAGTGACTGTGGGGAAGTAAGACATGGGGTAAACAATGAAGGCCTTTTACCACTTCAGACTGGCCTTGGCTCTAGTGTTTGATGATATAATGTTCAGAAAGCATAAAGAGAGTCACAACATTTTCCTGGTCAGCCAAGAGGCAAACACATATGTTTAGAGTATTTGTAAGGGCTTACAGTTTCAGGACTATCTTTCTTTAGTATCTCTCTGCTTCATGAGAGGGTCTGGATAGAGTCCAGAACCTTAAAGGGGAAGAGTCTAGGCTTTTGTTTCCTTGGTTAGAGCTGCCACTTCTTCAAGATGATGATGGTGAAGATGGGATCAGTCCCCCATATTGAAATGATTTGCATTTGTCTTAAATCAAACAGAGCATTGGACTAGGTGATTTACTCAGCCTTTCAAAGATCTATCCAAGCTGGCAAATTTACTACTTTCCAGAGGTCAGTGTTTATTGTAGGTCTTGAACTTTTACATTTGTGTCCTTCATTGATAACTTGAGTGGATTTGGTGCCAAGGGACATCAGTAGCTTCCCTTGTGAACGTGCAGCTTGTGCTCATCCTGCTTATCTTTGCTGAATATTTTGAACTTTTCCTGAGCTTTGGTTAATTTTACCCCAACTTCATATACAAATTGTGTTGTGGTTTTTTGCCTGTATTTCTAGCCCTCCTGACATTGTAGAAACCCTCACACAACATTACTTAATAAGGAGATGTAACTTCCAGGTGCCTTAGAAAATGTAAGTCAGTATATGTTTTTCATTATTTGAGAAATTAGCCCCTAGTTTCACTAGGGGTGTAGTTAAGGATAGTAGTGAAGCATTCAGGCTTTAGAGTTGGATTGTTTGGGTTTGAATCCAAGCTCCTCTATAATGATATTTGTAGATATTTGTCCTTATGAAGATTATTTAACCCCTCTGTGCCTTAGTGTCCTCATCTGTAAAACAGGAAAAATAATAGTTTCTATTCCCCCAATTGTTGTGGGTATTAAAGCACTTGGCTTAATAAGTGCTCAGTCCATGTTCTCTGTTATTATTATCACCATTATTGTCATCGCCATTGTAGTCAACCACTGGCCAGCAAAACTGAGTCAGAGTCAGACGCCATGATGAACTAATGTTGACTGTGCTCATTCTACTAAAAGGACAGGGACACAGATGTAATAGGAAGAATGCAAGAAGAGTGATTATATAATATTGTATAATATATATCAAACTATATGTGTTACATAACTGCATGGTTAAATTTATTTTGTATTGTGTTTGCCTTTGTCATGAAGAGTCTATTTTTTTTTGTTCAACATTGGTAGAAACCATAAGGATTTTGAAATCTGCAAATATATTTGGAGAGAAGGAAGTAAGAGCAAAGACAGATTTTATAAGGGGGTTAAGGTGTAACAAGACAAACCACTCTACTTTCTTTATTTCTTTATTTGGCTGAGCAGTATGTGGGATCTTAGTTCCCCTACCAGGGATCAAACCCATGCCCCCTGCAGTGGAAGCACAGAGTCCTAACCACTGGGCTGCCAGGGAATTTCCCAGCCCTACTATCTTTAAATCATACCTCTAGTCCTCTCCATGTTAAGAGTTAAAATATTTATCCATCACTGCAAGTAGTTTTTTCTCAGCTCCAAGCACTCTGAACACCAACCTGCTCTCACTTTAGTTAAGAATGATACTGGCATCTTTATTCCCACATAATGTGGGTTAGTTCATTCTGTGGACAATGTTTATTGCCCCCACCCCATCTCTAAAAACACTGTCAAAACGTGGTTTTAATTTCCTTTTAAATGTGGCGCAAACAGGGCTGCCATTGCATTTCACATTTTCCCCCTTATACACTGGCATTTAACAAGAAGAGTGAGGTAAAGTAATCTAGTAATAAAGTAATAAAGACCTTGTAAATGGGCTCTTGGTTTAAAAAAAGAAGTAAGAGAATAATTGGGAATAAAAAAGGCTTTATGCAAATCAACTAGTATGGATGATGGCAGAAGAAGAGAACAGGGTAATGAATTTGTTCAAATGAATTTACTGAAGATGGCAATTCAGCTCTCTAAGGAATTACAGGGAAAACAAATAAGTGGCTAGAGGGACTGATGTCTCAAGAAAGCCTGAATAGGCAAAATGGACTATGTTTGCAGAGAGTGAAGTTTTAGTCATCAGCTTCCACAGTGCTTCAGCACACACTGTGCAAGCAATTTGTTTAAGGTTGCAAAATCAAAACATGTCTCTGAGCGCATGGACAAGGAGGCAAGACCTTTGCAATGTCTGCAGTGGAGCAAGGACCTGACAACCACCTGCCAGTGCCTGAAAAGGCATCACCCATCAGGCAGGCAGAAGAATTGTCCAAGACTAATTTGGAGTAAACTGATGGAAACAAGAAATATGTCAGTGATGACCTCTCACTAGCTATGGAAGAGTTCTTCCAGGGAAGTGGCACAATCTCCAGTTCGGAACATTTAAAGCTAGAGAAGGAAGAACTCTTGGACTTAAGTCTCAGGAACTGTCCAGCATTAGTGGAGGGCTGGAATTGCTGCTAAATGACCTGTTAGGTGTGAGTTTCCATCTACGATGTATCTAACTGTATGCTTATTGAATACCAGATGTATTTTTCAGTTCTTTTTTTTTGGCCACACCATGTAGTATGTGGGATCTTAGTTCCCTGACAAGGGGTCGAACCCTTGCCCCCTGCAGTGGATGCACAGAATCTTAACCACTGAACTGCCAGAAAAGTCCCTTTTTTTTTTTTTTTTCAGTTCTTTTGACAGTTCTGACACTAATATTGTTACTGCCAAAGAGATTTCTGTAGGTTAATATAGATTTGCATTTGTTCCACAAGGAAATGTAATTATTTAATGAGTCAGTATTTGCCTTGAAGGCACTTCAGCTATGACCTCCTCAGGAATTTCAAAGAATAACCAAGCTCATTGCAGCTTCTTATGCCTGCTGTAAATTGCTCCAAACAGCAGACACTAACCGCATTACTAATGAATTACATGAATAATAAAATCATAATGTTTTTCTGGTTTTAGAGAGATTAAAATGGATGTTAGAATGGCTATAGGAAAGGATTCTCAGGTGTCAAACTTTTGTAAAATTAAGTTTCCACTTAAACTTTCATTAGGATTTAGGAAAACTAGGACCATTATAAAGACGTATCTGTTCATTCAGTGAATATTTGAGGGTTTTCTCTGTACCAGGCCTTCTCCTGGGTTTGGGACACACAAGGTTTCACCTCCTGTGGAGCTCACATTCGTGTTTATGGGAGAACACACTGATGGGTGGTCATTACAGGAGACAGAAACTTTGGAGTCAAAAGGGAAACACCGCTGGGTTTAAAGATGTGTGGAAATGTAATTGACATTAGAAGCTTAGTGTTTGTCAGCACTTTCATGAATGAAAACTTTTTTTTTCCAAAACACATTTGAATAGAATTCAAATGTTCCAATGAACGGAAGTACAGTGTGTGATGCTCCATTCTCAAGTCCCTCTGGGTGATCTGGGCATGTGGAGGGAGGTTGGAGCACTTAAGCTGCTTCTCAGAACATACATGGGTCCCAGGGTCCATAGCTGCTGAAACTCCATATGGTGTCCTGTGTCCTGGCCTTGTTGTGTGACAGTTGCTGCTAACAAGCTTGGCTTTGGCTTGACCATCTTTGAAACTACCCCCTCCCTCACCCCTTCCGATTGCCTCAATCAAACCAACTCCTTAGAAAAACAGTGCTGTTAAAGAAATGGCCATAGTGTCACCAGAATAGGCAAAGGGAATTACTTAGCGTTTTCTATAGACATACTGATTGTAAATTTTAAAAAGGCCTTTTTGGAAAAGACCGTCCATTAAGAGACCACTTAACGTTTAATTACATGCGGTTGGAAACTCCACAGAATAGCAGCCAGCCAAACAGGGCATCAAAATCTAAGACATGGTGGCTGGTGCAGAGTTTCCTTTTGAGTTCCAGGTACAAAAATTCAAATCCAGAGTGGTGTATTCTCACACTCTGGCGCTACCATAATACTTAATTATTACTGTCCCTGTGGTGTAATATGATCTTGGAAAACGTCACACAAGAATTCCGCCAAATTGTTTTATTACTTTTCCTCCCCCTCCCTGGTTTCTGTTTCTTGGCTCTGTTCTTTTCTGTAGTTGCCTTTATCTCTCTCTCTCCTCCTTCCAAATGGCATTGTGAGGTTGAGTTCACCAGGTGTGCAAACTTCCTCCCGCATCTGACACTTCTTTGGCAGAAAGCGCAGGTAGCACAGCAGATATTGTCAGGGTCAAGTTAAAAAATAACAAAACCTGCCAGTGCAGATTTCCTTCTCGTGGTGCCTGGCGTCAATGGGCTCTCAAAAAGACTGCTGTGGCTTTAATATTTACCTTTTACAGCTGGCATGAACTTGGCAGTCCATCCACAGCTCACCTCCTTTCTCCTCCTCTGTCTTTGTCAGGACCAGAGGATAGCCGGTGTTTCCCCTGGTCTCAAGGCAGGGAGGGTAGGGACAGGAGCAGAACGGTGAACAGCATTATTCTATTTAGAAAAAGTTAATTGGGGCTTCCCTGGTGGCGCAGTGGTTGAGAATCTGCCTGCCAATGCAGGAACATGGGTTCGGGCCCTGGTCTGGGAAGATCCCACATGCCATGGAGCAACTAAGTCCGTGTGCCACAACTACTGAGCCTGCGCATCTGGAGCCTGTGCTCCGCAACAAGAGAGGCCGTGACAGTGAGAGGCCCGCGCACTGCGATGAAGAGTGGCCCCCGCTTGCCGCAACTAGAGGAAGCCCTTGCACAGCAACGAAGACCCAACACAGCCAAAAATAAAAAAAGTTAATTGGAGCAAGTACTGTTGTTAGATCTCAATTTAAACCTCACTGGTCACTGTTAGGTCCTTGATTTATCAGAAGTGAACTGACTTGGTAAAATATTGGAGATGTTTGATCTCTGTGGTAATCTTTTAAAATTTAAACTTCTTTTTCTTCTTTTTTTAAAAAATATTCATTTATTTGGCTGTGCTGGGTCTTAGTTGTGGCATGCGAACTCTTAGCTGTGGCATGTGGGATCTAGTTCCCTGACCAGGGATCGAACCCGGGCCCCCTGCATTGGGAGTGCAGTCTTACCCACTGGACCACCAGGGAAGTCCCAAACTAATTGTAATATTAATGGAGAGAGAAAAAAGTGTATTGCAGAACCTTGTATTATTTCCTCTTTTTACAAAAATAGCTCTTCTATATAGAAAATATTGGGTTGGCCAAAATGTTCGAGTTTTTTCCATAACATCTTAAGTGTTTAAACATTCTGGGCACAGGGCAAGTGATTGCAGGATCAGGGAAAAACTGCCTCTCCTCACGTTAATGGCTGATATGATGATGCTCTTAGCCCCCATTAACTATCCATTCCTGTCTCTTTAGATTAGTCGGACACAGCCATGAAACTAGTATTAGTTGCTGCTAGTTTCACCTGGAGAAGATGACCTGTAATCATTTTATCTTAGAGTACAGTGGAAATCAGGGAGAGGTGGCAGTTAACCTCCACCAGCATCACATTCATATATATGTATGTGTATATATATGTGTAACACACACGACCTTTTTGTTGTTGTTAACTTTTCATGTATCTCTGTCATCTCACTAGGTAAGATAAAAATTTCAGGGAATTTCACTTTAAACTTATTTTTATCCCCTCAGTACCTAGCCCAGGACTTGGAATATGGCAGGTGCTTAATACAAAGAAGTTGTTGGTAGGTAATGATGACTCAAGCAACTGAAGACAAGACCAGAGGGCATTTGTCTGTGTGCTTTGTGCCCTCTCTACCTTGACAGAGCCCTTACTTTGGTCTCTTATCTAATCCTCCTGCTCCCCACCTTCCAATCTGTTTGTTCATGTTGCTATTAGACTTGCTTTCTAGAAACCAGATCTGTAACACATACGGGCCATGGGATAAAAGCTTTACATCTAAGCTTGGCATTTAAGATTCTGCAATATGGACTTCCCTGGTGGCGCAGTGGTTAAGAATCTGCCTGCCAGTGTAGGGGACATGGGTTTGATCCCTGGTCCGGGAAGATCCCACATGCCATGGAGCAACTAAGCCCGTGCGCCACAACTACTGAGCCTGCACTCCACAGCCCCTGCTCCGCAATGAGAGAAGCCACTGCAATGAGAAGCCCGCGCACAACAACAAAGACCCACCCAACACAGCTGAAAATAAATAAATAAATTTATTAAAAAGAAAAGATTCTACAACAGTGCTTTTCAAATTTTAATGTCCATACAAATCACCTGGGGATTTCCTTAATGCAGATTCTGATCTGGTAGGTTTGGGGGTGAGGCCCAAGAATGCGTTTTTTTGCATGTTTTTTTTTTTTTTTTGCAGTACGCGGGCCTCTCACTGTTGTGGTCTCTCCCGTAGCAGAGCACAGGCTCCGGTGCAGGCTCAGCGGCCATGGCTCACAGGCCCAGCCGCTCCGCGGCATAGTGGGATCCTCCTGGACCGGGGCATGAACCCGTGTCCCCTGCATCGGCAGGCGAACTCTGAACCACTGCGCCACCAGGGAAGCCCAAGAATGTGTATTTTTAATGATCTCCCAGGTGATACAGCTGCTGCTGATCCTGGGACCGTATTTTGAGTAGCAGGTTTCTACAACACTTGGCTTAGCCCAGGTGTTAGATACTGTTTTAACTCATCTTAATTCACTCCCCACCCCACACTCTACATTCTAGCAAAACTGTTGTTCTTGACATTCTCTGGCAATTCTCTGACTTGTGCTTTGATTCATGTCATACCCTTTCTGCCTGCTAAGCCATTACTCATCCTTCCACAGAGCTCAAATATCACCATCCCTGTGAAGGCTTCCAGCTCAATTGCCCCCTCCTTGGCCAGCTAATCCTACTGTCTACCAAGTTCTCACAGCGCTTTGCTAGTGCTGGTGTTAGGCACTGATTACAAGTTGTCATAATTGTTTGTTTACATGATTGTCTTTCCAGCTAGACCATGAGCTACAGGGCAGGGGGCCAGGCCTTAACCATCTTATAAACTCAGAACCCAGTATACGGCACAGCACACACAATAGTTCCCTAATAAATATTGGTTGAATTAAATTGAACTGGATTTCTTACTATCACTCTTTTTCAGAAGACTTTTAGTGATGAATATTTTGAGACGAAAACATATCTTGACAGAATTGATGGGAAGTCATGAAGGATCATAGTTGCAATAATAATAATATTATTGTTAATGATAGGTATTATTTTTTTAACATCTTTATTGGAGTATAATTGCTTTACAATGGTCTGTTAGTTTCTGCTGTATAACAAAGTGAATCAGCTATGCATCTCCCTCCCTCCCACCCTCCCTATCCCACCCCTCTAGGTGGTCACAAAGCACCGAGCTGATCTCCCTGTGCTATGCAGCTGCTTCCCACTAGCTATCTATTTTACATTTGGTAGTGTATATATGTCCATGCCATTCTCTCACTTCATCCCAGCTTACCCTTCCCCCTCCCTGTGTCCTCAAGTCCATTCTCTACGTATGTGTCTTTATTCCTGTCCTGTCCCTAGGTTCTTCATAACCTTTTTCTTTTTTTTTAGATTCCATATATATGTGTTAGCATATGGTATTTGTTTTTCTCTTTCTGACTTACTTCACTCTGTATGACAGACTCTAGGTCCATCCACCTCACTACAAATAACTCAATTTCGTTTCTTTTTATGGCTGAGTAATATTCCATTGTATATATGTGCCACATCTTCTTTATCCATTCATCTGTTGATGGACACTTAGGTTGCTTCCATGTGCTGGCTATTGTAAATAGAGCTGCAATGAACATTGTGATACATGACTCTTTGAATTATGGTTTTCTCAGGGTATATGCCCAGTAGTGGGATTGCTGGGTCGTATGGTAGTTCTGGTTTTAGTTTTTTAAGGAACCTCCATACTGTTCTCCATAGTGGCTGTATCAATTTACATTCCCACCAACAGTGCAAGAGTGTTCCCTTTTCTCCACACCCTCTCCAGCATTTATTGTTTGTAGATTTTTTGATGTTGGCCATTCTGACCGGTGTGAGATGATCTCTCATTGTAGTTTTGATTTGCATATCTCTGATGATTAATGATGTTGAGCATTCTTTCGTGTGTTTGTTGGCAATCTGTATATCTTCTTTAGAGAAATGTCTATTTAGGTCTTCTGCCCATTTTTGGATTGGGTTGTTTTTTTGATATTGCGCTGCATGAGCTGCTTGTATATTTTGGAGATTAATCCTTTGTCAGTTGCTTAATTTGCAAATATTTTCTCCCATTCTGAGGGTTGTCTTTTCGTCTTGTTTATGGTTTCCTTTGCTGTGCAAAAGCTTTTAAGTTTCGTTAGGTCCCATTTGTTTATTTTTGTTTTTATTTCCATTTCTCTAGGAGGTGGCTCAAAAAGGATCTTGCTGCGATTTATGTCATAGAGTGTTCTGCCTATGTTTTCCTCTAAGAGTTTGATAGTGTCTGGCCTTACATTTAGGTCTTTAATCCATTTTGAGTTTATTTTTATGTATGGTGTTAGGGAGTGTTCTAATTTCATTCTTTTACATGTAGCTGTCCACTTTTCCCTGCACCACTTATTGAAGAGGCTGTCTTTTCTTCACTGTATATTTTTGTCTCCTTTATCAAAGATAAGGTGACCAGGGCTTCTCTGGTGGTGCAGTGGTCGAGAATTCGCCTGCCTATGCAGGGGACACGGGTTTGAGCCCTGGTCCAGGAAGATCCCACATGCTGCAGAGCAGCTAAGCCCGTGCATCACAACTACTGAGCCTGTGCTCTGGAGCCCACGTGCCACAACTACTGAAGCCTGTGCACCTAGAGCCCGTGCTCCGCAACGAGAAGCCACCATAATGAGAAGCCCGCATACCGCAATGAAGAGTAGCCCTGGCTCACCGCAACTAGAGAAAGCCTGTGTGCAGCAATGAAGACCCAATGCAGCCATAAATAAAATAAATAAATTTTAAAAATAAATTAAAAAGATAAGGTGACCATATGTGCGTGGGTTTATCTCTGGGCTTTCTATCCTGTTGCGCTGGTCTCTATTTTTGTTTTTGTGCCAGTACCATACTGTCTTGATAACTGTAGCTTTGTAGTATAGTCTGAAGTCAGGGAGCCTGATTCCTCCAGCTCCGTTTTTCTTTCTCAAGATTGCTTTGGCTATTTGGGGTCTTTTGTGTTTCCATACAAATTGTGAAATTTTTTGTTCTAGTTCTGTGAAAAATGCCATTGGTAGTTTGATAGGGATTGCATTGAATCTGTAGATTGCTTTGGGTAGTATAATCGTTTTCACAATGTTGATTCTTCCAATCCAAGAACATGGTATATCTCTCCATCTATTTGTATCATCTTTAATTTCTTTCATCAGTGTCTTATAATTTTCTGCATACAGGTCTTTTGTCTCCTTAGGTAGGTTTATTCCAAGATATTTTATGCTTTTTGTTGCATTGGTAAATGGGAGTGTTTTCTTAATTTCACTTTCAGATTTTTCATCATTAGTGATAGGTATTATTTATCTATTAAATTCTAACTATGTACGAGGCATTGTGCTAATCACTTACATATAAAATTTCATTTAAATTTCACAACTTATATTTTAGATAGGGGCATACCCACATAGTTTAGAGGCTGCAGCCCCAGGGAATGATAGAGTTTGGATTTGAAACCTGACTCTCAGATCTAGCCCATGCTCTTAGCCATTTTTCTGATGCTGGAAGAACAGTCTTGCTCTAGGACTCTGCTAAGTGTGTCTTCCTGCCTAGGATATTCACCAATTATGTGTACTGTAAATGCAGCAGGGTCTCCCTCCAGGGGAGGGACCCTAATCTCTTTCTGTGCTTTAGACTCCTTTAGCAGTCTCATGATGCTTATAGACTCTTCTGAATATTTTTGAATGCATTAAAAAACAAAATTACAAAGGAAACCAATTTTATTGAAATACAGCTATCAAAATAAGAAAAAAACCCAAAGCTGTGACATAGTAATATGTGCCTTTCTTTATTAATGCCTTAAATAATAAGATCTAGCAGTGAGTCTAATAATGACTTTTTTTTTTTGGCCATGCCACACGGCTTGCGGGATCTCAGTTCCCTGACCAGGGACTGAACCTGGGCCCATGGCAGTGAAAGCACCGTGTCCTAACCATTGGACTGCCAGGGAATTCCCAGTCTAATAATGACTTTAATTTTGAATTATCTATGGGGCTAAACAATATTTTGAGATATCTGCAACTGAAATATTATGAAAATATCCGTGACCTCTCACTATTCAAGACAAAATCACAGGTGTTGTTTCAGGTAATGTAGTTTGTTGCCTATATTTACAATAGAAGAAAATTCCAACTTTTAAAAACTATTTATTTGTTTTATTGAAGTATAGTTGATTTACAATGTTGTGTTAATTTCTGCTGTACAGCAAAGTGATTCAGTTATACATACATATATATTCTTTTTCATATTCTTTTCCATTATGGTTTATCACAGCATATTGAATATAGTTCCCTGTGCTATACAGTAGGACCTTGTTGTTTACCCACTCTATATATAATAGTTTGCATCAACTAATCCCAAACTCCCAATCCATCCCTCCTCTTGACAACCACAAGTCTGTTTTCTATGTCTATGAGTCTTTCTGTTTTGTAAATAAGTTCATTTGTGTCATAAGAAAATGCTAACTTTCAATAAGAGCTTAGTGCAATTAAAGATGTGATTTTTTTTTTTTCCCAATCATGGACCTCCAGAATTCTATGCACAGACACCTTGGATATGTATGTGTGGGTCCAGGTTAAGAACCCATGTTCTAGGGAAAAGGGATGTTCTACCTTTTTTTTTTTTTAATAACAAATTACAATTTATTTATTTATTTATTTATTTATTTATTTATTTATTTTTGGCTGTGTTGGGTCTTCGTTTCTGTGCGAGGGCTTTCTCTAGTTGCGGCAAGTGGGGGCCACTCTTCATCACGGTGCGCGGGCCTCTCACTATCGCAGCCTCTCTTGTTATGGAGCACAAGCTCCAGACACGCAGGCTCAGTAGTTGTGGCGCACGGGCTTAATTGCTCCGCGGCATGTGGGATCCTCCCAGACCAGGGCTCGAACCCGTGTCCCCTGCATTGGCAGGCAGATTCTCAACCACTGCGCCACCAGGGAAGCCCAATGTTCTACCTTTTTGAAGAGGTTGAGGTGCTCATACATAGAAGTTATTCAGGTGTAATAAAGTGTCATGTACATAGAAATGCCACAAAGTCAGTGCCAAGAGGTATGTAGTCATGTAATAGACGGGAGAAGGAGGAAGAACCTGGCAGAGTTAGAGCCCTGCAACAGGTAAGAAGCTCTGCCTTTGGGGGTGAACCCAGAGATTTTCAGAAGAGGATGCAGAAAGCATACTTGGAGGAAAGTTAAAGTGTACATAAAAGTCTTAGGAATTGGGAGAAATTCTGTAATTTCTCTTTCCCCAGGAGAGACATATTGTGATAATCCTGTACTGAGGCGCACAAAGGGACCTGTGCCTGGAGTCATCATGTGATGGCAAAGTGGGCATTGTCCCCATCTTCCTGTATTATATATACACTGATGTATGACAAGGGTCATCAAGTCCACTAACCTCTACCTACTTTGACGGAGTCAAATGACAGTGTAAACCCAAACCTAGTGTATATCTTTATTGACTTTGAAGAGATAGGCAATTCAAAGTTTGGAGGCACAGATGGTGTCTTGATCACCCAAAGTTGAAAATTTGTCATTCCAGTGGCATCAAATGCCTCCATTTGGCATTCAAGTACACTAAGATAGGATCCCTGTTTTCTTTTAGGACCTTAGCTCCCTTTTCTCATGCACTTTATGTTCTTGGCAATTGAACCTATTAAAATTCTTCGCCCACTCTCACTTTATTCTCCTTTGTAAATCCCAACACCAGTAATACCCTTTCTTCTTATCCCAGTCTTCTAGCCTATCCATCCGTTAAGCCTCAACTCAAATTCTTCCTCTTCCATGAAGATTTTCCTGGAACTACCTCTGTCTGTCACAGCCTCCACACTGGAAGCAATCTTTTCCTCTCTGGAACTCCCATAGCACTTTATCTATATTTCTTTTATGATATATAACTTCAGTGTTACTGTAAACAACAGTTGTGGCCTTTGAAGAAAACTCAGACTAGAAAAAGTGGCCAATTATGGGAGGAAAAGCAGAGAAGAGAGTAAAAAACAATATTTATGGCCCTGAATAGTTCTATGTCAATATACAGAATATGAGTAATAACGTGAACTTGGAGTATTAACCAAGGTTGTAGATGTAATTGTACAAGTATCACACAAATGGTATAATAGGATTATGAATAGAATAAGGCAAGTAAAAATATATATTTTTGGTTAAGAAATTTAAAATTTTCCATTAGAGGTGGAGGGGAAGTTTAAGAAGATACACAGTGTATACCAGCTTGGAATGACATGATCAGAGCCCTCCTTTTTTTTTTTTTTTTTTTTTTTTTTTAATTTTTTTTTTTTTTTTTTTTAAATAAAAAAAAAAAATAGGGCTTCCCTGGTGGCGCAGTGGTTGAGAGTCCGCCTGCCGATGCAGGGGACACGGGTTCGTGCCCTGGTCCGGGAAGATCCCACATGCCGCAGAGCGGCTGGGCCCGTGAGCCATGGCCGCTGGGCCTGAGCGTCCGGAGCCTGTGCTCCACAACGGGAGAGGCCACAACAGTGAGAGGCCCGCGTACCGCAAAAAAAAAAAAAATAAAAGGGCTGAAATTACGAGTGTTACACCACACACAGAGAGGTTTTTTCCTTCTGCCACTAAAGGCAGTCAACCACTATTTTTTTTTTTTTTCCGGTACGTGGGCCTCTCACTGTTGTGGCCTCTCCCGCTGCGGAGCACAGGCTCCGGACGCGCAGGCTCAGCGGTCATGGCTCACAGGCCCAGCCGCTCCGCGGCATGTGGGATCTTCCCAGACCGGGGCACGAACCCGTGTCCCCTGCATCGGCAGGCGGACCCTCAACCACTGCGCCACCAGGGAAGCCCCAGAGCCCTCCTTATGAAGATTACTGTGGTGGCAGCTGAAGGACGGATTAGAGCAGAGAGAGATTTAAGGCAGAAAGACCAGTTGGCAGCCATTTAAATAGTCCAAGTAAGATATAATAAATATCTACTTAGGACTTCAAGATTTCAGGTCTAGGTGCCTGGGAATATGATGATGTTTTTAAGAAGAGTATGTAGTAAAAGGATTTGGGGGGTACTTGCAGGATAAGAATGGTTTGGATTCTAAAAGTTCTTGGGGGACAGGAAAAGTGAGAGCCTTCCAATCAAGGAATTAAATGCAACTGTAGACTGAATTACTACAAATACAGTGTCTCAGTCATAACTGCAGAATTGCAAGCAGGTCTGGGTTCACACTTTATGAAACACTTTGTTAAATATGTTAACTTGCAAATTCTCTCATTTGAAGAACATTGGAAAAAACTTGGAATGTTTAAATCTGGAGAGATAAACAGGGGGGATATAATCACTGTCTTCACATATGTGAGACATAGAAGAAGTAAAGAGGGAATTAATTACATTCTGGAGTGGAAGGTGGTGGGGTGGTGGTAAATGGAGTTACCAGGAGGAAATGTTTGGCTTATCCTAAGAAATAGTTTAATAGTAATGAGAGCTGCCAAATAGTGGGAAGAACTGACTTCCAGAGCAGTGAGCTCTTCATCTGTGAAGCAGTGAAACAGAAACAGGATGAAACTTTGGTTGTCTGTTTTGTAGAAGGAATTTCTATAGTCTGTAGAAGGGAGGTTGAATTACAGGATGTTTAAGATACCTTGCTACTCTAAAGTCCTCAGCTTCTCTTCTCCAAGGAAACTTTTCTTATTTCCTCCTGCCCTGGTGGAAGTGAGTCCCCTTCTCTGTGCTCATAAAGCACCCTGGGGCTACCGTAGTCATACTGGTATCACCCATTGTGGTAACAGCTTGTCTGTCTTCCTCCAGATTGCCATCTCTTTGAGGGTAGGCATTGTCTTTTGTCTCTACATGTCTATTGTCTAGTGTAGTTTTCAGACAGAGTGATAGCATTCAGTAAATGATTTTCGAATGATGTATAAATAAATGAATGGAGGGGATTTAGGTTCGACTGCTATAAGATGTGGGGTAAAGAGAGCGAGAGCTGGGAGGTTTCAGTTTGCAAAGTTACCTTCATGGGAAAGTCTCATTCTCCTAAATCATGTGATTTCTTTCCCTCGTCTCCCCTAGTGCAGACTCGGTTATCCGAAATATGAGGGAGTTTGATTATAATGAAATGAAATCATCTTATCTGAAAAGTCAAAATCATTTGTGCTTTCAGAGCAGCAAAAAATCAAGAAACTTCAAAGTTGCGTTTGATTTTTATGTAATTAATTAAAATTTAAAAGCACAAAAACATCAGTGACTATTAAAAGTTCCATAGCTAGAAACACCAAGGTGCATATGGAAAAGAACAGTATAGAGTCAACTTACACAGCTTGTGAACAGTAGAGCATCGTGTGATCACACACATTCTTGGGAATAATCTGACATCGAAGGTAGTTCTCCCAAAGGATCCAGTTTCTTACCTTGCCTTTGATATTATTTGCACACTGATTATAATGCCCGCAGTTGTCAGTCTGTGTTAATGCAGACTGTTGCTGCAGTTGACATGAAGCTGAACTATATGGTTCCCTTGGTGGGGAATGGTCTAAACATAGCTAGTGCCTGGAGTGCATGGAGATGTTCCTTCCTGCTAGTTTGCCTTCAAAACTGTGTAAGAGCTGCAAATCAGATCCCAGAACATGTTCTCTGTGCAGCCATCATCCAGATTTGGAATTTATAAGGCTACATTCTCTTTTTAGATTTATGCTGGAGCCAATGAGAAATTGCATTTGTTTATAGAGGAAAGAGAGGCAAAAGTCTTCCTTATGGGGAGAGGAGGCAATACATTGCTTTCTAAGGACATTTTGGGTGGCAGACTGTCTGCTGTCCCCCTGACCGCCAAGCAGCTTTGGACACTTCTTGGTGCCTAGTGCACACTCAGGTCAGGGTGGTGCATGTTAATAAATGTTGTCTTAAAGATTACACGCTGCAAAGAGAATGATTACATTAGAGGTGCATAGTTGTGACTGTAATGGGAATGATTATAAAGGAAGTAAATGAGGTACCTATTGCAAATGTAAAGGTTTCTTAACAACATAATAATTGTAACCATGACTGAGAGTGAAGATAAACATATCCTGACATTAACATTAACACTTTCACCAGCCTGAATGGAAACATATTCAGCTGTCATTTGGTTAATTTTCATTAATAATAAAAGAAAAATCTTACCTGTCTAAAATCCCCTACTATATTTGCATTATCAGTGTTGACATTACGGAGGACCAATCTGCTCATTTGTATAATTTACCTTAAATTGCTCTATCATAAGAGACTGAAGAAAGGATTTCTGTGAAACACAGGACTATATATGTGTGTCTGTGCTTGTGTGTGTGTGTGATCCATGTATGTGTGTGCATGTGTGTGTTTATGTTTGAGGGCCGCTGTTAACTATATGAGGCATGATCTTTAAAGCTCAAATTTTAATGTACTAAAGGTTACATAAACTGAGAAGTGTAAATACTATAGTAGAAACTAAAGCCTTAGCACACCTGTACTTAGTAGTTTCCACCTGAATATGCAAAACAAGAAGTGCCTGTTGAACATACTATGGATCTCCTTCTACTCGTGTCTTTTTTTTTTTTTTAAAGATGTTGGGGGTAGGAGTTTATTTATTTATTTATTTTTGCTGTGTTGGGTCTTCGTTTCTGTGCGAGGGCTTTCTCTAGTTGCGGCGAGCGGGGGCCACTCTTCATCGCGGTACGCGGGCCTCTCACTATCACGGCCTCTCTTGTTGCGGAGCACAGGCTCCAGACGCGCAGGCTCAGTAGTTGTGGTTCACGGGCCTAGTTGCTCCGCGACACGTGGGATCCTCCCGGACCACGGCTTGAACCCGTGTCCCCTGCATTAGCAGGCAGATTCTCAACCACTGTGCCACCAGGGTAGCCCTCTACTCATGTCTTTATTCCTACCCCACCAGCAATCCTATTTACTTTGAATCAGAGTGTATACAGATGATGAAAGGGAGAACTTGATTTAGTAAAGGATTTTTTCCCCTCATGCATGTTGTCTTACACTTTAGGGAGTTTAGAAAGCAGGGGCAAAATTTCTTATTGGCCATCAGAGATGGACAATTCAGTGAACTGATAATGGTGAATTCTATGAAGAGATTTAATTCATAAGGCCAAGGGGTTTCAGCACAATGGGCTTATTTCTCAGACAAAATTCCCAAGATAGTCAATGACGTTCAGATTTGACCTCTAATTAATTTTAAGTTCATTGAAAATTTGGCCTGAGGGGACGCCATAGAGGGGACCCAAGGGCTCTTCGCACTTAGCTACGTGTCGACCTGAGGAAACTGTGAAGCTGCTGGCTTTACCTATGAGGTGAGGAAAGAGTGCAGTGGAGAGTAGACAGAAGCCAATTTAAAGAGTGTTCCGGAAAGTATTTATGTTAGACACTTGTAATTCTCTGGCTATGTCCTACAGGTCTAAGATAAACTCACTCCAGGTCAGCTTGCAGATTGCCAGAGGGCTTAAAGAGCCACCATGAACATTCCTTTATGAGTAAGGATATTGTAGAAACGACCAGCTTAAACATAGCTAACTATGAGGAATCATAATTTTTAAAATTTCTTAGCAGAGGCTTTAAATCAACACTCAAGAACTTAGAAGTGATGGAAAAGAAGATCTACCCTGATGATCTCAAAAGCAGAGATAAGCAGAAGGAACGATGATGATGAAGATTACCTTGCTGGGATTCGAGAGGCCTGGAAGGGGATTAGGACTCTACACTAGGTGGTCACAACCCTAATCTCAGGAGTTGCCCCACTCAGAGCAAATTGTCTAAAAGAGCAGGGGACAGGAAGGAAGAAGCAAAGACACCTGTTCGTAATTTTCCCAAGCAACATTTTTGCCTATCAAAAGACCAAAGCTAAACTGAACTTTAGAGTCAAGGTTTCCCTTGTTGGAAACAGAGCAGACCAGTAACACCTTTAAACTCTTACCTGTTTTTCAAGCCACCGAGGGAGGCAAAACCTGCAGAGAGCATGGCGAGGGCAGCACTAGGAAGGCCCTGCAGAGGTGCTTCATTAACCCGATTAAGCAGGTGGATGGAGAGGGCCTCACTGATAATTTACACCTTGCTAATGAAGCGTGTGACTCTTAATCTCCTCCAAACAAGATACACTCATGAAACTCTGGTGCAAGGAAAGGGGAAATTAATTAGGTGAAAAAACTATGAGATTATAGCAGAAGGATTCCTGCAAGGCAACTGTAACCTGGGTGGTTTTTCATTTTAGCCTTTCTGAAATTAATGGCTGAGCTGTCAAGTAAACAAGTTGTGGTACCTTTTGGGCTTAGAAGAGATTCAAAAGCAGTGCATCACTATGTGTATAATTTTATGTTTCTTGTGATGCCTTAGAAAATCACTCTGATGGAAATGGTTGCTCTGATTTCTTGTAATTTTAATATATTTGACTACAGTACAGCTGTTTATAGTAAGATTATGTAAAGAAGATGCACTTACATATTGCCTATAATTTAAAAATGCCAGCCTACAAATAATTCTTATATTTAATGCAAGATGTGAGAGAATTTTGTGTCCTGAAGAGAAACATTTAATCTTTTTTATTTTTCGGTCGCGCCGCGCAGTGTGCGGGATCCTAGTTCCCCGACCAGAGATCAGACACGCGCCCCCTGCAGTGGAAGCTCCGAGTCTTAACCACTGGACCACCAGGGAAGTCCCCTGAAGGGAAACATTTTACTTCATATTTATTTAATTTTATTTTCCAGCTTTATGGATATATATAATTTACATATAACTTTGTATAAGTTTAAGGTGTACAATGGTGTTGATTTGATACACTTATACATTGCAAAATGATTACCACCTTAGCATTAGCTAACACCTGCATCATGTCACATAATTACCATTTTTTTTTCATGAGAACATTTAAGATCCACTCTCTTACAAACTTTCAAATATATGATGTATTATTATTAACTATGGTCACTGTGGTGTACATTAGAGTCCCAGAACTTATTCATGGAAGTTTGTGTCCTTTGACTAATATCCCCCCATTTTTCCAAACCCCCAGCCCCTGGTAACCACCATTCTAGTCTCTGTTTTGGAAGAGGAACATTTTAAATGATCAATTTGAATTATTACATGAATGGTATTATCAGTTTAGTAAAAGAAATGTAATGACAGTAGCTAATATTTATCAAGTATTTGTATATATTAAATGCTAGCTAAATACTTTAACTTTACTAACTCGAGTCCACATAACAGCTGTATGAGGTAGGTAATCATTATTAGTCCATTCGTTTATAGATGAGTAAACTGAGGCCAAAGAAGTTACGTGAATTGTTTATATCATGCCATGTGTTTTCTTGCTTACTTGTAAATGAAATAAACCAGATCTTAAAGCCAGAAATTAATTTAAATCATGTTTATTTCAGAGGATTTCTCATATTTTTGATCAAGTATGGAACTGGATTTAAATTTACTGTCATTTACTGTGATCTTGGGCAAGTTACCTCTCTAAGTTTCAGTTCCTTCGTCTCTAAAATGGGTGTAACGATTCCTGCCTCATCAGATTGAAATGAGTCTTACCTGAGATATTGCATGTGCTGTACCATGATGCAGTCAGGGTTCATACATGTTGCCCTCTCCACAATTCCCTTTTTTTTGGGGTCTACATGGGACTTCATGAGAGACTCTCAGTCTAACTCATACCTGTAATTACGTAAAGACCTACAAACCATTGTTTTAAAACAACTTCTATTCCCTGCCATATCTAAACCAAACTTCATGTTCTTGAGGCTCCACAGGCGGTCTTCTGCTGTCCTAACTCCCATCCTTTGTTCTAGGTCAGATAGCGTTTTCACTGTGCCCATTCCTACTTCCATCCCTACACTCTTTACTTTCTCCTTGTTTGTGATGTCTTCCTCTTTTCTTTCTGCCAATCCAGATCTATTCATCCCATGAGACCCAGCTTAGTTCCTAAGTCCATTCATCCATCCACCTATCCACCTAGTCAAGGAACCGGGTGTCAAGCACTGGACTAAGTCTTGAGGATCCAAATGAGACAAGGTCCTGGGCCTCTAGGAAGTACATTGTTTAGAAGGGCCAGCAGACACATACGGAACCATTTATTCCATGCCAGGGGAAGAACACACTGGCAATGGTACAGTGGCAAGGGCATGCTTAATTCTGCCTGGTGTTAGGGTGACATGAGAGGAGCTGTCTCTCAATGTGGATGAGGTTGGGAAAATGACTTCAGGTAGAAGGAACTCGAAGACATGGAGTTGTGAAATGTCAGAAGATATTAGGGGAACATCAGGTGCTCTAGTCCTGCTGAGTTGGGGTCTGTGTTGGGAGCTAAGGTTTCTGTGCTCTTTTCTCTGGGTAGTGGAAATCCCATAGATCCTGGGAGTTTACATTCTAAATGTAAATGGTGGATTATAGGAGAGCAAGACTAGAGGCAGGGAGATGAAATAGAAGTCCATTGCTAAAGTTCAGCTGAGAGGAGATGAGGTCGGCTCTAGGGCTGTAGCTTTGAAGGTGACCAGAGATCAGCCAGCCAGTTAGAGAGTGATTTAGGAGGTACAAAATAGGAAGCAATCACTAAAACAGTGTGATACATAGTAGATGCTCAATAAATAGTTGTTGAGTAAATGAATGAATGTATGTGCTTTTTTGGTTGTTTTTCTCCTATGGTTGCAATTTCTTCGCAGCCCTCTGAAGATGTTAATTATAGTTGTTTTGGAAGTCTTCCCCCTGCCTCCACCCCCCGCCCCAGTCCCCTGCCTTGTGTCCTCCAAGTCCTGTATTTCTGTTGTTTGTTTGGTCTCCATCTTTAATGGCAGAGGTCTTCCTCAAAAGTGGAATGAGTCTGGCATGTCAGTTCATATTTAAACATGAGGTACCAAAAGCTGATTGGAAGCTATGTGTGCATGGGCAGAAATTTGTTGACTATTGGGGTTCACCATAGGATGGTTAGGCATGACCTGATGTTTATATTTGGGGACCCTAAATTTTCAATATTTTTCACCAGAGAAATATTCAGTTTCACCAGAGAAGAATTTTTAATTTTCTTCCCTGAGGGTATGAACAGGTGTGATATTCAGCTGGTACACACTAATGCAGCCATACTGGTTGTTAAAATATTGAAACTCTGGGCTTCCCTGGTGGTGCAGTGGTTGAGAGTCCGCCTGCCGATGCAGGGGACACGGGTTCGTTCCCCAGTCCGGGAAGATCCCACATGCCGTGGAGCGGCTGGGCCCGTGAGCCATGGTCACTGAGCCTGCGCGTCCGGAGGCTGTGCTCCGCATTGGGAGAGGCCACAGCGGTGAGAGGCCCGCGTACCACAGAAAAAAAAAAAATTGAAACTCTTATTACTGGTGTCATAAAGCCACTGCCCTGAGCCATGCTGACCCTTCTGAGCCTCATATTCCCTACAACTAGCAATTAAAGGGTCAGAGCCTGCAGGGCCTTGCCTCAATGCTAAGGCCAGTGTCCATTCCAGCTGATTGGTGTCCGTGCTGTACTGGCTGTAATAACATATTAAGAATAAGGCATACACCTGGCATTCTGGAGAGCAGGAAAGGGGGCTGGGTGGCCCTGATTTGCATGAAATCTTTCAGTCATCTCCTGCACCTTTCAGGGCAGCATTTCACCCCTGCCCTCCTCCTTGCCTTGTAAGCTCATGTCCATGGCCAGAGGTTGCCTGGTTCACTTTCTTCAGAGAGACACCCTCCTATCTCTTGCTGGTGTGAGGGTCACTTGGCTCCTTGATGAACAGCCACATGGGGCACTGTATTCTTCAATATAAAAGCCTTATCCCTAATTCACTCTTTTTAATAATATCTGGAGCCTCTGAATCCTGACCCCTTCTTGGGTTCTGTGGTACAAATCCACTTGCTTTTGTTTTGTTTTCTTTTGTTTTTGGTCTTTCCCCTCTGCGGGGGTTGACAATTGTAATTTCTCTGCTTTGCTGAGTCGGTTACTGCCTGACCATCTGCTTTCCATCTTCCAAACTCTTGTGGACATCTTGGCACTAGCTTCTCATGGATACTGATGATTCCTGGGACTCTCTTTCAGTCACCTTGAGCTACTTAGAAGAAAAATGTTAGTCAAGACTCAGTGGCTTCATGGAAAAGAAACCAAGTCACACTGGTTTAAGCAAGAGTGGGAAGATTGTTTCAGGATGCAAGGGTTTTCTTTCAGACTCAAGGGCGTGGATGCAAGAGGCATCCTGAATCTGAAGTGCAAGGCCTCTGGGTCTTCTATGTTTCTTTTCTTTTCCGGGTATTTTTACTTAATTCCCTTCCTGCTTCCTTCCTCTCTGACCAGTTCTCTCTGCCGCTGTGGTCTGAGTGGTGGAATATAGCATACCTAGTGATTCCAAGGACTAGTGGAATTTAGCTTGGTGCCCCTCTGACCCAGTTCCAAAATCTGAGGAAGGAATTAAATGGCCCAGCGTGCGACAGGTGACCCCTCCCCGCCACGCCCAATCCAGTCAGTGAAGATCCTGGTAGGGCACGAGGTGCAGGCCATGTTACCATTTGATAGACAGGGTAGGAGAATGGTTTCCAGGGAGGGAGCCATTGCGAGCCAGGCAGACACACCAAAATGTGTCGACTACAACAGAGGCAAAGAGTCCATTTTTTACCCACCTAATTTCTTTAGGCTTCCATTCCTCCAACTTTTTTTGGAGGGAGGGGGAGATAGAGCATGGGAGGCTGTTTTGGAAACTTGCTGCCATTGCAGTCGGAGACTAGGCCTGGTGCTCAGGCAGCTGCAGCAGTGGCTAGATTGGCCTAGGCCCTTTGGTGCCCCCTGTGACACTGTTTTCGGAGAGGAACAGCCTGATCTCTGGTGTCCCTCCCCAGGGGGGCTCTGGTCTGTTGCCCAGGAGGCCTGGGTCAGCTGCTCTTCACAGCCTGGGGCCAAGACCCCACATAATTTGTCTTTTTTTACCTCCCCTATTTGAAAAGGGAAATATTGACCAAGATCGGCTTGGGGAATTTTTTCACATAAATATGGCAGTACACACACTGTGGACTATATATCAGGTTCCTCTGAATATTACATGCCGAGTAAGAAGTTTAAGAGTTAGAGCTCCCTCTCCCAACAGACAGAATTCATTTTTCTAATGAAATGTTTATTGAATAGGGCAAAGGAAAGCAAGCACATGTGGTAGTTATGCTAATCAGCATTTGATAAGTAGAATGCAATTTTCTCTTTAATCAACCTAGTGCCCATCATGTTCAATTAGTGATGCGCTGGTGACAGTCCATGCAGGGCTGGAAGGAGAGAAGCAGCAAATGCTGTTCAGGGATCTACAACCTGCCAGTTCAATACCACCCAACACCATACAAATGCCGTTAGAGTTAATTAAAAAGGTCAGAGCTCACAGGCCTACATTTCCAGTCCCTTCTGTAGATATAGGGGCCGTACTGCATGTGTCATGAAATTCCTTTGGAATTGAAGTTCTTTTGAAATGAAGTTATAAATATTGTGCTTATAGATTGAGCAGCTTTATGATAATAGCTGCAAATCACTGAGATAGAAAGTACTTTTCAAATGAAACTTCATTTAAACATTGTATGGATGCTAATAGCAAAATTAGAAATAAAGTGAATAGACAGATACACTTATTTTTTATTCTAATATTTTAGGCTTTTAGAATTGTCCTTGGTGCAAATATGCTGATGCCCTAGAGTGTGTGCTGTGAGTACAGTGAATGGCACTTAGTCACTTCCCTAGTTTGTTATTGTCACTGTCCTAGTGGTTTTCACTGAAACTAGCCCTGAAGAACAGACATACATTTTTCTTCTGGCTGTTAATAAAGTGTTTCATGTGTTGTTTTAGAGATGCAAAGTCCCCCTTATACCCGTTCTATAAGACAGACTCTGTAAGGTAATACTTAACATTTAGAATTGCTCCCTGGATGAGGCTGAACTTATGAGGCTGTAGGGACTGTCTAGCCTTGAGAAAGTTAGCTTCTAGATAAAGTTCAAAGTGACCATTTTATTTCCTTTTTACAGTGTACCTTTCCTTGTTGTTGGTCTTAGCAGATTAAAAAAATAATGTTCCTTAAACTTTTCCACTAGAGGGATTTCATTTTTAACCTCAGGTCCAGACAGTTGAGTTAATCATGCTTTTTAGTTTACATCACACCATCATCTCCCTCAAGCTCATCCCCATTTGCCCTCCCATTTCCGTAGGTACATTCTCTAATGCAGGTCACATTTTTCCTTGGATATGTATGTATCCTTGGAAGATATGCAGTGTGGAGCTTTTGTTTGTTTATTTAGGTATGATTTTCTGTTTATGTGTTTTAATATAAATAAGTGATATTGTACTGTGGACCTCATTCCAGTGCTAATTTTTCCCTCAACACTGTTTTTAAGATCTGTCCTTGTTGCTGTATATACATGCAGTTCTTTGCTTTCGAACACTACATAATATGATGTCACATGCATCTACCTTGTTTGAAGTCTCCATTATAATGAAAATGTGCCATGAATATCCTTATACATGATCATTTTGGAACTTGTGTGGGAATTTCTCTCAGGTCCATACTGTTAATCGTATCAGATTATATTGTAGCATAACTGTACTTAGGTTTGCACTCCCACCAGCAATGTACGAGGGTTCATAATTCCCCAAATAGTCTCCAACACTTGACACTATCTGACTTTCCAATTTTGTACCAATCTTGTGGACCTAAAAAGTTTTTTTTTAATTTACGTATCTCTGGTTATTAATGTTGTTGCCTATCTTCCCGTGTATTTGTTAGCTCTTTCCATTTCCTTTACTGTGAATTGCATATTTATATCTTTGGATCATTTTTCCCTTGGAGTTCAAGATTTTTTTTGTTTTGGTTTTTTTTTTTTACTGATCTGCAGGAGTTCTTTGTGTAATCTAACATCTCGTTAGTTTTACTCAAGACACATATCTTTTCCTTATATGTCATTAATTTGTCAACTTTGTGGTGTCCTTTGTGGAATAAAAATTACTAATATTATTTTTTGTGAAGTCCAACAAACTTTCCTCTTTCAGTTTATGCCTTTAAATGGAAAAAAATTCTTCCTCACCATAAGTTCACAAAGATATTCAACATTTTTCCTATATTAGCTTTTTAATTTTATCTTTCACATTGACATCTCTAATTCTCTCTGAAGTTCATTGTTTTTAGTTAGAGATCAAGTTTTATATTTCTTTATACAGTGAATCAGTTTTACAACACTGATTCGTAGTCCAAATGACCCATCTTTACTTCACTGATTTTTTTTTTTTTGGTGTGCGAGTGTATCAATAAATGTACCTTTATGTTCTTTTTTATTTTTATTTTGTTTATTGAATGAAAGATCCTTTAGGTTTTATAGTGCTTTACAATTTTCAAGTTTCACACACATGATTTCATGTGATCCCACAGTAACCTTCTTTATTCCCCACCCCTATGTTGAGCCTCCCCTCGCACCCCTCCCTATCGACAACCACTAGTTTGTTCTCTATATCTGTGAATCGGCTTCTTTTTAATTTTATTCACTAGTTTGTTGTATTTTTACATTCCACATATAAGTGATATCATACAGTATATGTCTTTCTCTGTGAGACTTGTTTCACTTAGCATAATGACCTCCAAGTCCATCCATGTTGCTGCAAATGCCAAATTTCATTCTTTTTTATGTCTGAGTAGTATTCCATTGTGTATATGTACCACATCTTTATCCATTCATCTGTTAATGGACACTTAGTTTACTTCCATAACTTGGCAATTGTAAATAATGCTGCTGTGAACATTGGGCATGTACCTTTTCAAATTAGTGTTTTTGTTTTTTTTTAGATATATACCCAGGAGTGGAATTGCTGGGTCATATGATAGTTCTATTTTTAGTTTTTTGAGAAACCTCCATACTGTTTTCCACTGTGGCTGCACCAATTTATATTCCCACCAATGGTGTGTGAGGATTCCCTTTTCTCCACACCCTCACCAACATTTGTTATTTGTGTTCTTTTTGATGATAACCATTCTGACAGGTGTGAGGTGATATCTCATTGTGGTTTTGATTTGCATTTCCCTGATGATTAGCAACATTGAGCATCTTTTCATGTGCCTGTTGGCCTCTTTGGGAAAATGTCTCTTCAGCTTTTCTGCACATTTCTTAATCAGGCAGTTTGTTTTTTGATGTTGAGTTGTATGAGCTGTTTATATATGTTGGATATTAACCCCTTATCAGTCATACCATTTGCAAATGTTTTCTTCCAGTCAGTTTTCATTTTGTCGATGGTTTCCTTTGCTGTGCAAAAGATTTTAAGTTTAATCAGGCCCCCTTTGTTTATTTTTGCTTTTATTCCTTTGCTTTGGGAGACAGGTCCAAAAAGTATTGCTTCGATTTATGTCAAAGAGTGTTCTACCTATGTTTTCCTCTAGGAGTTTTATAGTATCTGGTCTTATATTTAGATCTTTAATCCATTTTGAGTTTATTTTTGTATATAGTGTTAGAATATGGTCTAATTTCATTCTTTCACATGTAGCTGTCCAATTTTCCCAGCACCACTTATTGAAGAGATTGTCTTTTCTACATTGTATATTTTTGCCTCCTTTGTCATAGATTAATTGACCATAAGTGTGTGGGTTTATTTCTGGGTTCTCTATTCTGTTTCATTGAGCTATATGTCTGTTTTTGTGCCAGTACCATACTGTTTTGATTCCTGTAGGCTGAAGTCAGGGAACATTTTCTTCACTGATTTTTGATGACACTTTCCTTATATACAAAGTTCTTAGTGTACAAGAGAAATGTCATATGTTTATATATAATTATATTACATATTTACTTATTTTTAGACTCTCTAGTCTGAATCATTGGTCTTTTCCTGTATCTACACAACTTTAAAAAAAAATTATTATTATTGGGACTTCCCTGGTGGCGCAGTGGTTGGGAGTCCGCCTGCCAGTGCAGGGGACATGGGTTCGAGCCCTGGTCTGGGAAGATCCCACATGCCACAGAGCAACTAAACCCCTGAGCCACAACTACTGAGCTTGCGCTCTAGAGCCCGTGAGCCACTACTACCAAGCCCACACGCCACAACTACTGAAGCCTGCGTGCCCTAGAGCCCGCACACCACAACTACTGAGCCTGAGTGCTGCAACTACTGAAGCCTGCGTGCCTAGAGCCCGTGCTCCGCCACAAGAGAAGCCACCGCAACGAGAAGCCCGTGCACCACAATGAAGAGTAGCCCCCGCTCACCGCAGCTAGAGAAAGCCCGCGTGCAGCAACGAAGACAAAACGTAGCCAAAAAATAAAAATTAAAAAAATTATTATTATCAAGGCTTTATTGCATGTCTGACCATCTGGTAGAGTGAATCTTGCTCCTCCCTCTTTACTCTTAAGTATTGATATCTTAGCCATTCATAGTTCTTTATTCTCCACATTCAAGTTAGAATATGTTTGCCTTTTTTTTTTTTTTCAAAAAGTCCTTTTGGAATTTTGATTAGAATTTTTAAAAACATATAGATTATGTTATCATCCCCTTACAACAACTGGGCATAAAGGCTGTCCTCATATTACTAGGCTTCCTCCTAGAGATGGGCCGGCATGATATTTTTCTGCCCTGGGGAGTGCGGGCCCGTGCACAGGGCCTCCCGAGGCACTGCGGGGGAGAAAAAGTGCACAGCGGGAAGGGGCTCCCCTCTAAGCCGGTTGCATATCTGGGACACCTGACCATGCCTGCTTCCCCTTCCCTCTATTCCCTGTGCTGATCTAGGGTTTTTAGGTTCTAGATTCATCAGTCCCCCTCTCAGTTTAGTGGCAACTCCAGGGTTTGCGGTTTAATGCTGGATGCCAGTATCCTGAATTTGTTGCCATCTTGTCAGGAACCAAATGTCTTTCACTATAAATTTCAAATATATTTTCTAATGCCCTAAAAAAAAAAAGCTCTTTATACGTTTTAAAGTAATTTCCTGTATCATAACTCTGTGAGATATAAGGCAGGTTATCATCCTGGGCTTTAGAAAAGTTTGGTGACTCCCCTAAAACTACAGTATCAGGAAGAAGTTAACATGGGACTAGAACGTCACACTTCTGCATCCTGTTCCAGAAGAAAGTAGCTCTAATGAAGTAGAAGGCACTGGACCCGGAATCAGCAGTCTGGCTGTAATCTCCTTGCTGCCTTCATGTCACACCGTGTCCTTGGGAGTTGCATGGAGTTTCCTAAGCCTCAGTTTCCTCATGTCTGGGATGGACCAAGTGATCCATAAAGCCCTTTCCATTTCCCAAATTATGAGATTCTGAATACACAGAGGAGGAACCAAGGCTATTTTATGGGAATTCCAAACCTCTGGTTATTCTTGTTCTTTTTGTGCTGAAAACTAATGAAAAGTGAAATGGCCAAGAAGCCCACAGACTGGAGGGTTGCTGTGGAGCTGTGTAATTAACAGGCTGCACCTATGGCTTCTGGATATACTGAGTGGGTTTTATTGTGATAGGTGCTCTTTAGCAACTGAAGGGGGACGATGCTCCTGACGTTTGAGTTTCTGTTTCTAAAAATTATGCACTGCTCTTGGGGAAAGTGTGCTAAGAATTATTGATGAACTTGAGAAAACAAGACAAAGCCCAGAGGACTGATTTGCTGTTCCTGGTGCCAGTGCTGAAGAGAGGACAGAAAGGGAGAGGGGTCCCTACTCCATAGACAAAGACAAGAATACTGCCTTTATGCGAAAGCAGTATTTGCCACAAGAAAAAAAAATGTTTTAAAAAGGGGGCTGGGGACTGAGTAAAAGAAGAGAGAATATAGGGTAAGAAGGTAATTCATTTAACATCCTGAATATCTATCCATTCCTAAGATAGAGTCAACAATGGGAGACAAGATCCCAGACCTCAGAAAGAACTGGAAGAGCTCAGGAAAGGCCTCAAAGAATCAATGAAGTGTGAAGAGTCAATACGTGGGAGGCTATTTTGAGAAATGGCAAAATTTCCTGCTGAATACCGTCTTGTACATCAGTGATGTCCATAGTTAATTAGGCTAAGAAAAACACAGATGTTTTCTTTAGTGATGTTTGAGTCAAGTATAGTAGTCAGCACATCCTGTCTATGGTGCTCCCTCGCATTGCCTTTCATAGCGTCCACCTTCCAATGACACACAAAACGATTCCTTACATAATTGTGTATCTACAACTAGTTCAATCCTTTTGTCCACATTGGCAAAAGGATTCAATCTCACAAGTTTGGCTGATTTGGGTTTTTTTTTTTAGGAATTAGCTGTTTTTAGTAGAATAGTATCTCAGTGCTGGTATTTAACTTAATAAAAAAAATCTCTTGGGTAGTTTAATGGGAAAACAAATTCTGAACTATGATAGCATCAGCATTTTATCCGTAAAAGACTAAACTACTTTTGAGTATAAGCCAGTTATAAAAAGGGTTTATTCATCTTCATGTTAGTGAAGTCCCTAACTCAGAGACTGACCTGCACACGAGGAGAACACTTTGGTTACAACTTTAAATTTCTTAGATGGTTAAGCCTTTAAAGTGTGGTGTAAATTGCAAAACCGGAGTTGGATGTGTGAACAGCTCAGATTCTAAACCCTAGTTCTACATTATCTGTGAGTATTTTGGGGTAGTTAGATCTTTGAGAGTTTCTGAAGTGAGATCCTATACTCTTATTTGTTCACAATGCAATTGAAAGATTTAGGGGGAAAAAAGCCTCTGGGTCTCTATGATTATACAAGACCGCCCTAGAGTTGGACCCCTGCCTGCCTCTGTCATTTCCTCTAGCAACAGGGACCCCCTCACTCCCACCCTTCCAATCACCTTCCTTCTCTTAGTTCCTTACAAGGAACTGACCTCACCCACCTCAGGACCTTTGCCCATGTGTGCCTTCCACTTTTCCTCCTTGGCTTCCGCCAGCTAATTCCTACTCTTCCTTAAGATTTCAGCCCAAATGACACTTCGTCAAGGAAGCTTTCTCCAGTCCCAGAAATGATCTGGCCTCCTTACTCTTTTGCACCCCTCCCTCTGAAGGCAGGAACCCGACTGTTTTTGCACATCATTGTACTCTCAGCCCCAGTGAGATGCCCAGTGTGTCATGGGTGTCCCAGAAATTCTCAAGTGACTCCACGAACAAGTTACCCAAGACACAATCTGCCTGCTTCAGTAAAGCATCATTAGATTTTGAAAAATAGGACTGGAAAGGACCTCAAGAAATCATTTGACCCCTTCTGCAGTCTTTAGAAGCAGGTGATGAACAAGTAGAAGAATACATTGCTGAAACAATGCGGTGGTTCAAGCATCTTATTATGTGAGCAAGTTTGCATGAGCGATTGTGACCAGGAACTCCACTTTAGGTTGCATATTGCAGGGAGCACAGGTAGGTACGTGGTTAGTTTCACTGTGGCTGCTCTGTTGTCTGTGGACAGAAACTGTGATTCTCTTTATCCGCAGTGAGGCAGAGTGTCCCGCCCACGTGCAGCCTGTGTCCTGGAAGTTCCGCTTTGTGAAGCTGGGAAGCCACTGCCTGATGGAACCACAGCTCCTGCTTGGTCCATTAGTCTGCCTAGGCTGTTGTTTTGTTTATTTGTTTAACAATTGCAGAGGCAGAGGTGTGTGGCTCTTTCAGTTGTTCTACTGAGAGGAGGAAGTAGAAAGCATTTAGAAATGGCATTTCTTGAATGCATGATGTTTTACTAAACTGCCCTAAGAATGGAGGCTGTTTTATCATTAATATTCCAGTTTCAAATGGGTGTCACGAAAGACCCGTGTATGTCAGCTCTGGTTACTCTCTAACCTTGAAAGGCCTATTTTCTCCTCTTGCCAACTTCTCCATGCAGCTTATCAGGAAGAGAGGATTGCTGTTGCTGTCTAGTGCCCATAATTAATCCCAGAGACAGTGAGGATTTAGGACCACTGATTGTGGCTGACTTCAAATTAAAAAGCCACTTTTAGCATGTGAAACAGACACCATATGTTATAAATGAACCCTTTGCATGATGAGAACGGCAAGATAATTTATATGTAAACACAGGTTGCACTTAGAGTGGGTGTTTTTACACATGCCCCTTCACACTTTTCAAAGATGTTATGAACACACAAACATGGAAAAACACAGTGTTTTCTCTTCCCAGAAAATGTGTATGATTTTAAACATGAATGTAGTGCAAACCTCAGATTACTGGTTATGAAAGTTGTCTTTCTCCTTACCATCAATGTGGCGAGTACAAACAAAGGCAGACACTGGTCCGATTGGTTAGTGTAATCCAATTGCCGAGTTGAGCTTCTTTTCTTTTTCCTGCCATGACTAATTTGTGGTTTTGCAAAGTGTTTCTGAATGTCAGACACATCAATTATAAGAGATGGGCAAGATGCATAGGAGAACCTTAAATGGGAGGGGTACTTTAAAAATGTTTATGAGGAACTAAAGTAGTGATTGTAGGCAAAAGTCTTCCTGTGCGTTTGCAAGAACAATCCTCTTACTTAAGAAGGCATCTGGATTATTTTCCAATTAAAGAACAAACTATCTGTCCACTGCCAATAGGAACTATTGGCTAGGCAGTTGGCGGTCCTATTTTTACTAATTGGTCCTCTCCTTTCCTTCAGCTGGTTTCTGAGATAAACACAACAATGGCACCTTCACTCTGTAGACATTGGTGCTTTAAGGGAAGGCTGGGCTAGGTGTTCATAAACAGATTCTCTAAAGGTGTTTATTTTCCATGGCTCTAGTGATTTTTCCCCCTACTGAAATTCTATTATATACCCTTTTGTTGTCACTGGCTGAAGCCTGTTGTTTCTGCAAAAACAACAATAGGCCTGAAGATTAGGGTTGCATTTTATGGGCCTAGCAGCCCAGCAGGGCATCGTATTTGTATCAATCCTATAAATTCCTGGCATCAGGCCTCTTTACTCCTAGTAATTAATCTTTTTCATAAATGCTGCCACGTTCAGAGCCGTTTTATTAAGTTTCTGGGCTCTAAATTTCTATACGCCACTCCTTTGCCTCATCAGTGTCAGAAATGAAAATAGAAACACAGCCACCACAAAGCAGCCAGATGGGTAGATCTTTACAGCTTTCTTTTCTTACTGAGGACGGTCAGGCAATCTAGATGCAAGGACCATTTTTTTCCTCTTTATGAGTACTGACCATCATCTCCAAGCTTTGGGCATGGTTTGCTGTGGTTTCTTCATGCTCCTTGTTTGTGTGGACACTTGTCAGGTGTAAGAAGCTTAAGAATCAGGAAGAGGACTTGCTTCTTTTAGTCTCATTCCCTTGTCAAAATGCAATAGCTAGGAGAGGAAGCCTTGTTCACTGCCATTGGGCTGGCCTTTCTCGTGCAGGGAATATTGCTGAATCCTGTCCTTTTTGCCTCTTTTGGGATTGCAGTTGCATTGGTGTGTGTGAGCAGCATTTTTCTTTGGCCCACTGACCTAATTGCAATAGGGGAGGTAAAATATTTTCATTACCCTCACCCCCAGAATATAGAAATCTTCAAAGGGAACCTGGGAGGGAGGTTAGCCTCTTAACCCTAATTTCCCCCACCTCAGCTTGGCTGTGCATCACAAAATTAGTCTTTAGTCACTGAACATAGTGGCACCAGGATTGTTGTCGGTTTTGCTTTTAAAAATCATTTCATATTGTAAACGCAGCGATTATTTCATGCTGCTTAAACTATATTTGTAGTCTTTGATCATGCACAAGTAGACTCAAGTTAACTGCTGATAGAATGATGATATTGTTCTCTGTGTTTCTTTTTCTTTTTCTTTTTCTTCTCTGTCTTTAAGGACCCTGTGCCTAAGAGCTGGCATCCAGAAACTTCCATTACTACATTACAACATGTCTTTGTTTTTTAATTGGTTCAGGATTACCTATTTGCATAACAAGAAACATAATTCAGCCAGAAAAATCTGTTGTTTGTATGGTATGCGTAATATATATTTATTGCATTTTATAAATTACTGATTATTAAAAATTTTGAAAGATGCTGGATTGGCAAAGAATGCCAAAGAGAAGGGGAGAGTAGTCATCATTGCTGATTATTGTTATTTTAACATAGGCTGGTTTCTTCTCTCCTTCCTCCCCTCCATTTTTCTTCAGGAGTTCCTTTCTGTCAGCCACCCTTCTGGCACCTTACTTCCCAGTGGGAAGATACTGTACCTCCACCAGTCGGGGCTGAAAATGGGGCAAAATAGGTTTTGAATAGCTGTGTCAAATAAATTCAAGTGCCTTTCTAAATATATTTCAAGATTAAGTAATTAAGGATTGTAAAGCACTTGGAAAGAATAAAGTGCCATGTAAGTGCTAAGTAATAAAGAGTCATCATAACAGTAATAAAAGGGTGAACTGCTAAATCTTTCTTCCTTCTTTTCCTCTAAGGATTTTCATCATTTCAGATTTGGCTCCTGAGTACAACTCTTTTATTTCTAATGAAGAACAAGGGCTGGAAATATTAATTCATAATGAGGAAGGCTTTTTTTTAAAGGTTTATTTAGTGACTTAGGGAGTTCATCCTCTACCCTGCCTTCTCCCCCGACAGCTGCTCACCCAGCAAAGTTTTAAGCTTCATCCTCATGGGTGGGCTGCAGAGGAACTCAAACACAGAACCCCCTTCAGAGGACACAATTGTGGCAGGCGCAGCTACTTCATCAACCCAATAATCAACCTAATGATTTTTTTTGATTTATTTGGTGTTTTTATGATTTGTGTCAGTTTTCAATAAACTTGAGACCACCTGCAGTGACCATTATCGGTTCCCATTCTAGATAGGGCATTTCATCCCACTGGACCACTTTTATCACAACCTGACTACACTTCTGAATGCTCTTTCCCTGTGACCCTATTTATCAAAAATGTATGTGTGTAATTTTTTTTTTTAATAGGGCATACATATGTTTCTATCAGTGTTTATTTTCCACTCCCTCCAGCCTTTGGCAGAAAAGCATCCTTTCCTTTATCTTGTGCACATCTTTATCGCTGTCTGTCTGGAGAGCCCAAAACCTTGCACAGGTGGGACTGTGATCCCCATGGTTTTTGTGCTCACAGGTATGCAGACCACATGTGTGATTTGGAGAACCAGGAATCTAATTTGAATACTTGGTCCTGGAGGTGTCAGGTTTTCAGCCTGTTTTTTGGATATACTAAATAAAGCCTTAGCGATACAGATTCAAAATTGTCATTTGCTTTTTTGCTTTTCACTTTCTTTCGAACAAGGGCCTCTGCTGCCTTACAAAAATGTAGAATGTCATAGAATTTGTGTTTTCTGTACTTATTCTGTGCAATATCACCACATAGGATATATGACCAATATGGAAACCTGTTTGATTGCTTTTCTGGGGATAGGACAGAGAACTGGGATTCAGCAGAAACTTTGGTTAAATAGCAGTAACAACTAAACAATAAAACAGTTGCTTATGAAAGGTTTTGTTTGTTTGCTTGTTTGTTGTTGTCATTTTAAGAATGGCTCTAGGAAATCTCTTTAATTGAGGCACATAATAATTTGTGTGTATACTCAGTAGAACCTGACCTCAAGGGAAATTTCATGTCATACAGAAATCAAAGAGGAAATGTTCAAAGATTCTTCAGTTGGAAACAGGAGGTAATTTTATTACTACCTCAGGAGAATTTGAAATTCTTCAATAAATCTTATATTCAAAACGCCATCAGTATTGATAGGTAAGATTCATTCTTAGGAAAATGCAGTTCTTGCAAGTTTTTAGACGTGATTCCCAAAACATCCAGAAGTCAGGCTTCTGTACTCATTTTAAACACATTTTGGCCTTTATTCATAAACACATTTTCACTGATTCTGAGGTTTCCTTCATGTTTAGTAATGTGGGAGACACAGGTGATTTAAAGCACAGGATCAGACCCAAAAGGAGGGATAGGAATTTAAAATTAGGCGTGGAAGTTTTGGGTCTATAGTAATATTCTAAAAGGCAAAGTAAGAAGTTCTTTGTTTGAATGTTAACTCCACTGATGATTTTTTTGCACATGACTTTGATCAAATTACTTACCTCTGTTAGTGTTTTGTTGCATTAGTCAGCTGTAGTGTTCAAAGAGGTGCTGTGAGGATTAACAATAATTACTTATAAATAATTAATTTTGGTATAATGTTCTAATAATTTAAAATAGTCTTTTAAAGAACCTCTTTAACTTAAACTTCATAAATTATTTTATATGTTAAAATATAGAATGATTTAAAAGTAATTGTACACAGAGTAAATTATCATAAGATAATAATGAGAACTGTAGAGATATAACTCTTGGTTAGATTTCATGAGGTATGAATAGACCTGGACATTTGGAAGAAACATTTGTATTATATTTAAGTTGATTTCTTGAGAAGAAAGTTAACTTTATTCTAGACTACTATAAAACTATTTAAAAATCGGTAAGTATGATTTTTGTCTGTACTAACATTTTTTTTCCCAAGACTCTGCAAATTGTGAATTTAGCAAGACATGAATGTAGGACCAGTATTCTCAGAAGATAACGATATCATACAAAGATGTGACAAGCAGCTCAAGAGCCAAAACTGTTGGTTTTTATTTGAAGCAAATGTATATGTGAAACATAATCATCAGAAATCCTTTTGTAATGGGTTAGGTCAAGAAAAGAGAGTAAAAAAATTTTTAAACATAAACTTAAATTTCCAAAAATATATAACACCTTTGTAAGGTTTCATAGGGAAACATAATTTGAGAAATTTCTCTATCATGGTAAATTACCTAAATAAATATTCAGACGAATGTAAGAACATTTGTAATTTATGGCAGAGGACACAGACATTTAAAGCAATAGAAGTTACACTCAAATTAGGATCTTCAAGTGTAGGCTTTCACATTTTTACAAAAACATATATCATTTGTCAGTAATAAAATCAGCAGATTACAGATCGAAATGAAGGAGCATAGACAGTTTGATTTACTCCAGGCCCAATACACTTACTTCCTACTGTTGTGTTGGCCCTTTTTTCCCTCCTTCAAATACTCAAAACCCTCAGTCAGTTTTAATTAGGCCAATTGGAAACATCATTAAACTTTGCCATAGCATGTGTGAGAACCTCAGCACCTTCATTTGCCTTAGGGGCTTTTTGAATTACACCTTTGCCCAAGGGACGAGCCCTTCCTGGCTAGGACCAATTCCTGGGTGCCTTTTGAAAGGCACCCTGAATTGAGGGCACAGCAGCAGATTCTGTGAGGGGTCCCGAACAGATTGTGTAACTGTTGCACAACCAATGTGTACACGTGTGTCACTAATTTAATTTTAATTTTACTGTATGCGTTTGTATAAGATCCTGCAGCTGTCATGTGCTCATCATCTGTCACTGAACTATCACTAAGCCATGCTGGGCTAAGACAGGATTATAAACGATGAACTGCCATGTGCTCTAAATCTTCTTATTTGCCTAGCCTGGAAGGTATGCCCTGTAAAATTTGATTGGCAGTGTGCTCTATGCTGGCCATTGACTTTTGAAGGCCTTTTTGATTGGTTCTTTGAGCTGCTCTCAGTAGATGTATTGACCATCACCTGCTGATTCCTGCACGTGCCTGACCTCCAACCTTCACCTCTCATCTTTTCCTCACTTGTTTGGTTACCAGCTCAGAGGCTGCAAAACAGGCCCTGTCGCTCTGGTGGCACGTGCACTATATAGGGCATATGGCTGACTGGTTGTATGCAGAAGAGGATAACTGAAGCCAAGCAGCCCCAGCACTGTTACTATGGCAGATGGGGGAAGCGTGGCATTCAATATTTAGACAGATGCCACCTCCTTATTCCACCTGTCTGGAAGTTGGACATTGTACAGAATGAACTGTCTGCCTAATGATGAAGGAAACAAAGGGCACATTTATGAAGCTTAGCAGAGCAGAGTATTTACTGAGCATGTACAATGTAATTGTTGACCATAACAATAAACGTAAACTGCTACTGGTCAGAGCGGCTGGTAGATGCATTCAATTACAGTAGGAGCAGGGAGTTGCTACTTTTTACCAGCTGTTTTGGTTTCTTTAATTTTGGTGACTGGGGGCAATAGATAGGACTCAAAATTTGTGATGAATGCCTGATAGAATCAGATTTTCTCAAATGATAGTCCATGCCCCTTTCTTGTTAAAATCCTCAGAACAAGTGTCCTTTCCTCTCTGTTTTGCATGGTTCTTCAAATTCAGTCCTTAATTTTCTGGTCTATGAATGAATGGTTTCTAACCAAGCAGAAAATGAAGAAGTTATCTTTGTAACTGCTACTATTTTGATGTGTTTGGCTTCAAAGTGAATATATACTTTTCCTTTAAATTCAAAATACTGACATTGCTGAACCATAGTGATTTATAGATTTAGTTAGAAATGAAAAATAAGTGTACATTCTTTGAGGGTGTCAGTTTTTCCTGGTAGATCATTCAGGGTGGTCTTTTGTATATTTTAATTTGTAAATTGTTTTATCCCTTTCTTACAGATTTTTTTTGTCAGTACTAGTCTTTATTTATGTGTAAGGCCGCCTCACATTTATCAGTGATCAGCAAGTGAGAATAAGTGTGTACAGTTTATGAATTTCCTATAGACTTCTTGCAAGAGTAGAAGTTGATTAGCTTGTGAAGAATCGAAATACTCCTTGATTTAATGCATCTAGTATTTATTTATTATTATAACTATAGGCATAGATGGAAGGTTTCTTTCATACAGAAACAGTAAATAGAATCCTCCAAGCCAAGAAAGTTGAAGGCAATAATTTACATAGAGTAATCAATGATTGAACTTTTTCAGAAGCACAGAACATCATTTCTGTTTTAGAATTGGCCTGTGTGTTAAGACAAAACCTTATTTTAAAAGATTCCTCCATATCTATTATCAGGAGCATTGCTGATTTGAAAAACCCAGAATTATTATTTTTAGGGGAAGCCACCAATTAACGACCTTAGCTGAATAAATAACTAAGAAGCACTTGAAGACAGGGAACTTTTTCATCCTGGTCTAATTTTTTTCAAAGCATTCTTTTTTGGTTCATTTTTCTTCGGTGATTATTTTACATTCAAGCCCCATCTGACGAAAGGCATATGGAAGGGAAGGGAGGTCATTCCTAATTGAACAACCTAGGACTTGTGAGGTTAATTACAGATATTAACGCTGCAGTTCTTCAGCTTCTTGCCCTCAAGAAGCCTCTAGCTTCCAAATGACCTGGCTCCAACAAAGAGACTCTTCTTTAGCCCATTAACTAATTGATAAAAATGTGAGTGTTTAGAATGAGTCTAATTAAATCACCGAGCCTTACAATTACTAGTCCATTTGGTAGCTGTTGGGAGATGGGTAACCTCAGCTGGCATTGTAGGGGAATAAAAGATAAAAATAAAAGGGAGCTTAACCAAGATCATTTTGAAAGCTGTTCATTTGAAGACAAAGTACACATTTGCCTGAAACGTCTACATTTCCTACTTCAAATGCATTCCCTTTCTAGGGTAGCACAATCTCTGAAAAAGAAAATAATGTCTTTTTTTCTTCTTCTTTAAGAGCGGGCATGCTCCACTTTGTCTAATAAAGTTACATGAGTGGCTGGGGAATTTTTTCTGCATTAGCATTAAGCTAAATTCCTTTAGAGCTTGGAACATTGAAGTTTGTCCATTGAGCTTTGTTTAAGGGCCGGCAAATGTCTTGAATAATAGAGATTTTAAAACCCAGAGTGGGCTCTGGGACATCTTACTTTGTCTGGAGTCTGTTTCAAACTCACTGTTACTGCAGCAGCCCTGATTCATGGCCCTTCTTGAGGGCTGCAAGGCTGGAGCCTGCCTGGGCCCTGGGTGGGAGATAAGGACCACTGACTCAACAGTGGCAGGTACAGCACTGCACGTACAGCGAACCAGCCATGCAGCTCAGATGGTGGCTTTTTGTCCCCAGTTGAGAGATGTTTGGAGACTCCTTAGTGGGGGATAACACAAGGATAATGTGATACTTCTCACCAAAGTTTTTAAAGCAATCTGCTAATCCAAGAGTCAAAGGATTTAAAAGGGGGAAACATAATCTCTAAAGATCTACTGAATATTTTTCTCTATTATTAAAACAATACTTTATAGTTAAAAAGCTAATTTTTCCTGATGTATCAGCTAATCTAGGCAGACTCTATCGAAACAGGTAATATAATGGACAGGAGAGAAACTAGATGAGGGTGCTCTATCTTTTCCAGTGCCTTTGTAGTAGGTGGTCATAAAAATAAAATTGTGGCTTCTTGAGTAAGAATGAATACTCCTATACTTAATCAGGTGTTCATGTCTTCACTATTAGCTCTGAGAGGTGGTTACTTGTTACTGTTGGAAGCATTCAGATAGTGACTAAGCAACAGTTATTTTCAAAGTTTTTGTGATGTCGAATGGATGGAGATACATACAGGCATAAGTCAATTCTCCTTAGGCACATTCATTGCCAGAGACGTTAATATTGATGAACAGTAGGCTGGCTCATCCTTACACTCTACATTAATATAAACCCAAGCAAAAAGTGTTAAAAGGACATTTCACTTTTTAGTCATTTACTCCTAGTCTCCAAGAGGAAGTATTTCCTTTCTGATTATCCTATCATTCAACTCATGCTAATTAATGAGTGTAACAGAACTTTAGCAGACAGTTTGGTTGCAGGTGTATTCAGACCAAGGGAGATTTAATTACTGGCTAATTGCCTGGTGTCCAAGGTAACATAATATTATAGTTGCAAATGCTGTGGTATTAATCCATCTTAAAGAAGTGCAGTGTGGCTCAGTCTCTGCATTCAGAGACTCCTGGAGGATGCAGCTGGCATTGCTACACGTGTATCGAGGATAAGGGATCTTGTCTTTTGTATTTGTGACTAAATACCCAGTGTCTGGCCTAGGGCAGGACACATAGTAGACACTCAGTAAGCATTTACTGAGTGAGTGAACGTGAATGAAAGTAAGCCAACAAAAAAGTGCACTATGAATTATCTGAGCACAGGAAGGAAGGCTGTAACTTAGGACGTTAAAAACAAAACAGAAGAAAAAAAGAAACTAACATTTTCTAAGTACCTTCTGCAGGCCAAGTACTCTAATTTACCTACATTGTCTCATTTTATCTTAGCAGGTTAACGTAATAATTAAGAGTATGAACCTTGGATGAGAAAGCTCTGGGTTCAAATCACGGTTCTACCTCTTACTAGTTCTAGGTCCTTGGCCAGTTCATCTAAAAGCCTCAGTTTTCTCATCTATAAAATAGAGGGTGTGGGAATAATGTTTAACTCAAGGAATAGTTGTAAGGGTTAAACAAGATATATAAAATGTTTAGCATATATATTTGCCATCTTGCAGAATGGATAATTGAGACTCAGAGAGGCTAAATAATTTGCCCAAATTGACAGAACTGGCAAGGGGCAAACAGAGCAGCCTGACTCCAAATCCCATGCTTTTTCCATTGCATCCGACTACTCAAAGGAGATCTGTTATCTGAGTACTTGTGGCTTGATGTCACTGATTCTATGGTGAATCAGACCCTAAAACAAGCCCCTAAAAGTAAGTTGGGTAGTTTTGAAAGCCAGCATGTAGCATGGCAATGGTGAATCTTCACCTATTTTATGGATTGTGGTTTACCAGCATTGAAATGCTGCTTTCTGTCTCACCCTGATCATGGGGTTGACACATGGAAAGACTGGGTAATAAAACCATCAGGAAAGTGCTGCACAGTTACCTAAAATCAAGTAGCCAAAAATCAGATCAACAAAAGAAAAAAAATGTAAGGGCACACTGAACTATAAATCAAACTTTTGAGCTTATATTAGGTGAATGGGAGATTGCACCTTCTAAGAGGCCACCTTAAGCAGTGAACTGGATTTTTTGGCCAAAAGTTATCAAGTATTTTGGGCCCAACTTCAGGTCAGTCTGTGTTTGTTGCAAAGAAAATACATAAGTGTTGACTTGTTAATCTGATCGGCCATACCCAGAACCTTCTGATGCCATCTTTGATTAAAGGGCAATGGCTTCTTTAGCTTGTGGGATGAATGCTTGGGAGTAAAAACATCTGGATTTTTCTAGTTGCTATTTCTGACTCTGGCTTTGCATAGCACCATGAACTGAAATTGATCACATTCATCTGTCCTTTCAGAGCCAACTGTGCAAGGAAGTCAATTTTGCGATCTTCTCAATGTCTGTGGCTGAGGTTCATAGTTCCCTGGCCACGGATTTTGGCCTCTCCCCTGCCAGCCACTTTCAGACCATGTGAAAGTCTCAGGGTGACTCATCCTGCTAGAAGGTCATCTTAAAGAACACGATGGACGATCAGGTATATAGCCTTGTCCCTCACCCTCACCACCATCCGTGATATTGCTCTTTACCTTCCTCCTAGTATTTTCCAGTCCCCTTGCACTTTCCTTCCTAACAAAACTTGATGCCAGTCACTAACATTAATAACCAATGTTTACTTTTCCCAGGGATCTCTGCCTTATAAGCCGTGGGGTGGAGACTGCCCGCTGTTCACTAAATATTTGTTTCATCTTCTTTCGGGGTACCCAGCTAGTCTACATTTCCTAGATTTCCTTGCAGTTATGTGTGACAATGTGACTGAGGTCTAGACCATGTGAATGACATGGTCCTCCATGCTCCTCCTTGCTTCTACCCCATTCTGGCTGATTGGGATGGACAATGATCAAGTTAACTTTGGAAGTCATGTGTAAAGATGATAGAACCTCTGTCAGCCTGGGTCCCTGAATGGCCACGTAGAATAGCTCTGTCTCTGACCTAACACATGCCTGGAGTGTCTCTAGAAAAAGAAGGAGATTTGGTGCCTACTTGTTACAGGGGCAAGTAATACTCTAAACGAGTACAGTCTGGGTCTCTAGTGTGGAATAAAGGGCATGAGCCAGTGTAAAAGGAATACCAGGTGCCACCAAACAGATGGTGGGAATATTGAGGGCTAGGATTGTCTTCCATTCTGCCTTTCCTACCATAGAAGTGACAGCCCTCCCTACACAGGTCCCTGGATTTTGATGATATTTAGGAGCAATTAAAATAATGCTGGGCTTCCCTGGTGGCGCAGTGGTTGAGAGTCCACCTGCTGATGCAGGGGACACAAGTTCGTGCCCCAGTCTGGGAAGATTCCACATGCCATGGAGAGGCTGGGCCAGTGAGCCATGGCCGCTGAGCCTGCGCGTCCCGAGCCTGTGCTCCGCAACAGGAGAGGCCACAACAGTGAGAGGCCTGCGTACCGCTAAAAAATAAATAAATAAAATAAAATAAAATAAAATAATGCTGTTCCCCCAGAGCCTGTTAATTTGTGAGGTCGGCTTCATTTGTGGGAGGGCCCACCCGATGGAGAGTCTCAATGCTGAGTCAAGCCACTGGACTAAAGGACACTGCTCTCTCCGGTTCAGGTAGCAATGTGGGACAGTTTTAGGAAAGTCATTAAGCATCCTGATTTTTCTGCCTTTGGGTTTTTTTTTGTCACTTAGATGTAATGTGGTCACCCTTTTCTCTATGCTCAAGCCACAGAAGAAGGCCACCCACATTATCTGTCGGAAGAGAAATATTTCTCAGCAAGGCTCACTAGTCTGCTCATTCCTAACGCATTGTCACCAGTTAGCCATTTGGGGAGGGAGGGCTTGGTTTTAATTTTGTCAGAATCAATAGGATGCTTATCTTACTGATTCGTTGTTGAGAAATTTATGTGAGTCCATGAATACCTCGAAGGACAATGAACCAATGAATTTTGACTTGGGAAAGTGTCACATAAACAGCTCCTGTTTGTAAAGGCAGACGTTTTTAGATTATAGAGCCCATTCTTACATCAGCTACTGTAAATTTCAGGATTTTCATTTCACTCCTCAAAGGGACAAATCCACATATTTCCTTTCTCAGTCTTATGCAAGCTCCCTTCTCAGACTCTGCAGTGTTATCAAGGAACTCAACTTTGGTGTGATTAATATTTCTCATCACGCTTTTTGAGAGAGGTTAGAGGCTTTCAATCCTTATCAAAGGCAATGAGAGAGCATCAATGTGAGGGAAACAAAAAGCCAAAGGCAGCTATTGGATCAGAATCTGAAAGTCTAACAAATGCCTCAGACTTGAGTAAATCCCCACTAATAAGCACATTCTGTATCACAGCAAAGTTGAGGAGCATAATCTGAAACCATAAAGGGAAGCATCAGGCAATTGGGAAGTATAGGAAGATAATTATTAGCCTAAACCCCCAGCCATCGTCTGTGCGCCAAGGCGCACCATATGCACTATACATTGATTATGATAGTAAAGGGATTACAATTCATCTTGGGCATTTTGTAAATTACTCAAATCCAACAGATGGGAAATTGGCAGGTCCCATCAAATAGAAAATTCAACATTAACTCAAGTGGGCTGATAAAAATAATCATAAACCATTTAGAATATCCTTCAATCACAAAGCTCAGTGATTAAAATCAAACACCTCTCAACTCCCATCCAGTGGCCATTTCATGGTATGCTAAGTCTACAGGATGTTTTGCCCCTAAAGTTCAGAGGTTATAACTTCAGTTTACATAGACTGAGGCTGTGACACTGTATAGGATTAAAAAGCCTTTTGAAGTCTGTCCCTAAAGAACATTTAGCCAGGCAACATCTCAATAGGACAAGTATTTTTCAAAATGATTGACTTCACACTGCTTGAGGGCTGATAGATTAGATCAGTCAACAGAACTCACTATATGACTGCATGGATAGATGGATAGAAAGATGACAATGTCTATACATTAGGTTGGAGGCTTTCCAAAAGGAGGTGCCAGTGACCGACACTTGCTCTTTTGTTGCTGAGAGATGGGGAGAAGATTGGATGTGAATAGGTACCTTCTTAAAGGTGAAGATGTCAGATGAATAGCAAGTTTCTTCAGAGCAGGGCAATGCCTGGGAAAATGGGTAGGATAGTATCAGGGTGATGCGCAAGCAGTGCACCCCAAGAGCTGGTGGTAGAATCCCAAAGTTGTGATTTTTATAGACCTGACCATATGATACGCAGTATGAGTCTGAAATGGCGCAACTGCATTACTTCAAGGGCACTACTAGTCTTTTTATTAACTCTGGGGGCGGGGAGGTTCTGTGGGGCCAGTGGTCTACTCTGGAGCATTTGCACTACTTAAGTGGTCCATGAACTGGGGGAGAAAAAAACAAGAAAGGAAACCTTCTAATTGGGTTATTATTTAATATTCGGTCCTGATCCCTCTTATACCAAACTTGCTGACTCAGAGACATGATTACAAAGGTTTGTGAAGACACAATATCATTCTGTCACTTGGAGTTTTAGGGAGTTTTTAATTAAAGTAAATTAAAACAACTTTTAGAAATTCTTGAGATGATCACGGGCATTACCAAAATCTGAGTCAAGAATGATGCTTCAGGGACTTACCCTCTCCAAGTATGCTCAGCCCTTCCAAGGAGTTCAGTTTTTCTTTTCATCTTTCGCTGGACATTTCTGCCCAGCGAAAAGGAACTTAACAATGAAAAAAGCGCAGCTGAGAGTCACATTTTTCACTTGTACTGGAAACTCAGAGACATCACTGTGCATCTCTTTTTTGAAATTGGGGTGCTTATTGTTTGTGGGAAGTTTCTGAGGCCTACCTATGTCACCAGAATATTCAGTCAAGATGGAACCAAGTTTTCTCATGGAAGATATTTTAGAGCCTTTTTGTTTCCATGTGTTCAGCTGGACATGTGCCTTTCTCTCACACCAAATTGCTTCCTGGAGTAACTTGAGCATTGGGGAAGAATAGGAACTAAAAATTATATGCTGTGAACCTCTCCCAGGAGAAAACATCATGCTGATTTTATACAGGCCAAAAGCTCAGGTGTATTTATGAGGATTTTCTCAATTGGTGACTTCAACCTTTTTGCATTTGGCACTTATTAGGGGCTCTCCAGGGGCCTCCTGCTTCACGGAACCTCCTCCCTCCAAGATATTGCAGTTGAGTCAGAAGGCAAAACAGATACACAAAGTAAGCAAGTAGAGAACAGGGTAGTGTCAAATTGTGCAGAGCCACTGCTGGAAGTAAAATACTGTTGTTTGGAAGTGGAAATGCTTTCCTGGGGCGTGTGTGTGTGTGAGGGGGGTATTAATGGACTTATCTGAGGATATGTTGAATCTAAGGAGATGAGGCTTTTTCCAGGTACAGCCATCTGGGAAGAGCTGTTAATCTAGAATCAGAAACTGGGTGAGTGTTCAGGACTGGAGAAGTATGTAAGTTTCCAATTTTTGTGTAGGATGATATGAAGAAAATAAGAATAAATAAGTTCTAAAGGATTTAAATTTAGAAAGACACAAGTAGAGGATTAAGGAGTATCCTCAGTCAGAGGGCCAGGAGGAGAAAGAACTAGCGAAAGTCATATTACAGAAACGAAAGTCGTGTTTGAAGGAGAGAGAAGTCTTCAGTGTCACCAGCTGCAGAAAGGCGAAACAAGGTAGGGAAACGGCAGCTGACGTTCTCTAGGGCAGGGGTCTGGACATGGTTCAGTGATTCTGAGTTACTCATAGGTAAGAGGACTGGCCACATGCGAAACCTTGTAACTTCACAGACTCAGTTTACCTACCTTAAAAACTTAGACACACACTACCTGGGATCCAGAGGAGTCTAAACTAATGAATTTGTACAGATCCCAAGATGTAAGGCATTGAATGGAATGAGGGAGTCTTCTTCTTTTTTTTTTAATAACTTGATTTACTTATTTTGACTGCCTTGGGCCTTTGTTGCTGTGTGCGGGCTTTCTCTAGTTGCTGCGAGCAGGGGCTACTCTTCATTGTGGTGCACAGGCTTCTCATTGCAGTGGCTTCTCTTGTTGCGGAGCACAGCCTCTAGGCACATGGGCTTCAGTAGTTGTGGCACGCGGGCTTAGTTGCTCTGCGGCATGTGGGATCTTCCCGGCTCAGGGCTCGAACCCGTGTCCCCTGTGTTGGCAGACGGATTCTTAACCACTGCACCACGAGGGAAGTCCGAGGGAGTCTTATAAACAACAAGCCTATATTGCAAATTTGCATATGTTATGCACTGTCATTTTGCAAGGATTTTAAATGTTCATTGGTAGTCCTAGGGGATATAAGGATGCTCAGAGGGGAAGTAAGAAGTGAGTGCCACGCTTCAGAGGCTGGCCTGCTAACCCAGGCAGGGTCAACTGGCAAAGCCACATAACCATTCAGAAAAATAATTATGTCATCTGCAAAGTACTGTAGGTATAATATCTACAAGCATTTTGAAAGAGCTGAAATATTGATGAGTGTATTAGAAATAATTAAAAGCTTCTGAACCAAAGCACTTTTTAAAATTCCTTAAATTTTTAATTCACTCTGGAAAATAAAAGAGTATTAGGGTAGGTGGCAGGCAAACACTTTGCCAAAAGCCCATGTATTAGAATCTTAAAGTGTTTTATCCAAATTTTCTTACTTATCTATGCTTTAGGACAGGAGAAGGATGACATATAACATGCACCAGATATGGCCCAGAGAGGTTGATATGGCTTTCAAAGTAACACAGCCACAGTGAGCTGAGGATCTAACTCACCCTGTGTTCTTCCAACTCTGGTATACACACCACCTTAATTACAATCCTGACGAACATACCTCATCCTGTGCCTGATCCCTTAACAAATATTTGCTTATATAATGAATAGGAGCCCCAAATTGAAATGGCCCAACCGTGGAAATAAATACAAAACAGCTGTCAGAGCTGCTGGTATAAATTCCAAAGGGTGGTCCCTCTTCAGGGTATATCTTCTAGAAGCCTCAGGGAAGGGGTGTTTTGGAAGTCTAAATGTGAAACATTCACATTTTAGCATATTTTCCTCTCTGACTGCCAGAGGAGAACAAGAAGAGGCAAGTTGTAGACTTAACTAATTAAAACATCGTCAGGATCAGCAAAGATCTGAAATGGGGTCCATGCTAATTAGGCACTGGGGCTTTGCCCTGACGGAGAGTACTCTGAAAACAGCCCCTGCTCTTCAAACGGGCTTTGCCCTGACCAAGAGCATGCAGTGGGCATCATGCAGTTGCTCTGCGAATTCTTTGACTAGCCTTGACTTGATTGTGCCTTACAGATTTCTGTCACTAATAACAGCAACTTGCTTAACATGACTGCTGCCTCTATTGCTTTATTTGAAAATTATAACTGACTACTTGTCCCTCCCACCTTCAAAATTGTTTATGAAGACTTTTATGAAGAGTTCTTAAGTTTAAGTAAAAGAATCAGCAAGCAATTATTAACTGTCACTTGTGGGATATACAAAAGGGAAAGATACGGAGTTTACTCTTCAGGAATGTACAATTTATTTGGTAGGACAAAATGTGTATACAGATGATCCCCGACTTACGATGGTTTGATTTACAGTTTTTTGACATTACGATGGTGTGAAAGTGATACATGTTCAGCAGAAATTGTAGTTCAAATTTTGAACTTTGATCTTTTCCCGGCCTAGTAAAATGTGGTCCAAACTTCTCTCATGATGCTGGGCAGTGGCAGCCCCCAGTCAGTCACACGATCACAAGGGAAAACAACCGATACACTTACAACCTTTCTGGATTCAAACAACCGTTCTGTTTTTCACTTTCAGTACATTATTCAATAAACTACTCGAGATAGTCGACACTTTATTATAAAATAGGCTTTTGTTAGACGATTTTGCCCAACTGTAGGCTAATGTAAGTGTTCTGAGCACGTTTAAAGTGGGCAAGGCTAAGCTAGGTAGGTTAGGTGTATTAAATGCATTTTTGACTTAACATTTATTGGGTTTATCGGGATGTAGCCCCATTGTAAGTCAAGGAAGATCTGTACTCAAAAACATTGGCAGAAAATGGTCGGCACAGCTAGGCATTTTGGTTCTTGCTATAAATGTAATGGGGATTCAGAAAATGGTGGGAATAGCTAACATTCATTGAGGTTTGATTACTTGTAAAGTTGTACATGCAGTTAACTCCCAAAGCCACCCTGTGAGGTAGGTGCTATTTTATTGGGGGGAAAGTGGAATCTCCGAGAGGTTAAGTGGCCGGCTGGTAAAGAACAGACCCAGAGTTTCAGCCCAAGTCTCCTGGACTTCAGGACTCCTAGCTCTTGATCATGGCACGGTACTGGGTCCTTCATTCAGGGATCCAGGATTCAATTATCTCCACATTTACCCTCCTCACTTCCCAGCCGTTTGATTTCTGGATTGAGAAATATTTTCCTCACTGTATTTTTTGTTCCTGGCAGAAGGCAGTGGCAGGTTGAGAGTGGCTTAAGGAAACCTTAAGATACAGAGTGATTGGTCTTACCACTCCTCTTTTCAAAGCATCTCATGAAATTCAGCATTGTATGATGTTTATCAGTGACCATGACGAGGCAGCTTTTTCAGGTGAGAGAATTTCTGCACCCTGATGAATCTGTGCTTCATTACGGTGCTGAGAAGTACAGGATGCTTTGAAAGCAAAGGGAAAAGAGAACACGGCAACCTAATTGGTCACTACCATGAATCTATACTCAGGGGACAGATAGCACGACCAGAGGTAATAGCTTACACACATATTCTTGAGCTGTGCAATAGATGGAAAAGGGTCCCAGATGGATTGGGCAGGGGCTTAGTTCCAGGATTATGATGAGACAGTGGGTAATTATTGAGTGGCAGGGCCTCAGCCCTGATTAGTATCTGCAAGCTTGTTCCCCTCCTTCAGAGGAAAGCATTGATAAAGATAAACCATGCTGCTCCATGTCCTTCCTGCAGCACAAAACAACACATTTCAATCTAACAGGATCAGGTCTCCACTTTGATCACAATCTGTTACCTAGATGTCTTTGCAAATTAATCAGTCCTGCTTGTTTAGCTCCAGTCAGTTTGTACTGCTAAATTAATAAATGTACCAGGAGTAACAGAACACATAATTAAATTCTACAGTTTAATCTCCACATAATAATTTTGATCTTAGTCTGGGGCCTCTGTTCTAGCCAGTAGAATGCAGAACAAGCACAACCTTCCCTGGGTGGTTTATACTAACAACCCCCCTGCAGATGGACCCTATGACTGAAAATCAGAGAAGTCCTGCTAGAAAAATGCAGAAAACCAACAAAAAACCGTGTGCTGGGCTTCAAGGCAGAAAAGGCAGGTGAACTAAGCAGCTGGGCTTCTGGGCTGTCTTTAAAATTGAAAGCCGCCTTTTGGTAAAATTATACAGACTTTCTTGTTTCAAAAACAAAGGATGTATGTATGTCAAATGCAATGCCCTGGGAGACTGCAAACCAGCACCTCACTACAGGCTGGGAGCTCTTCTGGAGAGAACTTGGAACCTTAGTGTGGACTCTTTCCTAATGGTCTGATGTAATGGATTTGCTTTACTTGAAGGTCATCAAACTGATAACCCAGCTTGTGTGCTTTGACACCGAGGCAGATGTGAAGCTCATACAACATCTTGGGCCTGAGTTTTCCTGTAGGTCTTAAAGTTTTTTGTAGGTTTTTCATTGGGTACCTATTAGGGATGTGAAAATGTTTTTTCATTTATTTTGTAAAAACTCATGTGTACTTTTTATTTTTTTAAATGGGGCCTCTCTAGCCCTTTCCCACTTCCAAATTATGTAACTTACTGGATGTCATGCTCATGTGTACTATTAAAAGCTGGTCATTTTAATGTTAGCCGAACATATGCAGAGAAAATTATTTGATACTCAGCTGAGGTGAATTGTTGCATTTGATTTGAGTTCCTGATCTTGGGTAGCATTATGCTGTCTTCATTTAAAGTTTATCGTGCTGGCTATATGCTGGCATCATTTCCTTGATTTCAAAAGCAATGGAGTCAGGGCAAGACAGTATCTGTTGCAAGAATGCTGAGCTGGGAACTGGGAAGTGTGAGTTCATGATTGGACTCTGCCACCACTGACTAATGACCTGGGCAGGGCACTTGACCTCTGTGGGTCTCAATTTTCTCATCTGAAAAATAAGGGGGTTGGACTAGATAATCTCCAAGAGACAAATTCTATGTGTCTGTGATTCCACTCACACTGAGTCAAATGGGAATTAAGGCAATTATGGGGATAATGCAAACTGAAGGGACACTTCTTTATTTTTTCCTTTCCATGATTGGGGTATTTCAGGCAAAACTGGTTGTTGAGTTTAGTTTTTAACCTGAATTATATAGATAATTGCCTTAGTTCTACCACTTAATTGTGTGTCTGTCAGCATAGGCTTGATGTTTCTACCAGATAACCAATGATTAAAGTATTTGGTTAAATATTCAGCAGTGTGGAATTTTCATTCAGCCTTGCTTTAAAAAAGGGGGTGAGGGTGTATGTGTGAGTGTGTGTGTTTGTGTGTGTATAGCCCAGGGGGTAGGGAAGGGATTATGCATCATTTGAAAGTGTGTAATATTTGGGTCACCAATGTTTTACCTAAAATGAATTGATTTCATTTCAAAAATAAGTTGGTCTTGTCACAAAAGATCTCCAGCATAAATTAAACATGAGGAATGCAGCTGTGCAGTAAGATGTTAAAATACAGATGGTTTCTGGAAAAATAAAATGAGAAAGGCTTAAAGGAAAGGTTTTAACCTGAAATTAATTCAAGTATTATTTGCTTAAATACTCTGGCATGCATTTGTGTAAATGCACCATCTATTTTTATAAAAATGACTTTATTTTGGCATTCTGAATTATAGATTAGAAATGTCTGGTGGAGGGAGGAAGGACTAGTTTATACACCTTCTGGCTTTCATCTGAAAGATTGAGGGATTAAAACAATTAACTTCATTTTTATAATAAAATAACTCGTTGCTACTTACACAAATGGATCATATTGTGGTTCCCCTTTAAATCTTTTCTAAAAGCACCATCAATATCATTTAATATGTGGAATTCCCTGAGGAAAAACTATTAAAGTGTCCGTATGTCACCCATGTGAATAACAAATGAATTAATTATGACTGGTGCAATTACAAGGAATAGTTAATGAAGCCATAATGACCAGACTCTGGTGGTTAATTTTCAAAGCACAGTGAGAGGGAAATGTGGCAAAAGGTCCCCAAAGAAAACAATAAGCTTTGTGTACTCACCTTGGAGTCAGGGTCTTTGAGTGTGCCATGAAACAGGGCTTGTGGAGAATACTTACTATTCAGATGGAGCCTTCCTACAATCCATAACCAGCTCCCCATGGGTTCAGATGTCCTAGCCGGAGCTCGACCAAGCCAGCAGCACCAACTAGTCAATCCCGTTGACCAAAAACATCAGTATCTTACTTTAAGTACCTAGCAAGAGAGAAGGATGGTGGAAGTTTCAACGATGATAGGGTTTTTATTGAATCTGCTCCTTTACATTTCACCACTTCTAGAAATAATCTAGGGCAGTTTACAAAAATACATGGAGTTAAGCAAGATAAATTAAACATAGGTGAGAAAAGTGAGGTAAAGAAGGTATCTGACTATTTGCCTAGAAATTCACCTTCTTAAACACACACACACACACAAATATTAGGCCTTTAAAGACATATTTTTAAGTTCAAGTATGCAAAACTATATTGTTATGTTATTAGCAGTTTGTCACTTCTTTTAAAATATGAAGCCTAGGGCTTCCCTGGTGGCGCAGTGGTTGAGAATCTGCCTGCCAGTGCAGGGGACACTGGTTCGAGCCCTGGTCTGGGAAGGTCCCACATGCCGCGGAGCAACTAGGCCCGTGAGCCACACTACTGAGCCTGTGCGTCTGGAGCTTGTGCTCCGCAACAAGAGGCCGCGACAGTGAGAGGCCCGCGCACCGCGATGAAGAGTGGCCCCGCTCGCCGCAACTAGAGAAAGCCCTCGCATAGAAACGAAGACCCAACACAGCCAAAAATAAATAAATAAGTTAATCAAATTTTTAAAAAATAAGTAAATAAAATATGAAGCCTGGGAGCTTGAGTCCTTACCACAGTGAGGAAAGCCCTGGCTAGATCCATCGGGTGCTCGTGCCAAGCCCCTTCCTGAGGTCATGCGCTTCCTGATAGGAGCCAGGGCTGGACTACAGTCAAGGAAGAAGGGAAGGTCATGATAGCAAGTTAGCCCTGCAGAAACCCAGAGGATCAGGTTCTAATGTCCCCACCCCCTTTCACCTCCATGAATGTATTTATTCACCTCTGTGGATGGGAATTAGCTAATATCTGTCAAAATAACTGGCAGGATCCAAAATACCCAGAGGACTAAGTACTTACTACCTAGGGTATTTTTATAGTGGTTTATCTGTATAATCTACATTCACTTTTTTTTCAAGGGATAAAATCCATGTCAAGGTCTATTGTAGCTGTCCATCTCTGATTGGCTTACCATTTTTTAATGTCAAGAGGCAGTCCAATAGGAAACTCTCTTCAGAAACATCTGTGAGTGGGACTTCCCTTCCACTGGACCCAGTGGCTAAAACTCCGAGCTCCCAATGCAGGGGTCCTGGGTTAGATCCCTGGTCAGGGAACTAGATCCCACATGCTGCAACTAAAGATCCAGCATACCGCAACGAAGATCCCCCAGTGGCAAGGAAGATCCCGTATGCCGCAACTAAGACCCGGCACAGCCAAATATATAAATAAATATTAAAGAAAAAAATCTATGAGCACTGCCTCAAAGGAGAAGGTTCTTACGCATTCAGTCTTATGAAAATATTGCTGAAATACTGGGTGCCAAGCAGTTGACTAGGTGCTGGGGATGCAGTGATAAACTGACTAAATACCTATCCTCTTGAAACCTATAACATTGCAGGATGCCAGACAAGGAAACAGACACTTGTACATGTGTAGCATGCTCTACATGGGGATTGGCAAGGGGCTAGGGAAGCACCAAAGGAAGGGTACCTAGTCTTGGCTGGGGCTAAGGGGGGGTGTTCAGAGAAGACTTCCTGGAAGAAGTTGACTTTTAAGCCAAGATCTAAAGGGTGAGGGAAAGGCAAAAGGGCATGTATGGAAAGTGAATGCTCTAGGTATAGGGAACAGCAAGGGCAAAATCCTGGAGTTTACATAACAATGGTAGCTAACATGTACTGAATGCTTACTCTGTATGGCACTCTTCTAAGCACTATATATACATATATTTCCCCCCTCACAATAACTCTATGAAGCATAGCATTCTCATTTTTTAAATGGAGAATTGAGCGATAGAAAGTTTAAGAAACTTGCCCACAGTCGTTGAGCCAGTAATTGGAAGATCTAGGATTCAAGTCCACATCATCTATTCCAGAGCCACCATGTTTAATGACAAAAGCTGTATGAATTCTCATGATGCTTTAGGGGAATTGAAGTGGTCAGTGTAGTTGGAGTGTGGCAGAGCGAGGATAGATGATGCTGCAGAGGTTAGCAGAGGCCCAATCATGAAGGTTCTTTTAGAAGAAGAGCCCCTTTCCCCTGAAAATAAACATGAGGGTAGAAAGATGGGGAAAGATAGTCCTATATGGCTTTGGATACCATTTGTAGGAGCTGAAGTGGTTTTTTTTTTTTGGTCCCTTTTTTCAGCTTGTCTGCACTAAATATGGGAAAGAGTAACGATATAAATTAAGCAAAATATGACTTATTGGACTTTATCAGTAAAGTACAATAAGGTAGTATAATAATGACGATGATCATAACAGTAGCAATAGTTACCAGTTAACATCTACTGTGGTGGCCTTGCAGACATTTTTCATCCTGGGCTTCTCAAGGGCTAGAACATCCTAACTTCCACCTGTGACCCCAGTAGGGCATCAATTCAGAAGGCCTCTCAGAAGTTGTTCGCTTCCAAGACCGTAGATAGGAAACCCTGTTCTCACTGCTGTAGGGGAGGTCTGGGATCCCACACAGCACCCCCTGCTCCTCAGCAACTCTGATCATCTGATCTCATTTCATAAAATAGTGAGGATACAATAAAGTGGAAAAAAATGATAAGGGTACTTCTTCTTCATGTCTTAGAAGTATGCATGAAAAGGGGGAGAATCTAATACAAGGTGGAACGAGAAATGTAATGGGTGGATGTGAACACAATGAGAAAGAATAAATATACTCAACCTTAGTACTTTTCTAAGAACAGAAGAACTATGCTTTAAAGAAAGAAGTAAGAATTCAGGTTATTTAAACCTTTCTTGGGGATCTCAGTACACCTTTTGTAACCTGGGGCTAATATCTGTACAAGAGCTAGATCTAAACTAGGATCTACCCCACCTAGGATGGGGATCTTTTGAGTCCTCATCTCTAAAATCTCCATTCACTGAGCACAAATGCCACGGGCAAAGAACTGGTTAAAAAAGAGGCAGCCTTGTTGTCACTTATAATTAAGTTAAGGAGACAAAGCAAGGAGCTTAAATGATGACAAAGACGGTAGCCACCATTTATGGAGAGCTCACTATATACCAGGCACTGCACCAAGCATTCAGTGTGAATGATCTCACTTCATATGCACAATGCTTCAATGTGTTAGGACTATTCCATCCTTCAGATGAGGAATCAGGGTTTGGAGAGATTAAGTAATTTGCTCGAGGTAACATAGACTAGTGAATGTGGCCCTGGGATCTGAACCTAGCCTTCTTCATTCTAAGGCCATGAGAAATAGTGTTCAATATAAACATGTACTATGGGGCTACCTAATAAAATATAAACGAAATTCATAAAAATCACATAGAGGATGAAGAGGGTGATTCATGAAATGGTTTCAAAGGGGAGAGAGATGTGAAAGTAAACTCTATTTATACTTTACTATCTTTTGGTATTTGGTTATCATCTATTAGATCAAATGTTAAGAGATGTATGTCTGATTCCAGGCACCTTAAATTCATCTCTATGTCCATCTTATTTTTAATTTTCTTAAAGAATTAAGAAATTAGGGCTTCCCTGGTGGCGCAGTGGTTGAGAGTCCACCTGCCGATGCAGGGGACGCGGGTTCGTGCCCCGGTCCGGGAAGATCCCACATGCTGCGGAGCGGCTGGGCCCGTGAGCCATGGCCGCTGAGCCTGCGCGTCCGGAGCCTGTGCTCCGCAACGGGAGAGGCCGCGACAGTGAGAGGCCCGCGTACGACAAAAAAAAAAAAAAAAAAAAAAAAAAGAATTAAGAAATTAGAACGTTGCTGTATTGAGAGGCATCATTTCACCAGTTTTAAACTCCTTGTCAATCCTATATCTGAAACGACTTCAGAAGTGCAATACGGTATCTCTTTGCAGTAAAACTAAAAATTGTGAATATGGTGCATTACAGCAAGTAGACCAACCAAATCTTGGTGCCTAGAGTGAAAGCATTTAGCATGTACAAAATAACCACTTAAACCACTTTATTTTTTGTTTGTTTCTTTGTTTTAATCTAATTGCACAGAATGCAGAACTCAAAAGTTATCAAAAAGGCATGTAGAGAAGTATCCCTTCTACACTTGTTCCCCAGCTACCCAATGCCTTTCACCAAAGTCAAACACTTCATGTTGTTTGTTTATCACTCCAGGGACATTTTATGTATATTCAAACTTACTTGTATGTCTTTGTGCAATCTATCACCCCCATTTAAGAAATGAGGTAGCATACTGCATACACTGTTCTCCCCCCCCTTTTTTTCTAACTTAGCAATATATTTTGGCAGATCACTTCATATAGGTACATAAAAAGCTTTCTCACTTTTTATGGCTGCACTAATAATTCATGTAACCTCTTTCCTATGATATACTGAAATGATTCCATATACAAACTAATATGTCTGTAGGAAAAATTCCTAGAAGTGGGATTGCTGGGTCAAAGTGTAAGTGCATTTGTAAACTTGATAGCCCCAAACTGCTTTCCAAAGAGGCTGCACTAATTTAAATGCCCCCAGCAGTCTACGGCAGTGCCCATTTCCCCACTGTCTCACCAACACAGCACCATGCACTTTTGATCTGCGCTAATCTGATAGGTGAAAACAGGTATCTCAGTATAGTTTCACCTTGCATTTCTCTTCCTATGAGTGATGTTGTGCCAGAGATGACAATTTACAGTGATTTTCCTCTTCTTGGTGTCTCTCGTGATGCAAGGCACATAGGATGACTAATTGCACACTCTGTGAAGGATTATCGAGGGAATGACATAGGAATACTAACATAGTCTGAATTGTCAGGTCTTAAAAAAAGAAAAAAATCAAAAGTAAAACTCATCGTTCACTGAAGGAACTATACAAATCAACAGCAGAGAAAGTAATTTGCAAAAGGTGAGGCCTCAAGTTGTCAAAATTATGTTTCCTTGCCTTGCTACTTAGATTTTTCTAGATTGGAGGAAAGCCCTTCAAAGAGCAGAGGTTCCATCGGGAGAGGCTTGAGGATTAGCTGCCAGGCTGCCACCCTTAGACAAATCTTTGACAAATTCCTGCCTGGAGGATCCTGGGAAAAGACCTCACTTTCCTTCAAAAGGGTCTCAGGATCACTTTAAAGTCGGCAGTAAATCCCAATTGCTCCTAATTAGGCCTCTGTTTGGTTAATTGCTCTGGGAACTCCCTGGGAGACAGCAGAAAGCCCGGGACCTGCAGTGGCTTGGCTCTAAGTGTGTGCGACGGCCCGTTGAGAGCAGGACCTACGGAGCTGCTCCAAGCGGCCGGGCTCGGAGCTGCTTGGTGACGCCTGGAGAGGCAGAGGTAGGGAGCCAGCGGGGCCTGGGAACAGTAAATGTAGGAGCAGCAGGCCCTGCTTCCTCCTTCCTGAAAAAGGAATCAGGAAAAGCTTGCCTGCTAGTCACAGCTCTTTGCAAAGCCCAGGAGGTTACTGGGCTTTTTAGCACAGGTGCTGAAGAGATACAAAGTGCCCAGCCCTTAAAAAAAAAAGTCTGAGCTTTTCCACCTCCCTTTTCATCCATACTGCCCTTTAATTTCTAACAAAGGCACTGCTCTGTAGTTGTTGAAGTGAAATCAGATAGCAACTTGGAAGGCATACTAGAGTGTCTAAGGCATTTCCATATATGTTAATATATATTAGCACATGTGCTCCTACCCCTCATAGGGAGAGCTGGTATTACTGTTGGTTCCATTCTATCCAGGAGGACCCCGAAGCTCAGGGAGATTAGGAGACTTGCCCAAGGGACACACAGATACAAAGAGGAGAGCTAAAACTGAAACCCGTTTCATCGTGTTAGCCCCTTAATACCATTCTGAGGTCGTAAATCTCACGTGTTTAAAATATATTAATTAATTCCATAAATATTTATTAACTTCTACTATGTGTCAGCACCAGTTAAGGATGCTAACAATATAGCACTGAACAAAACACACAGGTCTCATCTGTCACAGAGCCGACATTCTAGTGGGTGAGATAAACAACAAACAAAAAATATGTCAGGTGATGATTTACCATGTAATTTTTGTTTTCCAAATCCCTTCCTTTTTGAGTGTGAGAAGGGGAGTTTTTTTAATAATTACTCTAAGACAACAGGTATAAAATAGGACTGTCCTATGCAAAAGTGGACATCTGGTCTCCCTAGCTATGAAGAAACACAAAGCTAATAATGTCACAGAGTATGGTGACACATAAGCAAGAACCAGGAAACCTGGATTCTTGGTCTGAATTGTCCTCGGAATTCCTGTATTACCTCTGGTTAGTCACCTCAGTTTCTGTGGGCCAGTTTTCTCCAACCATGAAATAGTTATCAATAGTCTTCCTCCTGTGTCATCTGGGGGGAATTCAAGGAGTTCTATCTATAAAGTACATTGTCTCTATAGAGGAATGATACACAGTCTAGAAACCTGGATTCCACACCTGTCTCTTCGAGAAAGTAACTGTGTGTCCCTGTTGGCTGAGTTTTATTCTTTCCATCCTTCACCCTTTTATTCAACCATTTACTATGTGCTCTCAAGAGGAATGTGTTTCCTTATTTTTATATAACGGAACTAATAATACCTCACCTACCTGCCTTGTCCATTTAGTAGTGGTGTAAATCACAGCCCCTAAAACTGAAGGATCTTGCAAGATATTTGATCCAGATTGGGGTTTTTGGGCAGTGTGGAGGAATTAAAATAGCATTCCTTGAATTTTACAAATGAGGTCAGAGGCCCAAGGTCATACGGCCTGTGGGCGAGAGAGGGCACACACCTCTGGTTGTCAGGGCTGAGCTCTGTCAGCTACTCCACGTGGCTTTCAAAATGGGATATAGTTGGAAGAATGTGGTCACGAGTGAAGAACATCTCTCAAGTGAAGTCTCCCAGAGCTGATGGTTGCTTTGACTTTCCAAATTGGAAAAGACTGATATAGTTGTCAAACTTTAAATGTAAAAATCTCTGATAATCGGGGAAGATGTTTTTGTCTCCCTTTATGTCCACTGCTTGCCTCTTTTTTAAAACATGAAAACCCCACCCGTTCCATCTTCTGGCTTATCTATATAATTCTGCCTAATAGCTACATCAGTTCCAAAGGCACCTGGATTCCCACAAAGTAAATGCAGAAGCAGAAAGGCATTTTCACAGCAGGAGCCGGCTATGTGCAAATGAACGTGTGACAAGGGGGTGAGTCCTGGAGTGTGTGAGTGTGTCCAGTGGTCTACCCTCCAGGCTGAGGGCAAGCTGGCTGACCCAGCCTTCCCCTGAGGTCCTGTTTACCCAACAGGTTGATATTTTTCTCAGTTATTGGGAGGTGATAATGTGTTCCACATATGAAATTCATATCATTTGTGTTTGGCCTCCTTTGCCATGCTAAGGGTTGCGAGGGGCACCATTTTAAAATTAATTTGCTGGGTGTTCTGTCTATCTGTGAGAAACAGGAGGAAGCAAGCCTGGTCCGAGTATTTATCAGACACATGCCGCCCATCTGCCAGAGCTAGGTCGAGGAGGATTTGCTGTTAATCCTTCAGACCCATCTGTAGGGGGTTCAAAATGCTGACCAGGAAGCTAGACAAGATGAGGTTTATTTAATTAGAAAAATGGCTCTGGAGGTTACTGGAAATCACTCTGAAGAAGGAAGGGCTTTCGATGGCGTCACTCCTGCAGGGGTGGGAGTGGGCTCAAAGTGGAGAGAGTGCCGAGATTGTTTTGTGTTGGGCTTGGGGGGTGTGTTTTGATCTGACAGTGGTGTGGCCTGGACAGGGGAGAAAGCTTCCTCCCTGGTGAGGCATGAGCCAGGACCAGCCTGAGTTGGGACGATATCACAGGAAGTTCATGTGTGGGGCGCAGCACTGAGCCACGAAGACCAGCATTTGCTTTGCAAGTTTGGGTACAGACTGACGAAAGCCAAGGAGCTGGGTGAGGCCAGAGCAGGATAAGGTGGCAGCTGAATTCCCAGCACTGAAGCCAGCCTGCTAGAGGCTGAAAGCAGCTTGGGGCAAAAACTGTTACCTACACTTTAGTCCTCAAAATGTGCTAGAAGATTCTTGTCACTGGGGCTTATTGCCATTTGAGATCCATTTTTGGAGGGAAGGGAAACAACAAAATTGCATTAAAATTTTCCCCAATGGAAAAAATGACATCCGTTCAAAACAAAATAACCAGCAATCGCATGTTTCCTTTTTAGTATGAAAATATTATTAGCATAATTGGTTTCTGCAGGGCTGCCATTTGGGACAACTGGGCAGGGGAAATTGCATGCCTTCCCCCAGCTTCTGATTGTTATTTCATGGCAATATAAAGCATGACAATTTTCACTGAAGTGGGTCGAGATAAGCGGTCCCCTCTCTGCCTAGGGCTTTTTGAAATGGTATTCCTGTTGCTAGCCAGATTCCTGGACACTGGTCTCCCAGGGATCACATTTTTTGAGGCTGAGTTTTTAAGGGTTATCATCCAGGGACCAGGGGCCAGAAACTCACCTGGGAGTAGGTGTCCAATAGAAGCAATTGTTTGCCAGAAAGAACAAAACATTTATTTTAGGAATTGTCAACCACTCAGAGGAGCATGAAGTTCTGGGGCTGCTCTCTGCACACCCTCTGCCTGTGCCTCACACTGGGGGACGCATGGTTTGAAGCAGCAGGGTTGCCCCAGGGCATCAGTCTTTTCTTTTTCTTTGTTTTTCTTTTTTTTTAACATCTTTATTGGAGTATAATTGCTTTACAATGGCATGTTAGTTTCTGCTGTATAACAAAGATATATGTATACATATATCCGCATATCCCCTTCCTCTTGCGTCTTCCTCCCACCCTCCCTATCCCACCCCTCTGGGTGGTCACAAAGCACTGAGCTGATCTCCCTGTGTTGCTTCCCACTAGCTATCGAATTTACATTTGGTAGTGTAAGCTGGGACGAAGTGAGAGAGTAGCATCAGTCTTTTCAATTCGCCTTCTACCTTAGAATTTCCCAGGAATTCTTTCTTCTTCCACTTTCGAAACTGGCTGATAGGAGATACCAGGAATCCTGGGAAAGTTAGGAGGCAACCTCGCTCCAGCTATCCAAACTCAACCATATAAAGATGTCTAGAGCATGACTGTGAGGAAAGAGAGAGCTGGGTAGTTAGTACTCACTGGAGAGGGAGTTTCAGAGAACATTCCTCTTCTAAACAGAGCTATCAGATTCACACTGCACCAACAGCACTTCAGCATTTTGACAGGGTGGACTAACCAGTCATTTCAGTGGAAAAACAGCCAGTCAAGTTCTCAGGGTCATGTAAAACACATGGTCACTTAATGGCTTACATTTCCCATTTCCCACCATCCAACTGGAATGTTCCACCAGAAAGTTAAAAAAAAAAAAAAAGCCGGGGAGGCAGCAAAACCCAAAGGTTCTTTTGGTTGTTGAAAATAAAATTAAATTCTACTGTAAAAGAGAAACTCTTTAGTTGCAGCCTTTCTGCTTTCTCTATCAAAATATACTTCTTTTCAGACCTAGAGGAAGGGATACTATATTGAATTTTAAAAGCGAATGTTTTATCTGTAATTATTGATGACTTATTTTGTCTTTTCAGTAAGAGCCCCAGAAGACTTTGAGCAGCTGGTTATAAGAAATATGATATTCAGCATCAGGTAAATGCATGTTTGGAAACATTATGACTTAAACTTAATTTTTTAGGTTAAGTATCTCTCTTCTTTCATATAAGTTAAGCAAAGCAATAGTTAAGTGTGTGAAATATTTAGTGTGGGCAGTTCCTTGCAGCAGAGACTGTAGAATATGGATTATAATTTTTTCAACCAGAATTTTTCACTAATTTTCCTCTGCATAGATTTTTTTAAAATTGAATATTGGGCAGTTCTATGTGTTCCTATTTTCTGGAGTTGTTTTAAAATTTGCCTATGATTGTAATTGTTTTGAAGATTTCACCAGTAACCTGAGTGAACTCAGTCACTTCCCTTGGTGCTGGCTTTAAAGATCATTAAATGATGTTCTTTTTAAAATGCCAAATTAATCACCAGCCTTGCAAAATCACAAAAATCACCATCTTGCCACCAAAGAACGCTGTCCCTAAGGGAACTTCCCTTTTTGTTTCCAGATCTTCAGGGCTTTACACTCAATTCTCTTTACCTTATGAAAACCTGGGACTTAAGGACAACATGTTCTAATGCCCCTGAAGAAAATGTGATTTTCAAGCCAGGACTATAGAAGGGGAGGCTTCCTCCTTTCCCCCGGAGACTCGGGGGCCTTGTCTCACTGCAGTGGCGTCTGGCTTTCAGCGACTTGTGCATTGGCAGGAGGGCTCCTCTTGGCATTATGTCCCTTGGATATTAACTGGTGAGCTTGATGGCCACTGCAAGGTTTCAGAAGATTGAATTTAGACCAGGAGCATTCCTATCCTGGGCCCATGATAGGCTTCAGAAGACCTGAGATCCCCTAGAAAAGTTAACACTCGTGCATGCGTGCACGCATATGTGTGTTTCTTAAAAGAAGGATCATGGTTTTCATCAGATTCTCAAAACAATCTCCCAAAATTAAAACAATGATTTTTACAGCGAGAGGTGTTGCAGTGCTCCACCCCCTCATGCAAAGGAGCACTTGAGAAACCCAGGTGTGGTCTTCCCAGCAGAGGCAGCAGGCCTTATTTTATCTCACTTCCAGGCCATTATCACTTAGTGTCTGTATTCCCATATTTGCTTCTAAGTTCTTTGTCTTCCTTATCTTGCCCTTGAAGAACGCTTTTTTTTTAAACCAAGGTAATACTTTGTATTCCCCCCACCTTGGTTATTTCTGATTCTTGCTGTTGATAACACTCCAATCTTTTATTAACTGGTTGATCTTTCACTCATTTATTCTTTCTTTCTAGAGTTCTGGGAAAGAGCTTTGGAATTAGGCCATTGGTATTCAAATTTAGATCTGCCACTTACCGCCTGTGTGCCCTTTGGTAAGTTAACTTTCCGACGTCTCATCTGAAAAGCAAAGATGGTAATAGTACTTAGTTTATTGTGAGGCTTAAGTATAATCATGCATGAAAGTATTTAATTCAGTGCTGAGAATATTGTATGTTATCATAAAAGGTAAAAAAAAAATTCATTCCACGAATACTTAAGGACCCACTGGTGCCAGGCACTGGGCAGGTTGAAATCAATGCTGACCAAATAACAGATTGAGCTCTCTGTTCTCCTCGGCTCATGATCTTCCCAGTAAAAACCTGTTATCCTTGGCAAGACGCTACGAAGTCCATGGGCAACATTTAATTAGCACTTCTTTGCCACCATCCTGGCCATTCCTCCTACCAATAATAGTAATATAACAACAGCCACAAAAATGGCATCAGGTACATATGTAGTGTTACTACATGCCAGGTACAATTCCAAGCACTTTCCACATATGACTGGTTTAATCTTCACAATATCCCTTTGAGGTAGGTTCTGTTTATTCTCCTCATTTTATGGATGAAGAAATTGAGGCACAGAGAGGGTAAGTAACTTGTCCAGCATCACACAGCTGGTAAGTGGCTAAGCCAGGTTTAAATCCTGCAACATGACTCCAGAGATGGTGCCCCAGACTGACTTATACTTAATAATAATCCTGAATAAAAATATAAATAAGAATGTGCCCCCTCTCTCCTTTCAACCATACTTCCTTTAAAACCTGTCTCAAAACCCCCTTCCCCCATAAAGTCTTATTTAATATTATTACTACAATGATTTTGCAACTCCTGACCCCTGAATTATTCTTTGTACAGCCCTTATTTGTCCCCTCAATATGTTGTTTGCCAGTGTTCAACTGTTTTTCCCTAGCTAGACTCAAGTTCCTCAGAAGCAAAGATTGTTATCATTTGCTAATCTGGATACCTTCAAGGTGCCTAGTTGAAGACTATTCCCTCGGGGGACAATCCAAACATCCTTGGTGGCATATAGTTATTTTGGGGCTCTATTATTTATTCAGTGAGTGTTTATGGATCATCTATACCAGCGCAGTGTTCCCAGCACTATGCATATAGCAGTGGAAAGAGGCAAGCATGGTGCTCAGGATGCCTGTGACATGGGGCGGGCCAGTGGGGAGAGAAACATGTAAACAGCTCTGGGCAAGGGCTAAGAGAAGGGCACAGTTTGAGGATGGTCTATATAGAATGGGGTTGACTCAGTCGAGGAGGTCAGGGAAAGCTTCCTGGAGAAAGGGATGCTTTAGCTGAGACCTGAAGGATGAGTAGCCCTTACCCAGGTAAAGAGCGATGGGGAGCATTGGCAGCAAAGGCTCTGTGGTAGGAGGGAGAAGCTGGCTGTGAGGAATGGAAGGTCAGAGGGTACCAGGGGAGCCATGTGAAATGAGGTGGCAGCGGTCAGCAGGACCAGGCAGGGCCTTGTTGACCATGTCAGAGTTTGTGTTCATCCAAAGAGCAGCAGAAACTATTGAAGGATTTTAAGCCAGGGGGAGATGATGGTAGCTTGGACCAAGACAGCGTTGTTGAAAGGAAAGAATTGGGTATATTTGGTGGCTATTTAGAGGTAAAATGGAAAACGATTTGGTGATTTTATAGGGAGTTGGGAAGAACCATTTTTTATTGAACACTTTTATGTTCCTGGCACTATTCTAAGTGCTTTACAGGTCATAATTCATTTAATGCACACAGCAAGCCTATGTGGTAGATGTATTGTCCCCAGTTTATATATAAGAAAACAGAGGTGTAAGCCAGTAAATGTCAGGGCTGGGAGTTGGGCCAGGCATTTGGGGTCCAAGCCCTTACTCTTGATCACTATCCTGGAGTGCCCTCTTGCTGGCTCCACAGATGAATGGTGAGGCCATTCAGTGAGATGGAAATAGCGGTAGAGTGCTTGCTGAAAGAGGTGGGCCAGAAAACTGGGGGGTCAGATTTAGACATGTTGAATTTTTTTTTTAAACTATTTTATTTATTTATTTAACTTGGTGGCACTGGGTCTTATTTGTGGCAGGCGGGCTCCTTAGTTGTGGCATGCAAACTCTTAGTTGCGGCATGCATGTGGGATCTAGTTCTCTGACCAGGGATCCAACCCAGGCCCCCGGCATTGGGAGCTCGCAGTTTAACCACTGCACCACCAGGGAAGTCCCTAGACATGTTGAATTTGAGTTCAGATACATTATGAAAACCAAATTCATCTGATAGCCATGCTCAACCTTTCTCATCTCCTTAGGCAAGTCTTTGCAAGAAGATGTTACCTTCTCAAGGAGGTTTACCTTGACCATTCTGTTTATAACTATTCTGCCCTGTCTGCTATCCCTTGTGCCCCCGACTCCTCTTGTCCTTGCTTTTTCTTCCCCACAACATTTATCACCTCTAATGTATTACATATTTTACTTATTTGTCAAGTATACTGTCACTATCTGTCGCTCCTTTGAGAGTGTAAGCGACTCCAGGGCGGGAATCTTTGTTTTCTTCACTGATGTATCCCAAGGACCTAAAACAGTGCCTGGCACATGGTGGACACTAATAACTATTTGTTAGATGGATGAATAAAAATGATTTTTCAGCAAGACTGTTTAGAGACTCCCAAATTTGTCTAGAAGACTAGAATTCATGCTTATATGTCAAAATCATGGTAATGATTAACTAGAATAACTCCATGAACAACTTTTACTGATTTATATGTTATCTTAATGGCCACTATTAAGTTAGTTGATTAGTTCTATTTTGATGCTTCACCCTTTAGTTTTATAAGGGATGGCTACTGTTTCATGATAGGTGGTATTTGTTGAGCTGAAATATTATGCTTGTGTTTTCTCTTTTGCTTCCTATTTTTTTCTTTACTCATATTGATGTGCTAACATCTTTGATATATTCAGCTAAGTAAGTAAGGCATAGCTGGGTCAGTGGTATGTTTCTTTAATGCCCTCATATCTGATGGCTAAAGTACATGGCTCTCAGATCAACTACTACCCTCAAATATCATCATGATTTGCACTTATTGGAGATTTCTGTCATGAATTGACAGTGATTCAATACCAGCCAGAGAATTTTAACAGGATAGCAAAAGGACATGTTCATTAACCATTTTTCTAGATCCTCCAAGATCTCTCCCTTTATTAAGTAAAATCAGGAGAAAGCAAAATACTTAGTACTACATTATCTCAGCTGCTGCTCCCTTCCCACAGAGCCATAATTTAGCTATGACCTTTCTGACCACACAGTGTATAGAGGTGAGTGGAAGAGTCCTCTTTGTATATTTAAAGCCATTAAACAGAAAGCATTATTCTGTTATCCAACATACCGTACTCAAGAAACCACATCATAAATTTCTCCTGGAAATTATTTCCCGGAAAAGAATTTTTCTTTAGTCAAGTGTGCATGTGCGTGTGTGCGTGCATGTGCGTGTGTGCGTGTATGTGTGTATGCGGGCGCACGAGTGTGCTTGGTGAGGAAGGGCACCATGTAACCCAACATACTTTCCTCTTTGCCTTAGTTACCTAGAGACTGAAAGCCAAAATCAACCTTCAGCAACACTAATTAACTCCTCTTAGAGAGTTCCGGGAAGGTCTGCTTCCCTCCTTCCCCAGATGGTCTCTGTTCTGTTTCTATCTTTAATTGTCCTGTTTGATATGATTTTTCATCTTGTAAGTCAGCTGAAATCCTTTTTTGGAAGATGTGAGATATAATCTGAATTGTGGTCAGTTCCTTTGGTCTAGGCTCTCATTTCTTGGGTGGGAATTTGAGAATCTCTGGAAGTAATAATAACAGTAAAGATGGACTTTTCACTTCCTGGCTCCAGAAAGTAAAGTGTTAAACGTTCAATTCTCCAAAATGTTCTTCACATAAATTTCTACTCTCAGCAAGTAAGTGGCAAATTCAGGATTCTAACTGCAAACTGCCAGATCCTGAAGCCTATGTACCTTAGGATGGGACAACAGAGAAGAAAGAAGCACCATCCATGTTTTCCTGGCTGTACTGACTCAAGAAGGGGAGATTCCCAGGCTCTGGGCCTCACTGGGCCCTTCAGAGCATCTCCCCCTGTCCCCCAGCAACTCTGCCTCACTGCCCGATACCCAAGAGTAGACAAGATGACGCAAGCTATAAGGCAAGGGCTTGAAGGGACGTCCTCCACTGGACCCCTACTCTCGGCCTTCCCCCACCATGTCCCTACAAAAGGAAATGGAAAACAACCCTCCCTCTCCAGGTTAGGGATGCCCCAACGACAATTACCCCGCAGGCTCAGGGGCCGGCATGGGGATTCTCCCCCTTGTCTCTCCAGCTTTGCTGGATCCTAGGGAAGATGAGAGCTACTGTAATTGTGGCTCTTGAGGGTAGGGTTGGGGTTTCACTTTGAGATCTCTATCCCCCAACTCCAGACACTGTCCTAGTCCTTTGTGAATTACAAACAGCAGATTTCCAGTAGAACAGGCCTTGGTACTGGCCTCCAGCCTCCTCCTGCCCCGAACTTCCTCTCCGCCAATCATCCCCTCTCCCGACTTGGTTTGAATTTTCCCTTCACTGGATTTTAAATCTCAAACTCCAGCACCTCCACCCCAACCTCCCTTCATTTTTCTGTTGTTCTTTCTACTTCCCCGAATAGCATGGTATCATGCCAAGCCTTGCATCCCATACTTCAGCTATTAAGTTGTTGGCTAATATTACACAGTGGATTTTGATTCGGATCAGTTAGAGCTAATAGCAATTTTCGGTAAAATATTAACCAAACACACACAAAAGTCGCTCGTGTGGCTCCATCCTCTCCTTCAGTAGGATTAATCGAGTTAGCTATTTACTCTTCCCACTACTCCAGTGTTTTCCCACCTTCCACTCCAAACAAGAAATTGACACTAAATTCATTTAATACAAATTTATATTATTGTCTGAGGCATTTTAAGCAATGCTTAATTTAATTTCCTTGTTTGGAGTGTGATATTGGAGAACAGGACCACAGAGTAATGTAAAAATGGGATTCGCACGTCCACCAGGCACCCAGCTATATTCTCCAGTGAGTCACAAGAGCTCTGTTTACATTCAATTGCAATTCAAATGTGCCAAATCATCTCTCTGTGTGCAGTAAAAAGAGAAGTCGGCCTCTGAAAGCAGATCATTCCACCCCAGGCTGACAAACCCTGAGGGTTTGACCTTCAGGTTGTGGTACAAGTCCTTTTATTTGATTAGACTTCTGACAGGTCAAACATGTTGACTGTTCACATTCTCTTGGACTAGTAATCAGTGAGCTAGAGTTCTAGTCCCTTCTGCTTGGGGAGATGGAAATAACCTTTTCTGAGCATCTACAATGTGCCAGGCATTAAAAAAAAAAAACAAAAAAAACCCCCACCTAACAGTATCTCTTTTTTTTTTTTTTTTTTTTTTTTTTTTTTGCAGTACGTGGGCCTCTCACTGCCGTGGCCTCTCCCGTCGCGGAGCACAGGCTCCGGACGCGCAGGCCCAGCGGCCATGGCTCACGGGCCCAGCCACTCCGCGGCACGTGGGATCCTCCCAGACCGGGGCACGAACCCGTGTCCCCTGCATCGGCAGCCGGACTCTCAACCACTGCGCCACCGGGAAGCCCAATATCTCATTTTTAAGTGCCTCAAAAATCCTGTGGGTAAATGGGGTAAAAATCCCCATTTTACTTCTAAAAACCATGAGAAGCAGAGAGGATATGTCACTTGTCCAAGGCCACATAGCCAGTAAGTGTGCGTACGACCATATACCCCCACAGTGCTGGCATTTTGCACGATCTCTCAGACCTAAGCACACAGGGTCACGCCAGTGTGGGGCAGAGTTTCTTAAGGCGTTAAGAATGGTGAGCTTCAGCCAGGCCACTGAGTCCCTGAACTGGTATACAGAACTTGTATGTATGTACACCTTTTTGAGGAGGGAGTCCATAGCTTTCTTCAGTTCTGAAAAGGCTCCATGATTTAAAAAATAATAAGCACTACTGCCCTGAGCTTTCCATGAGGACCAGTGACTGAGGGCTTTGGGGCACTCAACACACATGCTTCTCATTCTGCACTTGGATTTGGCCAGATACTTTAGTAACAATCATACATCAACAACTACGATTTGTTGAGGACCTACTAGGTGCCAGCTCTGCTGAGTGCTCTCATTGATTGGCTGGGGCAGGGGTGGGGGAAGGGTACTGGCATTCCTTTTTAACATCTATTAATTAATTAATTAATTAATTAATTTAGGCCACACCACTCCGTGTGCGGTATCTTAGTTCCCCCATCAGGAAACCAGGGATCAAACCTGTGCCCTCTGCAGTGGAAGCTTGAAGTCTTAACCACTGGACCGCCAGGGAAGTCCCAGCATTCCTTTTAGAGCCCTCAGTCTTGCCTGGTAGTAATAAGAACAGAGAGTCCCATACCTGCTGAGCATAGAATGTGTCTAGGAATGTTTCTGGCCCCTTGACTGGAATAACCCCATCCAAGCAGGGCAGGGAGAAAAAGAAAGGTTGATGTGAGAGCCAGCAAGCTGGACGTCTGGCTCCTTTTCTGCCATCAACTCCAAATGGCTTTAGGCAGAATACTCTTGTTACTCTAATAGGCCTATCTCTAAAATAAAAATACCTAGCTCCCACTCCCCCTCTTAGTAAACCAACAAAACAAAACACAAAACAAACTTTAAAAATACATGGGTATTACTTAAGATTGTGAAACTAATGAGCTCCCAGTCATCTAATGCAACTCAAATCATTTCACTGACATCTTGGAATACTTGTTTCCAGACATGCTGTGGGGATAAAATAATGAAGACACACCCCCTGGCCTCCAGGGGATTAAAATCTAGTAGGTATAGCAAAGCAAGTATATAAAATAGCTGTAGCACAGGTAGAATAGAGTAAACATTATATGAAAGCTATCAGTTCCATGCTGTGGGGGGGGGTCAGAAGAGGGAAAAATATCTCCCTTGGGGAAGGAAATCAGGGAAGGCATTGGTAGGAGGTGGCATTTGAAGACTTGAAAGGATTTCATCAGGCAGAGGACGTTTTTGAAGGTTGCGTAAGGATGCTGCATAAGGGCATGAAGGCTGCATAAGGGCATGAGAAATCTGGGGCATAGTTAGGCGATCAGGAACAGCCAAGAATGCCTGGACAGTGTGGGCCTGGTAAGCCTGCTGTGGAAGGCGGACTGCTAGGTTAGAGCGAGGGCCCAATGAATTTATATATTACCCCTAGAGAGTCTGATTTTTATTTTTATTTTTGGCCTAGCTGCGAGGCTTGTGGGATCTTAATTCCCCCACCAGGGATTGAACCCCAGGCCCAGGGCAGTGAAAGCGCTGAATCCTAACCACTGGACCACCAGGGAATTCCCTAGAGAGTCTGATTTAAAGGGCTCTATTGAAGATTGCCCTTTGGAATTTTTAAAATTCCCTTGGGTGATTCTAGTTTTGCAGCCAAGGTTGAGAACCCCTGGGCTAGGTGGTCTTCAAGGTCTCCTCCAGCCTCTGAGAGAATAGTGCCCTTTTTGAGAAAAGGGACTCTGTTTGAAAATGTGGGTGGCTGGTTGTAATTGCTAAAAAGCTGATTTAAAGTCCTTTGCCTTCAGGCAATGGGTTCCTGAATAACCCTGGAGGGTTGTTCTAAGAGTGAGCGTCCAAAGCCCAGATACATCCATAATGTCAGTGAGTTAAGTGGGCCTGGTAGGGACTGGCAATCTAGTAATCCCGCCCCATCCAAAGGGGGCAGCCTCTACTTAGCTCCAGCTGAGTACTGCTAAGTAGGAACGTGGACCTGGGGTTGCCAAGGCTTGTGACTTTTCAAGAGAAGCCAGGAATCTGGCAAAAGATCCTGATTTTATTATGTTAGTAAAAAATACAAAATTGTGATAAAACACTATGCAAGCCAAGCAAACCATAACAGCAAACCAGATTCAATCAGCAGGTCTTTGGGTTGATGCCTCTGACTTAGAGTTTTTATTATTAAAAAGAACTGGCTTTCTTTTTTATTAAGTGATTGCTACCTGACAAATGATCTTCAGAGAGACAACCCTGTGTTGACTTCATGTGCTTTACTTTTTTTTTTTAACTATAATATCTGGCTGAGGAGACATTAAAATCTCCCATGTGCATTTATCAACTAATAGTCAATATTATTTTAACTGTACTCACTTCTTCCCATATTATTTTCAAGCAACCCTCAGATATCATATTATCTTATCCATAAATATTTAAACATAACCATAATATGGTTATCACCCCTAAAAACAAGCATTTCTTAAAAATATCCAGTGTTCAATTTCCAATCTCAAAATGTCATAATTTTTTTAAAAATTCAGTTTGTTTGAATCAGAATACAAATAAAGTCCACACATTACAGTTGATTGACATGCTCATGTTCGCTTTTGATACATTTTTGTACATTGATCCTGCTGAATTGGCTATTATTAATGTGTTTGTATGTAACCTTCCACTAAAGGATTTGTAAAAATGTAATGAAGGTTTACAAGGCCAAGCTCTGTGATTATGTTAGAAGTAAGTTTGATATAGTAAGTCTTATAAACAGCTAAATTCTGTCAAAGAAAAATCCATTTTTAATGCATGATTGAATATTGATAATTAATGGGAACTATGAGGAAGTCATATGCAAAGATTAATTACCAACTGAGCTCTGAGAACATTTTTCTTCCTTTGTAATCTTACCTCCTGAGAGAAATAGTCTATATTGGTCCTAGAGTGAATTGACAGATATGTCCAGAAAGAAAAGTCACAGACTTTAATCTTTATTGGTCATGCTTAATTGGATGTACTATTATTTTTTATTTGCAGAGACAATATTTTTCAGTTAATTCTTTCTGCAATGCTGGAATGGGAAGGTGGGATCCTGAGGCCTTTCTCAGTGTACTGGATGTAGGGGGCTAGGAGTACCGGAGTTCCGATTATTTCTCCTTATTAGAAATGTTTGAAATCACCTCCTTCCGATGGAAAATCTGATTGTCTGAATCAAGGCCATCCTCTACAGGCCAACTCTCTTCATTGCTGACACTAAACTCTAACAAAAAGCGATGCTCTGAGCTTCTTGCTTCAGAAAGTAACTTGAGTGAAACTAACCCCTGAAATCCAAGTTCATTAAAGTAAGGAAAAATACTGTGAGTCCCTCAAATAAAAAGTCAGACAGGCATGGCTGTTTGCCCCTACTGGCACACACTATATTTGCATATCCACCTAGGCTTCTGTTAAGAGGCATCCGCAGGCCAGTCTGTGACTGGCAGCAGCTCAGATTCAGTTTGCAAAGGTGGCTGGTGGCCGGTGGCTAATTACATGTTTGATGAACTTGTTGTTAAGACAATGCCGCTTGTGTCCTCCCCTGGCTGCAAATTGCCAGGTTACTGGAGAGTTTCCTGTATGGATACTAATTATGCCTAATTTGGTCCTGAGATTTCCTCATTTGTCTTTCTGTCACAAAGTTTGTGATTACAAATCGCTCATGTTGATTGGGAGTGAGGCTAAATTTCTGATGGTTCACACATGTAATAAAGCCATTCATGAGACCAGCAGTGTTCGGTCGTCTTTCTAATACATAGAACATCCACGGTTATTTGCATCCCTGAGAAAAGTTTGCTTTCTGTAGGTGTTTGTTTTCACAATGAATTAATTACCTGTAAAACATAAACAAAGCTTCCAAATGTGACACTGTGTGGAAAGGACAGCCATGTGCTACCTGGGAAGGGACAGCCGTTATGTTCCTGAGGGGTGTGTGTTTAACCCCCATGGGGGGTGGGGGGGGAATTGCTCCCCAAGGCAAGTGGGGACAGATGCCATCCTATGGTTCTCTCCATGTCGCGCCTGCCTGGGAGGCCCTGGAGAAGAGAGAGGGCTTATCTTGAATACCGGAAGTAGCAGGCAGCCCCTTGATGGCAGCCTCACTAACCAGGGGTTCTTGGGAGCCGAGAGCCCTACTGCCGGCCGGGTTTCTGTCTGTGGGTAGTGGGGACACAGGCGAGAGCTAAGGCCTTCAGGATGGGATTGGGGGCCCTCTTGCCCCTCTTCACATTTGCCTAATGATTGCACAGGCTCCGGACGCGCAGGCTCAGCGGCCATGGCTCACGGGCCCAGCCACTCCGCGGCATGTGGGATCTTCCCGGACCGGGGTTCGAACCCGCGTCCCCTGCATCGGCAGGCGGACTCTCAACCACTGCGCCACCAGGGAAGCCCTGCCTAACGATTTTTTCAAGGAGCCTGATTAAGACACCGAGTCTCAAATATTTTTCTAAGACATCTCTCATACTTCCGCTCCCAAGAAAAAAGCCTCGGGAGTATCCCGGGTTCCAAGCCTGAGACTAAGGATGGCGCGTGGTGAAGAAGGTGAGGGAGGGAGGTAAGGAAGCATAGAGAGAGGGCAGAGGTGAAGATGGATGTGGATATGGTGAGGCCCTGGGGACAGGGGACAGAGGCAGGAACTGAGGGGAGAGGGTCCTTCCAGAGCTGACCTGGCTGCAGGGAATGTGACTGAGCAGTATTGGGCTGGTACTGCAAGGCATAACCCACCCAGGGAGAAAGTGGTCAGTGGAGGCCTGCTCCAATCCAGGTGCAGCGGCCAGGTCTGTCTCCTTATCCTTGGTCTCTGAGCTGGGCCTCATGTTTGCCATCTTTATCCATCTTTAATGAACTACAAGTGTTTGGAAACTGAGCCATGACTGGAGATCTACTTTTGAGAGGAGGCTTGTGCACTTCCTGTCAACTAAATCCCTAGATGTCTTGTGACATATTTTGAGTCAGTAAAGTACTAACTGTTAACTTGTTCTGATCTGATTTTATTTACATTTATCACCCAGGATATGGAGGCTACCTTTGCTGCTGAGTCCCAAAAGCCTTCTCTGTGACCACAAAAATCAGAACAGAGGGGTCTAAGGTTTCCCCAGCTGCCCACATTAGCATAACTGGAAAAATACCGTTCATTTGCTCTATACAGTCGATCTCTTTTCTAATAGGTGGTCATAGATTGATACAGAGCAACTGGAAACATCCATGTTACCCCAGAAATGAGAAAAACAATCCTGTTAAAAACTGATAACCCAGGGCCTCCCTGGTGGCGCAGTGGTTGAGAGTCCGCCTGCCGATGCAGGGGATACGGGTTCGTGCCCCGGTCTGGGAGGATCCCATATGCCGCGGAGCGGCTGGGCCCGTGAGCCATGGCCGCTGAGCCTGCGCATCCGGAGCCTGTGCTCCGCAACGGGAGAGGCCACGACAGTGAGAGGCCCGCGTACCGCAAAAAAAAAAAAAAAAAAAATAATAAAAAAAACTGATAACCCAGATAAGGTCAACATCCCTGGCCACCAAGATTAGCCAAGTGGCCACTCACAAGGTCATGGGAAAAAGCTCAGACAGCCTTGTTTTCCCTTAAGAATGGCAAGGGCCAAGTGACCATAATGTCTGTAATTGTGTCCCTCTCAGGTCCTTAGCTGACTCCACTAGAGTGAAACAGTCTGGGGGCAAACATCACAGCCTTCCTCCTGGCATCAATTCCTTTTATTTTTTTCTGTGCCCAGAATTTCCCTGGGCACTAGTGAGAATCTTGCAAGTAGAGAGAAACACCTTCTGAACAGTATAGGATGTACAAAAAAAGGACAAGGGAGGATGAGGGATGTTTGAAGTGCTTAAATCCCACACATAATTACTAAGAAGTTAGCATTTTTGCTGGGAAAATTAAAGAAATTAGACTCAAATATAATTTTTTTCAATGCAGAAGTGTAAATTTTGCACTTTACCATTTGATCAAAGGAAAGCCCACTGACAAAATGAGAGCTCTTAAAAATGCAGTGTGGGGGCTTCCCTGAAGGTGCAGTGGTTGAGAGTCCGCCTGCCGATGCAGGGGACGAGGGTTCGTGCCCCGGTCCGGGAAGATCCCACATGCCGCGGAGCGGCTGGGCCCGTGAGCCATGGCCGCTGAGCCTGCGCGTCCGGAGCCTGTGCTCCGCAACGGGAGAGGCCACAACAAAAATGCAGTGTGGGTTACTTTCATTAAAATGAAATTTATTGATAATCTAGCATGAGATTTAATAATCTAGCGTGAGATTTAATAAAGTCTTTACTTTTAAGTTAAATTTAAATTGATCTCACTGTCTATTTACTCATTCATCAGATATTACCAAATGGCTAATTTGTGCCAAGTTCTCATTTAGAAAATGTTATATGGTTCTTTTCTGAGAAACCTTGTTAATCATGTTGTTTTACATTATTAAACTCTTTTTGGAATGCAGTTCTTACCGTGAAAGTTCATTCTCTGACACTTAAAACTTTTTCCTTCATAGGAAGCTATGATGCTAGAGAGAACCCACGTGCCAGAAGCTAGTTCCCATCACTAAGATCAGTGTTGGAACTCTCTGCCTTGACTCTCTTAGGACCAAAGTGGAGGGCATGTAGGGAGAAAACTTTTCTTGTGTACCTATTATAGACCAGATGCTTTACAAAAATAATTCCATTTAATTTTAATTCTCACAACCCACAGATAGGTAAGATTTCCATTTATTTTTAATCTTTTATTTATTTTTGGCTGCGTTGGGTCTTCATTGCTGCGTGCAGGCTTTCTTTAGCTGCGGCGAGCAGGGGCTACTCTTCATTGTGGTGCATGGGCTTCTCATTGCAGTGGCGTCTTTTGTTGTGGAGTGCGGGCTCTAGACACACGGGCTTCAGTAGTTGTGGCACGTGGGCCCTAGGGCGCAGGCTCAGTAGTTGTGGCATATGGGCTTAGTTGCTCCATGGCATGTGGGATCTTCCTGGACCAGGAATTGAACCCGTGTCGCCTGCATTGGCAGGCGGATTCTTAACCACTGTGCCACCAGGGAAGTCCCAAGATTTCCATATTATAGTTCAAAACACTGAGGCTAGGAGGGATGATGAAACTTGTATGAAGTCAAGTAACTAGGAGGTACTGGCATTGCTGACCCTCACTGCCTTTCAGCACATCATCCATTTAATCAATACAGAACTTCCTTGAGCACCTACTATGTGCTAGGCACAGTTCCTGGCACTAAGGATACGGTGGTGACAAAACAAAGTCTCTTCCTCATGGGGTCTCTAACCCGATGGTTGAGAAGGCAGTAAACAGACACATGATGTGATGTTGGGCAGTGGCGAGGAGATGAAGAAACGTGAAGCAGGGGGAGGGGATGGAGAATGAAAGCAGGGGGTGGCTCTTGAGCACCTGTTCATTCAGCGTCAGGCGTGTCTCCAGCAGAGTGCATTGTGTTGCCAGTCTCTTTCCTGGACGAGAAGAGAACGTGCAGGGGTGCGTGTGGGCACACAAATGGGCACCTGCACTGCATGGAACGCTGGGAGTGAGGGCAGTGAAACAGAGAGAGAGGAGGAACAAGGAGACCAAGCAAAACTTCCAAAGGAGGCTTGTTCCTTGGGCATCAGCCTATTTGTCTCTTTATGTTCTCTTTCAACACTCCCAGCACACCCAATCTTCCTCACCTGCACTGTGACCCTTGCTACATCCTCTACGTCCTGGGCGATTCTGCTCTGAAGACGACCGTAGATATCACCACTGTCTCTTCCAGCCCCTTAGATGTCACCATTTCCTTGTGACCTTGCCTTGTCTCCTTTATAATACACATCCTGTGGTTCAATCCTCCAGGGTCCATTAAGTGACCACATGGTTAATTTTTTCTATACAAAGTTAGCTGGTTATGCATTTGTATTACATTTTGATAGGCTACAAATTTGCCTAAGGTTGAAATGTCCCAGCACTTTTTCTTGCCTTTACATTCACCTCTTTGGTGATCTCATCCGGTTTCAAGGCTTTTAAATGCATCTATAAATAGATAAATAGATAACTCAAATTTATATTCCGTGTAGATCACCCTCTCTGTCTCTCTGACTTTTCCACTGGGAAGTCTAATAAACATCTTAAGATGACAACTGTATGCCCAAATCCTGCTTTCCATCTGCAGCCTTCTCCATCTGAGTAAATGGCAACTTCATTTTCCCAGCTGCTCAGGACAACAAATTTGGGGTCATCTTTTACTCTTCCTTTATTCTAACACCCTGAAAGCATTGGTTCCCCTCCAAATAAATCCAGAATCTTTTCCCACCATTTCCTCTGCTACCACTCTGGTCTGAGGCATCATCATGTCTTGCTTTGGCTATTCCAACAGCCTTCTACTCTTTCTTCCTTTGGTCTACTCTTAACTCAGCAGCCCGAGTGATCTTGTTAAAAAAGCAAATCAGATCAGCTGGTTCCTTGGATTACGCCCTCCACTGGCTTCCTCCTCACCCTGAGGAGTCAAGCTGGAAGCTGCTCTCTTCACCGCTGCTTTCTGGAAAAAAGCAAAACAAAAAACAAGCCTTGCCTGTTCTAGGCAACACTGTTTTGCGTTCCCTTGCTCTCTTGTGAGAGCGCCAGGGCTGCTGATGTTTTCAGGGCCACACCCTTGTTCCAGCTATCCTCACATGCTAATCAGCTGGTCATTTTAAAGTTGGTCAAGGTTAGATTTGCTAAGCAATGTCTACCCCAGATCCGGGAACTCCCCCTCCCAACCCTGGAAGATAAGACCTTCTAGTGGCTTTATCTAAGGAGAGATTGTCCCCTTTGTCCCCACCCAGATAGGAATCACCACATTGTCATCATGCGGCAGCTCAGAACCCATACCTATAGGAAACACCTGTTTGTTTCAAGCAACATTTAACCCAGCAGCCTTCTTGTACTTGGGCCTTCAACTACTTTTTCTCTTTTTTCTTCCCTTTAAGAAAACTAAGTCTGTTTTAATTTTATGGGCTTGACAGAACTAGGACAATAGGACAATGTTTGCTCGGATCAAATTTTTTTGTGCGAATTTTTTGGGCAGAATCAGTGTTTGCAAGAAGCAGATAAAACTTGACTGTTGAAGAACCTTGCTGTAGCAGGCAGCTGCCTGCCAGCAAATCTCCAGTTAACAACAGAGCTGGAGTCATTGTTAGCCAGGTGGGAGAGATGGTGGGGAAGAGAAAGCCCCAGAGCTTCCTTGTTAGGCTCTAAGTGAATTGGTTGTTTAGCAATTACTGTTAGACAGCAGATCTGAGTACATGAGCTTTCTAAAGATAACATCTCAACTCGGTTTGCCCTCCTTACACAACACGGGTGCATATGCATCAAGGAAGCCCCACAGCCCCGAGATATTTTATTCACCTCACACTCGGAGGAGTTCACTGACTGGAATTCAATAGAAGCTGTTCTCTGTGTGAAAGTAATTTCAGAAAGTAATCTAGTTTATGGAAATGAAAGGCATCAAAACACAAAAAAACACTGTTTCTCTACGAGTACTTTGCCTCAAATATTTGACATGGAAATTTATATAATCCCTCTGGGGGCACGTGGGTTTCACCAGTGTTAACATCTTTTGAAATGAATTTCACAAATGTTTATTTGCTGTGCCAGGCTGATAAATAATTTAGAATATCGAGGCATCTTACCAGAATCAAACTGAATGATATGTATCTCAGATGATTGTGGAGGTTAAAGGGTGTGAATTTTAATTGGGTATTGGGGGTGACGTCACTTTCAAATACCGCCCCCGGGGAGCAAAGGTGTCACTTAGCTGCTCTGGGTCCCCAAATCTCCTTGCTATATAATGCACCTCAGAATTGACAACGGATGGTCCATTGCCACATTCTGCTTTTATTTCTCACACAGGGAACAAGTCTTATGGCACCTGCCTGGAGGGAGAGGGAGGAGAGGGTACTGAAGCAATGGGCAGGCTCAGGTCTGATGTGGGCATCTAGTGGAACAGGGAGAGCTGCGTCTTGCCAGTCCTGAAGAAAAGAGCAGATGCAAGATGAGCAGAAGACAGGCCTTAGGTTAGAACAGAATCAAGGAGGAGAGAGGGAAGCTTATGTTGTCCATCATCTGAACCTGAGTGTCTATGGAAACCCCCTTTTCTTCCTTTGGGGGAGCACTGGCTTGTCATCTTAGAGAACCCCCCATGGTTCTGTGAGAACCCTTCCCCCTCATGCAGGAGGACCCTCATAATGAGGGTCCTTCCCTGGAGCCGTGGTCCCCAGTCCAGTTTAGATTTGCACAATCTTCATGGCACATCCAGTGGTTCAACACTGCTGTTTTACAGGTCAGCTGCTTGGCTGCGTCTGCATGGTGGGTGAAGAGAAAAGTTTGTTGCAGACCAAGGTTGCTGCTCTTTGGCCCAGCATCCTCCCTGCCCCAAATCACCTTTCTCAGGCTAGATGGTCTCTAAATGCTGATGGCTGTCCCCAGGCCAGATGGGGGGGGCTCTGCTAGAGCAGGGAGCCATGAGCCTTATAGAAGCCCTAAAGCAGGGGGTATGCAGACCCTGAAGAGTGGTGGAAAGCATAAACGGGAGAGTGGGCTTTACAACACCTCCACCCCATGGCCTCTTTTCTGAGTGTGTCCTGACTTCCATCCTACTGCTGGTGAGATACCTCCATCTGGAGGCCTTATAAGCACCTCAAACTCTATAGCTTCCACCCAAGCCTGTTCTTCTTCCTGAATTTCCAACTCTTTATGATACCAGTCATCAAATCTAGAACCCCAGCATGGTCATTGACTCCTGTCTCGCCCTTTGCTCCACCTTCATTCAATCACTTGCTGAGTTCTATTGACTCTACCCCATGTAGAGTCTTCTATCTACTAGTATTATTCAGCAGGGCGTGGTGGGTAGAATACTTCTTCATTTTGTGGGACTGTCCTATGCATTGCAGATCATTTAGCATTCTTGATCCCTGAACACCAAATGCCAGTAATGCCCTCCAGTCACTGTGACAATCAGAAACAGATCTAGACTTTCCCAAATATCCCCCAGGCTCAATGTCATCCCAGTTGAGAAACACAGGAAGTGTCACTACCCTGGATTCTGGCAATTTACTTTCATCGGAGATGTTGGGTTTTCCATGCTCTAATTGGCCTTCTCACTCCTAATCTCTCCTTTCTCCAATCCATTTTTCACAAAGCTGTTAAGTAATGTTTCTAAAGCACACCTCTGATTAAATTACTCCCTGTTCAAAACATTGAGTAGCTCTCTACTGCCTCTGTAATAAAATCTAACTCCTTAGCCTTGAATTCAAGGCTGTATAAATTGGCCTTCACATTCCTTACTCTCTACTGTTTCCTTTTCAATTGACTAATGCTGCATCATAAACTACTCAAATCTTAGTATCTTCAACCAATTTTATTTTTATTATAGACCCTTGGGTCAGGAATTTGGGCAGGGTTCTGCTGGGCAATTCTTTTGTTCCATGTGGTGTCAACGGGGGTGCTTGGTGGTATCAGCTGGGAGCTGGTCTGGTCAGGAGGATCCAAGATGGCTTCCCTTATGCATGTCCTGTCATCTCAGTGTAGACAGTGGGCAGGCTAGGCTCAACTGGTTTCCTCTCCTCCATGTGGTCTCCACTCCCCAGAGAGGGAATGGAACTTTTTCCATAATGGCTCAGGGCACGAGAGGAAGGCAGCAGAGACTTCCAGTCCTCCTAAAGGCTGGACCCAGGGCTGGAGCAGTCATAGAGCCTGCTCAGACTCACAGGTGTGTGTGTGTGTGTGTGTGTGTGTGTGTGTGTGTGTCCAGCTCCTGATGGGAGGTGTCTTAAGTATTTGCAGTTGACTCGAATCCTCCACGACAGGGTAGATTAACTGTATGGGTGATATTATAGCACAGATGTCAAGCTGCAGCTTCCACCTTTACAATTCTATAGGTTTCTTTCAGACCCTGTTGTCAGCATAGCCCTGAAGTGGAAAAAAAACTTCACTTCTCCCCTTATTTTACCTCTGCCCTTTATCTATTCTCCCTTAATTGACCTACTCTTATCTTCTGCTTTGGCAAAGCTTGAATCAATGAGATATCATGGCCAGACCCAGGACACCACAGGACAATGGAGTCTAGAGAAGCTCTGTCTAATAGAAATATAATGCAAGCCACATGATTTACTTTGTTTTCTAGGAGCTACATTAAAAAGTAAAAAAGAAACAAGTGAAATTAATATATTTTACTTGACGCAATACATGAAGAAATTATTTCAACATATACAGGCACGTCTAACTTTCTTGTGCTTTGCAGATAATTGTATTTTTTACAAATTGAAGGTTTGTGGCAACCCGGCGTTGAGAAAGTCTATTGGTGCCATTTTTAACACCACTGGCTCACTTCGTGTCTCTGTGTCCCATTTGGTAATTCTCGCAGTATTTCAAACTTTTAAACTATATTTATTATGGTAATCTGTGATCAGTGATCTTTGATGTTACTACTAAGACTCACTGAAGGCTCAGATGATGGTTAGCATTTTTTAGCAGTAAACTATTTTTAATTAAGTTATGTACATTGTTTTTAAAGATATAATGCAATTGCACACTTCATAGACTACACTACAGTATAAACATAATTTTTATATACCCTGGGAAACCCAAAAAATTCATGTGATTTGCTTTATAGCCATATTTGCTTTATTGCGTGGTCTGGAACCAAACTCCAAGGTATGCCTGTAATCAATCAATAAAATTATTGAGATATTTTACATTCTTTTTTTATATGGAATCTTCAAAACCCAGTGTGTATTTTACACATATAGCCTGTTTCAATTCAATCCACCTCTCAAGTGCTAGTGGCTAGCAGCTGCTGTATTGGACAGTGCAGGTCTAAAGCCCTGTCACTGGTATTTGCCCCACCCCATCCCCCAAAAGAAAAAATGCTCTTGAAGTGGACTTATGCTAGAATAAACACTTAGGCATCCTTGAAGGAGGCAAGCCTCCCAAGGATGTACAGATGAAGGAGAATCCTCCCTTGTTGCTTAGGTGGGAGTGGGATAGATTGAGACCTATTGGTACATTTTTCTACAAGCTACCATCACGTTCTCCCTCAGTGGTTGTCTTTCCAAGTCGGACCCTCAGTCTCTCTATCTTAGCTAAGGAGCTAAGATATTCATTTCAATTTAAATAAGAGTCTGCTTTACCAAAGGATTCACTTCAGAATTGCTTAAGCCTGAGCATTTCTCTTGTGTATTTCAAATACATCCATTTATTTTTAAAAGATTTAATCACATTTCACCAACATCTGTTGAATGAAATAAATTGTCCCTACATGTGAAGCCTTCCTAAAAGTTGAATTGGGGATGAGCATGAGCACAAGAGGAAATACTCATAGAATGTTAGGGCTGTAAGAAAACTTGGAGCTCACAGAATCTAGTCCAGGGATGGCAAATGCAGTCACCTGGGCCATCACTTTTCTTGGCAGACGTGCAAGATGGCCTGCCCTGGTGACAGTCCCGTGTAGCCCCAGGCATCTACACCTCCCTGTAGGCAGCTGCTACCAACAGATCACCAGTAGTGTTGAGATAAAATCTGTTATCTCTGTTCTGACAATTTGTAGGGAAGCTGTGGGATTATCTGTTGGGCTTCCACCAGTATTCTGAAATTCACCTGGGCCCTCCACCCAGGGTTGATTGATCTAGTGTGGGCACCTGACCTAAGGTGAGCCAGAGTGGCCCTAACCAAGATTCCGCATTTAGACCAAGAGCACATCCTGGCGGCTGAAACTGTGAGAAGGAAAACTCATGAGCTGTCTGGGCTCCGCTTTATCATCCAGGTAGGATGGAGCCGTTACTCTGAGGAGAGCAGAGATGAGAGAACAGAGCTCTAGAGGTGTCCCTTGGGCCCCTTAGTTGTTCAGCTCTCCCTTGGTTCCACGATACCATGGTAAACATCCACTAAATTATCTTTACCTTTAGAATGAGTATGACTTGGCTTCTCTCATTTGTAAATCTAGACTCATAACTACACAGGTCCCCATGCTTAGGAAGGCACTGATCTTGGTTTTAGGCTCTTTCTTGGTTTTAGGCTCTTTAGAATTTCATCTTGAAATTCTTAATTTTTGAATAAGGGGCCCTGCATTTTCATCTTGTATTGGGCCCCGTAAATTATGTAGCTGATCCTGCAAATATACCTTAATTTCACAAGAGGTAGTAATTGAGACTGAGATGAAGTCAGCAATTCGTTTAAAGTTGCAGAGCTGGTTACAGAATCCATTTTCAGTCCACTGGAGTCCAGACTGGGAGTGAGAAACTGATACAAACCTGTGAAAAGGCAGGGAGGGGTATAATTTTGTTTCTAGTGCTTCTTGCATGATGCAGACATGCCCTAATCCCAAACCTTAAGGGCCATTGTTTTGCTGCTCAATTTTCCTATAAATAAGAAGGAGAAAGGGTAGGTAGAAAAAGGTTGGCTGGTGTCACAGAGCAATCGTTCTGAGAGAAGGAAGCATTTGCCATGTTGCCAAAGCCAACCTAATTTCCCAATTTCCCAAAGACCCAATTTCCCCAGCTGCTTTGTTGACATAGCAACAGTGAATTCTGAAAGAGCTGTTATAATATTAATATCTATTTCATGGTGGGCTTGCCCTGTGTTCTTCTCTAACCTTGTGGTCCAGGTCTGAAAAGAAGTGCTTTTGGCAGCTGGCCACTGAAAACAAGAAACCCAAAGCCCAGTTCTCCCAGTGGGATGAGAAGTAAGGAGCAGGTGCCTCCATCAGCACATTTAGATAAGTGGTGGAAAGGTGGGGTACCCCAGTCCCCCAGGCTTCTCAACTTTCCCCAGAGTGAAGAGGCTGACCATGTAGATATTTTAAGTGAAAGCTGCACCTTGGGATACATTTCCATCCTCCTACTACTCAGGGTGTTAAATGTAGCACCTGTGAGCCATTGTGTAGAAAGTCAATTATACCTTGAGCCCAGTGATAAGAATTCATCCCCCGTGAGAGCTCAATTTTCAAATGGCTTCAAAAGGCCTCCCACCTCTTTCCCTTTTTCCAATGCAAATGAGCAACACTGGAAATTTGCATGCCAAATTCCAACAAGGGTTTCAAGCGAGTAAATGGTCATATTTATTAGTAATAGCAGTAGTAGAAGAGTAAGAGGTATTTAATAAATGTATGTTGAATATGTAGCATTTCTATAGCACTTAACAGTTTTCAAAGCCTTTTTTTTTACCCCCCCGTACATCATCTATTTGATTCTTAAACAATCAAACAAACAAACCCAAAAGCCCTGTGATGAGGACAGAGGGGAATTATTATCCCCATTTTACAGATGAAGAACATAAGGCTCAAGAAAGATTTTATCTTGCTCAATGTCACACAGCTGAGTCATAAGTGTCAGAGTTATGATTATAACTTGAGTTTGACTCCCAGCTAGCACTGCCTTACTGCTGTGCCACGTTGCCTCATGGTATTTCAGAAGGGACAGGGGGCACAAAACAGAAGTTGTATTAAGTGATTGCAGGAAACTTCAATCAATAATAGCTAAAATGTATTACTAGGCTTACCAGGTGTCTGTCGTGGATATTAACTCATTTAATGATTTTAAACTTTTTAGTTTGGGGTAGCTGTAGATGCACACGCAACTGTGGGAAATAAGAAGAGGGTCTTTTCCAGTGGTGATGTCTTGCAGAACTACAGAACAATGTCAGAACCAGGATATTGACATGGACACAGTCGAGATATACAATATTTCCATCACCCCAGGATCCCTCATGTTGTCCTTTTATTCACACCTACTTCACTCTCACCCCCATCCCTCCTTAACGCTTGACAGCCACTAATCGGATTTCTGTTTCTATAAATTTGTTATTTCAAGATTATTACATAATGGAATTATACAGCATGCACTCTTTTGTGGTTTTTATTCCCCCACTCAGCATAGTTGTCTAGAGATTCATCTGGGTTGTCTCATGAATCAGAAGTTCATTCCTCTTTATTGCTGAGTTGTATTCCATGGTACGATGCTCCAAGTTTGTTTAACCATTCACCTCTTGAAGGACAATCTGGGTTGTTTCCAGTTTGGAGCTAATATGAAGAAAGTTATTATGAACATTTGTGTATAAGTTTGTGTGTCTTCATTTCTCTGGGGAAAATACCCAGGGTTGCAATTATTGGGTTGTATGATAGTTATGTGTTTAGTTTCTTAGGCAATTGCCAAGCTCTTTTACATTCCTACCAGCAATACATGAGCAATCCAGTTTTTCCACATCCTTACCAGCATTTGGTGTTGTCACTATTTTTATTTATTTTTATATTATTTATTTATTTATTTACTTACTTATTTATTTTTATTTTTGACTGTGTCAGGACTTAGTTGTGGCACACGGGATCTTCGTTGCGCCATGCGGGATATTTCGTTGTGGCGCGGTCTCTTTGCTGCAGCATGCGGGCTTCTCTCTAGTTGTGGTGTGCGGGTTTTTCTTTCTCTACTTGTGGCACACGGGCTCCAGGGCGTGTGGGCTCTCTAGTTGAGGCGTGCAGGCTCAGTAGTTGTGGCGCCCAGGCTTAGTTTCCCTGTGGCATGTGGGATCTTAGTTCCCTGACCAGGGATCGAACCTGTGTCCCCTGCATTGGAAGGCAGATTCTTTACCACTGGACCACCAGGGAAGTCCCTCACTATTTTTATTTTAGTCTTTCTTATAGATGTGTACTGATATGTCATTGTAGTTTTTTTTTTGCATTTCCCCAATGCTGTTGAACGTTTTTTCATGTGCTCATTTATTTGTATATCATCTTTGCTAAAGTATCTCTTCATGTCTTTTGCCCATTTTCTATTGGATTGTTGTTCATTTTCGGTTTTATTTTATTCTTCTTTACTGTTGAGGTTTGCGTTTTTGAGTTTTACATGTTCTAGATACTGGTCCTTTATTGGATATATGATTTGCAATATTTTCTTCCACTCTGTAGCTTGTTTTTTTTCATCATCTTAGCAGGGTCTTTTGCAGAGCAGACTTTTAAATTTTGATGCAGTCCAATTGATTAATTTTTCCTTTTATGGATCATGCTTTTGGTGTCAAGTATAAGAACTCCTTGCCTAGCCCTAGATTTTATCCTATGTTTGTTTCTAAAAGTTTTATAGTTTCCATTTTACGTTTAAGACCGTGATCCATTTTGAGTTCATTTTTATATAAGATGTGACACTGAAGTCTTTCTTCCCCCTCATTTCCTATGGACATCCAATTCCTCTAGCACCAGCAACCTTGAAAAGACTATTTTCCTGTATTGAATTTCTTTTTAACCTTTGTCAAAATTCAGTTGGGTATATTTGTGTGAGTCTGTTTCTAGGTTCTCTGTTCTGTTTTGCTTAATTTTTAACAACCCTTTGCAATAGATGCTATTGCTATCTCTACTTTACAGATGAAGAAACTAAGGTACAAAGTTGGAAGCAAGGTTTCTATCATCCACTTTTCTACTGTAAGGGGCAAGCAATGAACACTTTCGAACACTTCTGCTTCTAATGAGAGAAAGCTATATTAAAGGTGGGCTCAATTACATTACAATTTATTCTATAAAGAGTCAAATCAGAAAGAAACGTCTGTGCTTCCTTTGGAGACATCCTCATCCAGCTCATCAGAAGAGCGTTAAGAAACAAAAGAACTAAACTTGGACACAATAAAGTGACTGCCAACTGGATTTATCATTCTATTTAGCTCAATAAACATTACTTTGTTGCCCTAATATGGTAAAGAGAACCATGATTTGTTAAATAAACTAACCAAGTGAAGAAAAAAACTGTCAATAGGGAGCTCTTTACCTGTTGACAGACAGCTGTGATGTGAGACCTGGCAGCACATCCCGATTACTTGAGAGCCTTTTTAAAAATGCAGATTCCCAAGCCACATACTACAGCTCCTCTAGCTGAATCTCCAGACTTGAGCTGCTTCTATTTGTATTTATTTACTTACTTTTGCCTGTTTGTGCATGGTTTTACAATTCTCTGGGGAATTTTTATGCAGCTGGTCATTGGATGGGCGAGAGGACTAAAATAAGTTTTAAAAAAAGTGACAGATGCTGTTAGAGAGGAGTCCAAGGCCCATTTTGAGAAACTGAGATGACATGAAGAACCGTTTTATAGTGTCCTCTGTTTGGTATTATAGGAAAAAAGAGCTTCCAAAAGTTGCCCACCAGCTTCTTACTGATATCCAGGATTGAGTGTGATTGCTAGAGATTTAATTGAGTTTTAATTTAATAGAGATAGCTCTGCAGGGTCAAAAAGCATGGTATGGGCCATCAAATATTCTATTGTGGTGTGCAAATGAATCCTGATGTAAAAAACATCTGGCTTGGATAGCTGGATCATATAGGAAGTCCCCGATGAGGACTGTGTCATCATGTGAACTACTGACAATCTGGAATTCATCAAACTGGAGTTGGAAAACTCTTCCAGAATGCTCCACAAGGGCCTGTAGACAGAGAGTTCCTGCAGGAGCACAGGGGAAAGACCTGATATTCTTGATAGAAGACTCTCTTATAAATCCCCTCAAGGAATCTCTGAAGGTAAATCTATGCAGATCCAAATTATACCTAAAGGATCACCCAGGAAGGCAGAAGAAAGGGACCAAAATGGGACTGGCTTGTCAGTAGCAAGAGCAAGAAGTGACAAGGGAGGGACACCACTGAAGGGGTATGTGCAATGACAAAGGTGTTCTTTGTGTGTGGGAGGGATTATCCATGAGAGTTTATATTTCTTTTTTCTTCCCCTAAAATTTAACTTAATTCTGTTCTATTATTTTTATATTGTACTATATTTGTGTGTGGGAGGATGTAGATAGGGTTTATGTAAATAGTTAGCTACCATATGTGATATGGGACAGCTGTGGTTCTCTTGCATTCACTCATTCATTCATTCATTCATTCATCCATCCATCAAACATATGTTTATTAAGTATCTACCGCATGCCAGTCACTCAGCTAGGCACATGGATACAGAAAGAAGAGACACTGTCCCTAAATTCGGTATACTGGGGAGGTAAACAAACAGGTCGTGATAATCTAACATGACAAAAGCTATGGGAGAATATGCCTTGGTAGCTCTGGGGGTTCCAGGGAAGAGCACTACCCAAACATATATCCCACAGAACAGAAATTCCACTATGGAGTTGTATTGTCTTAGGTTAAGGGAGCGAGCCTTCTTGAGAAGTCCTCTGTTAGAAGGGATGTCTTACCTTGTGTTCTCCCAAAAAGGAGAGTCTGAGATAAGGGCTTATGTGCAGGTTGTTTATTTTGAGATGTGAACTTAGGAATCTGGAGTGGGGGAAAGTCAATCCAGGGTTGCATTAGGGGGCTGGTTATCACTGTGGGTAAATGAGATCAGCCCCCCGGGGGAGTTTCGGAAGAACCATGTAGAGGACGGGGGAGAGGGGAGTTGTACCCACTGGCTCTTTTCTCCATTGGTCAAAATGTGCTCTGGGGAGTGCCAGCGCCCTCACACTCCAGATCTGTGCGTGGTTATATTAGAGTGGCCAAGCTGGTCCCCACAGGCAGGGAGGGAGAGGAGACCTGGGCAGAAAGCAGGAGAAAGGAGGCACAGCTGAGGAAAGGGACTGTTGGGCAGCAGCTGGGTGCAGGTGTGCCACAGTAACCACTGGAGCAAAAAGGTGCCCTTAGTCTATATGAGAAAGGGCACAAAAGCTGTCTGGCAAAAAGGAAATGTTATCTGAGGAGAAATAAGTCATTATTACTTTAGGTTAGTGTCAGTCACTGAATACATGTATTCAACTATGATCAAGCATTTATCAAGAGTGCCAGGTTGCTCATTCAGGGTCCTGAGGAAACAGAGTAGAGGGCAGTAAATTTTGATAAGTCAGTGGGAGGAGAACAGTTTGATGATGGAGAGGGAAGACCCAGGAGGCCAACTCAGGTCACCAACTGCCTGAGGAGAGCATAGAGAGAAGCCTGGGGTCTCTTGTGAAAAGGAAGAGAAAAGCACCCAAAGCAAATCTCTGCCACTTTACTCAGGACTCAGGGACTTCAAGAAGAGGTAGGCTGACAAGTCTTCGAGAGGTCTGAGAAGCTTGCATCCTCAGCATATTTTTTGAACTAATGCCACATTGCAAACCCAGGCCATTGCACATACTTGAAACATAAGACATGTTTCCCCAGAAGGCAAGGCCAGTTTCTACAAAGATTGGTCGTAATGAATAGCCTTCTCATTGCTTCATCAAACTTGGGTTTCATTGGAATTGAGTTACACTATTGCTGCTTTGAACATACAATATTCCTCAGCTGGGAGCTAACAAGCCAGCTCTGTGGCTGGAACCCTGCGCTATAATACAATAACTGTCAGAACCACTAGGCATTAGTTCTGACTCTTCTTTCCTTATTGTTGTTGGAAAATACCATAGTTGTGTTTAAGAATAAATGCCCGGGCTTCCCTGGTGGCACAGTGGTTAAGAATCCACCTGCCAATGCAGGGGACACGGGTTCAAGCCCTGGTCTGGGAAGATCCCACATGCCACGGAGCAACTCAGCCCGTGCGCCACAACTACTGAGCCTGTGCTCTAGAGCCCGCGAGCCACAACTACTGAGCCCGCGTGCCACAACTACTGAAGCCCGCGCGCCTAGACCCCGTGCTCTGCAACAAGAGAAGCCACGGCAATGAGAAGCCCATGCACCACAACGAAGAGTAGCCCCCACTCGCCTCAACTACAGAAAGCCCCCGAGCAGCAACGAAGACCCAACAGAGCCCAAAATAAATAAATTATATAGCACAGGGACTCTTCTCAATACTCTGTAATGACCTATATGGGAATAGAATCTAAAAAAAGTGGATGGATATATGTATATGTATAACTGATTCACTTTGCTGTACAGCAGAAACTAACACAACATTGTAAATCAACTATATTCCAATAAAAAAAATTAAAAAATAAAAAACTGCAAGTAAAAATAAATGCCCAAGTGTTTTATCCCAGAAGGCCAAATATAGCCTGGAATTCTTCAAGCAGCCTGGGCCTCCACAATATCCCACGTGTTTTATTTTTCGCATGTGCAAACCTACAGAGATCCATATGCATGGGTTGTAATTCCTAAACCAGAAGAGGATAAAAGAGAGAAAATCATCCACAAGAAACAGAGTTTCAAATCTCCAGTCATAGATTTATTAATTAGGGCTGCCGTTTCTTGCATGCTTGCACTCTGTGCCAGGCCCCATATAACATGCATCTTCTTGTTTAATCCTCACCACAACAGCATGAAGTAGGTGTCCATTTCCCCATTTTTTTTAAATTGAAGTATAGTTAATTTACAATGTTGTGTTAGTTTCTGGTATACAGCAAAGTGATTCAGTTATACATATATATATTCTTTTTCATATTCTTTTCCATTATACATAGTTTATCACAGGATATTGAATCTAGTTCCCTGTGCTATACAGTAGGTCCTTGTTGTTTATCTATTTTATATATAGTAGTTTGTAACTGCTAATCCCAGACTCCTAATTTATCCTTCCCCATTTCCCAATTTTATAATCAAGAAAGCTTGACAGAGTAACTTGCCCAAGATCACACAGCTCGAAGGGGAAGATCCAGGACTCACACTTAGGTCTGATTCTGAAGCCCAGGCTTTGGACATTGAATTGGGAAAAAATGATTTTTATATACAAGAATAAAAATATCCCCCATGAAAACACCTTCTCTCCAAAAGGCTAAGAAGAGTTGAGACGTTTCTAGTAATTTGTCATAATTGCTTCGGATTCTCAGCCTCATGAGCAGAGAGGCTACCTTTTCTCTTTCTTGATTGTTCTTCTACAAAACCAGGCCACCTAGCCACCACCCCCCACCCCTCTCCCAAAGCACAACCAATTAGCCCTACACACTCCGGCTAATTATGCTGAGTTATTTAGGTCCTTTTAAATGCAGAGGGAGTGGTGGGGCCAGTCGGCCATGAAATATCTTCCTTCCATGAATATTCCTCTCTGGGGCTGAAGACTATTCTTGGCTGCCTAGTGCTGGCAACATAGTCTACCCTGAGCTGGGTGGAGACTTTTTCTTCTTTCTGACTCCAAAGGATGTTTGATTGCATCATCCCGTGGTGCTAAAAGGAGAAGGGACTGGGTAGATTAGTTGTGAGTTTTGACTGTTGTCTGTGGTTAGGCCATGGCATGATTGATTTGCCTCTCTTTATTACAAGAGTTCCTCTTTCACACACGTGGATGCCTACCGAACCCTGCAGAGGCCACTCGTCAAGTAAAATGAGGCACTTGAAAACAACTGAATGAACAACCCCTCTTTTAAAAATTTTAATCGATTCTTTCATTTTGCCCTTGCTCTTGGTGGGTGACTTAGCATTTTAAATGCACACCTTTTCTCCATTATGCCCTCTTACCTGCTCACGGAGCGTTTCACCTCCTTCTTGTGGAGCACAATCGATATTCTGTTATTCTCTGTCATTTGGATGTTACTTTGTGCAAACAGTAGTTAAAAAAAAAAATAACGTCAGGAGCTCTGCTGTCTACACAAATCAACAACAATGAGAAACAAGAAGTGGATTACTACCAAAATCCTTTTTGTTCTAAATTGTAATCAACTATATTGGATGCGAGGTTTGTCCATTTTAAAAATTTAATAATGGGTTTTGGTCCTCTTGGTTCTATAAAAAGGGCATTTATAAATATTAATATGGAATACCAGGGAAAGAACAATACATAACAATAATGAGAATCACAAAAATCCCATCACATTTGACACTGTCATATCACCAGCTTAAGGATTAGCAAGTTAACCTCAGAGTTAAAAATATTGCTTCGTGATTAAAAAAAAAAAAATCTCAGAATATAAAAAGCTCCTTGTTGCATTATATATTCCTTTCGGCTTCCTTATTTTTCTTCAGGTTATGGGATCACTGCTTCGATTAACATTTGGGGGGCAAGTGGGCTGATGGGGAAGGTGGTGGGTTGACTTATCTGCATTCTTTCCTGCCCAAGTCGTGCTGAGCTTGGCTTTTGTCTAACTCTAACCTCTGACACTGCTTGAGTCAAAGGCCTGGCGACTAATACCCACATCTTAGCTGGGCTTTTTTTTATCCACCCGTAGCTCCATTTTAAATGATAAAGTTACCCAAGGTGTCAGTTTTCACCAGTATTTCTAAATACATCTAGTAAAAATGCTGCAATTTCATAGAAAATCCAAGCTATTGAGATCTAATCACTGCTTAAGCTGTGGCTTTATTCAAATCTGGATCACCAATATGGCTTAAGATGTAAATGAAGTGCAGAGAGAAATAAAGCAAGAAAATCTCCGATGGCCTTTCTCTCTGCTGTTTGATGCCCGGGCCCTTATCAGTCAATTAATGCCGCTAAACTTCAGTGGCGGCATCAGTGTAACAGCCCCAGTAGCTGCTGAACTCCTCCAGCCTTAGCCAAACAAAACACACTTTGAGTAGCCTTAATATGAAATGGAAAAAAGGTCAAAATAGACGGGCTTTGCCAAATAAATCCTGAAGATCCATTCTAATTTCCACCCGTGGATCTTTTAAGTCGTCCTGGATGCTCTTTATGATACGTTGATCCACATTTAGTTTCATTAAAACTTTGTGACTTGGTATTTTTCAACCTGATAGCTTCACTAAAAACTAGTTCTCAGAGTGTTCACTAAGCCGCTACGCATGGAACTTACTTTCCTGTCATGGTGGCTTCTAATATCACCTAAACGCAGGCAGCGGCCGTCCTGGAAGTGAACCTGATCTACATGCATTCCATCTGAGCTTGGGAATTAACTTTGCTTTTGCTTTTACTGGATGTCTTATGAGGAAGAGGTGGTGTCCTCTGCAGCCCCTACGCTAAGCCCTCTTGAAACCAAATGCTAAATTATCTACCACCCCGTATTTGTTCTGGAAGCAATCTACACAGAACACGACTTTTATCTGCTAAGGTTTCCAACTGGGATTAACAGATGCTAAAACATTTGGGGAGGAGGGAAAGAAGGAGAGGCCCACAGAAGAGAGGAGAATTAAAACCGAGGTCTCTTTCAATAATGGCATGGCCAATACAGGGGAGATTCAGACTAAGCTGAAAAAGCAAGAAGTTTCTCAGAGGGGTGCACCAAGAACCTGACTCTGCTGGGATTTAAAATGGTAAAAGAAGAAGAAATAAAAAGGAAAGGAAAAAACCCCCACCACTCTGGGCTCTTGACTAGCCTGAAAATTACTTCCGAGCTGGCCAGGTCTCCCTCGCTGATTAGTGCCCCCTTGGCTTCCCTCCACCCTGAGATCTGACAGAAGCCTTTATTTCTTTATCAATTGCTGTGCTCAGCATACATAACTGCAGTTAACAGAACTATTGGTAAAGGGCTTCAAAAGAGGTGGAGATTATTTTTCCAGGGAAAAAGGGGATTAAATGTAAAATAAATAAATCAACAAGGCAGAATAACCAATTCCTAGCCTCAGCTGAGTCTGCAGTTGTCATGTTTTCAGGTAACATGGTGGCCCCCAACACGACAGGTGGACATGGCTCAGCATCCACTCAGGGTGCAGGGTGGGAAACCAGTCCTCACTTTAGCCAACCTTGCCTTCCCCCATGAGCTTTGTCTCAGGGTGTGGGAGGTATAGGCTGAGATCTGACACCAGGCCTGCATTTATATTCATAAACTACCCGGCTTTGCAAGGAAATCAACCTGGACTGGAAACTTCACTCTTGTCAGCTGGCTGTGTGACCTTGGGTACCTTTTCTGAGTCTCAATTTCTTCATCTATAAATGAAGTGATAATAACTCCCTCTGCTTGAATTGATTAAATGAGATAATTTATGTGAAGCAGCTAGCCTAGTGCCTGGCACATGCTTGATTCTTAATACGTGAGTTAATGTAAGTAATGAAACTTATTATGGTTGTATTATGACTCTGCAAGTACCGAGGACCGGGCTGAGCGTGACTGTTCACTGGGTCTGTTAAACAAAATAAAACACATCCTGAAGCATAAACCTCCACTTTTCTAGTGCTGTTGAAAGACTCTCACTGTAACCAAACTGCGCCTGGATGTCCCCCAGGATTTGGGAATCAAGAATATTTAATTCTCCACTCACGACCCCTTCACCAGATTGTGTGTGGTATAAAGATATGACAACCCTGGGGAGGCTTGAGTCCCCATGAGTGTTGGGAAGAAGTGAAAAATCCCTTTGGAGAACTCTTAGAAAAGCATAGTGGGCTCTGCTAGGAGACTAACTCCACCTGCCTTCTCCTCTTTCCTTTCCCCAGGGCATCTTTCAGCATGGCTGCAGGTGCTCTGCCTTTGGGCCCCAGCTGGCCAACAGGGGTGAAGCATGCTCAGTTCTGCTTTCCTAGTTGAGAATCTGTAACCTCCGGGAACCTGGTTCAGAAAAGTGAAGCCTTGTGATGAGAAGGTAATGGGTATAAAGGCCAGAGGGGTGGAAGAGAAATCAGCCACGGGATATGTTTCCTGTAATCCCGAAGAATCGGTTTTGAGGTGTGGCTTCAGGATTCCAGAGAAGTGTGTTGATCACCTTTACTGATTCATGAGAAATGAGTAAGTCATCTCCTTGTCAATAGCATTGAAAAGTTTCTGACAGCTTGGGGTGCTGGAAGAGGCCTCCTTCAAAGAGGAATAGGTGGAAAGAGCATTGGGCGGAGAGGTCAGGGGCCCCTGTTCCTTCCTGCTTTGCCACAGAATCACTGACTTCACCTCTCTGGACCCTCGTGTCCACATCTGGAAAATAAGGTTATTGACACCTTTGACAGGGATTCTCTCTGAAGTGTGAGATTGCGGGGAGAGCTTTCCCTCCCCGCTTTGAACACCTCTCTTAAGAAAATTCTTAACAACACACTTGTATTATTTCTACAATAGAAACTTTTCATTGAAAATGAAACTAAAGTAAAGGGATAGGACTGGTGGGTATGGATTACAGAGGTGGCCAGGTAAAGACAATTTGGGCAACCGAGGAAGTCTTTGAGCTCTTGGAATGACCAAGACAAGATAGGATCTGGAATATGATCATAAGGTAATCAGATGAAATCGGGCCTATAAAACCTAGATTCTGGGCTTCCCTGGTGGCACAGTGGTTGAGAGTCCGCCTGCCGATGCAGGGGACATGGGTTCGTGCCCCGGTCCGGGAAGATCCCACATGCCGCGGAGCGGCTGGACCCGTGAGCCATGGCTGCTGAGCCTGCGCGTCCGGAGCCTGCGCGTCCGGAGCCTGTGCTCCACAACGGGAGAGGCCACAACAGTGAGAGGCCCGCGTACCGCAAAAAAAAAAAAAAAACCTAGATTCTACTGAGACCTGCTTCTCACTCAGATAAACATATGACCAGCTCAGCTCCCTCCCCTAAGATGCTGGTCCTTTAGAACATTTCCTGGCACCATGAAATGGGATTCTTGGGGGAAGGGGAGCAATGGGGCCGAAGCTGCCCCCAGCCTCTCTTGGTTTGGAGAACAACCCCTATTGTTCAGGCTAGGTTTATAGGAGAATCCTTCACGGTAAGGGTTTGCTTGCACTTTGCGAAGAGTGACCTGCCTCCCAGCAGCTTTAGTCTATACTCAGAGACTATGGTCATAATACCCTGTGACCAGCCTTCTTTGCTAATCTCAAGGTAATCTCCCTGGTACCCCTGCTCTTCTCCCCACCTCATGCCCATGTCCTTTCACCAAAAGGACATGGGCATGAGTCAGTAGTTCGACATTTCAGACCTGGCTGCATATCAGAAGCACCTGGGTAGTGAGTTAATAACACAGATTCCTGATTCGTATCCCAGGAGCTTCTTCAGTAGGTCTAAGTCAGATCCAGATGTCAGCGTTGATTACGAAGCACTGATGCCACCAGGCCAGTACAGTGAGATCCACTGTGACACATTACCAGATGATTTCTTTAGGGCTTCCCAGACCTGAAAACACAGCTACCCACGGACAAAGCATCCAAACAGGTGAACCTAAACACTAACTGCAACCTCCCAACACACCATCCACACGTGGGGATTGGTGATGGGGCCTCTACATGAGCCACGGGTGTCTTGGAAATCACGCCCCAGACTCAGTGCTCTATTTCTCCACCGGCCTCTCCCCTCCACCCAATGGCAAGCTAACACACAGATGGAACAAACCTCCAAAAACAAGAACAGCTCTGCAGGAAGCATTTTTCGCTTCGGGAGAATTCAGTCCAATTTGCCACCAATATCAAGGCTAGCTTTTGATTATGTTGATGATAAAGACTGTAAACAAAACAGCCTTTCTCTACTAATTAATTCCCTTCAAAGAACTCTAAAGATCTTTAATTACACAGTTTGAAAAGCAGCGGTTACCCAGTCAGGCTGATGGGCCTGTGCACTCCTCTGTCTGCCCACCCGAACGAAATATTTTCTTGTTTTCTCGGCTTCACACACCTAGGATGGGCTTGCAGTAAATCCTGTCAACTAAACGCCTGACAAAAGTGCTCTGATGTCAGGTATAAAGAATGCCACCTACAGCTTAATGTCTGAAAAAAAATTCCGAGGGCTGCAAACAATGAAGGTTTTTGTCTCCTTAATGCCCAGTATGCAATCGAGTGGAAATGCTACTTCCATCCGTAATCTACAAATGAAATTAAAGTTGTTGAAAGACACAGGGTAAACCAGAAGCCTTTGTTTCTTTGCAGAACAGGAAAAATTTAAACCACTAAATGTTTTAGCAGATTTACTAAATTTCCAATTAAATCACAAAATCTATTATTGCAGAGCTCAGAGAGGGCTCTCTCTCTCTCTCTCTCTCTCTCTCTCTCTGACTCAACATAGATATCACAAATCAAACTATGTCCTCCCATATTTAGCTTCATTCTGTTCCACCTGTGGGGAAATTGGAGCGCAGAGAGGGGCACACAAGCTTGAAGGGGAATGAGGCCAGCTTAGCAGTGTTTGGGGGCATGGCCTAGGCCAGTCTTTGGAAAGAAAAACAGCAATTTGCCCCACGTGAGGGTTCCAGGGCCTCCAGCTGGTGGAGACAGCCTGGCTGGAGCGGGAAGGCATCGGGAGCTCATTGGTGGGGAGGGATTCAGATCTGCTATACAAGAGCACCCTCTGCCAGTTGGCACAGAGGGCTGGCTAGAGAGACCTGAGGTCCAGAGTCGGGGGAGGGGGTGCACGGGGAAGGGGAAGGACACGGGACTCTGCATACAAAGCCAGCGGGGCTGGGGGCCAGGCAGGAAAGAGATTCTATCTCCAAAACTAGACAGAACACTCACCTCTGGAACAATAGCTGGTTTAGGCAGGGGCGATGCTGATTTTTCCAAGGGCTCTCCACATTAATCCGCCCCACCAAATCCAGCCACTAGGAGACTGAATGGTCCTCCAGACACCCATTCAGTAGAAAATGACGGGTGATTTTTGCCCTTGTCTCGGGAGATCTCCGGTGAGCACCGCTGCTCTGGCTGACATGTGTTTGTAAAGATAAAGCACCAGGCTACTTTGGGGGCCCTTCCAGGCTATTACAAAGAGCAAGTGGTGCCAACTCAGGCTCTGCATGGCTTTTTAGAATTGAGTTGTTAATTTTTTTTTTTTAATGCACACCTCTTTCTGAAAAGGATTTGAAGCAACTTACAATAAAGGCAAACACAATAAGGTCATTCAACTAAAATTAGAAAAGCAAAGCCATGGAAAGGAAGAAGAAGCAAGCATTGACTGTGAGGTGTAATAGAGTTACTGTGATTTAGCATCAGATTAGGCTCTGAGCTTCCTGGCAGCCAGGGTGAAAAAGGACATTCAATTAGATCATCCATACAACCTACTGGAAGGAAGTAGAACAATTTTCCAAGAGAGGTATGCTTTTTTCTGGCATTAATTTTCTTGTAGAAGACTTTGTATAGGAACTCTGAAAACATCATACAAGTGTGTTTGACTGTCTTTTCATATAGCGAACGCAGAGGCTATTTTGATATAGCTATTTCTTGCTATAATCTTTGTCACTTGTCAAAGGCATACAACATTCACAACTCAATAATGGTAAGTTTTTGTTTGTTTGTTTTTTGTGGTACGCGGGCCTCTCACTGTTGTGGCCTCTCCCGTTGCAGAGCACAGGCTCCGGACGCGCAGGCTCAGAGGCCATGGCTCACGGGCCCAGCCGCCCCGCGGCATGTCGGATCTTCCCGGACCGGAGCATGAACCCGTGTCCCCTGCATCAGCAGGCAGACTCTCAACCACTGCGCCACCAGGGAAGCCCAGTAATGGTAAGCTTTAATGGGAGGAAACAGAATGTGGGGTGGGGAGTAGCCAAACAAATGTGATTCAAATTTTAGCTCTTCAGTGTTTCATTCATTCACTGATATATTAGATGTTTATTAAGTTTCTACTAAGTGTCAGGTTCTAGATGTGGAGAGTAGAGCATAAACAGGCAGGCAAAGTCCTTACTCTAGGGGTATGATCTAACCTGACACTAGAAAAGAACTTAGCATCCTCGGAGGGGTGGGTGGGTAGCAGGTGAGCTTTCTTTAGCTTAGCTGCTGAATAAGGTCAGGTGTAACAGAGGATGCTTTCAGGTGCAAGTCTCAGAAATCCCAATTTATACTGGCTTAACCAATAAAGAAATGTGGTTTCATTGATTCAGCAGCTCAACAGTGCTTTCCCTGTGCTACCCCACCTTCACTGTTGGCTCCATCCTCAGGCTGATAGCAAGTTGGATACAGTAGCTCTAGGAGTCACAAATTCAGGACAACCTCCAGAGCAAGGCAGGAGACCATTTCTTCCTGCAGCTTTCACTTAGGATGGAGGAAAATTTTTTATTGCTGCTGTCCCCACCCCATTTAGCAGACAGCCCTTTTTGTACCACTGGCCAGAATTGGCCCACTTGCCCATTTCTGATTCAGTCCTGGCAAGGGGGATAGGGGCACCCATAGACCAAGCAGGCCAACCCTGTAGTTCTTGGCCAGGTGGGGAAGGAGGATTCCTGAGCAAAATTGGGATTGTGTTAGGCAGGAAAAAGGGCAGGGGATTAATGGATGCTGGAGTAGACAGCTAACACTGCCATTTTTGGTCTTTAAATACCACTTCCCTGGGAAGACTGGTGTAGGTGAATAGTCGTCAAGGCTGTTGCAACATCTGTCTGCTTGGCTTTCTCAGAGAAAGAGCATCCTTATTATTTGCCTTATTTCTTGAGTCAGATTTAACATTTCCTATACCTTCTGCCTTTACTTACTTCTCTTAGGTCTTTGCTTCCACTTGTACACATTGAAAAACAATTCTCCTGACTGGTCTTCTTACCTCTAATTTTACTTAAATATAATCCACCTTTCACACTGTTAGTAGAACAATCTCCTTAAAAATTAATGCACATTATTACTCCTCTGTTTAGCCACTTCTTTGACTTCCTGTTGCCTACAACATAACATTAACAATCTTTGCGTTAGCACATAAAAATGAAATATTTAGGTATACGTTTAACAAACGTGTGCAAGATCTATATGAGGAAAACAAAAAACTCTGATGAAAGAAATCACAGAAGATCTAAGTAAATTGAGAGGTATTCAGTGCTCGTGGCTAGGAAGACTCAATATTGTTAAGAAGGCAGTTCTTCCCAACTTGATCTATATTGATTTAATTTAATTCCTATCAAAATCCCAGCAAGTGAATATTAACAAGCTGATTAGAAGCTTTATATAGAAAGGCAAAAGACCAGGAAGAGTCAACACAATATTCAAGAAGAATGAAGTTTGAGGACTGATACTACCTATGTGCCAGACCTATCAAAGTCCCTATCTTAGAGAAGCCTACAGTCTGTTGGAGAGACAACAATTCAAACAACCATTATAAATATTTTACTAAAGACTTTGGGTTCATTCAGTCTTGCTGATTGTAGTCCACAGAGTCAGAACTCTCCTTGTAGTTACAGGATGGCTTCTGGTAGCTTCCCTGTTTCTCCAGATGGTAACGTTGCCACTACCTAATGGTACAGGGATGAAATGGATATTGTAGTATTAACTCCCATGTGTATTTCCAATGTATAGTTCCATGTAAGTAGTGTGCCCATTCTACAGGGTAGCAAAAGAGGCTCAGGGAAGTTCAGGAATTTGGGTAAGGTTGTTCAACCAGAAGATGGTAGAGTTGGTATTCAAACTTAGGGCTTTGGAAGAACAGAATTCCTACCACCTGCTGGTGGCTTCAACTCAGACAGAGACCCCCATAGCTGGTAAATGAGAAGGGAGGGTGGCATCACAAGTCCCCTGGGCTCAGAGCTCACACTCTTGACCACATGCCAGCTCCTCACCCAGGGCTAGCGCTCCTGGAAGACGTGCCTAGAGATGCAAACTGGAGGCTGGAGCCTGCAGGCCCCACTCCATCCTCATAACCAGGGAGATGCGCGGTCATCTCAAGAAAGCAAACAGGTTATGGCGGTAAGATGTAAAGGTGTGTTGGGCAAAAGACTTAGTGAGGAATGTTCGAAGGCTCAGTGTGATTCACTGACCTCCTCTAGAAACAATAAAATTACACATGTCATTCTGAATGTGTAGGTAGAGAGCTATGTGGGAAGCTTTCTGCCAATCTCTGAAGGCAAAGAAAGGGGCTATAGACAGAAAGCAGTATTGAGTGGGGCATTCCTAAGTGGGGACCATGGAACTGTGCATGCTGGGGAGGTCCTGCTGCTGTCTCCGGCAGATGAGAGGGAGGAAGGCAATATCCACCTTACCAAACACAGGGCCAGGGCACGAAGGGCCTGGGGGCAGTGGGACAACATTGTGAATGAACCGTGTACACCTGCATGGAACGATGAGAGGAAGGGTGACAGCATACGAATGAGTTAACAAAGGAAACAGTGTTGTGATGCTGGTATTTATCAAATTTATCTTTCCTGGTATTTATCAAACTCCAGAACACACAGAGCCATGTTGAGAGGTGACCCTGTGATGGGGACTTCCTCCAGCCTCGGAGGGCGCCGAAGGTTCCAAAGGGATCTCTCTGCCAAGCAGCCGAGGCTCCTATGGATGGTGCTTGAAAACACTTTGAAAAGATGGAGGGAGATGAAATACTTTTCCCTGCCTCTAAATTAGGGATAAATTGAAGAACAAATTGAAGATCAAGCCTATGTTAACAGGTCCTAAAAGGACAGTCCACTCCCTGGCTGCCATGGGCAGGAGTGAAGAGGGCTGTGCAGGTGTTGTTGCAGCCCTACCCCAGAATGGGGACCCACTGCTCATTATCCTGGGAGGTGGGTAGGACAGAGGATCCGGGGACTGTCTGGCAATGGGAAACTGCTAAATCATCTCAAAGATCCCCCTTTCAGTTTAGGGCTGAGACGTGCTAAGAGGGGAAGCAGGCTCTAGGATGGCACGGGGCTCTCGCTGTATGTTCAGCCCTTGGCTGCCGTTTGGAGGGCAAATACTGCCATGCGTAACCCTGAGAAGAAACATAAAGGGGAGACCCATCCACCCCATATGTTTCTCTGGCCTCATCTCGTCCCCACTCCCCGATAAAGTTCAAATTCCTGCGGGTGGCACACAAAATCCTTCAGCAGATGGCCTCAACCCACTGTTCCACGCTGTCTCCCTGTTACTGCAGCCCTCGCTCCTACTTAGGAATCACACAGACCTTATTCCCTAAACACACTGCCTTCCTTCAAGCCTCCGTGCCTTTACCCGCGCCATCCTCTCAGCCTGGACCACCTTACCCTCTCTTAGACTTAGTCAGCCCCTGACCATCGGCCCCTGACCACCACCATTGGGATAGTGCCCTCCTATGGGCTTTCCATGTTCCCCCCCGCAGGGTAGCATTTATTGCATTGCAAGTACCCGTTGCCCTGTTTTTGTACTCCACTGGAGACTCCTGAGGGGCAGGGCTCTGCTAGGTTTCCAATAAGCATTCAGCTCCTGGTAGGAGGCCAATCACAATATTAGTTGGTTGACAAATGGAGGCTGAAAAGAGCAAATATTTGTTTAGCAAATATGTAAATAAAACGTAGTTATAATTTAAGTCACTATATTTAAGTTCCTATATAATTACTTTTTAAAAGGGTAGTAAAAAATCAGTTGACATTTACTTACAGGAGTTCAGAAGAGGGGCTGGAGGAGTTTGGGATGAATTCATGGAAGCTAGACCTTGGATAAGGAAACTTTAGATAAGTGGTGAAGTGGTTAAGAAAGGAAGTGTTTGGGGGAGGGTGAGTAGTATTAAGCTGGCCCAAGGGGAGCGTCCATCTTGGAGAGTGAAGGGAATACACTGCACAAGTTGGGTTGGGAGGCTTTGGATACCTGGCCAAGGACTTTGGACTTTATCTTATAGGCAGGGTTTGGAAAGAGGAGTGACACCATGATAATGGCGTGTGAGAAGGATGAATCTGATGCCTTAAAGGATTAATCAGAAGTGGGGAGGCTGGTTGGGAGCTACAGCAATTGTACCACATACAGCCTAGATGAGGTGATAGTCATTAAAATGATAATGTCGGGAATTCCCTGGTGGTCCAGTGGTTAGGACTCTGTGCTTTCACTGCTGAGGCTGTGGGTTCAATCCCTGGTTGGGGAACTAAGATCCTGCAAGCTGTGTGGCCAAAATATAGAAAATAAAAATAAAAATAAATGAAAATGATAATATCATCCTCAATTCTTCACCTGCCCCCACCCCCATAATAGAATTACACATTCACAGCCTTGCCATGTTCTCAAGCTGGCAAAGTATACTTTCCCCAACTCTTGATTTTGAGCTTGGCCAAGTGACTTTCTTTCACTGATGGGATGATAGCATATGGAATGTCAGCACAGGCTAGAGATTGCTTGTATGGTTGGGTTTTCTCCACTGGCTTCTGCCATTGCAATAAGAACATGCTCTGCTGGTCCCAGAAAATGAGAGATTCTTTGAACAGCCTGGAGCCAAGGGCCAGCTCCAACTTAGATCGGCCAGTCTCCAATCTAATTACAGACTGTGAGCGAGAAGCAAATTCTTGCCATTGTAAGCTACTGCCCCACCTTTCTTTGACCCCTCCTCCACAGAAGCACTTGTCCCTTTTCTTTACCTGTTCTGCAGCCCATTCTCACTGCTGTAGAACAGGCACTTCAGGCTCTCAGCTATGTCCACAAACTGTTCTTTTTGCTTATTCCTTCTCATCAGCATTGAAGCTGGCTCTACTCTCTCCAATCATTAAATGAAAACCTGCATATTGACCCCAGTAATCATCCAGTCTCTCCTCAGTGTGATTTCTTGGAGATTTGTCCATACCAGCTGCTAAGCTTCCTGTCTGCATATCCTCCCTCCAACTCATTCCTCCACACTGGAACTGGATGGTCACCTCTACCATCTCATGAAGCTGCCATTCTTGGTCTGCTTCCTCTCAGTCGTGCTTGACTGTGGATCACTCCCTCTATGGAGTGCTCTCTAGCCTTGGTTGTTTGATACCACACCGGCTGTTGCCTCCTAGTCTCCTTTGAGGATACCACTTTCTCTGCCCTTCTCTTAAAGGCTCATGTTTCTTGGGGCTTGGTCCTAACCCACTTTCTCTTCCACTTTATGTCCTGCCCATGGGAGATCACATCCACTCCAGGAGCTTTCTCTACCTACCTATCTATCTATCTGCCTATCTAATCTATCATCTGTCAACAGCTTCCAATACTCATCTTCAGCCCAGAATTCACTCCTTGAGTGCCAGACCCATAACCCAGAGTCCTAATGGAATCTTATTGCTTTATCCAACATTTTATTGGGTACCTCCTACCTGCCAGACATTGTTGTAGGTACTGGATACATGTAGTGAACAAAAGAGACAGAAAGCCCTGCCCTCATGGAACAAATATCTTGCTAGAGTCAGAGAAGTCGGAGAATGAATAAACCAGTAAAATAAATAGTGAGAGCCACTGGAAGGTGGTAAGCAGAGCAGGGATGTCATCTGTTCATGTTTTTAAAGGCTCCCCTGGCCTGCTGTGTTACAGACAGGCTGGGGGAGGTGGGAAGGCAGAAACAGGGATACCAGTTAGTTGACCTCTACTTCTGAATGACCCACAGACACCTCAGACTCAAAACTCCAAAACCGAACTCAGTACCTTTCCCCAAACTTGCTCTTCCTCCCATGCTCGGCAGTTCAGTGAAAGGCAGCTGAATCCACCAAGGACTTGAGTGGGATACCTGGAATCCCTGACCACTCCAGCCCCTTCCTTTCCATCTAACCAGTCATGAATCCTGTCCACTCCAACTTCTAAGTACCTCATTCCTTCCTTCCTTTATTTATGATTTCACTCATTTACCAAATACCTACTGAATACTTACCAGGTTTTAGGCCAGTACTAGAGAGGTAAACAATCAGATGTGATCCCTGCCCTCTTGGAGCTTAGAGTTTAGTGTGGGAAATAGATAATATAGACAAAAATAAGCCAATACACATATGACATCCTCTCATGATAAGGACTATAAAGAAAATGAACTTGTTTCAGCAAAGAAGAAAAATATGAGAGAAAATCTTAGATAAGGTGGCCAGGGAAGAACCCCCTAGGGAAGGCACAGGGCTTAGAAGGGATGGGTCATGTGAGAATGGCACCATAGCGAAGGACCACAAATTGGGAGGCTGCAAACAACAGAGTTTTATCTCTCGCAGTTCTCGAGGCTAGAGGTCAGAAACCAAAGGTATCAGCAGGGCCATGCTCCCTCCAAAGGCTCTAGGGAAGGATTTTTTGTCGCCCCTTCCTGGTTGCTATGGTTACCCACAGTCCTTGGCTTGTAGACACACCACTCCAACGTCTGCCTCCATCTTCACATGGTCCCCTTCCCTCTGTGTCTATATCTTTATATGTCCTCTCCTCGTCTTATAAGAATACCCATCATTGGATTTAAGGCCCACTTTTACCCAGTATGACTTAATCTTAATTAATTGTATCTACGAAGGTCCTATTTCCAAATAAGTTCACATCCTGAAATTCTGGGTGGACATGAATTTTGGGGGAGACATGATTCAACCCAGTACAAGTGGCAAGATCCTTTCCAAGTAGGTGGAGCTTTTACACAGGCCCTTCAGGTAGGAAGGAGCTTGGAGTGTTTGGAGGTAGTGTGGCTGAAGTGTAGGCGTAAGGAGTAGAACAGACCCACGGAGAGAGAGGCAAAGCCAGATCGTGGAGGAAAGAGAGGGAGAGGGAAGGAATGAGGTGCCCATGATGTGGAAGATAAGAAGTCCGAAGGACCAGAGTCCTTGAGAAGGTGGCCATGATAGGATGTCACGGCTGGGACCGGGTTGGCTTGTGACAGGAGAAGGGTTCAAAAGCGGAGAAGGGGAAGATGGGCACAGGAGCAGGTAGGTGTGATGGCGAGGAAAAGAGAAATCCTTTCTAATGGCTTCTATTTTTTCAATTAAATGGGAGATAGCTAAGAGGAAAGGAGCTGGAGTTTAGAGGAGAGAAGAAACTTGTGATAGTTGTCTTGGAGAGAGAGAGATCAAGCTTACCGGGATTGCTAGGCAGAGTTAAGAGCCCTTTCCAGGTTTGTGGTTCTCTAGAATATGCCCATTTTTCTGCCTTTCACTGTCGCCCCAGCTCAGGCCACCTTATCACCTCTATGTGACTGCAGCCACATCTGATGGGTTTCTCTTTCTCAACCTTGCCCCTACTCCAGGCTATTCTCTACACTGCTGTCGCTCTGATCATCCTAAATTCACATGGCATCACACTCCAGCATAGAACTCTGCCAATAGTTCCCCATCACCCTAACATACAACCCAAGCTCTTTCACGTGAGTCTTCAGGTCCTTTATGGGCTGGTCCATGCTCGCTTCACAGCCTCATATCTCGCCACTACTACTTCAGATTCCACACTTCAAACATCCAGAATTACTATAAATTCTTGAATGTGCTACACTCTCTCTCCACTTTGAGGCTTCTTACTCACTATTCCTTCTTCCTGAAATACTTTCTCCTCCTGCTCTAGCCCCCTCCGCTGTCTGCCTGGCTGACTCTCCTCCTCCCCTCTCAGTGTCTCCTCCCCAGGCAGCTTTCTCCGCCATTCGCCCACTCCGAGTTTGGGTGGGTTTCCTGCATAACCCTCTGTGCTCTCCTTTTTTTTTTTTTTAGCAGTTACCACATTACAATGTAATTGCTTTTTCATTTCTATTTGGCCCTCATAAAGCAATAACCCCCCTAAAGTACCATACCTATGGTTTTCATATTACCTTACACATAGTAGATACTTGTTAAAAAATCTATTAAAAAAGTAAATAACTGAAAAGACTAAGACAAGTTAATGTCTATGCTGAAGGTCGTCAGTAACTCAAAGCTTTAGAGCAGTTGACTCTGCTTCCCCTCAAGGCATGATGCGATTGAACTTTATGCTGTGACATCAGGGAACGGCACTCTGCATGGCCATCACAACTCAGCTACCTGTTTCACGCTCTGGTTCTCAGTTGGACTCCTGACTTTCCATCATAAATTGCGCGAGGCTTTGTAAGGGTTCCCCACAGGATAATCTCTGCTGTGTCTTTTTGCTCTATCCACCTCCTTCCACAATCTGTGGCCTCTGTATTTGGTTATAGGTTATGCTTTTCTTTATAAGTGGTCTTCCAGCTTCTGAAAGTCTTGGGACAGTGTGTGTATTGTAGTCTCTTGGGTCATTGGATTTTGAGTTCTCAGAAATTCTTTTTTTAAGCTGCTTTTTTCCTGCAGCAAAAACAACTTTGTCCTAGTTCCGACTCTTGAGTGGTACTTCCTGCTCTGCCTTCCAGCAGTGGCCCAAGGAGATACTCCCACTCATGCCCAAGTTGTCCTCAGATGGCTTCTCAAGTGACAATGGAAAGGAAATACAACATGTATTTCTCTCCTATCAGCAGGCCCTCTGATCTTGCTAGAGGCATGTTGATTCCACTACTCCTGTATGCAGACCCAATTCCCACCGTGACCACTTTACATCTTTAACCCGTTCCACTGATGATGTAATAGTTGCCTTTCTCAGTTCTAGCCTTCACAACAGGGGAGTCCACACCAGTTCCTGTGCCATTACTAGGTGAAATCAGCTGCTATTTGCCCTTCTGCTCCATCTTCTAATAATGTACTGTTTACCATGCTCCAGATATCACATAAACAGTTACAGTATATTGGCCTTTGCTGATTCCTCTATTACTAGGATAGAGGAAATGAAAGAATTCCCATCCCCGGCTTCTTTGTGTGTTGACCTCAATACCAATAAATTCTTGTTGGGACAATCCCGCTTTACGAATTTGTCCATTTCAGAATGCACATTTATTTTTGGTTTAAAAGAAACTATTTTGTGTACAGTTTGTAAATAAGCTTTTTCCAAAAAACCATGTTTTCAGCACTGTAACTCTTTGAAGTGTAGCAGACACAGTGTACTGATGTTTGACATTTATTCCAACCGCCTTCTAGAATGCCTTCCATACTGCAGAGGCTGGGAAATGAAAACTGTATTTCTCAGACACCAACCTTGCAGCTGGGGTTCTGGAAGTGAGGTCCGTTCGGAAGGCAGGAGTGAGACACAGCCCTTGCTTCTGTTCTTTTTGCTGGAGGTGTGGTCATGCACATTTAGTTTCGCTGTGTCTGATCACTGGCTCTGTGTGTTGAAAGCTATGGCAGGTCAGCTGTTTCCTGGTGTGGGTTCTAGTGTCCACTCGGGTGGTTCAGGCTGTAGCAGATACAGGGGCTTCCTGACCATGGTGGCTTCCCGAGGGCGGCAGGGGTGTTGTGGTTCTGGAGTAGCTTCCTGCTTTGACAGAGAGCTTCCTGGTGGTGGAAGCCACAGTTCTGCTGGTGACCCAGCTCTGCAGAGCAGTGTTGAGCTCATCCTGGAAAGGACCAACCTAGAGCCTGTCTCTGCTAATTTGTGAGCCATTTAATGCCATGCACTAAGGCCGTTTCTGCTGACACTAGCTGGAATGGATTCCGGACTTTGCAAGGGGGACCCTGACCGATAAACCACGGGAGTAGTTATTTGCAATATTAAATATAGCTTCTGCTTAGGAAGATGTTAAGGCAAGAGAAGCAGCTATCTAAGAAGAGAGGCAAGATTCAGGCTTTTTTTGGTTTGTTTGTTTTTTGTTTTTGTTTTGTTTTTTGCTGTACGCGGGCCTCTCACTGTTGTGGCCTCCCCCATTTGCGGAGCACAGGCTCCAGACACACAGGCTCAGCAGCCGTGGCTCACGGGCCTAGCCACTCTGCGGCATGTGGGATCTTCCCGGACCGGGGCACGAACCCATGTCCCCTGCATCGGCAGGTGGACTCTCAACCACTGCGCCACAAGGGAAGCCCAAGATTCAGGCTTTTTATTGGCAGCTGCAGCTGTGTAGGAACCAAATTGAGGCTCTTGCCATTTTGGGTGCATATATAGCTTTCTGTGCCAATAGTGTTTTGAGTGATGGATGGGAGGCAGAGCCCTGGAGGCCCTAACTTTCACCTTAACTTGAATTTATCCTAAAACTCAACCCTAAATTTAGAAGCTTTCAGGTCGAATTCTCCTGCCACAACTTTTCCAACGATGAGCGGCCCTTCCCCATTCTCTCCCTGTCATCTCTCTGGTTCCTTCCCTCCCCTCCTACAGGGGTCCTTCACCACCTCTTGTCACTCATCACAGACACACACACACACACACAAGGGAAGAGTCCATTTGTAAAGAAATAGAGTGCTATAATATAAACAACAAATTAAAGTTTCCAAGGAGAAATAACAAGATCTGCAGTAGAGTCTGTCCCCAGGAGAAAGACTCATTGTTCCTTTATGAAAAGCACAAGGGGAGAAAGACAATGTGGCAAGGAGAGAGTAAACAAGAGCAGGTCCAAGAACAAGAGCAGGTCCAAGAACGGGCAAGTCACTCTTCATCTCTCTTAGGTTCAGGTTCCGTTTCTCTACACTTTTAAGATTAGGCAATACTTGCTCACGGTACAAAATTCAAAGCGAAAAACGGGCACACAGCAAGTCTCCTGCCACCCTGGAGCCCACGCTCCTCGTCCCCGGCTCAGAAGCCAGCACTGTGGTGAGTTTCTTCCCCAGCTTGTTTTCCCAAAGGGGCACTTCTGACCTGGGGATTGCGTGGAAGCCTCCGAAATGGTGGGGAAGAGCTCTGGGGGTAAAGGTGGAGGAAGGGGCGTCCGTGGTGGTGGCGGAGGCGGTGACGGCCAGGACTCGAGCCCAGCCGGCTGGTGCCTGGCCGAGATCCGATCCCACAGCGTGGACAGGACACCTGTGCTTGCCGCCTCCCAGCCGCTTGATCCTCAGGAAATAGCCGGTTCCCTAGCAGGAGGCGGGCCTGTGCCGTTTTCCTTTTAACGTTATTGTCTGCTAGGTTTTATTATGTTGTGGTTTATTCCCACAGCTTTCCCTTCAGCTGCAAATTAGAGTGCTTATGGATGAATGTTTGTTTATATATGTCATGTTGCTGTCCTTTCAGGTCCAAATACGTGCATCTGAGGCGGGAGGCTGTGTTTGTTTTTTAAACTAAGTGGAACTGCCAAACACCCTCTGCCTAGATCATGGAAAGTTGCCCTATTAGGAGTTTACAGAAGAAAAATCTGTGCCAGTTATAGCAGGTATTGAGAAAGCAGGAGGGAGGGAGGGACAGAGACAGAGACTGAGACAGAGACAGAAAACCTGAATAATCCTCTGGCAATTCTGAGTGTGACACAAGATTCTCTTCTTTCTTAGCAGTTCTGTGCCTCGTTCCTGATAATTTTAGAGTCTGCTATGTCTCTTGCTATGAGAATTAGCATCAGCAGCTTTCAAAATGACTTACCAGTTAACCCCTCCAGAAATCTTAAGACATTATTCTTTTCTTCTCCAAATTTCCCATCTCTAAGCCTTCTAATTCTCCTTCAAATTTCCATCTGTAAAGTTAATACAATCCAATAAGAAAATAATGTGCTCTTGAGACATTGACATGCTCAGAGCCATTTTATCCTGCCCTAAAGCCTGGAAAGTTTGAATTTTCCTTAGGATAAAAAAGTAAGAAATAATAGAATAATTCACTGTACTGTAACAATTAAATCCAGCAATTTAACATTACGCATTGGTAAATATAATGCTCACAACGACCCAAAGTCTCCCATGTGCTGACAGACAAAAACAAAGTTATAAATCTAAACCTCCTATTCTGAACCACATTCCTAAATGTAAATAAGCAACCAAGCATGCTGCTACATATCTTTACAGAAGCAATTACAAACAAGCCTTATCAGTCGCTAAGTCACCAACACACACAATGCTTATCTGCTATGCCCTCTACTGGATAGAGTACACAAGACAAGTCGCATTATTTCCAATTAATTTTTGGCATCATCCCTCTGCATCTGCTTTAAGAATGCAAGGCGTGAAATTTATAGTAGCAGGTTTAATATTCCATCCAGCCAAAATTATTTTGCTACGAGGACTTACCTTTGGTGGAATATTTTGGGTTGGCCTTTTTTTTTTTTAATACATAGATTACTTCTCCCCTCGTGCAACCCACTGTCCCAACTCTCAAGCTGTCACCAAACTCTGTACGTGGCAGGAATAATTTCATGCTGAGTAAAATGTGTTTAATTTCACATCCTGTAAGAATAATTACTTAGCATAATACCACTTAAAATGTATTTCTATCTGCAAATGCTAATGAAGCTGCAAAAACCTGAATCATCTTTGGAAAGAATTAGGGAATTAAGGGTGCTTTGCCTTCACTCCCTCTTCTCCTGGAGAAGGACTGCCTGAAAAGAGAAACCCAGACCACAGGAATAATCCAAGGCGAGAGATCCTGCTGTCTTCAAACTGGGTGTGGGTCCAGTGGCTTTTCGGGGAAGTTAATCCCACAGACCTCTCCTGAGCCTCCCCCAAGATGCTGCAACAGAGCCTCAGGCTCCCTGGAGATGCCCAGTCCTCACCCAGGTCCCACTGGAGAGCCACTAGGAGGGGACTCAGGCCCAGGGCCAGTGAGGACCACCTACCTGAATGGCAGGGCTGTGGCCTTTGGCCTTAAGGATCTTGTCTCTTTGATCATTGGTGCACCCAAGTAATAAAGACCACTGTGCTAGCTATTGCTCATCTTGAGGCTTAAAGCTTTCAATAAAGAACGACAAGGACTAAGAGAGAAAAGAAGTGCTTTGCCTTAAAAAAAATTATTTAAACCGCTTTATTTGGAAATCATCTTAGAATTATAGAAAAGTTGCAAAAATAACTCAGAGAGTTCCTGTATACCCTTCCCCTGATTTCACCTAATTTAATAGCTTACGTGACTACAGTACAATGATCAAAACCAAGAAACTGACATTAGTGCAACATTATTAACTATTAACTACACGGCAGACTTGGATTCGGATTCACTAGTGTTTCCACTAATATTTCTTCCGTTCTAGAATCTAATCCGGGATCCCTTATTGCATTTAGTTGTCACAACTCCTCAGTCCCCTTCAATCTGTGTCACACTCTTTGTCTTTCCTTGTCCTTCACAGCTTTGACACTTTTGAAGAGTACTGGTCAGGTATTTTGCAGAGTGTCCCTTAATTTGGGTTTGGGTGCTATTTTCTTCTGACCACATTGAGGTTATACATTTTTGGCAAGAATGTTACCGAAGTGCTGATTCCTTCTCATTGCTTTGTGGAAGAGGGGCCTGTTCTCTTCCAGCAACGGAGTGAAGCAACAGCATGTGCTGAGGGCCTGAGGGAGCCATTGCACCTCTTAGAACCTGAGTGGTGGGTCCCAGAGAGTCAGGCACTGAGCCTGAGAGCACTCAGCATGCTTTTCTTACCTGTCTCTTCCCTTCTCCGTTACCATGGTGGCAATGGAGAAGTGAGAAGGTTTCTTCTCTGTAGGCAGGTAGCACTAGTATTTTCTTAATCCGGTGCCGTTGAGATCCGCAGAAGGACAAGGTGTAGCCAAGCAAAGCAGAGTATTATGGATGCTGAGGGGAGAAGAGGTGTGGGGAGAGGAGGACCAAGATGGAAGTGTGGGGAAAGGAACTGCTTTGTGATCCAGTGCAGCCATTTGTGGATTCAGCAGGGCTCTCTGTGACCTAGGGGTGAGATGAGGACGTCTCCGTGGGTGGGAACCGTGTTAATTTGTGTTGAGGCAGTGGTGGTAAACAGTTCTCAATCAGCGTTTGTAACAATGAGACAGCAGGTTTGATTTCCTCAGTGGGGTTAAATGTGGTGGTGGTACAAAAGGATCCTCAGGTAGATTTTATTTTATTTTATTTTATTTTTTATTGTTTTGCGGTACACAGGCCTCTCACTGTTGTGGCCTCTCCCGTTGCGGAGCACAGGCTCCGGACGCGCAGGCTCAGCGGCCATGGCTCACGGGCCCAGCCGCTCCGCGGCATGTGGGATCATCCCGGACCGGGGCACGAACCCGTGTCCCCTGCATCGGCAGGCAGACTCTCAACCACTGTGCCCCCAGGGAAGCCCCTCGGGTAGATTTTAAATGCTTGCATTTTGGTTTTCTCCTTCTCTAGATTGGAAGTTCCCTAGGGAACAGGCCCTAGTCTGTCTGGTCCCCTCCCCCTCTGAAAACCTAGTACCCGGGGCCTGGAACACTGTAGAGCTCAAAAAGTGTTTATGATTAAATGATTTTTTTAAAATGAGTTTTAAAAAATTGAGTGGATGAGATACTCATTTACAAAACACACTGACGGGCACTCCACTCATTCCTTATTGCAAGTCTGTGGCCCCGCCCCCAGCATGGTTTTGGAAGCCCAGTGGTGGCTGTGAGTTCAGGGCTCCAAGCTTTCCGACCCATATCTGTCCTCAAAGTGCCTGGCGAAGCTGTGTTGGGAGGAGGCTGTTCTTTGAGAGGTCCTGGGAATCTACAACGGAATCTACACTCTTTGGGGGAAAGTGGAATCAGATCAAATGTGTAGATGGCAAAATCTCAGTTTGGAAAGAGGCAAATAGTAGTAATGTTGGAGCTCCCTGCCTAGTGGACCATGGCTTGGGGAAGCCAGTAAAGAAGGGAAGACAGTGATGGTAATGGAGTTGCGTGGAATGGATTTTACTCGTGTGTGTGTGTGTGTGTGCACACGCGCACGCACGTGCATGCTTGGGAAGGACTAGGATTCTGCTGTTTCAGGGACACAATGACCCCGCCAGGCACATGTCCCTCTGTGTGTGTGTGTGTGTGTGCACACGCGCACGCACGTGCATGCTTGGGAAGGACTAGGATTCTGCTGTTTCAGGGACACAATGACCCCGCCAGGCACATGTCCCTCTGTGTGTGTGTGTGTGTGTGTGTGTGTACTACTTCACGCAGGCAACAAGATCTAGAGAGGTGTCACCTCTCCATGGGAGGTGACAGTGAGTTCCTGCAGGAGACTGCACACTGCTGGGGGAGCTTTCAGCTGAGATGAAGGTGTTTGTTAAAATATTTCTTTAATCCAGCAGCACTATAATAAAAAAGATAAAAGATCTATCTTACAAAATTTCAAGCAGGTCACATGTTTCACATGACAATTATAAGCACAATTATTAAGAAATCTTATGGAATTGATTTAAAATAAAGTTCTAGTTTTGTTTGATTCTTGCACAGGCTCCCACATTTATCTTGTACAAATTAGCTCATAGCATTCAACAGGTTTAGGCTCTGTAGATCAACTATTTAATTGTTCACGAGGGGACATGTGAAAGGAGAAAAGTATTGTCAGATAAACGCATGCAGCATGGCTTGTGTGGTCACATCAGAAGGAGTCTTTGTCGCATGAATGACACTAAATTTATTTGCCTCCCAAAGATGAAAGCCAAACTACTTCCAGCTCTGCCAGTAAATGCAGGAATGAAGCCATTCAATGGATATTAAATGGAATTAGTTGTTATAACAATAATTGTTATTATTGTTGTTATACATTTTTACAAATCATACTTATGACTTCAGAGCCAAATTTGGAAGAAATCATTATCATCTAAACACTGAATTGGTAAGGCTCATAATTAGGAAAACAGATATTTAGTTCTTCACAGAGGCCTCTGACCTTCTGGACACTGTCAAAAAATTTTAATAGAGTGGCTGAACCAAACAGAACAATCATGAACACTGGCTCTAGGTGGTTTTGGTTTCTGGAGGAAAAGTCTAATTCCCAACTCAATGAACATTCCAGTGGAGCTGGGACATATTTCCTTCTGCAAAACATAGAAATACTATTATGTTCTGAACCCTGCATAGGAGGGGGAAGGAGTATATAAACTAGAGCGACATTTTTCAAATGGAGCTTTCAGTAGCTGATTCAGCTGGAATGTAATTTATGCTAATAAGTTCCTGGATTTCAAAGTGACTTTTTCTTATCACACTAAAACCTTTAATTTGGATATATATTCCTAAGTCCAGAATGGGTAGGAAAATTCTCTATCAAAAGCCAGGGATACAACTGGCCCTGTGTAGAAAGGAAGGAAAAAAAGAAATTATATTCCAGAGGTTTGGAGGAGGGCAAGAAAGAAGAAGTTCAGTGTATGGCTTTTAAACAATTTCCTATGACATAGTTCTTGATTTCACACACCTTTTACAGCTAGAAAAGTTTATCATAATTTTTTTAATAAATTTATTTATGTATTTGTTTATTTATTTTTGGCTGTGTTGGGTCTTCACTGCTGTGCGCGGGCTTTCTCTAGTTGCAGCAAGCAGGGGCTACTCTTTGTTGCAGTGAGCGGGCTTCTCATTGCAGTGGCTTGTCTTTGTTGCAGAGCACAGGCTCTAGGTTTGTGGGCTTCAGTAGTTGTGGCATGTGTGCTCAGTAGTTGTGGCTCATGGCTCTAGAGCGCAGGCTTAGTAGTTGTGGTGCACGGGCTTAGTTGCTCCGCAGCATATGGGATCCTCCCGGACCAGGGCTCGAACCTGTGCCCCTTGCATTGGCAGGCGGATTCTCAACCACTGAGCCACCAGGGAATCCCCCTATCATAATTTTAACATGACTGCATAATTTGGGTCAATGTGACACAGAGTTGATAGTAGAATGTAACTGGTTTCATTTAACTGTGATGGAAGAGGGGAAAGTATACCAGATTGAGCTAAGAACCTTGTTTCTAGTCCCTAACTAGATTAGTTGTGCTAGTTATACTAGATGATCCCTTAGACAACCTTTTTGGCATTTTCAATAAATTTGGATAAATTCTCCTAGGCCAGCGGCTTTCACATTTATTCTTTACTGTGATCCACAGTAAGAAGTACATTTTATATTATGACCTTGTTCACATACATTTATAGATTTATATGTAAACGTTGTATCTATCTATATATATCTTTCATAGTATGATATATGTGCTGTACATAAACCACACACACATATATGTGAAATGAAACAAAATTTCGTGAAACAGTAGCTACCCTTGTTACCTCTGATGCATTGTATTTTTTATTCTATTTCATTATGAAAAAGCTGGTCAATTTCCACTTAATTGATGTTACGACCCAGCCTTACTATCACTGTAACTAGGCACAGTCCTGCACGTTGGGGAGCTGCCTCCAGATGAATGCAGGTTACTGCACAGGTTAATGGTTAACACTCTGATCGCTGAAAGAGAAATATAAAAACTGTGTGGATACCAGTCCACACATTGAAGGAATATGCTCTAATTTTAGTGAAAAATTATGACACACTAAATAGAAACAACCACTAAGTACAAGTACTCTCAGTGAACTTACCCATTTTAAACTCTGCATAATTGAACTTTGGTTTTTCATTCTTCTATAAGCAAATCTATTTTTGAAACTTCCTCTCACCTGGTAGATTGGCTTTGAAGTCTTCAAGCAAAGGAACCTAGAGTTTTGATAAATGAATCATCTTCTATTTATAAACAACCCCTTTTAAAGCTTCTGTGGCTTTTGCTAGAGTATTTTAAAAGAGCCCTTCATTTTTTTAAATATTAACTTTTAAAATCACTGTTAATAATAAAACAATTTTAGGGAATTTTCTGGTGGTCCAGTGGTTAGGATATCCGTGCTTCCACTGCAGGGGCCCCAGGTTTGATCCCTGGTCAGGGAGCTAAAGTCCCACAAACTGCATGGTGCAGGCAAAAAAAATTTTTTTTTAATAAATAAAACAATTATATGTTTTCCTTCCACTTTCAAAACCCATTTTGGGGGGAGATACTGTAACAAGATTCTAGTCCTTGCATCTTTTACCCTGTCCTCAAATCCTCTGTGGCAGTTTTTGAGAAGTCTTGGCATGCCAGGTATTACAGGGATTTCTTGTGTCTCAGATGGTACTCAAGGATGTGCGGTAATAAGTGATTCATTTAGGTTCCATCACACTATAATCCAAGGAAGAGAAAATTGGGTCTGACTTCACAAGCATTGTTCCCTTTGTGGCTTTAATCACACATACTTTTGCATATAAGTGACAACCACAGGTATTAAGGGTATTTCCAATGGTTCAACCATTAGGGAATATCTTATTTATATGAGAGAAATCTCCAAAGATTTTCTTTAAAAGGTTATATTATAAAATAACTCCTCAGAGAGCATTTCTTTTTTTTTTTAAATATTTATTTATTTACTTTTTATTTTTGGCTGCGTTGGGTCTTAGTTGCAATGCAGCTAAGTACGTGGGATCTTCGTTGCGGCGTGTGGGCTCTTCATTGTGGCACGGGTTTCTCTCTCGTTGTGGTGCGCGGGCTTTTCTCTAGTTGTGGCACATGGGCTTCTCTCTAGCTGTGGCTCATGTGCTCAGTAGTTGAGGCTTAAGGGCTTAGTTGCCCTGTGGCATGTGGGATCTTAGTTCCCCGACCAGGGATCAAACCTGCATCCCGTGCATTGGAAGGCAGATTCTTAACCACTGGACCACCAGGGAAGTCCCCAGATAACATTTCTAAAATAGAAGACGGTTATGGTTTGTTTGCATATTTTAAAAAACAGGATGTAATCTTCATTTATTAGTTTATAATATATAATGAATTTACCAATATAAAAATTATAATTCACCTATGTTACCCCCCCATACTACCTGTACAGATCTATAACAGATTCTAAACAATTAACATTCTGAATGGGTTAAAACTTCAATTGGGCTTATTTCTATTTATCTTTTATTAGACATTTATTTAACATTAACCTCATCTAGTGGCAATTATGTACAAAAAGACTTGCAACTACTTAGGTGCTCTGTGAAGTTGGATCACGTGGATGGGAACATGGTCCAATTATTTGCCTTTGTATTCGATCTATATCTTGAAACTTTCTCAAACTTATCAACTTTTTAAAATCATCACAATATCTGTGCTATTGAAAATTAACCCTCACCAATAACACTTGGGATCGGTGGAAAAGATCCAGATAACTCTATTTACAGGGCAATAATTTCAGGCTCTATGTTTACAGTTTTGTAACCTCTACCTGTCTCTCCCATCTTTTTCTTTTTGCGATATGACATAAGCTAATCTTTCCAGGATATACAAATATATGTTACATTGTTGAAGAGCAATCAGATTTTTTTTTCAGAAAAATCCCTTCCTCAAGATATATTCCTACTAGTTTACCTTCCGATATCCAGGTAAGCATATCGTGCTATTCCTGAGGCTTGTTTTATACCGTCCACGCTGATCCAAATCAAACAGACCTTTAGAGGGTACTGACAATGACGTCTTCATTGAATATGATCGCGGCTAAAGCTTTAGCTCCCTGTTTGCTCTGTAATGCTGTGCCAAGATCTTGGCCTTTAGATGTTTCCAGAATCCCTGGAAACATTACTTATTTGTTTGTGAGTATAAGCCTTAGAATGGGTTTGCATTCACAGCAAAATATGAGGATGAACAAAGCAGTGTGAATCTCTTACTGTTTGAGTTTTTTCTTTACTGAACCGTAGGACTTGGAGCCAGTTAGAAGAACAGAATTTTAAGTAATACTCTACATTGGTGCTTTTACAAAATATACCAGAGTTAAAACAGAGTAAAAGGATTTGCTGTAATAGGATCCACTTTAAAAAAAAATCTTTGGTGTTAACTTTTTGTCCTGAATATTAAAAGTATTAACATTTCTAAATTCTGAGGGATATTGGTAGGAACTATGAAAAAGGACTCACACTGTTTAACTTTCAAAATATAAATTAAAAATCTACTCTTCATATCCTAATCTGATGACTTAAAGAAATCAGCAGGGTATCATACAATAATCCTAACACTCAAAATGGCTTTATTTAAGTATAATAAAGGCTAAACATCATGGTTCTGTCATTAGAAAGGACTACGAATATAGGCAGAAATAACATTTCACAATTTCTATTAGAAGACTTCAAAATAGGACACTAGTCATTGATTCACTTCTATTTTGGCTGCATTTTGAGTCAGAGAAAAGCATTAAAAAAAAAAAAAGGATCCTTTGAAAAAACAAAGAGAAGAGGAAAGTCAATAGCAAGAAGCAAGCATACCTCCATCAGCGGGAACAGGGCTGGGGAGGTTTGTTAGGGAACATGGAAGCCACAATCTCCCTCTCCACTCTGGTGTGTGCCAGCCTCGGTGCTGGGCAGGAGGGCACCACAGCATGTGGAGAGGCAGACAGTTTTGCTGGCTCCCACTTGCTCCTCAGGCCAAAGTCCAGGCAGAACTTGGCCTTGCAGGGTTCCTGTCATCCTGCCAACCCACGGCACTCCAGGGACACTGCTAGGAGAATGCCAGCCAAAACCTGCAGAAGTCACCTCCTTCACATCCTCTTCCATGTCGGGGGTTAGACTAAAGGATACCCCTTCTGTCAGATTTTATGGTGTTTGTGTACCAGCCAAGGAGAAGTAAGAGAAAGACAAAGAAAGCAACTTGTTTAACCTCACACAGTAGAAAGGAAAGAACTCTTCAAAGTAGTTGATCTGGGAATGAAGCCCAACATCCCAAAATCTCAGCTCAGTTTGCTCTTTTTTCATTCACTGCTGGTTTTTGGAAATTTAAATGATTAGGATCCTGTCTACTGTGGGCCATCATATCATTGCTTTCTCAAACAGAGAGTGGTCCAAAGCCACTGATGCACAAATACAGAATAATCTACGTACCATCAGACAACAGTCAATATGCAAAGCATATTCAGGCATGTATGTAGTACCACATTATAGACACATTTAAAATGCAGATATTTTCAAAAAGAGGCCCTCACTTTCCATTCTTAAGGCCATAAATAGGAAATACTACTCCAACACCAGATGTGTATATAGATGCTGAGGTGAATATTTACATATTATTCCATATACAATATGAAGATGTTCAAAACCAATATGATCATCTCACATACGCATGCAATCTCTTTTCTGAAATAATAAAGACAATGCATTTCCAGGGAACGCATATATGAATTTTATTGTACTCTTTTTAAAGAAAAGTGGAAATCATAATCTTATATAATTCTCTCAAATGGATCCACTTAGACAATTTATCAATGCTTCCTTAAATTTTTACACCACACCGCACTCCAACAGGTTTTTGTTTTAAGGTAAACCAGGTTTTTGGCTCTTCCCTGTGGAGAAGTTACTTTCAAGTCAGTGAAAGTTCTTGGCCCATGATTAAAAGTCTTTGCCAATTAGTACTCAACAACTTCAATTCATTTTTTTCTGGTTCAAGATGAGTAGGAGCCTAATAAGGCTGTGATAAAAGGGCAAAAGGCACTGAGAGCCAAAAGCGGATTAATGAGCTCCTCCATTTATTTGTCTTCCTAACAGCTGAACTGTTACAACTATTGACACTCTTCAAAAGGTTCCGCTCTGAACCCCGTCCAGGCACTGCAGGCTCCAATGGACATCTTCAAATCCAGAGAATGGAGGGGCAAGAGCTTCCCCTGTGTGATGCCAAAACCAACAAAGCCCCATGGATCAGGTAATGAAACTTCAGCTTTTCCCCCTTTGAGATTTATTTACTGGCAGCTGACAAGGGGCAAATTCAGCTCGAATTGTGCAGTCAAGGCCCTGTCAAGCTTTTAGAGGCACCCTTGTCTTGAAGCACCTTCATGACTGGCATTTCACTCAAAAGCCCTCGGCACTGGTCCTTAACAGCTTATGACATCACAAAGGACACTCCAGACAGATGCCTACATGGCATCCTGCAGCATTTTAAAAGAGAATTAGTGGTTTTAATTATGGTCGTAGTATGAAAGGGAACCATGCAAGCTCCACAGGAGACCTTTGATCAGACCCTTTTGCTAGTACAATGCCACGGAACTGTGACTATTCCTGGTAAGGGGCCTTTTCTTGCTGAATGACTCACCAGTGATCTTTGAATGCAGACAAGCTTCTAGCCCTCCCTCTTCATTAGTGAGCATTTCTATACAGGGGCCTATATAGTTCTTGGAGTCTAGGAGCTATACAATTGGGGGGAAAAGAATCCCTACAGATTCAGGCCTCTACTTAGGAAGTGCTGAAGGACTCTGAGTGACTTTATTCATTAAAACAGGTTGCTATTAATTAACTGTCATAATAAAATAAAGAACTATTATTTGCATTTCTTACTATGTTCTCTTTAGTAATATGTATAAAAGATGCTTGTAACAGAAATGAATTTATTGAACCACTTCCCCACACCCCCCAAGTCCCTGCCCTTTTTTTTTTTTTGGCATTTTGGCAGCAGGACTAATTATTGGACCCAGATTTATGAGCCCAAATGGAAGTAAAACATGAATATAAAATTAATTAAGGAAAGACAAAATCCTTTTTACTTGCTAATCAGTTTAAGCAACTGAAAAAAAAGCAAACAACAATTAGCTTAATTTTTTAGTGATTTCAGAGAATGAGCTAAGACAATAAAACCCCAACCTTTTCAAAATACCATTTGGTTGGTATTTAGTTTGAAGTGTGAGATTATGTAACAACCACAGCTACTCAAAAAAAAAAAAAAAAACGAAACAACAGTATTCTAACTTGAAGCATAACAAGATTCATTCGTAAAAAAAAAAAAGATTTCACTTCTCGGAAACAAAGAATGTCTTTGGTATGGTATTAATGTTTTAAGAATTTAATTTCAATACCAATCCCAATAAGCAGGGCCCTTAAGATTCATGGTCAATATTTTTTTTTTTTTTTTTTTTTTTTTTTTTTTTTTGCGGTACGCGGGCCTCTCACTGCTGTGGCCTCTCCCATTGCGGAGCACAGGCTCCGGACGCACAGGCTCAGCGGCCATGGCCCACGGGCCCAGCCGCTCCGCGGCATGTGGGATCCTCCCAGACTGGGGCACGAACCCGTTTCCCCTGCATCGGCAGGCGGACTCTCAACCACTGCGCCACCAGGGAAGCCCCATGGTCAATATTTTAAGTATATGAAAACAGTTCATTCTCTTCTAGAATCTAATCAAGCAACTCATTTGGTGAAAGACTGTGGAAGTAGGAAGATTTTTCAAAATATTCTCGCTGAAATGCTAATTCAGTAACATGGGCTAAATAGAATTTGCATAAATAGCACATCTCAGTCTCTAACCGCCCCCCGCTCCGAAACAGTACGGCTGCACCATGTACTTATATCTGGGAGATGACTTAGGCTTCCATTTTTTTATGCTGTTTCTTTTCTTGGATGAAAAACTTTTAGATTTTGGAAGCCAAACGTCAAGCAGGTTTTTCACAGTTTGCTGTCTCAGCCATTTTGCATATTTCTCAGACTTTGCAGTTCTTTTCTTAGGTGTTTTAGAGCAACTGAAATATCGGCCAGCTGTGGATCATTCTGGGCCTTCTGAGTGTAGAGACGGAAGTGTCTGATGGTTTCAGATAACAAGAGTTCAGGGTCTGCACCTCTTTCCCGAAGGCGCAGCATCCGTTCACAGGCGATGGCATAGTTCTTATGCCAGTTCACTGGATGTTCCTTTCGTAAATAGACAATCTCCTTATAAAGCTGGAAGACAGCAAAAATGTTGGTATTCCATTGTTATCCCTTGACTTTTTTCAAAAAAAACCCTGAAAACACAGAGAAATTAACACAAGAAAAAAACATCCAAGCAGCCTACAGTAAAAATCTAATTGTTGCTAGGCCATGCAGAAAATGCAAGGATGTTACTATAATTATTACAGTAACAGTAGGCAAATGTGCTTCATCTAAAACTGCTTCTGGGGTTTTTTGGATGTTGCAGAGGGAACCTAAGACACACTGTGTCAGGACAAAATGCTCTTCCTCCAGAAAGACGTTCTGAGAAAGGGATTTAGTTCTAATTCATGGAAAGCTATTTACTCAACAGGCAGAAAGGCTGAAACTCTAAATTTAGCTATTGGAGAAAAAAATAGCTTTCTTTAGAAAACTGCATGGAAAAAGAACTTAAAGAAATTTAAATTTTGTCCCTCATTCTTACATAAATTTCTCTCTATATTATAAACAACAGCAATAACAATAGCAACAATAAAGCACATCAAACAAATCCAGCATCAAACAGACTGGGCATAATAGAATTTAAGAGACATCCTTAAAGTGAGATATTGAAAATCTTCACAGTGTCCTAAAATTACAATTTTCATAGTTAAAACTTTGCCCACAGGAATTCAGAATTTTGTTTTTCAATATCAGAGATAGTATTAATTGGATAGAGTTAGAATCTTTAATATTGAGTTTTCCAGAGGAAAAACATCAAAATTTAACAAATAAACCAAAAAGTAGATGTAAATCTACAAAACAGAATATTATACTTGCTTATTTGGGAATTTCACAGGCTTCTTGGGGATTATCAAATTGGAGTCAGATCCACAGGCACTTGAGTTAAACAGTAGCCTCCATGAGAGCACAGGACAAGCAATGATGCTTTCTCCAGGGACAAGGGCTTTCTGAATTAGAACTATACTCATTACATCATCCAGTTGAAAGGGACCCAATTATATTATCTATTTCCCCAACCCCTACTCCAGAGCAGACAAATGCCTACCTAATCTATTTCAAAACAACATCCCCATGAAAAAGTCCCCAATCCATATTTGATATGTCCTTTTGATATTTAATAACCCTCAGTCCTCACGCTGCCTTTTAAAGCTATTTTCCCCTTAGTTCTCTTCACTCCATAAAATAGGAGAGTCACCTTGCACTTTCATAGACATCAAAGCATTAAGTCAGCCTCCTACCCGTTTATTTTCTTAGTAAAATATTCAAAGCTTCTCCACCTTCCTCATAGTTTTTTGGGTTTTTTTGCCCTATCCGTTGCTCCTCTTCCCAAGCCTCCCTCTGATGAGGGACATGTGTAAAATGCGTGGCAGGCTGCCCGGAACAAAGTAGGCGCTCAGGAACTGCTCAGGTTCTTTTCTTTCCCAAGTTTTCAAAATCCTGATAAGGTTCTGGAGTGCAAGACAGACGCTAGCACTTCATTTCCCAATGGATCAAGAGAATAAGAGGCACGCTCATGACCTCCCTGCTTCAGTCTTCAGACATCAGAACAACTACGCTACCCTTTTCTAGAACATCGACTCATTCTGGATGGCCCATTAGGCCACATGTGCTGTATCTTAAGAAGCTAAGAGTCATTTCTCATCATGTGGAATTACATTTCCCCCTCTAGGCGTGTATCACTGTGACATTAGTGTTAGGGGAACGTATTCTGTCTTGGGGGGAAATCTTCAATGTATCAGATGTTTTCCTAAAGATAACAAAGATCATTCTTGCTCTCCCACTATACCTGAACTTAATGTTCTGTATAAGCTATTGAGCAGGATAATGTAAATAATAACAAAAATATCTTTTATAGCTAACAAGAATGTTCTTGAAAAACCTGTACTAGGGGCTGATTTGTGTTGACCCATGGAGTTTTTGGCCTCATTTTTCTTGCAAATATTGTTATACATCTGGAGACATATGTGAAGGAGATACCTATAGACTGCTACAGACTTGTGTTCACTGAACAGAGTAATGCTTACAGGCCCAAAGGGACAATAAATCCATGAATTAGCTTCAGTGGTGGCCTAACAACTGACCATGGAACAGATCACTGATGAGAATATAAAATATTAGTAAGTCTCAGATTTCTCCCAACTAAATACTACTAGTTTTTCACAGAATTATACAGGGTATTAGAGATGAACCGGATATGACCAGGATATGAGAGAGAATCTATAAAGTTTACAGTCCACTTTTTTTTTTTTAAGAAAAAATAGAGGTCTGGAAAGGTTAACTGGCTCACAGTTGACAGTGAATGGTGGAGCAGGCCTTGAACCTGGACCTCCTGACTGCCAGACAGAACTCCAGCATGCCGCTTCCTATAACTAGTCCCTGGCTGTCCTTGAGTGGGCACCTAGGAGGTTTCCACCTTTGTCCCTGTGGTTCCCTCCTTATGGACTGTCCGCCCTCCCCCACTTTCTCGCTACCCTGCCCCACATCTGCCTGGCCAGTTCCTTCTGATCTTTCAAGATGACACTGCAGTGACATCTCCTCTAGAAGCCTTCCCTCCCTTCCTCACCACCCCCTCCCCAGAAGGCTGTACTCATATGCTGCTCTCTGCTCCCACCGCACCTCTGCAAACCTCTCCTAACTCTCACAACTGAATTAGCTGAGGACCTCATCTTCCATCTCTCTCTCTAGCTTGTGCCTCTTTGACAGCAGGGAATATTCCTGATTGTCTCCATCACAGTATTTGGTACAGACTGGGTGCTCCATAAATGCTCTGTGAGTGAATGAATAAATGAATAAACAATGGACCAATGAGCACAAAATTGAGGAGTAAAATCTGTCATACTAATTGGACACCATGCAATTTTGACTCAGCACCAAACAAGTGCCCTGGCTGAGTAGATCTACAGCAGCCCAGAGACAGCAGAAATACCTCCTCACTTGCTTAGACATACAGCTCCTGGGCTCTGTTCTTATTGGCCTTCGCCAGAATGTCTATTTCCTACAGAGCAGGCTCCAAGACTATCTCTGAAGGTGATGAAGAGCTCAGTGCTATAAATCACAGAAAAGCAGGGACTTGTTAACATAGTGCTACAGCAAAGCAAGCCTCTGCTCTGTACTCCCCTTGCCATCACAGAGGACCAGCTAAGCAAGAGCCTCAGTGTGGCTGGATGTGAAGGCTGTTTGGTTTCCTGGGGCCACATCAGAAGACAGAGCCACTCTCCATGACCCTTTATCTCTCTCATAAAATCCCAACCAGGGCTTCCCTGGTGGTGCAGTGGTTAAGAATCCGCTTGCCAATGCAGGGGACACGGGTTCAAGCCCTGGTTCAGGAAGATCCCACATGCCCCGGAGCAACTAAGCCATGTATCACAATTACTAAGCCTGCGCTCTAGAGCCCGCGAGCCACAACTACTGAGCCCGAGTGCCACAGCTACTGAAGCCTACACGCCTTAGAGCCCATGCTCCACAACAAGAGAAGCCACCACAATGAGAAGCCTGTGCACTGCAACAAAGAGTAGCCCCCGCTCGCCGCAACTAGAGAAAGCCTGTGCACAGCAACGAAGACCCAACGCAGCCAAAAAGAAATAAATAAAAATAAATTAATTAATTTAAAAAAAAAAGAAATCCCAACCAGCCACGGCCTGATCATTTCAAGTGTAGCCAGGGTCATGATTTTGCATAGAGGGCAACCCATCAGAACTTGTTTCTTTTTTTAAATAAAGCCATCATATTAGTTTCCTATTGCTGTTGTAACTAATCACCACAAATGTAGTGGCTTAAAACAATATAAATGTATTATCGAATACTTCTAGGGGTCAAAAGTCAGAAAAATCAAGGTTTTTGTAAAATCAGCAGGGCTGTGTTCCTTCTGGAGGCTCGGGAATCTATTTCCTTGCCCTTTCCAGCTTCCAGAGGCTGCCTGCACTCCCTAACTTGTGGCCCCTTCCTCCATCTTCCAGGCCACATGTGTGGCAATCTTTTAAGTCTTTCTCTCTGACCTCTGCTTGCAACGCCACATCTCCTTCTCTGACTCTGACCTTCCTGCCTCCTTCTTCTAAGGACCCTTGTGATTACGCTGGGCCCACCCGGATAATCCAGGATAATCTCCCCACCGCAAGATCCTTAATCACATCTGCAAAGTGCCCTTTGCCATGTAAGGCCATATATTCATAGGTTCTGAAGATTAAGACATGAACCTCTTTCATTATTTTGCGGACCACAGCCATTTACTTTAGATATTATTTGTGATACACATGACTATTTTTCCATTTATACTGCTTTATAATGCCAAATAAAGCTGGAAACAAAAAAGTAAAAACTCTACTGTGATACACCCTTTCTCCATCCCCAACAGCCACCACCCTCCCACCAAATAAATTTATATATGTAAAAGTACAACATACGTTATATGCGTGAGTGTAGAGTTGAGCTTTCACATTTGAAGGCAAACTTGCGGTTTCTGCCAGGTTGAAGATGAAGAACGGTGTTTTCATCCTGGGAGTGGGAGGGTGTTCATGTCAATTTTACATTCAAAGCTAAATCTGCCAGGCTTTTCCATTGATAAGGAACATGCAAAACCATTTACTGTATTCTTTTCACTTCTCTCATATTAATAGTTTACTCTGGGGCTTCCCTGGTGGCGCAGTGGTAGAGAGTCCGCCTGCCGATGCAGGGGACACGGGTGCCCCGGTCCGGGAGGACCCCACGTGCCGTGGAGCGGCTGGGCCTGTGAGCCATGGCCGCTGAGCCCACGCGTCCGGAGCCTGTGCTCCACAACGGGAGAGGCCACAACAGCGAGAGGCCCATGTACCACAAAAAAAAAAAAGTTTACTCTGAACCAACAGTAATCCTCCCCCCGCCATCCCAAGACACTGCATTCACACCTACTGCCAAATCGTAGAAAAAAGCTTATGTTCATCATCCCTATTGTACATCATCTTCCCTCCAGATGTACATTTCATTATGCAAGAGCAGCTAGGAGGTGGAGACTTGCTGAGTTTGTCAGCATATCCCTGAAGGTACCCATCGCGACAGTTCATGCCATGTGTGACCAGTTCTTCAAAGATGGCTGGACTCTTTGACCACATGAACTCATCCAAATTGTATTCAGCACACCAATTAAATCAATAGCCTGAATAATGACCTGCTTTCTTCTTTTATGTGATTTCTCCCCCAGCTTTCCCGCATTCAATCACAGTGAGGAATTGTGGAGACATTCGGTGTATCTTTGATTAGTTCTTCAAAGCAAGTATTTGTTCCTATAACTGGGCTGATAACTTGAAATATGCAATTTGCTGACTTTTTCAAAAACACTACTGCAAAAACTGTATCTTTTTTTGTAATTGTTATTTTGTCAAGAACCATTTCTTAGCAATTTTTTTTTAAAGATTTTTTTGATGTGGACCACTTTCAGAGTCTTTATTGCATCTGTCACAACGTTACCCCTGCTTTATGCTTTGGCCCTTTGGCCACAAGGCATGCAGGATCCCAGCTCCCCAACCAGGGATCGAACCTGCACCCCCCGCACCGGAAGGCAAAGCCCCAACCACTGGACCGCCAGGGAAGTCCCTCTTGACAATTTTTTAAAAAACCTCTTTAAATGTTATGTAAGCCCTTTACACCCTAACTCAATTCTTGGTGCAAAGCACAGTCCCTGGCCCAGAGTGGGCATCAACACATTTTTACTGGAGGAAGCACTTCATACTTGGTACCCCTGTCTGCATCACTTAGGACTTTTACATTAATATTTAGGCCAAAGTCTGTTAGTGTTAGATGTTTTGAATATTTTAAAAGAATGACAGGAACCCAGAGAGTCAAGAGCATCACCATGAAGTATTTGTTCCACACAGGAACAACAGGAAAGTACAGTATCTAGCACATGAATAGTCAGATCTCTTTGAACATGTCTGTCTGCTCCATTAGACTGAGCTCCTTGAGAGTAGGAACTGTGTCATATTCATATGTGTAGCTTCCATGCCTAGCACAGTGCCTGGTCTCTAGGAAGTTTTCAATAAGTGCTTAAATAATTAACTAGCACATTACACATGGAGACAGGGTTGTAATTATCAACTTCTCCTCAATCAATTACACTCACTTTGGTTTAGTTGAGATAGGAGAGCATAGGAATTAGGAATGTTCCAGAGTCAGACAGATGTAAGTTTTGGACTCTATTGGTAGAACTATGTGGCCTTGGACAAGTAACCTCTCTACCTCCAGTTTGTTCTTTTGTAAAACGGGGATAATAATAACTTCTTCACAGGTTATTGTGAGGATGAAATGAGATTATGCATGGGTAATGATTAGTACAATGCCTCAAACAAAATAATTGCTCATAAGTATTATTTTTATGATCCCCACGCACCACTACTCCCCAGGTGAAAAGCGCCAGAGGCTCTTCTGCTGCATTACAAACAGACTGCAAACACACACGTGTACATTATTTACCTGGCTTGCCACATCTCTTCATTGGCCACAGATTCCCAGGAAGATGGAGCAAACCTGCAGTTACAAGAAAACAGTAACATGTTTCTGCTACTACCTTTACTGCTGTGGACATGTAATTCTTGTTTTATAATCTTACAAGGCAAATAAAATAGGCTGCATCCTGAAGTACTGATAGAGACCAAAATAACAAACTTATTCTCCTAGAAAAATTTGATCATTAGGAATTTGAGGTTTTGGTGAATGTATTCTTAATCTGCATAATGAGCCCCGGTGCCTCACGGGGGCAAACTAAAGATTAGTGGGAAGAGGCTGGAGGCATTTGGGGAGCCAGCTGTTCCTAAGAACTGTCAGGTGGGCGATGGGGCAGGGGTGAGGCCTGGGTCACTCTATGGACACAGCTAAGAGCCACTGAGCTGTAAAGAGAGGGGACTCCCGGCTTGGATAAATCATTGCTGGAGCTAGGATGCTGCTCCAGAAACAGTGGCTGAACCATTTGCTGATTTTTTTTTCACTTAATTAAAGTTTCTTTTATTATGTATCTATTTTGACAGAATGGAGATAATGAGTGATGCCATGTACCTGTACTGTTGTCAGCTGTTTGGAGAACAGGTGATTTTCTAACTTTTCCTCACAATGGTCACAGAGTACTTTTTTTTGGCCGCACCGTGCAGCTTGTGGGATCCTAGTTCTCCGACCAGGGATTGAACCTGGGCCACGGCAGTGAAAGCGCTGAGTCCTAACCACTTGACTGCCAGGGAATTCCCGTCACAGAGCACTCTGATGTAGAACTACTTATCCAGCTCTCACTGGTGCACAGCAATGTGGTCTATTTGCTCATATTGACTCAAAAAACTTTGGCACCATTTGTTCATATGATCTTGACTGTTGTTCTTAAATTATAAGTAATAATTATCTAATCTTTGAATAATTCATAATTTAAAAAATAGGCAATGGAGACACCTATCTTCAGATGGTGACTCATCTTCCATATGAGAGAGAGTCAAGTCTAGGGAGAAATGCTTCCAGGAAGACTAATCATGCCCAAAACGACAGACCAAGGCTGATGACAAACAACTGAAGAAAAAGTTACTCAAGTCCCAGTCTTCTCTACAGAGAAGTGATCTGCCATTCTTGAAGGAAAAAAAATATGAGTTTATGCAGGTGGAAACTATCATGGGCAACAGAGTGAGTGCCTTTTAAAGCTCTGTTGCAGTTAATAAATCTCTTCCACTTTTAGGGTCTAAGCTACAGGATGGTGGACCGTGTAGCATTACAACAGCTGGAGGTGGACGGTGGCACATGTTTAACTACTGTGGTGCCCAATCTACCACCACCGCCCTTCCTCCATCTCCAAGCCTGAGGACAAGAAATATATGTTCTCTTTCTCTATTACAATACTCTGTGGGCAGCAAATAACGATATTAACTACTAATAAAAAAACACAAAATACATCAAATAATTAAAAGGCATCTCAAAATTTAGTAAGTTTTTTAGGCACACAAAATGGCTATACACTGACGAAAAACATAACTGCTCTCCATACCTTCCATAGTCTTCAGTCCAGTTATAGATGTTTCTCGTAAGTTTAATCCACTCCTCAGGGTTGAATACAATCTCCGAAGAAACTAATTTGTCACAAGAACCCCATGGCCAAAGTGAATAGTTCTTTTTCCAGGTTGGGTCGCCTTCATGAATTCCTATGCAAACAAATGTTTCTTTTCTATTGAAAACAGAAAAATATGCATTTTTAACTTAAAGTTCTAAATGTTAAAGTATAGCTCATGAAGGGTCATTTCTGACTCTTTAAACCTTGGTTACCAATAAACCATTTGTGAACACTCTGGTTTATTTAAATCTCTCCCAAATAGATTGTTTTAAATTTACATTGAGGGACTTCCCTGGTGGTGCAGTGGTTGGGAATCCACCTGCCAATGTAGGGAACACAGGTTCGATCCTTAGTCCAGGAAGATCCCACATGCCACGGAGCAACTAAGCCCGTGCGCCACCACTACTGAGCCTGCACTCTAGAGCCCGTGAGCCATAACTACTGAGCTCGCATGCCACAACTACTGAAGCCCACGCACCTAGAGCACGTGCTCTGCAACAAGAGAAGCCACCGCAATGAGAAGCCTGTGCGCCACAACGAAGAGTAGCCTCTGCTCGCCGCAACTAGAGAAAAGCCCGTGCACAGCAACAAAGACCCAATGCAGCCAAAAATAAATAAATTTACATTGATATTAGTGTAAAAAATGCTGTTTGGGAGGTTGAGGCGAAGCACACAGACATAAATGATAAAACTACCTGTTTGGGACATTGTAAGAAATCACGTGGGGATAAGCACTGTTACAAGGAATGCTTCTGTGGTTCTGTCTCATGTGTAAATATACATATTATTTGATACCTTTAAAATTTTATAGGTGGAAATAGTAGTAGTAGTAGTACTACTACTACTAATCTCTCCTTCCTCAAATTTCCATTGCATTTTATTTTTAATCTCTTTTAACATTATTTTATTGAACTTATCTTCATTTATAAATCTTTCTGAGAAGCCCAGAAGCATCCTGAGGATAGGCTCTCTATCTCTGAATTAATTCAAAATCCCACATAGCATGATGCATAGCTAATACACAATATTTGCTGAATAAAATTAATTAGATTTGACTATTAGCATCTTCAAATCCTGCAAAAATTCGTAATAGAAGTGGTTTAAGTAAGCTTGGCTCAAAAGTATTATAATTGACTGGTTCTATTCCAATTTTTGGTGTATACCTTAACAGCTATTACCAAGTAGAAAAAAAAAAGGAGCATATTAGGAGCAATTACTTGAAAGTAAAAACTTCATGAACTTTGAAACAAGACAACTTCTGGCTTAGATTCTGGACTTTTTCCACTATGTATTACCCCTATGATTTGGGGGAAATTACTTAATTACCTGTGTCTGGTCTCCTCATCAGTGAAATAGGTATGAACTATCTTTCACAGCTGTTTAAGATTAAATGAGATATCTGACATAAAGTAAAACATAATAGAGTTCTGATTCTAGGGAAGATGGAGTCATCATATTCTATTCTGTCTCTCTCACTGCACCCAACTATAATTTCTGAACAGAAGACCTGGAACAACTATCTGAAGACTCTGAAAAGTAAATGGTGGAAAGAAGATTGAAGGAAGAAAGCAGAATTCTAAGTGCCACCAAATCTGCAGTGAGTTTATCCCTTTTCCCCTTCCAGGATTACCTGGCCTGGACTCAAAGGAAGCCTGAAACCCAAAAGTACATACCAAGTAAGGACAGAAAGAACTCCAAGAAAAGCCCGGCCCCCTCCCTTTTTCCTAGCCCAAAGGGCAGGAAAAGGAACTTGTACGGACTGGGGAGAGCAGAGGAAATCCCCAGGATGTTTTCCCTTCTTTCCTTCCCTGGGCACCAGGCAATACTGTGCCAGCAGCAGCACAGTTACAGCAGTGGCAGCTGGGCAGGTCCCTATAGCTCTGAGGAAGGGGAACACTTCTCACTAATCAGAGGAGCTGTGGTTCCAAAGGTTGGGAGCAAATTCCTATTACTCCTCCACTGGGTGAACTTGAAGACAGATCAAGAGAAATTATACAATTTAAACAAAGAGAAAAAATATTGAGAAAAATGTACAGAGTTTAGGCACCTGTGGGACAATATCAAAAGGTCTAACACTGGTGTCATCAGAATCCCAGAAGGAGAAGAGAAAGAAGCTGGGGCAGAAAAAGTACTTAAATCAGGAAGCTTCCAAATTTTGTGAAAGACATAATCTTTCAGATTCGAGACACTCAGTAAATCCCAAGTAGGTTAAACTCAAAGAAATTCATGCCCAGATACATCATAATCAGACTGCTGAAAACTAAAGACAAATAAAAAATCTTGAAAGCAGCCAGAGAAAAACAACACATTTCACACAAGAGAAACAATGATTTGAATAACTGCAGATTTCTCATCAGAAACCATGCATGTCAAAAGGATATAAAATAACATTGTTAAAGTGGTGGGGGAAAAAAAAGAACTATCAAGCCAGAATTCCATATCCAGAAATATCCTTCAAAAATGAAGGTGAAATAAAGACATTTTCAGATACAGGAAAACTAAGAGAATTCACTGCTAACAGTCTTGCTCTAAAAGAAATGTTAAAGGACTAATTTCAGATGAAGAGAAATGATACAAGAGGGAAGCCTGGAATATCAGGATTGCAGGAAGAGCAAAAGATCTGGTAAATATGTGGACAAATATTTTAGATTATCTTTTCTCTTAGATTTTAAAATATATGTATGATGGTTGAAAACAAAAATTATCACATGTCTAACATATTTGACAACTCAATCAAAAGTGGGGAGGTTAAAGGAACTTATATGCCACTAAGGTTTCTACAGTTCACTTGAAGTAGTAAGTAGACTATAAAAAGTTAAGTATGTCTGTATACTGTAATTCCAAGAGCAACCACTGGAAAAATTTACCAAGAGACATAGTAAAAATAATTTAACATGGAATACTAGAAAAAATCAAAGTATCCCAAAGAAAGCAGGAAGGGAAACAGTAGAATGAAAAACAGAGAAACAAACAGAAAACAAATAACAAAATGATAGATGTACATCTAAAACATATCAATATTTACATTAAATGCAAATGATCTGAATACACAATGAAAACATAGACATTGTCAGATGTATAATAAAACAAGAGCCAAATATGTACTGTCTACAAGAAACCCACTTTAAACATGACATAGGTGGTTAAAAGCAAAAGGATAAAAAGAGAAATACCATGAAAACACTAATCAAATTAAAACCAACCAAAAACCCAGAAGGATTTTTTTGTAAATATAGAAAAAGGTGCAAATGCAATTCAATGAAGAAAGAATAATGTTTTCAACAAATGATATTCATATGCAAAAAAAGACCTTTGTTCTAAGCAACACCCTTGCAAAAATTAACTCAAAAGGGACCATTGATCTGAAATGTAAAACATAAAACTATAAAACTCTTAGAAGAAAACATGAGAGAATCTTTGTGACCTGGTATTAGGCAAAGAGTTCTTAGATATGAGATCAAACAGTATGATCCATAAAAGAAAAAAATGATAATTGGATTTCATCAAAATAAAGAAACTTTTATCTGCAAAAGACACTTTGAAGAGAACAAAAAGACTGGGAGAAAATATTTATGAATCACGTATTTGACAAAGGATTTGAATCTAGAATATACACAGAACTCTCACAACTCAATAGTAAAAAAAACAAACAATCCAGTAATCCCACTCCTAGGTATGAAAACATATTTACACACAAACATGTACATGAATGTTTATAGCAGCTCTATTCACAAATGCCCCAAACTGGAAACAACCCAAATATCCTTCAACAGGTGGATGGATAAACTGTAGTACATCCATACAATGGAATACTACTCAGTAACAAAAAGGAATAAACTATTGATATACAACAATAACTTGTATGGATCTCCAAGGCATTATGCTAAGTGAAATATGCTGATGTCAAAAAGTCACATACTTTATGAGTCCATTTATATGACATTCTGGAAAAGTTAAAACTATAGGAACAGAGAATAGATCAGTGGTTGTGAGGGTTAGGGCTTCGGGGACAGTATGATGACACAGGACAGTGAAAGGGAGTTTCTGGGGTCATGGATGTGTTCTGTATCCTAATTGTTCCTACCCACTTGGCAAATTCTTACTTAGCCTTTAAGTCTCCAACATTTTATCCATACCACTATTATCATGCTTGCCAGCTGATATTATAACTTATCTGTTTCATGTTTAAGGTACCACTTGACACCTCTCTGAAAGACTGCAACAGCAGGGATCACATCCATGCATCTGCAGCTAGTATAGGTCTTGGGACCTTTTGAATACCCAATATTTATTAAATAAATACTGCATGAATGCCCCTGGGCAGAATTAATTGCTTCCTCATCTGTGCTCCCAGAACACTTGGCTTATACTGTGAATTAAATCATCTATTTAGTAAACACACATTGAACATTTACTGTGTCTCACACTTTACAAGGCTTTGTATAGAGCTTATGCCATCATATTATGGCCAATTGTATTCGTATCTGTGTATAGATACAACTAGATTGTAGTCTTACTTAAATCTGGAACTGTCTCACTTTATTGCCTAATACAAACTGGTATATAGTAGGTTCAATTAATGTTTATAAGGTTGAATTAAATAAAATTCACCAAAAAATGCTGATTTGGAGATGTTAATTGTTAACATTTTATTCCACAATAGAACAATTATTCTCGCAGCACATTTATACCTATCACCTTCATATTACTTCATGAGCCAGAGTAAACTTCAGGCTCTGAACACCAAAAATACCACATCATTAGGTTCTTGGTAAGGGATAGTTTAACTTTTACAAAGAATTTCTGAAGTCTCCTTTATAAGAGAATAGAAATTATGAAATAAGTTTTCTTCTTCACGCTCTGGACAATCCCAAGCATTTCATGGACAGGAAAAATGTTCAACACTCTACCACTGAAGGAGTAATTTATTCTTGACCTTAACTATGAATAATTTTATGTTCTCAAGTATAGAATTCACAATTCTCATGTTATCTCAGCCAGCATAACTGTAGGTGTTTTTCTTATTTATAAAAATGCCTTATCCTTTAGAAAAAAATCCTTAAGCTATTTTTATATAGTGATTATTCCTGGAAAACATTTGCATTAAACTTAAAAGGGGGCCATGGTGTTGATCAGGGGGAAACTATAATTGCTTGCGATCTACCTGCAATGATTTCAAGTAGGCAGGCACATCTCCAATTTCTCTGAATTGTACTAAGATCTTATTTGCTATTCTTGCTAATCTGTCTTTATTTTTCTTTTACCCAGAACAATAACATTTATTTCTGCCTGGCCTCATTTATGCACAGATATTCAATTTAATTACAGAGATAATCTCACCGGTGACAGGGAAATAGGTGTAGAAAATTGGTCTTTTGGATGAAGCACAGCTGCTACATAAACAATTTTAGAAAAGCTTAAGATTTTAGAAAAGCTATTATATGAAAAGAGTGCTTACAGTTTATTTACTTCAAGAAAATGATAAAGATTAAATGTGACCATTCCACTAGGTAATACTCCTTCCACAGGATTCCACCGGTTCCCAGGAAATTTGACGCCTGGTAAATGCTTTGCCATCTTGGGTAAATACCACTCATAAGTCATCATCTGCCAGAAAGATAAAATATGATATCATGCTTTTAATATGTTTCTTTAAAAAGAGTCAAGTTTATCAAGGACAATGAAAAGGTTCTAAAATGTGGAGGTACTCATTAAATATAAACATAATTGAAAAGTACATACAAATGCAACTGAGGTATGTGGCACTGACTCTTCTTCTAATGCCTTAGACCTTAGGTTTCATGCCTTAAATTATAACTATCAGCCATCAATAAAAGCAGCACCTAGTTTCACTTACCTCCATGCATGTGCCAGACTACCCAGAATGACCTCCCGCTCTCATGCCTAGAGAGTGTACGGAGCTTTCGGAACCAGCTTAAACACCACTGCCTCTCAGATGCCTCCCCCAGGTCCCATGCTCCTACAGCACTTTGTACCTACCTCAGTTATAGCTCTTAGCCTATTCCTCACTAGACTGCAAGCTCCTACATGAAAGGGGCTGTTTTCGTCTCACTGCCTCTGCGCCTATCACATTGCCTGGCACAGAATACTTCCCAAACTATGTTTGCTGGACCTGAAATGTCCTTAGGGGCTGTTTTCGTCTCACTGCCTCTGCGCCTATCACATTGCCTGGCACAGAATACTTCCCAAACTATGTTTGCTGGACCTGAAATGTCCTTCTGATGGCCAGACTAGAAAACCTAGGCAAAATACAGAGACGTGTCATTACTCTGTTCTTTCATTCATTCATTCAAAAAACAAGTATTGCTCACCTATAATGAAGAAGATATAATCCCTGCCCTTGAGAAGCTCAATTATATGATAACCTAGGCCTCAAAATTAAAAACCCTTTGGCTAAATTATCTTAATTTATTAGTAGCTCCAAATTAATTACATATTCTTTTGATTAAAATAAATCATTAGTATCAAAATTTTTTTAATTCTATACTTAATATATACTTCATTCTATACTTTTATATGTACAGATTTCTTTTTTTTTTTTTAAAGAAAAGACTCCTATTTACACCTTCAAAGCTTCATTAAGTTTGGATATCATCGTTTGAGCAATTATGCTTATGTTTTACTTGTCTATACAAGTCATTTAACTAGAAGTGACAAATTAATTTTAATCTAAGTGTACATTGTAAATACTCAAAAAATACTTATTGAATTAGAGTTTATTACCCAATAGTTTCAGTTCTTGGGTATAGTAACATTAATTAAATACCCACTGTGTGCTATGGCCTTACTCTTTCTAATTTAATTCTCATAATATCCTTATTATGTGAGAATAATTAAATTATATCAGATACTGTTGATTGCCCACTCAACAGCCAATCCTTTCCAACTAACACAATCCTGGTTTTAATCAGGTAGTTCTAGTCATTCTCCTTTGCTAGTGAGTAGTTTAGGAGTGGTCATGTGACCCAATACTGGTTAGTGGGGCTCAAGGAGAGGTCTGCTGGGGGCATCTAGGGTACATGTTACTCCCAATACAGAGAGAGAGAGAGAAAGAGAGAGACCCCAGAAGAAGCACTTTGCATGTGATGTTTGGAACCAGGCATCCATCAGTTCAAGAGACCTGCAGAAAAGCTGCCCCAGAACACTGTCATCATGGAACTGCTTGTATTATCAATCCTAAAACCTCCTCTCTCCAGACTACTTGTTTTGTGAGATTAAAAACTCCATAGTTTACGCTACTCTTAGACAGGGATTTTGTTCCTTACATTCAGAAGCATCCTAACTTACTTATCTAATGATCATTTCCACTTATAGATAAGGAAACAGAAGCTCTGAGAGGAAAAATCAATAGACCGAAGTCACACATCCAGGAAGTGAGAGGATGAGGACTTGAATTTGGGTCTAATTAACTTTGAAATCCAAGCTTCTCAATCATAGTAGCTGTCATCCCAAATAGTATTTAAAATCATAGTAAGATACCATATTTTCAACAAATGATCTAGCTTTGGTCAGATGCTAGACTGAAGATCAAATTAATCATTTGTGTACATGATATAAATGCAAACTCCTTCTAAAAATATGTGTAATTTTCAAATTTCCCTATATTTGCAAATCCGTTTATAGTGTTCTCAAAAAATTTTAATTTTTCATTAATTGAATGAAATTTATTAAGTAAGTATTGTGCCTAATAGTTTGCTCAAACTAAATGTATTTTTTCAAGGTTAAGGATTTCTCTTTTCCTGAGAACTGTTCTAAAAACACCAGAGAAAGATTTGTTCCCTTTAACTATTTATGGCTTAAACAATAAATCCTATAGTTTACATATGTTTTTCAGTTCAAGAAGATTGTTTTAACAGACCTTGAAATTTTCACAAGTCCTCTCCAAAAATACTTTTGTCATAAGATCAACAAAATTTACAAATAAATTCTATAGCAGAATCGTGGTTAATAATTTCTATTTTGCATGAAATGTATACCAACCTGCAGTATGACTTATTTTATAGCCAGCCTTATTTATTTTAATCCCTGGATCACTGGGAAGTGTTAATTTGAATGGTTGAGTTGGCTGGATGTAAAAGAACAATTTAAAAATAAATTTACAACACAACATTGTCATGGTCTGTCACGTGAACTAGAGACCTAGGATGCTGTTTGAATCTAATATGAAACACATTCATTCTAAGAACATTCAGTTTAAAAAGGAAAGAAGCAACTCATGACTTTTCATATTAGTTAAAATAAAGAAAAGAATGTGATATATATTTTACCTAAAAGTGATCATAGAAACTGTACCCACTCAATGTTTAAAAAAAATAGTTCTTTAAAAAACACATGTTTTAAAATGATCGCTACTACTATATTCTAAGCGTATCTTTCATATACTTACTTCCTGATCCACTAATGAAATATCTGGCCTCAGTCCCTCACAATAATGCATGTAACGGAGAGAATTCCCTGGCAGATCTCCTCTGAGTAAGATAATTGCATCATGAGGCATAGAGGCTAGAAGATTCTTTGCAAACTTATCGATCACATAGTTGGTCCTTTGGTCACAAATGCTAAATAAAAGGATTACAAAATATTAAAATAGCAACACATTGTTTTAGTTTTAATAAGACTGGGCTTATTTCCTGCTCCATTCCTTTCCCATCACACAATCTACATTTAGTGCTTTAAAATATTCTAACATATCTTCTAAGAGGATGCATATATTTGAAAAGGGAACACTATTAACTGGGAAAAAAAAAAGGAACTAATTGTGCAATTGAGAAAAATCAGCATACTGCTTTACTTCTGGAATTCATTATCATTTCCATAAAAAAGGGAATCAGTTAGTGGTCAATAATAAGTACTTTTTTTCCTAAAAGCATATCCAATTTCACTAAAAAGAAGTAAGGTTTCTGATTCCACTTGGAGTTTAAGGTAATTTCATGTTAATTCCATTTAGCTCAAAGGAATTTTCAGAAATGCAAAAGGAAATCTGCCAGTTTCTGGCATAAATTTGCACGTTTGTCTGACTCTCTTGCACATAGAGGTTGATCCTTTCCACCACTTCCCTGGACCAAAGACTCCCTGTGTTCCTCTCTCCCTTCTAGACTGAGAAATCACTAGAGAATGAGACCAATGAGAAAGAAGGGAAGGAATAATTTGTTGAGATGTTGACTTCTCTCCAGGCATTATTTGCCATTGCCAACAACAGCAGTACAACTCTTTTCAATGATGAAGTGGACTTCCTAACTTCAAAGAAAAAACTGGCATGAATTCTGAGAGCTTTCCATGAAAAAAGAAAAAGAATACAAGAAAGGAAAAGCATCGAAAAACAGAAGAAGCAATGTCCTTCCTGTTATTATCAGGTCCATTACATGTAATGGTACTGAAAAACACAGCCTAAAGTTGATTCACTGGGTTAGCATCACAAAGCAAATGAATACTTCCAGGAACAAAATATTATCCTTGCCTTTGTAACTGATGCAACCATTTTCTACTGTGATTCCCTACATTGCAGGGCGATGCCTCACATTTTGCCACCCAGGAAGGTTGCTGTCTATTCCATTCACCTGGGGTAAAAAAAGAACCAAAACAAAACCAAACCACCCAGTCTGTGCAGGCATCCCTGGTGTGGAACTGGAATTGCCCTGAAGGCCTGAGCCACGAGAAGACTGGGATAAAAAAGGGTGAGTGGAACTTCCCTGGTGGCACAGTGGTTAAGAATCTGCCTGCTAATGCAGGGGACACGGGTTCGAGCCCTGCTCCGGGAAGATCCCACGTGCTGCAGAGCAACTAAGCCCGTGTGCCACAACTACAGAGCCTGTGCTCTAGAGCCCACGAGCCACAACTACTGAGCCCACATGCCACAACTACTGAAGCCTGCGCACCTAGAGCCCACGAGCCACAGCTACTGACCCCGCACTCTAGAGCCCGTGAGCCACAGCTACTGACCCTGCATGCCTAGAGCCGGTGCTCCTCAACAAGAGAAGGCACCGCAATGAGAAGCCCCCGCACCGCAACGAAGAGGAGCCCCCGCTCGCCATAACTAGAGAAAGCCTGTGCACAGCAACGAAGACCCAGTGCAGCCAAACAAACAAATAAATAGTTAAGGTTTTCTTTTTTAAAAAAAGGGTGGGAAACACACTATGGGCTCGGCAAACCCTTTTTGAGCTTGGAGTTGTATCTGGGACCTGCATCCCCTTCCCACAAGGCCTCCTGGTGACACAGCCTTCCTAACACCGGCTCTTCCTCAGTATTATAAAGAACATCCGTTTTTCAAGTTACGTTGAAAGCGGGAATGTAACCTTTTAAAGCACCAATCAAATCTCAGTGTAACTAAACTCCAATGGACTCTTCCACTTCTGTAATGTTTACTCAATACTGCTGCAAATAAATGAACTATCATCTAAACTTTACATCTTTTATGTTAGACTGAAGTTTTCATTATAATGGTTATTAAGCAGATTTTGAAAAACATATATAATACTAATAATGCATAAGGGTTAAGAAACTTCTAGAACTTTGATTATTTAAAATACTTAATATACACTACTACACAGAGTACTAGATAAGGGCCAAGGATTACTCAAAAGATGAAATCTTTGAAGCATAAAGTGAATTATTTTAGGGCATACAAAAAAACCCCAAATGTCTTTAGTCTCCATCTAAGTGGTATTTTATTTATTTTTTTTATTTAACAAATTTAATCAGTTATACATATACATATGTTCCCATATCCCCTCCCTATTAAGTGGTATTTTAGATCATGGAATTTTACGTACACTCCAGATTCTACAAAGTATCTCTAGGATTCCTTAGTGGAAAATATACAGAGTGTTTACATGTACCACCCAAAACCTTGTTTGCAATGGCCTGAAACTACACATCACTCATGCTGAGATTCTTGTTCAAAAGTTTAAGAACCACTGCATTCAGACCAAGCTGTCTCATTTTGAAAACTAGTGGAAGGTAAAAATAAGACAAACCCCTAGAATCTAAATATCCAAATGCCTCTGGCTTGAATGCTACTTTTCATAAAAATAACCATGTGTTACCTATAATTAGAATATATTTGGTAAATTACAAAAAGAGCTGCTGAAAGCCATTCCAGACACTGAAGCCCATTGGTGTTCAGTACTCGGTTACTCTCAGAAACAAGTGCAGCCAAACCGATGCCAGCGAGGACAGCCACCACTGCATTGCTCTGCATCCAGAATCGTTCCACCTGTGAAAGAGGCATGCAAACAGTGTGTCCAGTTGACTGGTTCATGCAATCAATCAGGTATTTATATATTTTAAAAATATATTGCATGTATCTAGTTGCTTATGCCTGTGTCATTTAGGTATTCTTAACTGACTTCTCCAACCTAACTCCACGTCACTTTACTTTTCAATTTTCAAGCATTCCTCCTTCCCTGTTTGACGTGTGGATCTCCCTTTTTGGATCCACACATTCTTTTCTATACTACAAACTTCATCTTGAACTCTTTATTCTAACATGCAAAGCAGAAGAGGTAGAGAAATGCTTTTGTTTAACTCCTGATATTTCCTTCCATGTAGAGAAGCTCCACTAGTGTAACACTCCTGGCTTCTCTCTACCCTCACTTATTTCTTCCTGAAGGATTGCAGGGACTGGGCTGACTGGGGAGTTTGGGAGCTGGGACTGGGCCTGCATAGCCCTCCTCTTTCCTCTTGGATGTGAGCCGCCCACAGGAAGTACTTGTCCAGGGGCAGACTCTGGGGTGAGGTGAGCTGGGGAGGGGAGAGGCCTGCCCTGTGCAGCACTGCCTGTGACTAGCCCATTCAGGGATGCAGGATGAGGAGACTCCCTTCCCCACAGATATTAACCACATTCTCCAATCTCAGCATTATGGGTAACAAAGGTGATTCTCCCACCCAATGTACTGGTTTATCGTGTTCTCAACTGATTCAGAACTCAGGTGCTCAAGTAAGGTATTATTCATCAGGCCTCTTGAACACACACACACACACACACACACACACACACACACACACAAACTGTTTCAGCTGTTCAAAAAAGAGCTATCTACATTTATATAGTTTCTTCTGTAAGGAGAAGAAATACTCTAATCTCAGATATGGTAGTCAAGGAAAAACAGAAACATACTTGCTCTTTTGCACAGGCTTGGACTGGTGAGGTAAGAAATAAGGGAATGTGTTGGTAGAGCCCCTAATTACAACCCATATTTCTTTGCTATTTTTAAAAGAAAATCCCAGGAGAAATGCAGTTATACCTATATCTGCAAGTACACATACAAAATGACTCACTGAAATCTACCTTACATTTATTTTTCTATTTAACTATTGTGTTAACTAAACAATGCTTCCCGCCCCCTTCCCCCCCAAAAAAAAGAAGGCTTATTACCCTTACTGGTTCAGTAATTTAAATTTTGATTTATAATAATGTATATACAATTTTAACTATTTCTGAGATAACTTGCTCTTCTACAAGATTCATGAAAGACAAATTTGTACATTCTTCACTAACTTTCTGGTCAAAGGATATATCTAAGTAAAACTTACCACACCCATGAAAAGTGGTTTTGAAACATCTAAATTTGCCCTCCAAGCAAAGAACAATGAATAAAGGCAAAACATTCCAGTAAAAAGCCATACTAATGATGAGTTCTGTCTGTCCCTATAAAAAAAATTAAAATATGTCCCAAATTATTTATGTGACATGAATATCAATAGTAATATTACATAGTTTTAAACTATGAAAACAATATTTGGAACTAAAAAACTTTCCATTTTTAAGTAGGAAAAAAGAAAGATCTTAGGTTTAAAAATATGAGTTGGAATAGATAACCAAAGCATAGTAATAAACCATACACTGCACTACATATTGTCGACAGCATAATTTGGAACTATGCAGCAAAAGATATGAAGTTAAAATCTGCAGAAGAAATATAAATTACTAATCTTGTTAAATTTAAGATGTAATTAAACATAGCAAAACAAAAGAGTAATTTCATTCATCAAAATAATAAAGACTTTAAAATGACAAATCTCAGTGCTGGTGAGAATGCAGTTGTATGAGAATATATGTTAGTACAATGTTCAAGAAAAGTTAATTTGATAATATATATCAAGAGCCTTAAAGAAAATATTCACATTCATTGACCCAGTAATTTGACGTGTGGGCATAAATTTTTAAGCAGGAACCAGAAATGTGGATAAGAATTAATCCACAACAATGCTTTGGTATTACTTATAATAGTGGAAAATGTGGAAGCAATCTAAGACCCTCAAATAGGAGAACATTTAAATTAATTGTCCTAGGTTATAGTATGGAATATTATACAGAAATTTAAATGATTCTAAGTATCTCTTATGGTATGGGAAAAAGCTCAAAATATAATGTTAAGGAAATAAAACTATAAATGTATATACAAATATATATTTACATAAAATACATTCAACAGGCTAGAAAGTAAATGAACAAGAAATTAATGGAGGTTAATAGTGCTATATTTTTTTAGGTTTCCTTTTATCATTGGAGGTTACTTTTTTCTTCAGGGGAGTTCAAATAATTGTTTGCCTCTTTTGCAAAGCAACAATAATTGGCTATGGGATAGTAAGAGATCAAACCAGAAGTTTAAGATATCAGATGGCCCACCTAGTTAGATTATAATATACTGTTCAATGTTTCAAAGTCATTAATTTATAATTAGAAAAAATACCTAGCAAAAAAGCAATACATATTTGCCTTAATAGAACTGGTTAGAGTCATTTATTTGGAATATAAAATACTACTGGCAATGTTCTATAATGACATTGAATATATTAATTCAATTAATGAACATGGGAAAAATAATGGAAAAAGGAATTACTTTACTCACTTTCTTACTAAACATATATTTGCCCAAACTGCAAGGGCTTGAATGTTGAGTGAGAGTTGGGTCCTCATATTTGTCACCTGAGAACTGTAAAAGACAATCTAATTTATTGTTGGCAAAAAAACAAATTTGTTAGTTCCAAATAAAGCTTTCTTTATAGACTATATCTGATTATGCACTGAATAATTTTAAGGCTTTGAGTCAGATTTTAAAATTATTTTGTATTCTTTTAAATTTGGGAAAAAAAGTACCACAAGAAAGAGTTAAACAGTCTAAGATATTTTCCAGTTGTAACATTTGGTTAACAACTTATACAATTTGACCTGAGATAAGAACAAATAATTATTCGGTATTTTTGATATTGGTATACTATACTGATATTATAAAGCAATTTGTATCCTAGATTAGTTTGATAAGAAGTCATGTGAAACTGAAAATAAAACAATTCAAATAATTTTCTGGAGATCCAATCATGAAGAAAAAAAGAAAGAGAAGTGATCTCTAACCATCCTTTTCTAGGTTATCTTCTTCCGTAAAAGGCTTCCTTGTTTTCTATACTATTTGGTTCAAAAAATGTTTAAGCAATCTCTAAGAAATGTATCTTTCCCCTACAATTAATCTAAATTCTTTCATTAACTAATAAGCATTTTCTAAGTGTTATCTGAGTTCTCAAATAGCTCTAGCAGTCTCCAATTTTTAAAAAAGAAATGACTATATACTATCTCAAAGAACTTTCTTCTCCCTACTGGCAATTTTACTGGAGAAAATGTGATGCCATAATTATGGAAACCACACAATGTCTATTTTACTAATGGAAACTTATCTACTATGAGAAGATATCCTTACTCATTTTCAAATACACTTGAAAAATTGATTCCAGCATGAGGCCCATTTCAAACCATTCTTCAAAAGGAATGAAGTCAGTCTCAAAATTTATTCTTGGAGATCTGTTGCTTAAATGTAAGCTCTAAAACATGGTCACTGCCTAGGGTTACATTCAATAATTTCCAGAATGCAATTCAACAGGATTGCAATTTAAAGATATGCATGGAGAAAGAATGTAATTTGCTTGACTGGAAAAGAGTAGATGATTAGGTTCCATCATGTTGAAGGATTTTCTAGTAAGTTAATTATGAGTTGCCTTTCTCAATACTCTTGTCCACCTGAAACAATTAAATACTAGAAATTCTCTCACTCATTCAGAGAGTGCTAGGATTATGCCCCCATACCGTATTATGATTTCGTTTGAGCAAATAGTGTCGGTGTGAGTGGTCATCACTCTTGTCAAGTCTTTTTTTCTTAGTATATGACCTAACTGCTATTATTTCAATGTAAAGGAGGCCTTTAAGTTCCCCAATAAATGACTTTTATGTGCAACTAATGAAAGTTAGATGTATGGTCTAGGACTAGTCTTGAGGCTTCTCTGGAGTTCATGTGGGATTGTTAAGACAAAATATACTAGTGATCCTGAATGTGATAACAACTTTGGAAGGTAGGTAGAAAAGAGCAGGTAGGGAGTCCTGGCATGGAGAAAAGCAGAAGGAGAAGCCCAGAGACACTGATAAAGTTGTCTTTATCTTTAAAAGGGGAACTTGAGCTTCTTGCTACCTTCTTCCCAAAAGAAAAGAAAAAGGAGCCACAAAAGTCTCTGTCAGACATAAAAAGAAATATTTAAAGTCAATTGTAAGAACCTCAAAAGGTTATATAAGAATAATTGGTGGCAGGGAAATATTTTCAAGATACAGTATTAAATGAAAAACAGCAGGCTAACAAAACAGAGTATACATTATGATTACATTTTCAAAAACAAGCAAAAATATTAAAAATATTGGAAGGATATAGACAAAAATGTTAATGGATTAAGAACAATGGTTATCTCTGCGTGTTGGAATTATAGTAATTTTAATTTCTTGGTTTGCTTAACTGTATTTGCTAAATTTTCTGTAATAATTATGTATCATTTCTTAGAGTAAAAAGAAAGTAACTTAAAAAGAAAAGAAGGAAGTATGGAAGGAAGCAAGCAAGCTAGCAAATGAACAAGACAGAAATTGTGAGAACCTGTGAACTACCTCACATATAGATTTGAAATATTTTCCCCATATTTTTAAAATAGTTTTCAAGTAGTCCTGTGAATTCCATATTAATAGTTAGGAGATCACTTTAGAGAAACCTATTCATCCCTAATTTTATATTGAAAATATTGTAAGAGTATTACAGAACTGGTATGTATATTTTTCAAGTTGCCTTAATCTGTATAGTTTTTTTTTAACATCTTTATTGGAGTATAATTGCTTTACAATGTTGTGTTAGTTTCTGTTGTATGACAAAGTGAATCAACTATACGTATACATATATCCCCATGTCCCCTCCCTCTTGTGTCTCCCTCCCACTCTCCCTATCCCACCCCTCTAGGTGGTCACAAAGCACCGAGCTGATCTCCCTGTGCTATGCAGCTGCTTCCCACTAGCTATCTATTTTACATTTGGTAGTGTATATATGTCAGCCTTACTCTCTCACTTTATCCCAGCTTTGTATAGGTTTTAAAGCAAATATTAACCCATTTTTCAAAGAACTCATTAATAGATAATATAGATGAAAATATATTTGCTTAAGCTGGTTCTAATAAGGCTGGATGTTTAAAAATATGCAAGTCAAAAATAGAGCTTACGGACAGGTTAAAGGAAGTCTTAAAAAACATTAAATAAATTAATGTTTGAAGAATTAAATGAATATAGCTCAAACCAAAATAACAAGAAAATAATTGTTCAAATTGTGCTAAATACAATGTTCTAAAATGTCTCCAAAAGAAAGAAGATATAAACGAAGAAAAAGTTGTTTCTAAAGCAACAATACGTTGGGTAATTTTGTATACAACTGAAAGCTGAAACATTTTCATTTTATATATTCTATTTAGTCTTCTAATAGTCTTATTTACTGTTTTATTTATTGCTCATTTTAAGCTTTATCTTATTGAAGGAAATGCTGGAATATTTGTCATTATACACAAAAACAGTTAACCACAGAGGTGAAAACTACATCTCTGACGTACTGCTCACAAAGAGATAAACTCAGAAATCCCTAAAATCGTTTAAAGGAACTAATAAAGAATTCATTTAAAAATAGTTTAAGATATTTCATACTCACAGCAATATTTCAGACATACTGGATCCTATTTCAGATTTGGCCTAAACATAAAAAAGTTTATTTGCATAAGCATTAAACTGAAGCTTTGGTAGACTATTGTGTTTTAATTACCCTGATTTAAAAGATACATGTTTAAATATACAATGCAACTTGTCTCTTCATTCAAAGTGTTTACTTCAGAGCCTTATTGGATTTTTTAGGAGAAGTCAGTGAAAACTAAACACAGATATCCCTTAGGAATAATTTCAGAGACAATAATTGGCTAAAAATCAGTTAAACTCTTCCAGCAGGAATGATTAACACATTAATGAACTAACAGATTTTACACTTTCATTACAAAGTCTCTTTAAGCTCTTTTTTTGGGCACTTTGGTTAAAGCTCATTATCGCCTGCCTGTAATTTCACAATTATGTGTGAATTATACACATTTCAAATCTGGAATGGCCCTCAAGCAATATTTCAATGGAATAACCAATGTAAGTAAACCAGAGTATAAATTTAAAGTATCAAACTTTCTAAGTCAAAAAATAATAATTATCCTTTTATTAAATGACTTTATTATGAAATACCTCCTACATACAAAAAACATATATAATATATATTTAGGGAATAAAGAATTTAAAAAAATCTATAGACTCACCACTCATTGAAGAAACAGAACTGCACGAATACCATAAGGTATCTCACAAAGCTCTCAAAGAGGCTTTCTTATCCCCCAGTGGTAACTGTGTGTGTATGTATATATATATATATATATATATATATATATATATATATATATATATATATATATATATGTATATATATATATATATATATACAGTTTTACTATATAGTTGTACTACTTCTTATGTATCCTTCAGCAATAGACTGTTTAGTTTTTGCATGGTTTAGAATTTTGTATAAATGGTATCATATAATATTGTAGTCTTCTGAGATTTGCCTTCTTAAGACACAGAAAGTGCAAACCATGAAAGAAAAATCAGATACAACTGTCTTTCTTAAAATAAAAACCCATCTATTTATCCTTTCACTTTTCAGATAGCCATTATCTACAACCACATTTAGTGTTTTCCCCTAATTTATGTCTTAGGGAAAGAAAGGCCTTTTGAAATTCTTTAGAACATACAGTTTCCATTGAGTGAGATCATATTTTATGAAGCATTTACATATTTAGATCCCCCAATGAATACTAACATGAACACTGTTCATCAAACATGTTTTAAAAAAGAAACAAATATACTCATTAAGGTATATTAAAGTTTTTGAGATTTTTTTCCCTTTAATCATTTCCAAATATTTTTAATCACAGACCAAGAGCCCAAAGTGATACCCAATGCTAACAAGACTGAAATGCTTCAACTGCTGGCAGCAGTCTTTTTACTGCTTGTTATCCTGAAAAACACATTCAGGATATACAACAGGATGATGTCAGATTAAGTGATTCATTTTTTTTTTTCTAACATATGTGAAAGGCTACATTCCAAGGGGCGAGTCTGTATACAAATAACAAATGAAAATTCCAGGTACTGTCATTGATACAAACACTGATTTTTTTTTTTTCCACTCAAGGTCCAGGCAGAACACTGAAGTTTTGCCACTTATTTCCTTAAAAGGGCTTGAAATATAAATTTACCAGACTGAATGTTCCATATTCTTCCCTGAGAAAATGTGTCAAAAATCCTAGCAATGTTGTCTGGTCTCCCCAGGTCCAACGGGCTCGATGGAGGTAGGATGAGATAGGAAGGTAGATATAAGGCAGCAAACCAGCAGAGAGGTACAGACCCAACTTCAACAAAGAGCCTGGGGAGAGTTCCTGCGTCAGAGCACACGGTGTCACATGTATAATAACGTTTATTTTAGTCAGATTCATCCTGGAACTTCAAGAACACATCAAGGAAAACATCAAATATGTTTACTCAGAGTTGATCTCTCAATTTATATTAAGTCACCACAGAATACGATGTTAAACTTTCTGATTACTGTGGATTACTAGAAAATTGCATCAGTCTGAATTCCTTTGCAAGGCAGGTGAAATCTGAGTGAAGCAAATAATATCAGCAAAGACTCATGAGTATCACGTTTATTGCATCTTTTACATTTAAAACCATGTCATGACATGCAGCATTGCACAGCTGAGATAACCCACTTGGAAGTGATTACGGTGTCTGGCCGTTTTTGAAAATGCCCAAAATATTGTTCTAATACTGATTCACTTCATTCCCATCATCAGGAGCAGACTTCAACTATATACTTTATTATGATTGTACATTGACAATATGTTCTTTCTACAAGTGTTTTGGACATTTCATGGAAATACTTGGCACAAATGAAGCTAGCTTTTAAGTAACATCCCAGTTCATCCAAATGTTCTCTTTTCTCAATTTACATAGGAAGGAAGGAAATTTCTTGTTGTATGCAACAGTCTTGCCTCAAGGAGAATATATTTCTCATCTTCACATTTCTAAAACAAAGGACAACACTGCCAAATTTTTATAAAGATTAAGTCCAGAAGAATTCTGGTATACTAGAAAGATTCAAATAGTGGTTGCTTTAGTAACTGGGAAAAGGGTCTCTTACAAATATTGTGATTGGAAATTGCCCATTTTTCCTTTACAGAAAAGGAAAATTCATAGGTGACAGTGAATATGAGTACCAAAGTTTGCATTCACCAGAAGTAGAAAAGCAGTTGACTTACATCAGCATTTTCACATAAACATTCTTAATTGAAAATGGAGTGTTTTTATTATAGTACTAATTTTGTTTGACATTTCTAAAGTGGTAATGAGATTCATAAAAATGATGGGACGAAAAAATTGTAAGAAATAACTAATTGAAAAATATGCCTTTGCTATTCTTAAAAGTACCTTTAAAGAAAGTAAATGTTTAGATTTTGGTAGTTTCTGCATATTATAAGCTTCAGTTTAGAATGGCAAGATGCAGTTGCTGCAGAATTTTCCTTTTGTATGGGAAATAAACAGGGAAACAATCACATGAGAACTATTTCAGAGAGTACAGGAGAGAGGTTCTGAGTCCCAGCTGCACGTATACTCGAATCACCTGGGGAACTTTTAAAAAATATTAATATCTGGGCCTTACCCCAAATCAATTAAATCAGAATTATTTTAGGGTGGTGGGATCACACACAGATACACACAGCCACACACACATGCACACTCTCTCTTCCTTACTTTCTTAAAGCTTCCCAGATAATTTAAGTGAGCAGTCAGGGTTGCAGCCAACTGACTCAGGACTTCCAGCTCTGCCTTAGATCACCCGACCAGTGAGATCCAACTCCCTGTCACTTCACTGGTAGATCTTATTTTCTAGCCTCTGCTCTTTAAATAATGAAAATAAAAGGTCCTTTGAAGAGTCATACTTTCCCAAATTTCGTCATTCATCAGTAGCTGATCTAAGAACAGAGTAAACAGGCTCTCAGACCAGGCTCCTAACTTATCAACTATGAGTCTTGCATGTTTTATATAAGAATACGGCTCTCCCTTCAAAGAACTAACACAAAAGATTTGCTTTTTAAGTTCATGCCAGAGAATGTACCTCTCTGATATCTAAATGCACCTCCTGTGGTATCAGAAGACTGGCTAAGAGTGACACCATCAAGATGGCAACATAAATCATTCCCAACTTCAGTTCTTCTCACAAAACACCATCAGCAACTATCCATAGACATGGCCCCACTGTGAAAATCCCAGAAACTGGGGTTGAGGCTAAAGCATATTCCTGGACCACAGAGACTGAGAAGGACCACTTTCGAAGTGTCAGGGGGCACTCTGACCATGTCACCCCTCCCCTAGGCCAGCACAGCACTGCACCAAGAGGACTCCCCTAGGACTACAGTTTTTCCAGTGGGAAAAGAGAGCCCAAGGTGGATATCCAGCTCCCTCAGCATTGCAGGATGCTTCCCAGGAGGCTCACTCAGTTCTCACCTCGCAGGGACCACTGGGGGGATCTTCAGGGCTCAACCACTGGGGATCAGATAGAGACAGAGAAGGGGAGCAGGGCTTCCAGCAACCAGTCTCCCATCTTGGCAGACCACGTTCCTGCTTGCAGCAGTGCCAGAGCAGAGATCTCAGCCAGCAGTTCTGCCCATCTGCAGAGCCGAGCCGGTGGCTGATCCCAATCTAAAATAATTCTGATTTAATGGATGTGGGTCATACATTAACGTAATAAAAGCCATATATGACAAGCTCACAGCTAACAACATACTCAGTGGTGACATACTGAAAGCTTCTCCTCTAAGATCAGGAACAAGACAAGGGTGCCCACTCACCAGTCTCACCACTCATGTTCAACATAGTACTGGAAGTCCTACTCAGAGTAATCAGGCAAGAAAAAGAAGTAAAAGGAATCCAAATTAGAAAGGAAGAAGTGGGAATTCCCTGGCAGTCCAGTGGTTAGGAATCCACACTTCCACTGCAGGTGGCAGGGGTTCGATCCCTGGTGGGAGAACTAAGATCCCACATGCAGCTCAGAAGGGCCAAAAGAAAAAAAAAAAAAAAAAGAAGAAGAAATAAAATTGTCTCTGTTTGCAGATGACATGATCTTATATAGAAAATCCTAAAGATTCCATCAAAAATTTGTTAGAACTAATAAACAAATTCAGGAAAGTTGCAGGATACAAAATCAACACACAAAAATTAGTTGTGTTTCTATATAATAACAATGAACTGTCTGGAAAAAAATAAACTATCTCATTTACAATAACATCAAAAAACATAAAATGCTTAGGAATACATTTAACCAAGGAGGTGAAATACCTGTGTACTGAAAACTATAAGACATTGATGAAGAAATTGAAGAAGACACAAATAAATGAAAAGATATATCATGTTCATGGATTAAAATAATTAATATTGTTAAAATGTTCAGGGCTTCCCTGGTGGCGCAGTGTTTGGGAGTCCGCCTGCCGATGCAGGGGACACGGGTTCGTGCCCCGGTCTGGGAGGATCCCACATGCCGCGGAGTGGCTGGGCCCGTGAGCCATGGCTGCTGAGCCTGTGCGTCCGGAGCCTGCGCTCCGCAACGGGAGAGGCCACAACAGTGAGAGGCCCGCGTACCGCAAAAAAAAAAAAAAAAAAAAAAAAAAAAAAAAAAAAGTTCAAACTACCCAATGCCATCTATAGATTCAATGATATTCCTATCAAGCTTTATATGAAATAAATAAATAAATAAAGCAAGCCCCATGTTTTCTGATTCCATAAATGTCATAGTGGGCATAAATAAAATATTATGAATTTTCATTTTTACTCAAAAACTTACCTTCGGGGCTTCCCTGGTGGCGCAGTGGTTGAGAGTCCACCTGCCAATGCAGGGGACACGGGTTCGTGCCCCGGTCCGGGAAGATCCCACATGCCGCAGAGCAGCTGGGCCCGTGAGCCATGGCTGCTGAGCCTGAGCATCCAGAGCCTGTGCTCCGCAACGGGAGAGGCCACAGCAGTGAGAGGCCCGCGTACCGCAAAAAAAAAAAACCCCAAAAACTTACCTTCTCTTTTAAAAGTCGAAAGAGAATCCATGGTATTATGCACAAAACATAGACTACTACTGTGTGCTGATTACATAAGCTAAGGCCACAGCAGAAAGCACCGATTTTAGCTATCTGAAAATAAATAAAAGAAAAAAATCCAAGTTAAAAATTCACCAAAAACAGCACAATAGTAAAAAGCTATTCTTTATATTAAAGCTAAGCATTTGTACGATAAGTCTGGTTAAAATCAACATCTTAGATGCAAACAGTCATGCTTTAACATGCACTAATATTTATCACCATTATTTTTTATTATTTTTCATTCTCATCAAATCATTGCAGAGTGACCTTAAATTACTGTCTTCAAACTAAGTTTTACAAAGTCCTATATGATGACATGTCCTAACAGTAACAGAATATTGTGTAATTCTCATTCAAGTGAAATCTAGAACTGAAGTTCAACAATTGTTTTACTTTTTCTCCTGCTGAATTAAATAAATTGAATATAACACTTTTATTTAGAAACCTGGTTCTCTATGGGTGGTCTTTCTGCTATTTTTGAACATGTGTTATTTTCATAATCAGAAAAAAGTTTATTTTAAGTAAAAAATAAACTCTAGGGGCTTCCCTGGTGGCGCAGTGGTTGAGAGTCCGCCTGCCAATGCAGAGGACATGGGTTCATGCCCCAGTCCGGGAAGATCCCACATGCCGCCGAACAGATGGGCCCGTGAGCCATGGCCGCTGAGCCTGCGCGTCCGGAGCCTGTGCTCCGCAACGGGAGAGGCCACAACAGTGAGAGGCCCACATACCACAAAAATAAATAAATAAATAAATAAACTCTAATAGCACCACAGGTTTGTTTATGGAAGCCACAGATAAACTTTTATATTCTTTTGTTTCTATAATCTTTAATGACACAGGCTGCGCATATACTAAGATGATCTGGCACTCTTCAATGTATAGATGGTAAGCCCTTAGAAGACAGGGTTCCTCCACATTTCAAATTATTTTGATGATAGTGTTGGCCTTAGAAGTCACTGTAATCTCTTTGGGACTACTTCATTTTATAGTTGATCCTCTCCTTTTAGTTAAAAAAAAAATGCAAATTTGATCTTTTTTGCAATTAGAGAATAAGTCAATGTGGCATAATGGTAAATAATTTAAGGTAGTCAACCTAGGACTTGGCATCTTAAGATCACACACACACACACACACACACACACACACACACACACACACACACACACGATGGTGGATTAACCAACAAGTCTATCTTTCCCATAGGACTCAAAAGGGATTTCAGAATACCCTCATTCTTCAAAAAACTTCTGAACTCTGAAAGAAAAAAAAAAATTTTATGTTTTATAGAGGCTCTCATCATTCATAGGAAAAGAATTGAGAATATTTTCTCTCTCAACATGCCTAGATTACCTTGACAGTAATCAGAATAGATAAACAATATCTAAACCAAAGTTAAAAAGAAATAGAGCATCTGTCTAAAAATTAAAACAAAAAGTGATTTCACTTTGATCAAAATAGGTTACCTTTGATCTTTCTTGTGCAGTTGTTGCCTCCTCAAAATGTACAGTAAGAGCCATAAGCAGCCCCACAAACAGATTGTTTAAGCTAAAAACCTCTGCTGCAATGGACCACTGCCATGTTAGACGAGAAAATGAAAACACCCCCGCAGCAAGGATTCCTCCAGCATATGAGCCAGAAAGCCTGCAAATACAGATAACATGAAATCTTCTTTCCCAACAAAAAGAACCAACTTTATTTTCCTTTTTGTGAACTGTAGCAGCAGCAATTATGACAGTCGCCCAGCACTATCCCAACACATTAGATGGTTAATACATTACTTCATGTAATAATTCCTTTCAACAGATTTTAGTTATGAAGTCCATATATTAACCTATTAACAAACAAATGAACAAACCTGCTTGGTATCCTATGGATTGGATGAGGTTTAGTTCTCAGATGTAACCTTTAGGATTCAAGCCAGTTCAGAAAGCCTGAAGAGACAGTAGCTAGAGAGATAACAAACCTGTGTCATTTTTCTTGCTATATCTAAGAAGAAGAATGATAACGACTGGTAAAGACTGAAATGTGTTTAACTGTAAAAATTAATGAAATGGCAGAATATCTGTTCAGGAACATTCACTTATTGTGGAATGTTTGGATCCAGGTACTTCTACATTTATCTCCCAACATTTGGCAAAATATGTCTTGGTCACAATATTTGGTGCTTTTAAGATCTTGTAAGCTAGATTCTTAGTTTCTGATGATTTCTTCTTTACACAAAGTCAAAGTTAAAAATGATATATCTTTTAAAGAGAAGGATGGGAATGTGAATTTTAGAAACCCAGAAGAATCAAATGCTACACTTGGAAACAAATTCCTCGCCCCCAAATGCCAACAAGAGCCCCACATTTCAAATCAATCAAGGAAACTGGATCTCAATTCAGAGATAAGATTTGAGACTGGTAATGTGGCATATCAAACCAAAACAACTTCCTATTTCACTATAAATCTAAAGCTATGAAAATTAAAGCTATTACTGAAAATCTATTGCTTACAAGCATTATTCAGCAAGCATCTCTGTGTCTAATAATTATGATATTACATGGTCCCAGGGCATTACTTTTTAGATGTATTGCTTTGTATAAAAATTATGGAGTAATTGCATGGCTTTTAATCAATCTTAATAGAAAAAAAAAAAGCTAAAGAATTTCAGTATCACCAAACCTGTTTTTCTTTGAGTTTCTCTTTACAATTTTTCTGTTTTCTTTCTCTTATAAAAATCATCAGTTTCCTATTTCTTGCAGAGTAACCCATTCTCCCAGTTATCCTGATTCAGTACCCTAAAGTTATTTCTTCCAAATTCCTTCCCAGATTCCTTTCGATTCCCTATTGCCTTAGACTCAATTATTTTAATAGTTTCCTAACTTGTCTTATGTTTTTCCAACCCGTCTGCAATATAACATCAGATTAAACTTTCTGAAACATACTCTTTGTGAATACTCTTCATCCCTATAGGATAAATAAGAAATGAGTTAGCCTGGAATCCAGGCTCCCAATAAACCAGACACCCCTAGCCACTAATTACCAACATGATCTCCCACCAACTAGTCAAGCTCCTCAAAATTCCCTAATAAGACAGGACTATTCCTAGCTCTGCACCTCTGCTCATGCCGTAGTGCTGAACTGAATATCCTCGCTGCTCCTTTATTAAAACTCTGCTCTTTTCTCAATTTTCTCTTAAATTCCCTGGTCTCTAGCCCATCTCTGCATATCGATAGCATTTAATTGTCTGTAACAATTATTTTGACATTGTTTTTGAAATATGAACTGGAGCTAAACTTCACTTAGATTGGAAGCATCTAGCCCCAAGCACAGAAAGGAAACTTAGCAAATGAGAGAATGAATTAATCTTCAAGTATTAGTAACATTTTAAAGGAACTAAGTTTCAGCTCTCAATATGACTCTGGACAGTCAGCATAAGATACAAGATTCCTTCCTCTATTTAAAAGAAATGAAGTGCTCGGGCTTCCCTGGTGGCGCAGTGGTTGAGAGCCCGCCTGCCGATGCAGGGGACATGGGTTCGTGCCCTGGTCCAGGAAGATCCCGCACGCCACGGAGCAGCTAGGCCCATGAGCCATGGCCGCTGAGCCTGCGCGTCCGGAGCCTGTGCTCCGCAACGGGAGAGGCCACAACAGTGAGAGGCCAGCATACCGCAAAAAAAAGAAGAAAAAAAGAAAGAAAAAGAAAGGAAGTGCTCAAACAGAGACATGACAAAAGGACATAGGAGCCAGCTTACAGGGTTCTCATGGCCAAACTGGGGATAACTTGATCATCAAGATAATTATAGTAATAGACTGTAACCCAATGAATAAATAAGAATCTATGAATCTATAGTGATACAAAAATTGGGTGAGAAGAGAAAGTCCATGGAAAGTCAACTAATAACTAATAACTGTAGAAGAAATGATGGAATTAAAATCACCATTTGGCAACTGTCATAACAATAATCAGTGGATACCAAAATAGTGGGTAAGAGGTTGCAGTAACATAAATATGTACATAGTCTAAAGGTATCATCCTGTAAATAGATTAATTACAAAGGGAGAAATGGTAACTTTCCAGTGGCAAACTGGACAGAAACAATCTTAACCACATGATCAAAGTTAACAGCCCAGTAATGGGACAAACAAACATCATATGCTTCCTTATCTATTGCAATAAAAAGAATACAGCATCATTTCTATGGCATTCCTGCCAAAAATGCATTACCTGAATTTAAGCAAGAGGAAAGACAAACTCAAACTGAAGGACACACAAGGTCTTGACAAAAAACAAAAAAAACATCATGAGGAACCGTTTCAGATTAAAGAGGATAACACAATAGAATAAAAGACATGATCTAGGATTTTCTTGTACTATAAGCACACTATCTGAGAAAATTGGAAAAATTGAATCAAGTCTGAAGGTTAGGTAACAGTGTTGTATCACTGATAATTTCTTGAGACCTCCACTGTGGATATACAAGAAAATGTTTTTAAGGAACATATCTTGAAGTATTTAAGGGTAAAAGGATACTATGACTGCAGCTTATTCTTAAATGGTTAAAAAACAAAACAAAACAATACATACATACCCACTGAGTCAAGGATAAAGCAAATGTGGTAAAATGCTAACATCTGGGGAACGTGGGTAAAGGGTAGACAGAGTTGGGCTCTTCTTGCCACTTTTTTATAAATCTGAAATTACGTCAAAATAAGAAGTTAAAAAATCAAATCAGGCTGGTGGCGCAGTGGTTGAGAGTCCGCCTGCCGATGCAGGGGACACGGGTTCGTGCCCCGGTCCGGGAGGATCCCACATGCCGCGGAGCGGCTGGGCCCGTGAGCCATGGCCGCTGAGCCTGTGCATCCGGAGCCTGTGCTCCACAGCGGGAGAGGCCACCACAGTGAGAGGCCCGCGTACCACACACACAAAAAAAGATCAGCAAATTTCCAAGATAATTTGCTAACATTTATTGAGTTTCTTGCTAACTGTGTTTCAGGTATTGCTCTAAGTGCCTTCTTTATATTAATTCATTTAATTTGCACAATAAGCCTATGAGTAGATGTGATTTGTCTCCTTTTTTCAAATGAAGAAACTGAGGCTCAGGGAGGCCAAGTAATTTTTCCAAGCCCTATGGTAGGTAATTAAGTGGCAGAACCAGGATTGAAATTGTTAGTCTAGCTATTTAGGACCATGACATTATGGGGTAAAAGATGGTTATCTTAGTTTTAATGTCAAGTAATTTATTCCAGACTAATGATACATTGTACTTTTACTTGGTTAACTATGCACCTCCTTGAGTGAAGAACAGAAGTTTTGTCCATTATTAGAATCGTGTTTATGTCTATGTTTTATCAACACAACATACTACCAACTTGAATTGTACACAACACCTGTCAAGATTGATTTTAACCATGTTTTTTCTTTTTTGAAAGGGCAATTCATTAAAGTTTAAAACCACCAAACAGTTAATTAAAGAGAACTGATATGTACAAATCCTCAGGAAGAAAACTCATGACTCACTAATCTACAATGATTTTTAACACATTATTATGCTCAGGAAGACATCCTAGTGTTTGAATTGTTGACATTAATTATTGGAATTATGAACTATGTTAACTGCCTTTTCAAATATTTCATAAGGTTTTAGAAATTGAAGAGTAAAGGTAAAATTATCAACTTCAGTGATAAAATTTATCCAGTCACCTTAGACTATTACAGATAGTTATGTACATTAGCATTTTATTGAAGACTTATCCTACAACAGCAAGGTCTTTATAATCTGAATTTTCCCCACCTGATTTCTGTCCCACACCACCCCCCTGCCAAGGTCAGGATGGTTTTACAACAAATAATCCATATACTCTTTCATTAGATTTTTCTTGGTATCAGAGAAATAATTTGTGAGACTGCTGAGTAAGGTTATAGAAGAGAAGGTAACTGATCATAAAACCAGTAATGGAAATCAAACCTATAATCTTGATCTTTTTAGCATATCAAATGAGCTTGCTTAGAAATCAACTCAGTCTGTAGGAATTTGGGTTGTAGTCCTAATATAAATTGAAGACAAAAGGGTAGTGGACCTTTTCTTTTCTTTTGGTTTTGCTGCTTAACATCTAAAATCCTCTCCTATGCTTGAGGGATGCGAGTTTATGAGGCACGGCCCCTCCTATTATACACACTGAAAATACGAGATACTTTTCCAATCTCCCTTGCAGCTAGAGCATGGGTATATGACCTGGGCTCTGTCTGTCAGAATCACCTGCTCCATTCTTTGAATTGGAAAATCGTGAGGCCAAGAAGCAGGGATGGAGACAGAATCAGACATGGCTGGTGGGATTTGTGCACCATTTTCACAGACAACGATGGCAGCACTTTGAAGGGCAGTGCTCAGAATCCAGGTCAGTGTTGGTGGTGTAAGCTGGGGTGTCTGGGGCCCAGAGATGGCAGCAGTGGTGGTTTCACTAGCATATACCTGCCTAGGCTCAGAGCCTGGTAATCCAGCCCTCCCAGAAATTCTGCAAGCTCTGCAACTTCCTTCTCTCTCTTTTTTTTCCAATGCTAGATTTGAATGTTTCCTTTTATAAAAAGCTTTATTGAGACATAATTCATATACTGTACATTCACCCATTTAAAGTGTACAATTAAAGATTTTTAGTATATTTACAGATAGATGCAACCATCACTACAGTCAATTTTATAACATTTTCATCACCTCAGAAAGAAACTCTCTCTCCTTTAACTATCTCCCCCTTATCCCCACCTGCAATCTCACTGCCAGGTTTAAGCAACCACTAATCTACTTTCTGTCTGTGAATTTCCCTCTTCTGGGCTTTCTTATAAATGGAATCACAGAATATGTGGACTTTTGTGACCGGCTTCTTTCACTTAGCACAATGTGTTCGAGGTTCATCCAACTTGTAGTATCAGTATCTCACTTCTTTTTATGGCTGAATTAATATTCCACTGTATACATATACCACATTTTGCTTATTCATTCTTCTGTTGATGGACATTTGGATTGTTTCCACCTTTTGCCTACTATGAATACTGTGCCTATAAACATTTGTGTACAAGTTTTTGTGTGGACATATGCTTTCATTTCTCTAGGGTATGTAACTAGGAGTGGAATTGCTGGAGCCTATGGCAACCCATTTAATAATTTGAGGAACTGCTAGACTGTTTTCCAAAGTCACTACATAATTTTACATTCCCACTAGCAATGGATGAGGGTTCTGATTTTTCTACAACCTAGTGAACACCTTTTATCTGATTTTTTGCTTCTAGCCATCCTAGTGGGTGTGAAGAGGTATCTCCCCGAGATTGTTTTTTAAAAGCATTAAAAAAAAAACATTTATTTATTTGGTTGCACTGGGTCTTAGTTGCGGCAGGCAGGCTCCTTAGTCATGGCAGCCAGGCTCCTTAGTTGCAGCTCTCCAGTTCCTTAGTTGAGGCATGCGACCTCTTAGTTGCAGCAGGCATGTGGGATCTAGTTCCTTGACTAGGGATCGAACCCCGGCCCCCTGCATTGGGAGCACAGAGTCTTAACCACTGTGCCACCAGGGCAGTCCGTCGCATTGAGATTTTGATTTGCATTTCCCTAATGGCTAATGATGTTGCGCAATTTTTCAAGCACTTATTGGCCGTCTGTACATCTTCCCTGGAGAAATGTCTATTCAGATCTTCTGCCCATTTAAAAAATTGTGTTGTCTTTTTACTATTGAGTTGTAGCATTCTTCCCAACTTCCTTTCAATATGTTTCTTTTCTGCTAAACACAGCCAGAGTCAATTGCTCGCAACCAAGAATCCTGACTAAAACAACCTGCCTTCCCTGTTTATTATTTCTATTAAGTCTTCAAGAAAAACTGTGTGAGGAAATTCTGAAAATAAATGCTTACGTTGTCAGAGCTTTGTGGGACACAGAAGAGACGGCAGTATGCTTAAGAGCAGAAAGTTACGTGTGCACCCATAAAGAGAATATACTAAAACATTTTGGAGGCCTCGTCATTTTACTATTTATGTTTTCCATAAAATAATGTATATAGGCTAAGCCTGTGAGAATTTCTTTGATTCCAACAGCCTTTTATAAATCAAACTGTGAATGTCCCTTCAAACACACACGTTTGAACACACTGCCTTTAAAAGTTTGCTTCATACTAAGATTCAGAATCAACCAACATTTACTGACCATGTAACATGTACAAATTAATGGATTAAGAAAAGTAGAGATAATTTGAAACATCTTTTGTGAGAAAACTCCACGAGCTGAGGAGGGTTACATAACAAGGACTTGTAGGTAGCAAATAACACGTAATAATAAACGCTCAGCTAAGGCTGGAGACCGCAGGGGCTGTGGATATGGGGCAGTATAGCCTCAGTCCGCATGGCTGTGGAAAGGTCTGCAGCAGCCTGAGCTGGGCCTGGGCAGGCTGGACAGAGCTGGGGTTAGGGGCTTTACTAGGTAAGCAGAAGGACAAAAGGGAAAGGTGTTAAAGTATGAACCACAGAGTCTACATTGGATGGGGACGGAAGCAGAGCCAGCAGGGGGCTGATGGAGGGATCAAAAAGATGAGCAAAGGGATCTAGGTCTCAATTAAATGGAAGACAAGTGTAGGGGTGTCGAGGAAATGAGGGAGCTGAAAGCTCAAGTCAGGCAGGGAGTGGGAAGTGGGCTGGGAAAGGGGACGGCAAATTGTTGAAGGATGGAACAGGCCTGTAAAGCAAGACTGGACTCTACTGTTGAAAGGAGCCTGTGAGGGAAGAGTTTAATAAAGCTGTTCTCAAAATCATAGGATATTCATTAAAATTAAGCATTTCTCTCAAAAGACAAGCAGTCCATCATACATTAATAAGTCTGCAGGGTGAGCCCAATGTAGGAAGACAGGTGTGTGGCCCAGTGCCACATCACACGCAGGCTAACAAGGAGATGACACCCCATGTGAGTACACAGCAAGCTGAGCCTGTGACTGGCTAACCAGTCAAATGTCAGCAATGGTGAAGATGAGGAGGCTCTGAGGACTTCGGAGGTCTCCAGTTCATTCACTGACTCTGTAGGTTGGCAGTCTCATTATATTGTTCATGGTATACACATTATCTGCACATGCTTCATTTCACCTTATTGAGATGGAGATAAATGACTAAAGAGCAAGCTGATGTCGAGGATGCTTTCCTGAAGGCAAGTTTCAGGGTCATGGCGAGGCTCAGGATTGGCTTCACACTGTCCACATCTGCAGCCTCCACCCTCTGTTCTCACCCTAGTTCTCTATTGAAATTGTTCTCACTGGGGTCCCCAATGACCACCTAACTGCCAAATACGATAGGCTCTGGGGACCCCTCTGCTGCACTGGGTCACTCCCACAGCCACACTCATTGAGTTGACATCTGGACCTCACATCCTCTGGTTTTCCTTCTATGGCTCTGGATCTTCCTTATGTGTTTTCTCCAAATGGCTCCTCTTCTTGCATTTAACTCCTTTAAAGCCAGTGTTTCCCAAGATTTCTTTCTCAGGACATTGTTCTCACTCTGCTCTGCCTGGGTGACTCTATTCACCATCTTGATTTCACCTGCCAGCTACAAACTAAAGAAACCAAATGTCTCCAGAAATGCCTCTCCCTTAGTTTTGAACTTACCTTATCCCCAACTTACTGTTGCACCCTCACCACAAAGCCACGCCAACTCTGGATATTCCAGAGAACCTCAGTGTCCGTACACACAAAACTGATTTCTCATCCTCCTCCCTGAAATAATTCCTGCTCCCGTGTCCTCTATCTTAGTAAATTTCAGTATCTTCCTCATTTCGTTATCTAAGTTAAGAGACCTAGGAGTCATCATCAGAGCTCCTCTCCCCTTCTCCCTGCCAAACATATCGCATCCTGCCAACTGTGCTTCATCAACATTTAAAAAACTCACGCTCTTCTCTCCACCCACATCCCCACTGCCCTAGTTCAGCTCATCTGAATCCACACCTCAGGTGCACACCAATACTGCAGCTTTGCGTGCTGCCTGCTTCCAGTGCTAGGCCCACCACCGCCACCAGAGTGAGAGACCTCAAGCATATCTGATCTTGAACTTTTTTGCCTCCAACCCTTTAAGGATTCCTCTTGGACTATCAAGCATCTTCCAAGCTCCCCATGACAACAGACAAGGATTTTCGTGATCTGGTCTCAGTCCACCTGTAGCTTCATTTCTGACATAACCCATTTCGACACTGAGTGACTTGTTAAGTCCCTGTGCTCACAGGCTCTTTCTCCTCCACCTCTGGGTTTCTCTGCACAGGAGGTTCCCTGTATCTGGAACATGGTTCTGCCTTCACTTGGCCACTGCCACTCATTGTTTACAACTCAATACGGGCATCACCTTTCCAAGTTTTCCCAAAAGTACTTTCACCAAGACTAGGGTAGTTGCTCCATCTCCAGGTTCTCATTAAATTAAACATATTAAATGGGTACTGAATAGGTAGATTTTTCTGTATTTCTGAGGAATAGAATATTTTAACTGTAACCTAATCAAAACATAGTAAGGAAATCAGATGTGAGGAACTTAAAACTCTCTAAAGTATTACAAAGCCAAGAGAATTATTTTTGGATTACTGATACCACTAGATAGCCATATCAGCATATTAGCACTTTTTAAAAGGTAAAAGTATATTGCACTTTACATATGTGTATTTGTGTATCCCTAGAAAAAGCTATATGATTTTTTTAAAACTAAATGTTTATATATATGTATTTAATTTCAGATATACTTTATCTTCAGTTTTTAATGCTCTTCAAATATCCAAATAGCAATGGTTTCTAATTACCTCAACCTAAGTCCAACCATCTCTAGTAATGCTTTATAAAATAACTTATGCCATTACTTAGAAATTATTCTTTTTTAATTGTAAAAAATTGAAAGAAAAGATGTTTTGGTAGTGGAGTAAATTTTGTTTCTTTTAAGAACCATGTCCTTTATCACTGCTGTCCTTTACTGTTATAAAAGTGATGTTTTAGTAACAAATGCGATTAAGGGAAAAAAACTAAAAGATTCATTTTGATTTTGTTATGTTGATTTTTTTAGATAAAGTGAGGCCCATATGGATATATCTTTCAGAAACTAGGGAATAATCATTTCATCATTCTGTACTTTAATTCAAGTGCTTAAATATTCTTTTGGCAACAGTATAGAAATAATAATTTACTTTTAAAGTTTTTTTCATATTACTTGATTTATTCCTTGTCTGTAACACAAATATTTCAAAGGGAAAAATAAAATACACAAGGTTCACAGTTACTCATATTGCCTTTCACACTGATGTGTAAAGAAGATCCCTTACAGTTTCTCAAACTTTTGTGAAATTTCAAACGAAATACCTCAAAGTTTCCATTTTATGTCTTTTTGAGCCAAATATCAATGAATCTTTCATATCAATAAGCCACTGCAAATTTGAGATAGAAAAAGACATTAAATGTGCAGAAGACTTATCTAAGTGATGCTGCAAAAATCACATTGACAAATATGTCTGTAGGTGAATCCGGTCTTAAACTTTTTAAGCAAATAAGATGACTTAGCGGGACTTCCCTGGTGGTCCAGTGGTTAAGAATCCACCTTCCAATGCAGGGGACACAGGTTCAATCCCTGGTCAGGGAACTAAGATCCCACATGCAACAGGGCAACTAAGCGCATGCTCTGCAACTACTGAGCCCATGCGCTCTGGAGCCCATGTGCCACAACTAGAGAGCCCACGTGCCACAACTACTGAGGCTGCGTGCTCTGAAGCCTGTGCACCACAACAAAGAGCCTGCACGCTGCAATGAAAGATCCCGCATACCGCAACTAAGACCCGATGCAGCCAAATAAGTAATAAATAAATTAATTAAAAAGAAAAGATGACTTAGCAAGCACTGTTTTAAATCTGTTTATCAGTTTTTTTAAATGGCATGAATTCTATGAATACTATGAATCTACTGAATCCTTTTTTTTAAACGTGTTTATTAGAGCATAATTGCTTTACAATGGTGTGTTAGTTTCTACTTTATAACAAAGTGAATCAGTTATACATATACATATGTCCCCATATCTCTTCCCTCTTGCGTCTCCCTCCCTCCCACCCTCCCTATCCCACACCTCTAGGTGGTCACAAAGCACCGAGCTGATCTACCTATGTTATGCAGCTGCTTACCACTAGCTATCTATTTTACGTTTGGTAGTGTATATATGTCCATGCCATTCTCTCACTTTGTCCCAGCTTACCCTTCCCCCTCCCCGTATCAAGTCCATTCTCTAGTAGGTCTGTGTCTTTATTCCCGTCTTGCCCCTAGGTTCTTCATGACCTTTTTTTTTTTTTAGATTCCATATATATTTGTTAGCATACGGTATTTGTTTTTCTCTTTCTGACTAACTTCACTTTGTATGACAGACTCTAGGTCCATCCACCTCACTACAAATGACTCAATTTCGTTTCTTTTTATGGCTGAGTAATATTCTATTGTATATATGTGCCACATCTTCTTTATCCATTCATCTGTTGATGGACACTTAGGTTGCTTCCATGTCCTGGCTATTGTAAATAGAGCTGCAATGAACATTTTGGTACATGACTCTTTTTGAATTATGGTTTTCTCAGGGTATATGTCCAGTAATGGGATTGCTGGGTCGTATGGTAGTTCCGATTTTAGGGGGTTTTTTTACTTTTTTTTTTTTTTGCGATATGCTGGCCTCTCACTGCTGTGGCCTTTCCCGTTGCGAAGCACAGGCTCCGGATGCGCAGGCCCAGCGGCCATGGCTCACGGGCCCAGCTGCTCCGTGGCATGTGGGATCCTCCCGGACTGGGGCACGACCCCGTGTCCCCTGCATCGGCAGGCGGACTCTCAACCACTGCGCCACCAGGGAAGCCCGTTTTTAGTTTTTTAAGGAACCTCCATAGTGTTCTCCACAGTAGCTGTATCAATTTACATTCCCACCAACAGCGCAAGAGGGTTTCCTTTTCTACACACCCTCTCCAGCATTTATTGTTTGTAGATTTTTTGATGATGGCCATTCTAACCGGTGTGAGATGATATCTCATTGTAGTTTTGATCTGCATTTCTCTAATGATTAATGATGTTGAGCATTCTTTCATGTGTTTGTTGGCTACTGAATTCTTAAAGCCTCTAATTAATCCAACATCTGTTTTGATTGCTGGGGCCTTTGTTATGAGTTGGACCAATTATGAGCCTTCTCGATGAAGGGTTCCCCAAAATGGGTGATTAAACAAGTTAGTTGTAATCTAACTCTCTTGGGCAATAATTCTAACCAGAACACACACTCTACATTTTTCTTCCCCTGAAAAGGCTACAACATATATTTGTAATTTTTTGGCAGAGTTAGATTATATAAGGAGAGTGAAACACTATGCATAAATACTGGTACATGAATTGGTAGTCCAAATTTCTGGCTAAGCAATATTTCTTTCAAAAATATATGGAAGGAATATCTAATCTGATATTGTTATTTAAACATGAGTTTTAAATGAAATTGTTATTCTGAGCCCACCAAACGAGCTGTTTGGTATCATCCATAAAGTCAAATGTACAGATGGAGTATAAATATAAGTACCTCCCAAATAAGACAAAACAATTGTCATCTATCTGTAGACTAAGTATGAAGGGTTTTTTTCCCAAAGAAAAAAACATATTTGTAAGATATATTATTTATATAAAACATACTTCAATGACTTTTAGATTATTTATTTTGAATCAAAACCACGATTGTGTTTTCACTTAGCAGTCAAGGAGGCCTACTTTCAATTTTCATTTCATTCTTTTAAATAAATATGCTTAAGTAATTATTATTTTTTTAAAAAGCAACTAAGGAATTATTGAATTTATTTACCCTTAATATGCTAAAGTGACATCTTAAAATTAGCTCATTAAAATTAAAAGACGTACATTTTTCTACTGAAATTGATGAACCTACTTCAACCACACTAATAGGAAGCTGGAGGGAAAAAAAAGGGAAATTCAAGTGAGGTTGTGAATAAAATGAGAACTGTTTTCAGCAGAACTCACTAATAAATTGCAAAATAATCTAAACTGTTTTCCACTTGAACTAAAGAACACCTCATGATAAATTATATATAATATGAGAAAAAACTGTTTTCTATTCCCAATCTAGAGGCTCATAAAGCCTCACAGAAGGATATCAAGGGAGATACTTCTTCAAGTGAAATAAATATTCTTAGAATCTAACCTGACTTACAGAAAGATAACATCTTACAAGGCTATATGAAGAACACACACTTCAAACATTACTGTGAAATTTTAATAAAACAACCATTGTATTTTAAAAGATAGCCACATGCCAACAATCAAAATCAAGTTTTTACACTTGAGAGGCATGCTTAATTTTCAAGGTTTCACACTAACAGAGTAAGGTAATGATATGGATGATTCAAAATAAATAATCTAAAAGTCATTGAAGTATGTTTTATATAAATAATATATCTTACAAATATGTTATATAGAAAATATATTTTGCAGTATATTGGCAGTAAAATTAATTTTCCTAATTATTTTTAACTTGGGCTAACACTAAAACCATGTAGTTCACGTTCCAGGAGATCACAGTGGTCAGTCACTGAGAAAAGATATACCAAGAGTATGACAGATAGTATGGGAAAGGTGGTTAAGTATTTAAAATTTCACCCAGAAAATGCAAATGACAGAAATTCTCCACTAGGGTAAGGAATATGTGATGCTTTTAAGAGCATCCTAACAAATGTGAGGCTCAGAATTCTATAAGGCCTACATGAGATTCCTAAGAAAGGTACTGATTGTGCAGCAGTTTTCTCACTTATGGAATACTATTCATCTGTTGACACAATGGATAAATCAGGAGGTTACAATTTACACCATTGACACAGGTTTGCTATTGATGATAAGGTATATTTTTCTTTCCGCTACACAGTATTTGATTTTCATGTGTAGTCACATGTTTGTCTAACCCTCAATCAAAAGGCAAATAACAGAAACCTGAAATTCTTTCAGAACACACATTTGACGTGCCTCATAAAATTCATGAATGTATTTGTCTTCAGTGTTACTTGTGTGCAAAGAACCCAACATGGAGGGTACACTACTTTCCTTCAACACTGAAAACTCCTACTTGAAGTAAGCAGAATCGAGTAGGAAGGCCACAATGCAGCATCTGAGCATTACTGTTAAATAAATTATTATTAGTGTCAACTCATATTCACGACTTTAAAAAAATGCAGTGGATTACAGGGAAGAGATATGGTAAAGCAGGGTACAATTAGTGGCAAATCTACTGCCCCTGTCCTCCCAGGTTCTTATCTTTCTGGGTCTTGTTCATGAAGATTATACAAATGTTATCTCTGGCTCCCATTCACAAAATCAACACCCATATATTTCTCTCTTCAATGTACCTGGAGATGGTCAAACTGGGAAGCTAAGCTACTGACAAGAAAGGTTTTCAGTTTCAGCTGAACCTTTCTCATTGAGTGGCAGTTCACTCAAGACCCTTTCAACAAATACGTATTGAGTATCTAACATGTTCCAGGTGGGCAAATTATAGTCAGTGGGCATTTGTAGAGAACTAGAATCTAAATTTTTTCTTGTCATTTTCAAGTTTAGACCTAATAAACATAGATCAATAATTGAGGACATGGTATATTAAAGTTCTACCTCTGAAGCCACCATCACTGCACCTAAAAAATAATGTAAAACATTTCCATCTTTAATAAATTTGCAAGTAATCCCATTTTCCCATATTTTATAAAAATTTACTTTCACTCCAGGTAAAATCCTACAAAGGTTTATCCTGTTCCATGCGATTCTATCAAAAGGAAGAAAACTGTTCTACCCTGAATTTTCAGCTACGTAAATATCAACTACCAGTACACTGAAAGGAAAAATACGAAGTATTATTCCTGATTTAAAACCACTAAATAAACTTGGGGAAAAAATGGAAAAGGCTTCGAAAAGGAAAAAGGCACAAGTGAAATGGAAGGAACAAGATTATGAACAGCTTCCATAAATAAAATGTAATTACACAATTTCCATTAGAATTAAAATTTGTTCACTAACCAATAAATGATGAAACTATTCAAGGCTTAGAACAATTCACTTTATTACAGCTCATCAACCTTATACCCAAATATCTAAAAGGAAAACACTGAACTGAGCTTTATAGGAATCACCATCATTTACTTTACATTTTACCAAGTTTCCATAGTATGCCAAATGACTTGCACTATGGGAGGCAATACCTTAAGGTACAGTCTAGCTTAAAATAACTCCCAAATTACAGATTTTCATCAATTTTGTTTGAAATTTTTAAAAACACACAAGGCCTTAGGCTTCCCTGGTGGCAGAGTGGTTAAGAATCCGCCTGGCAATGCAGGGGACACGGGTTCGAGCCCTGATCCAGGAAGATCCCACAGGCCCTGAAGCAACTAAGCCCGTGCACCACAACTACTGAGCCTGTGCTCTAGAGCCCGCGAGCCACAACTACTGAAGCCTGGGCGCCTAGAGCCCGTGCTCTGCAACAAGAGAAGCCACCGCAGTGAGAAGCCCGCGCACCGCAACGAAGAGTAGCCCCCGCTCGCCTCAACTAGAGAAAGCCCATGCACAGCAACAAAGACCCAACACAGCCAAAAATAAACAAATAAATTAATTTAAAAAAGAAAAGAAAAAAGCACACACACACAGCCTCAAGATTAGCTTATTACTCAATCCTGACAGTGTATTTTGTATTCGGTAGCAAAACTGAAATTGGTTAAAAGTTTAGTCCAGCATATTATTCTCAAAGTCCTTTTTAACTGAAAACTTAGAAAATGCTGCATAATTTTAAAAATGTTATATACCAAAGGTATATGAAGTAAACTTAAAAGATCCAAATAACTAAGATCAACAGAATGAGGGTATTAAACTACTTTCATCAGCAACACTAACTTACTAAACAATAGAGATTTAATATAAAGTAGTCTTATTATGCAAAGTTATGAAGTATATCATAATATTTCAATTCATTAAGACTGTTCTCTACTTTTTATGGCTTTGAAAAGCAGCAAATCTATATGAGTTATGGCTTATAATTTTATTTGTAACTTTAAGAAATGTATGCATTTATTATTATAGCCATAATGACTGATGACTAGTTCCAGTGGCAAAATCTCGGCAGGAAACAGATTTAGCAATTTAAATGTTTTATAAGTTTCTGTAATTGAGGAAACTTTTCATAATCTGACGTTTGTTAAAACCACTTATTAGAAATTATGCAGCACAGTAGCTGTGGAAATATGAGCTAGCTTCACAATTATAAAGTCAGCCTATGTAGCCCTTTCCTATTGTATATAGTGGCATAAACCCCACGGCGGCCTATCAGCTAACTGGCAGGCAGGGGGCTGCTCTATTCAAAGTGAGAGATACAAGCTGCAGGGCAAAAACCTGGCAGCTCCCATCTGACCCCACAATCCCCTACTGGTGACAGCTCCAAGCTCCATGGCAAATTAGGCCTTCTCATATTACAATTGGAGAAGACAGATTCCATTAGCAGTATCTGAAATTGAGTGGAGAGCTGCACTGTTATCAGACTTGACTCATAAGCACTGCTATTAATCAGAGCTATGATAGCATTTATATATTTCAAGCTATCTGCTGCCGCTGTGATATTCTGCTACAAAGGGTTGATGGGACTTAGGAAAGTGAACAATAGAGCTTTCTGGGAAAAGCAGAGTAAATCAAGAAAGTCTATGACTTCCGCACATTCTGAAGGGATTGTGGTTTACATAAATTTTCTCCCAATTGGAGATTGAGCTCTTCCTCATCTTACACATGGGATTTAGTTGTCACTCAATGGTAACAGCTGTGAAAAGGTGAAGCGGCCCACCGCTCAGAATATTGCCTTCGCTTTTAAAGCAATTAACCCATGAACAGGAGGATACCTGGTGATATCAAAGGGATTAGGCCAGGCAATGCATTATTAACATTTCCTTGAACTAATTCTAACTCTGACTAGCTGTCAGAAGAGACTCTACAGTCTTAAAAAAGAGTTTTTGCCCTGCTTTTTTCCCTTCAAAATGAAATGCTATTTGAGCCTAATATGTCCCTCTACTTATAAGAAAATGCAAATGAACCAAGCTCTTAATATGCTTAGCCAGTCTGAGTCAATGCAATTTTAATACAAGTATGAGAGAAATATATGATCAATTAACCAGGGATCAAGACAGATATTCTCCTGAATAGAAATTAATACTCCAGTACTTTCCATTCTTCTTCAACTACAAAAACTTGGTGACTATTTGTTACTTATGCATAGTTACCTCTGAAATTAGGAAGAGCTTCACATTATTCTCTATGGCAATAATCTAAAATACTCTTTGAGCTGGAAAATCCAAATGTCTCTTAAGCAGGAGATTCTACGTTCTCTAAGGTATGGCATTTTAATTTTCGATTTTTATTGAATGGAACCTTAGCTGAAGCTATAAGAATAGCAGACACAGTGCTCAGAATCAAGTGTTCCTGTTCCAAAAGTTTAATAAAATTAATTTTTAGCAGCGGCATAATGTTTAGGAATACACAACTTATAAAAAATAAAATATGCATAAATAAAATACTGGCACAAAACAGTCTTCCAGGAGATATTTAAATATCACTGAAATTGGCTGTAAGTTCTTTGTAGTAAGCAGGCATAGTTTCAAGATACCTTTAATTATAATTAATATTCATATATTCTAGGGAAACTGCTTGACATTAAGAGATCTGATTTCTTACTTTACAATGTTAATGGTGTTAGAAAGTTTTTTTATGCAAGTTTCCTGAAACAGTGCCTTTTAGAAAAACTGTTTATTTAATAGTAACTTTGTCTTACTTTCTTTAAAATAAGCACTGAATTTTGATTATAAAAACTAAAAGATTCACTTTGTTATAAAGCAGAAACTAATTAAAAAAAAGAAAAAAAAACTAAAAGAATTTTACTTTCGATTCATATGACTGTGTAACAAATATTGTTCAATGAATTCTTCTATAGTTCCATTTGGTCCATACTAGCTTGAAAAGGATATGCTGACTCTCAAGCCTGTTGAAAATATATTCCCTGCCCTGTAACTATCAAAATACATGATACAAGACATGCCCTCACCTGAGATCGTAAGCAATTTAAATCTTCCCTCAAGTAAAGAATTTTTATATGATACTATCAACAGACTCCATTCTATTTCGGTGTTACCAGAACATATGCAATGTAAGCATGTTGATATTAATTACAGTGATTTCAGTACCCCTTCCTTACTAAGTATATAGGATCTAGTTTGAGGTTTCTTAGAAAACAATTTTGAAATTCAAGTACTAAGGAAAGCTAAATGATGTTCCTATTAGTGATTTACATACCTATAACTTTTAAATTTTTATATTAATAGGATTTGTGAATTTCAAATATGACATTTTAAATATTATACTAGCAAACTAAAAAATCATTTACTTCATTGGCCTTAAAAGAGAAAATCCCAGTTTCTCTAAATCACTAACTGTAGCACAGTCAAATGCACAGATGTGCATATTAATAAAATGAATACTATTTCCTATAAATGAAATATATTAGATTAAACTCCCTTAACATAGTGCATGCTTTAAAATACCCCTGAAGGGGACAATACATAAATAAATACATGCAGAAACAACTGCCACAATCTTACTATTTTTAATTCAATAAACTACAGTGACACAGCTTTCAATGTGCTGTTTTACTCATATGCTTTCTACATCAGGGCAATGCAAATATAAAAGAGCTCTTGCCAACCGTTAGGAAAGATTGACAAAATACGCAGTGTTAATGACATCTTAAAGGCTTTTAAAAGCAAGAGAAAGATGTAAGAAAAGCAAAAATTACAAAGTAATTGGAAACAACGAATAAATTGTTCTTTCAATCTAAGTCATGTTTACTGAAAAAATGGAGCTTTCTACATCAACATATTTAAACAGAAATTTGCTTTTGAAATACAACCTTTGTTTAAAAGGTACTGAAGGTCTTTATACCCACCCCAAGAGCTAAATATAGTGAATGCTATGTGAACAATTACCTGAAAAAAACCTAAAACTGTTAAAAGAATTAATTTCCTGCACACCAGTCAGCACTAATCCTACATGTACAGTAATGTTCTCTTAAGTGATGGGAGAAAGAAAGAATACAGCTGTCTCCTGGATCAAAACCCTTCGATATTCAATAACAAAATGGAATGATGACTTGGTCGGCAAATGAATAAAGTAGTGAAATGTCTCCTGAATGAGTTCTGGTGAAGGAGTCAACCTGTGAAGGAATACATTTACTGTACACTGGGACAGGAAAAAAGCCGTCACTGTAATGGCTGCACAAAAACCGCGTCCTGCTCTTGGGCTTATATTCACAGAAGGAAGGTTTTAAAGGCTAGGTTCAGGTCATACGACAAATGAAATTGTAACAAGCCAGCTGACATTGTATAATGTCTTCTTCCACTCGATCAATAGGCTACTGTTAGTCCTATTACCATAGAGATGGCTTGCTCTTTCCTGAAGGGTGGCTATTGTTTGACAAAACAGATTTGCCACTTGAACTAGGTTGTTCCCAAAGGACGTGTACCTTGTCAATTATTTGTATTCAAAATAATGAAGTATTTTCATATTAAAAGTATGTAAGAGATAATGTTGTCAGGTCCCTTTTCAGAAAGAAAGCAACTTTTCCAAAGTACTAGATTACTAAAAGCATGCAAATATCCAATTTAGTCTATGAAGAGTTTTTGATTTAAAACATATGTCAGCAAGTATACGAATTTATCATTAAGACTGTATATTAAAAGAAAAGGGTCACAGGCTTGTGTGCTAATCTAAAACCCATTATAATCAAGCATAATAACTAATCAAAACTATTTTAAAATGTGGACAACTCAAAGGAAAATTATTGTCCCAAACTATTCGGATTCTGGAAAGATAAAGATTTTTATATATGATTTTTACAGTGGTTTTTATGTGGAAGGGCATTGACAATTAATATAGTGGAAAACATGGAAAAGTTTTAGGAAACGAATCACTCTACTTGCTTAAGAGCTGGCTACAGCATTTAAATATATGTATATATTATAGAAATAATCTAAAATACAGATGAACTAACAAAACAAATACAAGTATTAGTTTTCTTTAAAATGTCTTTGTCTTAAATGTCTTACGAAAACTCATACATTTAATAAAAGACAGGTAAGTTCTAAATTTCAACCTAGATATTTAAAAATAAAAAAAGAGTTTTTCTCTCACCAAAAATGACAGAGCCTTAATTATAAAAGATCAGAAGGAACAATTCTAATAATGATTATTCTAATCATTTAGAAAAAGAAAGTATTCATAACACTAATTAATCCAAGCAGAAATGTTATTTTAAACATTTCATACTTAAAGATATGGCTATCACTGAAAACCTCTAAGACTAAAACAGAAACAAATTAAATAATACAGATTAAAGTTTAGTAAATGATCAACAATTACAACTTTGAAAGCTTTCCACAAATAGATTTAATAGTAAGCTTTAGCCATAATTATTTTAACTTTTACCTTTCTACAAATAATCAAAAGGGAATTTACAAAGAATTTAGTCAAAGGGCAGTGATATGACAAATGTAAATAAAAAACATTAGTGTCTAAAAATGACATTTGAAATTGTCTATTCAAATTATACCCTATTTACATACAAAAATTATTTGTTTTTATAATAAAATCTGCAATACTTTTTGAAAGAAATGTTTTAACTTGGTTTCCCCTTTGCAGGAAGAATAATTTGTATTTTTGACTATAATCCTTTTAGGCATAGGTTAGACTGAGTTAATACCGAAGGAGAGAGAAACAGCAAAGACAAATGTGTTTAGCAATATCCTAAACTAATGACCTGTTTTTTTAAAAGCAGCATAGCCTTCCAAACTAAGAAAGCCTTCCATCATGAAGTAAGTGGTGTCTAATTCGCCTGTCTTCCCTACAGCAATAATGGAACAAAGTGAAACCTTACTAAAACCACAACCCAAATTGATTTCCTTAGTTAACAGCCTCATTTCAAAAAGTATACATGTGCATATTTAAAATACAGTATAATTAGGTATTAGCTCTGGACCTGATAGGCAGCTGCCCATCAGCAATACTGTGAGTAATTAAGTGATATTTACCATTTACCAAAAGATGAACTTTATATTGTTGAATTAAACTGGCCCATCTGCATCTTCCTGAAATGACAAACCTTATTAGTTCTGCCTAACCAGAGAACTGTGATAATGAACTGGTGACACCTTCTCTCCGTTGTATGAAGCAGAACCAACTGTGTAATCATTTAAGCAGTCAAACGCATATGAAATTACTGTAAGCTGAGAAAGTGAAATCACATGAGTGATCAGGAAAAACCATTCAAGCAACAAAAGATTTTTTTTATAATATATGTACATGGGCCATCTCTAATTAGTCAAAATTAACTAATCAACTACTTTACCTGAAAACGGTGAAAAAAAGTAATGCTGCAGCTACTGCTCCAAATAAGCCACACAGAAGATTGACTCGGTAGGCAACCGAACCAAAAGGAAATAGTATAATTGCCAGTTTAGCCACCAGAGTGAACAAAGGATAGCCAGGAGGATGGGCAACCTAAGGGAAAATTAGCAACAGTCAGGAGGTTTTCATCTAGTAAAGGAAGAGTCACACTGCCTTTAATTGAAAAGCAGCGCTTTTCTCAGGCAAGTATAAAGATTAAGAGACAATGACTAAATGTTTGAATAGTGGTTTTCTATTGTAATCCTCTTGTGCCAATACAAATAAATATTTTCTTTAGTGGATTTGGCAGGGTCTATCACATGGTGTGTCACCTAGAGAAAGGGTGACATATTTCATTGTCAGTTCTTAAGCAGTTTGTTCTCTGGGTTCACAGTACATTAGGGTCATTTAAAAGGCTATTGAAAAAAAGCGGGTTCTGAAATATCGTATTGGTTAGTAAGTTGAAAGACCACACTGCTATCGGATTACCACCATGCTGACAGTCCTAAGGTCTTGCCTAAAGGGATCATGCACCACAATAAAGTTTATTAAATAATAAACTTATTAAAACTGTTAACCCGATTTATTTTATTCTCCATAGCTTATACAAAATTTGGGGTGATAATAAACCAGCTACTGTATATATAGTAAAGGCTTTGCTTTATGATTTAGTTTAATTGGATTTAAAACTTAAAGTAAATTGTCATGTACTGTACTTATAAGTTACTAAAAACTGGGGTTTGAAAATAAATTAATCTACTTTACTCCATGCTTAATTAAACTTTCTTAATTCCTAAAACTGTTAATGAGAGCATTGATTAAACAATAAAACTAATACTTACTCCAAGCTCATGTGCGGCTGTGATCAGTTCCCCTGTGAAAAAATAATGGAAAACCAATCATTACTATTAGAAAATGACACTCCTCCGAAGTTTTCAAAATCCAAATGCTTGCATTGGGGTTTTGCATTAATTTGACTGGATAAAACTGTAAATCTGTAGAGATTTAACAGCATGAAATAGTCTCAGAATATGTTCTCCCTTAGGTATTACTGAACAAACTATCTTTGATAGTTTTTAATAACTGGTCAGTGTAAATATATGTGAATTCTACTTTCTAAAAATGCTTATTTTAAACAACAAGGTCCTACTGTATAGCATAGGGAACCTTGTTCAATATCTTGTAATAACCTATAATGAAGAATATGTAATATGTATAACCGAATCACTTTGCTGTACACCAGAAACTAACACAACATTGTAAATCAACTATACTTCAATTTTAAAAATATGCCTACTTTCCCTCCTGAAAGTTGTCTACCCTTGCAAATATAAAAAAACTCTTACAGAGCATTAGTGTAAAATGCTGTATTATCCCTCAAGAATTTAGTACAAAACTGTCGGTAAAGATGCAACCTTATGATATGTAAAATGTGCAGACACTGGAGATTTGAACAGTCTATAAAGTGTGCCATTCTGCCCTAAACTGACATCTGGATACATTCTCTACATTAATTATGTTGGATATCTTTAAACAATTGCCAAATGCTTATTAACTCCAGGTTATTTTGGTAAGCTTTGACTACCAAAGTACATTTTTTCAAACCAATAAATCATATTATTTACATAGTTCTTTGTAATTCCTCACCATTAGTAATTACTTCTAAAATTATGATGTAGTAATCAATGCTTATTTGTTAATACTTTAAGTATCCAGAGCACAGGGACTATTTCTGATTATCCCTATACACTTAATACAGTACAGTGTAAGAAATCAATCAATATTAATTGATGATTTATGAAAGTACTATTATCTATTGGGAAATGTATTAATGTCCATTTTCTATCCTTCAGTGGATATCAGTACTCTTCATTTCTACTGCCCTGACTGTATTTTAGACCCTTCCTCTCTCTGGCCTGGGCTACAGCAATAGCTTTGACCAATGTTCTATTCCAATTCATCTTCCTACTGAAATCACTAATTACTGCCATCCCCACTCCCCAGAGGTCAGATTGTTTCCTTAGACTAAAACTGCTCAATGGCTGCTGTGTACTGAATGAAGTTGATTCCTCAGCGTGACATGCAAGCCCTCTATGGCTTCCAGGTCCCCTTCCAAGGCTTATGTCCATGAAACCTATGCTCACCTTTGTCAGATCTGACTACCCACTGTTCCTCTGAATGGTCCTCTTTTGCACCTCTTATCACTCATTTTCTCATCCAGCATTCTCTCCTAAATCCATCAAGGCCTAGTTCAGTTGCTACCTTCTCAGTGACACCTTTCCTTACACATACCCTTCCCCAGCTTCACCCAACAGAATGAATCACTTCCTCCTCCTCCATAGAACCTGCTGGAACCTCTCTATTCAGCACTTAGATTGCCTTTTATTCTGGTTAGTTGTTCTCATTTGTCTTCTCCACTAAGTTGAAAATATCCTATCCATTTCAGGGTTCTGTCAAGAAGACATCAGCACCTCTCCCTCCTCGTGCCACACAGAAAAGCCCCGCACATAGAGACTGACAAAAAGACCTATTACATTGTCATCCTTGCTACGCGGACACCCCCATCTCAGGTTGAATGACTGCTCACTTCACAGAAATCCCACGAGGGCACCAAAGACAGATACTGCTCACTTAAGTCATTTACTTAAGGACATCTTTGACGTTTACTGGAGATATTCAAGAGCATCTTACAAGCCAACGGCCCTTCTTGTATCTTATATAAAGAAATTGTTTATGGCTTTAAAAGGTTTAAAGTAACTCCTCCCTTTGTAGCTGTTTCCAGTATTTTACAGTATTTCATAGTTTTACTCTAGAATGGGTTTGCTCTTTATGTCTTCAGTACCAAATGGTTTTAATCAATTTTTGGTTTTTATATTTCTGTAGGTGCTATGAAGCACAGTTCAGTTCAGATTTCCAAGGTTGCTATTCATTCTCCATTTAAAATGTACTTAGAATTACATTTTTTTTTTTTTTTTTTTTTTGTGGTACGCGGGCCTCTCACTGTTGTGGCCTCTCCCATTGTGGAGCACAGGCTCCGGACGCGCAGGCTCAGCGACCATGGCTCATGGGCCCAGCCACTCCGTGGCATGTGGGATCCTCCTGGACCGGGGCACGAACCCGCGTCCCCTGCATCAGCAGGTGGACTCTCAACCACTGCGCCACCAGGGAAGCCTGGAGTTACATTTAACATTAAGAAAAACAGCCTATTTTCTCTAATTTCTTTTTACCACTGAAAAGTCAATATGCTGTTATCCTTTGCTGGAGTTCTGTTGGTAAAAAGATGAATCTGGAATGTGACTAACCTCCATCACCAACTCTTATCAAATGTGAAACTAAAATCTAAATAGAAAAGATGCTACTATTCAAAGTCTATGAATGCACCCTTGATAAAAAGCTAAACACGACTCTTAAAATTGAATATGATAAAAAGAGAAAGTAAATATGATAAAAGAGAAAGGGTCCTTGCTTTCCCTCAACCCTTTACACTAGGGTTGCCTCAAATGTTAAGTCCTACTACAACCTGCATCAGAATTACCCAGATGCCTTTTAAAGATGAAGACTTCTTGACCATAACCCAAATCTACCTACACTAAACCCTCTGGCATTGGGACCCAAGTTTCCCAGGCAATTCTCCAGTACATTCAAGTTTGAGAGCCACAGCTTTTTCATCTGGGACACAAATGGGTGGCAAGCTCAGAGTTGTTAGCAGAAGCTTCACCTTTACAAAACCCAGCTCCCTCCATATTATACTTTTTATATTAATTATAAAATTATATTGTCATATATCAAGTGTGTTAAAGACAGTATCTTAAAAATATATAAACACATATATAAGCTAATTTATTCTTCCCAAGGATAACAAACAGAAGTGAAGGCTAGATTCCTACCCTTTCCTCTAAAGGACCAGGAGTGCTCCTGCCCATAAATCAACTACGTGTATCAAGCAGTGCAAAAAATAAATTTTGGCAAGGCCACACAATGTGATGGATTCATGGAGTATAATTTAAGATTTATCAGGAAGAAGAATACATGCTTTATGTTGGTTTTGAGATGTGTTCTGTTTATTGGTAAAAAAAATTTCATAAACACAAAATTCAAAGAGAACAGTACATTCAACATATAAACAAAATCATCAGACGTGATTATACAAATTTTCCTGGTAACACCTGGAAAACAGTTTATTTATCACTCCCAAAAATGAACATAGAAATATTAGAAGCAACCACTATTCAGCGTCAAACTAAACAAGTCAGAATGCCTAAAAAGTTTGATAACTCAAAGTGAATAGATAACATTATTCTTTTGGGGAAAAAAGACAGTATTAATAAAAACAAGGCAACAGCTGTAATAGGGGCGGCACAGGTGCGAGCCATAGCAGCCCTGCTCAACCATTGGTTGGCACTGCAGTGGGCCCCTCCTCCTCCCCATCTGTATAAAAGGAGCTCAAATTCGGATTGAGGGAAGATGTTTTTTGAGACACTAGTCAGTCATCTTCTCGGTCTGCTAGCTTTCCAATTCAAGTGGTTATTACTTGCTCTAACAACACATCTCTCGATTTACTGGCCTGTTATGTGGTGAGCAGACCAAGCTTGGGCTCCGTAACACAACTGTAAATTTTAAATAGACTTTATCACTAAATACGTGATGATAGATTTAACAAAGAATTAAGAGCACAGGTTGGTTAAGAGAGCATGTTCTAAAGTCAGTCTACTTGGTTTCTTTCCTCGACGGCCTCTACTTTCTAGCTGTGTGATTCTGGACACACCTTAACCGTTTTGTCATCTATAAAATAAAGAAATTGAGAGTACCTACCTCACAGGGTAGTAGTTGGGAGGATTAAAATAATTCACGTAAAGCACTTGGAACAGTGCTGGCACCGTAGTAAGTACTCAAGAAGTGTTATTATTATTCATCCTAATCCAGTCCTTCAGGCTCAAACAACCATGGTAAAGGACTGTCAATGTTTTTTTGAAAGTTACAGAACTACTCAACCTCTGAGTAACGTTCTCCAATGTCAAAACTCTCACAACTATAAAGCTATTTCTATTATTTAGTATAAACTTTAGAAATACGGTAACTCCGTTCCCCACTATACTAATGAAACATTGCTCCTATTTGTTCAATAGGACCTGAAAGAAAGAGTCAAGGTAATGACGTGTAAAAGGAACATCAAGGACCCTCAATGTGGTAGGCAGCCTTGAAGATGGCCTCCAAAGCTTTCCAACACCAGTATTCTCACTGTGTAATCCTCTCGCCCTTGAGTGTGAGCTGACATATTGACTCACTTCCAAGAATAAAACAGGGCAGTGGTCTGTCACTTCCAAGATTAGGTTACGAAATGACACAGTTGTCAGGCAGAGGTGCCATCTCTTTCTCTTGACAAAAGTCAGCTTACAGAGAAACCCGTTTGGCAAAGAGCTGGATGGGGTTTAGAAGTTAATCCTCGCTAAGCTGAACCTGGAGAGGACTGCAGCCCTACCCCATACCACGACAGCAACCTTGTCCTAAGAGCACCCACTTAAACTGCACCCAGATTCCTCATCAGCAGAAAATGTGAAATAATAAACGTTTCTTGTTTTAAGCCACTCGATTTGGGGGTATTTTGTTATGCAGGAACTAGGGCACTCAGTTTTTTTTCAGTCTATACATTCACGACCCAGATTTACAGCACCATTCTAACAAAATTACGGATCATTATTAGGCGTTATTAGATGGTCAATTTGGCAGCGAAACAAAACCTGCATGTTGTCTCTCATCCCAAATACATAACGATTATTCATGTGATTTAAATGGCCCACGGGTCACGCTTTTCAGTAGAAGCAGATTTAAGCCGCAACTGGCTTCCACCCTTTCAGGCGTTCTCCCACAAAGAGTCTGCAAGGCTGGTTCCTTTTCAACATTCAGGTTTCAACTAAAAATATCATCTCCTCAGAGGCCTTTCCCAACTAGCCATTCTGATGGAGCCACTGCCTACCCCACTGTCAATCACATCTCCCTCTTACTGTCTCCATTAACTTCTCCCCACCTAATATGTTGCTGGCTATTCAGTAGTTTGTGTATTGTCTCTGCCCGCATTACGACACTCTCCAAGACACTTGTCCACCACTCCTGTTAGTCCTTTTGTCTGGAACACGATAAGTACTCAGTAAGTAATGTTTGTGGACTAAAAAGGAATGGAAAGCAAAAACTCAGGTCCAGGAAAATGATCTGGAGAAGTGGAGAGAGAGCTCGGTAAGTCCCATCAGGCGAAACCAACCAGCCCCGTCTCCAAAGCCTGAGAACTAAAGAGACCAGAATTACAGAAAAATTACACGAATGGAAACACAGGTTGGTTCTGGAACGCAAAACCCTGCGGAGGCCCCGGCGGGTGGATGGAGGGGTTGAGCTGACCAGACCTCGTGGGGACAGTGTGGACCAGAGAGGGGGGCAGGAGGCACGACCCTGAGAGTACGTTACCCGAGTCGCCCCCCGGCACCGAGGGGGGCAGCGTGAGGGTGAACACGGCGGCCACAGCGGCGAACACGGCGACGCCACCGCGGAGGCCCCCAGAGCGCCGCGGCCCCGCTCGGAAACCCATGGGCCAGAGGGGACCGAGGAAGGAGGACGCGGCAGGCCCCAGGACTCGGCACAGCCGGGTGTCCCCAGCGCGACGGGCGAGCGCGGCGCGCGGCGGCTTCCGGGTCGGACCGGGCGGACGGGACCGCACCTTCTGCGCCGGCGCGGGGGGAGAAAATGCGGGGTCTCGCTGGAGCCAGGCCCAGGCAGCCTTCTGGCGCCGTACCGCGCGCCAGGGTTTACAGAATTATAATGTGCTTTTCACTAGCGCAACACAAGCGACACCCTTCTTTTAAGAAAGGAAGCCTGGGCCCAGGGCCTCCGTCTCTATGGCCTCCCCAACTTCCTAGCGACTTGGTCGGGTCTGACAGAGACAGGAGCCTGGTTGCCAAGCGGGCGTGAGGAAGGGCCGCGACTGCCCCCTGCGGTGTGGGGTGGAACTACACGAGGGGCCCCAGACCGCCAGCCCGAGGGGACGTGTGCGCACAGTAAGTGCTGAGTAAGCCAATACATACATTAATCCCATGTGTACTACGAGTAATTATAAGCCCGTGTGCTAATTGTTAAATCGCTGAGTTATTTTCAGAGAGATTAAAATAAGCTAGTTGGTCTATTTTTTTCTTATAGCATGAGGAAAACTTGGGAGATGAGTTGAGAAACTTGAGTTTCTGTAGTAATACAAATAATTTACACAGTGATAAAGTTGTCTCCTACTTTAATGAAGAGAAGTATTTAGATGAAGATTTGACCGCACAATGGAAAATGAACTGAAGACACGGCACTTTCCAACTAGCTACGATGCAAAAAAAGAATGGGGACTCTTGGATCACCACATAGCATGGCTCTTGGCGAGATCTTTAAGCTTACGTTTTACATTATTATAGCAATTATTCTGGAGTGGGAGGAGAGGAGGGCAACCTCCCTGGAATGCATCTCAAAATACACTTTAGATCAGTGACAGTCTAAAACGTGTTACAAGCAATCTGACAGGAACATAGAGTCTCAAATGTAGAGTGACTAATACACTTGCATAGATAGGCAGCCATTGTGTCAGCATCTCAGGTACTACATAGTGCTTTCTCTGCTATATTGTGAGCCCTGGAGAACAGGTAGGCAGCTTCTAAATGGACCCCCAGTAATCCCTGACTCCTGGTATTCACTCCCTTGTGTAATCCTCTCCCCTTGTGTTTGGGCAGGATCTAGTGACTCACTTCTGTCTGTAATAACATAAGGAAAAAGTGATGGATGTCACTTTGGAGATTAGGTTATAAAAGACCGACTTTTCATCGTGCTTGCCCTCCCCTTGGCGAGCGCTACCTCTCTTGCCCTCCCACTTGTTCACTCTGATGAAGCCACCTACCATGTTGTGAGGTGCTTTATGGAGAGGTCCACATGGCAAGGAACTGAGCGTCACCTCCAGCCAAACAGCCAGCGAGGCACTGAGGCCCTCAGTCCAACAACCTGCAAGGAACTGAATCCCATTAATACCTCACGAGGGAGCTAGGGAGCCGAGCCTTTCCCACATGAGCCAAAAGATAATGACTAACTCCCTCCAAGACCCTGACTGCAGCCTTGACTACAGACCCTAATGCAGAGGACCCAGCTAAGTCTCACCCAGATTACTGTCTTGCAAAAAATGAAATAATAAATGTTGTTGTTTTAGTGCACTAAATTTGGGGTAATTTGTTGCTCAGCAATAGATGACTAAGACAGTCTGCCTTCAATTTCTTTTCTGAAAGAGCATGCCAGTGATTAATACTGACTGAGCCAAGCATATGCTTCTTTCCTTTTTTATCCATTTCATCTTTTGCTCATGAGCTTTATAAAAAGATAAGTTTTTATCATGGCAATTACTTTCAAAAGAGCATAATTATGGGGCTTCCCCGGGGGTGCAGTGGTTAAGAATCCACTTGCCAATGCAGGGGGCAGGGGTTCGAGCCCTGGTCCGGGAAGATCCCACATGCCATGGAGCAACTAAGCCCATGAGCCACAACTACTGAGCTTGTGCTCTAGAGCCCTCGAGCCACAACTACTGAGCTCACATGCTGCAACTACTGCAGCTTGTGCGCCTAGAGCCTGTGCTCCACAACAAGAGGAGCCACCGCAATGAGAAGCCCACGCACCACAATGAAGAGCAGCCCCCGCTGGCCACAACTAGAGAAGCCCTGCACGCAGCAACGAAGACCCAACACAGCCAAAAATAAATAAATTTATTTTAAAAAATTTTTAAAAAAGAAGGGCTCCAAGTGATCCCTTAAAAAAAAAAAAAGCACATAATTATTTGCCCATGTTTGAGAGGTAGAGCTCAGTGCTGGAAGTTTGAATTTGGGAGTTGTCACGTAAGGATGAGATGAAGTAATAAGTTCACGGAGGCATAATGTAGGGAGAACAAGGTTGAGGTCAAATGTTAGACCACATCTTCATTTAGGGAATGGCAGGAGAAGAGGAGAGAACAGTGGAAGAGAGGGATGCACCACAGGGACCTAAGGATGAAATGATATCAGTGATGTATGTGTGGTCAGGTTGTCACAGAGAGGAGAAGAACGGTGAGGAGAGCCACATCTAGGTTTATGGGGCATAAGTTTATATAATTTGGAGAATCGTGTAAGCAAAAGAATACAAAACTGCAGATACAAAATTAGGTATGGGCATTGGAAGGAGGTTGTGCTAGTGACAGGCTGTGAAATTTTTTTTAATTGAAGTATAGTTGATTTACAATGTTGTATTAGTTTCAGATTCTTTTCCATTATAGGTTATTACGATATAGTTCCCTGTGCTATAAGTAGGTTCTTGTTATTTATCTATTTTATGTACAGTAGTGTATATCTGTTAATCCCCAACTCCTAACTTATCCCTTCCCTCCCCTTCCCCTTTCATAACCATAAGATTTGGGCCATGAAATTTAAGCTTTGTTAGCTTCATGGCTAATCTCCTTTGAGGATGGAGTTTCAGTAGAGTAGTACATATGGAAACAAGGTAATAGTGGGTAAGAAGTGAGGAAATGGAAGAAGGGAAAATAGAATACATTTGCAAGAAGTTTGGCAGTGAGGGGAAAGAGAGAAGTAGTGTGGGAAGTCACAGGGATTGAAGTGTCAAATGGGTTTTTGGTAATCCAAGGGAGTATTTGGAGAGAAATAGGAGATAAAGATGTACTAGAGGATGAAGGGGATGGAACCAAGGAGGGAAGAAGAGAAGAGATGAAAACAGAAAATGTTAGAGTTGTAGTTGTAGAAGAAAGAGGGAAACACACGACAGTTGGACCATATCCTTGGGCAGACTAGCAAAATATGCAAAGAGTATTATTTACCTGTTATATATGCTCTGCTTCACTCCACAGTGGGTTACTACACAGAGGCAGCTACTATAATACATACAGTGTGGCTTCCCTGGTGGCACAGTGGTTAAGAGTCCGCCTGCCAATGCAGGGGACACAGGTTCGAGCCCTGGTCCGGGAAGATCCCACATGCTGCAGAGCAACTAAGCCCACACGCCACAACTACTGAGCCCGTGTGCCACAACTCCTGAGTCTGCATGCATCTAGAGCCCTGGCTCCGCAACAAGGGAAGCCACCGCAATGGGAAGCCCATGCACTGCAACGAAGTGTAGCCCCCCCTCATCGCAACTAGAGAAAGCCAGCACGCAGCAATGAAGACCCAACACAGCCAAAGATAAATAAATAAATAAAAATTTAAAAAAAATACATACTGTACAACAGAAAAATATGTGGATCATTTAGGATCCAACCAGAGAAACAGAACTAGTGGGAGATACATATTAGGAGATTTATTGCAAGGAATTGTCTCATGTGATAGTGGGGCTGGCTAGGCCAGTGTGGAATCCACAGAGAAAGCCAAGTCTAGCATCTACGGACAGTATAGGGCTCCACATTACAGCCGGGCAGAGGTGGGTGTCCCAGCTCCCCACCAGGCCTCCACTGATAGATACCTCCCTCAATGGGACAGGGGTAAGAGTGCCCGTGACTGCTCCCCGTGGCCCCCTCCGACACGACACCATGGTGAGGAGAAGGCAGAGCGGAGGAGTGCCCTCCTTTTTCTGGGCACAAGTCCTGACTCTCCTCTAGGGCCCCTCTAACACCACCGCAGCAGGGAGAAGACGGGCAGCTCATTACTGCTGGGTGGGTAGGAGTCTGTGCTCCCCATGTGGGCTCCACTGATGCCATGGATGAAAGGTCTGGCTCTCTGTTCAGCCTTCTTTGCCATCAGCCTGGTGGGTGTGCTGGGGCGACTGGAGAGGGTGGAGGTCAAGGTTCCCCACTCAGCTTTTGCTGGAGTGGGGGTGGATGGCCATAGTTTTCTCTTTAGTTTCTGGCTACAGTAGAGAGTTATTTTCTAAATGTGTCTATCTTGCCTTTTCCTCATCCTCTGACCAGGGAGAGCAGGCTTTTATTTTTTGCCTGTGCTGTTGGTGTCTCTGGGTTGCTCGCTTCTCTGGCACGCGGTCTGGGCTCCACAAAACAAAAAGAAGTCCAGGGGTCTCACCACCATGTTGTTCTTCAGGTTTCAAGGCTCCTGTCTGGTCTACCTTATTCTCTCCACCCTTCCGTCTTGTTACATTTGTCTTATATATAATATCCAGGGTGTTTAGTTGTACTTAGCAAGAGGAATAGGGGAAACTATGGCCACTCCATCTCTCTGGAAGCAGAAGTCCCTCCCCTTTGTTTTATTCTTTCTGAGCATTCAGAGCAGCTTCACAGATATTAATGCACTGAAATTCACCTGAAAATTTTGTCATTATCCCCCAAAACCCCACTTGAAATAAAGTCAAATGCATCATAATCTTACAAATACCTGTGAAATTTTAGGTTAGAAACAATAGAAATTAGATACCTGGAATACTATCCAATAAGCCATCTACAATAGGAAAATACAAGAAGATGCAAACATCCCTGTTAAATGCCTTAGAAAAATAATTTTAAACATTCAAATATACTAGTAACCAAAGGAATTTAAAATAAAAGAAAGAAAAGCCATTTTCACCTTTCTAATCATCAAAGATTTTTTTAAGTTGAAGTGTAGCTGATACACAATATTGTGTTAGTTTCAGGTATACAGCAAAGTGATTCAGTTATATATATGTGTGTGTGTATATATATATATGTATATATGTGTGTATATATATATACACATACATGTATATATATTCTTTTTCAGATTCTTTTTCATTATAGGTTATTACAAGACATTGACTATAGTTCCCTGTGCTATACAGTATGTCCTTGTTGTTTACCTATTTTGTATATAGTAGTATGTATCTGGTAATCCTAAATGCCTAATTTACCCCCCTTCCCCTTTGGTAACCATAAGATTGTTTTCTGTGTCTGTGAGTCTGTTTCTGTTTTGTTAATAAGTTCATTTGTATCATTTTTTTAGATTCCATATATAAGTGATACCATATGATATTTGTCTTTGTCTGACTTACTTCACTTAGTTTGATAATCTCTAGGTCCATCTGTATTGCTGCAAATGGCATTATTTATTATGGCTGAGTAATAGCCCATTGTATATATGTATTATATATATATAATACATATATATATATATATACACACATACACACACATCTTCTTCATTCATTGTCAGTGGACACTTAGGTTGCTTCCACATATTGACTATTGTAAATAGTGCTGCCATGAACATTGGGGTGCATATATCTTTTCAAATTAGAGTTTTCATCTTTTCCAGATATATGCCCAGGAGTGGGATTGCTGGATCATAAGGAAACCCTATTTTTAGTTTTTAAGGAACCTCCATACTGTTCTCCACAGTGGCTGCACCAATTTACATTCCTACCAACAATGTAGGAGGGTTCCCTTTTCTCCCCACCCTCTCCAGCATTTACTATTTGTAGACATTTTGATGATGGCCATTCCAAAGATATTTAATATCTCTAGAGTACTGGTGATAAAGGAATTTGGTATAACATTTTATAGGGCAATATACCTATGTGTATCAACAATCTGTAAGATACTCATATAATTTGACCTAGAATTGTGAGTAAATATATGAAAATGTGTTCAACTTTATTAGTAATCAGAGAAATGCAAATTAAAACCACAATGGAATACTACACACTTACCAGATTAGCAAAAATGAAAGTCTAACTGTATATAAAGTCGGCAAGCATGTAGAACAAAGGAAATGTTAGCAGGAGAGCAAAATGGTACAACCACTTTGGAAAACAAACATTTTTTTCTAGTAAAGCCGAAGATATGCGGAGCCTACAACTCAGCAGTTCTACTCTATGTTTGTACCTAGAGAAGCCAGGAGGCAGATACAAAATGTTTATGGCAATATTGTTCCTAAGAGCCCCCAAATAGGAATGACCTCAGACACTCATCAACAACACTGGAATAGAGAAATAAACCTAGCATATTTATACAATGAAATACTGTATAACAAACAATGAACAAACTACAGCTAGCTACCATGGAATAATATATGGATGACTCCCACAAAAAATAGTGAGCAAAAGGAACAAGTGATAAAACAATACACACAGAATGATTCTAGTTATTTAAAGTTGAAAGATAAATAGTTTAGAGATATATCCATAGAGTTTTAACTATAAAGAAAATAAAATATCATCATCTCAGATGTTGGGACTGTGGTAGTTACCTCTAGAGATGAGTGGGTGCTTTGATGGGAAGGGGTACATTTGGGCTTTATGAGCTATTCTGTTCTTCAGTGTTTCTATTCTTGACTTGGGTGGTGGCTACATGGGTATTTCCTTTATAATTATTCTTTTTTTTGGTTTAAAATAAATTGCAGTCTTTAATAAATCAAAATCATAATACCAGCCTAACTAGTAATCCAAAAAACGGTATTCTAATGATGACAGACATGGAAAGTTCCACTGTCCTATAATTATTCTTTAAACTATTTATAAATATATACTTTTCTATCTATATGATATATCTCATGATTAAAAAAAGTAGACAGGAGGGAAGGAAGATTGCAGAGCTGTTACCTAATGGATAGTTTTGTAATGAATGCTAGCAAGAATATTACCCTGAGTTAGCATGCAATAACTCATGAATATTTCTGCATTTGTTTAGTTCCCTGTAATATAAGTGGTTATATGGAGGTGTTTTATACTCAAGGAAAATAACTTTCATCATGAAAGTAAATTCTCTTTCAAAATCCCTTCTGGTGATATAATATAATAGAGTACTAAACTCTCTCCTGAAACCAATTTACTTTTTAAACATAAATTTTGTGAATTGTGCTTCAATTTGGCAAAAATAAATACCTGGTTTCATAGTCTGGTATCTGTGAGTATTCCTCAAAGTTTTAATGAACCAATTTTTTTCCGACAAAACTCTAAGATATCACACAAAAAAAGGAATATTGTTTAAAGGCACAAAAGTAAACAATTAAAAAAGCGAAACCTACAACTATCAAAGTTAGAAGTGGAGGTGAGGATTGTAGCAATGAGTCAAATCCTCATTGTGTCTGGGGACTAATAGATAATGTCTTAAAGTGATAACTCAACAGATCGTTCTAGAGGCCTATTATTTAGGGAGGTAATCATGGGAAGAACCAAAATCAGAAAAGGTTAAAAGTGGTTGCCTCTGAGATGGGAGATGGGGAGGGGAGAAGTAGGATGGGAGATATGGCTTTCGTTACAGTTGTCCTGCACTACTATATATTTTGTCATCTGCATTGTATTATTTTGATTTAAAAAATAGGAAAATATTTGTAAAGGAACAAATGAGAATGAAAAAAAAAGCCAAAACCATACTTTTTTTTGAGTTAGAGATTATAATATATGTGAAGAGCCTGAAACATAGTAGGAGATATATAAATATTTGCCCTAAAGCAATTGTTTCCTGTTTGAATTACATGTTATTTATTTATTTTTCTTGCAGTTTTATTGAGATATAATTGACGTACAGCACTGGATAAGTTTAAGGTGTACAGCATAATGATTTACATACATCATGAAGTGATTATCACGATAAGTCTACTGAACATGCATCATCTCATATAGATACAAAATTAAAGAAATAGTAAAGGGCTTCCCTGGTGGCACAGTGGTTGGGGGTCCGCCTGCCAGTGCAGGGGACACGGGTTCGGGCCCTGGTCCGGGAGGATCCCACATGCTGCGGAGCAACTAAGCAGCCCATGTGCCACAACTACTGAGCCTGCGCTCTAGAGCCCGCGAGCCACAACTGCTGAAGCCCGCGTGCCTGGAGCCCGTGCTCCGCAACAGGAGAAGCCTGCGCACAGCAACGAAGAGTAGCCCCCGCTCACCACAACTAGAGAAGACCCACGTGCAGTAACGGAGACCCAATGCAGCCAAAAATAAATAAATAAAATTAAAAAAAAAGAGAAATAGGAAAAACATTTCTTTCTCCTGATGAGAACTCTCAGGATTTTCTCTAAGAGCTTTCATATATAGAATACAACAGTGTTAATTGTATTTATCATGTTGTACGTTATATCACTAGTATTTATTTACCTTGTAACTGGAAGTTTGTAGTACCTTTTTTTTTTTTTTTTTTTTTTTGCGGTACGCGGGCCTCTCACTGTTGTGGCCTCTCCCGTTGCGGAGCATAGGCTCCGGATGTGCAGGCTCAGCGGCCATAGCTCACGGGCCCAGCCGCTCCGCGGCACGTGGGATCTTCCTGGACCGGGGCACGAACCCGCGTCCCCTGCATCGGCAGGCGGACTCTCAACCACTGTGCCACCAGGGAAGCCCTGGAAGTTTGTAGTACCTTTTGACTGCCTTTATGCAGTTCCTCCTCTCCTGATCCCCCATATCTGGTAGTCACAAATCTGATCTCTTTTTCTATGTTTGTTTCTTTGTTTGTTTTTGAAGTATAATTGACCTACAAGATTATATTATTTCTTGTTATACGGCATAAGGCTTCGATATGTCTATACATGTTCAAACTGATCGCCACCATAAGTCTAGTTGCAATATTTCACCATATGAAGACGTTACATAGTTATTGACTATATTCCCCACACTGTACATTTCATACCCTCGACTCATATATTTTGAAACTGGAAGTTTGTCCCTCTTAATTAGTTACATTTGAAAAATTCTCTGATTTAGCCATTCTATTTCAATTTGCAAATAGAGTTTTATCCATATTAGACAAATTCATAAAGTATTTTGAAAATCTTGATTCTAATTATCTGTTTTCATGTTAAAAACTATCCCAAAACTTAGTGGCATATAACAACAACCATTCATTATATCTCACAATTTTGTGAGTCAGAAATGTGGACAAGGCTCAGCTAGAAGATTCTTCTGCATCGTTTGGCATTGACTGAGGTCACTTTGTGGTATGCAGCTGGCAGATGGTCTGTAAGGTCCAAGATGCCTCCATTACATGTCTGATGCTTTGGTGGGAATGGTGGGAATGCTGGGCTTGGCTGAAACTTTTGATCTGAGTGGTCACATGTTGCAGTCTCAGGGTACTGGAACTTATTACCTGTTCAAGTTTGTTTACCAGAGACTTATAAGAGGCAAGGGTGGAAGCTGCAAGGTTTCTCTGCGTGTGTTTGTTTTGTCGTTATTGTTGTTTTAATGACTTAGCCTCAGAAAGCCCAGAATTTTCCTTCTGCTGTATTCCATTGGTCAGACAAGTCACTAAAACCGGCCCAGATTCAAGGGGAAGGGAATTGGACTCCACCTATCAAAGGGAGTAGGAAAGAATTTACAGCCATCTTTTTTTTTTTTTTTTTTTTTTTTTTTTTTTTTTTTTGCGGTACACGGGCCTCTCACTGTTGTGGCCTCTCCCATTGCGGAGCACAGGCTCCGGACGCGCAGGCTCAGTGGCCATGGCTCACGGGCCCAGCCGCTCTGCGGCATGTGGGATCTTCCTGGACACGGGCACGAACCCGTGTCCCCTGCATCGGCAGGCGGACTCTCAACCACTGCGCCACCAGGGAAGCCCTACAGCCATCTTTAATACATCCTCCAGTAAGACCTCTTACAAAAATAAAGAAAATATATGGGACAAACATTATTTTTTTTCTGCCTGAGCAAAAGAAAACACATTTGAGGCAGATGTCTGGAAAATTTAAACCATTAACCCAATACGTATTTAGGAAAAGAAATGTCTGGCCCCAACACAGAAGAGTCTTAAATATTATGGTACAACTGTTCCAAAATCTGGTGAGCTTCTACCTTAATTCAACTAGAGTTTTTGATGGTTTGAGCTATTTTCAAAACCTTTTTGTTCTAATTCAGTTCAAATAATGACTTTTTTACATTCAGTAAAGAAGATGATATTTAAAAGTATCTATCAGATTGAAAATGAACATTGAATACTAGGACTGTGGTTTTACCCCAGTGCCTATCATAGTACTTAGAACATAATATGTACTCAAAAGTATTTGATGGCTGACAGTAGAAAAGCTGTAGAGGGGATATCTAACTTTGCCAACTGTTTTCAGAAAAGATTATATCTAAACCACCCACCCTAAGGAAGGTCTCTCCTAAATCAGACCTGTGATAAATTAAATGACAAAGGAAATTTAAGAGGCATATAACTATACAGGGTAATTTAGAAAGTAATTATGGGACTTATATTAAGCATTTTCATAATAGTTCAGGGAGCAGCTGTGTTAAGTCTTGGCTCTACTAATAATTGTGATCTTGAACAAGTTTCTTAACTTCTCTGGCCCTCGGATGGCTCATCTGAAAAATGAGAATAACAGTAGTGCCATCCTCGTAAGTTTGGTCTGAAGCGTAGGTAAAGTAATGAAAAGAACAAAGCCTTGCTCATTGTGAGCCACAATAAATATTCACTATCATTATTATCTAAATTTAGAAGAAATACTCTAGGATATGATTTTAAAATAGGACAAGTAAAACTCATACTTTTCTACTTCATTTAAAACTTAATTCACTAGAAATGAAAATATATGAGAGAAACGAACCATCCATTTGCAGCCTAGGTGTGATCTGAGAAGCTCCTTTCTCCCTACAGATTTAGTCCAACTTGGGTAAAACCCCCAACCCAAAGCCCTTTCCAATATGTCCGGGGTGGGAAATCTTGCTGTAATGTCCCACACTGTCTGTAGCTCTTTAATCATGCTGCATTAGCCCAAACTCAGCCCTTTCTCCAGTTTCTACAGAGATCCACTCATGCCAAACAAGCTTCAGTTCTAGTAAAATGGAAAGAAGTGTTCAAACAACAACCCCAGCTTCCTGCTCACTCTCTTCCTCATCCCCTTATGTCTCAAAATTGCCTTTGCAAACTCTGAGTTCTTCCCCCACTTATGCATAGCACGTGTGCCTGCTCAAACTAGCATACCACAGTCACCAAAGGCATTTAGTTAGTAAAAATATAGGACCTTCCATGTGACAGGAATTACAAGCTCTGAATCACAGGCATAGTTAATGATCTAGGACCTGACTCCCAGTCTAGTACACTTTCTTCTCTCTCAGGTTTCCTGCATTGATGCTTTCAACATCAGAAGAAAAATCACCAAAGGATAGATGTGTAATATCTTGATGAGTTTAACAAAGTTGATAAGATGAACTAAATATTTTCACATATATGCATACAAGTAGTGATTCCACATATAATTGAAGTCTACCTTCCATAGACTATGCAGTGGTCTCTCTGGGTATAGGCAACGGAGTCCCTGGATGGTGCTCTTTGAGGATCAATAACCCAAGACTCCGGTGGTCAGTTGGGCTGTAATCCTGTTCTTTACCTTCTCCCTGACCTGAAATTCTATGGTTTGTCATTCAGCCACACTAAACACCAAAGTTGAGAACGTTGTCTCCAGAAGTGTCAGTTTGCTTGTGATGATCTAATCTTGGAAGTTGGAGAAGAAGAAGAGTAAAATCACTGATTTTCTGATAACTGATTCTTTTCTTCCCCTTTAGAAAATAGCCACACACTAATAACTGGGGTTTAGAAGAAGGCAAATAGTGTCTCAGAATGTTGACAGTCAAAGGACAACTTAGTGTTTCACAACCCATAACACAACCCAAGAGTGTTAAATTTGTCTTGCTGAGTAAGATAAGATGGATCATCTTTCTTCTGCCTGAGCCTTAGGAGTGAGGGAGAAGCCCCTTACTTCCCAGGTAATAGAGCCCAGTGGGAAACTGGCTTCTCTCTGAAGGATGGGAGCTTGAGTAGAGTAAGGAGAGGGGACCCTTCTGTGGGCCTGAGCCCTACACACCCCAAGGATTCTGGGGCTGGCATTACATCCTGTAAGAAGATGCCCCAGATCCAGCCCTCCTGCTCGTTTCCACATGGAAAAGGTGAGGATGCTGACAGTTGAGTCTTCATTTTAGAAGGATGTTAACAGCAGGTCCCTGTGAAGCCAAAGATAAGCTGAGATGAAAAATGCCTGAACACACTAGACTTCTGTCACGGGGTCAGGAGAAGGAGTATGGCAGACTGGGCAATTAGTGCCATTCCTAGTGGGATTTTCCCCCCACAAACCCAATAAAAGGGCTTTGCTCCCCTGTGGGAACGCACCATGTGAAGTGCATCATTTAGTTCAATCACGAGTTTGGGCTCAGGACATTGGGAATAAGCTGCCAGTAAATCAGTGGAGTTAATTGAGGGAGCATTCATCAAGTGTTATTATTAAAATTCAAATATGCAACCTGAGGGGCAAATGAGAACTTTCTCCCCTGTGCACATGAAAGAAGATGGGGTTAGTAAGTTCTAGAGTGTTCACCTTGGAAGGCAATGTCCTGGACATGAGGGTAGCACATAAAGCTTGTATGTTCATCGAAATAAAGGAAGGTTGCAAGAGCAGCAGATGGGGAGCGTGGAGTGAACAGAGAGTATGCACAGAGTGCAGGAAGTGGTCATGAACCATGAGGTGGGCCTCTCAGCAGAGTGGTAGTCTCGCTAGAGCCCAGGAAGATGGTGGTACCTGGCCTACCAGGAGCTGTGCTCCTTTCAGGGCAGTGTTTAAGTCCATGGGCTGTGGAATTAGGCTACCTGAGTTCAAATCCCACCTCCATCACTTATGAGCTGAGCAAGTTTCTTAACTTCTCTTCCCTTATTTTTCCCATGTACAAAATGGTGATATTGTCAGAATTAAATAAAATAATCTAGGTTAAGTTCTTAGCAGCCAGCCTGGCACAGAGTAAGCCAGAACAACAGTGTTTGTTGTTCTATTATTATTCACTTCAAAAATCTCAGCTGGGTATCTGTGTGCCAGGCTTTGTGCACTGTGTAAACAGTTATAAGTATGGCAGGCATTATTTCTCCATCCCACTTGGTTGTCAGAAAATTCACCCAGTCATTATTGGGGCTCCTTTCCATCCCATCCAGGTCACATGAGAGTCTTGGGGCTTATACAGCCACCACACTCTGGGCTTGATCTACATGCTGGCCTCTGGTGATGTGCTCGTTGTTCAAGTCCACCTGGTGTCTTGAAGGCAGGTGTCATCTATGCCAATGCCAAGTTCGGGCCAGCAGAGATTTTCCCACCTGGATACCAAAGAGATGTCTCTCTGTGTATGTCCCCCACACTTGTTCCCCTCACTCCACTCCATCAGTCCTTAGTCTCAGGTGGTGCTAACAGGTGAAGCTGGATCTCCACCTGCTTGAAAACCTTTGAGAATCTGGTCTCTCTGGAAACCTCTCTCACCTGTCTAGTTTGGCTACTTCTGTTTCTTAAATCCTCAGCTCTTGTGCCCTTCCTCCCCCTCTACAGGACAAGCCAACATCCATGAGTCCAAATGTCACAAACAAAGGCCAGCCCTGGAGTCGTCTGGACAGATTTTCTTTAAATTAATACTATTGAACTCCTACTGTGTGCCAGGCACTTCAGCAAGTACGTTATGTGAGTTATGGAGTAGTGGCTGAGGCCGTGGAGTCTGAGCCTACCCGCCTGGGTTGGAGACCCGCGTCCACCGGTGACATGCATCAATACCCGTACAATGCTTAGAACGCTGCCTGCTGCGCAGTAAGCACCTAAAACAAAGTTAGCTATGTCACATGATCTCATTTTACATTCCAGCAACCCTGTGAGCTAGAAACCATTTTTATTCCTGTTTTACAGAGGAGGGAAGGGAGCAATGGAGAGGTTAATTAACTTGCCAGTTAGTGATGGAGCCATGTATTTCATCTCAGGGCCCACACGTTAACCACGATGGGCAACTGTCTCGTCTGTACCCCTTGCTTTGACACCATGTCCTTGAATGAGCATTTGAAGTGACCTTGTCTTGGGCTAGCCTTCGCCCCAGAGCCTGAGTATGTGGATATGTGGGTGGTACGGATGTGCTCAAGGGACTGGGTTCATCCTATCAGTGGCTTCAGCTGCGGGGGGTAGTGAGCTGTCAGGGCAGGAATCCAAGCAGTGGGAACAGGGACGGGGCTCTCAGTGGAGGAGGGACCTGAGGACATCGGAGGAGCAGAGATGTCTGTCTGTGGCCACAGGTGCAAAGGAGCACATCATGAAACCCCTCAGCAAGGAGTGGGAAAGTGATGGAAGAGACTGGGGTGAATTTGAGAGAGATTTCTTTAATCAGGATGAGAAAACAGGTGTGTTAAAGAAAGACCAAGGGTGGCCAGCTTTCTAAGGTGGTATTTCTTAGACATGGCTGATCATCAGAAACATTCGGCAATGCTTTTAAAAAATGTAAATGCCTGGGCCCACCCCTGGAGATTTTAATTAGTAGTTCCAGGTAGATCTTGGGTATCTTCACGTTTTCAAAGCTTCCCAGGTGAACCTGTTGACTAGCTTGGTCTGGGGCCCACCGATCTAAAGTTACAACCCATCATTTTATAGTTAAGGAAGCAGAGGCCAGGGAGGTTAAGAGTCTCACCTGAGCCACACAGCTGGTTGATGGCAGAAGTGGACCTGGGGCTTTAGTCCAATGTTCTTTCCACAACATTCTACCTTCCTGTCACTATACTGAATGGGTCCAATGCTTTCAGGGGAAAAACACCCAAAGATAAGTGCATTTGTGTTTTGGTATGCCATTTTCATATAGTATTCATCATCATAAACTGGGAGTAACCATAATTATGCACAATATACATTCTATGTAAGTCTCTCTTCACGAGTTCAAGGTGTGTGGTTCTATCCTCAAGTGGAAATGTAAGCAGCTCAGAAGCTGGAACCATATTATTTTTTTCATTTTTATGTCGCCAATTTCCCCCATGTTAAATAACTGCAATGACTTTTAAAAAGCCAACATACGTTCAGTAGGAAAACATTTATTTTTGGGCAAATCTCAAAATTCTTTTCTCTTTTTAAGTCTGTCAAAACTTTGTTGCTTTTGAAATTACAGCTTGTTTGGTAAATAATAGAAACCCTAGAAGGAGTAATTATCTTCTTTTTTTAAGGCAGTTTTGACAAATGGGGTTGCAGAAACCATCCTGTAGATTGAAGAATCCTCTGAGTTAACAGCGCTGATTTTCACTTTTGGTAGTGTGCCACACAAGCCTGGTTCTCATATGACATCTCTTTTACAAAGAAGGAAACTGAGGCCTAGAAAGTTTGAGTAAACCTCGATCACACAACCGACAAGCTGAGAAATTTGGGGCCTGCACTCTTTCTATACCTAGCATCACGCTGCTGGGTTTGTGTTAGTTTTTTTCTGCCCAAAGTCACAGGAGCACAAGGCTGAAGGAACTTAGAGAGTGAGAGAAGAGGCAGGACCAGCGTGGGAGCTTTGCTGTCACACAAACCATCCTTATGGGTGTTCTCAGAAGCCAACGAGGTGCCCAAGCCATGGTATTTGAGGGGCTCCTGGTCCTGATAGAATCTCGGGGTCAGGTGTGGGACAGATGGTGCTCATTTGCTCCTGGAGGCCTAGAGTCCACAGAGGCTAGTTCCCCTGGGTTTCTGGAAGGGGAGTCAGAAGGACCGACTGTTCAGGAGCCGCAGTGGAAGAAAGACGTCTCCTGTGTCCACATGGATGGGGCTCTGCTTGGAAGCCAGAGAAGCTGCCTCTCACGTGACTTGGCTTAAAACTGTACTGACGTAGCGAGTGTGCTGCCTTTATTTAGATTCTGCTTTTATTTGGGGTGGCTTTGAAAGGGCCTAGGTGTAGGTTATGAAACAGCACCTAAGACATTGACCAGCTTAAACTGGTTTTGCCTCCTTCAATATAGGTCGTTGATTAATCAAATTGAAACGGCACCAGCTTAAACTGGGTTTGCCTCCTTCAATAGGTGGTTGATTGATCAAACCTTGCGTTGTTTTACAGCACATGGGCCAGCCCGGAGCCCTTGCCTCCAGAATGACCCCAGAACCAAGAATCTGCAGTCTTCGGAACTCAAAGAATAGAAATGATGCCACCGGCGCCCTTTACGAAGTGAGAAGACCTTCAAAAAGGACAATCTGGCTTCGAGCAGCCGGAGTAGCTTATATGGACTGATTCAAGGATAGCCAATCAGCTTCTGAGTTTAAAATTCCCCTAACTCCTTGAATTTCACAGGGAACCCTGGATCTAGGAGATAGGTTTGAGAGTCTTGCCACCTGTCTCTTTGTCAGTCAGCCTTGCAATACACTCTTTCTTTTCTCAAAAAGTGCCATGTTACTGGCTTCTGTGCATTTCGGGCAGCGAGCCCTTGCTCGGTAACTGTTACTGCAGGGAGGAGGGGGACCTGAAATCTTCCAAGCTACCTCTTTGTGGCTCCATTGTGCAAGAGAAACTTTGAACCAAAGAGCGTTCACCACCACCTCCCAGCTGAAAAGAGGGCTGGAATGCTGTCTGTTCTAAATCTGAGGTTCCTGGGAAGAGGGGCCACAAGTCGCACAGGGGTGGTTAGACACCTATGGGGGGGGGTCTCTCCAGGGGCAAAGGAAGCCTGGCACGCTGGACCACCTCAGCACCCTGGGCTGTGGTCCCTTTAGGGCCAGTCTGCTTCAGGATGGCCTCCAGAGTGGGACCTGGGCTGGGTCTCCATCTGTCTAGGCAGGACCCAGCCACATACTGCTGTGAAAGTGGTTCTGGGCTATCCTCTGGTTAGAAGGAGAATGTAAGTCCCAGAGGTGGTGGTCGCTGAACCCTGGGCAGCGAGCCTTAGACATCCAGGCAGACAAGGGGTCCCAGCTACAAGGATGGTGTTGCAGACTTTGCTGGAGCAACTATACTGAGGCCTAAAGAAGGAAGTTATACTGGGTCTCAAGCTGTTTAAAGGCCTAAGAGCAAAAGAGTGGGTCAGTGGAGGTATGAGGGGCCACTTTCTCTTGGGGAGGAGTAAAGATGAAAGGCAGGGGCTTCCCTGGTGGCGCAGTGGTTGAGCGTCCACCTGCCGATGCAGGGGACACGGGTTCGTGCCCCGGTCTGGGAAGATCCCACATGCCGCGGAGCGGCTGGGCCTGTGAGCCGTGGCCGCTGAGCCTGTGCGTCCAGCTCCGCAACGGGAGAGGCCACAGCAGTGAGAGGCCCGTGTACCGCAAAAAAAAAAAAAAAAAAAAAAAGATGAAAGGCAGTACTCTGTTCCAGTGGCGGGACTGAAGGAGGAGGAGGTGATGCTAAAATGTGATAGCATCACACTGATGAGTGCGGTGCTGTCCTCCAGCATGACCGGCCCCCAGTGTGGAGACTGAGATTGTGCTCTCATAACCGTCAGGGTGTCCAAGACTGGGGGAGGGGTCTTCTGCCAGGAACTTGAGACAAGGGCAAGGGACACTCAAGGAATGAATTCTTTCCAAGTCATGTCACTATACATCCATGCACTGGGCCATGGTGATGGTTATTTTATAAATCAAGACTTGCTGCCTGAAAACATAGCTTGTAGATGGAGAGGGAAATATTTCTTACCATTGGAGCTAAACGAGGCAAATTCCAAACACAAAAAAATGAACTCACTCAAAACAGTATACATTAATATTGAAGGTAAAGTCTCCAGTTCCGCTTTATTCATATCCACGAACATAATCCAGCCTTACCAAGACACTTAAAGGGACACTGGTGAAATTAGATGCAAAAGATTTTTTCCTAGGCATTTCATCTGTCTACCTTGCCAACTTCCTAAAGAAAACATTCTGAATCTTATGGCACTAGAGCACACTCTAGTGGTGGTGAAGCAAAGCAAATACTTCCAAACTGCTAAATGTATCCACTGCGAGAGAGCACTAGATAAATATTCCTTGTTTGGGCAAAAGGTTAGGTAGGCTTGCCTCAAAACAGCTAAGGGAATTAGTAGAACATTTATGATGACTCCAAGCCTTATAATTCTCCTCTAAGAATAAGGCAAGTTCTGTTTTATCCAGTATTCAATGCCGAAGGCAAACAAACAAGAATTATTCAAAATTGTAAAACAATCTAAAATAACACCCTACCCAGTGAGGATTTAGGAAAGCTTTTGTTTTTTCTTTTCTTCTTAAATCCAAGCCACATTCAGACGTTCTCCTTGGAGATTCTGTTTAAAGAAAGGAGAGGAAGCAGATAATAGATATAATACCTAAAACAAACTCCCTTCAGCCATGACGGTGTTATTACAAACTTGAGTGAGTACCATTATTGCAGATAAATAAAAACAATGGACCAGAACCAATTTTACATAAGGAAATATCATTCAATTTTTTGCAGGCCTTGGCTTAGACTTTTCTCTGGTCTATCAAGTGATGGTTAATATAAATAAGAACATCTGTCTTTGCTTACAGATAGCACTCCTAGAAAAGCACCCGTATCCATTTAACCAAGTAGCAATGTTACCATCTTTTGTGTGTTACTCTTGACCAAAGGAAATAGATTCGCTAGGTTTGAAAGGTAAATTATACTCTTAAAATCAAACAAACACAAACTGGAAGAAAAAAAATCCAGCAACACACATATAAAAAAATAAAAACTTTTTTTTTTAAAGCCAGAAGCTTTGTGTTCTATTGTGTTTAGACTTAAAATATGGAACTATTTACAAGGAATTAAAGAGATTATGTTTATTTGATTTCAAGTTATCTCAGCAAGGAACACATTTTTCCTACCACTTTGGAAGAACAGCAGGTCAAATGACACATTTGTGAGTGCCTGCTTGAAATATTGCAGCCACGCTGCAGGGTCCACCTGACCTGAGCACCATAGATTGAGGGAACAAAGGCTCATGTTTTAAATGTTCCTTTAAGAGGCTTTCTGGGGAGCCAAGGGAAAGTGGGAAGCTGTCACAGGCCTTGCTTTTTATTTTTATCCTATGACACTAATCAGTTTATATTTCTAACCCATGACTTAGGATCATAATTAACTTTCCCAAATGCAAACATCATAGAGCATAATTCTGCAACTTTGCAAGAATAATACAGTTAGTTTCAGTCACCCACATCCTTAAACTCCAAAGAGTTTCCCAATATGTGCAGATTCATTCCTCACTTTGAGGAGGTTTTGCTTGTGAATCTGTTCAATAACAAAGGTAGGTCTTTATTCTCAATGCTAAAACAAGGAGCAGAACAGGTTTATGAAAGAGGAGATCTGGGATCTGAGAAAGCCATTCACCTTATTACTTGACTAAATGAAAATCATAGCATCATGTAAGGTTCAGTGGGACTGCGGTTCCCTTATTAAATGGAACAATTAATAGTACAAGTGTCTGAAGATCACGCTTGGGAGGACTTCACTGAACGTTTCCGAGAGTAATCATTCCAAACACAGAGCGGCACACAACCGCTGTTTAGGGTGTAACTCAATATAAGGACTTGTGAGTCACATGTTGAGTCCTTAGAACTACAAACCTTTGTCTGTGGCCTTAAGAAGAAATCCTCCCATCTCCATTTAAAGGGATAGATCGCCAAGGTCTAAATAAAATGCCAGAACCTAAAACGAAAATGGTTTGACCTCAGTACTACACCTGATATTTCCAATGCTGATTTCCTCCAAGCTCCCCTTTCTTCACCTCCTTTGCCCCAGGCTTTCATAAGCCAGAGAGAGAAAAATGAATTTCCTTCCCAAATGCTAGAATTGCTGGTGCAGAACGTAACTAAATATCAGCAGCTGTGCCAGGGCACCTGGGGCCATAAAAGGAAACCTGACAAAAGACTTAGTTATGAACAAGATCCCAGTTCTCTGCTCATCGTGGTTTCATGTACTTTAAGAAGGGTGGGGAGAATTGAGAGAATTGCAGCTATGCTCTTTTTAAGAAAAGCATGTATGAGAGAAATTCTTAGGAAAAAGGGTAAAACAGATGTTCCTAAAGCAACAAAGTGGGATAGAAGTAATGCCAGTATTTCTCCTGACCACTCCTTCCAACTTTAATGTGTAAATATATCAGCCGGGGATTGTGTTAGATGTAGATTGTGAACCAGCAGATCTGGGGTAGGGTCTGAGACTCTGCATCTCTGACAGGCTCCCAGAGGATGTCAGTGCAGCTGGTCTGAGGACCACATTTTAAATAATTAGGGGCTAGAGCAATTTACTGGTCTTTCAAATAATCATCCCCCCCCAATATTATTTCAAAGTAGTTTCATTTAAGAATTGCTATTCAACTCAACAAGAGATCTCCCGAAGACAAGCACTGCGTATTCTAGCTCCTTGGTACACCCCTTAGCACATAGCCTAGCGCCATCATCAGAACAAGAAAGATGAAGTAACTAACAGTTTCAGAGGCAAACCCTTTCAGAGGTGATGGCAGCACAGCTGCAAGGAAGGACCCTTAGGTTCAAGGACAATGTGTGATATTGGCAGAAAAGGTGTCAGAGAGCCTCTCTTCGTGTCTTTATAGTCTCTCATGAAGAATGTTTGAGAAGAGCATCTCTGGTCTCTTTCTACTTCTCTTTTCGGTGTTTGAAATGATGGTACTGTCCTTCCAGGGGAGCAGCGGTTAGAGCAGGAAAGGATTAGCTTTGAGGGCAGGCAGATGGGACACACTCTCTGTGACCCTGATTTAGCCTTAAGGCTTAGTGTATTCACTTCTCAAAACGGGATGAGCATACCTACCTGCAAGTTGATTTTAAGGATTGGAAAGGATCCATGTAAAGTGCCCAGCGCAGTGCCTGGGGATAGTAGTTGCTCAATAAATATCAGGTGCAATTAACTCCATCAGGACTTGCTCTAATCCACGGGTTTTCAAACTTGGCATCTCGGCAGCTGCACATAAGAATCACCTGGAGGAGTTCAGAAAAACCCAATTCTGCCCTCCTTTCTCCTCCACCACACTACAGCCCAATTAAAAGATAATCCCTGGGCTTCCCTGGTGGCGCAGTGGTTGGGAGTCTGCCTGCGGATTCAGGGAACGCGCGGGTTCGTGCCCCGGTCCGGGAGGATCCCACGTGCCGCGGGGTGGCTGGGCCCGTGAGCCATGGCCACTGGGCCTGCGCGTCCGGAGCCTGTGCTCCGCAGCGGGAGAGGCCACAACAGTGAGAGGCCCGCGTACCGCAAAAAAAAAAAAAAAAAAGATAATCCCTGAGGGGGTGAGTGTGGGTGGGGCTATTTTAAAGCCCCAGGCGGTTCAAGTGTTCAGCCTAGATTGAGAACCACTGGTCTACCTGTAGCTAAGGAGCCTAGTAATGGGCACTAGCTAATTAGCCTGCCCCAGGGGGGGTGGGGAGGAAAGGGGGAGGGGGAGAGGCTTCCCACCCCCCTCTCATGCACACCCCCAAGGCTTGTCTTTCTTCTTTTCCAACTTGCCAGAACAGCAATCTGCCAGCCATCAGTGCTAATCAGTTTCTTCCTAGTTACATCTCTGCCCCGGGGACATCAGCACTGCACAGCTTCTTCTCTCCGGATATTTGAGCTAGGACTACTTTATTTCTGATTTGTGGTTATCTACCTTCTCCTTAACCCAGTATGATTATTTAATTCTCCAACCCATGAAATCCAATGGGGTTTGATGAAAATAGTCAGCAGAAACCCCCCAATATTTAGCCTCTGGAGAGCTCACCCCACAAGCATCTGTTTCCTGGGGATGGGGCAGTGGGCTCACGTGTGTTCTTGAACAAATCCAGTCTGTTACCTTTCTCGTTCTGTTGCACCATATCTGAGACCTCAAACTACCCCAGAGGATTGTGAATAGTAAATAAATAACGTACATGATGTACGTTAGCCTAGTGTTTGGAACAAGGCATGTTTTCAGTAAATGTTAGGGGGGTTTTTCCCATTGATAGGTGACACCAGCCGGGCTCAGCCACCCTGCCAGGCACCACTCCGTTTGCCAGGCCCTGCTGTCCCTCCCCGACGCTGCTGTTGTTTCCCCATCAGACTGCTCCCTCACGATGCCACTACCATTGTTTGGAGACCGCACAGGGGCTCGTAGCAAAGACGAGCAAGACGAGCAGAGTCCCAGCCTTTTGTGAGACATTTTGTTACGCAGGTTCCCGGGGCAGGACTGCTTGGGCCCCAAAGTCTCACTAAGCTTTTATTTGCTTCCTTTTCTCCCTCCGACACAGGCATAAAAGTCCCTGCCTTGTACTCAGAAGCATATTCTGCCCTTTATTCCTTAAATGTTGCTACCAGGTTGTGCTTAACGGCCTGACTCCCTCTGTGCCCCACCTGCACCGGGTCATTAGACATTGGTGGGCACACAGAGCTGAATCTCTGCAGAGAGCACAGCTTGGGCCAGGCTGGGACACTGATACGCTTTCCCTCCATGAGAGGAGGAGGGCCTTTGGCGGGGGGGTTACTGATCGGTACATCGCCATCCCCACCCTCTTCCACTACCAACTGATGAACAATTACTGTGCACCTGTTAGGTCATTCGGTCGGTGATGGATGCCGGACCCAGTCCTATCCTTGTTATGTGCTTTTTGAGGAGGTACAGGATGTACAGGAAGGGGTAATTAACATTTAAGTTTATGTTTAGATAAGGGCTAATGAAGATGGACAGAGTATAATGGCTCTACAGGATCTTAGAAGAAACAAGTACTAGGAGTCAGCTTGACATGGGAGAGTCAAAAAGATGTTATAGATGAGATGAACCTAAGAAAATGTTCGAAGGAAGAGCAGTGGTGTACCAAAGGGCGGGGGGCCAGAGTCATAAGAGTGGTTACCCCTGGGTGCAGACAAAAAGAAGGTGTTCTCTGGAGAGAATCTAAAAACAATAAAACCAAGTAAAAGTCAGTCCACTTTTTATTATCATTGTGAGCCAGCAATTCTAGTTAATAAAAGATTATCCTGGTAGTAGTCCTTTATTGCCCTAGTAATTCTTACAAGACACTATGAGCTGGGTGCTTTATATTTACTCTCAGAGAAATCAGTGTCTTTCTGTCTTAAGTATTTGACCTCCCCATTGCTTCTGTCAAATAAGTTAAGCTTTCTATTTTCAATCTCTCATCTCACCTTTCTGGAAAGTCCAGTATTTGGTAAAAGTCAGATCATTAGTCCAATTTAGAATGAAAAAGGGACATCAGTGAGAGGATTATGTACATAAACAACATTCAGGGAATAGGCAATGGGTCTAAAATCCTAGAATTTTGCCTTCAGCCTTTACTTTCGACTCCCCATGTAAACCTGTTGTCTCATCCAAAATCAGTCAGTCCATGGTGCTGTGGATAGCTGGAATGTAGGCCCCATGAGAGCCGGGGTCCTTTCCTTGTAGTGTTCACTTGTGTACCCAAAGCACCAAGATTAGTGCTTGGCCAGAGGAGATGCTCAATAAACATTTGCCGTGTTGGAGGGAAAAAGAAATAGTTCAAGTGACTCAAACAGAGGTTAAAGGCTTTATTCAGCTGATGCAAATCTGGTTCTGAAGACCCAGAAACTTTCCAAGAGGAAGCAGTATTGGTGTCTTATAAATTGAGAAGTGAGGAGTATGTGACCTTGTGGTCTGGCCTAAGCTGCAATTTTCTTGATCTCTAACTGCTGCAAAATTTGCCTTGCAGCAAATGGTTGGAGATTGGTCTGGGTGTTCATGATTCTGGCTGGAGATCACTGGAGCAATCTCACCCCAGCAACCATCAGAATAGTTCTTTCCAGAGCTGTTTTGGTAAGCTTGGGGGTTGCCTGTTAATCAAGGTCATGGACAAGGGAGGTAGCCAAAAAAGGGATGATGTGGAGAAAAAGGGAAAAAGAAAAAGAAAGGAGGCAAGGTTTGAAGCAACAAAAATGAGGTCTGTTCTAATCCTTTTAGAACCAAATGAATGAATTGCCTCTTTACCCCCTCAGCCATGCATGTGCACTTGGAAATTTGCTAGAAATGCTTATTTTATTTTTTTGGATCCACATATATAGCCAAAGCAGCTGCTGCAGAACATTCCCCTACCAGTTCTGATCTCACATAGGAGAATTGCTACTCCTTTAGTTTCCAAAGCCTCTGTTTTAGCAGTCACATTGAATTAAAATCAGATTCACTAGAGGCATTTTAACATTTCTTGAGCAATGGGATCAGGACTTGGGGTCCCCACCCAACACTTCAAATGTACAGCTAAGAGAGAGCAAATCAGCCAGATTCTACCAAGTTTTATATCCAGTCTAATTCTGTGCTTGTGTGTAACTCTGATCTGTTTTAGGAACACAGCCTGAACTTCTAATCTGGGCCGATGGTCCTGCTCATAAGAGATGCTGAGAAAGAAGGGGTAAATACATAGGGCAAGACTACCACCACCCACCCTGGGAAAAGCACCTCAAAGGCATTGCTGGTGCTAGGTGAGCACTGCCACCTTTAATAGGAAAGATCCTTCTGGAGTTTTCAAAAGTATTCCACTTATAATTAAGACTGTGCTTGAATTTGGGATTGATGAGGGAAAAGAGATAAGGCAAATGCTATTTTACTTCTTAGGAAGACCTCAAACAACACCATCTTTTCTTTCTTTCAAAACACTTGTTGAACTGAATGAATCTTCATCACTTGTAGGTGTATTCAGTGGTGTTGGAATCGGCTTGCACCGGCTCACAAGAGCCAGTTATGAGCAGTTCTCCCCACGTCACGTTCAGTGAGATCAGGTTGGTAGCTTTCAATCAGCGATGGTGGGAGTGTTTATAGAAATAGTGGATGCTACAGATCAGGCTCCCCCAGCCCACCAGCACACCCCGGCTCCTATCCATATTTCATGAACCAGCTTAATACTCATTTCCTCATAAAGCTTCAACTCCAACTCAGTGATCTCCTGCCTGCCACAGCTTGAGGGCACATGTACGATCTATTCCACTTATTTGACACTTACGCAGTATATTGTGGCTTAGGATGTTTTCAGAGTTATGTTCTTAACATGCCACCATTTAACCTTTAATGATTCTTCATGTGGATTGTAAGCTCCATGAGAGCAGGAACAATGTGATGTGCATCTATATACCCCATGGGGTTTGTCAGCATGAAAATGAATGGCAGGTGCTCAAAATAAAATATGTTAAAGAAATGAGTTAGTCATAATTAGGCACTGGAAAAATGTAGGCAGTTGAACGGAAAATGAGGTACATTTTGAAATATGTAAAATCGTATTTTCAGAAGATGATTTAAATTAACCATGCAAATAACTGTTGCAATGCCACTTCCAATTTGTTGATAATAGAGCTGGCTTTTGCTTTTTGGAGACTTGGACCTGCCTTTTGCGCTTGTTAAAACATTGTTTGGTTGTGAAAGCTGAACATTGACTCGCTGGTTGATCATGGCAGATGTCCTTCACTGCAATCAGACACATTCAAAGGCAGGGAAGTAAAATATGTCACAAGGTACCCTCTTTTTAATCCGCTGTCTCACTAATCAGTTTTAAATGGCCATCAAATCTTTGCTCTGCTACTAACTGAAAAAGTGATGTAAGTCATAATCTATATTCCCTACCCAACTTCACATATAGTCATGATTTCTACTCAATGTTTTCGGGGTCAGGATATATCTTAATACCAAGAAATAAAGCCCCATACATAGTGTACCAGTAATGGATACACGTGTTTTTAAATATGTTTTAATACTAATGTCAGATGACTTAAGGTCTAATCCATTCTGTTGATTGGACCTAGTATCAGTGGAAGGATAAAGATTTCTATCCCTACATTAATACATTTTATGGGTTGCAAAGCCACTTTTTCTCCACTAAAACATAAGGTCGTGAACTAATAGAATCCTCACTTTCTGAGGGTTTCAGTTGGCTTTAAAAAAACAGTTTTAGAAAAGATTAATCTGCAGGATAGGCCTGGAGAAGAACTGGGTAAATAAGCCATCTGAGTTTTAGGAAATGTTGCTCTCAAAGTAATGTCTGCTCCTCAAAATATTTATGTTAAATGGAGTAGAAGTAAATGTTAAGAAGCACTCTGCTCAAAGCTCTTTATGTAAATGTGCTGTCACAGATTAAAATTAAGTGACTTGAGGCAATCTCCCCCAAACAAAACAAGACTAAAAGGAAAGACTGGATTTTTCCATCAGCTTTTGCCTTCTACATGGCTAAAATTTCTATCTTACGGCCATTAATAATTGTAATACTAAATGATTTATTTTACTTATTTCATTGTTCTTTTTACTTTCCCCTCTATTACGTGCGTCTTCTCTATGCATCTGTTTTTACATCAGTAAACGACAATTTTATGGATAAAAAAAGTCGGACAACAATATAATTAGCACACTTTTTAAAAATTTAATTTAATTTTTTTATACAGCAGGTTCTTATTAGTTATCTATTTTATACATAGTAGTGTATACATGTCAATCCCAATCTCCCAATTCAACACCCCTCCACCTTCCCCCCTTGGTGTCCATACGTTTGTTCTCTACATCTGAAGCACTCTAACATGGTCTCCTTTCCTTTATGCTCAGTTACTACCAATCTCCTGCCTGACATTAAAGAAAACGTTCTTTCTTTTCTCCCTCTTTTTTTTCCTTCCTAATTTCCAGGGTTCTACTGCCTTCTACTAATCTCTTGTTTCTCCAGAATGGCCCATTTACTCATTTCCTTGGGGACGAGGAGCTGGGTGACCTGACTCTCTTTTATCACCAGCCTTTTCTATCTGTCGCTCAGGCTCCTGGCAGCTGATTCAGGACTCACAGTCTTGGACGAAGAGAGTCCATCTCCCAAGAAAACCTGGAATCAGCAGTCTCTGTGCTTGGTCTATTTGCTCTGAATTGTACCAGGATGAATAGATTACAAACTTTTTGCATCCGAAGTAAGAAAAGGCTACTGTAGGGCCATTACCATAGCTGAAACAAGTTTCAGGTGTCTGAGAAATTATATTTGCCCTGCAGGAACTTAATAAGCACCGGGTTTTAGTTTTCAAAGAAAAGGAAACCCTTTACAATTTTCCCCCCAAAGTAGTTTTCCCCGATGAAACAATGGAGATAAAGAGACATCCTGTGATTTGTCCCAGTAAGTTTACATTGTTATTTCTCTCTGAATTGTTATGTAGCACAAGTTTTCTGTTTTCTGCTCTTAAAGCACCTGTTAGCAGTGCTTTCCTTTCCATCCCCATTCCCAGGGCATTTTCTTTCCTCTCCTCCTGTTGCGCCATCTGTATCTAGTCTTGCCACATTCAAAACCATCCTCCACGTAGCCACCTGAGAGGAGTCTTCCCCAAACAGAAACGTTTTTATGTTATTCCACTTTTTAAAACTCTCCAACATGTATATCAAGTGAGTGGTTGCTTGAGAAAGTAAAAAGCATCTGGGGCAGCCAGGCTGTGATGTTCCCAACTGAACATAAACTGTGTTCACAGAACAGTGATCAGACACCTTCTCTCCATGACCATGTCTGAAACAGACAAGGATGCTCCGCAACCACAAAAATGAGTAAATATCCCCTCTTCCCAACTAACGTGGAAGACTCTACCACGACAATGCTAACCCCGCTTTAATCCTTCCATCTCCTAGATTAAATTAAATACGCAACTACTGAATAGCCCCTGTTCTGGATGGGACTCAATCCAGAACAGTCCTGCACTTGCTTACAGCCTCCTTAAAACCACTCAGAAGCCCAAATGAGCCCCTCTCAACTTCCTATTACCTTCACTGATCATCCTCTCCTGCTACAACAAGCTAAATAAATTTACCCTTTTTGCCCAGGTGTGGGTTCTTGATGGTTTTGGTCCATGGACTTTAACACATCTCTCCCCTCCACAGCGGATGCTCTGGTCACAGCAAGCCCACATGCAGTTTCCCAAACATGCATCCTTTAGCACAGGCAGCTCCCTGGGCTTCCAGGACATTTTTCCTCCCTTTCTCCACATAGAAAACTTTATCTTAATTTTCAAAATCCAACTCCCATGTCAAGTCATGTGTGAACACTTCCAAGAACCTACACACTTTCTTGGGTCAAGTTCCCATTGTTTTGTGTTAACGCTCAGCCAGAGCCTCTGACATAGAGCCTCAACCTCTGTGGACATTGAAATCAGAGAAGACCAGATTCAAGTTCTGGTTTTTGCAATGTATGACCTTGAGACGCTTACTTTCTACTCAAATTAGGGTTGAACTAGCAAATGTTATTCCCCCAACGAATTCTATTTAATCGTTACCACCCTCTTTCTCACTTAAGAAACAACCCTGAAACCAACTGCACACCTATTAATAGTCCTGGGGCTGAGAACAATACATCTTTTTCTTATTTGGAGCTTAATAAGACAATGCCCAAGATGGCTAAATAAATCTTGTTTATTTTCTTTGCTTCTTGAGTTTGTAAACTGGGAATTATCGATTTGATTTATTCTAGAGCATGGTTGTGAAACATATATGAAGAACTGGCTCTTAAGAGACAGTGGTAGAGGGTCTGAGGATTACAGCCAGGTCTCAATCCTCAGATTCCGTCCTGACCACTTGACCAAGCCAGAGGGTCTCCATCTGAAAATTTGTGACAATACCATCTTCCTCTGAGGGTTAATGGATGGGCTGTATGAACTTTCTAAATCAGTGGTTAGTGGTTCTCGACCTCTGACGTACATTGGAAGGAGATTTTGAAACATACCCATGCCTGGGTCTACCCTCTAAATTCTGGAGGGCTGCCTGGGCATGAATAATCTTTCTAAAGTTTTGTAGGTCTAATTCATAGTCAGGGCTGAGCATCACTGATCTAGATTTAGGCAGGAAAGTTCCTCTAAAAACATAAAGCATTTCTTAGGACTGGCGAATGGATAATAAAACAAGCATGGAAATCTATATCGAATAAGTGATTGATAAATGATCAAACTTTATGAAGACTCCAGGCACACCTTCATAAGGGCAGTACTCCTCCAAACTAAAAGGAAAGAAATGATGGATAGAGTCACAATGAAATTCAGGCAGTAGAAATTTAAGACATTAACAAATTTGGAAATGTACACTGTTGCATATTTCAGGGAATGCTGAAATGAGATGGAGCCAGAAGCTAATTATATGGAAATATTTCTATTTGCACATTTCTCCAGAAGGCAAAGTAGAGATTGCAACCAATGTATCTATACAAGTGACACGAATATTAAGTTTTCTGTCTTTCCCCTAGTACACTACCTTTCTCAGCATGTATTCTGTCCTAGTTCTTGTCAAGGTGAGAATAATATCAAACTCATTAATTGTCTACCTTTTAGATATGATAAGACTTTAGTGGATGGTGTTAATTAAGCTACAAAACAACTCCTCTTGCTGTGGTGTGCATTCCAAGTTAGAGCAATTAATTCACTCACTTAAACTGATCAAGATTTAATTACCATCACTCCGTGCAATTACTCCGTAATTAAAGTAATTTGGTTCATTCCACTTGCTGACAGTCATTGAACAGCAATTCACAGGACCGAAAGAAGTGATAATTAACTTAAAGAATAGCTCAGGGCAGTTTTACTCAGACAAGTTCACTGTTAGTTATTCCTAAAATACCTAGAATGAGGTGAAGTATGGAGAGAAAATCCTGGAAGAATTTTAAAACAAGAATAATGATAAAAATAAACAAAACTTTAAGGATTTTTTCTCCCTTAAATAAGGTCACCAGCAATTTAAATAACCATTGTTATAACCTAACCGTAAATTAGTGTCATGGGCAAAACACACAGACCTTGAAAAAAAATTAAGCACTTAAATATTGGTTAGGGCTAGTCACCGTGGGGGATTGGTGCCTACTTGGAGGTTAGTGGGTGTGGTACAAAATACACTGGTACAAAAAGAACACCCGGAATCTTTAGAGAAGCGCCAAAAGGTGTTTAAGAATGGCAAAACTCAAGTTTGAAAGCAGCTTTAGGACACACACAAAAAGATCATGAAGATGAACAGTTGTCTCTACTTACATAAAGAAACAGTGTTTTATGTAGTTAATTGACTAGTTCTCCAACCAGGAAAAAATGGAGAGATTAGTTTAGGAATTCTGATGGAGCATTACTGGGAAATGCTAGAACAGATTATAGGGTATGTGATTTGCCCAACATCATGGGACTAGAGAATGGGAGAGCTAAGACTGGGACCCTGCTCCTTAGAAGGTATACTCAGAGGCAAATTACACTGAACTGAACAGAATGGAATTAAATTGAATTTCTGGGAAAGACCAGATGGAATGTAAAGTAACCTCCCTTGTAAAGGGCCAAATGAATTAAAATATTCAGGCAATGGTGGCTCTGCTGGGTTTTAGGGAGTAGTTTCTGAAAGTCCTCCTTCTAAGGGAAATAGTCATAAGAGGCAATAACCTGCCATTACACTTCAAGGAAAACATTAGCTTTTGAAGGGTGATCCTTTAGAGTCTAGCTATTGGGCGTGACCCCTGGGCAGCTTCTCCTGGATCCTGTGCTTGGGGTTGGAGAGAGGGTGAGGGAGACCCTGTCCTCTTGCCCTTTTCTCAACATTATTTCAATGCAAGTTTGAAATTTTCACCTTTAATGATATATCCCACGGAGCCTGTAAAAGATGCCAAGAGTGCAATTACCTTGGGTGGTCCACACTAGGGGAGTGGCTCCAGAAACGAGCCCTTTCAGGAGACCCTGCCCACATCTTCACCATTATACTGGTAAGGAAATTGGTTGTACTAAGCAACTCTCTTCAAACACTGAGAACTAGGACGTAAGGGGACTTGTCTGAGATCCCAAGTCTAGCTGGTGCCAGAGCTGGGGCTACAATTCCTGTCTCCTGTCTGCCTAGACCATGCTCTTTTCACTGACAGTGATTAATACAAACTATGGCACAAATGCCTCTCTATTAACCAAAGCATTGTGTATTTCCCCACTCATGACAGTTCCATGTACCCTTAGAAAATTTAGCTTAATGCATTGCTCAACCTTGTCTCAGAAAAATTCCTTCTGAAATCCTTCTTTTCTGATCCCATTTGAAAATATTAGAAGGGCATGACATTAAAATATCATTCAAAGGATAAAATATATACCCTCAGTTTTACTCACAAATTAGTTGTCACCTGTGTATTATTAAGGGTATTTCCTGAATATAATGAAAAAGATTATAATAAGAATCCATGTAATGATAAAACTAAGTTTTAAATAGGATAATCTCAGAGTAAGTGATTAGGATCATAGAACTTGATAGCTAGATGTGATTGTTGGAATTAAACTAACAACATAATTTGTATATAAGGAAATGGTTGCCTAGAGTGGCAGTGTGACTTGCCAAAGGGCAGGTGGCTAAATAGTGGCAGAGCTGGGACCAAATCAAGTCTACTCACTCTCACCCAGGAAGCAGTGGAGAAAGTCAGATATTTGAATTAAACATAAAACTTCAAGTTTTCTGAGGAAACATGCCCAGGCTTCTGTGTGCTAAGGGCACAGGCTCTTTAGCCAGACCACCTGGGCTAGACCCCAGACCCACCATTTCCTGACCTGTGTCCCTCAGTTTTGCCACATGTAAAAAGGGGGTATCGACAGCATCCCCTCACAGAATTAGTGTCGGATTAAATGAGTTATCTCCAGAGACTTCCCTGGTGGTCCAGTGGTTAAGACTCCCTGCTTCCACTGCAGGGGGCACAGGTTTGATCCCTGGTTGGGGAACAAACATGCTGCATGTGGTGCGATGCGACTAAAAAAAAAAAAAAAAGAAAAAAAGAGTTAACTCTAGGAAAAGGCTTAGAAGAGTGCCTGGCCATGGCAACCAGTAAATGCTGGCTACTATTCTCACTCCACCTTGGCAAAGAAAGGCTGTCTCAGCAACTGTGTGTCTCCTCTGTGCTGGGACCTCCAGCTCACCCCAGCATTGCTATTTTCTAACATAGATCCCTGAGCTTCTCAAAGTTCTGATACTCTGGGTTGGAACACAGTACACTAGGAGAATGTGCCAAACAGAAACCTCAGATCTCAGATCAGCTTACTCATTAAATCATTAACCCAGATCCACAGGTTCAGCCACAACTCCAGACAGGTTTTTCCATTGCTATTGAAAAACCACCCTCTGCTTCAGGCTTCTCACCACCAAACTTAATTGCACCTCTTAGCTAATGGATTCTCTTCATATAACTCATGGACTTTCTATCATGATTTGAGTTCCAAAAATATCTCCTGCTGGGTACAAAAGCAAAATTCTCATTGAAGTAGGTTGCTTTCATTTTTAAAAAGTGCGAGCGTGTGAGCGTCCCAGTGTGGTACTGTACACATGTGGTACAGGGTGCAAGACCACTGAAGTAGGAATTTGAGGACTTGGTTTCTGATCCTGATCCATCCCCAACTGGCTGTGTGACCTTGAGCAAGTCACTAATCTCTCTGGTTTTTAGCTGATTCTGCTCTAAAATGTGGGAAGTTGGATGAAAAGCTTTCCCTATTAGGTTTCTCCAGAGAGATAGAACCAATAGGATATTTATTTATTTATTTATTTATTTATTTATTTATTATAAGGAATTGGCTTGTGTGATTTAAGGAGGCTGGCGCGTCCCAAGATCTGCAGGGTGAGTCAGCAGGTTGGAGACCTAAGAGAGTTGATGGTATGGTTCCCATCTGGAGGCCAGCAGACGTGAAACCCAGGAAGACTTGATGTTTCAGTTTGAGTTGGAAGGCAGAAAAAAGCTGATGTCTTAGTTCAAAGGCCTTCAGACAGGAAGAATACTCTCACTTGGGGAAGGTCAGTCTTTTGTTCTATTCAGACCTTCAGCTGATTGGATGAGGCTCACCCACATTATGGAGGGCAATTCCATTTACTCAAGCTACTGATTTAAATGTTAATCGTATCCCAAAATTCCCTCACAGAAACATCAAGTCATGTTTGACCAAATATCTGGGTACCTTATGGCCCAGTCAAGTTGACACATAAAATTAACCTTCCCACCTTCTGAAGCCTCTTCCAGTTTATACCTCTGTGTTACAAAACCATATTTATCACTAGTACATGGGCAAAAATCTCTCCTGTAAGCAGAATCAGTGCTCTCTGTCTCCCTAGCCACTTCCTAAGTGCAGAAGGCCTAATAATTACTGTAAGGCAGGTGCATACAAAGCATGATGGGGAGAGAAAAGTAGGAGTTCTGAGTAGGCTCTCTTTACCAAACAGGTAAGTGGCTCAAAAGTAGGAAGTATTTCCTTCAGTTTTTATAGTAGGCACTAAATAATACATACTTATTAAATTGAAAGATATAAAATGAGTAGAAATTTGATAACTGGGGGAAGGAAACACTTCAAAACATTGAACATGATATGAAATTATCTGGTCAATAGGATAAGTTAGACTGGGAAAAAGAAAGTCTGGCCACTAATGGCTATTGTGAATTGAGATGTGCTGTTGTATATGATACACACTGGAAAAAAGACAATATGAAAAAGAGAAAGTAAAATATCTCAAAATTTTATACTGATTCTGTGTTGAAATAAAATAATATTGAATATATTGGTTAAACATAACACTAAAATTAACTTCATCTGTTTCTCTTTACTTGCTAAATGTGGTCACCAATAAATTAAAAACTATGTATGTGGCTTGTATTATATTTTTATTGGATAGCACTTCTATAGAATGTTAGCAAAAGGCTTTAATGAAATGGAAAATGGTGGAAATTTTAAATGAAGAGATATAGGTATCCAGGAGGGGAATAATAGGTCACTTGAGTACATATATGTACATTCTAGGAAAAAGTCTGTAGAAGTTATTAAAGGTACAAGTGTATAGAATATCTTTATGTTAAATACCCATTAATAACATATAGATTGAATATATCTCATGAATGCAATACATGGTTATTGAGTACCAGGCACTGCACTTGACATTGGAGTTAAAAAGCTTTATCCTTCTTCTTACATCTCACTGACCAGAATCACTACAAAGGATAATGAGATTACCATAGACCTGGTAGGAATAGTCTACCTTTCTTAAAATCAAGAAATCTCTGCCTATTATCTGAAGAAAATCTGAGGTTTTTAAAGCAGGGAATAAAGGTGACAATTGCTATATGCCACAATCAACGTATGCACTGGTGTCCTGGTTAAAAAATGAGCAGGTTCACAGCATTCAACATTATGACCCCTTAAATTAATAATTAAAAATACTATTACAAAAATCATCTGGGGTCATTCACATTTGATCATCATCTCTCCATAAACTTCAACCATGGGCATGAATTTTAGTTTTGCTGACATACAACTCTAACAATATGTGTTTCATTTAGATTTATGTTAGAAAAAAATTGGTTTCAAATTGAAAAAGATACACAGAAGCATATGGCTCTCTTTTCCTTCCTTCCTTCCCTCCCTCTCTCCTTCCCACCTTCCTTCCTTGTGGAGGAAATGTGTATATCTTAGCACAGATTTTTTTTTTTTAATTGGAAGGGAAAAGGGCAGGAGGGGAGACGTGAAGCCTTTCTAGAGGATAGGATTTCCCTGGATGGAGCATACCTGTGATTATATTTGTAGGGACATATAATAAACTACCACAAAATCTTATCTTCCTCTGTTGACTGACTCAGTTATACGGCCCCTTATAGCATGGACTGAAGTACAGATTTATATCAGTAAACTCTTGTCCATAGGTATACTAGTCCATTTTTTAAAGCTTCAAAGAAAGTATTTAGAAAATAGAAAAGAGAGAGGATTCCACCGAATTGATTCAATAAGCTTTCATACACAAGAATGAGGCACATCTAGTAATAGGTGGATGTGGACATAATTCATACTAACCTTGCACATTTAATACCATTAATTTGTCAAAACTAATAATATTAATTCATTCAAAAATGAGATTAAACCCAGGCACCCCTTGCAGCCGTAATCCGTGACGGATGGCTCTTCGACACGGGCAGCATGGCACCTCCAGCAAAGTGAGCGGCGCACGTGTGGCAGATTGCAATGGGAAACCATCAAGTATCTCCTGTCTTCAGCTAAAGCATCTTTAAAAAAAAAAAAAAAGCCTCTGCACTCCTTGAATGTTGTATTTTAGCAGCCAAACCAACGATTTATATTTAATGCCAACAGGGCAGAGGCACACAATTATTTTTCTAAACAGCGTTTAATGGAAATCAGCAGGTATGAAGAGACCGACCAGACTCACAAAATGATGGTCGCTGCAGTTGACTGTACTTCTGACCATGCAAATCAGGTATGGACGTCATTAAATGTAGCCGACCAAGGATGGTGCAGCGTGTTCCGTGGTGTCACTCTGAATTATGAAGGACACCCACTTGTCTCATTCCCTCGCTTGCTCCTTTGCAGTGTGTTAACACACCATACTACTTTTCTCCAGTCTATTCTCTACTATGATTCATTCTATACATATTTACTGAGCACCTACTATGAGTGAGGGACTCCACTAGAACTGAACATGTGAAGATTAATAAGAAGGGACAATCTTTCCCACAGAGATCTTTGCCTATTGAGAGGTATTGGGGTGGGTGGAAAAGAGCACACACATGTACTAGAGTCAGGCGGCTCCAGCTTCTCCGTTCCAGATGCTGGAATTAGAATAACTAGCTATGTGACCTTGGATAAATTACTTAGCCTTTCTGAGCTTCTATTTCCTCCTCTGTGAAATGGAGGTAACTACTTATCTGCTTTATAACATTGTCATGAGGATGAACTGAAAAAAATAGATGTAAGACAATTAGTACAATACTTAGCAAATGCTTATTTTTTCAATGATAGCTAATATTGTTGTTTTAATTATTATCTAAAGTGCCCAGCAAAACACACGTGTGAGGTAGACACTCAATAAATATTCACTCCCTTGTTCCTTGTTATTTAAGATGATAATTTGCTCAGCACCAGCCTTAGGGAGGGATGAAGGGGGAGAGATTTGTTTTGGGCACATTCCCTCACCTTACGCGTCTCTCCCTCCCTGGTGAGTCTCTATGCTCCTGTGTCTTCTGTTTAAAGCACCTATTTTCAGGAAGAAATCTGAAATTTCTCCAAGCTGAAAAATGTGGGTAAATAACTGTCAAGGGGAAAGAAACTCTAACAGAAGCCTAATCACCAGCCTATATAGATAAGGGAGTCTTCTGCTTTGATTAGATGCCAGTCACTGGAGATAGCAAAATACCGCTACCCTCTCATTCTAATCACTGGTGGGGTTGTCATAAATAGTGTATTCTTGTGATATGGAAAAACAAGCAAAAAAAAAGACTTTTGTGGTCCCACATTCTATAGTGGGCATTTATTAAAGTATTTTTTCCAATCAGAGAGTTTTCTTTCTAAGACAGATTCCTGTGATAGTTGTTAGAATTAAAAGTAAGTATGTGGGGACTCACCTGGTGGTGCAGTGGTTAAGAATCTGCCTGCCAATGCAGGGGACACGGGTTCGTAGCCCTGGTCCGGGAAGATCCTACATGACATGGAGCAAGTAAGCCCATGTGCCACAATTACTGAGCCTGTGCTCTAGAGCCCTCAAGCCACAACTACTGAGCCCCCGTGCCACAACTACTGAAGCCCATGCACGTAAAGCCCATGCTCTGCAACAAGAGAAGCCACCACAATGAGAAACCCGCGCACCGCAACAAAGAGTAGCCCCCGCTCGCCGCAACTAGAGAAAGCCCACGTGTAGCAACGAAGACCCAACGTGGCCAAAAATAAATAAATTTTTAAATTTTTAAAAAGCATGCAACATACAGTAATAGTACCATTTATATGTTCTGTGTAAGTACATAATGTGGATCTTCTCATTACATCCTTCAAAAGTTCTAAGAGGTAGGTAACTTATCATGTGCATTTTACAGATGAGAAAACTGAGGCCAGAGAAGTAAAACGTCTCTACTAATTGATAAAGCTAGGATTTCCAGTCTCTTCTGAATGAACACAGAAATGGTGTTCTTTACACTGTCCTAGGAGTGGTTCTCACAAAGCTGAGCCTCAATAGACTATATGAAGTGAAATCCAATTTTTATTTTATCATGTGTTTATAGATGAAATTTTTCCTTATAGCTACTTTTACTGATAAAGCAAATCACCCACATAAATCTGTTGGGAGCAGCTGATGACTCAAAGCTACCTGTTATGTCTAGCATCGCTGATGGAGGGGATTATGCATGGTCCTAGAGGGAGAACTCAGGTGCTTCCTCATGGACAATGTGCTATGTTGCAATGTGTGGGTTTTTTCTTTAATAGGTTAAATTCAATCTATCATTTCTTTTAGGGAGGAATTAGGGACAGAAGATGCAACAAGATAATACAGAACCAACACAGAACGACCTACAAATCTGAGCTAAAAGATGAGGCAATACCAAAAATGTTAACAAAGTAAGAAAATATATGACAAAGATACCACTAAACTTTTTCAGACAATGTAAATCACAGGCAATGTGCTATAAATGTAAAAGTTGGAAAACTAAGAGATGAGTCCAAATTCTTCCAGATATTTTGAAAAAGACTATAAAACTCCTTAAAAGTATAGACTCATGCTATTGTTTTGCTCACCTTCTCTTAACCTCGTGGGTGCGAGGGAGAGTCTTGCCCTAAGGTTCCAGGGAGAACTGAATAAGTGACACTGGACACAACAGATGAGATTGACAGCAGTTTATTGGTCCCATGTACTCACAGCCTGGGGGAGGACACCACATACCATGCAGAGCCACATACAGGTCGTAAAGTGAAGCAGCAGGGACTGTAGGAGACAAGCTCTGTAGTAGCAAGAGGGTGGGATGATGTCTGGTTCCCACAGGAGGATGTGATTTTCTTGTCTGAATAATGCCACAGGCTTGCAGAGAGGTGAAACTCATTAGGTGGAGGACCAAGTAGGGAGCAGCTGGTCTGGCTGCTAGGGGAACTAGCTGGCTAGGGAGCCTTTCCTCCCTAGTGGGGGAGGCGTATCTGGTAAGAGCAGGAGAGCTCAGAGTTAGGACTTGGCCCTGTGAGCCTCAAAGATGTCAAGGCAGCACATGAAATTTTAGGCCTTACAATCTAGTATGTTAGCCACTGGCCACATGTGGCTATTAAACACCTGAAATGTGACTAGTCTGCACTGGGATATGCTGTAAGTGTAAAATACACACCAGAGTTTAAGGATTTAATACAAAAAGAAAAAAAAGGTAAAACTATCTCATTAACTTTTTTGATTACATGTTGCAATGATAATATCTTGGATATATTTTGGGGTAAAATATATTATTGAAATTAATTTTACCTGTGTCTTTTTACTTTTTTTAAAAAAGTGATTACTAGGGCTTCTCCGGTGGTGCAGTGGTTGACAGTCCGCCTGCTGATGCAGGGGACACGGGTTCGTGCCCCGGTCCGGGAAGATCCCACATGCCGCGGAGCGGCTGGGCCCGTGAGCCATGGCCGCTGAGCCTGCGCATCCGGAGCCTGTGCTCCTCAACAGGAGAGGCCGCAACAGTGAGAGGCCTGTGTACCGCAAAAAAAAAAAAGAAAAAAAAAGTGATTACTAAAAACCTTAAAATTACATATGTGACTGGCATTTGTGGTTCACATTATGTTTCTACTGGACAGTGCAGGCATACACCTGCCTCTAGGAAACTGAGAAACTCGAAATACCTTGGAAAAGTTGACTGGAATTATTGTAGTGTGGAAAACCCCTGCTTTACTGACAGAGAGACTCATTAGAGCTATGTGCTCCAGTTATCATTCCTCAAACAGGCCCCTTAGCAAATAGGTGCTCTTTTTTCTGGCCTGGACCAAATCTCACCCTTCATTGACTAGCATTCCAAATTCAGCTTAGCTGAAGTTCAGAAAAAGAGGTGTTACTGTTAAGTTATTGGGCTGAGTTGTAGCAAAGTAACAGAAAGGATAGGGCAGTAACGCCCAGTGCCTTGCTGCTGTGATGTACGTGGCCAGGGATGCTCTAAATCACCACACATGATTTACTTTTAAGCCCCTTGTACTGATTGTGCTGGACCCCAAATATCAACAGCCTTCTCCTAAAACTAACGTATACAAGGTGAAAAAGCAACAACGGATCATTTTGTCCCCAAAATTGAAACCAGGAGGCCAAAAGCATATCACACTAAATAAAGCAGAGTTAACAGCAATTCCACATACTCAAGAGAAAAAAAAGAAGTGCTATCTTTGGAGGCAAAAATCTGTGGTCCAAATAATGTTTCTCTGGTTTTTAATTGAAATGCCCTATTAGATGCTAATTTTGCAGTTTGCTGCTGTTCTTACTGCTCAGGAATGAAATACAGCCAAGGAATTCGGTTTCACTATAAACAAAGCAACAGCTTGCTCTCTAAGTGTTAGAAACAGCTAGTGTGCGTTAGCAATAAGCCAGAAAAATCTCCTAAAGTAAGACCAGAAGGATGCAGTTTTTGGATATTGACTATTTATAGACCATCCTACTTAGGTAAGGCTTCCACCCCAGTATGACCTCAGCACCTTGCCCAGAAGAGTCCCCACCTCAGGGAGAGCTGGGCTCTGCTCCGTTAAGTTTCCTGAAAGAAAAAGAAATACTCATTTCAATCTTACCAATAAATAATAATAATAGCCTCGACTTATTACTGTGAGTCAGGAATTGGGCTAGGAATTATACATGTACCAACCAGGTTTTACAGCAAATCTTCAAAGTTGATAAAGATTAGATCTCCATTTTGCAGAAAAGGAAATGAAGCTCAGAGACATTGATTTATCACTCAGAAATGGCTTGGTTGCAAATAATAGAACACCTGACAACTGGTGGCTTCATGCAAGTTGGAGTTTACTTGGTCTATGCAAAAAGATGTTGCAGGGAGGCCACCTAGGGTTGCTGCACTGGCTCAAAGACCCAGCTCTTTGTGTCTTTCCACTCTGCCATTCAAAGTGTGTTGGCTTTTGTCCTTGGGTTCATCATTGCCATGTGGCTGCTAGATCTCTAGCAGGAAGAGGGGAGGAGGATTGAGAGGCGAAGGACACTGCCAGCTGCGGCTGCCCTTCTTAATTAAAAAGTTTCCCCAGGGCTTCACTGGTGGCGCAGTGGTTGGGAGTCCGCCTGCCGATGCAGGGGACACGGGTTCGTGCCCCGGTCCCGGAAGATCCCACATGCTGCGGAGCGGCTGGGCCCGTGAGCCATGGCCACTGAGCCTGTGTGTCCGGAGCCTGTGCTCCGCAATGGGAGAGGCCACAGCAGTGAGAGGCCCGCGCACCGCAACAACAACAACAACAACAACAAAAGTTTCCCCAGAATCATATCCGGCATCTCATTGGCCAGAACATGTTTCATGGCTACCTCTGTCTGCCGGGAAAACCAGGAAAGAGTATCAGTATTTTTATCTGAACAGTGAACGTAAAGCTGGTTTCTTTTAGCAAAGAATAAGAAGAGACTGATTAGACAAGTAATTTTAGCATCTATCACTTTGGGGTTGGATTCCAGGGTTATCTGATTCCAAAACAAATGCTCATGTCTTAAGTGCTTTGCAGCCTCCTGAGGACCTTATTTACCACATTCCCACACTTGACTGGCACAAGTAGGCACACAGGTTTTTTGACTTAAGGCACCATGTTGAAATCCCACCAGAGAAGGTTTAGTATCCCACCTTCCTTATAACCCTCCTTGGATGCTGGTGATTGCAGCACAATTGGCTGCAGTTCTGTTGTGCAATATTAAAATAGTCTCTGTTTAGAGAAATTTTTTTAAAAGACAGAATGCTAAGTAATTTTTTTTTTTTTAAGATTTGGAGACCACCTACGTGAAAAGATTCTCCCAACAGCTAGATACAGAAAACAATTCCAAAACTAATTATTTTCCCTTATGCTATCTAAGCTTTTACTAATGTGTTTTTAGCCCCAAAGAGATGCCTCAAATCCTTCGCCTTTGGGTAGCAAGTTATTGGAACTAAGCTTCACGTTTTTGGTAAAATAACATTTTCTTCTTAGCAGACATGGGATGCTGTAGATAAAATGAGGACTATTTTAGTAATTGGAAAACAAGTGGGGGATATGTGTGAGGCTGTGTATACAAACACGTAGCCACAAAAGCTGTGGAGGAAAGATTTTTCAGGGACAGAAGTTGATGAGTTAGACTCTGGATTGCAGAACTCAGGAAGGAACGGGAGAAGCCATCATAAACATGACTTTCTTCTAGGCCAGCAACAGAATCCATTATAGGGAAACTCACGTATTTGTCAGACCTTCTGGGGCAGTCCCAATTTTAAACATTCTGTCCTGTGGCAGATCAGATATTTGATGGTGTGTCCTGATCAGCCGGTCATGTGTGAAATATGGCCCCTTAGCTACGGGTGAGCATCGGGACATTTTCAATTAAAATGATCCTGAACCTCTTTAAGCTGTCTGTGAGGGATTCAAAGTTTGGCCATTCCCTCTTCTTTGTTCTTTACTCTTTTCCTTTTGTTGTAATAAGTTGCCAAGGGTAAAACCCAAATTTTGACGCCAGGGCAATTCTGCGGTTCAGACCACAGAGTTTGCTGTGGCCACAGTGCCAGTCAGTCTTTTTATTTTTAAACATTTATTTATTTATAAATTTATTTATTTACTTTTGTTTGCGTTGGGTTTTTGTTGCTGCGCATGGGCTTTCTCTAGTTGTGGCGAGCGGGGGCTGCTCTTCGTTGCAGTGCACGGGCTTCTCATTGCAGTGGCTTCTCTGGTGGCTTCTCTTGTTGCAGAGCATGGGCTCTAGGAGTGAGGGCTTCAGTAGCTGTGGTACGTGGGCTCAGTAGTTGTGGTGCACGGGCTTAGTTGCTCCGTGGCATGTGGGATCTTCCCCAATCCAAGGCTGGACCAGGGCTTGAACCCATGTGCCCTACATTAGCAGGCGGATTCTTAACCACTGCGCTACCAGGGAAGTCCCAGGCAATCTTTTTAAATGGAGGCTTTTTTTGGAGTTCCTAATGATCAGCAAACAAACTCACAAAATCCATTTCCTCTGAAGTCATTGTACCTGGTTACAGATATGCTAATGAAATGGATGTAGTCATAGCTTCTCCCACAAATAAAATAAGCAAAAAATAAATAAAAGAATTATTTTACTTTTTATATGTTAACACTTGATGAAATGTTTGAATTTTATCACATAAATGTCATACGTTTAATGTAAATCTATGGGCTACGTGGCTATTAACTAGAAGTATTACAACCATTGTAAGACTTTAATTATTATACTAATTTATGCTCACAGGTCAACTATATTCATTTGAGATTTGCTTCTGATTTCATGCACACTATGGTATTTTATATTGAAAAATGCCCACATGATCTTCATAAAGGGCATGGGGAATGCCATTTTACTTATTTTATGATAAGACAATAAAATTTTATTCCAGTTTTTTTTTGTTTTTTTTTGCGGTACGCGGGCCTCTCACTGCTGTGGCCTCTCCCGTTGCGGAGCACAGGCTCCGGACGTGCAGGCTCAGCGGCCGTGGCTCACGGGCCTAGCCGCTCCGCGTCATGTGGGATCTTCCCAGACCGGGGCACGAACCCGTGTCCCCTGCATCGGCAGGCGGACTCTCAACCACTGCGCCACCAGGGAAGCCCTATTCCAGTTTTTTTTTGTTTGTTTTACTTTGTTTTGTTTCATTTTTCCCTTCCCCTCTCTCCCAGAGACTCCCAAATCTCTGACATTCTGGAACTTCGATATTTTAAAATGTACATTTTAAAAGGTACTACAGTGATCGAGGCTTTCTTTCCAAGGGTCTGCTGAAAATTACAACGGACAAGCCTAAAAAGAGCAATTAATCAGTGCTTTGTCTCATTTCTGGCTCATCAGTTCCAAATTTTCAGTCCAATTAATAGTGGTTTGGGATGTTTCTTTAAGGTGGCATATAGCTAACGGTTTCTGGAGACTCTCTCTCTAGTCAGAACCACACCATCTCAGCACACCCTCATCCATAATCCGAGGGTGGGCTCAAATGGGGCTAGACTGTGAAATGCTTTCATTTCCTATTGACTGGTTGTATACTTCCCTTGTGTTAATCCCTTGTTAATGGACACTTTCTTTGAGCCAGCTGAGATCGGGGTTGTGTTGTCTTTGTGACTCCAGCAGGTTTTATTACTTGGATATCTTTGTTTTCATTATTTTTGAGATTTTGGGATTTTGTCTGTTTCATTGATATTGATTCTCTCAGTTAGAGATGGCCCGGCCTCCTACTGTTTCTGTTTGTGTTTGATCTACAAACAGTGGGAGGGAATCCTTAGGCTGCAAATGCTTTAGTTCTGTGCTTCCGCTGGGAAAGACATGGGAAGAGCCATTAGCAGATTTCTCAACTGAAAACAGATGAATGTGGCTTTATACCTAGAAGGGGGACTTACATTTTGTCATTTAAATGACCTCAGGTCATTGTTCTGGGGCACTCATTTTAGAGGACAATGGGCAATTTTGAAGAGCTCTGACAATCACTTCCTGAGAAATCCAAAGAAAAATACATATGATTCCTTTATTTATTTGCTCTGCCTCTTCCTAGCTGTGTGACTTTGGGCAAGTCATTTTACTTCTCTGGGCCTCAGTTTCCTTATCTTTAAAATGAAGGTACTAGACCAGATGATCTTTAAGTTCTTTCTCCCCTTGATTAATAGATGGAGAAGAAGTAACATTTCTTGAGCTGTTACTTAATGCTCAGGTATTTAAATATCTTATTTTGGGCTTCCCTGGTGGCGCTGTGGTTGAGAGTCCACTTGCCGATGCAGGGGACGCGGGTTCATGCCCCGGTATGGGAAGACCCCACATGCCGCGGAGTGGCTGGGCCCGTGAGCCATGGCCACTGAGCCTGCGCGTCCGGAGCCTGTGCTCCGCAACGGGAGAGGCCACAACAGCGAGAGGCCCGAGTTAACGCAAAAAAAAATAATAATAAAAATAAATAAATAAATAAATAAATATCTTATTTCAATGATGTACAGTTATTTCACTTAGTAACAACCCAGTGTGTAAGTATCATGATTTTGCAGATGAAATAACGGAGTTAAAATGTAGGTACATGATCTGTCACCTATCTATGCTGAGACAGAGTTGGCTTCATGACTGCTTAGTATGGAAAAACATACATTCTCTCCCCATTAAGATTATAAGGTGCTAGAGAGAGAGAACACATCTGCCGAACACTTACTTCAGGGCTTGGTTTCAAATATGTGGCTGTTAAATTAGGTTACTTAGTAGTTTATATGCAAGCTAATGGGTCACAACATTGAAAATGCACTAGCGGGGCTTCCCTGGTGGCACAGTGGTTGGGAGTCTGACTGCCGATGCAGGGGACACAGGTTCGTGCCCCGGTCCGGGAAGATCCCACATGCCGCAGAGCGGCTGGGTCCGTGGGCCATGGCCGCTGAGACCATGGCCGCTGAGCCTGCGCATCTGGAGCCTGTGCTCTGCAACGGGAGAGGCCACGGCTGTGAGAGGCCTGCGTACCACACACACAAACACAAAAAAAAAAAAAAAAGAAAAAAAGAAAATGCACTAGCTGTGTGGTTGCAACCAGGTTGACTTCAGATGACAGTTGCAAGATCTCTGATTCCTCTCCACTGGGGAGTCTAGCTGTTTATTGCCTTGTCATCCAACTAATTGCCAGAAAGATGCCACCTTCTGCTCAGGATCCCTTTTCAGGTAACCTATCCTTTCATTTATGTGCCTGTTAAGAAAGATTAAGAATTGACTTAAAAAAGAAGTAAAATCTTTAAAACAAAATGCTTATTAAGTACCAACGTTAGTAAGGATTTCTTAAAAAATTGAAACATGTTGGCTAATGTATTTTATAATTGCACAATTAAAAGTAATCTAAATTGGCTAGAGATATTACAATAGCTGTAATAAAAATGCTATCTCAGAAAGAAGTATGTTTTGAGCTTCCCCCTTCATTGTCAATAGCAGTCTGGATTGGACATCACTGTCTTTGCAGAGGCAGGACCTGGACCAGAGCCTTTTTTCCAAGGAGGTAGAGGGAATGATGGACAGGTACAGACTAAGACAAGGGAACTTAATAACTTGGATCCCTTTCAAAGTGATATCCTTTACATTTTTGTTCAAAATGTAGAAACGCCAAAGTCTTTAGGTGAGAAGGTTGGAGAACACCAACTGCTGGTATCAACAATTCAGCTCTGGCCCCAAATTTCTAATTCCCACCCAGTAAAGCAAAACCCATATGGTTAATGGAGCTCATTCTTCTTATAAGGCAGTTAGGAAACCATCAATTGCCCCTCATAACGTGCCCTTTGGGAGATTAATCATTTTATACATCAAGCTATTTATCTAAGAATTCCTTCCAACCTGTTGCAATTCTTCACCTCCTTCTGTTTCTAGAGATGTTTTAGATGGTTGTGAGCACATTTTGCTGAGCTTCCCTTTATCCAGCTCATGGGCCCAGTGAGGGGTTTTTTTGCCCTTGTGCTCCCAACTACCCTTCCATGGACTGACTTGTTAGGAGGCTTAAAGAATCTACCACTGGAATTTCTCAGATGATGGTGTCTCTACAGCAGTCATGCTCAACCCACAACAGAATCCCCTTCAGGAACTTAAAATAATCCCCAATGCCTAGGCTGCACCCCAGACCAGTAGCTCAGAATCTCTGGACTTGAGACCTGGCAGGAGTACTTTTTAAAGCTCCTCAGGTGATTCCAATGTGCAGCCAAGGTTGAAAACCAGGGCTTTGGAAGGACGGTGCTTATAAAGCTCTTACCTAGAATTTGCAATATATTCATCAGGATATATTTATCTGGAATTTGTGATATATAGTTGACTGTTGAGCAACATGGGGGTTAGGGGTATTGGCCCTCCGCACAGACTAAAATCCACGTGTAACTTTACAGGTGGTCCTCAGTATCCATGGTTCCGCATACACAGATTCAACCACCTTTGTACTGTAAGAGGTATTTCTTTAAAAAAAATTTTTTTTGGCCGCAACGGGCGACCTGAGGGACCTTAGTTCCCCGACCAGGAATTGAACCTGGGCCCCCTGCAGTGGAAGCGTGGAGTCCCAACCACTGGACCCCCAGGGAATTCCTTGTAACAAGTATTTATTGAAAAAGATCCACATATAAGTGGACCCCTGCTGTTCAAACCCGTGTTATTCAAGGGTCAACCATATTCATCTTGTTATCACCTGTTGAAAATTTTGTCTGATTCATCTGCTGGTCTGCAGAGGTCTGAAGAAATAGATTTTTCCCTTTTTGAAAAGAGGAGTGGGGAGGAGCCTGAGAAACCAGGGTGTCACTAACCACAGCAAACCTTGTGCTTGTAGTGATGCTGTCTCTGTGCTCACTGAAGCTACAAAGATAACTATTTGTCTAACCCTGCCCTGGAGAAGCAATTAGGGGAAAGGTGCCTTGTGGAGAGCAAGGTCTGGGAAAGGAGATGTAGGCACGGGCGGAAGAGGGCTCTGAGTCAAGGATCCCACTAGATGCTCCCTTGGAAAGAAGACTCGGAATGGCCCACACCGCATCCGCTCCTCCCCCACCCCAGGACCTCAAGCTTCCGTGTGTGTGTGTGTGTGTGTGTGTGTATTTAACATATATAATACATATAGAAATGCATATTTATGAGATAATCATGTAAATTTGAACCCCGAAAAATTTAGGAGTAATTGTTCATTTAAAAAAATTTTTATTTTATATCAGCATAGTTTATTAACAATGTTAGTTTCAGGTGTACAAAGAAGCGATTCAGTGATCCATATACATGTATCTATTCTTTTTCAAATTATTTTCCTACTTAGGTTATTACAGAATACTGAGCAGAGTTCCCTGTGCTATACAGTAGGTCCTTGTTGGTTATCTATGTTAAAGACAGCAGTGTGTACATTGTCAGTCTCAAACTCCCAATCTATCCCTCCCACCCACACTTCCCCCCTGGTAACCCTGAATTCATTCTCTAAGTCTGTGTGTCTGTTTCTGTTTTGTAAATTCTGTTTTGTAAGTTCATTTACATCATTTTTTTTAGATTCTGCCTATAAGTGATATCATGATATTTGTCTTTCTCTGTCTGACTTACTTCACTTAGTAGGATAATCTCCAGGTTCATCCATGTTGCAGCAAATGGCATTATTTCATTCTTTTTAATGATTGAGTAATATTCGGTTGTATATATGTATCACATCCTCTTTATCTATTCATCTGTCGATGGACACTTAGGTTGTCAAGCTTCCTTTTCATGGAAATAACTGCCCATTATCTTATTCCGGGACTTTTCCATTCCTCAGCCCTACTTGGTATGTATCACATTCCACCCTTAGATAGCCACTTAGTCTATCATTTATTAAATACTGATTATGTACTCTACTGGGCCCTACTAGGCAGTGGTTTCCTTACTACAGTATCAGAATTACCTGGGGGAATATGTTTTAAAAAATTATATTTCTACTCTAGCCCTTTTCTTTATTAAAAATGAAGACTTCTGTCACTCAGCCCAGTATATTTTATTCAGTAGAGCTGGATAGGGGGTGGAAATCTGCATTTTTAAACATGCTCCCATGTGATTCTGTTGTAGGTGGTATGAGAAATCCGGTTTGAGATGCTGTCACAGAAGATATAGAGAGAAGAGTCACGTGTAGTCCCTAACCTTGAGGAGAACGACAGCAAGAGGTGGGAGACAGAGCTCAGGACCAAAGCATAGGGCTCCCAGCCCAGGAGCAGTAGGGGTGGTACATCCTGTGCTCAGCTCACCACGCTTGAACTCTGTCCTCTTACCTAGGAAAGTGCCACGTGGATGAGCCAGTCTTGCCAGAGGGTTGACCCAAGACCAGGGCAAGATCCATAGGACATGACTTACTATTCCCCAAACTAGTCACATTCTAGGCACCTTGGTGCTTGGTTTCTCCTGTCTTATCCTTTCTTGCTTGTCTGGAGAATCCCATCAATTCTTCAACATTCAATTAGTAAGTCATCCTCTGGGTAAAGTATTTCCTCATCCTTCCAAAGCCCAGTTGGTACATTCTGTTGACTCTCCTGGTGTTTTGTGCTTGCCTCTGTGTCTCATTATGTCACACTGTGTCTCACTGTGGCCCCCAGAATATGTGGTGCTTGTCAGACCCAGTATTAGCAGTGCTTCACCAGGGACTGGCACATGGCAGGTACTCAAGAAATCTTTATCGAGTGGAGTCCTGAGGGCAGGAATAGGCAACCACTGGACCCCTTCACACAATGGGAGTGAACATCCTGAGCAGTGGGAGTGAGATGAGAAGACACTCCCCCACCCCCAGTATAAGTGCTCATAATCCTACCCCCAGCTCCAGGAATGGTGAGGAATCATGGGATGTGACCATCCCACTATAAGGACCACTGCATCCAGCATGCTGATGGATGCAGCTCCGCCAGAGTGCACAGTTCCAAAGACAGCTACCCAATAAGCAAAGAATACGTGTGTAACAGATAGGAATAGCTAACACATAGCACTTCCTGTGTGCCCGGCCTGCCTCTAAGCACTTACACTAGTAATTCACACATGGGTCCTACTTAACAGGTGAGACCAAGGCACAGAGTGCTTAGTTAACTTGCCCAAGGGCATAGAGCTTGAAGTGGCAGAACTGTGATTCAAACTCATGCCATCTGGCTCCAGAGTCAATGTTTTAACCACCACGCTCTAGTGGTTCTCTCTAAATACTAGTAAGTGTTCATTTTATGGCAGAAGAATTGGGGGGAGAAGGTCATCACTTGTGGGGGACTCAGGGTTTTCATTTTATTACGCTTTCATATCACTGGAAATCATTTAATCCCATTTGCTAATCCATTTGTGGCAAACACTCTTCATCATCTTCAGGTATTTAATGCCACTCCCAAATCTATATTAATTCACTAAGTTGAGAGTTTCAGAATTCAACATTTTTGCTTACCTCTTCAGCTGGTACGTAGGAAAGCAAATTAACCATGTAGAATCCTTTCCAGTTCTTCATATGATTTTATAGAATAAATTATTTTAGTTATTTAAGCTTAAATAATTTTCAGTGGTAATTGCCTAATGCTCTCCACTGAGCTTGCTTTTTTACTCTTTTCATTGCTTCAAGGTATCCACTAAGAAGGATTTAAAATTATTGCTTAGAATGCTCTTTCCCTCAACCAAGAGTACAGGGCATTCTACATACAATACCCTGTTAACTCACCTTTTCCATTTAACTTTTCAGAAAAGTTACCCCATGCTTAATATTTGCAAGCAGTTGAATAAAGAAAGAAAGCTGAGATGTTGATGATTTTTAGGAATCAATGCAAGTGAGCTCAGATAGAACTGGCAGGGGCACAACTCAGTGGAAAAAAACCCTTCAGAAAGGCAGAAAAGAGGTGCTCCCTCTGAAGCACCCTTGGCTGGCAGTGGGCTAGGGGCAGAGGCATCGGAGGACGGCTAGATGGGAGACCTGGTGCCAGAGTCTGCAGCAGACAGCTGTCTCCTGCTGCCCCAAGCAGGGGAACACTGCTTCCTCAGCAATCAAAGAATCAGAGGTTTAGAGTTTTTGCCTTCGTCAGGAATTGTACACCAATTCTGAGTCTTTTGTGATGAGTTAAGGAAGGAAAGGAGGGAGGAAGGAAGGGAAGGAGGAAAGAATTAAGGAAGGTGGGGGAATATCCCCACCAAAAAACCAAATATATACACTCACAGATGGCGGAAAGAAATGGCAATCCTCCTAAATTCTACATATTATCCATAAAAGCTGTACTTAACTTTTTCAATAAATAGAAATTTGCATTACTAGGTCTTCCTTCCTTTTTTAGTGTTAACAGATAAGGCATAATCGATTCTTGGTCTAGAAATTTTGTGAGGATGGGATAGGAGGACAGGGATGGTTTGGGACTCCCTTGAGAAGCAAAATAAAACAAAAATTGTCAAAGTGTTCTGAATTTGCCTCCTTGAATTAGCTGAAACATTTCACATCTGGTGGGGAGGTGATGGTGGTGAGAGCAGCTTTAGTGCTCTATAAACAAAATTCTAGCAAAGAAACTCAGACTGCACCCCTCCAAGGATCAATCCACCTCAGTATGTATGTATTCTTATAGTATCAACAAGGGAATTTTGAAGGTAAGTACAAAAGTTACCTTCTCTAAAATTATCCTCACAGATTATGGATGCTCCTTTGAGGGCAAGGATGCTATTTACCTGCAATATTCGTTCTCTTTCTTCCTCTTCTTTAAAAAAATTTTTTAAAGACTTTTTTTTAGGTTTACAACAAAATTGAGAGGAAGGTACAGAGACGTTTCCTATGCTCCCTGCCACTACATATGCAAAGTGTACCTCATCATCAACATCACCCTTTCCTTGACTTCTTTTATGAGAGAAAGAAAGACACCTCTATCTCATTTAAGCCTCTGTTTGCTTTCTCGTTTGGGTTTTTTTGGTCAGGCTCTTATATGTAGCCAAAGCTAATCTGAAAAGATATATCTGCTTTTTATGCCTCTTTATGGTACTGTTTTCTTTTAAGTTACACAAATATGTTCTTTTTAGGTGGGGAAAGCTGGGACAGATTTTCTTAGAGACCTGGAACTAAGAAACTTGTTGATGCACTGAAGTATATCTAATAGCCCCCTTTTGCACAAAAACTGACAAACAGCAAAAACAAAACACTACAAATTTGGCTAAAGAAATAAGGCATAAACATTTTTTAAAAGGGTAAATAAAAGAAATTTTTGAAGGGGTGAATGATTTGACAGTTTTAAATTCCCCTTCCTCCCCTCAGGAGGTCTCTGGAAGAAGAACCCATTCTGATATCTTGACTCTTAATAACAAACATGACAAGCCTCACACTGACCTTCTACTTCTCAGCAATAGCTGGTGAAAGCATTAATCTTATTATTTCATGACATTTTTTAATCAGTGCAACCCAGCTGCCATGTCCTCTTGCACTAAGTGAATTGAAGCCCTCGGCTGGTGCACATCACACTCTTAGATGTGTGAAAAACTGATACCCACAACATAAATCACCATTCCTTTCTTTCCTGGGACCATGCACATGATTCAATATCCACACTAGGGCTGTCAGGAACGTGTCAGCTCAGTGTTAGGAAAATAATCCAACGCCATCTCCCAGGCACAAGATGTTATTCTTCAAAAACATTTTAAAAAATTCTTTAAGCAGGTGGATGATTGAAGGAATAAGTTGGCTGGCTTCTAAGAATGAACTTTTCAAAAGAAGTCCAACACAATTGTTGTTGACATTTCTTTGGAAAGACGATGAGCAAATAAGATATTCTGCAGCAGAGAGTTCGGAGGAGTTGGGCAACGGCATCTGTGGAACCTAAGTTACTGCTCCACAAGGCAAGGGGTATCTCATTATGATCGTGAATAGATGGCTCTAGGATTGAAACAAGAAGGGTGTTTTGGATGACTCCTGCCATTTTATTTGAGTAAAAGTAGATTTGGGCTTAGATCTGGCAAAGAGCTAAAAGAAAATAACGAGCAGTGAGAATGTCTGGTTTTTAATTTGTGCTTATCTACCTTTTTGCAGAGTACTCGTGGTGAATATGTGGTACTTTTTTACTCTGTTTCCCTTTCACACTCCTGAAAAACATTGTTGATTCTTTGCACTCCTGCTTACTGAGTTCAGATTTAACTTCAGTTACTTCTCAACTCACCAGCTAAGCAGCTCCTACCAATCCATTGACTATGCCATAAAAATGATTATTGGTGACCTGCTCTGGATGCTTGAAAGTTTGGTGAAAGTTATTTTATCCAATGCGGCTGGATGGGACCCATGGCTGTTGCGTATGAGTCGGCTGGAGTTTCCAGTCATCTAGTGTTTAAAACAAGCCCAGGGTGCCTCCCCCATGGTTCCTAGTTTGTGTCTTTCAAGTAAAGTACAAACATTACAGACACCTATAAAGCAACCTAAGTTCAGAATTCCTTTTTATTTTTGTAATGTTCCCCTTCAGTTTAACTTTACTTTGTCCACACCTACCTAGTACATCTGCGATATTTTTTTAGAGCTCAACTTTATCAAGTTTTACTAAGGCATTCAATCTGGTTTTCATAGAAACAACTCTCTTTCTTTGTGAGCTCATATTTCATCTTACATAATATTTAATTAAATTGTATAATTAAAATAACCTGGTGTAAACAGGTTTGGGGACAATCCTAACCGAATCTTAGGAGGCATTCAACAAACCAGTGGGAGCAGAATGCACAAGCATATGTAGTGGTGATGAGCATCAGCTTTTCCTGAACCTTGGTCAGTAGATCCTACAGATGCAGAAGATGGCGTTGGCTAATCCTCTGAGTCAGTTAAGCAGAGGTCAGTTAGAGATCCCACTGTCAAACAGAAGCCCTAACTCTCACTATAGATGACACTAGGGCATGTTTTCCTTTGTGTGTGTGTGTTTTCTTTAAAAAAGGAAACCAGTTAGCTTTGAATCTCCTCATTACTTATTTTTTTGGGTATTGGGAGCAAATAATTTTTAATGGGGTGTTTTTTTTTAAACAAAAGCACTGGAGAATCATACAATGCTGCCAGCATTGGACACAAGTAGGCCACAAGTCTGTGCACACCTTTGCAACTGGCCCTATGACGGCAGAACCTCTCCTCTTGTCTTTACTGTTTCCTACGACCTCCACATGATACCAAAATAAAGGAACATCTTTCTCCAGGATGACTTCCGTTGTTGAATGACCACTGCTGCATGTATCTTCCTTCTGAGCTCCAGTTTGCCTTTCTCGACTGTGGCGATCACCATGTCACCTGCATCAGCAGCAGGAATCTGTTCAACCATCCCTCGATCCACTTCACAAAGATAGTACACAGAATTTTGGCTCCTGTGCTGTCAGCATAGCTCATCATGGTTTCTACCAGAAGACCCCAGAAATGCAGAATTTTGTATGGGAGGAACCACCACATCCTTGCTTCTACATCTCAAACATGAAAAAAGGCCACATTGCTTCTTTTTTTTATTGTAGTAAAATATATATAACATAAAAGTTACCCTTTTAAGCCTTTTTGAGTGTATAATTCTGTGGCATTCAGTCAGTCTCATGTTGTGCAGTCATCACCACTATCTTCAGAACTTTTTTTTTTTATCACTACTAACAAACTCTGTACCCATTAAACACTAAGGTTTCCCCATTCCACTCTCCCCTCGGCCACTGGCAAACACCATTTTACTTTCTGTCTCTATGCAGTTGACTATTCTAGGCACCTCATCTAGGTGAAATCTACAATATCTGTCCTTCTTTGTCTGGCTTATTTCACTTAGTATAATGTCTTTAAGCTTCACCCATGTTGCCTCATTGCTTTTGAAATGGTTTTCCCACTCAGACCACACCATCATAGCCTAGAGTCTTCTGTACACCCCCATTATGAGGTTGCCTTTCTTCCTCCAGCCTCCTGTGAAGTGGTGGTCTCCTGCCCCTACCACCCCAAAGTGTGAGTGCCTTTTAGGGAGACCACCCCACAGTCCGCCAGACTTGGTTGCTGGGCTCTATTCGTCCTTTCCAAGGTTCTAGGATTTTCAAATGCCTGCTAAATCTTCTGTAACAATCAATTCAAATACACAAGTTTGGCTATTCAAATTACTTTTTCCAAAAGTACTTTAAAATGCATTAAGTTATTAATTGCCTGCTGGCACTTTAATCAAATGGGAAAATTGACATAGCCAGAGGCATGTATTTTTGTGGAAAGAAAATTTATTTAAGAAGAAACAGCAGCTCTTACTGCTTAATTTAAACTGAGAAAACTGTGGAAAATCAACTACTATGGAAAATTAATAAAACATTTCCAGCTGCAAACAGTGACTAATTGTACAAGATGAAGACTGCCCAGAATTAATAACTTGCAGTCTTCTGTGTGAAGAACCCCCTACCACTTCAATTTACTGGGAGATTAAATTACTTCTAAGTTTGCCATATTAAAACAGAACAGGAATAAAACGTTAGTGAAGGTACGTCTATTATTTACTGTCTGTGATATGGATATAATTATTTCCAAACAACTACAATGTGACGTGACCAGTAATATTTAAATGACTCTTTTAGCAAAAGAATCTACGGCAACATTTTTTACCCAAAGGGGGGAAAAATATCCTTCTCTTACCTCGAAAGTAATAAAATGATTTCTAGTGGACTTCTACAGAGGGTATGTCCCTGCCCCAATGGACAGAAATGTGCTTGCTGTCCGAGTTTGTACATTTCCCTCTCTGCATCAGATAGTGCTCTGGGGAAGTATGTGAAGCAGAAAACCTTAGCAACTCATTTTATGAGCTCTGATCTTAAATGGCAGTGATCCAGAGGAAACCAGTGTAGATGCTTCAAGGCTTCTCCTGGTGCCTGATGTGACCATGAGCACATGTCTAACAGGATAGGTTCCTTTATGGGAGGCAGGAGGGGAGGGCAGAGCGATTTCCTGAGAAAAGGGGGTTCATTCATAAGGGACATAAATTCGCACAGGCCCCGTCAACATCATGGGCACATCCTCCAAGCTTGATCATGACACTGTACTACCTTGTAGGCCTTGGTTTCCTCCATGATAAAATGAGGATTAAATGACATAAACCAATGCTGTCCCTTTTCTTACTCTGTTGCCAGGATTGGATTAATTTTCTTGCCCCAGAGGGTCACCAGGAGGTTCTGTCAGTTTTCCTAGTGCATCCAAACTCTGATCCTGCGAAACAAGATGCAGCAAGAAGATGCCATTCAATGATCAGGAGAGATCTGTTCAAGTGAGAGGGATAAAGAAAAGAAATTCAGAAAACGAGAGCTCTATTTGGGGGTTTGTTTAGTTTTCTGGTTTGTTTTTCAAATTTTAGAGATTAGCAAATAACTCAAGGAACCGAGGAACCAACTGGACATGTGTGTTGAGGAGACGTCTCAAAGATGGAGATTTCCTTGGCAGAGAGGCGCTGTCTTCCTTGGCTGCTTATCCTTTAATGCTCACACAGAGGGTACATTCAGCCTCGTGCTATTTGATATTGCTGGCAGGAAGGTCCGAGTATTGGCCTGGAGAGAATAAAGGCATGTTGTTTAGAAATGCAGAGGCTTAACCCGAAGTGTAACTGGTTTGGGGTTTACCACAGAAATTATCTGGACATATCATTTGATTTCCAGGTTTTAAATGTTATTCTAAACAAGATCTGGCTGCACAGCCCTCCTCTGTATGACATACAGAGACTTTATCTGCCACCAAATGCCATTCAGGCTTAATGCTGCAGCAGTGAATTGTATAAATTGGGGCATTCTTTGAGACCCTAGAGCATTATGGCCTCTCAGAGGGGGAGAGATGAGGCCTGCTTCCTTCTCCCTGTTGCTCAGGCAAGACACTTTTAGGCTGTTTCTCTCTATTTGGGTCATTTTGGTTTTCCTTTTTAAGAAACACTTAAGACTAGTTGTAGCAGGCCCACCCTTATCTACAGGCTGGGTGTCCAGGTGCATTTATCACTGGATTTGAGGAGTCATGGGGAAGGTTCACAACCTGGCAAAGCTTCCTCTCCCTGCTGGCAAATACCCCCAAGAGAGGCAACGAACTGATTTGCACTTTTGCCAGTAACTGCTATCAAGCAGGATGTGAAAGGGATCCTGAAGGGGAAGCAGCCCTAGGAAAGGCACTGGAAAGGGAGAAACGGGACCCAGGACCCAAAGTCAGACTGCCTGGGCCTGGGTGGTTTCTGCCCTTTAGAAGTGGCAGACTGACCTGCCCTCTTGCCTTCACACATCATTTCATGTATAGAGTTTGCCTCAACCTTGAGTGAAAACAGGACATTTAGAAAACATAAATTTGCCCTAAAGAGTTGTCTCGACTCAGTATCTCCAACTCCCTCATTTTCCTTGAACTCACTTCAGTCAGACTCTCATCCCAGCTGCTCCTTTGGAACTGCCTTTGTCCAGGTCATCATGACCTTTACGTTGCCAAACCCAGTGGACACTCCTGATCCTTAAGTTATTTGACTATGAGGAATATCTGATCTAGTTGACCTTTCCTCCTTAACACTTTTGTACTTTGAAATTTGGACACACAGAGAAACATCAGAGGGGCATGCACACAGAAGACCTTGTGAGTACACAGCAAGAAGGCAGCCATACACAAGCCAAGGAGAGAGGCCTCGGAAGAAAGCAAATCTGCAACACCTTGATCTTGGACTTCCAGCCTCCAGAATTAGGAGAAAATATATTTCTGTTGTTTGTCATCCAGTCTGTGGTATTTTGTTATGGCAGCCCTAACAAACTAATACTCTTGTCAAGATGCTAACCATCAATAAATCAAGTGTTCATCAACTAGTTGTCTCTGAAAATTATACTCGGACAAAAAATAGAAGACAGAGACTTTGGCCTCAATAAGCTTGCCATGTGTTGCACGTGCAGAGGTACTTGCATTTTAGGGATGATTCTGGTTATTCTCCATTTCCCTCTCTAGCCCCACTCTCCCTGCCATGATGCTCTGCTCAGTGCTTGGGGATGCTGATCCAGGGGATTGTATCACCTGGGCTCTCTTGCCCTCTGGTTTCCTACTGGATTTGGCTAATGGAAATTAATACCAGGGGATTGGAGGTGGAAGAGAGAGGTAAGTTAGTTATTGCAACCCCTCTCCTTAAAGGGCCAGGTTGTGTCAATGCCTGGGTTTCTTCCCAGCCAGAGCTTTCTCTAGATTCTGTCATCTCCATTCCCTCTCCTTGTCCCTGTAGGCCTATAGGTGGTCATGGCTTCCCATCACCCCTAATCTCCAGGTGCTCTCTCCTCTGTTGGCTCCCTTAAACACTACCCACACTTCTATAAGGAATCCTAAGTTAATTAAGCTCTTTTTGATTAGACCTCTTTGAATATGCTGTTTGTTTTCCATCAGAACGCTGACTCATACGGAGAGGTAGAGTAGTATGGTGAGAAAAACCATCACTTTGGTGTCAGACAGCCCTGAGTTTGTTTTTTTTCAAATTGAAGTATAGTTGATCTACAATATTATATAAGTTACATGCGTACAATATAGTGATTCACAATATGTAATAGTAATACTCCATTTATAGTTATTATAAAATATTGGTTATATTCCCTGTGTTGTACAATATATCCTTGTAGATTATTTTGTACATAATAATATGTAGCTCTTAATCCCCTATCCCTAAATTGCCCCTTCTCCCTCCTCTCTACCCACTCGTAGCCACTAGTTTGTTCTCTATATCTGTGAGTCTGTTTCTTTTTTGTTATATTCACTAGTTTATTGTATTTTTTAGATTCCACATGTAAGTGATATCATATAGTATTTATCTTTCTTTGCCTGACATTTCACCTAGCATAAAACCCTCCAAATTCATCCATGTTGTTGCAAATGGCAAAATTTTATTCTTTTTTATGGCTGAGTAGTATTCCATTGTATATATATATACCATATCTTCTTTAACCGTTCATCTGCTGATGGACACTTAGGTTGCTTCCATATCTTGGCAATTGTAAATAATGCTGCTATGAACTTTGGGCAGGTATTCTTTGGAAATAGTGTTTTTGTTTTTTTCTGATATATACCCAGGAGTGGAATTGCTGGGTGGTGTGATTAGACAGCCCTGAATTTGAATACCAGCCCGTCAGTAAACAATTGCACAATTGCATGATTCTGTTGCAAGTTTCTTTATCTCTCGGATCCTCAGTTTCCCCTGAGGATATATAAAGTGGGCACAATAACACTTTTCATATAGGGTTGCTAAGAAGATTAAATAAGATAATATACAGTGCTTGGCAAATAGCAAGTGCTCAACAATGGTATTACAGAAGTAGATGAAGTAGTTGGTTTTATTTTACAGACATTCTTAGAAATACTTAAGCCCAAAGAAATGCCTTCCTCATGAGAAAGTTGCAGGTGCCACAGCAATTTTAAAGAAGAGATCAAGGTCCTGACAGGTCCCCCGTGCTGGGCAGAACTGATGGTCCCAAGGCATGGGGGACACACCCCTTTTACCAGTTATTCAATCCAACACTAAAGTAGGTATTATTTTGAAGGGATTTTGTAATTAAGGTTCCACATCAGTTGACCTTAAGATAGGTAGATTACCTAATCACATGAGCCCTTTAGAAACAGAGACTTTTCTCTGGCTGGTCCCAGAAGGAGGAGGCAGAGAAACACACTCCAGCTGGCCTGCAGCAAAGAAAAACATCCAGATTGTGAACTGCCTACAGGGGCCACATGGCAAAGAACTGCAGATAGCCTCTGGGAGCTGAGAGAGGTCCCCAGCCAACTGCTAGCAGGAAAACAGAAAAACAAAGACCTCAGTCCTACAACCACAGGAAATGGACTCTGTCCACGAAATGACCTCGGGCCCCAGGTGAGAACTGTAGCCCCAGCTGACACTTTGATTTCATCCCAGTGGATCTTGCCCTACAGAAACTATGAGAAATAAATTTCTGCTGTTTTAAATCACCAAGTTTGTGGTCATTTGTTTCACAGTAAATAATAACAACCACACATCGAGCTTCTGCCCATGATGGGAAACAAAATTGTCTATGTAGCTATTGGCCAAAGGGATAAACAAGTGAGGAGAAACAACACAGAAAAATAGTTTCTACAAAATTGAGCTCTTTGTAATGAGGTGGATGGACCTAGAGTCTGTCATACAGAGTGAAGTAAGTCAGAAAGAGAAAGACAAATACTGTATGCTGACACATATATATGGAATTTAAGAAAAAAAATGTCATGAAGAACATAGGGGTAAGACAGGAATAAAGACACAGATCTACTAGAGAATGGACTTGAGGATATGGGGAGGGGGAAGGGTAAGCTGTGACAAAGTGAGAGAGAGGCATGGACATATATACACTACCAAATGTAAGGTAGATAGCTAGTGGGAAGCAGCTGCATAGCACAGGGAGATCAGCTCGGTGCTTTGTGACCGCCTGGAGGGGTGGGATAGGGAGGGTGGGAGGGAGACGCAAAAGGGAGGGGATATGGGAACATATGTATATGTATAACTGATTAAATTTGTTAAATAAAAATAAATAAATAAATAAATAAATAAAAGAAAAATAGTTTCTGACTTCAAGTGACGTTTTTAGTAGGCTCATTAATTTCAAAAATTGTAATGGAAGATTTTGGAAAATTCCACAGTTCAAGATAGGAAAATGAAGGCTTACCCAAAGGTAAACACCTCAGTTCCTGTCTGCACGCTGTTTCTTTAGGCTACTAAGCTCTCTCTTTCTCAGGGGGCCATAGTGCAAACAACTAAAATCTTAAAGAAACAATCAAGTAAAATAAAGCATACAGGAAACTTTGTTTATGTAGTAGAGGTATGCCAGCAAAGAAAAATGGAATTTAAATAATTACCTTGGTAAAGCAGAGCAGACATTAGCTCTAGGAATCAAATCTACTGTTTAAGGAACTTTTTGCAGTCTGTATTTATAAGTGATTAATAGCTATAAAGGAAGAATCTTACTTTGGTACATGTTAATCCACTTCATTACCTATGATATATATTTGATTTTTCTTTTTTTCCCATATTTGAAAATGTGTGCTTCAGGTAGATTTTCATGATTTGGATAGATTTTTTAAACTTTCCTTATGAGCATTTAAGGGAATCTAAATTCTTTTCTGAATCCTTATTGTTTCTCTGTTGTTCTCTGGAATAATGTGCAGAACTGAGCTTTGCAACACAGTGCTAAGGTCTTTGTTTTATTATGGGGCTAATTATTACCATAGGTCATTATAAGATAAGAAGCCACAAATACATTAGTAATGGCAAAGATCTAAGCAGCTAATAGAGCATACATACTTGGATGAGGATATATTCTTGCAAAGATATCTTTACATTTCAGTAATTAAGCATGTCATATTAATTGCATGGCCCTTTCATAAAACCTTGCAAAAAAAAACACATCAAGAACTTTTCCTCTTGATATCAGATTAGAACTGATTGCATAATTCCATTACCTGGATAATTAAATACAAATTTAGTAGCTTCAGAACGGTACAAAGTTGTGGTTTCATTTTCTAATAGAATTACCCTGCCTTTGGTGTAGAATCCTTGCTAAGCAATGGAGATCTAATTACTTAGTGACATGACATTAACTCCTCAGGGACCTTTCCTCGGAGAAAAGGCTCAGATTAAAAATGATTCAGGGAGCTTCTTTCTCATTTCATTACTGGGATCTAAATCACAGGAATTAGAGATGTGAGAGATCTATTAGGTTTTCTTCTCTCTTATCCAGGGAGCAGGGGAAGAGTGTTCATCAGATATTGTTCTTCTGGGTTTGCTTAGGTCCAATTTAGATAAAAAAAGAACAATTTCTGGATGTAACATATTGTTGGGATGAGTCCCTCCTCCAGCCCCTGGAAGACACATCATTTCTGTCACTTCACAGATTCTTTAATGATGATCTCAGGACACACTTGTTTGCCAAGGTGCAGGGTGATAACATGGCTGTGGTCCTGACAGAATAATTACCTCATGTTGAAAATGATTTTAGGCAGAACTAAACAGGAATATCCTCATGTGAAGGATACCTTTCAGTAACTCTGAAAATAACTCTGTGGAAAATTTGAAGGCCTTCATCGTTTGGTTTGATAACAGACCTTGAAGCCACTTCTGTAGGTCAGAGTCCAATTATTTTCACAGTAGTTTAAACTTATACCAGCTCTGATTCTCTGAAAGTTTTTAAATCAGGGTGTGCAAAGAAACATCATCCATCACCTCTACCAGTGGGAACGACGGGATAGAGCATGTGTTTTCCATGTTTGCCGTCTGTGTCAGTTTGTGTTTTAGGTCCTGCATCTGTGGCCATCTGGAGGTCATCTCAGTAGTCCTGCTGACCTTGGTTGGGCTTGTCCACTGGGGTGACTTAGCTCTTGTCCTGTATTGGACTAGCCTTGGCTTGTCCCCTGCTGATGGCAGAAGTTTGAGGGTGAGCAAACCCAATGCACGAGCCCATATCAAGACTCTGCTTGCAGCCTATCTTTTCACATTGCACTGAACAAAGAAAGACACACAGTGAGCTCAGTGTCAGGTACAGGGTGCTACCATCAGGCTATCCTGCCCACGGAGGAGGGCAAAGGGACATGACACGGGTATGGATACAGGGAGGAATGAAAAATTGGGGCCATTATGGTTATTTACCACACAGTTCCATCAGCAACTGTGGGACTGCTCTTTTATATAATCTGGAAAAAATCTCTTTATTATTAAACTGTCTCTTAGATGATTTTCAACCCTGGAGTAGGTTTAGAAATAAGCCATTAAATGAGATGTTGTAGAAGAAAGTATGTAGTGTCTTGATTATCTTGAGTCCTTTAGTCATTATTGAAATTGTTAATTAGAAAGATAATCTTAGATGCAATTGATATCATTTCTATCTTTATTAATCAGAAACGCTATTCCTTAGGTATAACTGTCTTAGTCTGCTCAGGCTGCTATAACAATATGCCATAGACTGGGTGGCTTAAACAACAAGAATTTATCTGTCATGGTTCTGGAGGCTGGGAAGTCCAAGATCAAGGTGGCAGACAATTGAGTTCCACAGTGAGGGCTCTTTTCTGGCTTTTAGATAGTTACCAGCTCACTGTGTCCTCACATGGGAGGGAGGGAGGGAAGGAAAGAGAGAGAGGAAGAGGGAAGGAGGGAGGCAGGGAGGGAAAGGGGGAGAGAGAGAGAGTTTGTTTCTGGTGTCTCTTCTTATAAGGACACTAATCCCATCATGAGGGACCCCACCCTCATGACCTCATCTAACCCTAATTACCTCCCAAAGGCCCTATTTCCAAATACCTTCACATTGGAGGTTAGGGCTTCAACATAGAATTTGGGGTCAGGGGAGACATAATTCAGTCCACAGCAATAGCTATTACCCAAATAGATTCTTCAATATGTGAGGGAGCTCCATGAGAGCAGTGTCTCTATTGCTAAAAGTGAGATGTGGATTGTAATGGAAATGGGTGAGGGTTGAACTGGGAGGGTATTGTGAATAATGTAGGAAGGAGAGAGGTTGGGGTGTATCACTTTGAGAACTTATTCCTGTGACCTGGGCTTCAGACTTCACATTATCCACTCCATGATAAGCACCCATCCAGAAGTCAGTCACATTGTCTAAGATTTGGCAAGACAAACACTACACTTCCCTGATGACCCCAGTGAGACCATGCTAGTGGGAGTTATTTTACAATTGCATCAGAAAAATGAAACATAGTTTACACTACAATTGCAAAGATGATTAAGATAATATATTTTCACTTGGAATGATACAGTGAAAGAAGAAGCATTTTTATTTTATAAATTGTGGGTCTTTTTTTTTATGTGCAGAAGATACTCTTCAGAAGATAACTTTAGTTTTAAAACAATAATGTTTGATATACTAAATTACAAATTAAAAAACCTAGCTCTTCCATAAGATTTTAGGTTTGACTTAAAATTTTTATTATTCTATTTATTAGCCTAGCAAATTTAACAATGAATTTTTAAACTGGCCTTTGAATACACTTGTTTAATTTAATTAATAAATTTAAATATCTTAAAATAATTTCAATTACATTTACTAATTAATGTACTTGATTTCCTTTTAAAGTCCTTTGTCTGATAGACCAACCTTCTCAAGTACTCAACTTGTTCTTATAATTCCAATAATTGAAATTTGTATATGGTGATCCTTAAGCCCTCTTAGACAATCCAGTGCTATTTATAACCTTAGTTAGATTTCAACTTAAAATCACAAGTCTAAATCAATTACTGGCTCATACATCTTAATACTGGAATTACAAGGCTGATCAGTTACTCTAACAGGACAGATTCTCTTAAATATTACAAGTAGTATTATATACCAAATATGCAGATTTCTTTCCACTCAAACATATTGAAACTACAAGTTTGAGCCTCTTAACACTTCTACATTTCATTCTGAAAGATTTGAATTATCTCAAGCCATATTAAGGATTGAGGTCGCTTAATGACCAGTTTCCAAGTGGGACCAAGGCTGGATTCTTGTCAGCAATCCTGATAGAACATGCTGCTGCTTCTTCATAGTCATTATATTTAAACCCCCACTGCCAAATGGGTGATCCAAGATAGACCTGTGCCCTGAGTTCGAGTTTTGTCTTACCTACTTCTTCTGTAATCCGAGTCTGAACACCTCCACCCAGGAAAATCACTATATTACATTTGACATATTTTTGACTCTTTATTGTATGTAAATTTCTTTTCTCCCTAATTCTAAACATCTTTGAACTTCCCAGAAGTGTGCATTCTTTCCATATACTTTTAATCTCTTATGACCATACAACTTTTTCAGATATAAAATAATACCCAATTCGATTGTGGAGATTTCTCACAGCTTTGAGTATTTTGGTCACAACTTTCAAGGTCATTTTAATGACACAGGTGTTTTTCAGAAAGTCAAAGTCTAAATGCTATCAGATTTCTTCATTTCAAACCACTGATGGCATCTTCCAGATGGTACGTTTTTCACTGCACAGCAAGATCACAGTATGATTTGAAGTTTTTTGAAGTATTTAAATGTAAATGACAAGTAATGTTTCCATAGCTTACCTTAAACCTTGTGAGTTGACCAAGAAATGCTGATTCCTCATTAGCAAATTTTGAATACATTTAAATATGGAAATCTTTATATGTTTATGTCTTGTCTCCTGAAGTAGATTGTAAGCTCCTTAAGGGATAACACCCAGTCTTACATTTATTAGCTGGAGAATAGTAATTGGCTAGATAATGAAGACTAGTTATTTGATCAGGACCTGGACTCTTGCCTCATAGCAAAGAAGGGATATTTTTGTTCTTTAAATCAGATGCTCAGTCCTATGGCAAGAAAATAAATTCTGGGGACAAAGACACTGCTTAACTTGTAAAATTTATTTAGAATCCTTAAATCCAGGACCAAGTACGTATTCTCAGGGGACATTGCACTCTCTCTAAAAAGTCATTGACTTTATGTAAAAGACAATCTTTTAAAAATGTAATATAATCATATTCTGGACCATCTGGATGACAAATATAATGGAGTCCTGCCATGTAATTTCAGCACCAAGTCTGTGATTGTAGTATTATTGGAGTCCAGTAATACTTTCACAGTTTCAGACTAATGAGTGGAGAACACCACAAATTCAATTTGTAAATCACATATTAGGTTTTTACAACTGCATCAGAAAAATGAAGGAGAATATATATTGCAGTTAAAGATCATTATGATAACAATTACTCAAGGAAGTAATGCTTTGACCAATAAGTAATAAGGATCAAATGATGTCAACATATTTGGTTTGAAAAACACTTTCCAGGAATTCAGATAGTTACATTGGCATGCCCAACTCAACAGAACAAGGGAGGGGCAGACAGCACTATAGTCATGTTGTAAGTGGTAGTTCAATTTCAGGAAAACATTATGTATCTGTCTCATTAATTTAATGTTAATTTGAATTTTATTGGGTTTGCAATTTGTTTGTAATTAGTGCACAGACTTTGGTTTTATAATTGAATAAGAACTGCAATAGGAGTTCATCACTAGTTTTATGTTCATACATGTTTAAGTAATATTATGATAAACATAATTGAAGTCAACATCTGGGCATCAATGGGAATTTATTTTTTTTCTTTTAGATTGATTTTACAGTACTCACATTGAGAAACTTTGGTGCAACATTTATATACTAGTATGATTTCCATTTTCATCCCAGAGAACTTAAGTATTTTAAGGGCAATTTGAGTATAATAATTGATTAAAAAAAGAGTACATATCCATGTGTATGTGAGTGTATACATGTATACATCTTATCAAAAACTACAAAATGCTTTGAAATCCCAGAAGAGAAATTATATTTACATATGTACTATTACAATAAAAATCATTATAACATTGCATCAGGAGATTTGAAAATAAAGCACAGCATGGCTAATCCTGACCCAGGACTATAAGTCTATGCAGAGAGGTATGTTAATTCCTCTCACGGAGTAGAGTTATATTAACCCATTAGGACACCCTGTTGCTTGTTTGCATTTCTCTCTCTGGGATTTTCATGCCAAATGCAAGCACCAGAATGGAGAGTTCAGTCTGCTCTGCTGGAGGGATGTAAACAGCACTCCCTAGTTCACCTGTTCATTGTCACTGTGACACCGTCTGAGTGATGGGGCCTTGGGAGGTGCCTGAACCTGAGAATCATTTGATTGGGGAGATGTCTGGGACCTGGTCTTTAAAAACAAACCCCCCAAAAGCGTTTTCAATCTGATTCTCTTTACCTGGGGTTCTTACTCTGGGTAGGACCCTGGGAACTGGGGGAAAAAAAAAGAAGGGGAAAAAACCTCCCCATACAGAGAAGAGCAAATTGAAAGTCACAGAGGGGTGTGCCTCAAGGCAGTGTGTAAATCCACTTCTTTTGTCATAACAAGGACAAATCCTACCTTTGAAGTTTTTCCTTCCTGTTACAAGGAGAATGTCTTTTGTTTAATCCATTTTAGCCCTTAATACCTGACCGGGATCAATCCCATTGGCTAGATTACACAGCATTCACACTGATTTTAAACTGGCCTGGGGTGGGGGTCGGCAGACAGGGGGTGCCAGGTACTGCCTCACTGGTGTGAGAATCTCAAAAACAATCAACATCTCTGTCCAGACCACCTTGATTTTGACAAACAAGCCGTCCTTTTACACTTAAATGCATAATCATAATGACCATTGTTAAACAGATTTTGGTGTGTTCTATAAACGGTATATTTTCAGTGGTCTTTAAAAACATTCTTATTCACTCATTCACAGTGGCATAGGAGACAGTGAGGTTCATCACATAGAACATAATGCCTTCAATTAGAACTCAAGGACCATCTTCTTCCCCAGTCCCCATATCAACTGTGGGTGCCATTTTGAGCAATAGGGGACACTGAGCTTCTCAGTCCCTAACCTCAATGTCATATCTCTTTCACAGGGATCTGATTATTGAGTAAGAAAAAGAAAATAAGAAAGAAAGCCTTTTAATAAAATGCAGTCCTATTTTTTTCAATCTCTAAGAAAGCTTTCAGCGCCTTTTCTTACAAGAATTCTCAAACCCAGTGACAAGCAAAGGTGAGGAGCCTTCAGAGTAGACCTCAAAAAGGGCCAATTGCTAGTTAGGTATTTTTCTAGGCACGTGGCTATTAACTGGTTCTTAACCAATACACATTGTCTCTCATATCACTTCAGGTTGCCTGAGTGCTGAGAAACTATCCCAGAAAACCAAACAGCAGAGCGGGGAGGAAGGAAGATGGAGCAGGCAGGCTGCCATTACCAGTGGGACTTTCACTTACTCTCTTATCCAGAAGGAGGCCAAAGCTTCACAACTACTTCTCACCAACCTGTTGTGTCTTTGAAAAACTTAATCACATAGGAATGACCAGAAAATAACACAGTCAGTGGGGACAGGGAATGCACATTTGATGCTTGCGTCAAAGGCAAGACAGATTGGCTCCTGGTTTCTTCATTTTGGCTGGTTATGTTTGCTCTGACAGTGACCCCGAGCTTCCCAAGGGCAGAAAACATGCTATTCATCTCTCCAGCCACAGGTCACTTCACAAAGGCTTGGGGCTTCATGAAGTCTCAAAAAGAGGTTTATGAGTAACCAAATGAATTGATTTTGAGAGTACACTGTGTGCCCCCCTCCAGAAGAAGGTGAAAATATCATTTGTTACCAATAACCATAACAAGTAACAAATGTGAAACATGCTAGTATTTTTTTTTTTCTCTTTAATAGTCAGGAGAGGGAAGTACTGTTTGAGAACTGGAATTGTTTATTGGATGGCACGTTAATTCATTTATTCTTGTGATGCTTTTTTCATCTCCATCCTTCACACTGGCAGCTGGAATACACTTTTGCTTGCACAAGGTAGGAAAAACTGACAGACAAAGTAGAGCATCTTGAGTTACATGGATTAGATGTTAAAGTTTCTAATTTATCAATTTAGCTTAATATAAAAATGATTGGGGTTACAGAAACTGACAAGCTGATCCCAAAATTCACATGGAAATGTAAAGTACCCAGAAGAGCCAACACAATCTTGAAAAGGAAGAATGAAGTTAGAAGACTCACACTTCCTGATTCCAAAACTTATCACTAAGCTGCAGTAATCAAGACCACATGGTGCTGGCATGTAGAGAGACATTTAGATGGTGATGGTCAGTTTCATGTGTCAGCTCTGCTGAGCTACAGTCTCCTGTTATTCGATCAAACTCTAATCTAGGTGTTGCTGTGGAGGTATTTTGTAAATGTGACTAAGTCTATAATCAGTTTACTTTAAGGAAGATTATCCCAGATAATCTGGGTGGGTCTGATTCAATCAGTTGAAAGGCCTCAAGAGCAGAGCTGAGGCTTCCCTGAGGAAGAAATTCTGCCTGTGGATAGCAGCTTCAGCCTGTGCCTGAGATGTTCAGCCTACCCTTCCTCACAGCTTGCCCTATGGATTTCAGATTGCCACAGTTGCAAAGTCAATCGTTTACAATAAATCCCTCTTTCTCTCTCTCTCTCTGTATGTATGTATGTGTAGGTGTGTATATATACAGATGTGTGTATATACATCTATGTATGTATGTGTGTGTGTGCAAATATGTAAATAAAGACATACCTTATTTTACTGGGCTTTGCTTTACTGCACTTCACAGATACTGCATTTTTTACAAACTGAAGCTTTGTGGCAACCCTATGTTGAGCAAGACTACTGGCACCATTTTTCCAACGGCATTTTCTCATTTTGTGTCACTGTGTCACATTTTGGTAATTCTTGCAATATTTCAAACTTTTTCATTAATTTCCTATTTGTTATGGTTGTTAGTGAACTGAACTTGGGTCCACTCACCTGCCCTACAGCAAAGCCAATCTACAGACACTGGATTGTGGTGAAGGAAAGTACAATGTTTATTGCAGGGCACCAAGCAAGGAGAATGGGCAGCTCATACTGAAAAGATCCAAACTCCCTGATGGCTTTCAGGGAAGGGTTTTCAAAGGCAGTGTTTGGGGTGAGGGTTGAAGCTCATGGAGTTTCTTCTGACTGGTTGGGGATGTTTCAGGAATCTTAATCATCAACCTTCTGGTTCAAGCCAGTCTGGGGTTTATGTTTTTGTGGTCGGCATGTACTCGCCATCCTCCACCTGGGTGGTGGTCTTAGTTTCTGCAGAACAACTCAAAGATATGCATCAGATTATTATGTATATCACTTGAGGAGAACTAGGACTCTGTTTTATTACTGAACTATTTGCTTTTCCTTTGTTTCTGCATTCCCTCACTTCCCTAATGAGTAATGCCTTGAGTCTGCTCTTTGGAACTCAGGGAAGGCCTAGGAGACTAAAGCCTTTTTCTACAAACAAGAAATGGGGTACAGGGAGGAGTTTTTGTACCTGGTAGAGCCCTGCAGGGTCCTGCTCAGTTTCAAATCCCCCCTTTTCTTTGATACTCCCCAATTCTGAGGGGAACAGGAGTGGGACAAGAAAGGGGATAAAGTTTTGGATAGAGAGGTTAATCATAAACTTGGTGGGGAAACTCAGTTTTAGGGGGACTCCGTTTCATGGTGATTGGTGATTTGTGATCGGTGATCTTTGACGTTACTCTTGTAATTATTTTGGGAGCCACAAACCACAACCATATAAGACATCAAACTTAATTTATAAATGTTGCATGTATTCTGACTGCTCTACCAACTGGCTGCTCCCCGTCTCTCCCCCGTCCTCAGGCCTCCCTATTCCCTAAGACACTACAGTATTGAAATTAGGCCAGTTAATAACCTTACAATGGCCTCCAGGTAGGTGTTCCAGTGAAATGAAGAGTCACATGTCTCTCACTTTAAGTCAAAAGCTAGAAATGATTAAACTTAGTGAGGAAGGCATGTCGAAAGTGAAGACAGGCTGAAAGCTAGGCCTCTTGCACCAAACAGCCAAGTTGTGAATGCAAAGGAAAAGCTCTTGAAGAAAATTAAAAATGCTACTCCAGGGGTCGGGGGAAGATATAAATTAGGAGTTTGGGATTAACAGATACACACTGATATATATAAAACAGATAAACAACAAGGACCTACTGTATAGCACAGGGAACTATATTCAATATCTTGTAATAACCTATAATGGAAAAGAATCCAAAAAAGAATATATATATAAAACTGAATCACTTTACTGCACACCTGAGACTAATACGACATTGTAAATTAACTATACTTCAATTAAAAAATGGTTTTAAATAAAGTGCTACTCCAGTGAGCACACAATTGATAAGAAAGTGAAACAGGCTTATTACTGATATGGAGAAAGTTTGAGTGGTCTGCATAGAAGATCAAATCAGCCACAACATTCCCTTAAACCAAAGCCTAATCCAGAGCAAGACCCTAAATCTCTTCAGTTCTATGAAGGCTGAGAGAGGTGAGGAAGCTGTAGAAGAAAAGTTTGAAGCTAGCAGAGGTTGGCTCATGAAGTTTGAGGAAAGAAGCCATCTCCATAACATAGAAGAGCAAGGTGAAGCAGCAAGTGCTCAAGTAGAAGCTGCAGCAAGTTATCCAGAAGATCCAGCTAAGATAATTAATGAAGGTGGCTACATAAACAACAGATTTTCAGTGTAGATAAAACAGCCTTATGCTGGAAGAAGATGCCATCTAGAACTTTCATAGCTAGAGAGGAGAAGTCAATGCCTGGCTTCAAAGCTTCAAAGGACAGGCTGACTCTCTTGTTAGGGGCTAATGCAGCTGGCAACTTTAAGTTGAGGCTCTTTAAGTTGAGCTCTCATTTACCACCCTGAAAATCCTAGGGTCCTTAAGAATTATACTATATCTACTCTGCTTGTGCTCTATAAATGGAACAACAAAGCCTAGATGACGGCATATCTGTTTATAACATGGTTTACTGACTATTTTAAGCCCACTGTTGAGATCTACCGCTCAGAAAAAAAGGATTCCTTTCAAAATATTACTGCTCATTGACAATGCGCCTGGTCTTCCAAGAGCTCTGATGGAGATGTACAAAGAGATTCATGTTTTTTCATGCCTGCTAACACAACATCCATTCTGCAGCCCATGGGTCAAAGAGTAATTTCTACTTTCAAGTCTTCTAATTTAAGAAATACATTTCATAAGACTATAACTGCCATATGTAGTGATTCCTCTGATGGATCTGGGCAAAGTAAATGGAAAACCTTCTGGAAAGGATTTACCATTCTAAATGCCATTAAGAACATTTGTGATTCATGGAAGAGGTCAAAATATTAGTATTAACAGGAGTTTAGAAAAAGTTGATTCCAGCTCTCATGGATGACATTATTCAAAAGAATGAAATTGTACCCTTACCTCATAACCTTTGGAAAAATTATCTCAAAATAGATCAAAGACCTAAATGTAAGGGCTAAAACTATAAAATTCATAGAAAGAAACATAGGTGTGCATTTTGTGATCTTGCATTAAGCAATGGATTCTTAGATATGACACCAAGAACACAAGCAGCAACAACAACAAAAATAGATAAATTGGCCTTCATCAAAATTAAAAATTTTGGGGACTTCCCTCGTGGCACAGTGTTTAAGAATCTGCCTGCCAATGCAGGGGACACGGGTTCGAACCCTGATCCGGGAAGATCCCACATGCCACAGAACAAATAAGCCTGTGTGCCACAACTACTGAGCATTCATGCCACAACTACTGAAGCCTGTGTGCCTAGAGCCCGTGCTCTGCAACGAGAAGCCACCACAATGAGAAGCCCACGCACCAGAGTGAAGAGTAACCCCCACTCGCCACAACTAGAGAAAGCCCACACACAGCAACGAAGACCCAATGCAGCCATAAATAAATAGGTAAATAAATAAATAATTTAAAAGTTTGTATTTCAAAGGACATTATGAAGAAAGTGAAAAGATAACCCATAGAATGGGAGGGAAAATTTGCAAATCATATATCTAATAAAGGTCTAGTACCCGGAATATATAAAGAATGATTGCAAATCAACAACAAAGACAAATGGCCCAATTAAAAAATGGGCAAATGATTTGAATAGACATTTATCCAAAAAAAAAAGAATTCAAGTGGATATGAAACACATGAAAAGGTACTCAATATTATTAGTCTTTAGGAAAATGCAAGTCAATGAAATACTACTTCATACTACTAGAATGGCTAAAATTAAAAAAACAGACAAAAATAAGTGTTGATAAGGATGTGGAGAAATTGGAACCCTTAGACATTGCTGGTGAAAATGTAACAGCCACTTTGAAAACAGTTAGCAGTTCTTCAAAAGTTTAAACATAAAGTTAGCACACAATCCAGCCATTCCACCCCCAAGCATAAACCCAAGAGAAATGAAAACATATGCCCACATAAAAACTTGCACACAAATGTTCATAGTAGTGTTATTCATAATCACCCAAAAGTGGAAGCAACACAAATATTTATCAAATGATGAATGGATAAACAAAATGTGGCATATCTCTATAATAGAGTTTATTCAGCCATAAAAGGGAATGAAATACTGAAACATGCTACAACATGAATGAACCTTGAAATGATTATGCCAAGTGAAGAAGCCAGACACAAAGGTCACATATTATGGGATTCCATTGATATGAACTATCTAGGATAGTTAAATCCATAGGAATAGGAAGGAGATTAGTGCTTTCCAGTGACTGGGTGAGGGGTGGGAGAGAGTATGGAAGTGACAGCTAATGTAGATGGCGATTTCTTTTTGGAGTGAAGAGAATATTCTGGAGTTAGACTATGACGATGGTTGCACAACTCAGAACATACCAAAATCCACTGGATTGTATACTTTAAAGGGCAAGTTTTATGGTATGTGAATTATATCTCAATGAAAGAAAGAATGAGGGATAATTATAAATTCTTTTATACATGTATAGAATACATATGACCTTATTATAAGTAAGTCTTCATGCTTACATAATATCGATATGTAAAGCACACAGCAGTTCCTATGGAGATATTCTGTGACACTTCCTTGAAACTGGGGCTACAATTATCACCAGGTTTGTTTTTTTTCTAATATAGAGGTGCCTAGATACATAAATGACATGGAGCTAAGAAATTTCTCAGCTTCATTGTGTGATACAGAACTTTTTGGCTCTAGGGCAGTGAAATAATCTGCAAATGAGAGAACTTTGACCTGATAAAAGTATGTTATCGACGATCCAAGATTCTTTCACTAATAATAATAATATTTTGAGTATCTACCATGTGCTGAGCATTTTACATATGCTATGTCATTTAATACTTAAAATAACCCTCTGAGGCTATTATTCATATTCTATTATATCACATTCTACCAATAAGCAAACTGAAGATCAATGAGGTTAGCTAACAGGCTAACTCGTATTGCTTTCTAGTAAAATTCTATAATGGCTGAGCCAAGAATCAAACCTCTGAAGCTCAGACTCTTTTCCCAGTGAAACACTGCCTTCCCAGATATGGCCCATGTATGAGGGCAATCTCACTCCACCATTTACATTTGAGGAGTAGGCGTAGGTAAAGGGATGGTACCAGAGTCCAGCAGACAAAGGTAGAAAAGTCATCCAGGATCAGCTTCTCTTTGAGACAGAGCACCTCTTCCTTGAAAGGTGTGCTCTTTTCTAACTGCAAATAATGAGCTCTTCTGTATATGCTTTATCCAGAAATGCCATTTCTTAAGGAATTACAGCATGTAGAAAAATGTTTTGGAGCTCTCATTTATTCAGTTAGTATGTGCCAGGCTGTGTGCTCAGTCTTGGGAATATGAATATGACATATATGAATAAGATTCCACAAGAAGCCCATTCTGGGGTGAACAAAGATATGGAAAGAGACAGCTGCAACTCAGTGTTATACATGCCAGGGTTGAGTTTGTTGTGGGAGCAGAGGCATGGACATGCCTAACACTGGTATGTGAGGCCAGGAAAGGGCTCATGAAGATGATTTCAGTAGGATCGTAAGGATGAGAAGAAATTTGCTTGCAATCTACCTGTGTGTATAAGAAGAAAAGGTTAGTTCAGAAGAGGGAGGGAAGGGAAGGAGAAGAAGGTATACAAGGCAAAGAGTGATGAAGTCCGTTGTATTTCCATCCCACAACAGCTAAAAACCATTGGGTCTGACATGGCAAGGGATTGTGACAGACACTGTTAGTTGTCTACCCAATAACTCTTCTTGTTTCTTGCTACTGGAATCCCAATTTTGTTTGTGATAACTAATGGCCCGGCTCTTGGAGATGATTCATGGCTGGTTTCAACCAGTCATGACAGTCTTCTTTTTCTTAGACAGACATTCATTTCTCCAGCCTCCATTAGAGCTTGGGGTGACCACATGACCCAGTTCTGGTCATAATATGTAGAGGGAAAGGCTTCTCCTTTCCTGATAGAAGAGGCAGAAATGGTTGGTGTTATATGAAAGAATAAGCAAAACCTAAAATGCCAACATGCTAAGAATGAGGGACAGAAAAGAGAGAAAAACTACCCATACAGGACTTCTTGGTATGCAATAAAATAATAAGCCATCGATATTGGGTTTGCTGTAAAGTAGCAATCAAAAGCATTTCCATACGATATAGAGTACTTCCAACTAAAAAAAAGGAGCAAAATTTCTCCCCACCCTTTCTTTAAAATCCACCCATAAACAGCTTTCCTTAATATGGTGCATGGAATTCATCTCTGATTAACCACCACCAACATAGGCTGAGCTCTGTGTGTGTCCTTCCTAATGTCCATTTCCAGCTCCATTTGCTCTGGGAAGTTACGAGAAGAATATGGCCTTGGCACATTCATGATAATGCCTTGGCAATTTCATGATAATGCAGCAGCCATGGGGGCCATCATATAGTATGAGGCCCTTGGAGCCACTACAGATGGTAAATGGTTATGGTAGCAATGGCCCGTGATCCTGGGGCCATGCACATGTCAGGTTGCCATTACCAGAAAGATTTAGCTTTTGCTCCTGGCAGAGGACCTTGTTTATCTTTGTCACTGGCACTATTGCTTCCATCACTAGGCCAAAAGCTTATTAGCCACTGGAAGTTGGCAGAGGTACATGAACCAGAGCAACACCCTGTGACATGAAGAACCAAGATTCTTGCAGACTTAACAGTACATCTTCCCATTGGTCAAATCTGTGACCTTAACTGGCTAGATTTACTTATCTGTGTCAAATTCATCTCCAGCCCAAAAGACAGAAATAAGTTAACATTAGACTTGGATGGATTCTGTCAGTTTTTTTTTCTTTCATGCCCAAAGTGAGAAAAACCCAAAAGAAAAGCAGTCCCAAATGACTTCTGCCCCTGAACTGAAGCCACCTCAATTTTATTCATCCAGAAAGCTCTGAGAAATGACAGAAATTTGAAGATACATATATCCTTTTCTGTGAATACCAGAGACTTGATTATGTATGATCTTCTTCAGGAAATTGTAAGCTCATCAAGGGCAGAATCAAGGTCCTTATCTTAGTACTGCCCCATAATTCAGGGCCTTGTCCTATAACTTCAGTTTGTACTGACTCTTTTCTTCTTTTCTTTGCCTGTGCTCTATATATCCAACTCGCTTTGAGTTATCTCACCTTCATATGTTTGCTTACTGTCTTCTAGTTTGGGATACCCTTTCTTTCATCACCCAGTTCTATCAAGCTAAACTTGATTTCCTCACACTGGAAGCTTTAAGTGTTTGTCCTTTGAATTCTCAATAACATTTTGCTGATACCTCTCATAACTTAATTCTCCATTTCCATTTGTCTCCTTGAGTGTAGTAACTATTTTGCGGGTGCTCAGCAAAAGAGCATTTGTCAAATGGGTACATGAATGTATCTTTTGTGGTGGAAAATTGAGAACATGGGGGTGAATGATAATGTTCTCTTTCCTTAGTGAAGGAGGCCACAGGGGGCTCATTCTCATGCTTTTTGCATCCTTTTACTGAGTTACTGGCAATATATTATAATAGGTCTGAGGATTCAATAGATCCTGCCCTTCTCAAAAGAACTGAAAGAAGCAAGCAAGTTGATCTTGATTATTGCCTCCCACCACCCACATGGTGAGTGCCCTGAACCACTCTCATTGTTACTAAGTGTCGAGAAAAGCTTAGGCCACTCTCCTCCTCCAGTGCATCCCTGGAAATGGATCTCTGACAGTCCCAGCCTCATCTGACCCACCCCTGCTCCCACAACCATCAGCACTCACATTTTGGGAAGGCTTTCTGCCATAGTAAGTCACATGAGCAGATTATTTTACATGAGGAAAAAAATTTTTTTCCCACCTAGGGTCAAACTTTTCTTCTATGAGTCATTTCTCACCCCTAGAGACAGAGCAACAAGAATCTCATGGATTCCAGTACAGCCTTCCAGTGGTCGTGGTGACTGACCCAATGTGGTTTTGGAAACTGTGCTTACAGCCAACCAACCATTACAGGAGTCCTTCCCTGAATAGTTTCCTCAGCGGGTAAATTCATTTCAAGTATTTCTACACTGCCACCTGGAGTTCACTGGGAACGCTGTGTGCTTCTCCTGTTGTCGCCGAGCAGACGGAGCTGTGTGATGGCACATTCTCTGTGCCTGTAATGACAGGCTCTGCTGCAGGGTCAAGAAACAGAAACCTTGTCCTTATTGCTGGACATTAGTCACTCGGGCTATTCTGGCCACGAGGCAGACCTGTCAATGGAACAGTTGAGGTCTTATTGCTCTCTGACATTTCCTGCACATAACCAGCTTGCTTTCTTTAAAAGAAAAGCTTAGAAGTAAAAAAGCTCAGAATGAAATGGAATTGCAAAAATAGAAAAAAGAAAATCCCTTTCAGAATCTCTACTCCCATGAGACTGACCAGGACACACTTTTTACAAGCAAAAATCAGAACAGTGACCAAAGAATACATATTTGTGTGTGTGTGTGTGTGTGTGTGTGTAAAAGATGGAGAAAATACAATGTTGCTCAATTTCCCTCTGACTTCCCAAACAATTCCATATCACTGAAGTTAATACTTTCTCATTTTATATGATGAGGTTTTTTTTTTTAACTGGAATAATATCTTTAAACAGAAAGTACATTTTAAATTATTTCACTATTTGAAACCCTGGAGTAGACTTTTTCTCCTGGGCTTGTAACCAGGTGACTGGTTTGAAAATCTAAAAGATCTTTTTTTTCTCTCACCACTCTTTTTTTTTTTTTGAGTTGGAGTGTTTTTCTTTTTTTTTTTTTTTTTTTTTTTTTTTTTGTGGTACGCGGGCCTCTCACTGTTGTGGCCTCTCCCGTTGCGGAGCACAGGCTCCGGAAGCGCAGGCTCAGCGGCCATGGCTCACGGGCCCAGCCGCTCCGCGGCATGTGGGATCTTCCCGGACCGGGGCACGAACCCGTGTCCCCTGCATCGGCAGGCGGACTCTCAACCACTGCGCCACCAGGGAAGCCCTGGAGTGTTTTTCTTAAATAAATGTTACATTAATGATTAAAATCAATTAAGTTCACCTTGGAAGGTGGTATAAAAGGACACACCAATTTGCTCATTTCACTTAGGTGATGTATTGCCCTCTAGTGGTATGAGATGCTAAATATTGATGTAAAGTGAAGGCAACGAATTTGAAATGACTCAATTCTTTATTGAACAGCTGGTCTGTGCCATGCACAGTTCTAGGCTCTGCGGTTAGAATTATGCTGCAGGCAGCAGCAAAAAAGATAAGTCAGGATTCTAACTTCAAGGACCGTACACTTTTATGGAAGAGACAGAAAGTTACACTTTAAACAAGAAAAATCTTAGATAGCGATACTCTGCAGAGAATTAAAATAGGGTGATGTGGTTGAAAGATACTGAGTGGATCATTTAGACTTGGGGTAACAAGAATAGTCTCCCTAAGAAGGTGATATATGCCTTTAGATCTGAATGCCAAGACAGTCAGCTACATGAAGATCAGGAGAGAGAGCATTCCAGGCAGAGGAAACTGTTAGTGCAAGAATCTTAAGACAGAAGTGAGCTTGGGGTGTTCAAGGAACAGAACAATGATCAGAGTGGCTGGAGCATGGTAGATGGAGAGAATGGTTTAAGATGAAGATGGAAAGACAGGTAATGGCCAGAACATGTAGGGCCTTGAAAAGCCAAAGAAAAAGTTGAAGGACAACAAGCAGGGGAATAACACAATTTGGTTCACAGTCTTTAAAAGCTCACTCTGGTTACGATGTGGAGAATCAACTGTAGCTGAGCACAGGAGGAAGCTGTGAGACCGGTTGGGAGGTTGGTATAATGATCCTGTGTCAGAAATGATGGTGGCTTGCTCCAGTATAGCAGGGGTAGAAATGGAGAGAGCTGACATATTTGGATATGTTTTAATGGTAGAATCAACAGGACTTGTTGTCCTGGCTTGGATGTAGGTGGTGAGGGAAAGCAAGGACATAAGAGTGAGATCTTGATTTTTTTAATTGATGAACTGAGTGGAAGGAAATGGTGTATACCAAGATGAGGAAGATGGCCTGAGGATTAGGTCTGGGAAGCAAATCAGGTCATAGCCTTCATGGCTTTGATACAAAATATAGTACAAAGGATTAAAGAACGTGTTGTCATGCAATGAGGCCAGACCAATACATGTAAATGTTAAGATTTCAAGAGGTACAGGAGAGCTACAGAGTTTTCCAAAGGAAATTAGGAAGAACAGCTGCCAGATTGCAGTGTGAGTCATCCTAAGCAGGTAGGGAAAGAGAATTTAGTGCCAGGGGGCTGAGAGCCAAGGGCTTTGAGACCTTCTATGACCAGCATTTGTGGCACTCCTGAAATATACCAGATACTATATGAAGAACTTCACATACCTTACCCCATCAATTCTTTGAACAATCTTGCAAAGTATTGGGTCGGCCAAAAATTTGTTCGGGTTTTCTGGTAAGATGTTACGGATTGATCAGCTGAACATCTCCGGTGTGAAATCGCTAAGGGCTTGAGATGTGGAAGAGGAAGAAACATGTGTGAAGCATGGCCCTTATTCTTCTGAATCTGGTCCACTAACTTAAAATAGAGCAAAGCTTTTTATTACTTTTTTTTTAAAGGAGTCTAAAACTAGATATGCCTTGGCTATTGTTTACTGCTCTGGTGAAAATCATGGAGCCAATAGAGGGAGCTAAAGCAGCACAAATGGAGCTTCTGGATACAGAGACTCATTGCAAAGAAATTCCCAAATACTTGGAGAAGGGCTTAAAGTAACTTTATTTCAGGGAATTTGGGATGCAGTGGAAAAGAGGCAAAAGACCAATAAAAACAAAGCTAACAAGATTCTGTGAATAAGTGGTGATTACTCCAATACCTAAATATTTAATTAGAATGCGTATCATGAATGAAAGAAAAACTTCTTGGCTATCATGCTGGTGACTAGGGTACAAAAAATTGTGCCCTTTTCTCTATTTTACTTGGTCATGCTAAATGGGATTCTCTGGGTTTATCAAATCTCTGGATTTACAAAAGCTGAGAGGTGTGATAATTTTAAATAGTTCAGGCTTTCTGGAAACAATAAGAAATAGAACTTTTAACTAAAGAAACAGTGAATGTATGGGTATTAATAGACACTAATTTTTTCATTCACCTACTTTAGCCATGAAAACGTTAGGCAGGACCTATTCATTTACTCTGGAATGAGCTCCATAATTGTAGTAAAGAAAGCAACCTGAAGAAGAATGGGATGTTGAATATCAATGATTGAACCTGACATTGTCTTAATAATACCTTCTTCTCCACCCTAAGAGAGAGAGGTCAAGCAGGGACCATTTGCTTTTACATGGAGCAGAATTCAGTATACTTTTACTATACTATCTTAGGGATACATTAATTCTTCTGTTTATGGTAATAAGTAAGAAGAAATCTGACCATGATAACCACAGCCTTTTTTTTTTAATGATAACTTTTTATTTATTTGGAATAGTTTTACCATATTTTAAAAAATTAATTCTGGGGTCTTCCCTGGTGGCGCAGTGGTTGAGAGTCCGCCTGCCAATGCAGGGGACACGGGTTCGTGCCCCAGTCCGGGAAGATCCCACATGCCGTGGAGCGGCTGGGCCCGTGAGCCATAGCCACTGAGCCTGCACATCTGGAGCCTGTGCTCCGCAATGGGAGAGGCCTCAACTGTAAAAGGCCTGCGTATCTCAAAAAAAAAAAATTAATTCTCACAAATTTTAAGAGAACATTCTTATTTGTACAAGATGATAGAAAATATGACATTTTGTTGGCTGGTGAATATACCTAAGTATAAGGACTGGTAAAAATTGTAAGCATATCTTAAGCCTGCCCTTGACTAGAATAATAAGCTGAGCATATTTCTAATTCTACCCTAAGGTGAAAACAAATGTGCTGATAGAATTATTTGGATATTGGACAAGCCATTCCATACCCGGGTGTATTTTGGAGCTCTGTTTGCCACATTTCACATGAAAAGACTGATTTTTAAGTGAGGAGAAATATAGCAGATGCCACTGTGTCCTTATGAGCTTATTGACCCTGTAATATTTATAGTGTCCATAAGAGAGACCTATTGAGATTGGAGACTGGCAGAAACAAGGAGGAGTGTTAGCCGTGGGACTTGAGAATTTGATGATTACCTAATGCAGTTACCCATTGCTCCCTTTCTGAAAGACAATTGTCTGCTACTGATCACTGGTTAAGATGGCATCTCCTATGAAAGGAAACCAAAATAATTCTAATACCAGGAACACCCAAACTGTCTTGGGTAATATTTGAAAGATATTTGGATATTAGTGGGGAAGCACAAAAAAGCTTACTGATTAGATAGAAATGAATTGATAGTGGTCCACAGGATCCACAATGGCAGCAACAGCCCTGGAGCCCAAACTGTCCTCACCATAAGATTTACTTCTGGCAATAAGGATTTGTGAGTATACAGTATATGAATTCAGAAGAACATGACTGTGGCCAAGTTTAGTTTACTAAGCACAACCCAATTAACTCAGAAGGGTCAAGGAAGGCTCTGACCATCCATTCAGCCTCAAGAAAGACTCGGGTAGAGACAAGTATATGTCCATTCAAAGGACTAAGTAGAAACTGTTTTGGTTGACTCTCCATACCTCCCAACACAAGAAACTTTCATACTACGGTGTATTTTTACATACACTCTTAGGCAATAGCAAAGAGCTTCTATAAACTCTTAGGCTAGAACTTGTTTTGTCTGGCAAGTATTAAAAAGATCTTAATTTAAGGACAATATATACCAGAAAACTATGGGCTTTTTCATCTCAAATATGGGTGACTATTTGTTATATATATGGATGAGAATGGGTAATGATTGAAACACCAAGGGTTTTTGTTTTTGTTTTTGCCTGCATTGGGTCTTTGTTGCTGGCACAGGCTTCAGTAGTTGTGGCACGTGAGCTCAGCCTTTGTGGCTCATGGGCTCTAGAGTGCAGGCTCAGTAGTTGTGGCGCACGGGATAAGTTGCTCCACAGCATGTGGGATCTTCCCAGACCAGGGCTCAAACCCGTGTCCCTGAATTGGCAGGTGGATTCTTAACCACTGTGCTACCAGGGAAGTTCCAACACCAAGGGTTTTAAAGGTGGTAACTGAAGTCCACAAGATGAGTGAACACTGGGAAACCAAGAGATATGAAATATTAGAATCAGTCATGACACATCCTTTTGACTCCGTCTAAAACTGCTTTGTCTCCCAGGATTGCTCAAGCAGCCAACAGCAAAAGGCAAATCAACTTTTGTTCGAAGGACAGAGCTCAAAGGGGTGTAGGCCATTACATGCTGGCCGTTTGACTATATTGAACCTTCACCTACAATACCATGTACTTTTAAGTTATATTGCCTGGTATTGACTTTTTTTCTAGTTTAAACTTTGTTCACCCTCAGCATAGTCTATAATCAATGGACTGGAAATATAGACTTCCATCAATTCTGGCTCTGGATTGTTATATCAGCAGATAAGAGAACATAATCTATAGAATGAAGGGGACAGAAGTGGCCAAGAAATGCAATACAGAGTAATTTTTTATTTTCACAACCCTCCCAAAGTAGTAGTATTACTGGAGATCAGAATTGAAGCAATTGAAGCAATTGAAGCAATTGTTATACAAAGTGACGCCACAGACACGATGGATCCACTGGCTTTCCAGGCAGGGAGAACAAGGAAACTAACATGCTGGGCTGCAAAAACAGGTCATTGACTGAACTCGTTTCTAAGACATGTGATCAAAAATAAGGCACTGGGGCTTCCCTGGTCGCGCAGTGGTTGAGAGTCTGCCTGCCGATGTAGGGGACATGGGTTCGTGTCCCGGCCCGGGAAGATCCCACATGCCGCGGAGCGGCTGGGCCCGTGGGCCATGGCCACTGAGCCTGCACGTCCGGAGCCTGTGCTCCACAACGGGAGAGGCCACAGCAGTGAGAGGCCCGCGTACCGCAAAAAAAAAAAAAAAAAAAAAAAAAAGAGGCAGTGGGAAAAAATGGATTGATTCATATTTACCATTTTACATGCTTTTCTTGGGTAATGAATAGCAAAGTCTTATTAACCTGGAAGGGTATTTGATACCCTCACGTTAAACCACCATGTGCTGTTGTATCTATTCTGGCTACTACTAATACTATGACTACTACTGATAATAATAATAGCAAACAGATAATACTTATTATATGCCCAGCACTATTCTAAGCACTTTACATATCTCTTTATGTTAAATATGAGATTGATTCTGGCAAGTCACTATTTTTTAAGGAAATCGGCTCCTTTCCTTAGAGGTGGTGGAGCAAATATCTTTAAAAAAACTTTTGAGAGGTAGAGAGGGAAGAAATAATTAAGAGAGGTATAAGTGGAGTCATAATAAGGCATTAGTCAGGACGTTTGGGTTACACACTACCAAAATTTCAACTCAAAGAAGCTTTGGCCAGATAGAAGATGTACTGACTCCTGTAACTAGAAAGGGACAGGATACAGCTCAGAACAACTCAGATGAGGAAATGAATGCCATCTGTACTCTTTCCTCATATTTTGTCCCTGCTTCTCTGAGTGACAGTGCATTCTCCCCTTCCACAAATGAGTTTCCTCCTTGGGGCCAGAATCAAGGCGTCTGACAGCTCCTGAGCTCACATCTTCCTAAGTTTGCCATTCAGGAAGAAAAGGGCCCAGCTTCAAGAATCCTAGAGAAGGACTCTGACTGGCCCAGCTGTCATGTCCCAGCATCCTGATCCAAACTCCATGACCAAGGGAAAGGAGAACTGTGATTGACAGCTCCCACTGGAACCACCTATAGGGCTGTGGGTAGGGGGATGGTGTGCGGGGAGAAAGCAGTTCCCCCAGAGGAGGATGGCCTGCTACGCAGGTACCACATTTGATGTGCATTGCAAAGAACGGAAAGAAAACATAAGAAAGGTAAAATCTGTCCCAGCCTCCTCTACGTTCTTTGCTTCTCCCACCCTCAGCAGTCAGAGTCCCAATGTTTCCCCCGCAGCCCACCCCCACCCAAAGGTCAGAAACACTTTGCTTATCCCTGGTAGCACCTTCTTTCTCACCTTCTTCAATCCCCCTCCTAAAGCTGCATCTTCTCCTAGAAATGTTACTCATGGAGTTTTCATGTTGTGAAATGACATGGAGCTACTCAGAGAAAGTAAGACCCAGCTGTTAATTAGGGACCTTCTGGATACAGTGCCCACAAGGAGACATTTTAATGGGCAATATAGGCAGAGCTTGCAGCATCCCATATTCAGTCAGCCACTCCTGCCTGCGCATCTTCTACCAAGAACAAACTAACCACAGGCTCCAATATTTCCTTGCAGGTACGATGAGCTAGCAGTGAAAACTTTGAGGAGTTCTGAGGCATAACTTGCTGGACACCCCGGAAGACAGAGTGGGATCATTGGTTGTCTCCTAAACGTGGAAATTAATACTGTGTATTTGTGTGTGTGCCTGTGTGTGTGTGTGTGTGTGTGTGTGTGTGAGAAGACCTTGGGGCATCTATGAGAGCGTTCACCTGGCACAGGACAGATTTTCAGTCCTGCTTTCTCACTTGGGAACCTGTTACACTGTCAGCAGAAAGCGATGCCTTTCAGTAAAATGCAGGTGGAGCCCCTAGGACCTCAACCAAATTCTTCTGGAGACAAGACTGTCAAGTAAGAGCTCAGGCACTCTTCCCGAGCTCTCTGCATAGAGGAGTAAGGTACCCCCTTCCACCAGCAAGAGCAGGAGAAACGCAGGGTGCCCAGGGAGGTCAGAGCAGGCTCCTGGCAGAGAAGGGACCTACGAGCTGCACAATTCATTGTATTTTGTGTGAATGGCGCCCCTGGGGCATGGAAAGGAATAACTATGTCATAGCCCTGGCAGGAGAAGTCAGAGTGGTGACAATGGACACTGCAATAACCAGAAAATTTTAACTGATCCCCAAGCAAGCACATGAGGTCCTGGATCTCTGGAAAGGAATAGAGGAATAGTCGGGATGTGGTGCATTTGGAGACCTAGTGATCTTACTGGAAGCAGAAAGATGGATGGGGTCAATGTCAATTACAATCCGTAGCCATGTGCTTATTTGCTGTCCCCCACAGGCTGGTGTGGTCAGGGGAACTGAAGGTTACATCGCTCTTCTGAGTCCTTAGGAATAGAAATCCTAAGATCAGTGAAGAGGACCAAACTTGGAGGTGACAGAGGAGGAAGAGAGAGCTAAAAATTTCAGTGTGTGAGGTTGACATTATTTACAGCTACAGCTAAGAACAGAGGAAGCATTTTATAACCACACGCAGCCTTCACAAGCAAAACAAATGGAAAAGCAGTAGACAGATCATAAATTTCCCAATGCAGCCAGTGTTTTTATTATTATTTTAATTTTAATTAGCATCTTCTTTTATTCGGTTTTAGGACTGTCATGAGATGATATACCAAGGTCAAACTGAGTGCCAGTGGGCAGACAGCAGCCCTGTGTCAGCCAACTATTTTGGTGATTAATGTTCTTCTTGGCTCAGAGAAAACAACATCCTCTCTCCAAATTCAGAGGGGTTTTTTTGGCATAAAATTTTGGAAGCTTGGCCTAAAATTCTCCATGGTGACCATCTTCTCTATTCTCGCCTAGTCATAAGATTCATATTTATAAAACTGAGGAGAACTTGTAGAGGTCATCAACTCCAACCCTTATATACTTCCTCCCTCTCTTCCTTCCTTTCTTCCTTCCTTCTTTTTCTTCTTTCTTTCTGAGAATTCATTAATACATTTAATTTTAGATTGCATTTTATCTGACTATAAAACATACCTTAAGATTTTAAAAACCCTGGAAACAGAAAATTTAAAGTAAAAGCCTCAAAATCTTCTACCCAGGGATTAACACTGTAAACTTTTTTTGGTAATCGTTATAAGACTTTAATTCACTACCTCCTTTTGCTCTTTTTCTAAATCTCAGGCCTTTTCCTTGGGACAGTGGCCCCTAAACTTTTGATTAGACAGAGGCAGCTAACCGCTAGGGGGAGCCATGAAGAACCATCCCGGGATCTTGGGAACTTGAAGACCTGTCAGAATACACCACCCTCACCTCATTTTCAAATTAGCTAAAAGGCAGTGGCTCTGTTAGGACTCCTCCAATGTAGGTGATAATTACTTCAAAATTCACTGTGCTCCCTTTCAAATGTGAAGACCCGGAAATATACAGAATATGTCATGTGATAGGATGCCAGAAAAACCTCCAATTTTCTCTTTTGAAGTCATGGCTCTTCAAAGTGTAAAAACGAAGTGCCAAAAAGGAACATTTCTTAGGTTAGATTAAAATGGGTAACAATTTTATATCAATAAAGATACAGCAAATTCTGTCTTCTATAAAATGAATAAGTTGGTAGGTAAATACAGTTTAAGATGTGTCTACTGATATTAGTAATGTCCAGTTTAGTTAAAATATGTAAAAATGTCTTTCAGGAAAGGATTTTTATGACTGTCAGTGACCTTTAAGATGTCATATGTACTTTGGATGTCCAATAGAGATTAACTCTGTATGTGGAAGTGATGGTAGATTTCATTTTTAAATGAAACAGTGATCAAAAATAAATAAACATATGGGAATGGAGGTAAATGCTCTCAAAGTCCAAACCAATGCCACGTAAATATCCTATTATCTACTTTTAATTTTAGATTGTAGGCCATTTATTGAAAATGTATATGAGTTAGTAATAGAAAGTATTCTGAACCCATCATACACAGTCTTTCCCTAATCCGCTATCCATGTGCGAAGCTGACATCTGGGCTGCTGTTTTTGTCAAGGGTGGTGATAGCTTTGTGCTGACCCAGATGACCCTTCCATCAGAAGTACAAGGTGAGACACTGGATGGTTCGCTGATGTAATGTGCTACCCCAAAGAGCCTCACTTGTCTTTTGCCTTCTTATCAGGCTGGGTTAGCTCCTTGTTTCTCAAGGTGTTAACTGTGGACCAGCAGCATCAACATCAGCATCATCAGAAAAACTTGTAAGAAATGTAGAATCGCAAGTCTTGCTCCAGACCTACTGAATCACAATCTGCATGTGCCCGCGCCCCCCCCACACACACACTCTTCAGGTTTAAAATTAAAGAGCATACCAGACAGTGGTCCAAATCATACAGTCATATGACTTAATACTAAATGCAATACTGAAAATCCTCCAGTCTGAACCCTTCAAACGGCAGAGATTGCTATATATTCTCCCCTTCTTTGTTTTAGTCGTAGAACTCCCCAAGATTGAACTGAGCACATGACCACCCCAAAATAGAGTGCATTTCCCGTGCTCCTTTGCAGCTAGGAAAGACCATGAGACTAAGTCTGAATCAATAAGATGTCAGCAGAAGAGATGCATGCAACTTCTAGTCAGTTCTGTAGTAAAGTAGCTGCTTGTTCTCAAGCTTCTTTTATCCCACTGGACGGGAGGCAGCAACAACTGCAGTAGATACCTTGGGCGCAAGAGATGGAAGTCACATATTGAGAACACAGAGCTGACTAGCCGTCCTGGATCAGTCATGGTTTTGTGTAGTCGACCTGCCCAGCTATTTCAGAGTGCCTGTTCAGCTTTGGATGTGGAAGAGAAACCAGACTTTGTCTTTTCTAACCCATTGAAGCCACCATGATTTTGAGTCTCTTTTTTTATGGCAGCTTTAGCTTCTGTGACCTGATTAATAACTTCATAAATTAGGAACTGAGGCCCAGAAAAATTATTATTTACAGTGAAAATACCACCTATAAATTTAAAAATAAATCTGTGGAAATTATTTTTAAAATTTAAAAAACCTATACTCAATTTTATAATGAAAACATTTTTTAAAGATTCCAGACCAAGAGTGGTAGAACACTTTGGCTTTCCTGACTAAACTATTTGGCTTTGTGGTTTCATCTTAATTACCCTTGAAGGAGAAATCCATGCTTGTTTATCACACAGTGGCTCCTTGGACGAATGAATAAATGAGTGAAAGGATAAAGCAAACTCTGTTTTTACTAAACCAACAGGTATTTAATATTCGCTTGGCCCTTGTCTATTTTAAAGAATGTAACCTTAAGGTACATCTTAGTTTGACTTCTTGGTCAATTTACCACAAGGAAATGCAGTGGCAGCCAATAAAGTTTTCCAATAGGCATATCTCTTATAGTTTTAAGAGTTTTTAATTATAGTTGATTTGTGGGAGGCGGTTGTAGAGCTGTGTGTTTGCAGTAGGTTAGGACTACAGCTCAGCACTACTTTTTCCTGTTTGTTTTACGGCTGTGCCTTAATAGTCACTAAACCAAAGTCATAAAGACAACTGAAGGTGTCAGGGCATGATATTATCTACATGAGCATGGCTTATTGGTGCCAGAGTTCAGTCATTTTTGAATTCAAGGTAGTCTTTGGCTAGTACCAACTTCTAAACAGGTTTTTCTAGAATCATATTTCGACTAACATAAATGAAATTGTCTCCTGCTATACAAAGATAAAGACTCGCGCCCAGTGGCCCAGTCATATTTATTAAGTTAATTTAAATATTAATTATTAATTAATTAATCAAACCATTAGGTTATAAAAATACAAAATTTGACTATATGAGCCAGTTACAGAAACAAGAAAATAACACAGCACCAGTCACCCCGGATTGTCTTCAATCACAGGTAACCCATTGTAGGGTTGTCCCGAGGCAAAGTCTGAAAGAATTGCATGCATACGGATGTGAACAATATGTAGTCTTGTTTTATCTTTCTGTTTGTTAAAAATTGTCCATCACTGACACAATGGACAAGGTATCATCTACCTTAGGGTGTGTTTATAATATTTTTTTTTTTGAGGTACACAGGCCTCTCACTGTTGTGGCCTCTCCCGTTGCGGAGCACAGGCTCCGGACGCACAGGCTCAGAGGCCGTGGCTCACGGGCCTAGCCTCTCCGCGGCATGTGGGATCTTCCCGGACCAGGGCATGAACCCGCATCCCCTGCATCGGCAGGCAGACTCTCAACCACTGCGCCACCAGGGAAGCCCAAGGGTGTGTTTATAATATTGACAAGAAATCAATAAATTCAACATAAAGTTGTCTAAAACTGTTAAAAATGAAAAAAACTTAATGTAAGCAAAATTATTTGAAATGTTTTAAGTTCATGATAAAAATTCTATAAACAATTCACATCTCTAGTTTGTTTTAGTTTTTGTTGCATTAATAAATCATATTCCCAAATCCATCCAAGTCTCTTTCTGCTTACACTGGCCTTCTCAATCTTGGTTGCATATTACAATCACTTGGAGAGCTTAAAAAAATCCCGAAGCCCAGGCCAAAACCAAGAAATGATATCAGTCTCTCTTGGGGTGGGACCTCAGTATTTTCGCCATTTAGATGTAGGGAGAGGTTTGGCTGGGTCAACAGGTGTAATCTATTAACCAACTAGACAGATGTTCATTCAAGATAAAGGGACACCAGATGTTCACCGGGCATTCCATTCCAAGAGACATTATTTTCCATCTGAAACACATTTGCCTTCATCAGTTATTTCATGTCTCTTTCACCAAAGTCACCAAGAGGATTTAGTGCTTTCAAAATAGAGGGACCTTCTATTTTGAGGGCTCTTCTGAAAAGTTACACCTGAGAGAAATGAATAGTTCCTTGTCCTCTGCATAGAACTCCCATTTAGCCCATTGAACTACACAAAGGTTTTTAAATAACCAGGTGATGTCTTGGGCAGGTGCCTTGCAGTCAGCATTAGTCTTCCCAAATGACCAGCCTGATCCAGCCAGTTCTCCCATTTCCCCTCTGGCTCAGAGGCTTCATTCCTAATCTGTCAGCACAGGAAATTGCTGGCAGGTATCTTCTTTCATGCACGAGGCAGGGAAAACAAAGAGGTCATACTGCTCAGTGCTTTGACTGTGTTCAGCTGAGACCGGAAAAATTTCCCCAGAACAAAGCCGTTCCATTTCTGATGAAGCAGGCCACCACACATAAAGGACCAAAGACAGCATCCAATTCTCAGAATGCTTCTGGGCAAAAATGAAAACGAGCAACGTTTTAAATAAAATTAGTAAAAAGCACATGTGACATAGCCACTAAATATAAAATCATTCAAATTTCTGTTCACAGACTTCATTTAGTTTTCTCAATCATTTGGCAACCTACATTTCAAAACATAGTTCTTCTGGACATCCCTGTTCTAAATCAGTTGCTTAAAACTGAACATTTAAAGTTGGATGTTTATAGAAAAAAAACTTATGGTTACCAAAGCGGAAGGGGGGTGGGGGAGGGATAAATTAGGAGTCTGGGATTAGCAGATGCAAACTACTATATATAAAATAGATAAACAACAAGGTCCTACTGCATAGCACAGGGAACTATATTCAGTATCCTGTAATAAACCATAATGGAAAAGAATATAAAAAGAGTATATATATATTGAAATATATAGTGAATCACTTCACTGTACACCAGAAACTAACACAACATTGTAAATCAACTATACTTCAATAAAAAAATTTTTTTTAAGTTGGATGTTTAGAATCATTAAATTAGCATGAACTGAAGTGTAGTGAAGAGTAAAGAAAGATGAGAATTTGGCTAATCAAGGTCCCCTTGAATTCAATAGATCTTTGTTGACAACCTAATATGTACAAAGCAGGTACGTGGAATGAAATGGGTTCTCCTCCAGCTGCAGCATTTCCCAGTCGTGCTCAGAGGGCTAATCTCCAGCTGACGATGAGCCTCTTAGTTTCATGGTTTCGTTTTCTTGGCTTATACAATAACTTCACTTATCTGAAACCAATATTGGTATAGACATTATTCAGAGACTCCAAGGAATATCTGTTCTTTTAACGAGTCTGTATATCGCTCAAATGGTTATGTGTGGAATCCTTCCAGACTTTTCCTCAGGGGGCAATCCAATTTTTTTTTTTCATCTCTCTGGCTTGCTTTATTTAAAGAAGTTAACTTTGCCATGATTCTTGGTTCTTCTTTTTTTTTCTCCAGCTTCAAATATACAAAGACTCCCTGGCATTACAGCTATTTCAAAGAAGACAGATTTTAAATTTGTGAAATTTCCAAAGGAATATAATTTTCAAATATTTACTTTAAATATACAGCTAGTTTTCTATCATACACTTCTTACCCCAGTCTTCATGCAAAATATATCTGAGCAAAATAAAACCTTTCTTCATGTCTTTCATTTCAGAGAAGAGCTTTTAGTACAGTCCAGGGGAGTTTATTACGTATTGTGGGAGATCCTAAGTTTAAAATACAATTCCTTTGTAACTAGGCATTTATAATTTTATTGGAAATATATAAAATATAATGTAAAATATAGAGCACTATATATATATACATATATATGTGTATATATATGTGTGTGTACATATATATATATATATATATATATGTTTAAAGGGTTGAGATAGCAACAAAAAGTAGTTTTAACAGGCTTTCTAGAAGAGAGAGCCAGAGAGAGAAGGGGGAAGAGGAAAATATAGAAAACTTATACTGAGTTTGGGATGGGTGTCCTCACACATGGAAGAACTCACTGCAGAAGTCTTATCTAACTCATCTGCTTTGCAAGGGAAGGTGCTTGATAATAATGATTAAGTTAATAATAACAGTAATAGCTAATATCTATTGAGTGTCTGTGCTCTACAGATTCTGATAGACAACAATTATTCACTCACTGTTCACATAAATGTTCACATAAAAAATTCTTATTAAGCATTTACCATGGTGCTAGGGAAGGAAGAAGGAGGGTAAGAGAGAGCTATGCAAACAAACAAACAAACAAACTATAATAGAGGAAGGCACTGGGTGTGGCCATGCATTTCCTCTTAACTGGCAACACATTCTTGCATTTTTAGGCAAAAATAGAACACAGTGGTGGGACTTTTCATTGATAACTGAGAACTTGAAATATGGTGGGATGGAGCCTTCATCCCTGTGTTATTAACTTTGCTCAAAAGATGGCAGCAAAGTTCAGCTAATTCTTCAGAAGCCACTTAAATGCTAGGGGAGGAGGGAATGGCAATTCACATCCTTTAAAGGTTAATGGGTTAAAAAAAAAAAGGTTAAGGGGTAAGTTGAAGAAAGACTGTCTTGGTGGTTTTACAAATGGACTTTATTTTCTGATCATTTATCACAATATTTATTAACTATTAAAAATATCACAAGTTTAATGTAAGCCAAGTCACAATATTAAAATTACATTTATTCATTCATTTGTTAATTTACAAATGTGAAGAGCCATTAGTTCCCCAAACGTTTGAGTATCTGCTGGGAGCTAACACTGTGCTGAGGGCTGATGATACTTGACAGAAAAACAGACACAATCCCAGTTCTCAATGGACATAGGGCCCAGTGCAGGACAGACATTAAAAAGGTAAGCACTGAAATGAATTTATAGTTAACCATAGAATGTAAGCCAATTTGGAGAAGGGAGTTTTGTCTGTTTAGTTCCCCAATGGATCTCAAGAGCCTAGAACTGTGCTTGGCACAAAGCAGGTGCCCAGGAAAGGGTGGTTGACAGAATGAAGGAGTATGATTACAAGTCTGAACTCTGTGTATCCAGGGCGTCACTCTCTGTGCGCGTTGAACAAAGGAACAGAGCCTGGGGTTGAGGAAATGATGCTTGGGCAAGGCCCGGAGGATGAGCAGGAGGACACAAGGTGGTTGTGTGTATGTATGTGCACTGAGAGTGGGACAGAGAAGACCCTGGGTGAAGGCCCTGTGACCGTAGCAGGGGAGGAGGGGGCCAAGGCAGTCAGCTTGGCAGCAGCATAACGAGGGAAGGGTGGTGCAGGGAAGCACCGTAGAAGCAGATGAGTGAGGTGCAGAGCCTTTGATGTAAAGAGGAGTAAGAGAGGAACAAGAGTGGATTTGCGGAAAAGTGCAGGCTATTTACTGCAAGTCCAAATGAGAGACGATGGTAACTTAGGTCCGGGAGATACAGGTGGAGTGGGGGGAAGTTGTCACTGTCACCAGATACTCAACCAGCAAAACCAACAGACCTGGTCATGCACAGCCTCCAGAGGGGAAGGGAGAGAGGAGTTCCCGGGACTTTGCAATGGGATGTGTGGTAGATAGGAAATCAATCCTGCAGGAAAACCAGTTTGGGGGAAGAGGGAAGATCCTGAGTTCTGTCTGGGGTGTGTTGAGAATTTGAGAAATCCTAGTAGACACAGTAAATCCCTAGTTGGATTTAAGGGTCGAAGCTCAGAAAGGACTGGGGTAAAAATGGTTTGGGAGTTAATGGCATGTAGGTGACACCTGAAGGAGAGGACAAGGTTGAACCCAGTTCGGTAGTGAGTATAGCAGAGGAAAGACGGGCCTAAGACTCACCTGTAGGAGCGCCCATGTTTAGCGGCCAGGTGGAGAATGATGGGCCTGCAAACAAGGCAGAAGGAGTGGCCCGGGAAGAAAGGAGGAAACCCAGAGAAGACGGTGTGAGCACAGGGGAGAGAGCTCTCCAGGAGCGGGAAGACCTTTCCCCGAGTCCTGAGAAAGGCAGGCCAGCGTCTCCAACCTCCACCACTGCTCTTCCCTTCAGTAGGTTCATTCATTCATTCATCCATGCAACAGGGGCCCCTACCAGGCCCAACATAAATGTCCTTGGCTCCAGGTAGAACCAGGCCCTGGGAAGCTAAAAAATTTAGAGCCATAGGTAAAGGCATAGGTAAAGGCAAACAGGAGTAAGTAATAATGGCGTGGACAGCAGCTCCTGTTAATTAGTGAAAGAAATTAATGGGGGAATTTATTTACAGATTCAGAAGGAAAGCCCACTGGACTACGGGTCAGGAATCCTGAGTTCCAATCCGAGTTCCCCCACTGGCTGCCATACCAGCTTGGGGATCTCTCCCTAGGCTTGATTTCAGTGTTATCATCATTAAATTTCAGGGCAGAGGATTGTTGGGGAGTGAGCAGCTAGGTGGGGAAAGAGAGGAGAGAAAGGGAAAAATAATACTCTGCGTACTTCATGGGGTTCTTAGAGAAGATCTTATGAAATCAAGTAAATGTGCTTTTGAAAGCATAGAGCATCAGATATGTTTCTATATGGCTGAAGGAATTTTTTTATTAGTCTTATAAAAATAGAAATATATAATTTCTAAATCTGGAGTGTTGCCAGGTATTTATTGCTAAAAAGCTGTGTGACTGCCTTTTATCCCTTTCTAGCCTGCTGTGAGCACCATATCCTTTTCCAACTAAAAATAAAACACAAAACAGAAAAAGAGAAAACATCTAAAATCTATCACTGATGCAAGGAAAAAGATAAAGAATTTTAACAAAATAGATTCAGGACCACCCAAGTTAATGGATTTCAGGCCAAACAGTGAAAACAAAAGGATTACCACTAAATCCTCAAATCTATTTTAAAAGCTGAGGAGAAGTGAGAGGCCTCATCCAACATTACCTAGAAAACCCTACCTATCTGTGAGGGCTATTTTTTTTTTTTTTTTTTTTTTTTTTAAATACATTTTTTTTTATTAGTTTCTGCTTTATAACAAAGTGAATCAGTCATACATATACATCTGTTCCCACATCCCCTCCCTCATGCATCTCCCTCCCTCCCACCCTCCCCATCCCACCCCTCCAGGCGGTCACAAAGCACCGAGCTGATCTCCCTGTGCTCTGCGGCTGCTTCCCACTATCTATCTACCTTACGTTTGGTAGTGTATATACGTCCATGCCTCTCTTTCCCTTTGTCACAGCTTACCCTTCCCCTTCCCCATATCCTCAAGTCCATTCTCAAGTAGGTCTGTGTCTTTATTCCCGTTTTACCCCTAGGTTCTTCATGACATTTTTTTTTTTTTTTTTAAATTCCATATATATGTGTTAGCATACGGTATTTGTCTTTCTCTTTCTGACTTACTTCACTCTGTATGACAGACTCTAGGTCTATCCACCTCATTACAAATAGCTCAGTTTCGTTTCTTTTTATGGCTGAGTAATATTCCATTGTATATATGTGCCACATCTTCTTTATCCATTCATCCGATGATGGACACTTAGGTTGTTTCCAGCTCCGGGCTATTGTGAATAAAGCTGCAATGAACATTTTGGTACATGTCTCTTTTTGAATTATGGTTTTCTCAGGGTATATGCCTAGTAGTGGGATTGCTGGGTCATATGGTAGTTCTATTTGTAGTTTTTTAAGGAACCTCCATACTGTTCTCCATAGTGGCTGTACCAATTCACATTCCCACCAGCAGTGCAAGAGTGTTCCCTTTTCTCCACACCCTCTCCAGCATTTATTGTTTCTAGATTTCTTGATGATGGCCATTCTGACTGGTGTGAGATGATATCTCATTGTAGTTTTGATTTGCATTTCTCTAATGATTAATGATGTTGAGCATTCTTTCATGTGTTTGTTGGCAGTCTGTATATCTTCTTTGGAGAAATGCCTATTTAAGTCTTCTGCCCATTTTTGGATTGGGTTGTTTGTTTTTTTGCTATTGAGCTGCATGAGCTGTTTATAAATTTTGGAGATTAATCCTTTGTCAGTTGCTTCATTTGCAAATATTTTCTCCCATTCTGAGGGTTGTCTTTTGGTCTTGTTTATGGTTTCCTTTGCTGTGCAAAAGCTTTGAAGTTTCATTAGGTCCCATTTGTTTATCTTTGTTTTTATTTCCATTTCTCTAGGAGGTGGGTCCAAAAGGATCTTGCTGTGATTTATGTCATAGAGTGTTCTACCTATGTTTTCCTCTAAGAGTTTGATAGTTTCTGGCCTTACATTTAGGTCTTTAATCCATTTTGAGCTTATTTTTGTGTATGGTGTTAGGGAATGATCTAATCTCATACTTTTACATGTCCCTGTCCAGTTTTCCCGGCACCACTTATTGAAGAGGCTGTCCTTTCTCCACTGTACATTCCTGCCTCCTTTATCAAAGATAAGTTGGCCATATGTGCGTGGGTTTATCTCTGGGCTTTCTATCCTGATCCACTGATCTATCTTTCTGTTTTTATGCCAGTACCACACTGTCTTAATTACTGTAGCTTTGTAGTATAGTCTGAAGTCAGGCAGCCTGATTCCTCCAGCTCCGTTTTTCGTTCTCAAGATTGCTTTGGCTATTCGGGGTCTTTTGTTTTTCCAAACAAATTGTGAAATTTTTTGTTCTACTTCTGTGAAAAATGCCAGTGGTAGTTTGATAGGGATTGCATTGAATCTGTAGATTGCTTTGGGTAGTAGAGTCATTTTCACAATATTGATTCTTCCAATCCAGGAGCATGGTATATCTCTCCATCTATTTATATCATCTTTAATTTCTTTCATCAGTGTCTTATAATTTTCTGCATACAGGTCTTTTGTCTCCTTAGGTAGGTTTATTCCTAGACATTTTATTCTTTTTGTTGCAATGGTAAATGGGAGTGTTTTCTTGATTTCGTTTTCAGATTTTTCATCATTAGTGTACAGGAATGCCAGAGATTTCTGTGCATTAATTTTGTATCCTGCTACTTTACCAAATTCATTGATTAGCTCTAGTAGTTTTTCGGTAGCATCTTTAGGATTCTCTATGTATAGTATCATGTCATCTGCAAACAGTGACAGCTTTACTTCTTCTTTTCCAATTTGGATTCCTTTTATTTCCTTTTCTTCTCTGATTGCTGTGGCTAAAACTTCCAAAACTAGGTTGAATAAGAGTGGTGAGAGTGGGCAGCCTTGTCTTGTTCCTGATCTTAGTGGAAATGGTTTCAGTTTTTCACCATTGAGGACAATGTTGGCTGTGGGTTTGTCATATATGGCCTTTATTATGTTGAGGAAAGTTCCCTCTATGCCTACTTTCTGCAGGGTTTTTATCATAAATGGGTGTTGAATTTTGTCGAAAGCTTTCTCTGCATCTATTGAGATGATCATATGGTTTTTCTCCTTCAACTTGTTAATATGGTGTATCACATTGATTGATTTGCGTATATTGAAGAATCCTTGCATTCCTGGAATAAACCCCACTTGATCATGGTGTATGATCCTTTTAATGTGCTGTTGAATTCTGTTTGCTAGTATTTTGTTGAGGATTTTTGCATCTATGTTCATCAGTGATATTGGCCTGTAGTTTTCTTTCTTTGTGACATCCTTGCCTGGTTTTGGTATCAAGGTGATGGTGGCCTCGTAGAATGAGTTTGGGAGTGTTCCTTCCTCTGATATTGTTTGGAAGAGTTTGAGAAGGATGGGTGTTAGCTCTTCTCTAAATGTTTGATAGAATTCGCCTGTGAAGCCATCTGGTCCTGGGCTTTTGTTTGATGGAAGATTTTTAATCACAGTTTCAATTTCAGTGCTTGTGATTGGTCTATTCATATTTTCTATTTCTTCCTGAGTCAGTCTTGGTAGGTTGTGCATTTCTAAGAATTTGTCCATTTCTTCCAGGTTGTCCATTTTATTGGCATAGAGTTGCTTATAGTAATCTCTCATGATCTTTTGTATTTCTGCAGTGTCAGTTGTTACTTCTCCTTTTTCATTTCTAATTCTACTGATTTGAGTCTTCTCCCTTCTTTTCTTGATGAGTCTGGCTAATGGTTTGTCAATTTTGTTTATCTTCTCAAAGAACCAGCTTTTAGTTTGGTTGATCTTTGCTATCGTTTCCTTCATTTCTTTTTCATTTATTTCTGATCTGATCTTTATGATTTCTTTCCTTCTGCTAACTTTGGGGGTTTTTTGTTCTTCTTTCTCTAATTGCTTTAGGTGCAGGGTCAGGTTGTTTACTCGAAATGTTTCCTGTTTCTTAAGGTGGGATTGTATTGCTATAAACTTCCCCCTTAGAACTGCTTTTGCTGCGTCCCATAGGTTTTGGGTCGTCGTGTCTCCATTGTCATTTGTTTCTAAGTATTTCTTAATTTCCTCTTTGATTTCTTCAGTGATCACTTCATTATTGAGTAGTGTATTGTTTAGCCTCCATGTGTTTGTATTTTTTACAGATCTTTTCCTGTAATTGATGTCTAGTCTCATAGCATTGTGGTCGGAAAAGATACTTGATACAATTTCAATTTTCTTAAATTTACCAAGGCTTGATTTGTGACCCAAGATATGATCTATCCTGGAGAATGTTCCATGAGCACTTGAGAAAAATGTGTATTCTGTTGTTTTTGGGTGGAATGTCCTATAAATATCAATTAAGTCCATCTTGTTTAATGTATCATTTAAAGCTTGTGTTTCCTTATTTATTTTCATTTTGGATGATCTGTCCATTGGTGAAAGTGGGGTGTTAAAGTCCCCTACTATGATTGTGTTACTGTCGATTTCCCCTTTTATGGCTGTTAGTATTTGCCTTATGTATTGAGGTGCTCCTATGTTGGGTGCATAAATATTTACAATTGTTATATCTTCTTCTTGGATCGATCCCTTTATCGTTATGTAGTGTCCTTCTTTGTCTCTTCTAATAGTCTTTATTTTAAAGTCTATTTTGTCTGATATAAGAATTGCTACTCCAGCTTTCTTTTGATTTCCATTTGCATGGAATATCTTTTTCCATCCCCTTACTTTCAATCTGTATGTGTCTCTAGGTCTGAAGTGGGTCTCTTGTAGACAGCATATATATGGGTCTTGTTTTTGTATCCATTCAGCCACTCTGTGTCTTTTGGTGGGAGCATTTAGTCCATTTACATTTAAGGTAATTATTGATATGTATGTTCCTATTCCCATCTCCTTAATGGCTTTGGGTTCGTTATTGTAGGTATAGTCCTTCTGTTGTGTTTCTTGCCTAGAGAAGTTCCTTTAGCATTTGTTGTAAAGCTGGTTTGGTGGTGCTGAACTCTCTCAGCTTTTGCTTGTCTGTAAGGGTTTTAATTTCTCCATCGAATCTGAATGAGATCCTTGCTGGGTAGAGTAATCTTGGTTGCAGGTTTCTCTCCTTCATCACTTTAATTATGTCCTGCCACTCCCTTCTGGCTTGTAGAGTTTCTGCTGAGAGATCAGCTGTTAACCTGATGGGGATTCCCTTGTGTGTTATTTGTTGTTTTTCCCTTGCTGCTTTTAATATGATTTCTTTGTGTTTAATTTTTGACAGTTTGATTAATATGTGTCTTGGCGTATTTCTTCTTGGATTTATTCTGTATGGGACTCTCTGTGCCTCCTGGACTTGATTAACTATTTCCTTTCCCATATTAGGGAAGTTTTCAACTATAATCTCTTCAAATATTTTCTCAGTCCCTTTCTTTTTCTCTTCTTCTTCTGGAACCCCTATAATTCGAATGTTGGTGCGTTTAATGTTGTCCCAGAGGTCTCTGAGACTGTCCTCTGTTCTTTTCATTCTTTTTTCTTTATTTTTCTCTGCATCAGTTATTTCCACTATTTTATCTTCCACCTCACTTATCCGTTCTTCTGCCTCAGTTATTCTGCTATTGATCCCATCTAGAGTATTTTTCATTTCATTTATTGTGTTTTTAATCGATGCTTGATTCATCTTTAGTTCTTCTAGGTCCTTGTTAACTGTTTCTTGCATATTGTCTATTCTATTTCCAAGATTTTGGATCTGGGAAATAGAATCTTGGATCAGCTTTACTATCATTATTCTGAATTCTTTTTCAGGTAGACTGCCTATTACCTCTTCATTTGTTAGGTCTGGTAGGTTTTTATCTTGCTCCTTCACCTGCTGTGTGTTTTTCTGCTTTCTCATTTTGCTTATGTTACTGTGTTTGGGGTCTCCTTTTTGCAGGCTGCAGATTCGTAGTTCCCGTTGTTTTTGGTGTCTGTCCCCCGTGGCTAAGGTTGTTTCAGTAGGTTGTGTAGGCTTCCTGGTGGGGGGGACTAATGCCTGTGTTCTGGTGGTTGAAGCTCGATCTTGTCTTTCTGGTGGACAGGTCCACGTCTGGTGGTGTGTTTTGGGGTGCCTGTGGCCTTATTATGTTTTTAGGTATCCTCTCTGCTAATGGGTGGGGTTGTGTTCCTGCCTTGCTATTTGCTTGGCATAGGGTGACCAGCACTGTAGCTTGCTGGTCGTTGACTGAAGCTGGGTGCTGGTGTTGAGATGGAGATCCCTGGGAGATTTTCGCTGCTTGATATTATGTGGAGCTGGGAGGTCTCTTGTGGACCCGTGTCCTGAAGTTGGCTCTCCCACTTCAGAGGCACAGCACTAACTCCTGGCTGCAGCACCAAGAGCCTTTCATCCACCCGGCCAGGTATGTGGGGAGTTTCTTGCCTTTTGGGGGGTCTGAGGTCTTCTGTCAGCGTTCAGTAGGTGTTCTGTTGGAGTTGTTCCACGTGTAGATGAATTTCTGATGTATCTGTGGGGAGGAAGGTGATCTCCGCGTCTTACTCTTCCGCCATCTTCCTGGATGTCTGTGAGGGCTATTTTGACCTTGCTTTCCGAGGGCCCCCTGGTGCCTGGCCTTTTAATCTGCCCTCTTCTGAGTGATGGCTGTGGTGCCAGTCCTGATGAGGCAAAGCCCTTTCTTATTTACAGCAAATTATCTCTAGAGCAGCACCACATTAGCTGATATAATCACTGTCCTGGAATAAGAAGCAGGTTCCAGCACCTTCTGTCATACACCCTTGTGTTTGAACTGCTCTGAAAGGACTCAAGCTTTCCTTTTCTAAATATAATCTTGACTTGAGAGGTTAGATATGTCATTCATTTCCTTAAACCCTGCTTTAAAAATACCTCGAATTTAGAGGCTGATGTACCACATTGCAAATAAGCCTTCGGCTTCAGGGCTTTTAGATTGAGAGGTCCCTCTGCTCAGGCCCATACCTTGTTTTATTTGAGTAATTTGGCGTTCTTTTTCTTAAAGGGTCAGCTCCCCCAGACCTGCTTTGCCCCTGCTCTGAACCAGCAAGAAGATGCCTAGACTTGCAAACTACCCAGACAGTAATCGGGTTGGAGATAATGGCTTCAATCCACTTTCCATGGCCCATTTCACTCCAGATTTTTAAGGTATATTTATGTAACCGGGATTCTCCAGCTCTCCAGGATTCTGGGATCATTCTTTCTTTTAATTAAGAAAAATGAATTGAGCCCTCCTTTCATATAAATGTAGGGAATCCAGCATGCTTTCCCCATTTCTGAGGTTTCTTGGGAGCTGGGCAGAGGGGGGTGACCTCCTGTGACTTCTCAGGCCGAATGCCTCCTCCTGGCCACCTCAGCTTTTGTGGCTACTGTCCCCTCCTCTCCACACTTCTCCTGCCTGAGCTTGGCCCCCTCCTCCTTCATTCCCCAGAGCATCTGCTTAAGGTGACAGATTTCTACTGAAAGGCTGAGGGGACTGAGTGCAATCATAGAGCAGCAGGAAAAAATTCAAAATCAAGTACTGGGCCTGATTTTTGTTCAAGATTTTTCTCTCTGTGGAAGGATCTGCCTCTGCAGCCTTGGGGCCAGCTCTCTCATGGAAACTTCTCTCTTCTCCTCACTTTCTCCACATCCCTCAGGGACCACACACTTCCTCCCTCTAAAGAAGCTTCCAGAAAACTCTTTTACTTTATTACCGAGACCAATTTCTCTCTCTTCATTTTAATCATCTCCTCTCTGTTCAGGTCCAGAAAGAGCCATTCACTAATGAACCTCATCATGACCCTTTAAGGAGGAAGGAGTATTGATCATTTCCCTCCCCCCAGTTTGAATATAAAAACTTCCTTTTTGTTCTATTTAAGGTTGAATTATTATTATTATTATTATTTTATTTATTTATTTTTTGTGTGGTACGCAGGCCTCTCACTGTTGTGGCCTCTCCCATTGCAGAGCACAGGCTCCGGACGCGCAGGCTCAGCGGCCATGGCTCATGGGCCCAGCCGCTCCGCGGCATGTGGGATCTTCCCGGACCGGGGCACGAACCCATGTCCCCTGCATTGGCAGGTGGACTCTCAACTACTGCACCACCAGGGAAGCCCGAGGTTGAATTATTAATAGGAATCCAGTATTTGAGATTATACAGCATAGCTGATGCCTTTTCGGGTTTGTGTTTATAGCTCTTAGGTAGCAAACTGGTCCTTCCCATTCTGGATTGCTCAGTAATTCTGGACAGAATGGTCTTTTCACTTTGTTCTCCCCGCGTCTGCCCACTCAGTCCTCTCCTGCCCACTCGACCACTGTGATAGTGAATTTGGAATGTCTCAGATCAATGCTGAGGCAAGTTGCTGGTAATTCAAAACCCATCTGGACTTTGGGCATGCTGTAAAGCAAGCAACACTGACGTTTCATGGAAACTCATTTTTTGGTCTTTGAGAACACTGGCTTCTAACCAGCATTATCAGTGACTATTGGTTACTTGCCTTCTTAGGCCTTGAGAAGTACATCAGTGTCAAAGTATAATTTTCATAAGGTTACAAACATAACTGTTGTACAAAAGTAAAGTAAGAACACACTAATGGTCTGCTTATCTCTTCATGAAAGACCAAAACTGGTTCTAAGGAATACAGGAGAAACATCATCTGTAGTCACTTAAAAAAACATACTTGAATAAATGACTAAATTACACACAAAAGTGGTTAATATCGTACAGGGCAATAAAACTTAGACCTTTGGGTTGGAATCTTTTTTCAGGCACAAACAATTTCTCTGTGGACAAAATTCATTTGTATTGCCACCAGACAAGAATCATTTGCATTGCTTAAATTTACTACAGGTTAACATGTACAAATCAGTAGTAAATAAAGTCAAACAAAGGTATATATCATACCCTAGAGAATTAGGTAATCCTTATGTGGCCCATTGGACATTGCTCCAGTGTGATGTAGAAAGGATATGCAGTCACCTTTTTCTCTATTTCCAAGTTTTGGATATGTTTTTTTCCCTAAATATAAGAAAACAATTGTATTTTCCTCAACTTCTCTAAGCTATACCAATCATTTAAAAGTTCTTTGCTCAACAATGGCTTTTATGATAGTTATTTTAGAAAACAATATAGTTCATATATTTCTGAGTTTTAAGCCTTCCCTACCCTCTCCCCCTGCAATGCTCTCTTATTTATTTAGAATAATCTATGAATGGGTTGGTGTGTTTACCTTAACCTCTAGAACAAGATATTTATACACATGCAGAAAAATGAATAGTATTGACTATGGTTTCTGTAACATGACACCTAGTGTGACCGGACACTGGGCTAAAGGTACCACAATTATGCTTTCATTGGATATAAAAACATAGTAATTTATTTCCTCTCCATTGACTTTGACATACTAAAGTAAAGTTATAGAACCTTAAGAAGAGATGAAACGATAGTTTCTTCTGAGTGATAGGCATGATTTTAAATACATTAAAGGGAGGGAAGTGTAAAATGTATTGATATTCTGACTGCTTCTCTTCCGACGATCATCACTATAGAGCAAATGTACAGTTTTGAGAGAGCCGATGACTGCTATAGCTGAGCATGTGAGCTGTGCTTATTTCAGTGACTGCCTGACTGTTTCCCAGCAGACGTCCGGAGGATACTGCCCTATGATAAGCAAGGGATGTTTCCAGCAGTTCCTGCTTATTAGTACAAGAGGAAGGAGACTATTCAGAGATAAGCAAACATAGGCAAGAGTTAGCTTTGGAAATATGACGTTAACAAATAGCCTAAGTGTCCATCTGCAGCATCCCAGCCTCTGTGCCTGAGCTTCAAATTCCAGCTCTAATCCTACAGAATTCCCACCGCTCCCCTTTGGCTGAGCTATTGCGGAAATTCTTTTTGCAGCTGTTGGGGAGACTGGTCGCCATCAGAGGAGAGTAGCAATGACGGCACGAGCTACTGCACATCCAAAACATAATATCCTCAACCGTGAAGGAGAAATGGGATGAGAAAAGTTTGAAATCTACTGATAATCTCTACACTTAAATATTGATTAGACTGTGATAAACACCATGTTGCAAGAGGACCATGGATTAGACCAAAAATCAGCAGTATTTATAAGGTTAAATTTCCTCTCCCTTTATTTCCCTTGTTGAAGAACAATATAGGACAAAAGGCCAAAGGATGACTGAGGGGGGGAGGTGGCAGTAAATATCTCTGAGTTTTACAAAATTGCATAATGTGCCTATTTGTATAATTTGGAATGCACTGGCGTCACACAGGAAACACTGCTTTTTTGGTATTTTTGTTATTGTGGTAAAATGTACGTAAGATAAAATTTACCATTTAAACCATTTTTAAGAGTAAAATTAGGTGGCATTAGGTACTTTCACTACGATATGCAGCCGTTACCACCATCCTTTTTCAGAATTTTTCATCATCCCGAGCAGAAACTCTGATCCAATGAACAATGACTCCTCGCCCCCTCTTCCCCCTGCCCCTGGCAACAATTTGCTTTCTGCCTCTAGGAATTTGACTACTCTAGGTCCCTCATATAAGTGGAATCACAATATTTGTCCTTTTGTGTCAGGCTTATTTCATTTGGCATAATGTTTTCAAAGTTCAACAGTGCTTTGCTTTTAAACAAAGTTACTTTCAATACTTTATTGATGAGTCTCTTATAGAGACAATAACTTAGTATGTAGTATCTTGTGATATGATTTAATATGTCTCAAACTCAAAAGCCTCAGTTTTGCATTACAAAAGAGCTAGCAGTTGGGCTCTGATTACTTTTTTTTTTTTTAAAGCCAGGTATTGGCTCTGTAAAATATGAACAGGGAGAAAAGAACAGTAAGAATCTTCACCAAGTGATTAATTTTGGCTGCAAGCATGACTTGCAATTCAGTAATAAAATGAAATCTTCCCCTTGTACCTAGATTGAAAAAAACCAACAACAATATGTTCTCTGCACTGCTCCTTCCTGTGAGCCAGGGAGAGATGGGACCATGACTGATGTCACTTGTTAGTTGATAATGAAATGCAGTTCGTGTCCAACAGACCCAGCAGAAATACTCCCAGGCACAAGAGAAATATACCCAGATGGTATTCTCCATTTTTCAAACTAAAAAAGCCAGTTGCCTCTCCATTTTGTGTCCAGGATGCTACCTTTTCTAGATAGAGGTTCAAGCATTGATTTTCATGCCCAATGAACCAGTGCACCTATTAACTAGCCAATCCAAGCTTCTTTCATGCCTTAAATACTGAATTGGGGAGTGGGAGGGTATGAACTGAGAGAACAATATAATGTGAAAATAAGATCAAATATAATCACGTAGAAACCCCCAACCTAGTTCATCCCACCTGTACTCCTATTGCAATCAGTAGCTTCCAGGTGTACTTCAAAACAGCCGTAACAAAAAAGTAAATTCTTCTTCAGGATAAGCTTCTCATGAGCAGTTCCATTTGTATCCAAATTCATGCCATCAGATGAAAGCCTCAAATTATGTGAAGCTTAAAACACAAACACACGCAAATACACATGCAAGACAAAAATGAGATACAGTGAAGGGAATAAATTAGCACCAGCTGCAGGCCAATTAAGCAAAGTCTTCCACTAGGGAAAGCTTACTTATAATTTACCTAAACAAACCCCTTCCTTTTTGTTGCAATTTGCTGCTTATTAATTTTCCTTATTAAAATGACTGCAAAGAGGAACCAGGAGCATCGTTATCACATCAGGAAAAAAACCCCAGTTCTTCCAATCAAAAGAATGCTTTGAAATGGTATTTTTAGTCAAAGGTTTGTGTTTGTAACATTTTAAAAATATTTAAAATTTAAAAAAATCAAATTACATATGCACATATTTAAAAGAGTCAAAGCTTATGATGAAAAAAACAGTAATTTCCAGCTCCATCCCTTCTTACCTGCTCAGAGCCCACAACTTTCAAATCCTTTAGCCATTTCTTCTAGAATTTGTCTCTGTATTTCTAGATAGTATGCTTCCATTGTGATTTCTGGATTTATGAATTTTTACTTTATCTGTTGACTTCCTGCATGATGAAGATTCTGCCGTCTTTCATCATGAGTCCTACTACTACCAACCTCTCATCTCTCCTCCAAACTCCCAATATTGAAGGGAGGAGGGAGAAAGGGTGAAGAAAGTCTGAGGTCTCGTTCTACTGCATATTGTGAAGTGCGCATATATGGGCAAAGAAGAAAATAAAATCACAGCCAGCTCTTACAGTTCTAAGCATGTTACAGATATTCATTTACCCCTCACAACGATCCTATGAAGTAGGTACCAGGATTATCTTCATTTTACAGATGAGAAAACTAAGGCACAGAGAGTTTAAGTAACTAGGAGATGCTGTAAGTCATCCATAGCCTCTACACTAGATCCAAGGTAATAGATGTGACTGCTCTTTCGAAGTCAGAAGCAAAACATGCTTGCAAAGGAGATAATGGTCTTGTGGATGATGACAATATTGGGGATGCCTGGCCAGTACTGGACACACACACGCAGCTGGGTATCAGCAAGAAGACGTACAAAAGCTGGCCCGGGTTTTGTGGGGGAATGATGTGTATGCAATTTAAAGATCCCTCTTTAAGAAAAAGAGTATGAAATTGCTACCAAACGAATATTTATTTAGAGTGAAAAAGAAATAAGAGCAAATTAGAAATCTAAAATAGTGACCAATAACACAAACATTACGACACCCGTATAAACAACATCATTTATTCATTAACAGTCTGACATACCTCTCTAATTTCCCTATTTTAGCTGCCTGCTCTTTGAGTGCCTTTTTATATATCAACAATCTTTTTTTTTTTTGCAGTACGTGGGCCTCTCATTGTTGTGGCCTCTTCCGTTGTGGAGCACAGGCTCCGGACGCACAGGCTCAGCGGCCATGGCTCACGGGCCCAGCCGCTCTGCAGCATGTGGGATCTTTCCGGACCGGGGCATGAACCCGTGTCCCCTGCATCGGCAGGCGGACTCTCAACCACTGCGCCACCAGGGAAGCCCCTCAACAATCTTTTAAGATATAATTTTCTAAAGAGAACCTAGAAAGCAAATTCATTCTTTGCTCTGCCATGATTGATAAAAATGTGTTTTTAATATTAATGGTTTAGAACTTTATTTCAGTTTTACAATTTGTTATTGGAAGTATATGAATTTTAAGATGTCTAATTTGAGGACATCTCTAGTATATAGATCTTTCATAATGAGCTGACAATTTCAGGGCATCTCCAGTTTTATTGTGTTATGTCTGTCTTGCCTACTCTTTGAATTGATGGTATTCATAAACCAGAGACTGGAAAGGGACCCAAAGTCTGGAGCCTTTCAGCTCACCACTCAAGGCCTTAAGCTCCCAACCTCTAATGAATGTCCAGGCTGATATGTCCCTCACCTTACAGCTCTGATGTTGCAGCTCAGTTCTAAGAGACAGAGTCTGTTGTTTCTTCAGGAAGCTGGCATCCTGCCCCCAAGCACCAATCAGGTTTCATCTCCCAAGTTGGAGACTGAAGTGTGTCGGCAATGATGGCTGTGTGATTCAGGTCATGCTGGCTGCGCTGGCAGCAGCATCGAGCGGCAGGAGGCTCAGGCAGCTCCTGGAGTTCAAGCCATGACTCATTCCAGGAAGGAGGCCAGGGCTTGATGGTTAAAGACTGAGCCAAAAATGCTAGTGAGAAGACTTACCAGACTGTGCATGAGCTGAAAGGCAACTATGCATTTCATCATTCAAATCAAACCCTTGAGACATCCTACCAAAATAAAGAGATAAATCTTCATTTGAACAACTTTCATCATAAAGCCATGGAAAGAGCAGAGTGGGGTTTGTGGAGACCCGAGGTTTGCTGCGTGTTCTAGGCTGCAGTGAATAAGCCATTCATCCCAGCTTCCGATTCCTCACTGTAAATGGGAATGCTGGAACAGCTTACCAACTCAGTCCCTTTCAGGACTCTGGACCAACCAGACAAGAGAGTGAATGGGAATCCCGACCCCTCACATCCCAAACCAAACCAGACAGGCAGTTACAGCTGAGTGGAAAGCTGGTCCTTGCCACATTTCCTAGGTTGATCTTGGAGCAGCCAAGGTCATACACCAGCCTGGGATTTTAAAAGGAAATCCAAGAGAGGGCACCATTAACCATTTTATAAGATTAGAATAGTTTCCATTGTCATCCAGGAGTTTTAGAAATTGTACAAATTCACAAAAACCTTGGTGCTTGAAAAGTTAAACAGAAAAGAGGGAGTGTGAAAAAATCTTCAAGCATCTTCTTTTAGCTAAAGGCTTGCAGAGTGTACTTCTAACGATGGAGATAAAGAGAAATCTTATTTCCTGAATAGAACTTCCAAATGCTTTTCTTCTTCCCCTTTCTCTCTTCCTCCTTCTCCTCCTATTCTCATTAATGTATAATATAGGAAGGCTTGTCACTTTCCAAATTGTGTTCATGTAAGCATCTCAAGACAACTTGTGGACTTTTCTAGTTAAAATCATAGGAAATAACCTATTAAGCTACTGCTTCTTCAATCAATGGAAAAATACATTTTAATGATGCACAGTGTCATTCCACGACACATTAGAACATAATTTGAAGCAGTAAAGAAACTTCCCTTCCCAAAACTTAGTCACTGGTTTGCAAATCTGGTCAGAGGAGCAGACTAATTTTTAACAGTAACTTCACAAGCTTCCTGATGTCAGTTGCCTTTAAGAATGAGTGTGCAGCAGTTTTTTTCTGATCAATATTTTTTCTTATTTTAAAAATCAGTATTGTTATCTCTGATAATAAAAGTAACACATGACTATAATAAAAATTACAAAGTGTATGCTATAAAACAGTAGAAGTCCCTATAACCCCAGAGACAAACACTGCTTGGTTTATACTTGTCCAGCTATCTTTTTAGTGCATGCTATTATAGATCTTTATAGTATATATAAATTGATATAAGAACATACATAATGCTTTTTCACTTTTCCTTTTTAAAAAACTCGGATCTCAATTATGGACATCTTTCTATGTCAAAACATGTAGAGCTGCTTCTCTTTACGCCACCATAGTATCCCATTGTACAGAAGTATCACGATTGTTTAATCTGCTATTGACATGTACTTGGGTTGTTTCCAAGCTTCCTAAATAGGAACAGTAATGAATAGAATTCTTGTACAATAATCTTTGTGCACATCTGCAACTGTTTCTGCAAAAGGAATTCTAGAAGGAAAATTGCTGCATCAGGGACTACGCACATCTTACTTTGAACAGATACTGCCAAACTGTCTTCTAAAAGAACTGAGCTAAATTATACCCACCACCACTACTACATAAATGAGCCTGCCTTTTCCTCTCACACTTTTGCTAACACTTGTACTCCCAAACTTTCTTTTTTTACAATCTAATACCCATAACTGTGTATTAAGTTTCTGCTGAAACACAACATTTTTCTCTTTAGAATCACCCTCATTTCTACCAAAGACAGCCAAATTAAGACTAATTTATTTGCAAAATAAATTTAGTCTCATTGAACTTGGCCTGATTATTTACATAAGTCCAGCAAGAATAGCAATTGACCATATAGGCTCTTTTGAATCTGCTTTGCTGGAACTTTTCATAAGGAAACTCCAGATGCGAATATTTAAATGCCTCTCGGGGCCAGGAAGCCACGCCAAGAACTTGCCATCAGAGTTCCCTTTAAAAACCTATAGATTTGGGTGAATTCCTCTTTTCTTTTTCTTTTTCTTTTTCTTTTTTACATCTTTATTGGAGTAGAATTCCTCTTTTCTTAAGGTTCCCCAAATATCCCGAGGTTCCTGCATCTGCCAGGAAATAGCCTCCCTTACTCACCTGGTAAGGCTGCTGGAAACCCTGGCTGCAAGGTACCAGGCTCTTTTTCCAAGGGGCTTTATGGCTCCATAAAGTCAATCTTAGTTCCTTAAAGCTGTCTGGTCATATCTGATTGTATACATATTCTCAAATATGACATTCCAGTCAAAGCCATGGTAATGTTTATAACCAGTGTTGCCAATTGTGTCCTGCTACAATGAGAACAGATTCTTAGTGAACTTATGCAAATAACTATGTTGGCATGAAAGTAAGAACACTTACTAAGAGTTTCTAAATTCTGGAGGAATTAGGTAGGGAGAAAAAAATAAATGTTTCAATTCTTCCTACAAAGGTATAGTTCACCAAATTGCTGTAAGTCATAGTATAAGAGGAAAGGTTTCCTTATATCTGGAAAACAAAGATTTGTAAAAGCCAACAATATTTCAGGCAAAAGTTATAAAATTTATAATCATATTCATCAGTTCATTCATTCCTGTGTAACTAATTCTTGTTGAACTTGATCTTCTGTTAACAGTTTTATGAAGCCATCAGGTTTTCCGTTAGAGTTCTGTGATTTCCTACCCAGTTCCGTGACATAATCTGAACATTATCAGAAACCTGTATTTGTCAAAAAGTCCTTTCTATGAATCTTCTTGAAGCCAAAGCATTTTTGCAAAAGCATTAGATTAAAACAATAACCATCTATGAATGAAAAAAGAATTAAAATGACATGGTTGAATATCTGATTACAATGCAATTGACAAGGAAATTTGGTTATTTCTGTAACATACAACATTTTAAGATAACATCTAGAATATAACTGATAACATACTAAGGACATATTCAAGTTTTAGGAATTTCATACAATTTTTAGAACACATATTAATAACATTTACCTATATAACCTAAGAAGGTTTATCATCTTTATTTGATAACACTTCCCATGTAATTTAGCATATAAAGCCCGATTAGTTTAATATCTCCTTTTATAAGGAGAGAAAAGAAATTTCTTGAGGTGTTCCAGGGGCTCTCTGGAAAACTTCAAAGTTATTTCCAGGTCAATAACACTTCATTTAGAATTTGATTTGGGGGAAGTTTATCGAAAATATCAAAAAGGTTTTAAAACACTTCATCAAAAAGACCATAGGTCACTGTGAAATAAATAATTATCCACTTAACCAAAGTGGCAATAAAAAATTTCAAAAACAAATACAGAAAGTTACAACAGATTACTTAAAAGGTAAGGAAATTTTTACAATGTGTTTTCAAAAACAGATAAATAGTCCAAGAAAACTTCGTTCTCTCTGTAGAAAACCAGATTGTAGTTTTGCACAGTTTACCTTTGATGTTAAAATTCAATTACTTTCATTCCAATCTGAGCCAGTTTACCATGTATAACTCTTTTCTCAAGGTTCCCTTTCTAAAAACCTTCTGTAACTCCCTTGTTTACATTCAGATTGTCTTGTGCTCCCCCTCACCCCACCCCCGCTCCTTTTTTTTTTTTTTTGCGGTATGTGGGCCTCGCGCTGTTGTGGCCTCTCCCGTTGTGGAGCACAGGCTCTGGACGCGCAGGCTCAACGGCCATGGCTCACGGGCCCAGCCGCTCCGCGGCACGTGGGATCTTCCCGGACCGGGGCACGAACCCGTGTCCCCTGCATCGGCAGGTGGGCTCTCAACCACTGCGCCACCAGGGAAGCCCCCCGCTCCTTTTTTAAATCCTCACTTTAGGACAAAAGTACTTTCTTTCCTCTTAACAAAATGCATTTCCATTCCTTATACTTTTTCCCCTTGCATAAGAAGATGTTGTCCTTATTAACTGTAGTAGTTTTAATTAAATGTGTTAATTAGAATTCTTAACCTTAGAAACATTAATTTCTAGTAAAAACTAAGAAGAAAGCAATTGTAAACTGTTTATCATACCAGTATTTTTTGATTGCAAACTTATGAATACATATCATAATTTCTAAAAACATACATTTCCTCATAGCATAATTTTTTTTCAACGTGGTATAAGACATGTTTCTAACAAACCCCCAAAATCTTTAGTTTTTCTGCAGTAAGAAGAAAAAAGTAGGTAAGCTTAGACTTGTTTAGCAATTAATGTTTCAGTATTTTATCTTATTTGCCCCACCTGTACATTTTTTTATTAAAAAAATGTAACGCTTATGTACAACTGTGTATGTAATATTTTATCTTATTTGGAAATGATCTATATGTTTAATGAATTTCCATCATGTAACTTAGCTTAGCAAAACTCTAAAGTTTTAAATTACTGAAATATTTGGAGAAACTATTTTTTAAGTAGACATATGATAAAACATCATTATTCTTAAAGAGTTCACCTAAAAACTCTTATCCTTTTTACATTTATTTAATTTACTTATTCCCAACAGTTATGTTTAGATTACCCATGAAAACTTCATGAAACATTAGACAAAGTCAACCATCACCCCAAGCTACTTTTCTTGTTGACAAATTTTGTAACACAGATAACATGATCTTATTTGACTTTCAGTAAACCTAGGTACAATATTATTACACTTAATGTTGATAACTCTAAAGACATGTCTGTATTAAACCAACAAATTTAAACTAGTTTAATACCAAATATTTTCCCAGATCACATGAAGCTGAAATTCATTTGGGTTAGTCCCTATTATATTTCTGAGAATTTAATTACACACTTAATTTTCTTTAAGCAACTAAATCGAGCTCTTTTACAAATTAATTTTGACAATACCATCCAAAGGTAGAAAATACCACACATATATAACACATGTATATAGACATGTACAAACACACAAATAGAAGCAAACAGAGACCCCATAGTCCCATTCCAAAATTTCAGCCATGAATCAGGTACAATAATATAAAACACACCAGTTATAAAAGAGGTTGGATTCAAATTGGGTTTCTGGCAGGTTGAGCAAGTCAATGTCACCTGTTTAGATGGCTAAACCCTTTTTACTAATATTTATTTATTTATTTATTTTTATTTTTTTATTTTTTATTTAACCAGAACGCAACTTCCCAGGCTTTCTCACTTTCAGAGCTTAGTGACTTCTTTTTTTTTTAATTAAGTTATTTATTTTTGGCTGCGTTGGGTCTTCGTTGCTGTGCGCGGGATTTTTCTCTAGTTGCGGCCAGCGGGGGCTACTCTTCATTGCGGTGCACGGGCTTCTCATTGCGGTGGCTTCACTTGTTGTGGAGCACAGGCTCTAGAGTGCAGGCTCAGTAGTTGTGGCGCACAGGCTTAGTCGCTCCGCGGCATGTGGGATCTTCCCGGACCAGGGCTCGAACCCGTGTCCCCTGCATTGGCAGGCGGACTCTCAACCACTGCGCCACCAGGGAAGTCCCTTTACTAATATTTATGAAGACGCTTAAGATTTGTATTTGTCCGTGAAGAGTCAAGTTCCAAATGTCCTTTCCCTGTTTTGTTCTTTCTTTTGATATGATTTACTGACCTGAAATTTGTATTTTAAAGAGATGGTCTAGACCAGGTAGAACATTTACATCTCAAAAACACAGGGAGAGAAATGCAAGTTCCTCCTAGGAGGACTTTTGTTCCCTTAAGGCCAGAATTATTTTTTGCCATATTTATAAGCCTCTTAAGATAAATAGGGGAGGTTTGGGGAGTGGTAAAAAGGATTGGTGGGCTTTGAATTATTTCTGGAGCCACACCTCTGATCCTGTGAAGACTAGAGTTGTAAAACAAGGACAGATGTTTTTAATTCCTCAAAGAATTGGATGGCCACCTAAATGATATCGAAGGACTGACATACCCATCCACCTATGTTAGAATGTTTTTCTTTCCCTCTGGGTACATTTAGCTTTGGAAAGTAGGCCCAAAAAATTCCTATCAGGCTCTGAATATAAGCTGTGGTCACCGGTAGCCTCCCATTTACAAAAATCCATTTACAAAAACTTTTTTTTTTTTTTTTTTGCATTACGCGGGCCTCTCACTGCTGTGGCCTCTCCCGTTACGGAGCACAGGCTCTGGACATGCAGGCTCAGCGGCCATGGCTCACGGGCCCAGCCGCTCCGCGGCATGTGGGATCTTCCCGGACCGGGGCACGAACCCGTGTCCCCTGCATCGGCAGGCAGACTCTCAACCACTGAGCCACCAGGGAAACCCTAGGAAAACTTTTGAGGATCCTCCCTGGGTTTAAGAAATTCTTTAACTATGGCCCTCAGTTTGGTCTTTGACCTGAAGATGATTGCCTATAACCTCAGATGGTCCCATTTCTGAAGGTAATTGTTTAACAGTCTCTCCAGAGTAGAAAGGCAATTTAAAGAGAGAACGAGTACTCAAAGGAGGATAGAGGGGAGCAGTATTTATATCAGTCTTATAGTTTTAGGTACCTTTTGTATATTTAATATTTCATTAGCCTTTGACAACAAATCATTCAATAAAGCTATTTTGGAATTCTGAAGGCTTTGGGGGCTTTGCATACCAATTAGGTACAATTGTTTGGGATAAAATCTCTCTAAAAATTTACCAATTTAGAATTTTTTCTAATTCAAAGGGTACATCGTCTGGCCATTGATGCATAGGAGCTTAACAGTGACTCAAACCAATAAGATACAAGGGGCATGCCTACAAGAGAGTGCAAAGGATGCAGCCCTTACAAGATCCAGAAAGTCCACTCCCCAAAATAGTCTAAGAAAACAAAGACCTTTGTGGCATCATTAACAAAGCAACAAAGGTTGAGATGCCAAAGGCCCCTTATGAACTGGGACCCCTTATGACAAATTTCCCTGAGAGCTGACAAAGAGATGTTTAGAATCCCAGTCTGTCTGACTGGCTGCCACATGTACACCATTTTGGGTACCTTCAGGATGGCAGAGATCAGAGACCGTTTTCTCAATGGTCAGTAAGCCAAGCTATATACAGAACAAGAGGAAAGAAAAACCTAATCAGACCAATGGTTTTCCTCCTTTATGACAAACGGCACAAAAGGCAAAGACAAAAAAAGAGACCATATGTGGGAGGAAACAGATCCACAAACCAAGAGCGCTCTGACAAACTTTAAACCAAGAGTCACCGAGTGCAAGAAATTAGCCCTACAAATATTTTCTCCTGCTAAATCGAATTTTTTAAAAAAGAGAAAATCTCTTACCACTTTCATTTCCAGTAGACCCTGCAGACAGACATGTGTAGTAAGAATTCTCACCTCCTGCTGGCTTTTGTCAGGTATCCCAACGTCTCTTAGCTGCAGCAGCATTGGGGCAAGTAGGGTCCAGCCAGTAAGGTTGCATCCCATCCTGTTACCAACTGTTCAGTGAGGAAAAACTTTTCTTCTACGCTTCTAGGTTTTTCTGGCAAGCCTAAGAATTAAATTGACATACACAGATTAACAGGACAAAGTCAACCAGAAATTTAATAACATGTATACATGGGAGAGACCCAGGAAAACTGAGTAACTCCTTCCCAAATTTTAAAGCTTTACCAATCTGATAAACATGTCTTGTTTAAACTTCTCACACTTGGATTTATTGCTATATAAGATAAAAAATATTACGTATGGAATCACTAATAATAAATCATTAAATAATAAATTTATAAATAAATAAAACAGTAATGAAAAAAATTTAGCGTAGTACTTTAGTAAGCTTCCTCTGATTTCCTAAGCTTTCTCTAAGTTTCTTAGGCTTTCTCTAAGCTTAGGCACAAAAATTAAATCATTATGTGAAAGTACAGATGACTAAAGTGGCAGTTACATATTGGAAGCAGCATGAGCCCACTTCAGTTTCCCAAACTTAGGAGGTTCCAGAATCGAGGCTGTGTTCTGGGTCCTGCCACCTTCTGAGCACCCACTCATACCCAGGAGCCCACACATCTGGATACCATCTACAGCTGAAGGACCACACACAGAGAGGAAGGCTGGGCAAGGTGGCTAACAGCACATCTCCACAAGAGCGTGAAGGGAAAATGTCTCCATGATTCCTTCCTTCAAATTCAAACAGAACCCCAAGTTCAATATCTGTTCTTTCTACCAGTGGACATGGCTGGTCTTTAAAATGTGATTGGCTAGAAGTGTTGCCAAAATCTTGTCTCTCTGTGCACCGATGCCAAACAGAAATACGGAGACAGAGTTATGGAGGAGAAGGAAAGAGTGGCTTTATTTCTTTGCCAGGCAAAGAGAACACAGTAGGCTAGCTCCTCAAGAACCGTACCCCACTCCCTGGGGAATAGGGAGAGGTTATATAGTCAGGACTTGTTGTCAGAGTTATGTGATATAAGGATCAAAGTTTCTTCTTTCTTCTGCAAAGTTTCAAAAGGGTGGGGTTGCTGGCAAGATTAGGGTGTGTGCAGGGTCACAGGTGGGTGGGTCTCCTAACTCTGATGTGCTTCTCTGGTCCCTTTCATCTCGCCTCGGATGGTTTTGTGGCTGCTCCTCCCCTGATTAGCAACTCTTCCAAATCTGCCCTTTGGAACTCAGGGAAGGTCATGGAGGTTGGAGTCTTGCCTACAAGAAGTGGGGGACAAAAAGGCCTCTGTGCCCAGGAGCCCCACAGGGCCCTGCTTGGCATCAGAAGGGCAAATAAAAAAAGATTCTCTCCTCTACAGAACCAGTGCTTCTTATTCTTGGTTGGCAACACTGTTGCCTCGGAAATGGGGGTTCCCTTTGAAAGGGGCCTATTTGTTTGTTCTCTAGTGTTTTTCCTCTGTACACTCATGTACACTCATGCTAGTATATGCACAGGATCTACTCCTAAAATGGAATTGCCATGTCATAGGATTTTTCCATCTTTAACTTAGCTAGATATTCCCAAATTGCTTTCCAAAGAAGTTTTCCCATTTCACACTTCTCCCAATAGCATGTAGAGGGGCTTTTCTTCATTCTCTCAAAAGAAGTTCTTTAAAAATTAGCAATCCCACACATAGTACACAAAATAAAACCATCCTAAGGAAATGGATTTCTTAATGAAAGATCCAAATTACACAAATTGGAAATTGTCAGGACCCCTTGAAGGGGTCAAATCAGGTCCATTGATATGTCTCCCTTTGTGATGACATTATTTGTCTCCATTTACTCTGAGATCTTTGGGAACCACACCAGTTCTGCAATTTTACACAGAAATTTTCACTGAAAAGTCTGCAAATTTATCATTGTCTCTGAAGGAGCTGACTGTCCCCAACACCTCTTAAGTGTATCCTGAAACAACTTATCTTGGTTATCTTGTTAGCCTCTGCAGCAGCTGTGAAAATGAGATCCTGGGCCAAGGTCCCAGGATAAATCAAGGTGGATCCAAGGAAACTAGGTGACAGAACTTAAAAGAAACCCATTAAGTGATATTTATTTTTTTAGTTTTGGATTTCCTCAGAATCTGTGGGTGACTTTTAAAACTGCAGAGTCAGGGGAAAAGTGGGGCACTGAGATGCCAGACCTCCTTCCATTGGGAATGAATGTGTTGGCAGATGATCACATGCTTCAATCTGGCCCGCCGGAGGGGACAGGTGCCAGGACTCTTTTAACCTATGGTAAAAGGATAAGAAAGTGCTGTGAGGATAGTTAGGGAAGAAGAACAGGTGGAAATGGGAAGAACAAATTTGGCAGTTTCAAGCCTGCTGCCAGCTGAGCAGGTACATGATTGCAGTGTGTTAATCTTCAGGGGTAAATTTACATTAAGATTCTTTAGCGTTCACAAAGGTCAGTTCAAGTAGTGAGTGGCTGTTTGGATGAAAGAAACCACACAGGTCTAAGAGGGACTGTGAATCTCGTCCAGGACCTAATTCGTTTGGGAAAGTAATATATATAGTGGGAGGCTTGGTTTTGAATTCTAGAGAGTACCAGGAAGGGACCTGCTGGCTGCTCTGAGCTCTTCAGCCCAGGAAACTGCAGACATCACTTGTCTTTTGGAAGGCCTCCACCAGCTCACCTGGATGTCCCAGGGCTGAGCCCAACCAGAGAATCCTCAGAGCCCCACTGTGTCCCCAAGGCCACCATCACCGAGTAGAACCAACCCTTGGCAGAAGAGACTCAGCCTGAAACAGCATGACATCTTCAGTACCACTCAAGGTGTTCTTTGAACTTCCCCAGGGCTTCCAGGAGAGGGCCAGAGACAGGGAAAGGGAGGAGGGAGGGAGTTAACAGTTATTACACCTACATTCTGTGCCTGGAGCTGTGCTAGAAGCACACTTAGTATTCGTCAGTTCCCTAGTGGCAGGTACTAGTACAGAAATTCTAAAAGGGGAAACTCGAGGATCAGAGAGGTTCAATAGCTTGCCTGGAGTCACAGAGCCCTTCAGTGTCTATGTGGACATCTGTTGATTTGGCCTGCCCTGCATCTCTTCCTCCTTAAGCAAAAGCACCATCTCTCCTGGGTTCAAATGGGACCAACCTCCCAACCCTCCCACCCAGGGCTGTACATATGACTCAGCCCTGGCCAATCAGCAACCTCACCGAGACCTTTGTTGAACCCCTTAGCAAAGACTCTCTCTCTTTCTTGTGCTAAGGATCAGGTGCATGTAGAATTGCTGAGGAAGATTCTCCTTAGTGTGAGGCCAGTGGAGAGATCATCAGAGCCAGAAGGGAGAAGGAGACAGATTTCCAAAGACATCTTTTGAGTACTTGGATGTTACTGTGCCTGAAAGCAAAACATCTCCCTGGACTTTTCAGTTACTTGAGCCAATGAAGCCCTTGCTTACACTATTTTGATTAATGCAGTAAAAAGCTGGAATTTGAACCTAACTTTGACTGACTCCAAAGCCACTACATAGAGCAGCTTCCCCAAAAGACAGCACTTGCTGAGTCAGCATTTTCTTAAGGCCCACACTCACCCCCAGTAGCATTCTTCAGGGTGGAGTACAAGTCCAACGCAGCTGTGAGCTTCAGGAAACTTCTGATACTGGTCCATTGTTAAAGTCACCACCCCCCTCAACAGACACACTCACATGCACATATTCTTCTGGGGGGTGGTGGCTAGAAAATCTTCCCCTGGTATCTGTTGCTAGTCATACTCTGTGGCCTTCGGTTTGTTAAAACCAACCCAAGCTGTGATGGTGTGGGCCCCTTGGAGGTGCCAGCTGAGATCTTACTGGGACCCCAAGTGCTCTGGGGGGAAGGGAACACCAGCAATTGTCACAGTGTTCTTGGGAAAACATTGCTGGGAGATTGTCTTCATCTGTTTGGGCTGCCATAACAAAATATCATAGACCACACAGCTTAAACAACAGAAATTTATTTTCTCCCAGTTCTGGAGGCTGGGAAGTCCAAGATCAAGGTGCTGGCAAGGTAGGTTTCATTCTGAGGCCTCTTTTCTTGGCTTGTACGTGATGCCATCTCACTGTGTGCTCATATGGTCTCGTCTTGCATGTTCGGGGCATGGGGATGTGCATGCATGGCAGGGAGGGGAGTGTAGCTGGGGTGAGAGGAGTGGGGAGAGTGGTCTCTGATGGTGTATTTTCTTACAAGGACACTAATCCTATTGGATCAGGGCCCTACACTTATGACCTCATTTGACTTTAATTACTTATGTAAATTATTTCCAAATATAGTCATGTTGGGGTTAAGGCTTCAGCCTATGAGTTTGGGGGGAAGACAAAAACATTCAGTCTATAACAGAGATGTACTGGAGGCTTTCAGGCCAAGGGGATGTGGAGAAAATGCAGAACAGAATATTCAGGAGAACTTGCAGGCAGGCAGTTGGTGTCACTTCCCAGGGCCCAGACTTGGGCACTTGGCAATGCTCAGGATGGGTACCTTCTGGACCCGAGCTTCTCTGCTGTCTCATTACAGAACAAAATGTTGGCTTTTCTTTTCTTGTTTTGGTGGCAATATATGTCGGGGCTTGCTGGTTTCAAGATAAATTCACGTCTTAAGGTTGTGGTATCCCACCTGGGAAAACTAAATTAGTTAACTGAAAATGAAAAATAGGAAAATTAAACCAGCAAGTTCTCCAAACATATTGGGCCAATTTAAAACCCAGGTTAACATTGATTTATTGTTTTAATAAGATTCCTGTGTAAGGAAAAATGACTGGTCTACAACATAAATAAGTACAGGGGCATGTGTTCATTTGTCTGCAATATACAGGAGCAACAGGGCAAATGACTCCTTAAGCTTTATGCATTTTTTTTCTTATTTTTAAAACCACTGGGCCATAAAGCATTTTTAACCTAAGACTAATGTCCACAGAATAATGTATATGACAGTTAATATTCTGAGTTTGCTCTTCACTGAAACTGATGGGGGTCTTGGAAAGCACTGGCCCACAGCTCTCCAGCCAGGACAGTCCCATGGCCGAAAGAGAAGACGTCAAGTGGAGAGAGACAGCTGGACCTGCCCACACCCTCAATACCAGCACAAGCCAAGGTCATCCTGCTGTCACACAGTTGTCACTGTAGCGCTGAGGCTTCAGGAGGCAGTGGCACTCATTCCTCTTCAATGAGTCAAGTCCACCACATAGTCCATCTCAGGTTCAGAGAGCTTGACCAGCTCACCTTGGTCTCTCTGGCCGCCCATAATGAAATGCTACGGTCGAGGGTTCTGGGCCCTCTCACCGTACTCAGGAAGAGGCAGTTGCAGGAAGCTGTGTGCACTTCCATCTGACAACATGGCCAGAGGGCAAGTGCCCAAAAGTCACAGCCAAGGTCCAGACATTCCATGGCTAACCCACAGCCTTGAAAATCACATGGTCATCTCTGACTCTACCACAAAGGCCAGAGACATAAGGGAACACTGCCAGTGGGCAGAGAATGTAATACCTTGACAAGAACCCCAGGGAAACAGTCTAACATGCTTCTAGGATGGCTCTTGGAGCTTGGAGAAATCGATGGCTCACACTATATGAAGGAAATGTCAGACGTGCCATGGAAGATGGCAGAAGGCAGGACCAAAGACTCAGAGAAGCAGGCATACTGGAGTGGATATTCTCTGTAAGGCCAGAAAGTTCTTGGAATATGCTGCCTCCAGAGCTTGGGTACTCACACACTGGGCAAAAGGGAAGACCCCAACATTGCAGACACTGTTGGACACAGGGTCCAAGCTGATCTGGATGCCCTAGGGAATGGAGGTGTCGTCTAGGCCCCCTGTTCGAGGGTAGGCACGGAGTCTGGGTGATAAATGAGGTCCTGGTCAGGTCCAATTCTCAGTGAGTCCACTGGGTGCACAGACACACTAGGTGGTCTCTTCCCCAGACCTGGAATGTGTAATTGGAACAGGAATCATCAGTAGTTGGCAGACACCCACATTAGCTTCTTAGCTGTGGGGTAAGAGCAGTCACTGGGAGGAAGGCCAAACAGAAACAGTCCCCTTTCCCCACTGGCCAAGATAGTACATAGAAAACAACTTCACAACCAAGGGGGAATGACAAGGATTAGTGCCATCCTTAAAGACCTAAAGGATACAGGGGTTGGGGAGGGGTCCCCATCATATCCCCATTAATTAACCAGTCTGTCGCCCACAAAAGCCAGACAGATCTTGAAGAGTGAGAGTGAACTGCTGCAAACTTAACCAAACAGTAGCCCCAATTGCAGATGTTATGCCACATGTACCATTTTTGGTACAACAAATTAACATGGCCTTGGTACATGGTCTGTGGCTACTAATATGAAAGAGTGGTGGTTTTTTTTTAAAATTTTGATCAGAAAGGAAGATCAGAAATAGTGGACAGTCACTTTGGACAGACAAGAAAATGCATTTATGGTCTTTTCCCAGAACTATGTGAACTCTTCCACTCTCTGCCATAAATAAGGTAGAAACGGGGGAATTCCCTGGTAGTCCAGTGGTTAGGACTTCATGCTTTCACTGCTAAGGGCCTGGGTTCAATCCCTGGTCAGAGAACTAAGACCCCACAAGCCACGTGGTGTGGCCAAAATAAAAAAAAAGGTAGAAGTGGTGCATTTGGAAAGGGGCACAAACAGGGCCAGAGGTCAGAGGTAAGCTGCATAAGGAAGTAGCCCAGGTCCCCATGTCATCCACTCATATGCTGGGGCCTCTCCCTCAGCTCCATGGGCACCTGACAGTGGAGAGTAAAAGTCAAGTTTGCTTCATGGACTGATCAGCTCAGCATGAAGGCTTAAGCTGGAAACCCTCACAAGGGGCAGAGCTTTGTGTGATTCACCTTCTTATCTGCTTTGTGTAGAAAGAGAAGTGATCTGAGGTTAGCATATATATAGATTCAGACAGTGGTGAATGCTTGGCTGGTTGGTCAGGGGCCTGGAAGGAGAAAGATAAAGAAGATTGAGAACAAAGAGATCTGAGGAAGAGGGATCAGCTGCGGGAGAGGATACCCAGTGAGGATGGGTGGTACCATCCTCCAGGAAGCAGGGTGGACCCTGAATCCACAGCCATTAAGTGGCAATGCAGAAGTATCAAAGTCTGGCCTGCTTGCCCCATTTCAGGACAACTCTGCAGTGCCATCCAGCCCCAAAACTCACAGTGGGATTAGCTGAGGCTTTTTAGATGACTACGTCGCCAAACTTCTGCCACTGACCAACCCTGCCCTTTGTACTCCTCCACGGAGAACACTTCCCAATAAATTGCCTGCATTCACTCTCCACCTCAAATTCTGTTTCCTGGAGACCCCACCTGAGACAATTGCCAGACGCATTTTTGTAACTGGCATTTTCATTTACAAAGCTCCACACCACTCTTAGTCTGACAGGTAGGCTAGCATAAGCTAAGCCAGTAGGGAACCTGAAAAAAAAGAAAGGAGCTATTATTTAGCCTGTCACCTAATAATTCAGTGGCCAAATCTTGTGTGAGGCACAGGACCTCTCTAGCCCTGAAGTTTACAATCAGCGTTTGCCCAAGGGCACCCCAAGGGCCACTCGCAGTCTTGACAAGGGGATCACTGAGTCTTCTCTGCACCCACCTCCCCCTTCCTCCTGCCCCACTCTCCAGCCCTGGCACGTCAAGGTTGTTTTAAGGGGTGATGAGACGGAAGAGAAAAGAGAATTGAAGAACGCAGCAACCTGAGGTTAACAAGAAGATCGCTAATCAGCTGTATCAGCCATGATGTACTTCCAGCCTCTGTGCAAATGTTCTTCTGCTCTCCTTCCACAAGCCCACGCGGAATGGGACTCCCGGGGAAACCCTGGGGTGGACTTCTGCCCCACTGAAGTGTACAATCAGCCACCCTTGTGTTTAGGAAGATGTCAGGTCTGAAACCTAAACGCCTCTCCGGTGAACCAAAACCTCTTCTCTCCACCCTCATAACACCCAGCGTGGATCGCTTCACTCTCCGCCTGCTCTCCTGCCCTCCTTGTCTGCAGAAGCGCACGCTGTTCCCGGGGGGCTCAGCTGCCTGAGGTCTCAGAAGAGCTGGGATATTTCATGGCCTCGTGTTTGGGTCACTACTGGCCCCCTCTGCGTGCTGGTTTCCTTAGGCATCTTCAGAGAGCCCTGAACAGCGATGCTCCATCCTCTCTGTTGGACCTTTCTTACTCCTGCACTTTGACTCATTTGCTCTGATTCAGTTCAAAGGGTTCACTTTGTGCCCTGCCTTCCTTGCTCCCGTCTCCTCAGATGCATCTCTCTTGAGCTGTCTGACTCTGTTTTTGAGCTAAGCAAATGCAGGGCCAAACCTGAGAATTAAATTGTGGCAGTCACTTGCTTTAACTTTTTCCATTTTTCATTCCTGGCTCACTTAATTGAATTGCAAAGTGAAATGTCCATGTCACGGGAACTCAGGGGCTTTAAGTTTGGAGAAGGGATGCGAGATTCGAATTCTTCAAGCTTCCTACAGAAAAAATGTAATGATCCACTCGGATGAAGCCAACATTGTGAGAAAGACCCCTCCCATCCCACCCCCAGCTCTACCCAGCTGAAAGGTCTGAGGATTTTCAACAGGAAGTTCCAGCCAGAACCAGTTACTAAGCTAATCTGTATAAGCTCAGAAGTTTATTCAGGGTCCCACACCCATCATGCACAAAATTTAGAATTAGGTTCTTAAGCTTGGTAGTTGTTTCTCGAGGAGCTGCTGCAATGTTCGGAAGTAGCTCCCTTTGTGCGTGTTCCATGTAGCAAGGAGCTTTCGCCCTGCTTTGTGAACTTCTCTTTCCTCCGTAGCCAGGAGCTGCCACGAACCAGCCCCTTAGTTCAACTCCATGGCTGTCTGCTGAATGCTTCCTCCCTGCAGAGCTGTATATACTGTTTTTCACACACCCACCTCCCTTCCACCCCAGCTTGAAGCTGCTCTGCTTCCATCCACAGGGACTCCATCGCTCCTTAGAAGGCACTGCTATTATCCATGTACTACTGGATATTCTGTCCATCCAGAGACATTGTCCACTGGTTAGAATACTTGAATAGCAATACCATCCTTGGGGGAGGAGGGAAGCTTCCCGTGTCCCCAGCTCATTACATTTAGGTGGCTGATCCTCTTCCTGAGGCCAGCATTATAGCTGTATCATTCCCCTGGTCCTGACCGCTACCAATTCCAGCATATTTTTACTCCTCCAACCATTGCAGGGCACCACTGGGGGCCTGGGATTACTTGCAGCTGACCACATTGACTTGCTAAGACATTACAATAGGGATAGAACTAGGAAAACATGCTCCCCTGCGATCTGACTCAGGTTTGTATCTTCCCATAATTAGGCACAGATTGGGTTGTTAGGACGTGAGGCCAATAATAGATACATTGTTTTCCCACTCCAAAACCTTTTGAAATCAGAGATCACTTTGCATGAAATGCACACCTGGCCCAAAAAAAGTCACTGAAATGCACCTTGGGACACAGTAGCTTAACCTGAACAGTTCAAGTAAGCGGCGTCTTTAATCCTTTTCCTCTCATGAAAGCTATAAATTTGGAGAAGTTTCATGCCTTCATCTTCTGCCAGTAAAATTTTGGATCTTAACTGATGTACTAACCACTTCTGAAGGCTGAATCTCTAATGTATTTCAGAATTTGGGGGTGTAGAAAATAAGTTTTATCTAAACATTTGCTTATTTCCAAAACTAGTGAGGCATAGGAGCTAAACTATCCCAGCAGTGACCCATGTGAGACCTCAGGGTTCGTTTCTGTCTGTGATCTACTTTTTGTGTGCCTTAGGTTTTGTGAAAATCCCTTTTTCCATATTACCCAGCTATAGAATGTAATTAAAGTTTGATACTCACATCCTATTGAGAAGAGGAACTAAGAAAATAGCATCTTATGAAAGTTGAATATTTCATATAGATTTGTTTAGTAACTAAATATTGCCAGAGGATCTATTCTAAATGGAATAGACTGTCTTTTATTCTAAATGAAATACAAAACTTTTTATCTAGACTCTAACGTTATTTGATTGTGATTGTATTAGATTCTTATTGCTGCTGTAACAAATAACCACAAGCTTAGTGGCTTAAAACAATATACATTTAAGGGGCTTCCCTGGTGGCGCAGTGGTTGAGAGTCCACCTGCCGATGCAGGGGACACGGGTTCGTGCCCCGGTCCGGGAAGATCCCACATGTCACAGAGCGGCTGGTCCCGTGAGCCATGGCCGCTGAGCCTGCGCGTCCAGAGCCTGTGCTCCACAATGGGAGAGGCCACAACAGTGAGAGGCCTGTGTACCGCAAAATAAACCCAATATACATTTATTATTATTTATAACACATTTATTTATCTTTCACTCTCATGGGGTTAAAGTCAAGGTATCAGTAAGGCTATGTTCCTTTTTGGAGACTCTAGAAGAGAACCTGTTTTCTTGCCTTTTCCAGGTTCTAGAAATTGCCTGCATTCCTTGGCTCATGACCCCCTTCCATCTTCAAAGCCAGCAATGGCCAGTCCAGTCTTTCCCACATCCTATCACTGACCCTGACTGTCCTGTCTCACTTTTTCACATACAAGCACTTTGTGATTCGATCAGGTCCACCCCGACAATCCAGGATCATCTTCCCATCTTGAGATCCCTAATCACAAAGACACTTTTGCCAGGTAAGGCAACACATGTACAGGTTCTGGGTTGTAGGATGTGGACATTTTGGTGGTGGTAGGGCATTATTCTGTTGCCACAAGGTATTGAAGCCTAAACCATTTTACATATTCTTTGTTAAATATTTTCATCCAATTTATGTCAGACATTAACTCCTGAGGGAAGTTTTAAAGATTGGCTAAGGTTATTCTAGATGACCCTCCACCACTCCATTGCTTACTCACGACTCATCTAATTTCTTGAGGAAAGATAAATGTGTTTTTGGATCTGAGACACAGAGATGACTACATACATTGGTCACCTTCCCTTCTCTATTTTATTTAATTCTGTAGAGACCTGGCATATTGCCCTTGGAAACTGGCCACTCCCTAAAAATACTGCCAGTCTGGGCTTAGAGGAGAGAGAGTATGAGACGGTTGCTTGAACTAGTGCAGCTTAACTGAAGATGTACTACACCATCATCAGCAAATAATAAGAAAAAGGAGATTATTTTAAAAAATCATTTGTGTTGAGGTTGTGTTTAAAACAAGGTTTACCCCTCCCTGCATTGCTCTAGCGTGGTGATTCTTTTTCATTTTGGTCAGCGTTGCAGTGTTTCCATCTGTCTGCAGCACTGTGCTGGTACCAGCTGATGCAGTGTGGCCAGCATCTGCCCCCGTGTGTTAGAAATGTCCTGTAGCTCCTGTGGAGAATCAGGACTTAATTCATTTACCCTGGCTCTTCCATGCCTTTCTCTGCCAACACAACTGCAGCTCAGCTCCTCCATCTAGAAACCTGGCAGCCATCCCAGCTTGGTGCTACCTGCCAACACTCTTCTGAAGACCAGCCAGAGGAGGGAGGAACAGGGCGTCAGGGGGCTGAGGAGGGAGGGAAGAGAAGATGCAAATCTAGCTGTGTTGGCCACAGCTGCCTTAGATCTCCACACTCCCAGAGGTGATGATATACTTGTATTCAGCAGCCATCACTGATCTTGCTTGTAAAAGTCCCATTTAGATGTGGGCACGCTTTCCTGAGGTTTGAGTTTCTGGAATTACCCTAATCTTCCTCTCGATTCTGCAGTTATGGAGAACAAGGAAGACCCCACGGGCTAGAACGGTGGCCTCCCAGGCAGGAGAGTGGTGAGTTGACGTTCTTACATCTCTTTACTAATATGCTAATCATTAACTTCTCTACCTTCGTCTCATCTCCATAATGATCTACAACACTACTGTTCAACTTTTCTAGGATGAGAACATCTTGTTAATGTCAAATTTTACAACCTTCCCACAGGATAGTACCATAGTTGTACTTTTAGTAACAGTTGCTCTTAAAATATGTCACTGAAAGCATCTGAGTGCAGTAAGTTTTGGATAAATTTGTGTTTTATTAATCACAGCAGTATCTAATAACATTTAAAACCCAGCCAGGGCAGAGTCTGCGGCAGTAGCCAGTACAAAAAGCATGTGCTCTTTAATATTAATGGAAAGAATAAAGATGGCGCTTCTTGTGAATATGGATACATGGGATCTTGACAATAACTCGACTCCCTAGAGAGAGGGTGGCTCCCAGGAGGGAGCCCCACTGGAGCGAAATGGGACCAGACTTGCCCAGTTTGTGTGTATGGGGGCCGGGTCTGGGAGCTGCCCCGTCAGCTCTCTCCAAGGATGTACGTGCCCTGGGGGAGCGGGGCAAAGGGGATGGTGGGCACGATGGCAGTTCAGAGCAGGCCCACCCACAGGAAACCACATTGTTGAGATCCCCCCTTTCATGGTTCAGAATCCTTCAGACAAAGCTACCCTGTAGGCTGGGACTCCAGTTACACCCTTTCGGTTTATATTACAAATCTTACAAGGAAAAGTGACCTCCGCAGCAGCTGGAGCTAAGAAGAGAAACTATCCAAGTAGATGAGACAGCAGCCAGGACAGCCAGCTCTAGTCCACAAAAGGGACCTCCCTAGGGGAGAGTGACTGCCAGTTCTCTGTTATCCTGCAAATATGTTGGGAACCAAAGAAGAGGCGAATGAAGAGAGAACGGGTTAGAAACCAGAGCGAAAAAATATTTAGAAACCAGTAGGACATAGTGAGACATCCTGGTGTATCAGAATGAACAATGAAGCCGAGATGTTAAGAAGGTCCTGGGACTTCCCTTGGTGGGCCAGCGGTTGAGACTCTGCACGCTTCCACTGCACGGCCACAGGTTCGATCCCTGGTTGGGGAATTAAGATCCCCCAGAAGGTTCTGAAGCAGCAAAGCAGCCCCGCCTCACCTCCCACCCTAATGAGCAGGCATTAACCCTTTGGTTGCTGGATCAAGGGAAGGTCAGGCTTTACAAGGTGGTTGGGACAGCTGTGCAGGGACTTGATTCAGAGGCAGCTCAGTAACTGGTGAGGAAGCCTTTCCATACTTCACTCCTGAAAAGGCTGTACCCTGCATATTGGCTGTTTAAGTCAGTAATAAACAACTCTCATAAGGGTTTTGAAGCCGTGGAGAGAAACGATTGATAGAACCCCATTTCTTCGTTCTCGCTCACTGTCCCTATAGTGAATTCAAACCTAGACTCATTCTTCTAGATACAAGCGTCTTTTCCTGAGGCGGAGAGGGAAATCACTCTGTATTGAGTGCCTGCTATGTGCTAGCCCCTGGGCTTGGAGTTTTCCACCCATCGTTTCACTTCCCCTCGCAACTACTACCTAGGTGGGGATTTATTATTCCCATTTTCAGAGGAGGAGCTTGGCGCCCAAGGCCACACATCTAGTAAAACGTAGATCCAAATTCCACCCAAACCAACCTGATGCCTCAGCTGATTGCCTTCCTTCCAAATCACACTACGGCTTTGAAGGTTTTCCTGTAAATTGTTTGGGGATACTGTTCTCCAGGTGGGCGTTCGGCCTATGTATTTTATCAGATAGGTCCACTGTATTCCTTTATTTATTTATTTATTTATTTATTTATTTTTGGCTGTGTTGGGTCTTCGTTTCCGTGCGAGAGGTTTCTCTAGTTGCGGCGAGTGGGGGCCACTCTTCATCGCAGTGCGCGGGCCTCTCACTGTCGCGGCCTCTCTCGTTGCGGAGCACAGGCTCCAGACGCGCAGGCTCAGCAGTTGTGGCTCACCAGCCTAGTTGCTCCGCAGCATGTGGGATCCTCCCAGACCAGGGCTCGAACCCGTGTCCCCTGCATTGGCAGGCAGACTCTCAACCACTGAACCACCAGGGAAGCCCCCACTGTATCTTTTTAACCACCCCACCCCCAGCCAATTCCTCTTATATAACCGTATTTGTTTTATTTCCATTGATCAACTCAACCCCAGTAATTCATTAATCAGCCTAATCACACTGAAGTTATCACTTTTAATGGAGCAATGAACGAAGCCACATTTAACTGATTTGAATTATGTGCTTACTGCATGTAGCAAAGCCTTTTTCATTTAGGCCTCCTTATTATCAAAAGCAAGAAACAGTTCAGTTAAAAACACATACATATGGGACTTCCCTGGTGGTCCAATGGTAAAGAATCCTCCTTCCAATGCAGGGGACGTGAGTTCGATCCCTGGTTGGGGAACAAAGATCCCACATGCTGTGGGGGGAACTAAGCCCACTTGCCACATCTAATGAGCCTCTGTGACACAAACTACAGAGCCTATTCACTCTGGAGTCCTCACACCACAACGAGAGAGAGAAAACCCGCACGCCACAACTAGAGAGAAGCCTGTGCACCACAACAAAGATCCCGCGTGCCGCAACTAAGACACGACATAGCCAAAAATAAACAAACACATACATAGGTATGCATAGGCACATACATACGCACAGATATTCCCCAAAAGAGAACAGTTGCAGTAATTCTGAAATAATTCCTTGGGTTTTCAACTAAATTTTTTCCACAGAAATCAATTTCGTGGACTTGTTAGTATGAGCCAGTGATAGAGCCTCATGATAGAGATTCCATCCTTTCATGAAACTTTCCAACCCCCATTACTCCTCAGCCTTTTTATCTTCTACTGTTTGTTGTTAATGCAGTGTTATAAATACTCATCAAATATAAATCAGTAATGATAAATGCCTGTTTCCGATTAACGTTATCTAACACCTGATACACACTAGATTGCTAAATGGTGGGGCGAGAGTAAAGTCTTTGAGCCTGATTGAAGGTTTATGGAATAAAATGCTTTTGGTGAGGATTGAGGGGTTATGGAGCAAAGGACTTGTTTTTCTGAGTCCAGCCCTCTTGCTCCTTCCCAGGGTGTGCTCATGCTCAGCCTCCTCATGTGATGTGTCCAAATTTCATCTTCCATAGTGAAAAGACAAAAGGCCATCATCTACTTTCTGGGGCTGTGTGTGAAACTACATAAATGAAAAATGAGCTTTGTAAGGATGAAATGCACATAAAAAGATGGAAGTTGTCATTTTTCCATTCTGTTGGGTCCAAACAAGGAGCAGAATGGTCTATGGCTAATATTTTAAGGTTTGACTCAATAGCTGATGTACTTTATTTCTTTTCCCCGGGCAAAGATTTAAAACATTGTTGGCGCTAGATGGGACGTATCTTATCTGAACTTCTTACGAAACACAATTCTTTAGTTATCCCTCAAATTCCTTAAACATATTGAGTTTCAAAAAATATTCCTACTTCTTGCCTCAATGCCTTCTTTTCTTAATATAATTTTATTTTTTAAATGTATTCTACAATATTTAAGATGTTAAAAAAAAAAAGAGGATGAGGAAAAATACAAGAAATACCCAGGTATCTACTGATCAGCTCAAGAAATGAAACACTGGGAACAGAGTTACATCCATTTTATGCTCCATGGCTTCTTGATAGAGCCTTTTACTCCCTAAGAGGTTATTTCCTGAGTGACCAGGGACCTGGATACTTGGCTCTGCCTGCCTTTGCAAGGCCCTGGCCTTGTGGTAGGGTTTATTTTCTGCCCCCATGGATCCAGTATCTCAGGATCCAGTCCTATCAGCAGTGTCCCGACTCTTTTCCAGTCCATGTTAGCTAGGTACTGAAGCTCCTTCAGAGTATAGCCCTTTTCTTTTTCAGCAGATTCGGCACTTCCCCAGCCAAATTATGGTGTGACTCAACCCTCGTCATTTGTCTATTGGTCAAGAGGAGAGCTGTGAATGGAGTTTGGGGAGAAGGAGTGTGTTGTCTTGCAAAGCAGAGAGCTCTGCACCATATTCAGGCAGGGGAGGTGCAACTAGCCTTTAACATGCAGGAATGGGCCACATCTGTGGACCCAGAAAGTTCAGAGGAATCTGGGAATTCACAGTTTTTAGATACACCTATCCCATGTCTCAAGGCATTAGCACAGCAGACCTGTTGGGGCCAAGAACCCAACCTTCTCTGAAGCTCTGCTACTTTCATACCTAAGCCCTGGGCCTGTTCCTCAGCTTTTCTTCCCTCCAACTGCAGAGGCATCTCTATATGCTCTCACTGAGGCCCTCTGGCTTTCATACTTGAGTTCATAATTTTTCACTCTCAGTAGCAATTGCTGCAAGTCTGGTTCCCAAGGAAGCCAAGTCCAAGACAGAGATTTGCCCACGGAAACTAGGAAGTGGACGAGCTCTCAGGATCAGCCTTTGTTGGGGGAAGAAAGGAAGCAGAATTGGGCAGAGGGAGAAGATGCACAGGGACGACGTCGCAACAAATACCTCAGCTGATCGGCGCTCTGGACCTGGCATGGCTCTGCAGCGTGATCCCAAATTGGGATGAGGTACCAGGCCTTTATGCCCTGCATCAAACAGTCACCCAGTACGGGCTGTCCCTGGGAAGGAAGCAAGGTGACCTTGAGCAAGGTCTTCAGCCCAGAGCAAGTCCTAGAAAAGGACTTAGCTGAGAGCAGGACTTACCCTCTGGCACGGAGGGTAGACGGGGGAACGAATGTTTGAGTCCTCCAGGGAGATCTGGGTGAGAATCATGACTCCACCCTACCAACCTACCTACTAACATAAAGTTTTAGAAATCTTAACTATACAACAAGCAATGACTTTCAGATCCTCAGGTAAAACTTAGTGGTGAAACATGCCTCTGTCAATCACAGAGCACTTAGGTTTTCCAAGGGTCCCAAGTTTCAAAACAAAACAAGATCATTTTTTCTTTTTAACCTAGACAACAAAAAGGAGTGCATTTGACATTTGGAGTAGACAACCACGTTGACGGTTCTGCCACTGGTTCTAGAATTTCAATCCTCTTTTCTACCCTCTCTTCTTTGGTGCTTGGAGCTAAAAGCCACACCCACTCTCTAAGCAACTCAAAAGGTTAACAGCCTCATGGAATATATACATGTGTTCCCGGGGCCATGCTGAGCCATGCCTTGTGGTCCTGAGCTGCCCAGAGCATACACTATTTGCACTGTGCCTGCAGAGAGCACACTGACGCCCCCCTGTCCAAAGAAGCAGTGTAACACACATGGCCCATTCCTTAGCAAGGAAAAGCAGATAAATTCTGTGCTCTGAAGACACATTGGCCATAAACTCTGCAAGCCACGGAGGTTATTTCAGTTAGTAAATGATTAAAGTCTCTAATCTCTGGAGCGGTGATAAAGAACACCAGAGAATAGGGCTGGGTTTTTGATATTTGGGGAAGGTATAGAACGTCTCTCTTGAGACCATGCCAGAGGAAGCCCACCCCATCAAAGAACCACAGATAAGTAAGACATCATTAATAAATCAATGACAGGAAAATGAAAACGGAACAGATGAATCAGCTAGTGGATCAGGTCGGAGATGAAAAACAGCACATCTGTTGCTATCATCGGTGCATTAACAAATAAGTCTGCTGGATCAGACAGCCTTTCGGACTAATACTTGGAATAATGAAGCTTCAAGAGCGATTAAGGCATAAATCAATTTTTAAATGTATCGTGTACCTCCCCCAAACAACAGGAGGCATATTTTTTCCTTGCTTTGAATTCTTTTTGGCAGGTACTGGGGAGGTGTAGGGATAAAAAACACTGCCTCATTTTAGCTCTGCTGTGATGTACAGTGCACAGCAAATTTAGTGTTTAGCCTCACACTTTGATTCTTACCAGCTGAAGGCACTGAGCTGTGCTTAATCAATATGTTAAATCCAAGCCAATGCATTTCAGCTCCAGCAAGATCCTCCAACCCCCTTGTCCAGGACAGCTTGGTTCTCGCTCCTTTTCCTCTTCATGTAGATATTGATTTACATTTTATTTTGTTTTTATTGACGACTTCAGCAAAATTAACAGTTGAGGTGGTGAAGCATTTTTCTCCTTTGAAGCATACTTTTTCCTTCATATCCAATGAAAAGTGTTGCTTCTCCATAATGGTACAATGGTCAGGTTTTAGGACATTAAGGATACACATGAGCAATTACTTCGATGAATTTTACATCCATATCCAAAGGGGGGAGAAGTGCTCTCCACATAATAATCTTTGATTTAGAGATGTTGGGATAAGGTGGGGCTGAAGGGAGATGGCTTAGGTTGGGAAACCGGGAAGGTCCAGAAAGGACATAGGGCAACACAATCAAGAAAGGAAACTAGGGCTTCCCTGGTGGCGCAGTGGTTGAGAGTCCGCCTGCCGATGCAGGGGACACGGGTTCGCGCCCCGGTACGGGGAGATCCCACATGCCACAGAGCGGCTGGGCCCGTGAGCCATGGCTACTGAGCCTGCACGTCCGGAGGCTGTGCTCCACAATGGGAGAGGCCACAGCAGTGAGAGGCCTGCGTACCGCAAAAAAAAAAAAAAAAAAAAAAGGAAACTAAATTTATGTCCAAAACTTCCCTGAAAAGCAGAAAGCTGGCTAATAAATGAATTTTTATTGAAGAAGATAAATGGGGAGGGCACAGGAAGAAAGAAGGACAAAGAAAGAAAAGGTAAGAAATAGGATGATTAGAAATAGTGGGGGAGAACCCCAGATGAGGGAGAGGAAAACCAGGCCATGTTTCTTTTCAGAGCATGACCTTCACTCACATTACACCCCCAAATCAGCCAGAGGACAATAGGACCCCAAGGAAGTAAACTATCTTCCCTTTTTGCTCTTCCCCTGGAAACACAACAGTTCTTTCAGAAAACAAAGTAAAGCCAGGAGAGATACTGTTTTGTTCATCTGGACTGCCCTCAGGTCAGCAGATACGGTATTTTGAGTTCAGTTAGGACAGCCACCAGTACTCATGTTTCCTAAGAAGACTCCAAAATATTGTAGCAAGTGTAAACTTTTATACTGATTGAGTGGCAAGCAAACATGAGCATCAAAGTTCATACAAATATTTCCAGATGTAAGCACTAAGTTCGAAAGAGACTGTTTGAGTTTTTGAGCATAGGATCTGGCAGTATAAGCTTTTCATATTAGGTATTATCAACATATGATTAGAATACAAACCAGCTGAAAAATTCCACAGCCACCTGGTAACTTCAAATGAGGGTATCTGGAAAGTTTAGGGACCAATGATGTCCTGTAAACCAGTTTCTCAAACTTTTGTGTGCCTACAAATACCTGGGGATCTTGCAAAAATGCAGATTCTAGGGGGACATTTCTGGAAGAGTGGACCTCCAAAAATAGACTCTTCCATAAAAGCAATGAAAATACTGGTAAGAATGATCAAAATCAACTTTTTCAGAAATTTGGAAATTAACCAAAGGTATATGAAAATTTGAGGAGCATTTATTCAAGAAAAACAGCTGGATCTTGGTAAGAACAGTGAGTTGTGGCATTTTAGCTTGCCTTTTTCCCATTCTCCCAGTTCCACAGCAGCCTTGAAAATGAACAGCATTATAACCACAGTAGCTGTGAAAAAACAGCAGCCTAACAGATACTGGAGGGGGAAGAATGGATTTGGAGCTCCCCCAAAAGCTCCATCTTGAGAGAATTGTTACTATCCAACCTGTCTGGCAGCTCTCTGGAAAAGCCTCATTCCCAGGGCTTGTATTTATTTGACCTGAATCACCTTGCTCAGTGCAAGTAGCCCTATCACCAAGGTATTTGTTGGAAATAATCAGCAGCAATTGTTTAAAATTCAGCTTCCTTAGTTAGCAATGCCAGTTGGGGAAAACGAGAAGCTGACCAAAAACCCCCCAAAAAACCAAAATGTAAACAGGGAAACTGGGGAATGAGATGTCCATAATGGGCTTGGAAAAGCTTCAACACATCCTAGAGACCTAGAAGCCTACATGTATGTGCAGGGGTGTGCACACACCCAAGAAAGACATGAGAAGTTTCTAATATCAGCTCTGGCTGACCTTGAGGTTCTACATAAGCAGGAAGTGAAGGCTAAGGCAGAGTTTTAAACTGCCAGAGCACTAATTGTGTGCCCCAACACACACACCAGCAAAGCTGTGAGATTTATTGGTTCAAGACATTTAAGAAAATCTCTGTCTAATCAGCTGATCATTAAGCTAACTGGGGAGAGACATCATTGGCTGCACACAACAAAAAATACAGACGTTACAGAATTAACCCAGAAAAAGCCACTAAACAACCAAACAGTAGTAGCAGCAGCAACAAAAAAACAACAAACAACAACAAACTCTGGAGTGGGTGGCAGGGGTGGTGGTGGCTGGGAACAGGAATCTGATTTCCAGAGTTGTCACATTATATTAATTAAGATGTCCAGTTTTTTAAATTAGTTTCTGCTTTATAACAAAGTGAATCAGTTATACATATACATCTGTTCCCATATCCCTTCCCTCTTGCATCTCAAGATGTCCAGTTTTTAAGAAAAAATTGCAAGGTGTGCAAAGGAGCAGGAAAAGATTGGCCATACAAAGAAAAATAATGGTCAATTGTAACTATCCTTGTCCCTAATAGGATGTTAGACTTGTTGTATAAAAAGTTTAAAAGAGCTGTTATCAATATATTCAAAGAACTAAGAAAAACTATTTCTAAAGAATTAGAGGAAAGTAACATCTCAGCAAATAGAGAATATCAATAAAGAGGTAGAAATTAAAAACAGAATCAAACAGAAATTCTGAAGTTGCAAAGTATGAAAACTGAAGTGAAAAATTCACTAAAATAGCTCAAAAGACTTAAACTGTCAGAAGAAAGAATCTGTGAACTTGAAGATAGGTTAATTGAGATTATCCAGTTTGAGGAACAAAAGAAAAAAATTAGGAAAACTGAACAGAGTCTAAGAGACCTGTGGGTAGGCACCAAGCCTACCAACACATGCAGTGGTTGAGAGTCCGCCTGCCAATGCAGGGGATGCGGGTTTGTGCCCCTGTCTGGGAAGATCCCACATGCCACGGAGCGGCTGGGCCCATGAGCCATGGCCACTGGGCCTGCGCATCCGGAGCCTGTGCTCTGCAATGGGAGAGGCCACAACAGTGAGAGGCCCACGTACCGCAAAAAAAAAAAAAAAAGAAATAATGGCTTAAAACATCTCACATTTGGTGAAGAACATTATATATCCAAGAAACTCAATGAACTTCAAGAAAAGTAAGCACAGAGAGATTCACAAACAGATATATCAAACTGTCAAAAGTTAAAGACAGAGAATTTGAAAGCAACAAGAGAAAAATGACTCATCATATACAAGGGATCCTCTAGGGCCTGAGGGTTCTCATTTCAAGAAGATCAGAAATCCCTTATTTCCAATGGTGGGTCCTTTTGCAATCCTTGGCATACTTTTTCTTTTTTTATACATTTATTTATTTATTTATTTATTTATTTATTTATTTATTTATTTATTGGCTGCATTGGGTCTTTGTTGCTGTGTGCGGGCTTTTCTCTAGTTGCAGCAAGCAGGGGCTACTCTTTGCTGCGGTGCACGTGCTTCTCATTGGGTGGCTTCTTTTGTTGCAGAGCATGGGCTCTAGGCACGCAGGCTTCAGTAGTTGTGGCTCGCAGGCTCTAGAGTGCAGGCTCAGTAGTTGCGGCGCATGGGCTTAGTTGCTCTGCTGCATGTGGGATCATCCCGGACCAGGGCTCGAACCCATGTCCCCTGCACTGGCAGGCGGATTCTTAACCACTGCACCACCAGGGAAGCCCCGGCATACTTGTAATAAAAGGAAATTTAGTAGGTATCAAATAAATGCGTGTTGATCTATTGAGTCATCCTCATCATAGAACTGATGAAAATTTAGTCCAAAAAGAAGTAAAATCGTGCTTAAAGCCTATAGTACAGGGTAGTTTAGGGGGGTATCACCAGGGTACCTCGGCTTTCCCATTTGTTAAATGATGATGTTATTTTTGAAGTGTTGGAGCATCTTTAGATAAATGCTAATACACAGGAAAATGGGTTCAGCATCTGAGTATCTGAAATTGTCAGGAGTTGAGAGAAAAGCCTTTCCTCCTGAGGTAGTCCTCTCCACAATACAGGGGAGGGTGTTCTTCAGTAAGCTCAGGGGAAGAGCACAGAGAAGGGAAACTAAAGAAAGGGACCAGCTCATGACTCAACAGACATCATTTTCCTTACATACTTTCTCTCTCTTCTTACTTGAGTAAAGTTTAAGTTTCCTTCCTGAGCAGGTTTTTCCGAAGTATTAGGTAACACAGTCAGTAGTTGGGATACACTTGTATATGTTAAAACTCATGAATTCAAGAGGTGGCTGAGTTCAAACTAAAGTAAGTGTGATATATAAATTTCTTTAGTGATCTTTAACCCAGACCATAACGAGACTCCCTGGAATATAGAAAAACCAGAACATTTCAAGGAACTCATATTGTGGTGTAAAGTCCATTGACATTTCATATTCCAGCAGATCCAGGCCTAGGTGGGCTTTTCTTCTCTCTTCTTGAATTCTTTATTTTACCAATGAACTCTGTACTCATTAGAAGCTGTTAGCACATTACAACGGCATTTATGAAGCATCAAAGGGGTAGAGATTTGTCCCATATTCACTCTTTCATTCCTAAAGCTAATGCTCAGGGATTTTTTTCATGCCGGTTCTCTTTCCAGAACACTCTGGTGTTTTGGAAACAACAGTCAGGGCCAACTTCACAGGAGTACAACTTGTGCTGTCACACAGGGCTCTGTGCTTAGAAGGACCCCACACTTGGGAGGGTTCTACACTTGTTTAATGTTCTTCTGACATTGTCTTGAAATTCCTAATAATTTTTGATCAAGGGGCCACAATTTCATTTTGTACTTGGCCCTGCAAATTACGTAGCTAGTACTGAACACTACATTTGGGATTTCAGACCTCAGCTTTGATCCTTATTAGCTTTGTGATCTTGGAAGTGTTTCTTAGCCTCTCTCAATTTCATTTTCCTCAGTTGTTAAATATGGAAAGAATAATATCTGCCTCACAGAGTTGTTATAAGAATTAAATGAGGGGCTTCCCTGGTGGCGCAGTGGTTGAGAGTCTGCCTGCCGGTGGAGGGGACATGAGTCCGAGCCCTGGTCTGGGAGGATCCCACATGCCGCGGAGCGACTGGGCCCGTGAGCCACAATTACTGAGCCTGCGCGTCTGGAGCCTGTGCTCAGCAACAAGAGAGGCCGCGATAGTGAGAGGCCCGTGCACCGCGATGAAGGGTGGCCCCCGCTTGCTGCAACTAGAGAAAGTCCTAGCACAGAAACGAAGATGCAACACAGCCATAAATAAATAAATAAATAAATAAATTAAACAAAAAAAGAATTAAATGAGATAGAAAACATACCAGTCCCTGGGACATGGTTCTAGTAACCTTTATTGATTGCTTACTCTGTGCCAGGTACTATGCCAAGCAGTTTACAAAAATTAGGTCACTATTCCTCATAACCATGGCAGATAATCAGCCAGCACACCCTGGTTTGCACTTACAAGTTTTTATAGCCAGTGTCTATCCCCATTGGCCCAGCATCCATTCTGGTTGGTTGGTGTCTGTGATCATAGTGGTTAGCATCACCACTGCTCTGAATGCTCTGTGTGGTCAGGAGTGCTTTGCAAATGAGGAAACTGAGGCACAGACATACAGAGGACACTGCCCAAGTCCACACAGCTTGTAAATAGACTAACTATTAATGTCATAACCTCTAGTAAAGGGCAGAGACTCTAAAAGTGAGATCTTTTAACTTGAAGTTTAATGTTTTATCCTTCAGGCCCCCAAGATCCTTCATCACCAGGAGTTAATAATTGAGTGAGGGTGATAAATTACATATAAACCTGGTTACCTGGCTACTGTACAAGGTCATGTTCCCAACTTTACCTGCCAAACACATGCACCTAAGGTGCTTATAGTTGCCCTTTCAGGTCTCCAGGACTTCAAGTTTTCCCTCATCTGAAGGCTGTTCCCTAGTTCCCAGTCTTCATCACTCTCTACCTGATTCCTTATTTGCTTTCAAGGCTCAACTGAGGTGCCTCATCCCTCTAGAAGCCTCTCCTCTGAGCACTCTGAGTATATTGTGCATAGCTCTATCACAGCATTTCTCACGTAAATTCTAATTGCTGGCTTTCTGGTCTGCCTTCCTCTAGGCCTGAGAAATCTTCGATGGGCAAAGATGATATATTGCTCATCTGGGTGTACCCAACACTTAGGAAAGTACACCTGACACGTAACTGCTATTCAATAAGTGAGCGATGCAAAAATGGTACTATTTTCCTAGGATCACCAAGTGCTTCTGTTTGTTCAAAGGAGAGAGAGGTGAACTCAACTGATGGATAGAAGCTTCATGGAGGAGGTGGTCTACATGTTAGGTCTTGAAGGATGGGGGAGACTGAAATAAGTAGAATTAGGGATAGAGGCAGGAAATCAGTCTAGACAGAAGGAAAAGCTTGAGCAAAAGTGGGAGTACAGAAAGGTTGAAGACAAAGCTTGTTTAGAGAGCAGCAGGTAGACCATTTGGCCTGGAACTAGGGATTTTCACTGAGAAATGAATCCCAAATTCAAATGTTTCTTGGAACCAGGCTTGTAGCACAAGAACTAAATAAATAAATCATGGCCCCATGCAGACAATAGGGAGGGGAAGGGACTGTGGCAAACTAGAAAACATGCCCTACTTAAAGGCAGGCGGCTGCTGTTCCACACCAAATGGTCATATGTAGATGTTTCAATTTTCCCAGATACCATGGAAATTCAGATTGTGTGAAATATCCTGAGGATTTTATTTTTAATTTTTATTTTAAAATAATTTTAGACTTACAGAAAAGCTGAAAAAATAGTAGAGAGAGTTCATGTATACCCTTCACCCAGCTTGCTCTAATATTAATGACTTACAGACTCATAATATAATGATTAAAAACTAAAAAATTAAGATTTCTATCAGAGTACTAATTAAACTATTGTGCTTATTCAAATTTTACTAGTTTTTCTCCTAATGCCCCCATTTTTTTTCTGTCCCAGGACCCAATGTTGCTTCTAGTGTTTGCATTTCTTTGGTCTCCTCTGATCTGGGACAGTTCCTAAGCTTTTCCTTGTCTTTCATTACCTTGACAGTTTGGATGATTACTGGTCAGTTATTTTATAGAGTTTCTGTCAATTTGTGTTTGATGTTTTTTCATGGTTAACGTGAGATAATGCATTTTTGGCCGAAATACTACAGAAGCAATGCTGTGCCTTTTTTCAGTGCATCATATCAAGGGTACATGATGTCAATATGTCTCATTACTGGTGAGGTCCACGTTGATCATTTGGTAAATGTGGTGTCTGCTGTGTTTTTCCACTGGAAAGTTACCATCTTTTCCTCTTTCAGTGATAAATATTTGGGAGAGATACTCTGAGGGCTACATAAATGCCCCATTTCTTCTCAAACCTTTGTCCACTGATTTTAACATCCATCGGTGGATCTTGCCTACAACAATGATTACTGTGATGTTTGCCTAATGGCGATTTTGTGTTTCCCTCATTCATTCTACTTTCATTAGTTAGATTTTTTTTAAACATCTTTATTGGAGTATAATTGCTTTACAATGGTGTGTTAGTTTCTGCTTTATAACAAAGTGAATCAGTTATACATATACATATGTTTCCATATCTCTTCCCTCTTGCGTCTCGCTCCCTCCCACCCTCCTTATACCACACCTCTAGATGGTCAAAAACCACCTAGCTGATCTCCCTGTGCTATGCAGCTGCTTCCCAATAGCTATCTATTTAACGTTTCGTAGTGTATATATGTCCATGCCACTCTCTCACTTTGTCACAGCTTACCCATCCCCATCCCCATATCCTAAAGTCCATGCTCTAGTAGGTCTGTGTTTTTATTCCCATCTTACCCCTAGGTTCTTCTTGACCTTTTTTTTTTTCTTCGATTCCATATATATGTGTTAGCATACAGTATTTGTTTTTCTCTTTCTGACTTACTTCACTCTGTATGACAGACTCTAGGTCCATCCACCTCACTACAAATAACTCAATTTCGTTTCTTTTCATGGCTGAGTAATATTCCATTGTATATATGTGCCACATCTTTATCCACTCATCTGTCCATGGACACTTAGGTTGCTTCCATGTCCTGGCTATTGTAAAGAGAGCTGCAATGAACATTGTGGTACATGACTCTGTTTGAAATATGGTTTTCTCAGGGTATATGCCCAGTAGTGGGATTGCTGGGTCGTATGGTAGTTTTATTTGTGGTTTTTCAAGGAACCTTCATACTGTTCTCCATAGTGGCTGTATCAATATACATTCCCACCAACAGTGCAAGAGGGTTCCCTTTTCTCCACACCCTCTCCAGCATTTATTGTTTCTAGATTTTTTGATGATGGCCATTCTGACCGGTGTGAGATGATATCTCATTGTAGTTTTGATTTGCATTTCTCTAATGATTAATGATGTTGAGCATTCTTTCATGTGTCTGATGGCAATCTGTATAACTTCTTTGGAGAAATGTCTGTTTAGGTCTTCTGTCCATTTTTGGATTGGGTTGTTTGTTTTTTAGTTGTTGACCTGCATGAGCTGCTTGTAAATTTTGGAGATTAATCCTTTGTCAGTTGCTCCATTTGCAAATATTTTCTCCCATCCTAAGGGTTGTCTTTTGGTCTTGTTTATGGTTTCCTTTGCTGTGCAAAAGCTTTGACGTTTCATTAGGTCCCATTTGTTTATTTTTGTTTTTATTTCCATTTCGCTGGGAGGTGGGTCAAAAAGGATCTTGCTGTTATTTATGTCATAGAGTGTTCTGCCTATGTTTTCCTCTAAGAGTTTGATAGTGTCTGGACTGACATTAAGGTCTTTAATCCATTCTGAGCTTATTTTTGTGTATGGTGTTAGGGAGTGTTCTCATATCATTCTTTTACATGTACCTGTCCAGTTTTCCCAGCACCACTTATTGAAGAGGCTGTCTTTTCTCCACTGTATATTCTTGCCTCCTTTATCAAAGATAAGGTGACCATATGTGCGTGGGTTTATCTCTGGGCTTTCTATCCTGTTCCATTGATCCATATTTCTGTTTTTGTGCCAGTACCAAACTGTCTTGATTACTGTAGCTTTGTAGTATAGTCTGAATTCAGGGAGCTGATTCCGCCAGCTCTATTTTTCATTCTCAAGATTGCTTTGGCTATTCGGGGTCTTTTGTGTTTCCATACAAATTGTGAAATTTGTTGTTCTAGTTCTGTGAAAAATGCCAGTGGTAGTTTGATAGGGATTGCATTGAATCTGTAGATTGCTTTGGGTAGTAGAGTCATTTTCGCAATGTTGATTCTTCCAATCCAAGAACGTGGTATACCTCTCCATCTATTAGTATCATCTTTAAGTTCTTTCATCAGTGTCTTATACTTTTCTGCATACAGGTCTTTTGTCTCCTTAGGTAGGTTTATTCCTAGATATTTTATTCTTTTTGTTGCAATGGAAATGGGAGTATTTTCTTTATTTCACTTTCAGATTTTTCATCGTTAGTGTATAAGAATTCCAGAGATTTCTGTGCATTAATTTTGTATCTTGCTACTTTACCAAATTCATTGATTAGCTCTAGTAGTTTTCTGGTAACATCTTTAGGATCCTCTATGTATAGTATCATGTCATCTGCAAACAGTGACAGCTTTATTTCTTCTTTTCCGATTTGGATTCCTTTTATTTCTTTTTCTTCTCTGATTGCTGTGGCTAGAACTTCCAAAACTGTGTTGAATAAGAGTGGTGAGAGTGGGCAACCTTGTCTTATTCCTGATCTTAGTGGAAATGGTTTCAATTTTTCACCATTGAGGATGATGTTGGATGTGGGTTTGTCATATATGGCCTTTATTATGTTGAGGAAAGTTCCCTCTGTGCTTACTTTCTGCAGGGTTTTTTTTTTTTTTTTTTTTTTTTTTTTTTTTTTTTTTTTTGCGGTACTAGGGCCTCCCACCGCCGTGGCCTCTCCCGTTGCGGAGCACAGGCTCCGGACGCGCAGGCTCAGCGGCCATGGCTCACGGGCCCAGCCGCTCCGCGGCATGTGGGATCTTCCCGGACCGGGGCACGAACCCGTGTGTCCCCTGCATCGGCAGGCGGACTCTCAACCACTGTGCCACCAGGGAAGCCCTCTGCAGGGTTTTTATCATAAATGGGTGTTGAATTTTGTCGAAAGCTTTCTCTGCATCTATTTTTTTTACAACTTTATTGGAGTATAATTGTTTCACCATGGTGAATTAGTTTCTGCTTTATAACAAAGTGTATCAGTTATACATATACATCTGTTCCCATATCCCTTCCCTCTTACGTCTCCCTCCCTCCCACCCTCCCTATCCCACTATCTGCATCTATTGAGATGATCATATGGTTTTTCTTCTTCAATTTGTTAATATGGTGTATCACATTGATTGATTTGTGTATATTGAATAATCTTTGCATTCCTGGAAAAACCCCACTTGTTCATGGTATATCATCCTTTTAATGTGCTGTTGGATTCTGTTTGCTAGTATTTTGTTGAGCATTTTTGCATGTATGGTCATCAGTGATATTGACCTGTAGTTTTCTTTCTTTGTGACATCTTTGTCTGCTTTTGGTTTCAGGGTGATGGTGGCATCATAGAATGAGTTTGGGAGTGTTCCTCTCTCTGCTATATTTTGGAAGAGTTTGAGAAATATAGGTGTTATCTGTTCTCTAATTGTTTGATAGAATTCACCTGTGAAGCCATCTGGTCCTGGGCTTTTGTTTGTTGGAAGATTTTTAATCACAGTTTCAATTTCAGTGCTGTGATTGGTCTGTTCATATTTTTATTTCTTCCTGGTTCAGTCTCGGCAGGTTGTTTTTTTCTAAGAATTTGTCCATTTCTTCCAGGTTGTCCATTTTATTGGCATAGAGTTGCTTGTAGTAATCTCTCATGATCTTTTGTATTTCTGCAGTGTCAGTTGTTACTTCTCCTTTTTCATTTCTAATTCTATTGATTTGAGTCTTCTCCCTTTTTTTATTGATGAGTCTGGCTAATGGTTTATCAATTTTGATTATCTTGTCAAAGAACCAGCTTTTAGTTTTATTGATCTTTGCTATCGTTTCCTTCCTTTCTTTTTCATTTATTTCTGATCTGATCTTTATGATTTCTTTCCTTCTGCTAACTTTGGGGTTTTTTTGTTCTTCTTTCTCTAATTGCTTTAGTTGCAAGGTTAGGTTGTTTATTCGAGACATTTCCTGTTTCTTCAGGTAGGATTGTATTGCTATAAACTTCCCTCTTAGAACTGCTTTTGTTGCATCCGATAGGTTTTGGGTCATCGTGTCTCCATTGTCATTTGTTTCTAGGTATTTTTTGATTTCCTCTTTGATTTCTTCAGTGATCACTTCGTTATTAAGTAGTGTATTGTTTAGCTTCCATGTGTTTGTATTTTTTACAGATCTTTTCCTGTAATTGATATCTAGTCTCATAGAGTTGTGGTCAGAAAAGATACTTGATATGATTTCAATTTTCTTATTTTACCAAGGCTAGATTTGTGACCCAAGATATGATCTATCCTGGAGAATGTTCCATGAGCACTTGAGAAAAATGTGTATTCTGTTGTTTTTGGATGGAATGTCCTATAAATATCCATTAAGTCCATCTTGTTTAATGTATCATTTAAAGCTTGTGTTTCCTTATTTATTTTCATTTTGGATGATCTGTCCATTGGTGAAAGTGGGGTGTTAAAGTCCCCTACTATGATTGTGTTACTGTCGATTTCCCCTTTTATGGCTTTATGTATTGAGGTGCTCCTATGTTGGGTGCATAAATATTTACAATTGTTATATCTTCTTCTTGGATCGATCCCTTGATCATTATTTAGTGTCCTTCTTTGTCACTTGTAATAGTCTTTATTTTAAAGTCTATTTTGTCTGATATGAGAATTGCTACTCCAGCTTTCTTTTGGTTTCCATTTGCATGGAATATCTTTTTCCACCCCCTCACTTTCAGTCTGTATGTTTCTCTAGGTCTGAAGTGGGTCTCTTGTAGACAGCATATATATGGGTCCTGTTTTTGTATCCATTCAGCCAGTCTGTGTCTTTTGGTGGGAGCATTTAATCCATTTATGTTTAAGGTAACTATCGATTTGTATATTCCTATTCCCATTTTCTTAATTGTTTTGGGTTTGTTATTGTATATCTTTTCCTTCTGTTGTGTTTCTTTCCTAGAGAAGTTCCTTTAGCATTTGTTGTAAAGCTGGTTTGGTGGTGCTGAACTCTCTCAGCTTTTGCTTGTCTGTAAAGGTTTTAATTTCTCCATCAAATCTGAATGAGATCCTTCCTGGGTAGAGTAATCTTGGTTGCAGGTTTTTCTCCTTCATCACTTTAAATATGTCCTGCCAGTCCCTTCTGGCTTGCAGAGTTTCTGCTGAAAGATCAGCTGTTAACCTTATGGGGATTCCCTTGTGTGTCATTTGTTGTTTTTCCCTTGCTGCTTTTAATATGTTTTCTTTGTATATAATTTTTGATAGCTTGATTAATATGTGTCTTGGCGTGTTTCTCCTTGGATTTATCCTGTATGGGACTCTCTGTGCTTCCTGGACTTGATTAACTATTTCCTTTCCCATATTAGGGAAGTTTTCAACTATAATCTCTTCAAATATTTTCTCAGTCCCTTTCTTTTTCTCTTCTTCTTGTGCAACCCCTATAATTCAAATGTTGGTGCATTTAACGTTGTCCCAGAGGTCTCTGAGACTGTTCTCAGTTCTTTTCATTCTTTTTTCTTTATTCTGCTCTGCAGTAGTTATTTCCACTACTTTATCTTCCAGGTCTCTTATCCGTTCTTTTGCCTCAGTTATTCTATTGATCCCTTCTAGAGTATTTTTAATTTCATTTATTGTGTTGTGCATCATTGTTTGTTTCCTCTTTAGTTATTCTAGGTCCTTGTTAAAGGTTTCTTGCATTTTCTGTATTCTAGTTCCAAGATTTTGTATCATTATTCTGAATTCTTTTTCAGGTAGAATGCCTATTTCCTCTTCATTTGTTAGGTCTGGTGGGTTTTTACCTTGTTCCTTCATCTGCTGTGTGTTTTTCTATCTTTTCATTTTGCTTATCTTACTGTGTTTAGGGTCTCCTTTTTGCAGGCTGCAGGTTCGTAGTTCCCATTGTTTTTGGTGTCTGTCCCCAGTGGCTAAGGTTGGTTCAGTGGGTTTTGTAGGTTTCCTGGTGGAGGGGGACTAGTGCCTGCGTTCTGGTGAATGAGGCTGGATCTTGTCTTTCTGGTGGGCAGGTCCATGTCTGGTGATGTGTTTTGGGGTGTCTGTAGCCTTATTGTGATTTTAGGCAGCCTCTCTGATAATGGATGGGGCAGTGTTCCTGTCTTGCTAGTTGTTTGGCATAGGGTGTCCAGAACTGTAGCTTGCTGGTCATGGAGTGAAGCTGGGTCTTGGTGTTGAGATGGAGATCTCTGGGAGATTTTCGCCGTTTGATATTACTTGGAGCTGGGAGGTCTCTTGTGGACCAGTGTGCTGAAGTTGGCTCTCCCACCTCAGTGGCACAGCCCTGGTGCCGGGCTGGAGCACCAAGAGACTGTTCTCCACATGGCTCAGAATAAAAGGGAGAAAAAATAGAAAGAAAGAAAGAAAGAAAGAGGATAAAATAAAATAAAGTAAGATAATATAAAGTTATTAAAATAAAAAATAATTATTAGGAAAAAAAAGTTTTTAAGTAGGAAAAAAAAACAAAACCGGACGGTCAGAACCCTCGGACAAATGGTGAAAGCAAAGCTATATAGACAACATCTCGCACAGAAGCATACACATACACACTCACAAAAAGAGGAAAAGGGGAAAACATAATAAATCTTGCTCCCAAAGTCCACCTCCTCAATTTGGGATGATTCGTTCTCTATTCAGGTATTCCACAGATGCAGAGGTCATCAAGTTGATTGTGGAGATTTAATCCGCTGCTCCTGAGGCTTCTGGGGGAGATTTCCCTTTCTCTTCTTTGTTCGCACAGCTCCTGGGGTTCTGCTTTGCATTTGGCTCCGCCTCTGCGTGTAGGTCGCTGGAAGGCGTCTGTTCTTCGCTCAGACAGGACGGGGTTAAGGTAGCCGCTGATTCGGAAGCTCTGGCACTCAGGCCGGGGGGAGGGAGGGATACGGAGGCGGGGCGAGCCTGCTGCGGCAGAGGCCGGCGTGACGTTGCAGCAGCCTGAGGTGCGCCGTGCGTTGTCCCGGGTGAGTTGTCCCTGAATCACGGGACCCTGGCAGGGGCGGGCTCCACAGGCTCCCGGGAGGGGCGGTGTGGATAGTGACCTCTGCTCGCACACAGGCTTCTTGGTGGTGGCGGCAGCAGCAGCCTTAGCGTCTCATGCCCGTCTCTGGGGTCCGCGCTTTTAGCCGCGGCTCGCGCCCGTCTCTGGAACTCCTTTAAGTGGCGCTCTTAATCCCGTCTCCTCGCACACCAGGAAACAAAGAGGTAAGAAAAAGTCTCTTGCCTCTTCGGCAGCTCCAGACATTTTCCTGGACTCCCTCCCGGCTAGCTGTGGCACATTAGCCCCTTCAGGCTTTGTTTACGCCGCCAACCCCAGTCCTCTCCCTGCGCTCCGACCGAAGCCCGAGCCTCAGCTCCCAGCCCCGCCCGCCCCGGCGGGTGAGCAGACAAGCCTCTCCGGCTGGTGAGTACCGGTCGGCACCGATCCTCTGTGCGGGAATCTCTCCGCTTTGCCCTCCGCACCCTGTTGCTGCGCTCTCCTCCGCGGCTCTGAAGCTCCCCCACTCCGCCACCCGCAGTCTCCGCCCGCGAAGGGGCTTCCTAGTGTGTGGAAGCCTTTCCTCCTTCACAGCTCCCTCCCACTGGTGCAGGTCATGTCCCTATTCTTTTGTCTGTTTTTTCTTTTTTCTTTTGCCCTACCCAGGTATGTGGGGAGTTTCTTGCCTTTTGGGAGGTCTGAGGTCTTCTGCCAGCGTTCAGTGGGTGTTTTATTGGAGCTGTTCCATGTGTAGATGTATTTCTGATGTATATGTGGGGAGGAAGGTGATCTCCGCGTCTTACTCTTCCGCCATCTTCTCCAGTATCTCCTATAATTTTTCTGTCAGTAAAAGCTGTCCCTCTTTCCCCATTTACTTATTTATTTAATTATTACATTTATATTAGCATGGACTAATGGATATGATTTTATTTCATGGTATAATAGTATAATCCAGTACTATCATTATTATTTTGTTGCTCAAATTGACCAGATTTGGACACTGGGATCTCCTTCCCATTGACTCCTATATCTTTTTGACTTGCCCCTATCCTTTTTTGAACACTTCCTTATTTTCTGACACTATAAAATATTCCAGGCTCGTCTGTATTTTCCTTCCCCCAGCCCTGGAATCAACCACTTCTTCAAAGAGCCCTGGTTTTTTTTCATTGGAGAATAAATATCTTGGCTTTAAAATGTAGAATATGAATTCAAACATCTAAAAAACATTGTGGATGCATATTTTATCCATCGTCTTTGTGTGAAAGACTATGTGTGTGTCAGAAGATCTCAAAGCAGGAGAGAAAGGTTGGGGTCAGGGTAATGAAAGTCTTGAATATCCAATGAAGAGTTTGGAGTTCATGCATCCAGGCCATGAAGTGCTCTGGACCGGTTTTGAGTAGAAATGTGATATGCTTAAAGACATATTTTGGGGAGATAAGCAGGAAGACTTACAAAGAGAAGTTTCTAGAAGCAAGAAGTTGATTCAATGGAATATTTAGAAGTAAAGTGATAAAAGTCTAAATTAGGGGCTGATGTCTGATGTTCCCTCATGCTGGGGACACTTTCTCCTGTTTTCCTCCAACCCAAATCCACCTTACCTGTCAAGGACTCCTTCTCCAGAAAGTCTTTCCTGACTCCCTCCCAGAATTTACCCTTCTTCCCTGTGTATCCGTGGCCCAGGTTGGCTTGTACCTCCTTTGTACACGTATTCAATTCTGTCCTGTCTGCTGGGGCTTTGAATGCTTGTCTCGCTCACTTGGTTACTAACTTCTTGTAGACGGGGAAGGCCTTAGTCATCTTTATCCCTTCCCAGGGCCCAGCATAGTTCCTCTTATCCAGGAGATATGCTCAACTCAGAACTGAACTGGTTATAGGGACCATTTATAATTCATTTTGGGATTCTGGAACAATAAAAGCAAAATGCAAGGATATGTAAATTTCTCTGAAGTCATACAATTTTTCAGTTGAAATTGAACTGCCTGCCAAATTACTCCAGCCTAATGTGTGAGGCAGCACAAGTGATTGAGAGCACAACAGTAACAGCATTAAAGACACACACACACCACACACACACACATCACACACCACACACACACCACACACACCGCACACACACACACACCACACACACCACTCACACACCACACACAGACAGAATTTCTGAGCCCACAGACTAAGTCTGTTCTTAAGAGGAATACTAGTCAGATCTGCACTTAATATTGAGGGAGTTTAATAGTAAAAGGATTTTCCTTATGGCAGAGACAAGGGCTGTCTTGAAAGGTCCATTTGGAAGGTACCTCTTAGGACTACACTAAGCTTTATGAAAGCATGGTAGGGATAACCTTCCCTTTTTGAAGGAGAACATTTCTAAAGGCCTTGATAGGAGTGAACTCTGTGATAATCATGTTTCCTCTTTAGAGTTGTGTTGTTACAGAGATAGCTTTCCCCTCAAAGCATGATTAAAAGCTATGCTTCAAGTGCAGAAAACATTTAAAAATCAAATTTCACCCTAAAAAATTTAAGAAAGAGAACTGACAATAGTCAATAAGGCAATTACTCTGCAGAAAACAGGGTTCTGTGATATTTGTCAAGGAGAGAGCATGAAGGTTTATGGCCTCTGCCAGCTTCCTGCTGGATTTGCCAACCTCACTTCTGGCAGCAGCTACCTGTGTGACAGTTGACAGCTTGAGTCAAGAAGGAAGAAAGGCAAAGAAAAAAGGAGGGAGAAGTGAGGGAGAAGGAAGGCCCCAAAGACAGCAGCTATTGACTGTTTCCTTTTCTACCAGGCAGCACCCACCGGCCAGCATAGCATCAGGAGGAGAGGCAGGATTATAAAGATGAGCAGGTCAGAGGAATGCAGAGCAAGGAAAATGCCAGAGAATAAGAGGACAGACATGATGCCTGTGAAGCAAGTAGACCTCAGCAACGTGGGGACTGGGAGAGCAGAGGAAATGATTCGTGTGTGCAAATGAAGCATCCCTCCCTAGAGATTGAAGTGGGGTAGCATTTTTGTCAAGCTAACCACGGTCCCCTTATCCTGCTCCTGATTGCAATGACTTCCCCTCTCCACTGCCTCCTGTGTCAGCTGCATTCATTTACATTGGGAGCTCCATTATTTTGGATCAGGAGCGCCATTCATTGGCCCTGGAGAAGGGAAAGAATGGGGGAAAAACAAGGAAGTTGACTCTCTGCTTTTGAATTCCTAAAAACATATTCTAAACTTATATCAGAGACCGTAGCCTTGAGGTACTGGCCTCAGTTACCCAGAGCCAAGGTCCTGGGTAATTTTTAAGAATATGGTACTCAAAGAAAATCAAAGTGGCATGGTGCAGGAACAATACAGAAGGAAAGTAGAAACAAAAGAGGATTTTTCACAGCCCTCTGACTCTCCTGCACACATACAGGAGGAAGTTCGCCTTGCTCCTAGGAGTGTCAAAGGAGTGATGGACACGGGGGTGGGGGCAATGGATCCAAAGGGGCTTTCAGCTGGGATGAGGGCTACAGAGTACATGAGCATGATAATCTGATGCCAGAGAGCAACCGAGGACACTGAGCTATAACCAGAGGCCATCTGGTGTGATGTCCAAAGACCAGATGGTACATGCTACATCTCAGCGATCAGTGAACACTAAGCCACTCCTTCCCACGGCTTAGTGGCCCCAGCCTTCCCCCAACTTAGAATGTCTGTGGAGAACAGGGACCTTGATACACTAAGTCTGTAAAGTTATAGAAACATAAAATGAGTTATGTTTTAGCACACTTGATAATTTGGATTTGAAAAATCTTACCTGCTACATATTTATGAAGCTAAATTTATGCTAACATATTAAACATAACACTTATGAGGTTAATTTTATGTCTAAATTTACACTTCTGGAGCATAAATGGCAGTAGAGTTCTCTTGAAGGGTAGGAGAACCTTCTCTTTTTACTCCTTGTGTGTGTGAGGATGTGTGTGTGTGTGTGTGTGTGTGTGTGTGTGTGTGTATTCTAACTAGGAAAGGCTCCCCACCCCTCACTCCAGGTTATCTTGTTTCATGTAGTTTGTTCCGATGTGCTGGGTCATGACTAATTAGATAAGAACATTTTCTTTAGCCTCATGTATTTAGAAGTCCACATGATCTAAGGTCAAACCTCAAATGAAAGGTACATAGAAGTGATGCAGTTATACTGATTTCAGAGCAGATGGCTGTTTTCTGGACGGAAATGTTGCATAAAACAGACAAACAATGAAAGACTTGAGAGAGAAATTCTCCATGGCAATCGGGGCTATAAAATCAACACAAAGCGACTAGTTCACAGAATTGGTGCACTGTTGAAAAGCATTAGGGAAAAACAAGGAATACCGGCGCCCTCATGGGGCATCCTGCCTGGACTTGAAGGAGGAAGGACATGGGACGGGGTGCAGGAATGCATCTTTCTATAAGTAGTACATGCAAATCTCAGATCACAAACCCACTTGTGGACAAAGTAAGTTCATTTTTCTGTACAGGAAGTTAATACTTATAATAACCCCCCTTTCTTCCAGGCAGTAGAAACTTAACTTCAGTCCTTTCAGAGTTCCTGCCCTTTCTTTGTGATGGCCTCTAAATTTGAGGCTTATATCACACCCATGACTGAAGGTTAGTGGCGGGAGAGCATCTCACCTGAGCTGGCATCACTCTGCACTAATACAGCTGCTTAGATGGGATGTGGACACTTGCTGGTCACTGCTGAGTCATCCCTTGTATGGGTCATATCACAGCAACTTTGGGCCTGCCTCTGGGTCAGCTAACTCTCAGGACCCTCTCGGGCACACAGGATAATCCTGATGCTTCCATGCCATTCTGGGACCACACCCAGTAGGGCCATCCACGGCCATCTGTCATTTCCATGGCACTCTTGAGTACAAAAGAATCATTCCACCTCCCCAGCGCTGCCCCCGGCCCCTTCCACTCACAGCTCTACCCTGGGGCTTTTTCAAACTCATCTGTCAGGACACAGTAGACAGCCATATTTCCTTCAGTTCTTACCTCCTTCCAAGAGTCTCCCTGTACTACTGTTCCCAAATGTATCTGAAGTTTCTGCTGTGGGACATTCTCTCTGCTTCATCCCAGGAAAGGATCAGAGTGCAGACCTTTTTCATCAAGGACTCATCACCATCTAGTTAGTCTACTCTCTTCTCGTAACTTCCTGTGTTTTCTTGGTTGGTGGAAGGGGGTGGGGGGGCATTTTAGCCTAGAGGATGGGGAGCAGTGTGGATTGGGAAAGCTTCTTTGTTATTACTCAGCACTTCTTCTCCCACATCTATTGTACATGCTTCAGTTCTTTCTGTTCTCTTGAAGCCAAGACGTCAAAAACTAAAAAGATAACAATTGACTCCTTTTGTGGCATTTGCTTTCTGCAGTCATTCCTTGCCTGAGGTAGTGATGCTGACTAATTCATCGGAAGAAGGATTACAAGGTTAAAGGAGAGGTGAAAATCTGTATGTAGCATCACTTGGTATCCAGTGGGGACTGGTTCCAGGACCCCCACAGATACCAAAATCTGTGGATGCTCAAGTCCCTTATATAAAATGGCCCTTATATAGTATTTGCAAATAACCTATGCACATCCTCCTGTATACTTTGTCATCTCCAGGATGCTTATAATACCTAACATGATGTAAATGCTAAGTAAATAGTTGCCAGCATGTGGAAAATTCAAATGTTGCTTTTTGGAACTTACTGGAATTTTTTTCAAATATTTTTGGTGCTCAGTTGGTTGAATTTGCATATATGGAACTCTTGGATAGGGAGGGCTGTCTGTAGTTCTCTATTCCAGCCACACATGTAACTACTTTGCCCAGACCTAAGATTAGTCACAACCCATAAGGCACGTTGGGAAGAAATCAGAATATGATGTAAGGACTTAGCAGCTGGATTAACTGTGGGCTCAGCTTAGGTGATCTCACCTTAGATACTTTGGTTCATTCTCTGGTCTTCTTCTTGCAGGGGCTCTAGTTAGTGTATTTTAAAGACTGTGACTTCATCAATCAGAGGTCATACGAAAATGAGTTCAGTCTTTCTCTTGTCTCCTCCCACTTTGCTTCTTCTCCTTTCCCTCTTTTTCTTCCCACCTGTCCACTTTTCTCAGTCCACTCTGCTCGGACTATCCTCCTTCCCCAGTGGCAAGTCCAAAGGACACGACTCCAGAATCCTTTCAGGAGACTATTGTTTGCCTCATTACTAAAATGACTGTGTGTCTTATTTCCTTGAATCTGTGGCCCCAGCATCCTATCCAGATAGTGTCTCCCTTCACCTTCAATGGTGTTCAGATGTGAATGATGAATCATATGGCTGCTTTAGTCACTAGAGACCGGCTTATTCTCAAAAACATTTGACCTCAGTGGAGAACCGTTTAAATGCAAGGAGGATTTTAACGAATACAAATATACAATTTAGGGAGTGTCAGGGCGTGGCGAAAGAGTCACCATAAAGCTAATAATACACAGAATGAGATGGTCCAGAAGCCTGGGTTAAGTCCCACCAGAGTCCATAGGGTTAAGTCAGAGCTGGGAACCCTTGGTTATAATGCTGAGGTGGGAGGGTCAGCTGTGAGCAGGCTTGACCTTGGAGTCCTGCTCGGGGGCACATGGATCTAGCTGGGAGTTTTGGGGGGTGAGTTGGGGGTGGAGTAGGAGAAGAACAGAATGTTGGAGTGTCTTCCAGTCTGGATACTTGACAAATGGCAGGTCATGCGGGGATGAAGCTGGAGCAGAAACAAAGAGCTCAAGAGAGATGCTGGCCAAGGAGCTGTGTCTTCCCAGTAGAGGGTGAGGGGAGATTTAAATCACACTTTGCCCTGATCTTAAAGGGCCCCCTCTTCTGTGTTGGGTAAACTTTGAGAAGTTGTCTTCCACGAAAACAAGAATCCGTTAATGTAGCTTAAATAATTCCTGGATTAAGAATCACTTTCTAATCATTGTATGTTATTATCTTCATGAAAGAGGGAGAATAACAACAAAAACATGTGCTCATTTCGGCAACACATATACTAAAGTTAGAAAATTTTAAAATAATTTCAAATTAAAAAATAGAGATATGGGGCTTCCCTGGTGGCGCAGTGGTTGGGAGTCCGCCTGCCGATGCAGGGGACACGGGTTTGTGCCCTGGTCCGGGGGGATCCCACATGCCGCGGAGCAGCTGGGCCCGTGAGCCATGGCCTCTGGGCCTGCGTGTCCGGAGCCTGTGCTCCGCAACAGGAGAGGCCGCAACAGTGAGAGGCCCGCGTACTGCCAAAAAAAAAAAAAAAAAATAGAGATATGTATAAAAAGCTGGGTCTTTCATTCAACACCTGTGAACAATGATTACAATCAGTAGCCCTTAATTGAAAACCATAGATTTGAACCGAAATTATAGCAAAATCTGGAATCCTTACTTATATAGCAGATGTATCTTTCCAGTCATGTTTAGCTTAAACTAATTGGGAGATGGCAATCTGGCAGGGCTCTGAGTGCTGGAGACTTTGAGCTTGGAATAAAAACTTTAGAAAATCCACAAAGTGAATAATCAAGAATTTGCTAAGTTCATTATCCTTCGGGTTAAGGGCTCTGCATAGAATATACAAAAGAAATTAATAGTACTAAAGCCACTAAAGAAATTTTCATAGTTTTATTAAAAGAAGAGACTTGATCAGTATATGGGAAGCTTGTTTTGTCTTGTGACATCATTTCTTCTCTTGGCCCAGTGACACATCTTTTGAAGAACAGAATAAGGAGTACTTGGTACACACAGCCCACAACCAACAGTCACTGTGGAACTGATCAGGGAGCCTCTGTTGGGGGATCCAATTTGGATTAGCCAAGACCCAAACCGAGTCATAGTCAGATGGCCAGTTAGAGACTGTATGTCACTAAATAATCAATGCTTCTAGAATCTGGTCAAAACACTCTTCTTTTTATAAAGTAGATTTTTTTTTCATTTGTTTGTTTTGTTTTTTAAACACAGATGATCCTAGCTAGAAATGTAAAAAAAAAAAAAAGAAAAAGAAAAAAGAAAGAAAGAAAGAAAAAGAAATTATGAGATTGCAGTTTTTAAACATTGAGCGTAAGAATCAGAGCCCTTGTAAACATGTGCAGTCCTGGGTCCTACTTGCAGAGATTCTCATTCAGTTGGTCTGCCATAGGCCCTGGGAATCTGGGTCTGATGTAGGTGCTATACTGACTGTGGATTGGATGCCAAATGCAAACTCCTATGGTTTGGGGCTGGAGGGGAGAGAAGAGGCTGTTGAAACCTCAGGCCTTACGAGCTGATACTGCCAAAGTCAGGCAACCAGATTTTGGTCAGGGCTGAGGCAACACTGTCAGTCTAAAAAAACAAAAAGACCCACAGATATAGAGAACAAAAGAGTCGTTACCAGTGGGGAGAGGGAAAAGGGGAGGGACGAGATAGGCGTAGGGGATTAAGAGGTACAAACTACTATGTATAAAATAAGCTACAAAGATATATTGTGCAGCACAGGGAAGTTAGCCAATATTTTATAATAACTATGAATGGAGTATAACCTTTAAAAATTGGGAATCACTATGTTGTATACCTGAAACTTATATAAAATGGTAACTCAACCATACTTCAGTTTGAAAAAAAAAAAGCTAACTATATAAAAAAGAAAAAGAATTAACTGTTTTTGTAGCTAAATGGGCAGCGGCACTGATATTGTCCACCCAGAGCTTTATCAGGGAAGGAAAAGAAAAGCTCATGACCGCGAGTGTGTGGGCCGCATTTCCAGACATCACCGCAGAACTGAGAAATCATCACCCTCCCCGACAAACATCAGCACACTCAGCTGAATCTGAGCCCTTCATTAAAGTTAGTCTTGCCTCCTCCTATATCCTTCCCATGTAAGCCCAATTCATTACCTATTTCCTTTAAACCAGAGCCTTGGGCTTCCCCGGTGGCGCAGTGGTTAAGAATCTGCCTGCCAGTGTAGGGGACACAGCTTCGAGCCCTGGCCTTGGAAGATCCCACATGCCACAGAACAACTAAGTCCGTGCGCCACAACTACTAAGCCTGCACTCTAGAGCCGGCGCTCCGCAACAAGGGAGGCCACGGCAATGAGAAGCCAGTGCACCGCAGCAGAGTGTAGCCCCCGCTCGCCTCAAATAGAGAAAAGCTCGGGTGCAGCAACAGAGACCCAGTGCAGCCAAAAATAAAAAATAAATATAAAAAAAGCAGAGCCTTTTACAAGTCATTGCTGAGTGCAAGATCTCTTTGGGCTAGCAAAGAAAGTACTATTTTTGGATCTTGTTTATTTTATTATTTTGCATATAAAGAGTAGGCAGCCAGAAGCACAAATGATCTATTTTTTTTCTCTATTCTCTTCCTTCCAGCAGAATTCACATTAAAGCTAGAGAAATATTGTTTTGAAAATCACCAAGTACCGGGCACAGCGCACAGGCAACTTAAAGTGGCATAAATACCTCCACCAATACATACACAGGCCACATGGCACATACACATCACACCACACATTCTCAAACTGCCCTATATTGCTTTTAAAAATACTCTTTTTTTTTTTCTTTTCGCACGTACATTCTCATGTTCTCTTGCTCCCAACTTTGGTATGGAGTCCACTTTTTGATTTGGTCAGGATCTTAAGGATCCTACCTACCACAGATGATCAGATCTAATCCTACGAGATGCTGCTAATGCAGGAACTCGGGTAATAAAAGGTCTCAACACAAACAAAAGAGTCAGCTGTGGATCAGTGAGCCACACTCTGCTGACGGTTTTTGTGGGCTTAAGGGAAGGAGGTTCAGGCTGAGGACCTTGGGATGTACAAATTGGCCGAACAAACATAAATCTGTCTACCAAAGTGCCTCTGAATTACAAATGAGTAAAATGGAGTTGTCTTGGGATCTGAGTTATTTGGCTTTAAACTTGCCTAGCAGTACCATTAACTATTGACCCGTTAATTTATGATGGTTTAGAACAAGACTGATGGAAGCTACTAGACCCTTGACCAGAAAGTCAATAAGTCTTTTATAAAACAACCTTACCGGGCTTCCCTGGTGGCGCAGTGGTTGAGAGTCCGCCTGCCGATGCAGGGGACACGGGTTCGTGCCCTGGTCCGGGAAGATCCCACATGCCGCGGAGCAGCTGGGCCCGTGAGCCATGGCCGCTGAGCCTGCGCGTCCGGAGCCTGTGCTCCGCAACGGGAGAGGCCACAACAGTGAGAGGCCCGTGTACCGCAAAAAAACAAAACAAAACACAACCTTACCCATGTATTATACATGTCCTCGATTGGCAAGACTTCATCAGGGGTATTTCTCAGTCGAGCTTGGATTCACCGACTATTCATAATATTGAAAACCTCCTATGAAATCCAGGCCATTTAAATTTCTAATTATCTGACCATTAGACATTACCTTAATACTGATGACTCAGTACTCTGTAAATCTCTAACGTGCTAATAAAAAGAGTGTGAATCATTTTCATATGTTCCCTTTTCTGGGAGATGAATCAGACGCTCTTGCTCCAATGTTTGTGTTCAAAGTTTATTTCAGAACCGGAGTAATTGAAAACATTTCTCTATATGGAAAATCTAATGAAAATCTTCTTAAGCTAGAGCAGACACATGCATAAGCCTAATGGGGCAAGTGATGGGGAACCAGAGCGGCTTGAAACTGGGAAAGTCAGGAGCAAGCAGGGAGAAGTGCTATCTGAGCTCCTGTACGGTGTGTCCTTAGTGTGTGTCTGTCCTTGCTCAACCTTTCCTTCACTTTCACGTGTCTTATTTTCCTTTCACCCACCAGACTTCCTGTCTCCATGTTGAGAGACAGTCCTCCCCAAGGTCTAGTTTTCTACAAACAAACAGTCCTGAAAGATCGACTTCTATCTTACCATATTTTGGATAGGAGCCCATCTCAGTGAGCTCAAGACACTTTGTAAGTTGGAGGCATATTTGTATGAAAACGAGTGGCAGAGCTCCTTCCCAGAATGACTTTAACTGTTCCCTCGATGCCTCACCTTGCCCAGTCTGCCTGCAAATGACCCTCTTCTGCAGACCATGGATCTCTGAAAACTCTTTCCAGATAAATTAGGAAAAAACATGCAAATTATTAATAAACTTATGAATAATAAACATGTAATCTCATCAGTAATTAAAGAACAGCAAATTCCAACAAAATTAAGTTGCTATTTTTGTGTGTGAATTAATTTGCGAAAGGTTTTTTAGTAATTATAATGCTGGCATTCCCATTAAAATGCTTTTAGGTGACAATAACAAAACAACCAAATCAAACTTCTTAAATAACATGTATATGATTTCAAGTGAAAATAAGTCCCAAGGAAGGGGGTTCCTGGGTTGATTAATTCAGGACTTCCATAACATCATCAAGCTCCCATCCTTTACTGGTTTTGTCCCTAAGCTGGCATGCAGACATGACACTGTCCAGTGAAGGAAAGGAGACTGTTTTTCCCTTCTCTCTCTCTCTCTCTCTCTCTCTTTTTTTTTTTTGATAATGGATTATATTTAAGAAGAACTGAAGAAGATGAATCATTTTGAGGCAACTCTCTGTGTATCTAAGGACACTATGCTTTTTATAAATTATTGAAGTATAGTTGATTTACAGTGTCATATTAGTTTCAGGTGTACAGCAAAGTGATTCATTTATATATATACATATAGGTATATATACATATGTATATTCTTTTTCATATTCTTTTCCATTATAGGTTATAACAAGATACTGAATATAGTTCCCTGTGCTATACAGTAGGTCCTTGTATCTATTTTATATATAGTAGTGTGTATCTATTAATCCCAAACTTCTAATTTATCCCTCCCCCTCCTTTTCCCTTTGGTAACCATAAGTTTGTCTTCTATGTCTGTGAGTCTATTTCTGTTTTGTAAATAAGTTTATTTGTATCATTTTTTTAGATTCCACATATAAGTGATATCATATGATGTTTGTCTTTCTCTGTCTGACTTACTTCACTTAGCATGATAATATCTAGATCCATCTATGTTGCTGCAAATAAAAATGAAAAATATATACCTAGTAAACCTCACATCTCATCTCCTTAGCCAGGACTGGGTCATATGCTCACCTCTAGCCCAATCACTGGCAAGAGAAATGAGATGACCAAGGTTGGTTTAGACTAATCCAGGTTTATTCCCAGAGGAAGTATGGTCACCTAGACCAACCAAATCTCTATCAACAGGGAAAAAGGGAAAATAATGTTCCTTGGGCAGACAACCCATGGTGTCTGCTCTGGCTGCCAAGGGTCCAGTGAGACAGGCCACACACGTGGCTCGTAGGAGTTGTGGAAAGAAATTTGGCATTATATACCAAGACTCTTAAAAGTGTCCTTAAGCTTTGGCATAGTAGTTCCACTTCTAGGAACAAAGCCCATGGAAAGTGTGCCTAAATAAATATAAAGCTTTATGCTCAAAGATGTTCACTGTAGCACCCTTTATAACAGGAAAGAGGAAGAACAACAACAATAAAACCAAACTTCAGGATCCAAAAATAAAAAAATTATGTAATTATAGTACATCCATATGATGTGCTGCTCTGTAGCACTTAAAAATGATGTTTACAAAAAGTTTTGAAAAACATGGGAAGATGCTCATATTATAGTGTTAAATGGGAAAAACAGATATCAGATTGTATATATAACTCTATGTTAGATATTAATAGCAACTATCCCCTCAACATCTACTATGAGCTAGTAACCTACACACGATCTCTAATCCTAACAACAACCTTGAAATGTAAGGGTTCTTATGCCCATTTGGCAACCCAGGCAACCAAGGCTCAGAGATGTTCAGCAGATTTTCCCAAATCACTCAGCTAGTAAAAGGCAGGACAGGGGGCCTCCCTGGTGGCGCAGTGGTTGAGAGTCCGCCTGCCGATGCAGGGGATACGGGTTCGTGCCCCGGTCTGGGAGGATCCCATATGCCGCGGAGCGGCTGGGCCCGTGAGCCATGGCTGCTGAGCCTGCGCATCCGGAGCCTGTGCTCCGCAACGGGAGAGGCCACAACAGTGAGAGGCCCGCGTACCACAAAAAAAAAAAAAAAAAAAAAAAAAAAAAAAAAAAAGGCAGGACAGGGATTTGAGTCTAGGTCTTTCTGGTTGTTTGAATCATGGCTTCACAGTTTAGGAGCAATTCTCTTTCTTCCCCCCTTTTTTCTGTTCTCTTTTCTCCACAGTGGATGGATAAGGTATTCATGAGTTTAGCTGCATGAATGAGCCAAGCTTCAGAGGTATAAACACACCTATATTCAGTGAAATGGAATAGAATAAGGACAATGGGAAACTGGGGGACTTGGGGGCAGACAGACAGATAGGAAAGTAAGAGTGAGAGGAAAGAGAGGTAACTGGAATGACTGTACAGAGAACCAGGAAGTGACTGTTTACCAAACCAATCAGCATTCTTTGATTTCTTTTTTAGCTGAAATTGTTCTCCAAGTGCCTCATTCAGTACACGGGCCTTCTATCATGGATGGTCCACACCAGTTCACCAAGAGCCCTTTTCAGGCCCCAGACGTGTCTCTAGATGTTGGATCCTTGTCTAATTCATATGCCAATCAGAAATTCCTCCTGCCGTGGCTGGCCAGATCAGGAGGGGATGGTGTACATGTGATCCTAGGGATAAAGGTAGCGATTGATAAATCTGTGAAAGATGGGGTTGGGGAGTCAATACTTTGGAGATCACACCTTTTTTCCCTTAGAACCATCATATCCCAACCCCAAGCTGGGGGGTATACTTGCAGCTAATAAATGGAAATTATTTAATTAAGGAGGGAAAAAAAGGAAAGACAATCCTCTGGACGTCTCATCTGGTTCTGTTGTTTTTCACATCCGTGCTGTCTCTGCTAACCCATATCTACATTGGAACCCTTTTATGCCCATTGGCCAAAGAAAGACACAATCTGTTGCTGCAGAATACATATAGACAAGCTTTGTTTAAGCATTTATCTGATGACCAAGAGGACACTCAATCAGGTCTCAGCACTGTCTTTTCGCTGCCACTTCCATATTGGTGTTGAAAGCCCTGCTGTCATGGCTCGAGGGTTATAGAATGATTAGCACCCCCAGGTCCCTTGGCTCCCTTGTTTGTTTGAAAAAAATGCAGGAATAAAACAACCATGCAGGGGCTTCCCTGGTGGCACAGTGGTTAAGAACCTGCCTGCCAATGCAGGGGACACAGGTTTGATCCCTGGTCCGGGGAGATCCCACATGCCGCGGAGCAACTAAACCCATGCGTCACAACTACTGAGCCTACACTCTAGAGCCCGTGAGCCACACTACTGAGCCCATGAGCCACAACTACTGAAGCCCTTGCACCTGGAGGCCGTGCTCCGCAACAAGAGAAGCCACTGCAACAAGAAGCCTGTGCACCACAACGAAGAGTAGCCCCTGCTCACCGCAACTAGAGAAAGCCCGCACACAGCAATAAAGACCCAATGCAGCCAAAAATAAATAAATAAAATAAATAAATTTATTAAAAAAAACCAACCATGCAAGAATAATAGGCATTACATCTGATTTCAGAAAGTCCATTAAAATAAAAAATCAGAAATGTCTTCAATAAGAATTGCTGGAGATAAGAATCATGCAAAGACTGGCTCTTTTGGAGGGAAGAATGCATGCTATTGTAGGTATTTTTTTATGCTGAGATTTTTAAAGGCAGATTTTTCTCTTTCATTTAATATTTTCAGGTTTATTATGTCTGATGTTTCATATCTAGCAATGTATATAAAAATCAAAAGAGAAGAAATTCTTGTGTGGCAAAATCATCCCCTTGTGAAACAGGAGGGTAGGGGGCAGGGCACAACCTTTGAAAGAATGACATAACCCAAGGACATGATTTAAACTGATTAGAACCGGATGGGTCCAAGATGGCAGACAAGTCGACTTCCACTAGACCTTGAGCCTCAGTATATGTTCACTGTAACATGTCAGCAAGCTAAATGACACACCCACAGGCGCCATGACAGTTCCAAGGCCGACCATAAGGATCAAAAGTGGGCAGTGACCGAATTCCTGGAAATCCCCGCCCCTTCCTGAAATAGCTGAATACTCCTCCCACTCATTAGCCTATGAAATTACCCACCCCTATAAAAACTGACAACCCCATACCATGGTGCCTTTCTCACCTTCTGAGATGGCCCACACTCTGTCTGTGGAGTGTTTCTCCCAAGGCCGCTCTTGCCTTCTGGGATAGTCCACACCCTGTCTGTGGAGTGTGTTTCTCTCTAAATAAATCCACTTCTTACCTATCACTTTGTCTCTCACTGAATTCTTTCTGCAATGAGACATTAAGACTTCATTAAGTCTTGAAACCAGGTGTGTGATCTCAGTTGGAAGACTGTGGGTTTTGGCCAGGTTCAAGCTCCAGCCACGTGGGTTCAAGTACCAGTCTGGGTTTTGGCTGGGTTTGAGTCCTGGCATCTGGTTTCAAGTCCCAATCTGAGGTGCACAGTTTCACTTGGACATCTTTACCTGATACAGTCATGTGCAGATTTCCCCAGTCAGTCCTGAGCAGGCAGTACACCATCCTGATAACCTGAGTCCTTTCCTTGAGAGCACTTTATCTCCAAAGCCCTTCACAATCATCAATCCAGACATCATGAGAAGCAGCACAACAGCTCTGGGGCTCCCTCTTACAAGTCCAAAGGAAAATTCTTTGCCAGACAAGTTCTTCTGACATTTTTGATGTTGGATCATAAATAATAGGGAAAGCCCAGAGAGGAAGAACTGATGTTAGCTATGTCACTTGCATCTCTGGGCCTCGGTTTCCTCATCTGTAAAATGGGGAGGATAGATAGGGTCAGCGTTTCTAAATTATGTTCTGTGAGGTGAATGGAATTACCAAGTATGCAATTTGAGAGCCAGGGCCACTCCTCAAAGGGTAGAGGCCAGAGGAAATCCCCCCAATATTTCTACCCCTGTGGGATCTGTTAAAAATGAGCACTGAGGCCTGTCTTGATAACACACAGGGTTAAGAGACACATACAGAGAAAGGAAGAAAGGCTGGGAGCCAGGGAGGGAAGGCTTTATGACCTTGAAAGCAGTCCTTCCCATCTTCCTCAGTCTGCCCAAAAGAAGCCTGGCATTGTTATTCCAATTTCCATCTCTCCACTCTTGCCCCTGACGAGCATTTATCTTTGCCAGACAAGTTCTTCTGGCATTTTGATGTTGGGTCAGAAATAATAGGGAAAGCCCAGAGAGGTAGAACTGATGTTAGCCATGTCACTTGCAACTCTGGGCCTTGGTTTCCTCATCTGTAAAATGGGGAGGATAGATAGGATCAGCGTTTCTAAATTATGTTCTGTAGGAACTTAATAAAAATTATCTAGGAAAAAAAGTATTATAAATCAAACATTTTAGAAACAATGGGTTAAACATATTTAGACCAGCTTATTATCTCAGCGGCTTCTGAGAGCCTTTGAAATTTAGCCAATATGACTTGGGAGTTTCACATTAATGTTCCCCAAGGTTGTTTGATTGTTGTTATAAGCTGAATTTTGTCTTTCTTCAAATTCATGTGTTGAAATCCTAACCCCTAGTACCACAGAATGTGACTGTATTTTTTTTTAATTTATTTATTTTTGGTTGCATTGGGTTGAAAGTTCTTAAAAAGAAAAAAAGAGAGAGAGAGAGAGAGACTTGAATTCTCATACCTTCTCTCTGTGGGCAGCTGTGGACCCTTTCTTCATTCTTTGAAAACTTACTACAGGAATAAGGGAGACTTGGGAACATTGGAATTTCTAGGTCCAGAATCAAACCTTCACAGGATGACTGACGTAAATGGATTGTAGTGACATTTATTTCCTGTGGGACATCACAGCTCCCTTCATATTGGCAGATCTAAAGACCTGGAATTATACAAGAAAGCAACACCAAATCAGGGTGGACGATGACATGTGCTGCTTGATGCCCTTCCTACTGGTATTTCTTTCCCTTTTTAGGGGTTGGTTAGAGGCCACCCATAAGAAAAGATAAACCAGGTCCTAGACGGCTGTCACAGAGTGGTTTTCACTTACTGAGATAACTTTTTATCAAAAGTAATTTTTTTAAAGCATGTATTACATAGTTTCTCAGTTGGAAAATCTGGCCAGATAATCAGACAGAATTACTCCCTTCATTTGCTGTGTGGAAAGGTCTCATTTCCAGCATGCTGAGGACCTCACAGAGCCTAACAGTACATCAGATACTCTACCACCCTCCTATGTTGGCTTTCAAACACATGCCCTTAAAGGAGGACAGCAATTCCATAACAACATTAAAACAGCAACTGGGAGCAAAGCCCTGTGGCCAAGACTCACCCAACCAGATTGCACTGCTATTTTTATCCTCCGAGCTGAGCGTATTGACAGAATACAGAATTACTTTTGTGATTAAACGTGGCCAAAAACCTTGCAAGTGTTAATCTCTAGAAATCTGTTACAAATGGGATGGCAAGCACCAGCAAACTGCTATTTTTTAAGTCTAAAAATAATTCTTGGTGCTCTTGTGTGTAAGTAATGCAGCAGGAAGAAAAGAAATTTTAATTCAATTGGGTTGAGCGGTTCAATTTTTAGCAGTCAATTCCTAAATATAATGGGTATGGTTCTCTGAAAGCCCCCAAGTGGAGAGAGGGTCAGATGCCCAGGGGATAAACAGAGGCCTCAGCGTTTCTTTGCATTTACACATCTTAGCCGCTCTGGCCCAGAGAGCATGGCTCTGTAATCTCAAGTACCCCAATTCCACTGTTTTTGAGAATTATGTGATTGTGATGGGAGTAGGATCAGACGTGGGCAAAAAGGTGATGGAGGATTCACTGACCGTGTACGACTATTCGAACTAGTGGTGAATGTATTGGCTATATGAAGCCAGTATTGGCTCCAATTCCTTTGGATATGTCCCTTTGGAAGTCAGGTCCTTTTGGTTCTGTCACAGAAGGTTATGGAGTTTTCAATTAGGGTTTATGTGGAGTGGCTGCTGCCAAACCAACTAAGGCAGAGTCATCTCCAGACCCACGTGGAGCAGCACAATCCTTCAACCACCCAAACCCAGGCCCTTCAAACACCTTTCAGAACACTCGCTCCAGGTCAGCCCCACTTTCATTCTTCATTCCCCATCCCCTTCAAGAAGCCCAGCTACACGTGGACTCAGTCTCTTTCTTGCTTGGGTCAAGACTCTAGACAGTCTCAGGCCCATTGATGTTCTTCTTCCTCCCTCTTTCAGGTGCCAGGTCCATATCCCTGGGTCTCTGTTCTATTTCCCCATCGTACTCCAGTTCTGTGCCTGCATTAGCTTCCCAGGTTGGGGCCAGAAAATCTGCTTAAATTTTGCCAGTCTTTTCTCCCTAAAGCTTGGCCCAATCTTCTCATTCCATCTTCCAGGAATCCTGGAATTGCAACAGGAATCCTGATCAATCTGGATAGACTGTCTTGGGATCTAAGGATGAGGACCTCCATAGCTAGAACCTTCTGATGCCTATCAGATTACACCCGTAGGAAAGCAATATCTTTCCAGGATAGCACGGCAGTAAAAGTCGTGGACTTTACAGCTATCCTGCCTTTCCTGTATTAAATGTATTTTAGGGCTTCTAACTGGTTGACAAGAGCAAGTTTTTCTTTATAGAGTTCCAGCTAATAAATGCATAAAGAATAGTGGAATTAGAAAATTACCCTTTGGAACAGCCAGTGAAAAAATGGGTCTATTCTAGGCAATGATCAATGACTGCTCGAAGCATTAGGTAAATATTGATGATGGGGAGTTTTATAATGGATGGATCAAGTTGACGGTACCTGATTTGACTGATCAATCTTAAAGGCATTAATGGAAAGGCAGCCAGACACTATAAGCCTTCCAGTGCTATTCAATGGGAACTTCATAGCCCCACCTATGAGGTATCCTTTAAGAAAATTGAACCTGAATCTAATCAAGCCTTTTTATGTAAATACCAGTTTACAACATTATGGGGAATAGAGGAATATGTTAAATGATATCATGTGGACTAATCAGCCAAATCTAGATTGTGGGATTCCACCACAGGGTGAATGACCCAGTTTCTTAAAAAAAACAAAAAAATAAAGGAAACAAACAAAACAAAACCAAGTGTTAATTGTTATAGATTTAAAATGACTTAAGACCATATCAACCAAAAGGAACATATGGGTGAAAGTGCTTTGTAAATGGCCAAGTTGTTAAACATTAGGTATTATTATTATGACTTTTGCCTTACCTCTCAGTTCCAGATCCTTAAGTCTGGGAAATCCATCATTAAAATGAACTTCAAAAACTATATACTTTATTTTCCAAAGCTTGTGTCTGGAGTATTTGACGAATCTCCGACAGACGAAGAAAACACAATTTCCTAACAGGCAAAGGGAAGCCGTGATACACAGGTGATGTAATACCTAGCCTGACTCATTAAGCAATGGCAAAACTGAATGTCTAATCAGATTGTAAGATCTAAACCTTCCCATATTTTTAAAAACCTTCTGGCCACAGAAAGATTTGGCTTGAGCCCATATACATACCCATATGTACTCACTTTAAACAGTATAACAATGTTATATCCTTATATATTTACACACATATGTTGACAAAATTTACTAACATATGTTCATATATACCCATACCTTGTAGCAGTGAATAGATAACAAACCTTTTTGTTTTTCTCTTTCCCAACTAAAATCTCACATAGTAAAACACTGGCTATGGGACACTCATGGGAAATAAATTCATCTGGATACATGAGGAGGCCCAAACAAACCAAGAATTTATCTCTTCAGTTGCCAGTTTTAGTTTTGGTCTTTCTAAACAGTAACCTTTCTAAAATATGCTTCACTCTTCCCTGCATCTTGAAAAGAGAATTCCAAATACCTCCTTGGTACCTTAGGGCTGTCATTAGGAACATGATTATACTAGGAAATAATATATGCACTTGGAGTTTATTCGAGGAATTTGAGGTGCTGGCTGTTTTCCAGTATGTGATATGACCTCATCCCACTGGGCTCTTTGAATTATTATTTCTACATTTATAGCATTTATTTCTATTCCTATATTTCAACATGTATCTGTAGTAGCTACCTTCTAATCCCTTCTAATTGCTGCTTCCAATCTGTTTTATAACCAGATAATCAGGTACATTGATTTGTGGGCAAAATATGAGTGAAGAGGCTCTGCTGAGCACCTAAGAGATTCTTTTGTAGGTAAAGTGCATGCCCTTGAGCACCTGGACTTTGTGAACATTATTTTACTGCTAAGAGGCCTTTTTTTGGGTTGCCTATCAATTTCTTAGCTCTGTTTCACTTGAGTGAAGGAGTCTGCCAAAAAAGTGATTGCTCAGAAACGCAAGATAAAAATGTATCCTTGGATTGTACTCGAGTTGGAGGTTTCCATTAACTCCTTTTAGGAAAAATATGACTTATTCCCATGGAAAAGTTAGTATTGCTTTTCATAAATTCACAATGAACCTCTATAACAGCATTATGCTGTGACCCCAAACTCAGATTGCAAATTACCCTTTTAAAGCAAGGACAGATTTATCTTCCTGAGATCTTAATAAATTGTACACACCAAGACCCCTGACAGATGGAAGTTTACAGTGACTATAGTTAGAACTGTTTCACATACAAATACCTGGCAGTCATATGAACATTTAATACTCTTGAATGATTTTCTGATTAAAGAGAATTTTCTGGGCCCAGTTGGACTGATGCTCAGATGTAGTTAGGGTAGGCCTGTGAAATTTATTTTCATGAAGTACCAGGTTGAAGTGTATTATTCTAGCCCTCTCACCCTGTATGAATCTCACTCTCTCACTCTCTCACTCTCTCCCTCCTCCAATGTATGAATCAACCCAGGTCCCCAATATGCTACCACATAATGTCCCCAATCCTGAACACTTTCAATTAGATCTTGGGTGCCCTCCGTTCATCCAGACTAGATAAATAGTTTAAGTGCTTGGAAATAACAACCAGAACTCTTCAGGTCCTCTCCATAATATGCACAAGTGATTTCTGCGACATCAGACTTCAGTGCTCAACCCAATTACAACGGGCTTACCTTGCTCCTTGCAATCTGAAGTGGAGTGTCTGTGATTTTAGCGTGTGCATAGAGCAATGGATGTATGGCTTAAGAGCACAAGCTAGGTAATCCCTAGGCTTTTCTGAGCTCTGCAGCTCAAATGCACACAGAATCATGAGAGCATTACTGCAGAAAAAAATCATTTCCATCTAAAATAAGATGCCCATTAGCACATCTTTATAGTACTGTTTCCTCTCCACAAGACTGGAGATATCACAGGAGGAAGCTCAGCTGATTTTCATGAGACCAATATCCCTTTTTTAAAAAAACAAATATTTTTAATTGAAGTATAGTTGATTTACAATGTTTTGGGTGTGCAGCAAAGTGATTCAGATATATCTATATAGAGATATATATGTATTCTTTTTCAGATTCTTTTCCATTATAGGTTATTACAAGATATTGAATATAGTTCCCTGTGCTATATAGTAGGTCCTTGTTTATATATTTTTTGTATAGAAGTGTGTATCTGTTAATTCCAAATTCCCAATTTATCCCCCTCTCCACAAAACCCCTTTTAGTTATGGTGAATAATCTAGCTGCTATTAGTATTTGAGTCAAACAGATGTATAATAGCCACCATTCACAAGTTCTTTTTCTTAAAAGAACAAATATCTTTACAGCAACAAACTGTTTCTGACCTGCAAAAACAGGAATTCTCAAACATGTCTCCTGCATCATTTGCTTGCCTCTAGGATATTCTGCTTTTACCTACATTTTTAACATATTTATTGGAGTATAATTGCTTTACAATGGTGTGTTAGTTTCTGCTTTATAACAAAGTAAATCAGTTATACATATACATATGTTCCCATATCTCTTCCCTCTTGCGTCTCCCTCCCTCCCACCCTCCCTATCCCACCCCTCTAGGTGGTCACAAAGCACAGAGCTGATCTCTCTGTGCTATGTGGCTGCTTCCCACTAGCTATCTATTTTACGTTTGGTAGTGTATATATATCCATGCCACTCTCTCACTTTGTCACAGCTTACCCTTCCCCCTCCCTATATCCTCAAGTCCATTCTCTAGTAGGTCTGTGCCTTTATTCCTGTCTTACCCTTAGGTTCTTCATGACATTTTTTTACTTAGATTCCGTACATATGTGTTACAATACAGTATTTGTCTTTCTCTTTCTGACTTACTTCACTCTGTATGACAGACTCTAGGTCCATCCACCTCACTACGAATAACTCAATTTCATTTCTTTTTATGGCTGAGTAATATTCCATTGTATATATGTGCCACATCTTCTTTATCCATTCATCCGATGATGGACACTTAGGTTGTTTCCATCTCCTGGCTATTGTAAATAGAGCTGCAATGAACATTTTGGTATATGACTCTTTTTGAATTATGGTTTCCTCAGGGTATATGCCCAGTAGTGGGATTGCTGGGTCATATGGTAGTTCTATTTGTAGTCTTTTAAGGAACCTGCATACTGTTCTCCATAGCGGCTATACCAATTCACAATCCCACCAGCAGTGCAAGAGTGTTCCCTTTTCTCCACGCCCTCTCAAGCATTTACTGTTTCTAGATTTTTTGATGATGGCCATTCTGACCAGTGTGAGATGATATCTCATGGTAGTTTTGATATGTATTTCTCTAATGATTAATGATGTTGAGCATTCTTTCATGTGTTTGTTGGCAGTCTGTATATCTTCTTTGGAGAAATGCCTATTTAAGTCTTCTGCCCATTTTTGGATTGGGTTGTTTGTTTTTTTGTTACTGAGCTGCATGAGCTGCTTGTAAACTTTGGAGATTAATCCTTTGTCAGTTGCTTCATTTGCAAATATTTTCTCCCATTCTGAGGGTTGTCTTTTGGTCTTGTTTATGGTTTCCTTTGCTGTGCAAAAGCTTTGAAGTTTCATTAGGTCCCATTTATTTATTTATTTTTATTTCCATTTCTCTAGGAGGTGGGTCAAAAAGGATCTTCCTGTGATTTATGTCACAGAGTGTTCTGCCTGTGTTTTTCTCTAAGAGTTTGATCGTTTCTGGCCTTACATTTAGGTCTTTAATCCATTTTGAGCTTATTTTTGTGTATGGTGTTAGGGAGTGATCTAATCGCATACTTTTACATGTACCTGTCCAGTTTTCCCGGCACCACTTATTGAAGGAGCTGTCCTTTCTCCACTGTACATTCCTGCCTCCTTTATCAAAGATAAGGTGACCATATGTGCGTGGGTTTATCTCTGGGCTTTCTATCCTGTTCCATTGATGTATATTTCTGTTTTTGTGCCAGTACCATACTGTCTTGATTACTGTAGCTTTGTAGTATAGTGTGAAGCCAGGGAGCCTGATTCCTACAGCTCCGTTTTTCGTTCTCAAGATTGCTTTGGCTATTTGGGGTCTTTTGTGTTTCCATACAAATTGTGAAATTTTTTGTTCTAGTTCTGTGAAAAATGCCAGTGGTAGTTTGATAGGGATTGCATTGAATCTGTAGATTGATTTGGGTAGTAGAGTCATTTTCACAATGTTGATTTTTCCAATCCAAAAACATGGTATATCTCTCCATCTATTTCTATCATCTTTAATTTCTTTCATCAGTGTCTGATATTTTTCTGCATAGAGGTCTTTTGTCTCCTTAGGTAGGTTTATTCCTAGATATTTTATTCTTTTTGTTGCAGTGATAAATGGGAGTGTTTTCTTGATTTCATTTTCAGAATTTTCATCATTAGTGTATAGGAATGCCAGAGATTTCTGTGCATTAATTTTGTATCCTGCTACTTTACCAAATTCATTGATTAGCTCTAGTAGTTTTCTGGTAACATCTTTAGGATCCTCTATGTATAGTATCATGTCATCTGCAAACAGTGAAAGCTTTACTTCTTCTTTTCTGATTTGGATTCCTTTTATTTCCTTTACTTCTCTGATTGCTGTGGCTAAAACTTCCAAAACTATGCTGAATAAGACTGGCGACAGTGGGCAACCTTGTCTTGTACCTGATCTTAGTGGAAATGGTTTCAATTTTTCACCATTGAGGGTAATGTTGGCTGTGGGTTTGCCATATATGGCCTTTATTATGTTGAGGAAAGTTCCCTCTATGCCTACTTTCTGCAGGGTTTTTATCATAAATTGGTGTTGAATTTTGTCAAAAGCTTTCTCTGCATCTATTGAGATGATCATATGGTTTTTCTCCTTAAATTTGTTAATATGGTGTGCCATGTTGATTGATTTGCATATATTGAAGAATCCTTGCATTCCTGGAATAAACCCCACTTGGTCATGTTGTATGATCCTTTTAATGTGCTGTTGGATTCTGTTTGCTAGTATTTTGTTGATCATTTTTGCATCTATGTTCATCAGTGATACTGGCCTGTAGTTTTCTTTCTTTGTGACATCCTTGTCTGGTTTTGGTATCAGGGTGATGGTAGCCTCGTAGAATGAGTTTGGGAGTGTTCCTCCCTCTGCTATATTTTGGAAGAGTTTGAGAAGGATAGGTGTTAGCTCTTCTCTAAATGTTTGATAGAATTCATCTGTGAAGCCATCTGGTCCTGGGCTTTTGTTTGTTGGAAGACTTTTAATCACAGTTTCAATTTCAGTGCTTGTGATTGGTCTGTTCATATTTTCGATTTCTTCCTGATTCAGTCTCGGCAGGTTGTGCATTTCTAAGAATTTGTCCATTTCTTCCAGGTTGTCCATTTTATTGGCATAGTGTTGCTTGTAGTAATCTCTCATGATCTTTTGTATTTCTGCAGTGTCAGTTGTTACTTCTCCTTTTTCATTACTAATTCTATTGATTTGAGTCGTCTCCCTCTTTTTGTTGATGAGTCTGGCTAATGGTTTATCAATTTTGTTTATCTTCTTAAAGAACCAGCTTTTAGTTTTATTGATCTTTGCTATCATTTCCTTCCTTTCTTTTTCATTTATTTCTGATCTGATCTTTATGATTTCTTTCCTTCTGCTAACTTTGGGGTCTTTTTGTTCTGCTTTCTCTAATTGCTTTAGGTGCAAGTTTAGGTTGTTTATTCGAGATGTGTCCTGTTTCTTAAGGTAGGATTGTATTGCTATAAACTTCCCTCTTAGAACTGCTTTTGTTGCATCCCGTAGGTTTTGGGTCGTCGTGTCTCCATTGTCATTTGTTTCTAGGTATTTTTTGATTTCCTCTTGATTTCTTCAGTGATCACTTCGTTATTAAGTAGTGAATTGTTTAGCCTCCATGTGTTTGTATTTTTTACACATCTTTTCCTGTAATTGATAAGTAGTCTCATAGCATTGTGGTCGGAAAAGATACTTGATACAATTTCAGTTTTCTTACATTTACCAAGGCTTGATTTGTGACCCAAGATATGATCTATCCTGGAGAATTTTCCATGAGCACTTGAGAAAACTGTGTATTCTGTTGTTTTTGGATGGAATGTCCTATAAATATCCATTAAGTCCATCTTGTTTAATGTATCATTTAAAGCTTGTGTTTCCTTATTTATTTTCATTTTGCATGATCTGTCCATTGGTAAAAGTGGGGTGTTAAAGTCCCCAACTATGAATGTGTTACTGTCAATTTACCCTTTTATGGCTTTTAGTATTTGCCTTATGTATTGAGGTGCTCCTATGTTGGGTGCATAAATATTTACAATTGTTACATCTTCTTCTTGGATCATTCCCTTGATCATTATGTAGCGTCCTTCTTTGTCTCTTCTAATAGTCTTTATTTTAAAGTCTGTTTTGTCTGATATGAGAATTGCTACTCTAGCTTTCTTTTGATTTCCATTTGCATGGAATATCTTTTTCCATCCCCTCACTTTCAGTCTGTCTGTGTCTCTAGGTCTGAAGTGGGTCTCTTGTAGACAGCATATATATGGGTCTTGTTTTTGTATCCATTCAGCCAGTCTGTGTCTTTTGGTGGGAGCATTTAATGCATTTACATTTACGGTAATTATCGATAAGTATGTTCTTATTCTCATTTTCTTAATTGTTTTGGGTTTGTTATTGTAGGTCTTTTCCTTCTCTTGTGTTTCTTTCCTAGAGAAGTTCCTTTAGCATTTGCTGTAAAGCTGGTTTGGTGGTGCTGGACTCTCTCAGCTTTTGCTTGTCTGTAAAGATTTTAATTTCTCCATCAAATCTGGATGAGATCCTTGCTGCGTAGAGTAATCTTGGTTGTAGGTTTTTCTCCTTCATCACTTTAAATATGTCCTGCCAGTCCCTTCTGGCTTGCAGAGTTTCTGCTGAAAGATCAGCTGTTAACCTTATGGGGATTCCCTTGTGTGCTATTTGTTGTTTTTCCCTTGCTGCTTTTAATATGTTTTCTTTGTATTCAATTTTTTTTTTTTTTTTTTTTGCTCTATGCGGGCCTCTCACTGTTGTGGCCTCTCCCGTTGCGGAGCACAGGCTCCGGACGCGCAGGCTCAGCGGCCATGGCTCACGGGCCCAGCTGCTCCACGGCATATGGGATCTTCCCAGACCGGGGCACGAACCCGCGTCCCCTGCATCGGCAGGCGGACTGTCAACCACTGCGCCACCAGGGAAGCCCTGTGTTCAATTTTTGATAGTTTGATTAATATGTGTCTCGGCGTGTTTCCCCTTGGATTTATCCTGTATGGGACTCTCTGTGCTTCCTGGACTTGATTAACTACTTCCTTTCCCATATTAGGGAAGTTTTCAACTATAATCTCTTCAAATATTTTCTCAGTCCCTTTCTTTTTCTCTTCTTCTTGTGCAACCCCTATAATTCAAATGTTGGTGCATTTAACGTTGTCCCAGAGGTCTCTGAGACTGTCCTCAGTTCTTTTCATTCTTTTTTCTTTTTTCTGCTCTGCAGTAGTTATTTCCACTACTTTATCTTCCATGTCTCTTATCCATTCTTCTGCCTCAGTTATTCTGCTATTGATCCCTTCTAGAGTATTTTTAATTTCATTTATTGTGTTGTTCATCATTGCTTGTTTCCTCTTTAGTTCTTCTAGGTCCTTGTTAAAGGTTTCTTGCATTTTCTGTATTCTAGTTCCAAGATTTTGTATCATTATTCTGAATTCTTTTTCAGGTAGAATGCCTATTTCCTCTTCATTTGTTAGGTCTGGTGGGTTTTTACCTTGCTCCTTCATCTGCTGTGTGTTTTTCTATCTTTTCATTTTGCTTATCTTACTGTGTTTGGGGTCTCCTTTTTGCAGGCTGCAGGTTCGTAGTTCCCGTTGTTTTTGGTGTCTGTCCCCAGTGGCTAAGGTTGGTTCAGTGGGTGATGTAGGTTTCCTGGTGGAGGGGACTAGTGCCTGTGTTCTGGTGGATGAGGCTGGATCTTGTCTTTCTGGTGGGCAGGTCCATGTCTGGTGATGTGTTTTGGGGTGTCTGTAGCCTTATCATGATTTTAGGCAGCCTCTCTGCTAATGCATGGGGCAGTGTTCCTGTCTTGCTAGTTGTTTGGCATAGGGTGTCCAGCACTGTAGCTTGCTGGTCGTTGAGTGAAGCTGGATCTTGGTGTTGACATGGAGATCTCTGGGAGATTTTCGCCGTTTGATATTACTTGGAGCTGGGAGGTCTCTTGTGGGCCAGTGTGCTGAAGTTGGCTCTCCCACCTCAGTGGCACAGCCCTGCCGCCGGGCTGGAGCACCAAGAGACTGTCCTCCACACGGCTCAGAATAAAAGGGAGAAAAAGTAGAAAGAAAGAAAGAAGGAAGGAAAGAAAGAAAGAAAGAAAGAAAGAGGATTAAAGAAGTAAAATAAGGTAAGGTAAAATAAAATAAAGTTATTAAAATAAAAAATAATTATTAAGAAAAAAAAATTTTAAGTAAAAAAAAAAACACAACGGACGGATAGAACCCTAGGACAAATGTTGAAAGCAAAGCTATACAGACAAAATTTCACACAGAAGCATACACATACACACTCACAAGAAGAGGAAAAGGGGAAAAAATAATAAATCTTGCTCTCAAAGTCCACCTCAATTTGGGATGATTCGTTGTCTATTCAGGTATTCCACAGATGCAGGGTACATCAAGTTGATTGTGGAGATTTAATCCGCTGCTCCTGAGGCTGCTGGGAGAGATTTCCCTTTCTCTTCTTTGTTCGCACAGCTCCCGGGGCTCAGCTTTGGATTTGGCCCCGCCTCTGCGTTTAGGTCGCCGGAGGGCGTCTGTTCTTCCCTCAGACAGGACGGGGTTAAAGGAGCCGCTGTTTCGGGGGCTCTGGCTCACTCAGGCCGGGGGGAGGGAGGGGTACAGATGCGGGGCGAGCCTGCGGCGGCAGAGGCCGGCGGGACGTTGCACCAGCCTGAGGCGCGCTGTGCGTTCTCCCGGGTAAGTTGTCCTTGGATCACGGGCCCCTGGCAGTGGCGGGCTGCACAGGCTCCCCGGAAGGGAGGTGTGGATAGTGACCTGTGGTCGCACACAGGCTTCTTGGTGGCGGCAGCAGCAGCCTTAGCGTCTCATGCCCGTCTCTGGGGTCTGCGCTGATAGCCGCGGTTCGCACCTGTCTCTGGAGCTCCTTTAAACGGCGCTCTTAATCCCCTCTCCTCATGCACCAGGAAACAAAGAGGGAAGAAAACGTCTCTTGCCTCTTCGGCAGCTCCACACTTTTTCCCGGACTCCCTCCCGGCCGTGGCGCACTAACGCCCTGCAGGCTGTGTTCACGCCGCCAACCCCAGTCCTCTCCCTGGTTCCGACCGAAGCCCGAGCCTCAGCTCCCAGCCCCGCCCGTCCCGGCGGGTGAGCAGACAAGCCTCTCAGGCTGGTGAGTGCTGGTCGGCACCAACCCTCTGTGCGGGAATCTCTCCGCTTTGCCCTCCACACCCCTGTTGCTGTGCTCTCCTCCACGGCTCTGAAGCTTCCCCCCCTCCGCCACCCGCAGTCTCCGCCCGCAAAGGGGCTTCTAGTGTGTGGAAACCTTTCCTCCTTCACGGCTCCCTCCCACTGGTGCAGGTCCCGTCCCTATTCTTTTGTCTCTGTTTATTCGTTTTTCTTTTGCCCTACCCAGGTACGTGGGGAGTTTCTTGCCTTTTGGGAGGTCTGAGGTCTTCTGCCAGCGTTCAGTAGGTGTTCTGTAGGAGTTGTTCCACGTGTAGATGTATTTCTGATGTATCTGTGGGGAGGAAGGTGATCTCCGCGTCTTACTCTTCTGCCATCTTCCCCTTCCTTGCCTGCCATTTTCAAGTTGTGAGATTTGGGATGAGTCACATAGCTTCTGTGAGCCTCATTTTCTCCATCTGTAAAATGGAAACTAGTAATAGCATCTATTTCATAAATTTTTAAAATGAGGATTAAATGGAATGATGTTTCTATATGCATATAAAGTAGTGGGCATATATTCATTGAATGTCAGCTCTTAATATCAAAATGTTATTTTTGTTGTTATTACAAGTGACATACTGATTAATCAGATTGACTAAATCACCCAGGAGAGAGAAGTGAATGCATACGCTACTGTTAGAAACAGGGAGAATTAAGTCCCAAAACTGACCCCTTCAAGGAGGAAAGCACCTCAATGCAGATGGTTTGGAAAGAGCATTTTGTCATTTGGATCACACCCAACTTTCCTTTCCATAATCACAGCGACTTTACATGGGTCATAACAAGGAGAGCCCAAATCAAAACTGAAAAAAACCAGCTCCAGCAAAAGCCAGGGGAGACAGCTTATTGTGTTGAATGCCCTCTCAGGGCTTAACCACCCTGGGGGCAGGGCTAACAGCGCAGCGGCTTCCCAAGAAGCTATTTTTGTTTTGTGTTTTGAGCATCTGACTCAAGCTGAGTAAAAGGGTTCATTTTCTCACTTGGAAAGTTTTCAAATCACCGAAAGGATTAGGTCAAGAGGGAGGTATATCCAGCCCGGCCAAATCTTTTTCAGTGGTCAGAAAAAAAGCCAGCAAAAAATTAATCACAAATCTGCTTCAGACAATATATGGACCCATTCAGAGGAAGTTGTCGTTTGTTTATCAGTAGCAAGCAGCAGCTTCCTGCAACCAGCAACAGCTGTCACCCTGCAAAAGGACATCTTTCCATTTTCATGAAGAGTAATGAACATTTTAAGGCAAAGCGAATGACAAAATATTTGACTGTATTTATCTGCCTTTTTGGCTATTTTTACCCCTGTGCCATGCACCCGCCTTCCAGACCTCCCTGACAACATCTTACTTTTTATCCAAGTCTTGCTTTGCAGCCTAGGCACAAGTCTTGTCATTTACACCTTACAGATGGAGAAGCTGAGACCCTGAACCTTAAGAAATGTGAACAGAGTAGGGCCAGGCAGAGCTGCATCACGGGTGGCTTACAACCACTCCAAGTCCCACGAGGGAGACAATGGCCATCGGGTAAATGGGAAAGCATACTAATTCAATGGTTGCCAACTTGGGGCAGGACAAAGTGGTAAATGTGGTGACCTAGAAAAATATAGGGCCTAATTGATGCTTTCTTCCCCAATGAAGACCTTGGTATATAACGCTCACAGCATCATCTGTTTGCCATGTATGGATTTTGTTTTCTCAGCTAAAAATAAAGTATGAGAGCCCATGTTTATTGGTGCAGTTTATTCCCCATAATTCCTTTTTACATATTCATAATCTTGGTAATATTTTCTACATATTTCTGCCAGGTTAGGGAGTTTTTTTCCCCATCCGGAATTACCATAATTATTTTGCTAAGGTACCTGAGCCCATTCATTAATTCATTGATCTTATACTGAGTTCCTGCTACAGGGCACAGGACTGGGAACCTGGGGACACTGATGAACGAGTCTTAGTTCCTGCCATCAAGGGGTTCAGAGTCTATGAGGAGGAAACTGACATGGAAACAAGTAGGTAGATTTGTAAAGAAATACCCTGGGAGCTGTGGACCAGGCAAGGCTTTCCGCTCTCTTGGGCACCCTTGGTTGCCCCCTTTGCCCTCTCCTCTCTGCCCTGCCCACTCTGCACAGGTCCCCTTTGGTACTGATATTTCCTTTTAGATCTCCCCACTGCACTTCAGATGAGACCTCCAACATCCGTTAAAGATATTATTCCAGGCCACAGAAGACAGGTTTGTGCGTGTAATACAGATTTTTCCAGATGTATTGCTTATAAGCAGTCCTTTCATAGAGCAAATCAAGGCTAATTCTTTAAAGCGAAGCAACATTAAAGTCATTTTTTTTTCCTGGAGCATTCCAAAGATTATGATCTACAAAGAATACCGAAATAAGAAAGGATCCCTGGGTTTGGTATGTTGCTAATTTTTTATTGTCTGATTTATAGAGTTGATAGACAAGCCATGTCCTCCTCCTCTCTGGATTGAGGATGTGCTGACAGCTCCATCCATCAAGCAAGCTGTCAGAGCACAATGCTTCATAGAGGTTGTTAAACAGAGGTCCAGCTGGCTAACACTTCCAGGATATGAGAAAGAAAAAAGTTAATCTTAGTGCCCATAGAAAAGTATTTCACTCATCCAGCAGAGAAATGGACATAGCAGTAAAGCCTTTAGCCACAGGTATTAGAATCTAAAGACAAATTTCAAACATATGTCTGTATTTCTTCTTCCTTTGTGATCCTAGAATCAATCCCTGTTTGAAACACTTTGATAAATAATCAGCCAGCAATGGCAATCTCACTGAAATGTGGATCCATCTTCATTAGCAAATTTAAGGACCATTTGTGTCTATAAATTCAGGGCAGAGCAGATAGAGGAGATGTAATTCTAAGTCCACAGTTATACTGGTCCACTGAGGAGCTGGACTGCAGCTGGATGCTTTTAACAATTAGGGGTACAAGGGAAAGACAGTGGCCATTGACACAATCACATTAATAGTTTGATTGGTGATCATTTTACGGTGGCGCGAAGGATTTTAAGCACACGCGAAACATCAGAGGGACATATTTTAGCTGCTAGGTTTTCTGTCTTTCAACACCTGTGCATAGTTTTAGACCTTTCTGACTTTGGGACCATGGAAGTTCCTCAAGGATAAAGAGAAGTTCCATAAGGGCCTGAGAGAGACTCAGAAAACAACCTCTTTGAAGTCTAGTTCAAGGGGACAGCCTCCCTGAGCAGCCTCCTTTGTTTGGTCTCCAAACGGTCTTAGAGATCCTGGCCCAAAGAATAACTTCTAGAACGGAGCCAACGCGAGAATGATACTAAAGGGTCCCCAGCCAGCAGGTGGCACTGCAATCGTTGGCAATCTGAGCTTTGTGGATGTTCTCTAATGATGACCTTTGTTGATTGTTCTAACCCAAATATTGTAATTCCCTTTGTCTTCTCTGCCCTCCCTTGACTTTGCTGAGTCACTTCATACTGTGTCATGGAACTCTGTGCTGCAGTGGGAGACTCAAAAGAAGCTCTAAACCCTTTGTAGCTGGCTGCCAGGTTAACTCATCTGGGGGCAGGCTGTCATGCCCAAGAACCACGGTGGAAGTGGTGGGGGCAAGATCTGTTGTCTGTTCATGGGGCTAGTCCAAAGCTGAGGGTGATGTAGCTAAAGGTGGACTCAGCTTCTCAAAGCATTTGAGGACTCTGAAGTACATCCCCTGACCTCTCGTGGACAAGAAAGGCCCTAGGTGTCCATATTGCATCTCCAAGTGCATCCTCCTCCCCAGAAAAGACTCCAAGGGTCCATATACTATATCTCCAAGTGCACCGCCCCCCACTCTCCCAGGAAAGGCTCCATGTGTTCACATTGTATCTCCAAGGGCATCTCCTCCCCTACCTCCCCAAAGCTCCAGGTGTCCTTGTTGCTTCAAAGTGGCAATGGTGACACAAGAACCCATCTGTGATCAACCTGCTAGAGCTCAGAAAGAGAAGGTAACTCTCCATCTCACACCTGTGTCTGGGCTAGCCTTGCATAGAGAAGGAAGAAGCTCCCAAAAGGATGAACCATACTCTCCCCAAAGGCAAACATCCTCTTCTAAAGAGAACTCTACTGAAGTTTATGTCAGGGTGAGGCAGGGGTTGAAGAAGGGATATATTTTTATAATTCCCTCCTGCTAAAGAGGAAGGATCCCAGAGAGAACACCTTAGGTGCTGAGGGAAGATGGGGGCATTGGATTGATTCAAGTGGGAGGATGCTAATGGGTGTGGGTTTAAATTATTCTATACAGTAATAGGAAGGAAGAGAATAAGAAAAAGCTAGTGGAGGGGCGGGGCAGACACAGGAGAGAAGGAGATGACTACGGTGGAGATTTGGATTAAGCTTTGCTCTGCAGTGTGTGGTGTAATCTCTTCTCCATCTTCCCATGAAATACCTGTAAAATCAACACTGCCAAATAATGCCTTTGCGTTCTACTGAAGGGGGAGGAATGGAATATACAGATGTGCTCAGTCCTTGAGAAAGTGCCAGGGAGTGATCCAGGACCACCTAACAGGCTCAGCCTGAAATGGACAGAATAATACAATTAGCAAAGGGTGAGGGATAGCACTCCACTTGGGTCCCTTGTCGCGATGGCCAATGGCCAAGGTAATTTTCAGGTGACAGGGACACTCTCCAGATGAGAGAGAGACACCACAAAGATCCTGGAGAAATGTCATCTCTCAACCACCTCTGCTACTCTGCCAGTGATCTGAGAACAGAAGGCCCTCTCAGGCTTGAAGCAACATTTCATGGGAAATGTTTGTCTTAATAAGATGTTTTAAGGCCACTGGATGTTTGGTTTGATGGTGCCATGTGGCTCTAAGTGTGGCTCAGGTTAGATATTTGCTTAGTGGTTCTCTAAGTGTGGACCCTGGACCATAAACATCAGAACCACTAGGGAATTTGATAGAAATCCCAATTCTCAGGCCTCACCCAGATCTACTGAATCAGACATTTGGGAGGTAGGGCCCAGTGATTTGGTTAAATGGGTCTTCTGGGTGATCCCAGTACCCCTGATATTTGAGAATAAATATCAATTTATTGATATTTGGGAATATTTTAAAATATTATAAATTATAATTAAAATATTATAATCATTGATGATCAATGATCAATGATTATAATCATTGATGATTAAAATATTATAATCATTGCAAATCTTTTGCAATGATTCTCAATGTTTAGTGGCACCTGAACCCCCAGTAGAGCCTGTCAAATACAGAACCACAGAATTCCTGGCACAGACACCAGGGATTTAACTGTGTAGGTCTGGGGTGAGCCTGACTCCCTGTGTTTAACAAGTTGTGCAGATGGCTTGGGTGCCCATCCAAGTTTGCGAACCACTAGCACAACGGGCTAAGAAGAAATTGAGTCCTATAGTCTGAAATTATGAGCCAATGTTGCTGGCAAATTAAACAGCTTATTGAAACAATTGAGGCCCCCAGGTTAGGTGAAGGAGCTTAATTAATGTTCCTTATCAATACAGGATGTCCTGCAGCCTGTGGAGAGGAACATTTGGAGATCATACGTGGGGAAGAGTTCTTCATCCACAAGCCCAAAGCTCCACCCAAGAGAACTCAAGTAGCTATGGAATGAGTGGGGCCCCCAGGAGTGACCCAGGGACTCATTCATGTTTCTCAGGGCAAGAGCTGTAGTCCAAGTGTCCCATGGGACAAGACACTGTGTTTCTCCAGGCAGGATCCAGAGTTCAGTTACTCTAAGAGCAGTCCTCAGAATCACCTTGGAGCTTTTACCAGTGCAGATTCAGATTTGTGGACCCCACCCAGACCTGCCGAATTGATTTGTGGAATTGGGGACCAAGAATCTAAATTCTTAATGAGTACTTTGGGTGTCTCTCATGCACATTCAAGTTTGAGAACCACTGATCTAGAAAAATGGGTGTAAAAAGGGTGGTTAGCATCATTACATTTTAGTAAAAGTTCTAGGATCCAAAGTTGTGTAGCCTGGCTGGAGTAGCAAAGTGGATTCTTGTTTCACATTCCCACCTTGGGAAGCACAAAGGGTCATTGCTGTGGGTGAGGTCACTTATGAATTGTTGGTTTCCATGTGCACTTAAAGTCTGAGAAATGTCTATACAGTATTCTAAGTATATTCAACTTAATATAGCTCTGTGGTGAGAGTGCTTGTCTGGTATTTAAAATATTCCCAAGAGTGCTGGGAATGGAAGAAAATGCCTAGCCAGCAATACACCATAAAATTTCGAGGGGAAATTACTCTGATACAGCTATAAATATAAGATTTCCCATAATATTAATTTCCTCATTTCTTGTTCTTTTTGTTAATCCCATTTTTCCTTGTGGTGTCCAGTTGAAAAATTCCTTAAGTAATTAAAAAGAAGTGAATGAGTGCATGTTTTGGAGATGACAAAGAAGGGGTACATTTGGGGAAGCTGTAAAGTCTGCCTTCCATTCTGCAGTGGGTAAGGAGTCAGGAAGGCGAACCCATCCCAGAGGCCCCCAGGAGTGGCTAATGGGAGAAACTGATGAAGTATCCTCCTGCTATTCCCATAGGGTCCTTCCTAAAAATTGTGCTGGCCGATCCACAATTTAAATTTCTGTCATGAGTTACACTATTCTAACAGTGGCTGTTGGAATACACATGCCTGTCTGTATCCAAGGTTTTAGAAGTGGCAATACACTTTACATATTTCTTCCCCTAAATATTTGCATGTCTTCTTCTACAGTATAGACTTGTAATGTCTTTTTAAAAACCTACTCCCCCAAGTGCAACTTCATTAGAAGTCAGCTGGCCTTCTGACCAGCATTTCAGACTCTGATTATTACACCAAAATCCATTAAACATGTAAAATCTCCTATTGGAACCTCCAATTTAACCTCAGGTCTCATAAAAGAGAATGAAGTGATTATAAGAAAGTGATCTAATACTGTGCAAAGTGTGGGAATAATAATATGGGGGATTTATGCAGCACCTTTTGTCTAAGGAACTAAAAGAATATTCTAACCTCTGTCTAGTGGAGTAGGTTTTGATTTCTTTTTTGTTGATTAGTTGACCTTGCATATGTCCAAGTTTCCCTACCTGTAAAATGGGGATAAGGATAATTGCCTAACCTAACACCCAGAGATAATGGACATAAATGTTTTATGAAGTGTCAAGGGACATCGTTGTTGCCCCAGTAGAAATCAAGGTATGGCTGTTTCTTCCTCTTTAGGCATCTAGATCTTGTGCATGTTCAGGGGAACCATTCAAGCCTAATAGTGTATTGGTCAGTGTCCGTGCCCAGTAGGACAGTGGTTCTCACACTTAACTGTGCCTAAGAACCACTTGGAGATCCTGTTAAAATGCAGATTCTTGGGGCCTGCCTCCAGAGATTTTAATTTGATGATTTTAGATTGGACTGAAGAAATGAATTCATCCAGCAATTATGTGTGCTGGACACAGTTACAGACACAAGGGAAATGCAAGTGAACAAACAGACAAAAATCTACTCATGGTTTATCTGCATTTGTAGTGGGCCTCCAGGTGATGCTGAGACTGACAGCCACTCTCCCAAAGGCCACACCTTAAGGACCAGAGCAGCAGCACATGTCAACTAGCGACAAATGTCGTCTCTGCCATACTGATGGCCGTACTGATGGAAACTTAAAACATTTCCAAACTCTGATTATTCTTCTTCTCCACTGGGACCTACTCCTTGGTCATAATCTCTAGAATCTTTTTATTCAAGAACAATGGGTCCTTTCAGACCTTCTAAGCAAGATTGCTTGCTCTAAGTTTGTTGCTTTTTCATTCCAGTATCACACATCATTTGCACTGATTTCTCAAAGGATCTCCCTAGTATCAAAGTCTTTAAAGAGAATCAAGAAACATATGACTGTTCCGGGGACTTTGGCAACAGGAATGATCACAAATATGTCTGGATTTGACCTCCAAGTGTCGGAAGACAATTGATTTGTCTAGTTCCAACCTAACCTAAGGGTTTACCTTGAATGGAAATTAGTCTTGGACTGGACTTACTCCAAGTCATTTCATTTTCATTTTCCTTTCTATGTTATAGCATTTTGAATGGGGAAAATTAGCTTTTATTAATGATCCGCACTTCCTCTGGAATGAAGGCTCTGGTCTGGAATGCAGTTGATTAGTTTCTCTAAGTCCTTTGATGCATCAATGCTAAAGATATATTGGCATCTTAGCTGACCCAGACCAACAGAGCAAATGAAACACAGATGCACAATGGCATTGCACTTAAAAAAAATACTCTTTTTATGTGCAAATCTACCTTTAAAAATACATATTAAGAAGCAGAGCTGAAGTATAAAAAATTCATTTCACTCTAGCAAACCTCAAGTGCCCAAAGCTGACAACAAATGATTCAGTGAGTAAACTAAAGGTAGAACAAAGCAACAAAGGCAAATAAGACTTTAAGTTAGTGAAGAAAATGAAGAACTAAAAGATAACTAATAGATTTCAGGTTCATTGAAAAATGTATCTAGGGAGATTTCTTAAGTAATACTTCATTTAGTCCATATTTTATTTGTTAGTTATGTCCTGCTTTCTTCCTCAAAGGATTTGGGCTGCCCTATTTTTCCCTTTACCTGGTGTGCGAGAACACTGTAAAGGAAAAGATCTTCCTTTCGTCTTCATCTTCTCCCTCCCCTCAAGTTCTACAACCACTTAGGAATTTCAAACAGGGTAAGGAAAGCACATTACTTACCTTATAATAAGTTTTCCAACATCCACTATAATCTCTGTCATTTTAATAGCTTTTTTTTTTTTAATCAATCTTAGAGGCCTTCGCAGCTCTCAAAAGCTGTGAGTCTATAGGTATGTTTGTAACTGATGGCACGGGTAAACATCTTGCTTTATTTCCATTTTTTAAAAGGAACTGCAAAATTTTAGAAAAGAGGTCTGCAATTTTTGGAACCGACTTTTCTTTTCCGAGTCCTTGAGGGCCTCTTCCTCCTGCATACATATTTTAAACGCATGCACGCACATCTAGTATGTAACTGTTTCATTCATTATTATAAACATTTTCCCACATTGTTACACACTTTAACCTTTAAAAGTTACCACTTTTTTTTTTTTTTTTTTTTTTTTTACCGTACGCGGGCCTCTCACTGTTGTGGGCTCTCCCGTTGCGGAGCACAGGCTCCGGACGCGCAGGCTCAGCAGCCATGGCTCACGGGCGTGGGATCTTCCCAGACCGGGGCATGAACCCGTGTCCCCTGCATTGGCAGGCGGACTCTCAACCACTGCGCCACCAGGGAAGCCCCAAAGTTACCATTTTTAATGGCTATGTAATAGTCCAGAGAGTTGATGTGTCATTAGAACACAGGAAAAGGAAGGGAGATATTTGAGCAGATAGCCATGACACAGTCTGCGAAATGAACTACACCACTGTTATTTATAGCACGCTGGAGCATTGATATTCCAGGGAGAAAAGTCTTGTACCAAAGAGCTTATTACTGGGAGGGCTTATTTATCAGGCATGCAGAAGATGAGAGCTATCTTGGTCTCAATTTTGTTTTGAAACCCCTCTTTATTCATTTCCTGTATTAATATCCTTCGAGGGACAACGAGTTCTGCAAAAAGCAGAGAGAACAGTGGAAATGAAACAACTCACCCCGTCTTCTGTACAGTGGCTGGGAGGTGAGCGTTGGGTGCCCTCTGACACCCTAACACACACACACATGCACCCCACTTCAGTGGAGTCACGGTGCAGAGGGAATACAATACAGTATACGAGGCAGTAGAGTGTAGTGGCAGACAAGCAAGTCCTCTGGAGCCAGACTTTGCCCTTGCATTCATGGATCTTAACCATTTTCGTTGGTTAAAAATGAGGACATAATAATAGCACTTACTCCCTCGGGTTGTTGTGGAGATTATATAAAGAACAGGACTGGGCGTATGGTAAACATCATATAAGTGTTCATTATTATCATTACTTTTCCACTTACTTTTGAAGGAGAGCACAGCAGAGATCAAAGTGCCAGGTCACTAACTGGGCAGCCACCCTATCAATAATAGTAAAAGGCAAACTATCCAGTGCAATCCTGGCCCCTTTTTCTTGTATCCACTTGTTTTACACGAATTTTAACCCAGCGGTAATACCTGAGAACTTGCGTGTGTATTTTAAGCCAAGAACTAAAGAAAAATTCCTGGAAGTTTAAGCCTTAGTTTCAACTTCACACACACATAGCCCATCTGAATGAAGATGGCATTTAGTTAGTCCAAGACTCTCCCATCACCACTACTAGCTGCCATTTATTCATTGCCTACTACATGCCAGGACTCTATCAGGCACTTCATATAACTATACCTAGTGTTCCCAACAATCTTATGGAATAAGTGTTGTTGTTATTATTATTATTATATGTTCCATTTTACAGATGTTGGAACTTGTGGCCAGAGAGATAAAGTGATTTGCTTAAAGCCAGTGGACTCAGAATTTGGAATTTAAATTCAGTTCTGTATAATTCCCAAGTCTATTCTTTTCCCACTGCACCCACTCCTGTGCATTGTGATGTATGCACAAAGATGACGAGTCCTGGGGCCTGGTGTTACTGATTAAGTAAACTGGTTAATGCACGCAGCTGCTTTGCTGAACTGTTCAGTGCTTCCTACACATCCCAGGCTCAATGCCAACCCTACAAATTCCCCTCCACCTCCCCACACCCACACCTGCATTTCAGACTCAGCATCTATGCTCCTGACCCTGGCCTGCAATAGATCCTCCACCCTGCTAATGAAAAGAGTTATGCATAGTTGACATAGAGACAATCAGGTCAAGCCTTCCGGCTCTGTCCTACCTATCACCTCTCCCTCTCTTCTCATGTCTGGTGACCTTCTGTTTCACCTTTATCTCCACAGCCCACCCTTCACCTTCTTCTTCTTGCTGAAGAGCAGGCTTTGTGGTGGCAAAAGAACACCATGGAGACCCCTACTCTCATTTCCCCTTAATCCCTAGCTGGCACTGGGCACACGAATCCCTGATTACACTCCTGGTAGTGAGGGTACACACACCAGCCTTGGGATGGAAGCTGGGAGAAGGTGAAATGAGAGATTTGCAGATGATTCATACTGAGCTGCTTTCTGGAACCTTAGGAGTAAGAGGTTCTCACTCACTCAAGACCCAGACTAAGATCACAGGGTCAGCGTGAACTGCCATTAGGGGCTGAATTGTGTCCCCTCAAAATTCATGTGTTGAAGTCCTAACTCCCAGTCCCTAAGAGTGTGACCTTATTTGCAAACAGGGTTGTCACAGATGTAATTAGTTAAGAGGAGGTCGGACAGGAGTGGCCTAATTCGATGACTGGTGTCCTTATGAAAAGGGGAATTTGGACACAGACCTATGCTCACAGAGCAAACGTCATGCGAAGATGACAGCAGAGATCAGGGTGAGGCTTCTACAAGTCGGGGACCAAAGATTGCCAGCAAACCACCAGAAGCTAGGAGATAGGCCTGGCACCGAGTCCTCTCACAGCCCTGAGAAGGAACCAACTCTGCCAACAGCTTGATTTGGACTTCTAGCCTCCAGGACTGTGTGTAAGTCCCCCAGTTTGTGGTACTTGTTATGGCAGCCCTAGGAAACTACTAAGCTGAGAGATACACAAAGGAGTCCTCTGAAAGCTACTGCAAAACCTGTTCATGGATCAGGCGGTTGCACATGGAGTCAAGGCTGTGGGCCTGCTTCCTGGATGGGCTACTGGTGCAGTTCACAGACAGTCCCAATCCTTCCCTGAAGTTCTTTGGAGACACTTCTAGGCTACGACTAACTCAGCCTTGCCAAATGCCACAGGCCATCTTTGGTACCGGCCTGCGGAGATGGAATAAGTTAGTTTTTAATTAAGCCCTGTGTTACCTCCACCATAGGACACTTTATGGCTTTCATGGGCCTCTGGCACTTTGGTTTTTGTGGGCTCCTTCCTCCATCACAAAAGAAAAAAAAACCACGTTAAAAATATTTGACATATGAGTGTGTTTCATGTTTCGTAATTGCAATCATTGTTGCTTTTGTTGTGGTCATCATTTACAATGCTTGGTGTCAGTCTGTTTATCTCTTGTCAACATAAAATACAGTGTGTGTGTGTGAAGAAAAATATTTGACAACTTCAATGGGGTAAAGACAAGTATAATCTATGCTGGATCCACCATTCTTTATTCCTTACAATTATATTAATTTTTCTTCATATTTTAGAAATTAAAATTAAAACATTTCTGGGGGCCCCTAAAAGCATTAGGGGCCCCCGACACTTTGTCCCTCTTTGGTCAAGTCAGCCCTGCCTACAGATAAAATGAGTGAGCCCTTGGGGAATCAAGAAACCTCCCTCCACTGGGTGATCTTGCCACCAAGAAATGAGCCTTGGAGAGATCTGTGGACAAGTGCGTTGGGTCTAAGCAATCTCTCTAGCCTTTGAAAGTTATGCAGTTGCTGCCCGGGTTGCATTTCTTGTGTGAAAAAGTCCATAGTTTGCCTTACACTTTTCCTTTTCCTCAGGATGAACCAAAAAATAAATATTCCCAGGTATACACAGAGAGCCATGCTACATATTAGCTGCCACCACCTGCAAGTGTGGGACCATAAATCGACACCCCTTCCCATCGAGGCAGCCTTTGTACGCTGTCAGAACCATACATAAAACACGCTCCTCTGCACTGTTTTATCGGCCTTCCTGATTTACTGTATATACAGTCTCCAAGTTAAATACCAACAGAAGCACCTGAAAATATATTCTCTTGCAGCCCCTGTCTGAAAACCACATTGCCCACATAATGTCTGCTCATTCATCATTTACTTCCTAATACCTGAGTGTCATTCTGAGAGCTAGATCCCTACAGCAGTGCCCCATGAAAAACATGAGCACAGAGAAGGGGAAACAGAATCTCCAGAGTGAAGTCCCAGGTGTTTTAAAAGTGAGTGTGTTTCAAAAATGAGACTAAGCAATTGGAATAGTAGGTATCTGGCTCCCCTTTAGTGGGGCTTTTACTGGCTTCCTTTAATGTTATATTTGAATCTATCTTCCTTTAATGCATGCCTCCTAGCAATAGGAGCAGTGATAACAAATTGAATAAATAAACCCACACTAAATGATTCTCCCTGGAAACCATTAGGAAATGTCTCTGTTTATGCAGAATTCCAATTACTCTCTGCAGAGGATCCAGGAGCATTGGTTTCTAGTCAGTGACAAGCCACTGGAACACAAGTATCAGAAGGCAGAAAGCAATCCCCAGATACAGGTTATCAGTATGGGAATGGGAGGGCCAGAGAGGAAGTGCATCTGGATTTGAATATCAGCTTTGCAACAGCTACAGGATGATACCTTGGAGTGCCCGATTCCTCATCACAAAATGAAGATAATGCCAATGGTGGACAATGTTGACTGGGAATTCAATCTCCATCCCCTCCCCCTGATTTTGTTTAGGTAACTACCTATTCAGGGCTAGCATGGATGTGTGACCTGTGCAGTCATGTGGGGCCTCATGCTCCAAGGGCTCCATGCTTGGTTACATGCTGTGCAATGACCATCTTGAAATTCTTAATATTTGTATCTTTGAACTTGTGATTTGTAAGTAAAGTCTGATGGGACAGTGGAAAGTGGAGTGTGCACATGAGCAGAGGAGATACAACATCATATGCCACCTTGTTCACAACTTTTGTGATCAAGAATAATTCTATTCTCCTCACTGGTGAGTGGTTCACTCAAATCAGATCAATAAGAAGATTTCTAGGGGCTTCTGGAAAAGTTCTGTCTCCTACTTCCAGAACTGACTCTCTCTATTCCATCCTTCTGCAAGAATAAGGATGAAGCCAACGTACAGAGCAGGGCAGAATCAAGAGAATCACAGAAAACCAGAGCTAGAGCTTCTCTAAGCAACCTAAGTGTTGGCCCTCCCTGTGGACTTTCAGGAATGTGAACCAACCATTTTATTGTTGCTAAATCCAGTTTCAGATGGATTTCCTGTAACTTGATACTGAAAGCATACCAATAATTATCTGTTGACTGAGTGGACAGATGTGTACAGCAATGAAAAACCAGAAGTCACCCCTGGCACTGGACTAGCCAATGAATACCTCATGGGTCTTAAAGGAGGGGGAGAGCTGATGGGTGAAGAGCAAGGAAGAGGCAGTCCTGGAAGGAAGGGGCACCATGGTGTGTTCAAGGGCATGAGGCAGACAAACATAAGGGGGCTGAGAGGGACCCAGTCTGAAGATGAGATGGTTCATGCAGGAAGGGTAGGTACCATGGAGAAACTGCCCTGGCTTTTTGAGGGTCCAGGGTTTTCTTGAGGTTCTGCAGACCCTGTGCTCGGGCATAGCTCAGAAGTACCTGCGTGGTGAAGAGATCTGTGGTCACGCAGTCATGGTATGATCTTTGGAGCTAGTTTCTTATCACCTCGTTCAAGCAAAGGCACTTTACCAAAATATTAATAGCTGAGTTTTGGTGTCCAACCACATGGGTTTGAAACCTCACTAATAGTATATCCTAGGCAAGTTATTCTATCATTCATTCTGTGTGAAATGAAGGCAGAATGAAGGTACTAGTTATATCTGTTTCTCCCTTTCTTATGAGGATTATGAGGTCATCCAGTGTTTGGCATTGGCAAGCATTCTTTGGATGATCATTATTGTTATTAATAGTCTTTTAATTGCCCTACATGGTTCCTTGCAGGGGAGATTACTTTGGGGTCCCACCGCCCCACAGTCTCCTATCCCCTCCCCTCATCTTTAAATGTTTGGAGCCCTCCATCAGAGATCGCAAACCCCTCTTTCACCTTCCTGGTACCTTCTGCAGTGGCCCCCAAGCTGCAGGATGAATGCCTTCTGGGCACCGAACTGAGTGTGCCTGTTTCTGCCTCCCTGCCATTTAGGCTGGAGGAGGATGCTGAAGAGGTTCTTTGGATTGAATTCAACAACAGCCAGGCAACCTCTCGGGCTATACCCAATCATCATGGCAATGCCCTGAGTGACTTGAGTCCTGGCCCACTTAGAATTTATAGAGGAAAAGCTAAAACTCACACAAGAAATACTTATGTGTCTGATTTCACTTGATTTATAAGAATTTCTCAAGTGAAAAAAACATATTTTCACCATATTGTACAGTGCTGTCTGCTTCCCAAGGCCATATCTGGCCACATTTTATGGGTTTTTTTCACAGACCCCTGCATCACTTGGCCACAGGAATCAGATATGACCCTGTTAGGTACTGCATATTTTCTTAGTTTATCCATTTTCAGATATTTATTCAATACCTATTACATGCCAGGTACAATTCAGTGAACTGTCTTATATAGTTATCTGCATTCTATATATTATGTATAACTGATGATGTTACACATATCACATATCTACTTTTGCATTTCCAAATACTTGGAATAAAACTTCAGAGAAAATATGCAATTTAAACCACAAACTACCCTTAAAAACTTTCCTTCAAAACTTCAACCAAGAATAGTATAGTTAGAAATTCAACTGGTTTCTGGCCTCTGGATTAGTATAATCCTTCTGAGGTTGACGTCGGAATGTAGTTCCACTCAGCACATCATTACCACTAATATTTTCAGCTTGCTTTTAAAAAGTAAACAAATTAGGAGAAACCAGAAAAATTTTAAGCCACCATGCCCCAAACTTTCCATGAATCTTTATTATCATGATGTGATAAAAACAAATAAAAATTCTTGGATATAGTTCAGTACCAGAAGATGATTCTGCATCTGCAGAACATCTGACATATACAACGTTTTAAAATTTCTTTTTTAATGAAGATGCAGAATAAGGCATGCTCTATGTCTGGGCACAAAAATCCTGTATGTTATCAATTATTTGAAACACACAGTACACGTGGCCAACAAACACATAGAACCGGCCAATGTTGTTGGTAAGATTATGGGGATGGGGAGAGATTGCTTGCAGCTGTTATGTTAATTAAGGGACAGAATGACTCATCTACCACACCATCTCTCAGTCGGGCTACCAGGCCTTTTTCTGCTTGGCTCTGAGATGATACAGACTTAGGAAGCTGATGCCTAGTCTCTGGCTCCAGTTGGTTCCCACGGGGAGCAGATCTTGAAGAGGACATTCTGGCAGGCTGAGTTGCAGCTTCTCATCTGGCTAATTCTCCATCACACGTAGGCTTGGGTTGGGGGTGACACGGGATTGCCTTCCCCCATGTGGATGTGGCTAAGGTTGGGGTCAAGGACCAGGCTGGGCTGGGGCCTATAGAAGCAATCCATTAACAAGAGTGGGAGGCTGAACAGAGAGGCAGAGGTGGGGTGGCATTTGGAGCCTCCCTTTGCAGTTGTTTTGCTTTGTTCTTCTGCATAATTTGCAGGTAGCTTTAGCTCCATACAGGACACAACATAGCCACCAATACTGTCAGCTTGGCTTGCAAGATCCGAGAATAGTGCAGTTTGGGGTAAGTGTCTCTTTGTAAGTTTCCAAGGGCCAAAATCGGACATGATGAATAAACACTTTCTGGTAACTGCTGAGACATAGATCATAACACAGATTGAACATATGTTATAAAATATGATGTTTCTCATGCATCCAGTCTTTATCTATGAGGAAGTGACACCTCTGTCACTTTTCTATGGGCTCGTGTTCCCTAACGGTGGTGACAGTCATTCTATCAACTGACACAAGTCAAAGATGAAGATGAACACAAGAATAGAAAACATTTAAAATGCATGATGTTCATGTCCACAATTTAACCATTAATGTGCATCAAAAGTCTTTGATAAAATAAATATCCCACTGTGTTTAAGTCAGTGAAAATCACGTTATCCTTCTTTTCGTTTTTTCCTATTCCACTTTCTGGATGTGTTAAAAAGCAATCAGATGCCAGGAAGGTAGTTAAACTTCAAGAGGGAAGATTCATCAAGTACCTGTTGGCTGTGGGCCTAGTTCTCTAACCAGAGTGTCCCACTGTTCACAAATTTTTCCTCTTTCCCAACACTGGAGGCCAGTAGAGTTATTTTTCCTTCTAACCCTGGTGATGGGATGAATTAACAATCACCTTCTTGCATCCTTCCACTGCCCCCTCCACCATGACTACTCCAAGGGGATACAACAGTTTACTCTCAAGTGGTACATTAGAGTAAGCTCCACCCACCCAGGAACGGAAAGGAAGACAACCATGAACAGCTAAGTAGTTTATCTAAAGAGGCAGCAGAGCTAAGGGGCAAAAGAGGGTAACGTGGTGGGGCCTGTTCTATCAGAAGGGAAAGACCACGGTCATAGCCATGGCAGAAACATTCTTTGAGATGAAATTAGGCTGCTCCGTTTAAGAAGAAAGTTGCGTACCTGTTTACCTTAGCTGCAGCTCCCTTAGGTGGAGAGCCTGGTCTGGGATTGGAGCGCCCCAATTCATCAATGTCTGGGGCCCATCACTATCTTCCTCCAGACCTTGAAACACCCAAGAAGAGGAAACACTGACAAAGACCACTGAGACGCCAAGGCATTACTCAAGTTGCAAGTCAGAGGAAGGGGCTGAGAATCCACTTCTCGTTCAGAGGAGGGGGTGGAGATTTCTGGGGCAAGATGATAGGCTGCATAGCGGGTGTCGGGGTAGAGGACTCTACCCCAGAAAAACACAAGTCATGGGGGTCTTTGTTTAGGTGGTTCTTCCCATTTGTGGCACAAGAGGACACTGAGTGAGTTGCCGTCATTGGTTGTGTCTGCTTCCACCAAGGCATTGCTACCCTCCAGTTATTACCATCCCAAACCATTTCTGGGACAGATGCCAGCATCCTGGAGGTCACTAGGAAAAAAACTTCAGGAGCTAAAGACATGATGATGCAACTTCTTGTTTCTGCAGGTTAGTGAAGATTCCTCTAACAGTGACTTGTATGACCGAAGTTATATTCACCTTAACCACCAAATAAGATGGCAACCCAAAATGTTATGAAATTCTTTTGCTTCCTAAATTTCTTTGAAAAAAACTCTTTTAAAAACTGTCCAAACTTAAAGGTGAGAGGGCACATGGAGCGTTTGAATCAAGAGCTCAGAGCAGAGAAATTCAAGGGTGAGACGCAACAGTATGGTGAGAGCACACAAGCCCAACATGGTAAGGAGGCCAAGATGCTCAAGCCTTTTATGCTAGAGTCGTCATAAACATGCAATGATGATGAGAATTCATTGAGTGCTTACAAAGTGCCAGGCACTCTCTTAAGTGCTTTTTGTGTAATAACTTGTTTAATAAGCAAATGTTTGGCAATCAAGTGCAAACAGAAAAGAGAAAAATCCCTAATGTTTCCCTCAAAAGCCGTATTAAAATTCAAATGCTCTTCTTCTTTGATACAGTTCATTATTCACTAATCATTGATAACATCCTTAGACAACAAGCAAGCAGACACCAATGTGGCAAGGCCAACTCTGCTAGATTTTCCTAATGATGAGTTTCCCATCAGAGGTCCCCGGCGTTGCAGCCTGTTACGGAAGTGGGCACCAGTCTTTTCATGGTAAGGATTTAGGTTGAAATAAGACACAGTTGTTTGAGCAACATAAATTGAAGGAGCATTATCTAAATAAGTAAATTATCTTTTAATCAAAACTAATTAACTTTTTCTGTTTATAATTCATTAGTTTTAAAAATGTGTTACTATACAAAACATACAAGTCATTAATTAAAATCCCTACAATCAAATTAGGTTCTGTGGGTCTGGAAACTTTAACAGATAACGTATAGGGGTCGGCATGGCAACTCAGCAAGTTGTAATTCTGTACCTTCCTGGGCAAAGACGTAGAAAGAAGACAATATTGGGGAGATACCAGCACCAGAAATCAAGTTAATCTGTGACTCAAGCCCTCTGTAATTTTGTTTGCTAGCCATTCACCATGTGGAGGAAAAACAGATAGTAAGAAGGCATAAAAGATCTCATTTCAAAGCTCCCTAAAACTGTCAATTCCACTCCCTCAAATTGCCATTTCCTCAGCAGAGCAGGAAATGGGAAGAGAATGCAGGGAGATGGTGGTGTCATAAAACAATGAGCTTGAAGGAGAAAGTGGAATCTTTGCTTCCAAATGGCAGGTGCTTCCCCCAGGGGAAGGATTCTGTGTAATCCTTGGATTAGAGCCCACCCTCAAATCAGCGTTACGGGCCAATTACCAACCTGGAACAACGCAGAAGCCATGGCACCAAACTCAAAACCTGCAGGCACACTCTCCCTTTCCAGTACATGCAAGACTGGAATTTATCAGGCACTGAGTTCTCACCACCTTCCAGGGTAGCTGATTATATATTGGAGATCCTATGGGTGACCATTGACTCTCATCCCCCACCCATTTTGTGAAGCAGGGCACAATCGATGAAAACTTTTCAGCCTTTTTGTGTAATTCTTCACTTCCTCTTTCGCCTTATTCAAACTTCACTGAATCGGGGTTCTCTGAGACAGTCTCCCACCCCCCTACCACATCAGTCCCAATTTCTCCGTTTAACATACTATATGAAAACTGATGGATTATAAGATCTAGTTACTGGGCAGATAACTTGCCAAATGCGGACAGGAAAGGTAAACAATAACCATAATAACCTCGAGGACATTACTAATGGCAGGGATGTAAATTACTTCGCTTTTTAAATTCCAAAAAGGTTAGCAACAATGGAATCAGTTGCATGGCTGTTGTCAATAGTGCTGGTCCCTGTGTTATGTTATTTGCAGTGAAGGCAACTTCTCCCCTGCCTGGGGACACAGCGGGAGGGGCTCATCCAAAGTCAGTGATTTTAGAATTGGGACAAACGTGAGGGTCAGAGAAGGGTTCTCTTCTTAGATGATGCTAAGTGTGATGAATGTGTCTAGAAGGCAGTCACAGATAACATATTAGCAAATAAAGTAAATGATTTCTTAGTTACCAAGACAATTCCAATTTTTTGGGGGGGTTTACACTGAAGACAATTTCATTTATTAGGAGTTGATTCACAAGAGGAATTTATTCAACTTCCTAACTTTATAATGGGACATTATTTATGAAACAATTCGTGGGGGCTAGGGAGGGACTCCCTGCTAAGTTAGCTGGCCACACTTGAACCCAGGGGTTTGGGACAGTCTACTTTTCAACACAAACCAGCAGCCACGTGCTAAGAAACCACAGTGGTAATGAAAGCTGTGCTGTTGCATAAATGGCCTTGTCAGCTGCTACAATGTGGCATGAAAAGGACACCCGGGCAACTTTGCTTGTAATGGATCCCTTTCTATCCTGGTTCCCACAGAACTACCTCTAGTTCCTTCTTGACCACATTCACCAGAGGAAAACACTTGACTGAAATTAGCTTGATAATGTGTGATGGCTACACAACTTTGTGCTTAATGCCACTAAATTTTACACTTAAAAATGGCTAAAATGGTAAGCTTCATGTTATAGATATTTTACAACAATAAAAATGAGATTTTCAAGTTTTCTTTTTTAAAAAAGTGATATATATATATGCTGTATAAGATGTATACGTATATATGTGTGTGTGTGATAGAGAGAGAGAATGAGTTACACAGTGTGGTGGTGGAATTTCCTAAGCAGACAAGAATGTCATGAGTTGGGTAGCACTTGCGGTGTTAGGCCTTAGCAGCTGAAACCCCCTCTATTCTGGAGGGATCTCAAGACGGAAGCTGAAAGCTAGCAGGTGTTCTCCTCACCTGCTCTCTGGTAGTCGGGGAATAGACCAACTGGAAAGTATCCAGTAGAATGTTCACACCCAGGACTTTAAATCTTGAGGGAGGGACCCGAAGATGCAGGTTCCGCCAGATCTACCATGGAGTTGAGTGGAGGGGTGGTGAGTGACAGGGTGGCACTGCAGGGCTGCATCCTAAACCAAATGAGGACAGCTCAGTTGTGTCTTGCCTCCTTTAGTTCCTGCCCCTTTTCCTGGTTTCTCCAGCCCTCCTGTTAATTCTGCAATAAAATCCTTCTAGTAAATTCTTTTTCTGCTTAAGTTACCCTGTGTTAATCTCTGTAGTTTGCAATTTTAGTGATAGACAAAAAGAAAAGATTCGTTTCTCTCATAAAGTAATACTTGAAGTTGAAGTCAAATAGGAATTCAATTTTTTTAACCAAGTGAGTGAGAATCTTTTTAAAATTTATTTCAGCTTTATTGAGGTATAATTGACATATAAAATTGTAATAGTTAAAGTGTACATCCATCATGAATATGATATACGTGTTCATTTTGAAAGGATTTTCCCCATCAAGTTAATTAACACATCCATACCTCAAATATTTATCTTTGTATTTTTCTATTTTTTTTGAGAAGATTCTAATCTCTTAACAAATTTCAGTGATACAATAGTGTTATCAACTGTAGTCACCATGTTTCACATTAGATCCTCAGACCTTATTCATCTTGCAGCTGAAAGCTTGTACCCTTTTACCTCTCCCTAGTCCCCCTGCCCCCAGCCCCTGACAACCACTCTTCTACTCTGCTTTTATGAGTTTGACTTTTTATTTTTTAGATCCCACATATAAGCAATACCATGTAGTATTTACCTTTCTCTGTATGTCTTATTTCACTTAGCACAATGCTGTTAAAGTCCATCGATGTCACAAATGGCAAGATTTCTTTCTTTCTCATGGCTGAATAATATTCCATTATATACATATACATATATATATACACACACACACACGTATATATATATATATATGTATATATGTGTATATATGTATATGTGTGTATAGATATAGATATACCTATACATAAATATATATACATATGTATAAACAAAGATATACACATATCACATCTTCTTTATCCATTCATCTGTTGATGGACACTTAGGTTGTTTCCATGTCTTGGCTATTGTAAATAATGCTGCAATGAACATGCGAGTGCAGGTATTGCTTCTAGATCCTGACTTTGATTATTTTGGATATATACTCAGAAATGAAATTGCTGGATCATATAGTAGTTCTACTTTAATTTTTTTTTAGGAATTTTCATACTGGTTTCCATAGTGGCTGCATCAATTTACATTCCCACCAATAGTGCACAAGGGTATGTTTTCTTCACATTCTCATCAACACTTGGTGAGCCAAGTGTCTTTTTGATAATAGCCATTCTAACAGACGTGAGGCGATATCTCATTGATAATAGTCATTCTAACAGACGTGAGGTGATATCTCATTGTGGTTTTGATTTGCATTTCTCTAATGATTAATGATGTTGAGCATCTTTTTATGTGTCTATTGGCCATCTGTATGTCTTCTTTGGAAAAATGTCTATTCCTCTGCCCACTTTCAAATCAGATTGGTTTTTGGCTTTTGAGTTGTATGCATTCTCTATATATTTTGAATATTAACCCCTTATCAGATATATGATTTGCAAATAAATTCTCCCATTCTGTAAGTTGCCTTTTCATTTTGTGGATGGTTTCAAGTGAGAATCTTAACTAAATCTATAGCCACAAGTCTTCTTCTGTTGTCACAAAACCATTCCAGCCTACCCATTTTCAGTCAAGCAGGGACTCAAATGATTAAGAAATAGTTTTCTTTGCTGTCACAAGACACAAATTCCCTGGAAGATCAGAAGGACTGATTTCATGTGCTCTGGTCAATGACAATTTTATGGGCTTTGCAGAAGTTAAATGACAGTAAAAATAATTACATGAATGCCTTCACAGACGTGTTGGGGTTGTTTGATATTCTTGTAATATTTTAGGTCCTTTGCATAATCGGATTAAGCCACATGAACACGTAAGTCCAGAGCTAAAGGCCACTGTCATTCCAGGAAAGAGACCAGCATTAGCACACAAATTAATTCCTGGGTAAACCAGAGACAAAGAAGTTAAGGCTTTGATCCAAGACGTATGATTTTTTTTTTTTTTCGGTATGCGGGCCTCTCACTGTTGTGGCCTTTCCCGTTGCGGAGCACAGGCTCCGGACGCGCAGGCTCAGCGGCTATGGCTCACGGGCCCAGCCGCTCCGCGGCATGTGGGATCTTCCTGGACTGGGGCACGAACCCGAATCCCCTGCACTGGCAGGCGGACTCTCAACCACTGCGCCACCAGGGAAGCCCTAAGACATATGATTTTCAAATCATCTCCCAGTTAAAGAGATAGCTCCTGAAGCGAATCACTGGAAATGGGTAGATGTTGTGCCCCCTTCATGACCACCAAGTGTCCCACAGAAGAAAACATGCTCTTGAAGTTGCTGACCTGCCACGTGAGAAAAAGTGCCTTGTGGAGAGTGTGGGGAGAATTGACACTCACTGTGAAAGAGGTTGCCATTTTCTCCCCTTCGTGCCCTTGGGTGAATGACTTCAGCACTTTTGAGCAGGGTGCTGCCTTTCCCACACTGTAAAAACGGCTGTTAGGTTTATCGATCACGCAGAGGTGCCACGAGGCTCAATTTATTAGTTAATGTTTGTGTTACACTCTGCAGCTCTTAGATGGAAGGTGTTATAGAAATGCAAAGCAGCAACATATTATCTAAACATCTGCCTCCTCAGATAGTTCTCTAGAAAGTCTTCGTTGCTTCAGCACAAATGATTCCTCCAAAAATGGATAATTCTGTCCAGGTCTTTCTTGGTCTATAAATCATTTCTCCCTCCTTTCAATACACAATATCTCTGTGCAGAGTACACTCCGGTGGCTGTGCTTTCCATCTTGTCTTTGCAATGGTCACTGCGGATGCTGCTCCCTTATGTGTGTGCACAGCAATTTCTTCCAGGTCCACCCTTTCCTTCCACATCTGCCCTCTTCATCCATTATTCCAAAAAGCCATTATAATTTGGCTTTTCCTTTGATGTTTAATTTTACACATGGGCATGTTACCTCTAACCCAGGGGCTTGGTGTTTTAAAATTTGGCAGTAAAATCATGGAAAATTACTTAAATTTTCTTGAAAATAAAAGAAAATGCAAAAAAAAAAAGAAAAATTTGGTCCAAGTTGAACATGTTTTGATGAGATTAAATTAACTGCTGGATTGCTAAAGATTATATTGGAGATAATTTCTGCTAAAGTTAATTCTGTCCATAATTTCATTAAAACTCTGGCAAGTCCCCCACAGCAAATGGATATTTATTTCTATAGCAATTCCGCAGTTCCAATATGTATATACTTAGATGTAGTAGCTTCTTTTCAAATGCAACTAGAGAAAGAAAATGAATAATAAATGATATTAACATACAGTGTTCAAAGGTTTTCCTCTTCCCACATTTTTACTACCACTTCAATTTTGAGAGTATTTTTTTCTTTCACATATTATTCTTCAGCCCTGTTGTTTGTGGTTATGGGAGTGTCCTAAAATGTACCTTGGATTTGTTTAATCAGGTATAAAAAGATGACAGACACAAAGACAACTGACTTTGAAAGAAGGGTTTATTACTTACAGTTCCCAAGAGGAAGGGGCGTGCTGTGCCATGCAGGGCCACATGGGGAAGCACCCAAGTCATTCAGAAAGCAGGAGTGATGGAGAAGCATGGCCCAGGGCCTCTACTGTGGTTTCTGCAGGAAGGAATGGGCGAGGCACGGTAGGCAAATTTGAGCAAGCTTAGGATTGGACAGTTTGAATAATTTGGGCAGGCTCTGGGCTATGAGGGTGGTCTCTAGTTGTCCAGTCCCTGTCCCAGGGGTGATTTAGGGCAGGGAAAATATTGGCTTGGTGTGTGAGCATTTGATAAAGGAGGTGGCTGGGACATGGGACTTTGGATTTGTTGGTTTGTACATGAAAGTTGTGCTCACAAACGAGGTGTTTGTTATCTCTAAGAATTAGCTAACTCTGGGAGGGCAGTCTCTCCCCAGGTTCACAAGGCCCCCAATATGTCAAAATACCATAGAATACAGAAAATAAAAAACATGGTAATACAGGAAGATCTTCTCTGAAATCTTCTGAGAAAAATCTTTAAAATAAGAGTTTGGCCATACAGATCTCTCACTCTTTATTTAGTGATAAAATATATGCTTTAAGAGGAAGAAAAGTTGTGAAAATAATCACGAAAATAGCTATCACTGATGAACGCTTACTATGACTAGTGATTAGTGAAGTACTATATATGCTGTCTCATTTGAAGTATTCAACAATAAGAATGTTAAAATGAGGAAGAAAAGTTTAAGTTTCCTTCTTGTCCTTATTTATTTGCTGTGTTACAGTAAAGCATCTCAAGACAAGGGGTGTGAGACACTGCTCTAGGGGGCTTTGAAAGAGGTAAATCAGCATTTTCTTCCTTCTTAACGGAGATGAGTCAGCCTTTCAACACTCATTTGTGGCGTTGTAAAGCTGCTCACTTAAGCACCTAACCTGCCATGCTGGGTGTTAATTGGCTATTTGAATTAATTCTAGCATTGTTTGGAAGCTCGGCTCTGACACATGGCTCTAAATGAAAAACCTCTCCATCCATAACGTCCTCAGTTTGTGGTTAAGGGTTCTTAGACTGGCATCATACAGGCAGTTATCACCTGTCTTATGGACCACCACTCCCCAAACCATACCCATGACTGGTATTGTTTTGTCTGAGCAAGGATGCAACCTCGGAATCTCTCAACACAGCATTCTAGGAATTCATAACCTATTTTCCTAGGTTGCATGAGATATAAAACCTGTTTAATGTATTTGCCATCACTATATAAAAAGAATGAAGATCTTATCTCTATCCATGGCTACAATTTTTAGAGTTGTTGATTAAAAGATAATCAATAACTTATTATTTATTGATTAAAAATTAAAGATGTACTTTGATCTTTATATGTTTATAATGGATCTTTGTCTTATGAAATGTGCAAGGTAGGCTCCTGTTAACCTAGCCCATTTCCCAGGTAGCTTCAGATGGGCATCTATTACTCTCAACTGCATATCAGTCCCTGGGGCCACTTCTCTCTGATAGCAGGACAACTCTTTCACACAGGGGATCGATTCCTTGGGTGTGGTAAGGTTTGGTTGAAGCTGTTGCTGCCAGTCTTGCCTTCTTTGTCCCCCAACCTCAACCTCCCTACGCCTCACCCCTAGCTTTACAGGGGAAGGCACTTGATTCTGGCCGGATAACACCATCCCTGCCTCCATAGTGACTGGTTATAGGCTGAACCAATCACAGTCCTTCCTGGGACTAATGCTGGAGCATCAGGGGAGACTGTTTCTGCTGGAGATGATAGGCCAGGAGGGTGTAAGTAAGGGGCTAGTGGTGGCCAACTTCCTATCATGTGGAAGACATCATGTGAGCTCAGCCTAGAGGTGGAGAGAGACAGAGACCTTGGATCCAACCATTTCTGACGCCATATATACTGCTTAAACTTCCTAGGTACAAGAGCCAATAAATTAATTTTTTGTCCCCTTAGGCTGGTTTAAGTTGAACTTGCAACCAACAGAGCTCACAAATACAAAAATATTTTTAAAATATCAAGGAGATATTTTACTTGATAGTGTTATTTTCTAGTGTTCCAACTGTTGAACAAGTACTTAATATTGAGGAGGTACATGATTTATATAATAAGATAACTTTTACTGAGCTTACTATGTGCTAGGTGTACACTTTCTGTGTAGTGAATCATTTAATTCTCATAAAATCATTTGAGGTGGGTATTGCTAGCATTATTACACAAATGCAGAAACTGGGACACTGAATAGTTAAGAAACTTGTCGAAGGTCACAGAGCCTAGAAGTGGTAGAGTTGGGATTTGAACCAGGCAGACTGGCTCGAGTCTGTGCTTTTAGCCACTACACTGAACTTAGAGCCTGGTTCTGTCCTCTGGGAAAGTTTTTCATAGTTATTTCTAATAACAAAAGGGAACAAGGTACAGTATCCCTTCTCCTTTCAATGCCTCATACGCCTCCCTGGTCCCTGGGTGTTATTCTAACCTTCAAAGGTGAGCAAGAAAGCCTAGTTACCCTTTGTATGACAATCTGAGAACCACTGCCCTTTAGACTTAAGAATATTTCAGAAGAAATGTTACTCTTGAGCTTCAGTCTAAATCAGCCCAATACTCCTCCCTGAAAATGCCCATTTTATCATAAGTATATAAGTCTATTGAAAGATGGTATTAAACCAATGATGAATTTAACTCAGACTACACAGGTGAACCTCAGTATATAATATAGGATAAATATATCTAAGAAAGTCAAGTATTATGAGATGAGAAAAGATATTATACCTACCGTTCAGGGATTGGAATCAAGAGCAGGAAAGTCTGCTGCGCTTATGTGGGTAAAGTCACAGGATTACATTTTCGTTGATAACTAGGGAGAATTCTCCTTGAAGCTCAAGTTCTTGATGCCCTCTGTCCCAGTCCCTGGTAGAATTGTCAAATCCCTCTTTCGCCTCTTAGTTACTTGATTACCTGCTGAAGTCCTGCAATTGCCACAGCTGTTGCTATTTTAACTCCTTGAATTTATGAGCACCAGTGCATCTCCCTTGCATCTGCTTTAGCTGTTGCTTTTGAAATGAGCAGTAGCATGGGAGGTTTTGGGGGGTGCAGCCCAAACAGCTCTGTGGGGCTGAGGGCAGCTAAGAAAAGGGCAAATCTTTACTTGGGGATTGGAATAGTAGCAACATTAAATGTGTATATATTTTTCTGAGGACTGCCAAGTATTTTAAAAAAGAGAATCCTGACTCATCATGCAGAAGCACAAGGACACACACTAAAAATAGTGGCATGACTCTGCAGTGAGGTGACAGTGGGTTTTGCTTTTCAAATAGAGGGGTAATATATGGAGAGAGGATAATTTTCTTTTCTCTAAAGGATGCTGTCAGCTCAGGAGGATCTTCCTTTCAGATGATTGCTAGGTGAACAGAGGAGGTGGAGGGCAGGGAGGGAGCAGGATGTGGATCTGGAGGGAGGTGGTACCATTTCTGTAAGCATTTCTCCTCACTTTTCTTAATGGAAATCAACATACACTCTGGTTTCCTCAAGGTCTAGATCAAATTGATCTTTAGCCAAAGAGCAATCCCATCAGACGTCTTTACAAGTCCTCAATTGTATCTGGGCTTTGATTTGGAGAAAGCTATTTTTCACATCTGCCTGGCTTTGCCTAACCTCGTGTTGCCACGACCTCAGAGGAAGGCCAAATGCCAAGAAGGTTCACTAAGGACAATAAGATACCTTCTGCAGAGTCAGATGTTTGGGAGCTTGACATGCCCCACAGCTGGGCTCACTGGCTCTTAATGCACAAGTGGCCAGAGTTACCAGCTGAAGCACCTCAGAATGAAACTGCATCTCTCCTGGCCTGAGCTGCAAAGACTGGACCTCTCTGTTTCTACTCAGAGTGGCTCCTTCAGAAGACAGAGGGAGAGGATGCATCTCTCCACCAAAATGAATTCTGGTCAACTCCAAGTGAAACTACACACCCCATTAAAATAAAGTTGATTTAACAAATCATTGCTGAATGGCACATTTAAAGCAGAATCATTAAATGTTATGTTTTAACATTTTTGTAAGAAATTATCTGAAGGTAAAAGGAGGGAAAGAAAGATTAATTTGGGTCTGTGTTGGTCAAATCTTGAGGAGCACTAACTTTCTGAGCAGAAAAGAACTTTTTAGAGTTCTGAAATGGAAACTGGATACACAAAAGCTACGTGGTTGAACATAGCTCCTGCCCTGGCGTTTCAAATCCAGGTGTGGGACTTCGGCCCCTGTGTAAGATGTTGTGCAGCAGACTAATGCTCTCACTGAGAATGACTAGAAATGCCACACAAGTTATAATCAATTTTAAAATTCTGTTAAAATGCCTAAGAGGGCTGCTGGTACCCATGCATCACAACTAAACAGGTCTACATTTTGAAGAGGGTAGAATCACTGATAGGAGAGCTGTTGATCGGCAGCTTCTGTTAATCTGGGACATTTGCAGATTCTGGATGTAGAGTACGAGACTGAGAATCTGGTCTTTGGACAGAGAACTGCTAGTGGAGGTGAGAAACCAGCCGAGCTCCTGACAGTCTTGTAGGGTTGGAAAGACAATGTTACCGGCCGGTAGGAGGTTACCAGCTGTGAGCATGAACATGCTATGGGCATCCATTACTATGTTTCATAGAAGGAATGGATAACAGTGGTCAATCCTGTAAGAAGATCAGATAAGAGCTTCTCCAGAAAGGGTTGCTCAGGATGAGGAACAGCTTTCATTAGCAAAGCGGGAGTATTCCAGAGAATTTAAATAAGTGATACTTTAACAACTAGACAAGTTAAACTAGTGAAGCTCTGCGTTATCATTAGTCAAATCCATTTCACCTGACTTCACTAATCAAGGTTTTAAGACTTGCATGTCCTCCAGGCTGCTTGTAGCCTAAACAATAAGATATTCGCCTGGGTTGTCTTCCAGGCACTTCGCCGTCAGCTGTGTCTAGTTGGAGCTCAGCCGGTTAAGACTGGATGGGACTACCAAACCCTCCACTGGGCATGCGCAAGTGTCCTCTCTGTGACCCTTTTGATTCTGGAGGGCCGAAAACTCCACCCCCAGATGATGGTAAGCACTTCCACGTTTGAACAGAGGCCTGTAGTTAGTGACGGCTGCGCAGAACCACGATTACCCCACCTTTTTCCAATCACCTTTTTCCAATCACCTTTCCCCACGCCCCTTCCGCTTACGTCAGACCACCCTGCTGCTGGATTGCATAAATACCCCTGGCCCGTCACCTTCAGGAAGGCGGGTCAGAAACTTGTTATTCTGTCTTCTTGCTTGGCTGCCTTGCAAATTAAAACCCTTTTGGCATTTTTTTTTTTTTTTTTCTTTTTTTGCGGTACGCAGACCTCTCACTGCTGTGGCCTCTCCCGCTGCGGAGCACAGGCTCCGGACGCGCAGGCCCAGCGGCCATGGCTCACGGGCCTAGCCGCTCCACGGCATGTGGGATCTTCCCGGACCGGGACACGAACCCGTGTCCCCTGCATCGGCAGGCGGACTCTCAACCACTGCGCCACCAGGGAAGAACCTTTTGGCATTTTGACTTCGGGCATGGGGCAAAACGAACCTGGTCCAGGAACACTACCTTAAGGTATTGATTAAACTTTTATTGTAAAGAATGAAAATGTAATATATATATCACCAATACATGTACATATATAGTAATATATCTATAGTCATAATTCCTTTTTTTTTTTTGCGGTACGCGGGCCTCTCACTGCTGTGGCCTCTCCCGTTTGCGGAGCACAGGCTCCGGACGCGCAGGCTCAGCGGCCATGGCTCACGGGCCCAGCTGCTCCGCGGCATGTGGGATCCTCCCGGACCGGGGTACAAACCCGTGTCCCCCGCATCGGCAGGCGGACTCTCAACCACTGCGCCACCAGGGAAGCCCCATAATTCCTTTTTAATTAATATATTTAACATAAATAATATTTCTACCGTGCTCAAAACAGGCTTTTTGAAGTTTAAAGTTTCCCTTTGCTCTCCTCATTCACTAGTTTAGGAGCAAAAGAAAGGGTTTGATAGGCAGAATCTGATCCTGTTTGGATTATCAGCAGCTCCAGATTAATGCATTGCAAATTGTCCTGTACTGTGTGGCAGGTTAGGCCTCTTTTAGACTCTAGGTTCCTGAAGAATGGAGCTAATACTGTGCATCTGATGTACACAGGACGCCACCAACATTAGCTCTCATGAATATGCTTTTTTTTTTCTTTTAAATTCAGGCCTGGAACAAGAATGCAGCTCAGGACTATCCAGTTGGTGTCTGCCTACACTTATATGTTTTGCAAGGTACCATACTATAAATGTTTTTGTATTCTATTAGGTGATTTTTGTCTGACATGAATATTTATAAGAATGGATACCATTGTTAGATGTTGTTAGTGATTTAACTTTGAAAAGATTTTCTATTTCTTTTTCATGCTTCTGGTTTGTATTGACGAGTATTAAGATTGAAGGTGAGCTGTGAATCTTTTTTTCCCCAACCAAACACAAAATAACTGATAAGGCCGATATAAGATTATAACTATATTCAATAATCCTAGATTTCAAATTTTTTCTTATTGGAATAATTTTATCAATTTAGGCTAACAAAATGTATACCACTAAAATATTGCTTTTTTGTGGAGGCTCTCTTCAGCAAGTGGTATTGGGAAAGCTGACAACCTCATGTAAATCAATGAAGTTAAAACACACCCTCACATATTACACACACAAAAACTCCTCAAAATGGCTTAAATAATTAAATATAAGACAGGACACCATAAAACTCCTAGAAGAGAACATAGGCAAAGCATAAATCTCCGACATAAATCATACCAATGTTTTCCTAGGTCAGTCTCCCAAGGCAATAGAAATAAAAGCAAAAATAAACAAATGGGACCTAATCAAACTTATAAGCTTTTGCACAGCAAAGGAAACCATAAGCAAAATGAAAAGACAACCTACAGACTGGGAGAAAATATTTGCAAATGATGCGACTGACAAGGGATTAATTTCCAAAATATACAAACAGCTCATACAACTCAGTAACAGCAACAACAACAACCAAAAATCAGAAAATGGGCAGAAGACCTAAATAGACATTTCTCCAAAGAAGACATACACATGGCCAACAGGCACATGAAAAATGCTCAACACCTCTAATTGTTAGAGAAATGTAAATCAATGAGGTACCACCTCACAGTGGTCAGAATGGCCATCATTAAAAAGTCTACAGATTAATGCTGGAGAGGGTGTGGAGAGAAGGGAACCCTCCTACACGATCGGTAGGAATATACATTGGTGCAGCCAGTATGGAGAACAGTATGGAAGTTCCTTAAAAAACTAAAAGTTAGAGATACCATATGATCCAGCAATCCCACTCCTGGGCATATATCCGGAAAAAAACTCTAATTTGAAAAGATACGTGCACCCCAGTGTTTCTAGCAGCACTATTTACTATAGTCAAGACATGGAAGCAACCTAAATGCCCATCAACAGATGAATGGATAAAAAAGATATGGTATATATACACAATGGAATACCATTCAGCCTTTAAAAAAGGATGAAATAATGCCATTTGCAGCAACATGGATGGACTTAAAGGTTATTATACTAAGTGAAGTAAGTTAGAAAGAGAAAGACAGCATATGATATCACTTATATGTGGAATCTAAAATATGACACAAATGAACTTATTTATAAAACAGAAACAGACTCACAGACATAGAAAACAAACTTATGGTTACCAAAGAGGAAAGGAGGTGGGGGAGGGATAAATGAGAAGTTTGGGATTAGCAGATACAAACTACCATATATAAAATAAACTATATAGCACAGGGGACTATATTCAATATCCTCTAATAAACCATAATGGAAAAGAAAAAAAGACCCTGCTTCTATCTACATACATATTGGGAATCTGCATGAGATTTTGATTTTTTTGAAAAGTATTGTACACATAGACTAAATAAATAGTTTTCAAATTGTCTAAGTTAAAAAATATAAGGATACTTGATCTGTCTTCTTAAATGTAAGTGTAATATTGTGGACTATAGGTACAATGTTCTACAGATCTCTTGAGCTTATTCATCTTATTTAACTGAAATGTCATGCCTGTTAACTAATAACACCTCATCTCCCCCCCTCCCTATCCTCTAGAAACCACCATTCTAGTCTTTGATTTTATGAATTTGAACTATTTTAGATACTTCATATAAGTGGAATCATGCAGTGCTTGTCTTTCTGTGTTGGGCTTATTTCACTTAGGCTAATGTCCTCAAGGTCCATCCATGTTGTCACATACTGCAGAATTTCCTTCAGTTTTAAGGCTGAATAATATTTCATTGTATGTATATACCACATTTTCTTTATCCAGTCATCTGTCAACAGAAATTTGGGTTGTCTCTGCACTTAGCTATTGGGAATAGTGCTGCAATGAACATGGGACTACTAATATCTCTTCAAGATCCTGATTTCAATTCTTTTGGATATATATCCAGAAGTGAGATTGCTGGATAATATAATAATTCTATTTTTAACGTTTTTGAGCAACTTTCATACTGCTTTCTATAGAGGCTGCACCATTTTGCGTTCCCACCAACAGTGTGCAAGTGCCCCTATTTGTACACATCCATGCTAACACTTGTCTTTGTTTTTTTATAATAGCCATCCTAACGAGGTGATATCTCATTTGGTTTTGATTTGAATTTCCCTAATAAGTGATGAAGAGCATTTTTTCATATACATGTTGGTCATCTTCTTTGGAGACATAACTATTTAAGGCCTCATTCCATTTTTTTTTTTGGATTTTGAATTTTATTTATTTTTCTTATACAGCACATTCTTGCTAGTTATCCATTGTATACATATTAGTGTATACATGTCAATCCCAATCTCCCAATTCAACACACCACCACCACCACCACCACTTTCCCCGCTTGGTATCCATATGTTTGTTCTCTACATCTGTGTGTCAATTTCTGCCCTGCAAACCAGTTCATCTGTACCATTTTTCTAGGTTCCACATATATTCATTAATATACAATATCTGTTCTTCTCTTTCTGACTTATTTCACTCTGTATGACAGTCTCTAGATCCATCCACGTCTCTACAAATGACCCAATTTCTTTACCTTTTACAGCTGAGTAATATTCCATTGTATATATGTGCCACATCTTCTTTATCCATTCATCTGTCAGTGGACACTTAGGTTGCTTCCATGTCCTGGCTATTGTAACTAGAGCTGCAATGAATATTGGGGTACATGACTCTTTCTGAATTATGGTTTTCTCAGGGTACATGCCCAGTAGTGGGATTTCTGGGTCATATGGTAGTTCTATTTGTAGTTTTTTAAGGAACCTCCATACTGATCTCCATAGTGGCTGTATCAATCTACATTCCCACACACAGTGCAAGAGGGTTCACTTTTCTCCATACCCTCTCCAGCATTTATTGAATATTTATTAATATTCCATTGTATATATGTACCACATCTTCTTTATCCATTCGTCTGTCGATGGACATTTAGGTTGCTTCCATGACATGGCTATTGTAAATAGTGCTGCAGTGAACATTGGGGTGCATGTGTCTTTTTGAATTATGGCTTTCTCTGGATATATGCCCAGTAGTGGGATTGCTGGGTCATACGGTAATTCTATTTTTAGTTTTTTAAGGAACCTCCATACTGTTCTCCATGTGCCTGTATCAATTTACATTCTCACCAACAGTGCAAGAGGGTCCCTTTTTCTCCACACGCTCTCCAGCATTTGTTGTTTGTAGATTTTCTGATGATGCCCATTCTAACTGGTGTGAGGTGATACCTCATTGTAGTTTTGATTTGCATTTCTCTAATAATTAGTGATGTTGAGCAGTGCTTTTCATGTGCTTCTTGGCCATCTGTATGTCTTCTTTGGAGAAATGTCTATTTAGGTCTTCCCATTTTTGGATTGGGTTGTTTGTTTTTTTAATATTGAGCTGCATGAGCTGTTTATATATTTTGAAGATTAATCCTTTGTCCGTTGATTCATTTGCAAATATTTTCTCCCATTCTGAGGGTTCTCTTTTCATCTTGTTTGTAGTTTCCTTTGCTGTGCAAAAGATTTTAAGTTTCATTAGGTCCCATTTGTTTATTTTTGTTTTTATTTCCATTACTCTAGGAGGTGGATCAAAAAAGATCTTGCTGTGATTTATGTCAAACAGTGTTTTTCCTGTGTTTTCCTCTAAGAGTTTTATAGTGTCCAGTCTTACATTTAGGTCTTTAATCCATTTTGAGCTTATTTTTGTGTATGGTGTTAGGGAGTTTTCTAATTTCATTCTTTTACATGTAGCGGTCCAGTTTTCCCAGCACCACTTATTGAAGAGACTGTCTTTTCTCCATTGTATATCCTTGCCTCCTTTGTCTTGGATTAGTTGACCATAGGTGCATGGGTTTATCTCTGGGCTTTCTATTCTGTTCCATTGATCTATATTTCTGTTTTTGTGCCAGTACCATACTGTCTTGAATACTGTAGCTTTGTAGTCTAGTCTGAAATCAGGGAGTCTCATTCCTCCAGCTCCTTTTTTTTCCCTCAAGACTGCTTTGGCTATTCAGGGTCTTTTGTGTATCCATACAAATTTTAAGATTTTTTTTTTTTCTAGTTCTGTAAAAAATGCCATTGGTAATTTGATGGGGATTGCACTGAATCTGTAGATTGCTTTGGGTAGTATAGTCATTGTCACAATATTGATTCTTCCAATCCAAGAACATGGTATATCTCTCGATCTGTTTGTATCATCTTTAATTTCTTTCATCAGTGTCTTATAGTTTTCTGCATACAGGTCTTTTGTTCCCCTAGGTAGGTTTATTCCTATGTATTTTATTCTTTTTGTTGCAATGGTAAATGGGAGTGTTTCCTTAATTTCTCATTCAGATTTTTCATCATTAGTGTGTAGGAATGCAAGAGATTTCTGTGCATTAATTTTCTATCCTGCAACTTTACCAAATTCATTGATTAGCTCTAGTAGTTTTCTGGTGGCATCTTTAGGATTCTCTATGTATAGTATCATGTCATCTGCAAACAGTGACAGTTTTACTTCTTCTTTTCCAATTTGTATTCCTTTTATTTTTCTTCTCTAATTGCCATGGCTTGGACTTCCAAAACTATGTTGAATAATAGTGGCGAGAGTGGACATCCTTGTCTTGTTCCTGATCTTAGAGGAAATGCATTTGGTTTTTCATGATTGAGAATGTTTACTGTGGGTTTGTCATATATGGCCTTTATTATGTTGAGATAGGTTCCCTCTGTGCCCACTTTCTGGAGAGTTTTTATCATAAATAGGTGTTGAATTTTGTCAAAAGATTTTTCTGCATCTATTGAGGTGATCATATGGTTTTTACTCTTCAGTTTGTTAATATGGTGTATCACATTGATTGATTGGCATATATTGAAGAATCTTTGCATCCCTGGGATAAATCCCACTTGATCATGGTCTGTGATCCTTTTAATGTGTTGTTGGATTCTGTTTGCTAGTATTTTGTTGAGGATTTTTGCATCTATATTCATCAGTGATATTGGTCTGTAATTTTCTTTTTTTTTTTTTTTTTTTTTTTTTTGCGGTAGGCGGGCCTCTCACTGTTGTGGCCTCTCCCCTTGCGGAGCACAGGCTCCGGAGCACAGGCTCAGTGGCCATGGCTCACGGGCCTAGCCGCTCTGCGGCATGTGGGATCTTCCCAGACCGGGGCATGAACCCGTGTCCCCTGCATCGGCAGGCGGACTCTCAACCACTGCGCCACCAGGGAAGCCCCATGTAATTTTCTTTTTTTTGTAGTATTTTTGTCTGGTTTTGGTATCAGGGTGATGGTGGCCTCATAGCATGAGTTTGGGGTGTTCCTTCCTCTGCAATTTTTTGGAAGCGTTTGAGAAGGATGGGTGTTAGCTCTCCTTAAATGTTTGGTACAATTCACCTGTGAAGCCATCTGGTCCTGGACTTTTGTTTGTTGGAAGATTGTTAATCACAGTTTCAATTTTATTACTTGTGATTGGTCTGTTCATATTTTCTATTTCTTCCTGGTTCAGTCTTGGAAGTTTATACCTTCCTAAGAATTGGTCCATTTCTTCCAGGTTGTCCATTTTATTGGCATAGAGTTGCTTGTAGTAGTCTCTTAGGATGCTTTGTGTGCTGTCCATTGTAACTTCTCCTTTTTCATTTCTAATTTTATTGATTTGAGTCCTCTCCCTCTTTTTCTTGATGAGTCTGGCTAATGGTTTATCAATTTTGTTTATCTTCTCAAAGAACCAGCTTTTAGTTTTATTGATCTTTGCTACTGTTTTATTTGTTTCTATTTCATTTATTTCTGCTCTGATCTTTATGATTTCTTTCCTTCTACTAACTTTGGGTTTTGTTTGTTCTTCTTTCTCTAGCTCCTTTAGGTGTAAGGTTAGATTGTTTATTTGAGATTTTTCTTGTTTCTTGAGGTAGGCTTGTATAGCTATAAACTTCCCTCTTAGAACTGCTTTTGCTGCATCCCATAAGTTTTGGGTCATCGTGTTTTCATTGTCATTTGTCTCTATTTATTTTTTGATTTCCTCTTTGATTTCTTCAGTGATCTCTTGGTTATTTAGTAATGTATTGTTTAGCCTCCATGTGTTTGTGTTTTTTACATTTTTCCCCTGTAATTCATTTCTAATCTCATAGCGTTGAGGTCAGAAAAGATGCTTGATATGATTTCAATTTTCTTAAATTTACTGAGGCTTGATTTGTGACTCAAGATGTGATCTATCCTGGAGAATGTTGCATGTGAACTTGAGAAGATAGTGTAATCTGCTGTTTTTGGATGGAATGTCCTATAAATATCAGTTAAATCTATCTGGTCTATTGAGTTATTTAAAGCTTGTGTTTCCTTATTAATTTTCTCTTTGGATGATCTGTCCATTGGTGTAAGTGAGGTGTTAAAGTCCCTCCTATTATTGTGTTACTGTTGATTTCCTCTTTTATAGCTGTTAGCAGTTGCCTTATATATTGAGGTGCTCCTATGTTGGATGAATATATATTTATAAGTGTTATATCTTCTTCTGGCAGTGATCCCTTGATCATTATGTAGTGTCCTTCCTTGTCTCTTGTAACATTCTTTATTTTAAAGTCTATTTTATCTGAGTATTGCTACTCCAGCTTTTTTTAAATTTCCATTTGCATTGAATATCTTTTTCCATCCCCTCACTTTCAATCTGTATGTGTCCCTAAGTCTGAAGTGGGTCTCTTGTAGACAGCATATATATGGGTCTTGTTTTTGTGTCCATTCAGCGAGCCTGTCTCTTCTGGTTGGAGCATTTAATCCATTCACGTTTAAGGTAATTATTGATATATATGTTCCTATTACCATATTCTTAATTGTTATGGATTTGTTTTTTTAGGTACTTTTCTTCTCTTGTGTTTCCCACTTAGAGAAGTTCCTTTAGCATTTGCTGTAGAGCTGGTTTGGTGGTGCTGAATTTTCTTAGCTTTTGCTTGTCTGTAAAGTTTTGATTTCTCTGTTGAATGTGAATGAGATCCTTGCCAGGTAGTGTAATCTTGGCTGTAGGTGCTTCCCTTTCATCAGTTTAAATATGTCATGCCACTCCCTTCTGGCTTGTAGAGTTTCTGCTGAGAAATCAGCTGTTAACCTTATGGGAGTTCCCTTGTATGTTGTCATTTTTCCCTTGTTGCTTTCAGTAATTTTTTTTTTGTCTTTAATTTTTGTCAATTTGATTACTGTATGTCTCAGTATGTTTCTCCTTGGGTTTATCCTGCCTGGGACTCTCTGTGCTTCCTGGACTTGGATGGCTATTTCCTTTCCCATGTTAGGGAAGTTTTCGACTATAATCTCTTCAAATATTTTCTCGGGTCCTTTCTCTCTCTTCTCCTTCTGGGACCCCTGTAATGCGAATGTTGTTGCGTTTAATGTTGTCCCAGAGGTCTCTTAGGCTGTCTTCATTTCTTTTCATTCTTTTTTCTTCATTCTGTTCTGCGGCAGTGAATTCCACCATTCTGTCTTCCAGGGCAATTATCCATTCCTCTGCCTCAGTTAATCTGCTATTGATTCCTTCCAGTGTATCTTCCATTTCAGTTATTGTATTGTTTATCTGTTTGTTCTTTTATTGTTCTAGGTGTGTGCTCTTAATTCTTCTAGGTCTTTGTTAAACATTTCTTGCATCTTCTTGATATTTGTCTCCATTCTTTTTCTGAGGTCCTGGATCATCTTCACTGTCATTTTTCTGAATTCTTTTTCTGGAAGGTTGCCTATCTCCACTTCATTTAGTTGGTTTTATTCTGGGGTTTTATCTTGTTCCTTCATCTGGTATATAGCCCTCTGCCTTTTCATTTTGTCTGTCTTTCTTTGAATGTGGTTTTCGTTCCACAGGCTGCAGGATTTTAGTTCTTCTTGCTTCTGGTGTCTGCCCTCTGATGGATGAGGCTATCTGAGAGGCTTGTGCAAGCTTCCTGATGGGAGGGACTGGTGGTGGGTAGAGCTGGGTGTTGCTCTGGTGGGCAGAGCTCAGTAAAACTTTAATCTGCTTGTCTGCTGATGGGTGGGGCTGGGTTCCCTCCCTGTTGGTTGTTTGGCCTAAGGGAACCCAACACTGTAGCCTACCTGGGCTCTTTGGTGGGGCTAATGGTGGACTCTGGGAGGGCTCATGCCAAGGAGTACTTCCTAGAACTTCTGCTGCCATTTTCCTTGTCCTCACGGTGAGCCACAGCCACCCCCCCACCCCTGCAGGAGACCCTCCAACACTACCAGGTGGGTCTGGGTTTGTCTCCTATGGGGTCACTGCTCCTTCCCCTGGGTCCCGATGAGCACACTACTTTGTGTGTGCCCTCCAAGAGTGGAGTCTCTGTTTCCCCCAGTCCTGTTAAAGTCCTGCAATCAAATCCCACTAGCTTTCAAAGTCTGATTCTTTAGGAATTTTTCCTCCCGTTGCCAGACCCACAGGTTGGGAAGCCTGATGTGGGGCTCAGAACCTTCACTCCAGTGGGTGGACTTCTGTGGTGCAAGTGTTCTCCTGTTTGTGAGTCACCCACCCAGTGGTTATGGGATTTGATTTTACTGTGATTGCACCCCCCCCCACTGTCTCATTATGGCTTCTCCTTTGTCTTTGGATGTGGGGATTCTTTTCTTGTGAGTTCTAGTGTCTCTCTGTAGATGACTGTTCAGCAGATAGTTGTGATTCCGGTGCTCTCGCAAGAAAGTGAGAGCATGGCCTTCTACTCTGCCATCTTGAACCATTCCGTCTCCATTTTTAAAATTGGGTTATTAGGTTTTTCGTTTATTGAGTTGTAGGAGTTATTTACCTACTTTGGAGATTAACACCTCATCAGATATATGGTTTAGAAGTATTTTCTCTCATTCTGTAGGTTGCCTTTTCCCTCTGTAGATTGTTTCTTTTGCTGTGCAGAAACGTTTTATTTTGATGCAGTCCCACTTATTTATTTTTGTTTTTGTTCCATGTGCTTTTGGTGTCATATCAATGAAATCATTACCAATACCAAGGTCATAAAGATTTTCCTCTATGTTTTCTTCTAGGACTTTTACATTTTCAGGTTTTTTGTTTAAGTCTTTATCCTACTTAGAGTTGATTTTATGTATGGTGTAAGATACAGGTCCAACTTCATTCTGTTATATGTGGCTCTCCAGTTTTCCCACCACCAAGTAGTTGAAGAGACTATCCTTTCCCTATTGTGTATTTTTTGTACCCTTGCTGAAAATTGGTTGACCATGTATGCATGGATTTATTTGTGGGCTCCCTATTCTGTTCCATTTGGTTTATATGGTCTTTTTATGCCAGTACCACACTTTTTAAAATTGCAGTATTGTTGATTGTACCAGACTGTGTTGATTACTGTATCTTTGTAAGATGTCTTGAAATTAACGTGTGATACCTCCTAGTTTTGTTCTTTCTTAGAATTGATTTGAGTATTTGTGGTCTTCTTTTGTGGTTTCATATGAATTGTAGAATTGCTTTTTCTATTTCTGTAAAAAAAAAAAAAAAAAAAAACAAAGTCTTTGGAATTTTGATAGGGATTGCCTAGAATCTGTAGATTGCTTTGGGTAGTATGAACATTTTAACAATATTAAGTCTTCCAGTTCATGAAAATGGGATGTTTTTCCATTTGTTTATTTCTAAATTTCTGTAATCAATATTTTAGTTTTCAGTATATAAATATTTTACCTCCTTAATTTATCCCTAAGTATTTTCTTTTTTGGTACTATTGAAAATGGGGTTGTGTTCCTACTTTCCTTTTCAGATAGTTCAGTGTTAGTAAATAGAAATGCAACTGATTTTTCTATGTTGACTTTTGTATCCTGCAACTTTACTGAATTCATTCATTATAATTATTTTTAATGGAATCTTGGAGTTTTCTACATACAAGACCATATTGTGTGTAAACAGGGATAATTTTACTTCTTCCTTTCCCATTTGGATGCTTTTTATATCTTGTCTAATTACTCTGGCTAGAACTTCCAGTACCATGTTAAGTAGAAGTGGTGAGAGTGGACATCCTTGCCTTGTTCTGATTTTTAGAGAAAAAAACTTGTAGTTATTCCCAATTGAGTATGTTAGCTATGTGCTTTTCATTTATGGCCTTTATAATACTGAGGTATTCACCTTCTATTCTTAGTTTATTAAACGTTTTTATCATGCATGAATGTTGAATTTGATGAAATGGGGGTTTTTTGCATCTATTTAGACAATCATGCAATTTTGAAAAAAATTTTAAATTGAAGCATAGTTAATTTACAATGTTGTGTTTCAAGTGTACAGCAAAGCAATTAAGTGTTAGTTTCATGTGTACAGCAAAGTGATTCAGTTATATATATGACATATATATATTCTTTTTCTGATTCTTTTCCATTATAAGTTTTTACAAGATACCGAATAGAGTTCTCTGTGCTACATAGTAGGTCCTTGTGGTTTACCTATTTTATTACAGTAGAATGTGTATGTTAATCTTAAACTCAATTTATCTACCCCCCATCCCCTTTGGTGACAATAAGTTTGTTTTCTATGTTTGTGAGTCCCTTTCTGTTTTGTAAAGAAGTTCATTTATATTGTTTTTTTAGATTCCACATATAAGTGATATCATATATCTGTCTCTCTCTCTGACTTACTTCACTTAATATGATAATCTCTAGGTCTATCCATGTTGGTGCAAATGGCATTATTTCATTCTTTTTTATGGCTGAGTAATATTAGATTGTATATATGTACCACATCTTTATCCATTCATCTGTCGATGGACATTTGTGTTGCTTCTATGTCTTAGCTATAGTAAATAGTGCTGCTATGAACATTGGGGTGCATGTATTTTTTTGAACTATAGTTTTCTATGGATATATGCCCATGAGTGGGATTGCTGGATCATAAGGCAACTCTATTTTTAGCTTTTAAGGAACCTCCATACTGTTCTCCATAGTGGCTGCATCAGTTTATGTTCGTACCAACAGCGTAGGAGGGTACCTTTTTCTCCACACCCTCTTCAACATTTATTGTTTGTACACTTTTGAATGATGGCCATTCTGACCAGTGTGAGGTAATAACTCATTGTAGTTTTTTTGTTTGTTTGTTTGTTTGTTTTGCGGTATGCAGGCCTCTCACCACTGTGGCCTCTCCCGCCGCGGAGCACAGGCTCCAGACGCACAGGCTCAGCAGCCATGGCTCACGGGCCCAGCTGCTCCGCGGCATGTGGGATCTTCCTGGACCGGGGCACAAACCCATGTCCCCTGCATCGGCAGGCGGACTCCCAACCACTGCGCAACCAGGGAAGCCCTCTCATTGTAGTTTTGATTTACATTTCTCTAATAATTAGCAGTGTTGAGCATCCTAACATGTGCCTTTTGGCTATATGTATGTCTTCTTTAGAGAAATGTCTATTTAGGTCTTCTGCCCTAAAAAAAACATTGTTTGATTGGGTTGTTTGTTTTTTGTTATTAAGCTGAATGAGCTGTTCGTATATTTTGGAAATTGATCCTCTGTTGGTAGCATTGTTTGCAAATATTTTCTCTCACTCTGTGGGTTGTATTTTCATTTGGTTTATGGTGCACTTTGCTGTGCAAAAGCTTTTGAGCTTAATTAGGTCCCTTTTGTTTTTATTTCTATTACTCTAGGAGACATACCCAAAAAAATATTAGGGCAATTTATGTCAAAGAGAGTTCTGCCTATGTTTTCCTCTAGGAGTTTTATAGTATCTGGCCTTATATTTAGGTCTTTAATCCATTTTGAGTTTGTGTGTGTGTGTGTGTGTGTGTGTGTGTGTGTGTGTGTGTCTGTATGGTGTTAGCAAACGGTCTAATTTCATTCTTTTACATATAGCTGTCCAGTTTTCAAAGCACAACTTATTGAAGACACTGTTTTTTCTCCATTGTATATATATTTTAAAATTTTTCTCGTTTTATTAAATTCTTTTTTTTCATCTTTATTGGAATATAATTGCTTTACAATAGTGTGCTAGTTACTGCTTTATAACAAAGTGAATCAGTTATACATATACATATGTTCCCATATCTCTTCCCTCTTGCATCTTCCTCCCTCCCACACTCCCTGTCCCACTCCTGTAGGTGGTCACAAAGCACCGAGCTGATCTCCCTGTGCTATGCAGCTGCTTCCCACTAGCTATCTATTTTACGTTTGGTAGTGTGTATATGTCCATGCCACTCTCTCGCTTTGTCACAGCTTACCCTTCCCCCTTCCCATATCCTGAAGTCCATTCTCTAGTAAGTCTGTGTCTTTATTCCTGTCTTACCCCTACGTTCTTCATGACATTTTTTTGTCTTAAATTCCATATATATATGCTAGCATACTGTATTTGTCTTTCTCTTTCTGACTTACTTCACTCTGTATGACAGACTCTTGGTCCATTCACCTCATTACAAATAGCTCAATTTCATTTCGCTTTATGGCTGAGTAATATTCCATTGTATATATGTGCCACATCTTCTTTATCCATTCATCCGACTATGGACACTTAGGTTGTTTCCATCTCCGGGCTATTGTAAAAATAGCTGCCATGAACATTTTGGTACATGACTGTTTTTGAATTATGGTTTTCTCAGGGTATATGCCCAGTAGTGGAATTGCTGGGTCATATGGTAGTTCTATTTGTAGTTTTTTAAGGAACCTCCATATTGTTCTCCATAGTGGCTGTAGCAATTCACATTCCCACCAGCAGTGCAAGAGGGTTCCCTTTTCTCCACACCCTCTCCAGCATTTATTGTTTCTAGATTTTTTGTTGATGGCCATTCTGACTGGTGTGAGATGATATCTCATTGTAGTTTTGATTTGCATTTCTCTAATGATTAATCATGTTCAGCATTCTTTCATGTGTTTGTGGGCAGTCTGAATATCTTCTTTGGTGAACTGTCTATTTAGGTGTTCTGCCCATTTTTGGATTTGGTTGTTTGTTTTTTGTTATGGAGCTGCATGAGCTGCTTGTGAAGTTTGGAGATTAATCCTTTGTCAGTTGCTTCATTTGCAAATATTTTCTCGCATTCTGAGGATTGTCTTTTGGTCTTGTTTATGGTTTACTTTGCTGTGCAAAAGCTTTGAAGTTTCATTAGGTCCCATTTGTTTATTTTTGTGTTTATTACCATTTCTCTGGGAGGTGGGTCAGAAAGGATCTTGCTGTGATTTATGTCATAGAGTGTTCTGCCTGTGTTTTCCTCAAGAGTTTGATAGTTTCTGGCCTTACATTTAAGTCTTTAATCCATTTTGAGCTTATTTTTGTGTATAGTGTTAGGGAGTGATCTAATCTCATACTTTTCCATGTACCTGTCCAGTTTTTCCAGCACCACTTATTGAAGAGGCTGTCCTTACTTCACTGTACATTCCTGCCTCCTTTATCAAAGATAAGATGACCATATGTGTGTGGGTTTATCTCTGGGCTTTCTATCGTGTTCCATTGATGTATATTACTGTTTCTGTGCCCGTACCATACTGTCTTGATTACTGTAGCCTTGTAGTATAGTGTGAAGTCAGGGAGCCTGATTCCTACAGCCCCGTTTTTTGTTCTCAAGATCCCTTTGGCTCTTCTGGGTCTTTTGTGTTTCCATACAAATTGTGAAATTTTTTGTTCGTTTTCTGTGAAAAGTAACAGTGGTAGTTTGATAGGGATTGCATTGAATCTGTAGATTGCATTGGGTAGTAGAGTCATTTTCACAATGTTGATTCTTCTGATCCAAGAACGTGGTATATCTCTTCATCTATTTGTATCATCTTTAATTTCTTTCATCAGTGTCTGATAATTTTCTGCATACAGGTCTTTTGTCTGCTGAGGTAGGTTTATTCCTAGATATTTTATTCTTCTTGTTGCAATGGTAAATGGGAGTGTTTTCTTGATTTCACTTTCAGATTTTTCATCATTAGTGTATAGGAATGCCAGAGATTTCTGTGCATTAATTTTGTATCCTGCTACTTTACCAAATTCATTGATTAGCTCTAGTAGTTTTCTGGTAGCATCTTTAGGATTCTCTATATATAGTATCATGTCACCTGCAAACAGTGACAGCTTTACTTCTTCTTTTCTGATTTGGATTCCTTTTATTTCCTTTTCTTCTCTGATTGCTCTGGCTAAAACTTCCAAAACTGTGTTGAATAAGAGTGGTGAGAGTGGGCAACCTTGTCTTGTTCCTGATGTTAGTGGAAATGCGTTCAGTTTTTCACCATTGAGGACGATGTTGACTGTAGGTTTGTCATATATGGCCTTTCTTATGTTGAGGAAATTTCCCTCTATGCCTACTTTCTGCAGGGTTTTTATCATAAATTGGTGTTGAATTTTGTCAAAAGCTTTCTCTGCATCTATTCAGATGATCATATGGTTTTTCTCCTTCAATTTGTTAATATGGTGTATCACGTTGATTGATTTGCATATGTTGAAGAGTCCTTGCATTCCTGGAATAAACCCTATTTGATCATGTTGTATGATTCTTTTTTTTTTTTTTTTTTTTTTTTGCTATATGCGGGCCTCTCACTGTTGTGGCCTCTCCCGTTGCAGCGCACAGACTATGGACGCGCAGGCTCAGCGGCCATGGCTCACGGGCCCAGCCGCTCCTTGGAATGTGGGATCTTCCCATACTGGGGCACGAACCCGTGTCCCCTGCATCGGCAGGTGGACTCTCAACCACTGCACCACCAGGGAAGCCCTGTATGATTCTTTTAATGTGCTGTTGGATTCTGTTTGGTAGTATTTTGTTGAGCATTTTTGCATCTATGTTCATCAGTGATTTTGGCCTGTAGTTTTCTTTCTTTGTGACATCCTTGTCTGGTTTTGATATCAGGGTGATGGTGGCCTCATAGAGTGAGTTTGGGAGTGTTCCTCCGTTTGATGTATTTTGGAATTGTTTGAGAAGGGTAAGTGTTAGCTCTTCTCTAAATGTTTGATAGAATTCGCCTGTGAAGCCCTCTGGTCCTTGGCTTTTTTTTGTTGGAAGATTTTTAATCACAGTTTCAATTTCAGTGCATGTGATTTGTCTGTTTACATTTTCTATTTCTTCCTGATTCAGTCTTGGCAGTTTGTTCTGTTCTAAGAATTTGTCCATTTCTTCCAGGTTGTCCATTTTATTGGCATAGAGTTGCTTGTAGTAATCTGTCATGATATTTTGTATTTCTGCAGTGTCAGTTGTTACTTCTCCTTTTTCATTTCTTATTCTATTGATTTGAGTCTTCTCCCTTTTTTTCTTGATGGGTCTGGCTAATGGTTTATCTATTTTGTTTATCTTCTCAAGAACCAGCTTTTAGTTTTATTGCTCCTTGCTATCGTTTCCTTCATTTCTTTTGCATTTATTTCTTATCTGATCTTTATGATTTCTTTCCTTCTGCTAACTTTGGTGGTTTTTTTTTCTTCTTTCTCTATTTGCTTTAGGTGCATTGTTAGGTTGTTTATTGGAGATGTTTCCTGTTTCTTAAGGTAGGATTGTATTGCTATAAACTTCCCTCTTAGAACTGCTTTTGATGCATCCCATAAGTTTTGGGTCATCGTGTCTCCATTGTCAATTGTTTCTAGGTATTTTTTGATTTCCTCTTTGATTTCTTCAGTGTTCTCTTGGTTATTTAGTCGTGTGTTGTTTAGCCTCCATGTGTTTGTATTTTTTACAGATATTTTCCTGTAATTGATATCTAGTCTCATAGCATTGTGGTCGGAAAAGATACTTGATACAATTTCAATTTTCTTAAATTTACCAAGGCTCATTTGTGACCCAAGATATGATCTATCCTGGAGAATGTTCCATGAGAACCTGAGAAGAATGTGTATTCTGTTGTTTTTGGATGGAATGTCCTATAAGTATCAATTAAGTCCATCTTGTTTAATGTATCATTTAAAGCTTGTGTTTCCTTATTTATTTTCATTTTGCATGATCTGTCCATTGGTGAAAATGGAGTGTTAATTTCCCCTACTATGATTGTGTTACTGTTGATTTCCCCTTTTATGCCTGTCAGTATTTTCCTTATGTATTGAGGTGCTCCTATGTTGGGTGCATAAAGATTTACAATTGTTATATCTTCTTCTTGGATCGATCCCTTGATCATTATGTAGTGTCATTCTTTGTCTCTTCTAATAGTCTTTATTTTAATGTCTATTTTGTCTGATATGAGAATTGCTACTCTAGCTTTCTTTTGGTTTCCATTTACATGGAATATCTTTTTCCATCCCCTCACTTTCAGTCTGTATGTGTCTCTAGGTCTGACGTGCTTCTCTTGTAGACAGCCTATATATGGGTCTTGTTTTTGTATCCATTCAGCCAGTCTGTGTCTTTTGGTGGGAGCATTAGTCCATTTCCATTTAAGGTAATTATCGATATGTATGTTCCTATTCCCATTTTCTTAAGTGTTTTGGGTTTTTTATTGTAGGTCTTTTCCTTCTCTTGTATTTATTGCCTAGAGAAGTTCCTTTAGCATTTGTTGTAAAGCTGGTTTGGTGTTGCTGAACTCTCTCAGCTTTTGCTTGTCTGTAAAGCTTTTTATTTCTCCATCAAATCTGAATGAGATCCTTCCTGGGTAGAGTAATCTTGTTTGTAGGTTTTTCTCCTTCATCACTTTAAATATGTCCTGCCAGTCCCTTCTGGCTTGCAGAATTTCTGCTGAAAGATCAGCTGTTAACCTTATGGGGATTCCCTTGTATGTTATTTGTTGTTTTTCCCTTGCTGCTTTTAATTTGTTTTCTTTGCATTTAATTTTTGACTGTTTGATTAATATGTGTCTTGGCATGTTTCTCCTCGGATTTATCGTGTATGGGACTCTCTGTGCTTCCTGGACTTGATTTATTATTTCCTTTCCCATATTAGGGAAGTTTTCAACTATAATCTCTTCAAATATTTTCTCCCGGGGAAGTTGTCCTTGGATCCTGGGACCCTGGCAGTGGCGGGCTGCACAGCCTTCCCGGAAGGGAAGTGTGGATAGTGACCTGTGCTCACACACAGGCTTCTTGGTGGTGGCAGCAGCAGCCTTAGCGTCTCATGCCTGTCTCTGGGGTCCGCGCTGTTAGCCGCGGTTCATGCACGTCTCTGTCCTTTTTATATTCTTGCCTCCTTTGTCATATATTAATTGACCATAAATGCGTGGGTTTATACCTGGCCTCTCTGTTATGTGCCACTGATCTATGTGTCTGTTTTTGTGCTAGTACCACACTCTTTTACTTACTGTATTTTTGTAATGTAGTCTGAAGTCAAGAAGCATTAATCCTCCAGCTCCGTTCTTCTTTCTCAAGATTGTTTTAGCTGTTCAGGGTCTTTTGTGTTTTCATACAAATATAAAAATTTTTGTTCTAGTTCTGTGAAAAATGCCATTGGCAATTTGATAGGGATTGCATTGAATCTGTAGATTGCCTTGGGTAGTGTGGTCATTTTTATAATATTAATTCTTCCAATCCAACAACATGTCATATCATTCCATATATTTGTGTCATCTTCAGTTTCTTTCATCAGTATCTTGTAGTTTTTGGAGTACAGGTTTTTGCCTCCTGAGGTAAGTTTATTCCTAGGTATTTTATTCTTTTTGATGTGATGGTAAATGGGATTGTTTCTTTAATTTCTCTTTCTCTTCTTTCATTGTTAGTGTATAGGAATGCAGCAGATTTCTGTGTGTTAATTTTGTATCCTACAACATTACCAAATTCATTGATGAGTTCTAGTAGTTTTCTGGTAGCATCTTTAGGATTTTCTATGTATAGCATCATGTTATCTGCAAACTGACAGTTTTTCTTCTTTTCCAATTTGGATTTCTTTCCTTTTTCTTCTCTGATTGACATGGCTAGGACTGCCAAAACTATGCTGAATGAAAGTGGCAAGAGTGGACATCTCTGTCTTGTTCATGATCTTAGAGGAAATGCTTTCAGCTTTTTGCTGTTGAGTGTGATGTTAGCTGTGTTTTTGTCATATATCACCTTTATTATATTGAGGTAGATTCCTTCTATGCCCACTTTCTGAAGAGTGTTTATCCAAAATGGATGCTGAATTTTATCAAAAGCTTTTTATGCATCTTTTGAGATGATCATAAGGCTTTTATCCTTCAATTTGTTGATGTGGTACGTCACACTGATTGATTTGAAGATATTGAAAAATCCTTGCATTCCTGGATAAATCCCACTTGATCATAGTGTATGACCCTTTTAATGTATTTTTGGAGTAGGTTTGCTAATGTCTTGTTGAGGATTTTTGCATCTATGTTTATGAGTGATATTGGCCTGTAATTTTCTTTTTGTGTGTGTGATATCTTTGTCTGGTTCTGTATCAGGGTGATGGTGGCATCAGAGAATGAGTTCAGAGGTGTTCCTTCCTCTGCAATTTTTTGGAGTAGTTTCAGAAGGATATGTGTTAACTCTTCCCTAATTGTTTGATAGAATTCACCTATGAAGCTGTCTAGTCCTGGACTTCTGCTTGTTATAAGTTTTTAAATTAGTAATTCAGTTTAAGCACTGGTAATTTTTGTGTTCATATTTTCTATTTCTTCCTGGTTTAGTCTTGGGAGATTGTACCATTCTAAGAATTTGTCCATTTCTTCTAGGTTGTCCATTTTTTTGGCGTAGAGTTGCTTGTAGTAGTCTGTTAGGATCCTTTGTGTGTCTGTGGTGTTGGCTGTAACTTCTCCGTTTTCATTTCTAATTTTATTGATTTGTGTCCTCTCCCTTTTTTTCTTGATGAGTTTGGCTAAAGGTTTATCAATTCTATTTATCTTCTCAAAGAACCAGCTTTTAGTTTCATTGATCTTTGTTATTCTTTTCTTCATCTCTATTTCATTTATTTTTGCTCTGATCTTTATGATTTCTTTCCTTCTACTAACTTTGGGTTTTGTTTGTTCTTCTTTCTCTAGTTGCTTTAGGTATAAGGTCAGGTTGTTTATTTGAGATTTTTCTTGTTTAGTGAGGTAAGGTTGTATTGCTATAAACTTCCCTCTTAGAACTGCTTTTCTTGCATCCCATAAGTTTTGGATCATCGCACTTTCATTTTCATTCGTCTCTAGGTATTTTTAAATTTTTTCTTTGCTTTCTTCAGTGATCCATTGGCTGTTTAGTAGCATCTTGTTTAGCCTCCACATGTTTGTTTTTTACAGTTCTTTTCTTGTGGTTAATTTCTAATCTCATAGAAAAGATGGTCAGAAAAGATGCTTGATATGATTTCAATTTTGTTAAATTTACCAAGCCTCACTTTATGGCCCAGCATGTGATCAATCCTGGAGAGTGTTCCGTGTGTACTTCAACGTGTATTCTGCTGCTTTTGGATGGAATGCTCTATAAATGTCTATTTAGTTCATCTGGTCTGATATGTCATTTAAGGCCAGTGTTTCCTTATTGATTTTCTGTCTGGATGATCTATCCATTGGTAAAAGTGGGGTGTTAAAGTCCCCCACTATTATTGTGTTTACTGTGGTTTTCTCATGGATGTTAGTTTTTGACATATATATTAAGGTGCTTCTATGGTGGGTGTATATATATTTACAATTGTTATATCTTCATCTTGGATTGACCTCTTGATCATTATGTAGTGTCCTTCTTTGTCTCTGTAACCATCTTTATTTTAAAGTCTATTTTGTCTGATATGAGTATTGCTACTTCAGCTTTCTTTTGATTTCTGTTTACATGGAATACCTTTTTCCACCCCATTACTTTCAGTCTGTATATGTCCCTAGATCTGAAGTGGGTCTCTTACAGCCAGTATATACACGGGTCTTATTTTTTGATTCCATTTAGGCAGTGTATGTATTTTGGTTGAAGCATTTAATCCGTTTACATTTAAGGTAATCATTGATATATATGTTCTTATTTCCATTTTGTTAATTGTTTTGTATTTGTTTTTATAGGTCTTTTTTCTCCCCTTCCTCTTTTGTTCTCTTCTCTTGTCATTTGATAACTTATTTTAGTGTTGTGTTTGGATTCCTTTTTCTTTTGTGTGTGCATATCTATTGTAGGTTTTTGATTTGTGGTTACTATGAGGTTTTGATATGGTAGTCTATATATAAACAAGACTATTTTAAGTTGCTGGTCTTTTAATTTCAAATGCATTTCCAATATCCTTCATTTGTACTCTCTTCTTCTCATGATTGCTAGTTTTGATATCATATTTGTGTGCGGATGATTTCCTACCTTTAGTGGTGAGCTTTTTGATTCATAATTTTCTTGTTTCTAGTTGTGGCCTTTTATTTTTTTCTGCCTAGAGAAGTTCCTTTAGCATTTGTTGCAAAACTGGTCTGGTGATGCTGAATTCCCTTAGCTTCTACTTGTTTGTAAAGCTTCTGATTTCTCCATTTGATCATAATGAGAGCTTTGCTGGGTAGAGTATTCTTGGTTGTAGTTTCTTCCCTTTCATCAGTTTAAATATATCATGCTACTCCCTTCTGGCCTGTAGAGTTTCTGCTGAAAAATCAGATGATAACTTTATGGCAAATCCCTTGTATATTATTTGTTGCTTTTCCCTTGTTGCTTTCAATATTTTTTCTTTGTCTTTAACTTTTGTCAGTTTGATTACTATGTGTCTTGGCATGTTCCTCCTTGGCTTTATCCTGCCTGGGACTCTCTGCACTTCCTGGACTTGGGTGTCTGTTTCCTTTCCCATGTTAGGGAAGTTTTCAGCTAGTATCTCTTCAAATATTTTCTCAGGTCCTTTCTCTCTCTTCTCCATCTGGGACCCTTATAATGTGAATGTTGGTGTGTTTAATTTCATCCCAGAGGCCTCTTAGACTGTCCTCATTTCTTTTCATTCTATTCCATGGCAGTGATTTCCATCATGCTGTCTTCCAGTTCACTTATCTGTTCTTATGCCTCATTTATTCTGCTATTGATTCTGTCTAGTATATTTTTCAGTTCTGTTATTGTATTGCTCACCTCTTTTTGTTTGTTCTTTAGTTCTTTGTTGAACATTCTTGTATTTTCTCGGTGTGTGCCTCCATTCTTTTTCTGAGATCTTGGATCATCTTTACTATCATTACTCTGAATTCTATTTTGGGTAGATTGCCTATCTCCACTTCATTTAGTTGTTCTTCTTGGGTTTCTTCTTGTTCCTTTGTCTGGGACGTATTCCTCTGGCATCTCATTCTGTGTAATTTTTTTGTGATTGCAGTTTCCATCCTGTAGGCTGCAGGGTTGTAATTCTTCTTGCTTCTGCTGTCTGCCTCCTGGTGGATGAGGCTGGCCTAAGAGGCTTGTGCAGGCTTCCTGGTGGTAGGGACTGGTTCCTGCCCACTTGTGTGTGGAGCTGGGTCTTGTCCCTCTGGTCGGCAGGACCGTATCAAGAGGTGGGTTTAGTGGGAAGCTGTGGGCTCAGGAAGACTTTAGGCATCCTGTCTGCTGATGGGTTGGGGTGTGTTCCTGCCCTGTTGGTTATTTGGCCTGAGGCATCTCAGCACTGGAGCCTACAGGCTATTGGGTGGGGCCAGGTCTTGGTGAGAAAATGGCGGCCTCCAGGAGGGCTCATGCCAATGCTGCTCCTCCAGTGTCTTTGTCCCCGCAGTGAGCCACAGCCACCCTGCACCTCCACAGGAGACTCTCCAATACCAACAGTTAAGTCTGGCCCTGTCTCTTGTGAGGTCACTGCTCTTTACCCTGGGTGCTGGTGTGCACAAGACGTTGTATGCACCCTCCAAGAGTGCAATTTCTGTTTCCCTCAGTCCTGTGGAATTCCTGAGAACAAAGCCTGCAGCTCTTCAAAACCAGATGCTCTGGGGGCTCCTCCTCCCATTGGCAGACCTCCAGGCTGGGGAGCCTGATGTGGGGCTCAAAACTTTCACTCCTGTGGGAGAACTTCTGTGATATAATTTCCAGTTTGTGGGTTGTGCACCTGGCAGGTATGGGATTTGTTTTTATCACTATTGCACCCCTCCTGTCTCACTGTGGCTTCTTCTTTTTCTTTGGATGTAGGCTATCTTTTTGGGTAGATTCCAGTGGTTTTTTTTTTTCAGCAGTTAGTTGTGATTTTGTTGTTTTTGTGAGGAGAGGTGAGCTCACGTCCTTCTACTCCATGATCTTGTCTCCACCCTCTTTGTTTTGAATTTGTTTTTGTAGGTCTCTTTTTCGCCTTTCTTCTTTTCTGTCTCTCTTGTGATTTGATGACTATCTTTAGTGTTATGTTTGGATTCTTTTTCTTTTTAGTGTGTATATCTATTATAGATTTTCATTTTGCAGTTACCGTGAGGTTTTTGTTTAGGAGTCTGTATTTATACATGCTTGTTTTCAGTTGCTTTTCTCTTAATTTCAAGTATATTTTATAGACTCTGCATTTGTACTCTCCTCCCCTCATGATTACTGTTTTTGATATTACATTTTACATCTAATTGTTTTATGTATCCCTTAACTGCTGATTGTGGATACAAATGGTTTTACTACTTTTGTCTTTTAACCTCCCTGTTAGCTGTGCATGGCTGATTTCCCACCTTTATTGTATGTTTGCCTTTACCAGTGAGCTTTTCCATTTTGTAATTTTCTTGTTTCCAGTTGTGGCCTTTCCTTTTCCACCTAGAGAAGTTCTTTTAGCATTTGTTGTAAAGCTGGTTTGGTGGTGCTGAAATCTTTTAGGTTTTGCTTGTCTGTAAAACTTTTGATTTCTCCATCAAATGTGAATGAGAGCCTTGCTGGGTAGAGTATTCTTGGTTGTAGGTTTTTCTCTTTCATCATTTTAAGTATATCATGCTATTCCCTTCTGGCCTGCAGAGTTTCTGCTGAAAAATCAGCTGATGGCCTTAGGGAAATTCCCTAAGGAATATTATTTGTTGCTTTTCCCTTGTTGCTTTTAATATTCTCTTTATCTTTTTTTTTTTGCGGTACGCGGGCCTCTCACTGTTGTGGCCTCTCCGTTGTGGAGCACAGGCTCCGGACGCGCAGGCTCAGCAGCCATGGCGCATGGGTCCAGCCGCTCCGCGGCGTGTGGGATCTTCCCGGACCGGGGCACAAACCTGTGTCCCCTGCATCGGCAGGTGGACTCTCAACAACTGCGCCACCAGGGAAGGCCTCCCTTTATCTTTTAAAAAATTTTTATTGGAGTATAGTTGACTTACAATGTGTTAGTTTCAGGTGTACAGCAAAGTGAATCAGGTGTATGTGTTTGTGTGTGCGCGTGTGTGTGTGTATATATATATGTATGTGTATATATAATCTCCATTCTTTTTCAGATTCTTTTCTCATATAGGTTATTACAGAATATTGAGTCGAGTTCCTTGTTCTGTACAGTAGGGCCTTATTAGTTATCTGTTTTATATATAATACTGTGTATATGTTAATCTTAAACTCCTAATTTATCACTTCCCCACATGTTTCTCCTATGGTAACCATAAGTTTAATTTTGAGATCTGTGAGTCTGTTTCTGTTTTGTAAATAAGTTCATCTGTATCATTTTTTATTAGGTTCCACATATAAGTGATATCTTATGATATTTGTCTTTCTCTGACTTATTTCACTTAGTATGATAATCTCCATGTCCACCCATGTTGCTGCAAATGGAATTATTTTGTTCTCTTTTATGGCTGAGTAGTACTCCATTGTATATATATATATATACATCACATCTTCTTTATCCATTCCTCTGTCGATGGACATTTAGGTTGCTTCCATGTTTTGGCTATTGTAAATAGTGCTATAATAAACATTGGGACTCATGTATCTTTTTCTAATTTGTTTTCATCTTTTCTGGATATATGCCTAGGAGTGGGATTGTTGGATCATGTGGTAACTCTATTTTTAGTTTCTTAAGGAACCTCCATACTGTTCTCCATAGTAGTTGCACCAATTTATTATTCCCACCAACAATGTAGGAGGGTTCCCTTTGCTCCACACCCTTTATCTTTAACTTTTGACATTTTGATTACAATGTGTTGTGGTGTATTCTTCTGTGGCTTAATTCTGCATTGAACTCTCTGTGCTTCCTGGACTTGGGTGACTATTTCCTTCCCCAGGTTAGGGAATTTTTCAGCTATTTTTCAGCTATTATCTCTTCAAATATTTTCTCAGGCCCTTTCTCTCTCTCTTCTTCTGGGACTCCTATAATGCAAATATTGGCATACTTGATGTTGTCCCAGTAGTCTCTTAAACTCTCATTTATTTTCATTCCTTTTTTTTCTGTTTGGCAGCAGTGATGTCCACTATTCTGTCTTCCAGTTAATGATCCTTTCTTCTGCCTCACTTAGTCTACTCTTGATTCCTTCTAGTGTATTTTTCATTTCAGTTATTGTATTCTTTAATTGTTTGGTTGTTCTCTATATTTTTTAATTCTTTGTTTAAAAAGTTCTCATTTCTAGCTCTGTGCATCCATTTTCCTCCTGTGTTCTTTGATCATCTTTACAGTCATTACTCTGAAGTCTTTCTCAGGTAGATTGCCTGTCTCTACGTCACTTAGTTCTTCTGGGGTTTCATCTTGTTCCTTCGTATGATACATAGTCCTCTGTCGCCTCATTTTGTCTAAATTGCTATTTGTATTTTTATGTATGTGGTAGACTGGTTACGTTTCTTGACCTTGTAAAAGTGGCTCTCTGTAGGAGATGTCCTATGTGTCCCAGCAGTGCACTCCCCTCTTGTCACCCAAGGACCAGGGGCCAGCTGGTCCCTGGGTGGTGTCTGGCCTGCATTTGCAGACTTGATCTGAGGCTGAGGCGCTGTAGTTTTCTTGCTTCTGGTGCCTGCCCCCTGGTGGGTGAGGCTTGTCTAGAGGTTTGTGCAGGCTTCCTGATGGGAAGGGCCGGTGCCTGCTCCCCTGGTGGGTAGAGCTGAATCTCGGTTCTCTGGTGTGCAGGGCCATGTCTAGGGGCATGTCTTGTGGTGGCTGTGAGCTCAGGAAATCTTTAGGCAGCCTGTCTGCTGATGGGTGGGTCTCTGTCCCTGCTCAGTTTGTTGTTTGGCCTGAGGCATCCCAGCACTGCAGTCTAGAGGCTGTTGGGTGGGACCAGGTCTTGGTGCCAGAATGTCAGCCTCCAGGACAGACCATGTAGATGAATGCTCAATGATGTATCCGCCACCAATGTCTGTGTCCCCAGAGTGGGCGACACCTGCTCTTCGCCTCCCTAGGAGATGCTCCAAGACCAGCAGGTAGGTCTGGCCCAGCTGCCTATCAAATTACTGCTTTTGTCCTTGGTCAGTGTGCATGAGATTTTGTGTGCTCCCTTTAAGAGTGAAGCCTCTATTTCCCCTAATCCTGTGACTTCCTGCAATCAAGCCCTGCTGGCCTTCAAAGCCAAATGCTCTGCCGGGATGGGCCCCTGGGGTAGGGCACCTGACGTGGGGCTCAGAACTCTCACTCCTGTGGGAAAACCTCTCTAATGAAACTATTTTCCAGTTTGTGGTTTACCCACCCTGGGGGGTATGGGATTTGATGATATCACAAGTCTGCCTCTCCTACCAGTCTCGTTATGGTTTTGTCCTTATGTGTTTAGTTGTAGAGGATCTTTTCTGGTAGGTTTCAGTCTTTTTCAGTGATGGTTGTTGTGCAGATTGTTGTTTTGGTGTGCTCATGAGAGGAGGTGAGCTTAGGGTCCTCCACTCTGCCATCTTGGCCACTCCCAATCATGCAGTTTTTATCCTTTATTCTTATGATGTGATATATCATATTAATTGAACTTCATATATTGAATCATCCTTACAACTCAGGGATAAATCCCACTTGGTTATGGTGTAAGATCCTTTTAATGTGCTATTGGATTAACTTTGCTAGTATTTTGTTGAGGATTTTTGCTTCTATATTCACCAGAGATATAGGCCTATAGTTTTCATTTCTTATAAAGTCTTCATCTAGCTTTATTATTAGGATAATGCTGACCTCATAAGATGAATTTGGAAGGGTTCCCCCCTTTCCAATTTTTGGGAGGAGTTTGAGATGATTGGCACTAATTCTTCTTCACATGTTTGGTAGAATTTACCAGGGAAGCTGTCTGATCCTGGGCTTTCTTTGGGAGATTTTCTATTACTGAGTCAGTCTCTGTAGTAGTTATGGGTCTGTTTAGGCTTTCTGTTTCTTCATGACTTAGTTTTGCTAGGTCCTATATTATTAGGAATATATTCATTTCTTCTAGGTTATCCAGTTTGCTGGTGGATAATTGTTCATAGTAGTCTCTTGTGATCGTTTTTATTTCTGTGTCATCAGTTATAATGTCTCTTCTTTCACTTCTGATTTTATTTGGATTTTATTTCTTTCTTAGTCTAGCTTAAGAGTTTGTAAATTTTTTCATCTTTTCAAAAAACCAACTCGTTTGTTTCCTATTTTTAAAAATTTTCTATTTTATTTCTGCTCTTTAATTCCTTCTAATTTTGAGTTCAATTTGTTCTCTTTCTAACTCTTTGAGGTGTAAAATTACATTGTTTGAGATCTCTCTTTTTCTTAATGTATGCACTTAATATTATGAATTTCTTAGTGTATGAATTTTGATATGTTGTAATTTCATTTTTATTTGCCCTGAGGTATTGTCTGATTTCCTTTTTAATTTCCCCTTTGACCCAGTGGTTGCTCAAGAGTGTGCTGTTGCAGTTCTACATTTTTTTGGTGAAATTTCCAGTTCCCCTTATGTTGTTATTTCCTAGTTTTATTCCATTGTGGCAGGAAAAGATACTCAGCATAATATCAGTCTCTTAAATTTCTTGAGACTTGTTTTGTGACATGACATATGATCAATTTTTAATCTAATTTCATCATCTCCCATGGGAAAAATAGGCAGAGAGATGAAGACACTTGCCTGAGCTCACACAATTAATTAGAGGTCACACAATTACCAGAAAGTAACACCTAACTCAATGCTCTTCCCACTGACCACATTGGCTTTGTTTTTAAATTTCAGTCATGTTGATTCAGACTCAATTCATCATTGAAACCTTCATTTTCTAAAGCAGATTTCATCCTAAAGATTTAGAAATATAAGCAGACTATCATTAAAAAAAATCGAACTACAATCAATTGGTTCAGATAAATAAGAAGTTCTCATTCAATGGAAATGTTGATGGGCTGCAGGGACTTGAAATTTGGGTAGTTTATTGGATTTAATAGTATAGGTTGTAGTGTTTTAAGTGAATTTTTACTCTTACTCTACAAGAAACTAACAGGAGAACCAATCAAAGATCCTAATGCAACACAGGGTGGTAATCCAGCTTGCTGTCCATCAAATCCATGAGGTTCAGTGTTCCAAGTGAATAAACTAATTCTAATAAACATAATGGGACTTTGAGACTATCAAACATAAATGCATTTAATATTAAGAAACATCTACCAACTGAAAGAGTGGTGCATAATTGTCAATAGTCATATTCTCAAATATATAGTCACAAGTATATTTGCTATTCTTTTCATAAAATAATATCATTACATGGTCACCAGCATAAAATCTATTAAAATGTTTTAAGTCAGAGCTGTGCATAAGCAAAAACAGTGTATTTATTTAAAGATTAGGGTTTAGAACTACATGAATAACAATGGCCAATATTGGGCTTATGCTCGTTTGTTTCATTTAAAATAAGTAATCTTGAGAATGTGGGGCAATAGGTCCATAATGGCTAAAGCCTAACAATTAAAGCTCTCCTCAAGAATTTAAAATATACTATATGAGAAAAAAAGGGGCTCTGTTGTCAAATAAATATGGGAGGTACTAGATTATTTCTCAAGGTTATGAGGTTATAAGGCCTTCTTTTGCAGAACATTTTCTGAGACTTAAATTCTAAAGATGACACATTGGGAAGTATCTTATATTACCATACTCAGGTTTGGATGCTCACTGCTGGAAAGCCAGTACTTGAGAAACAAGTGTTGGTTGGAAAGGAAAGGTTGCTTTATTCAGGAGGTTGGCAACCTGGGGAGAAGGTGGACTTGTGTCCAAAAACCAGCTCCAAAGATTCTGTTTGATCTTGAAAGTCTTAAAAGGAGAAAAGGGAAGTTAATTGCCATTAACCGTTTGGGGAGGGGATCAGAGTCTTTGTTATCTTCCACTGTGTGCAGACTTTCTTCTGATTGGTTGGTGGTGAGGTAACTGGGTGGTGTTCAAGGAATCTTGTGCTCAGCCTGAAGTTATCATCCTCCACCTGGGTGGGGGGCCTTAGTTCCTACAGAAGAACTCAAAGATGTTGTTGTGTGTAGCTTTTGAGGAGGAACCAGGACATTGCCCCATCGCTGCACTATTGTTCCTTTTTTAAAAAAATTTTTTTATTTACGACTTCCCTGGCAGTCCAGTTGTTAAGACTGTGCTTCCAATGCAGGGGGTGTGGGTTTGATCCCTGGTTGGGGAACTAAGATCCCACATGCCTGCCATGGGGTGTGGCCAAAAATTTTATTTTATTTTATTTTATTGAAGTATAGTTGATTTACAATGTTGTGTTAATTTCTGCTGTACAGCAAAGTGATTCAGTTACACATTTATATATTATATAAATTCTGTTTCATATTCTTTTCCATTATGGTTTATCACAGGCTATTGAATATAGTTCCCTGAGCCATACAGTAGGACCTTGTTGTTTATCCATTCTATCTGCAATAGTTTGCATCTGCTAATTGCAAACTCCCAATCCATCCCTTCTCCACCACCCTCCCACTTGGCAACCACAAGTCTGTTCTCTGTGAATCTGTTTTTGTTTCATAGATAAGTTCATTTGTGTCATTTTAGATTCCACATATAAGTGATATCATATGGTATTTGTCTTTCTCTTTCTGACTTACTTCACTTACTATGATAATCTCTAGTTGCATCCATGTATTATTGTTTCTTGATTGTCACTCCTTTGATTCTGCATTCTCTCACTTCCCTGATTAGCAACTGTTTGAATCTGCCTTTTGGAACTCAGGGAAGGTCAAGGAGGCTGAATGAAGCCTATTTCCTACAAAAAAGAAAGAGAGGACATGGAAAGTATTTGTACCTGGGAGGGCCCCACAGGGTCCTGCTCAGTTTCACTTGCAAGGGAACATTATAAACCACTATTGTTTATTGAGCAATTATGTACCATAGTTCCTATGTTACCTTCACATCTCTAAGGAATTGAAGCATTATTACCACTGTTTTGTGGGTTTTTTTTTTTTTTTTTTTTTTTTTTTTTGCAGTACGCGGGCCTCTCACTGTTGTGGCCTCTCCCGTTGCAGAGCACAGACTCTGGACCCGCAGGCTCAGCGGCCATGGCTCACGGGCCCAGCTGCTCTGCGGCATGTGGGATCTTCCCGGACTGGGGCACGAACCCGCATCCCCTGCACTGGCAGGCAGACTCTCAACCACTGCGCCACCAGGGAAGCCCACCACTCTGTTTTAAAGATAAGGAAATACTTGCCCATCCATTTAACCCAATGGATCTAAATAGCAGAACATTTCCAGAATGTATGCAGAAATCAAACCCTGGGATTAAAAAATGTTCCCTTCCAAGTTTTCTCAGAAATATATAACTAGATAATAGGAACCCCAAATCTGTGAACTGGGCTGTGATGATACCCAGTTTACTGATCCATAGCAAGTTTCCATCATGTTAAATAACAATTTTGAGAACTCAGCAAGTTCCCAGAATTATGTATAAATCTCATCTTTAACCCTGAACTCCCTCAAACTAATTTGAGAATTTTTGGAGATTTTTTTCCCTGTAAGGTGGAAATGGTTAAAGGTATGTACTAAAGAAATCAATACTAAAGGATAGGGAATGGAAGTTTAGAAAAGATGCAGTGGAGTTGAGTCAGGTCTAGTCACATAAGAGAAGATGGGAGCTAGAATCACAGGGCAGGAAGAACACTTGACTGGCTAGGCCATCCATTCCCATTTCCATGTGGGGCCATATACCTCAAGTTCCAAGGGAACTATGTTGGGAGAACCAAAACCAATGAGCACAATGTGGAATTAGTTACTTGTACCACAGAGGCATACAATCAATACAATCATTTAGTTGAAGGATTTCTCAAAGCATGGAACATGGATCACCTGCAGAGTCATCTAGGTTGTCCATCAAGTGTAAATTCCTGGAGAGACCTAGAACTAGAACATCAGCCTCTGTTGATGTGACTAAGGAATCTGCATTATAAGCAAACACCTCAGGGCACTCTGATGTTAGCTCAAGTTTGAACCTGGAATTAGGCAAAAATGTCCATTATACCTCTTTAATAAGAATAGCCTTGATATTCAACTAGAGCCTGTTTAGAAGATACAAGAAGGAAGCAATGCTTAAGAATAGTCCCTTTGGGCATTCCAACACATGTCCACAATTGGCAATGGGCATTCAAGGGGCCACAACAGGTTGAACATAATTTTCTTAGGCTTACAGCTTTGGCAGCCATAACCACTGTGGTCTCATTTTGCCACCCTTGGGCACATTTTATGTCTCTGGGAGAGAGAACTTGCTTCTGCAGCTGTTTACTGAGAAACCCACTACAGATATACAAGTTGTCATTTTTCCCTCTGTTCCCAAAGTCACATTTCCTAATTTACATTAAAAAGTCCTTGTAATTAAATAACTAAAATTAAGACCTGAATGAAATTGAAGTCATGGTTAAAAATTCATTTAAGTTTAGAAAAGATAAACCTCCAAATGTTAAGTGTTTCTCTCTGGGTGGTGGGATTATGAATTTCATACTTACCAGGTTTTAATTTTTTTACAATGGACTTCTACTGGCTTTTATTTTGGTTATAAAAGTTTTTGTTTTCAAAAATACTTTTTAAAGAAAGTAGATTTTGAGGTCTTATAATAGCATTCTATTCTTTAAAATAGCATTCTATTCTTTCAGAAAGTATATTCTATTTTTTCATTCTCATAGCAAAATTAGACAATCCTTAAGAATATGATGCTGTCTTGTAATCTTTTTAGTACGCTTATGTGTATGTTCTCTTTATCTAATGACAAGGGGAAGTGTGATTGAAAGAAATGACCTATGTTGTAAGACTCTGGAAAACATCTCAAGGTAGGCAAAAATTTGAGGATCCTGATTTTTATCCCAGTGACTAAGAAAATGTATAGTACTGTATTTTTCAATTCATTTTAGTGAGGTATAGTTGACTTACAGTGTTGTGTTAATTACTGCTGTACAGCAAAGTGATTCAGATATATATATATATATATATATATATATATATATATATACACACATAAACACACATTCTTTTTCATATTCTTTTCCATTATGGTTTATCACAGGATATTGAATATAGTTCCCTGTGCTATACAGTAGGACCTTCTTGTTTATCCATTCTATATATAATAGTTGGCATCTGCTAATCTCAAACTCCGAATCCATCCCTTCCCCATCCCTTCCCCCATGACAACCACAAGTCTGTTCTCTATGTCTGTGAGTCTGTTTTGTTTCGTAGATAAGTTCATTTGTGTCATATTTTAGATTGTACATATGAGTGATATATATTTGTCTTTCTCTTTCTAACTTACTTCACTTAGTATGATAATCTCTAGGTCCATCCATGTTGCTGCAAATGGCGTTCTTGTTTTTAAATATGGCTGAGCCGTGTTCCATTGTATATATGTACTATATCTTCTTTATCCATTCATCTGTCAATGGACATTTAGGTTGTTTCCATGTCTTGGCTATTGTGAATAGTGCTGCTAGGAACATAGGGGTGCATGTATCTTTTTGAATTAGAGTTTGGTCTGGGTATACGCCCAAGAGTGGGATTGCTGGGTCATATGGCAACTCTATTTTTAGTTTTCTTGAGGAACCTCTATACTGTTCTCCATAGTGGCTGCACCAATCTACGTTCTCAAGGAGGGTTCCCTTTTCTCTACACCCTCTCCAGCATTTATTTGTACATTTAAAAATTATGGCCATTTTGACCCGTGTGAGGTGGTATTTCATCATAGTTTTCATTTGTAGTTCTCTGATAATTAGTGATGTTGAACATCTTTTCATGTGCCTGTTGGCTATCTGTATATCTTCTTTGGAGAAATGTCTATTTAGGTCTTCTGTGCATTTTTCAGTTAGGTTGTTTTTGTTGTTGAATTGTATGAGCTGTTTGTATATTTTGGAAATTAATCCCTTTTCAGTTGCATCATTTGTAAATATTTTCTCCTAGTCTGTAGGTTGTCTTTATGTTTTTTTTTTTTATTAGTTTCTGCTTTATAACAAAGTGAATCAGTCATACATATACATCTGTTCCCAGTCTTTATGTTTTGTTTACAGTTTCCTTTGCTGTATGGTACTGTAGTTCAATTCTAGGAATCACATTTTTCATAATCGAACATCTCTGAATTTAGTATGTATCTTTTAAAAATTAGTTTTGACATATAATTCACATACCATAAAAGTCACCCCTTCAAAGTATAAAACTCAGTTGCTTTTAGCACATTCAGAGTTGTGCAACCATTACTACTGTTATCACAGGTTCGTGTGCCCAATGCACAGTGAACCCAAACAAACCGAAGCGTTGGAGTTTGGAGCAGAGAAAGGTTTATTGCAGGGCCAAGCAAGGAGAACGGTGGCTCATGCTCAGAAAAACCTGAATTCCCTGATGCTTTTCAGGGACATGTTTTTATAGGCAAAATTTGGGATGAGGGCTGCAGGGTGTGTGACTTTCTTCTGATTGGTTGGTGGTGAGGTAACAGGGTGGTGCTCCAGGAACCTTGCCTCAGCCTGAAGTTACCATCCTCCATCTGGCTGGGGCCTTAGTTCCTGCAGAAGTCAAAGATATATTGTTATTTATATTTCTTGAGGAGGAACCAGGATCCTGCCCTGTTGCTACACTTTTGTTTCTTGACTGCTTCTCCTTTGTTTCTGCATTCTCTCCCTTTCCTGGTTTGCAGCTGTTTGAATCTCCCCTTTGGAACTCAGGGCAGGCTGAATGAAGCCTATTTGCTACAAACTAGAAGCTCAGTTTCACAACCCTCTTTGGTATATAGCTGGGAGTGAAAATGCTGGCTCATGTGGTAACTGTATATTTTACATTTTGAGTTGTAAACTGCTGCTCCAAAGTGGTTGCACCATTTTACAGTTCTACCAACAGTGTATGAGGGTTCCAGTTTTTCAACACATTCTCAACACTTGTTACTGTCTTTTTGATTTTAGCTATCACAGTGGGTATAAAGTGGTATTCTGTGGTTTTTAACTTGCATTTGTCTGATGCCTAATGATGTTGGGAATCTTTATGTGCTTATTGGTCATTTGTGTATCTTCTTTGGAAAAGTATTCAAATATTTTGATCATTTTTTAACTGGGTTATCTGTCCTTTTCTTGATGAGTTATGAGTTCTCCATGTATTCTGGATACAATTGCCTTATTAGTTATATGATCTCCAAACATCTTCTCCCATTGTATGGGTTGTCTTTTTACTTTTTTTTTCTTTTTACTTTTGAGAGTGTCTTTTGATGCACAAAATATTTTAATTTTGAAGTCCAGTTTATCTTCCTTCTTATGTTTGTGTTTTTTGGTGTTTAAGAAATCACTGACTAATCCAAGGTCACAAAGGTTTACTCTGTTCTATAGTTTTTGCTCTCTGTCCATTTTGAGTTAATTTTTGTATATTGTGTCAGGTAGGGGTCTAACTTCATTCTTTTGCATGTGGATAGCTAGTTATCCCAGCTCCATTTGTTAAATACTCCTTTCCCCATTGAATAGTTCGGGCACCCTTGTAAAACAGAATGCATCCCACAATTGTAACTGGCTATGTTTTTCTATAATAACGCATCTTACAAATCATGGCATCTTAGATTTGTTAAAGTGTTAGATACTTAATCCTGAAATAAAAGCCTATATAAATGTATATTTTGAGGGGGGGATGAAAAATCTATTTCCCTCAACAATACTAAGACTCCTTAAATATCAATGTGATGAGAAAAAAACTGTCAAATACCTTTTCTTATGAAAGACATACTAGTTTAAGGCTTGGAGGCTTACACATAATGCTTATGTTGTTAAAAGTGAATGAAGATTGTCACAAAGGTAGCAATATGACTATAATGGCCATGCAGAAAATCCATTAATTCTACAAGCCAGGTTAAATTCTCCTAGAAGTGAGATTTATTTGACAGTGATGTAATGTCACAAATATAAACACCAATGGAATTTTTCAGATAAATAAATTGAGATTTTTCAGAATCTAGGTTTAAATAGGTATTGTGCAGAATATAAAACAATGATCAGCTCAACTGTCTGCAATCAAATTATAAGTTTGAAAAATGCAAAAGTCAAGTCTACTTTTATATCCATTTCCTATCTAATGTCCTGATGAAGACAACGACTCACAAACATACTGAGATCTGTTTAATAGTTTCTGAAGATTTTTCCTGTAAAATGGCTTGTATTTCCACAGATATAACAGTGAAGAAATAAACTTTTCAATTTGACATGAAATATAAAAGAACAGTTTTACAAATATATCCATAAAATTTAACTGCTCATAACACTATACATGGTAAATATGACCAACCTCTTAGCTTCTAGACTATTTAAAACAGAGAAACAATATGTCATCTCAGCTAAAAAGAAACAACTTCCCTTTCATCGAGTTTATTTTTGTTTAGAAACAGTTAAGTAGAACTGGAAAAATACTTCCTTTTCCCTATCTTCCTCTAGGGATTCTGCATGAGGGTGAAAACTTGAGAGGATATTAGTTTTACTAAGAAGAAATACTGAACCTTCTTCTGTTTTACTGATTCAGTAATGCTTACATTCTTTTAAAAAGATCCTGGAGTTGTCTCATTGGTCTTTGACTGGGTCATAAAGAAATGATAACAGAGCTGTGCTCTCCTTCTAGCATTAAAGGAGGAACTTCATACCCTCAGCCTATGAAGGTTAAACTCTGGGGATGTAAGAGCTACAGACAAAAGAACAGCACTAGATCCAGCTTAAAATCAAGGTTCTGTGGTTTGTCTATTAGAAATTCCACTGTTACAAGGCAGGATTGCATGAAGATAAGTTTTTTAGCCAGCATTGACAATGTTGTGATCATATATCCTTTCATGCAAATCCAAAGAACAGAATGGCTTTAAAAAGAAAAGTTGATCAAAATCATAGAACTGCAGGTAACAATTCTATAATCTATGTGACACTTAAATTAAGAAAGAGAAAACATGCTCCTTTTTAAACTCTCAAAAAGTGCCCAAATAACAATACTGAGCTCCCAAATGACAGGGGTTTGAATTTTTTTTTTTTAATGTAAGCAAAAATAAAGCATTGAAGCTTTATGAAGAAAAGAGTTCTCCTCAACTTTACTAATATAGTAGATGTAATAACTTAAAATAATTTCCCTACTGCTACTGGAAATAAATTCTACTACAATCATGTGTATGCCAGCTCCTGGCATATTTCTGCATCCAGATTCATTCGTCTCCTTAAAGGAGTCCATCATTTTTCCAATGGCTTTCTCCTTTCTTTAAACCCTAACCCTGAAATTCTATAACCAGTTATGTCACGTGGCTTCCCTGAGGCACAAAGGTACCAAACTCTATAATTAACTATCGAGGAATGATAAATATGCTCTCTATTTATATTAAAAGATTAATTCTTTTGGGCTACAGTTAGGGAAAAAAACCCAGAAAGCTTAATACTTACTCTGCAGTGTGAACTGTAGCCCTTCTTGCAAAAAGCGAAACCAAATAAGGGAAATGTTGTGTTGCAGCATGCATGACCTGGCAGCACCGATTAGTAATAATAAAAAAAAATTCCAGACTAGAAAAATATTCAGAGTTGTATCCCATTCACTCTAAATCTTTTTTTTTTTTTTTTTTGTAATAAACTGGCGTAAACAACTGGAAAAAAAAAACCTATGGGAATACATCATTGGAGCTCTTCTGGAAACCTAGTCACAAAAGGCATTTCGGTCAGGCTGAGATCAGGATAACTGGTCTGCAATTTCCTATGTGTATACCTGGGGAGTGGAATTTGCCCTTGAATGTGATGTCAAGCAAGACATAAAAACAGACATAACCTCTGAGAAGTTACCTTTTCTGAACTGTATTACTGTACTCTGAGCTAGAGTTCTTTATTCTCACTTTATTTTTTTCCAGAGGGGAAAAAAGTCTCATTAACCAAAGTTAGCAGATCTTACTAGCAGTGGCCAAGATGAGCCTGGCTTCCTTCTGCAAAGGGGCCACCTTGCTGTGGTTCTCTAGGCAGGGGAGAGGGGACCTCAGTTGGAAGTCAGTCAAAGGAAAAGATGTGGTGCTAACAGAGGCGCGGGGGTCACTGTTGCCCCTTCCAAGAGCTTGGAATTTCTACCCAAGTTTACTAAAAAGTCAAACTTCTCAGGTTGGAAGATAACTATTTTGGGGTATATATTGCATGTGGAACTACCAGACCTTGAACTACTATAGTCCTTGAAATAGAAAGTTATATCAGATGGTAACTTTCTGGAAAAAAAAAAAAAAAGCTTCTGATAGGTAAAATCCAGTCTTTCTAGATGCAAGACTATTTATTTACCTTACAAAATGCTTTTTAGGGTTATCAAGACTCCTCAAACCACTTTCAAACCACATCGCAAGAAAAGGGACCGTGTGCTTCCTGTATAATTTTGTGGAGCCTAAAGCAGCACAGACTGAAAAGACATATTCCATCAGTAAAAGCTAATCATGGGAGACTCTGGCTACATCAAAAGGCATTGGATATATTCTGGGCAATTTCATTGTTTTCTTTCATTCTCTGTCTGCAGGTCAAGCAAGCTATACAGAATTGAGTAAGCTATCAATGAGAGCACTGTGGTTGGATTTTCACAGCACTTAAAAATCACCAAAACAAAAACACCTCATAAACAATAATCTCCACTGAAAAGTAAAGCTATTTGAAAACTGAGAGGATGAAATTTTTATATATTAAGTCAACTTAAGCAGCAGCAATCAAGACTAATAGATCTTATCACGTTAAGGAAAAGGGCTTTCAAAATGGGTTAGGACACTTGAAAATAGGCAAAATATTTGCTAGTAGGCAAACCATGGAAAAACCAATTCAAACAGGAATGCAGTAGATTAGAACCATATAAATCATATATCTTTACAAAGGTTAAAAAAATGCAGCATGAATCTGCAATGGTCAATTTAAGAGGATGTTAATTTAAACATACTTGCTCCATCCATGTGGCAGGAATCTATTTCATCCCAGCCAGCTCTGGTAGTCGCATGTCCTAAAGGATCTTTACATCACGGGAACAGTGATACACTGGTACTGAGCACAGAGAATGAACATCCAAGAATTATTATTCAAAATGAAATGAAACTAACAGAGAGGGCTGGTGGAGCTCATATGAAATTCTGATTTAATTATTCATCAGTAAACACTCATTTGCTCTCTTGAAATCAGTAATTTCAAATGCTCTCTGCAGATGTACCACTTGGTGTTGTGTATATCTAATGATCACATTTAAATTTAGTTTGATTTGCAAACATTTTCAAAACTTATAGTAAGCTGCAAGGGAAGGTGACAGATGGCAGAAAGGGGGTGAACAAAACTGACTGTATTGTTGTAATATGTTGCTTTTTAAGTTCACGGAATTTTGGCTTTCTTAAAAAAAACTTAGGAAATTCCAACGAGTAGTTTTAAAAAGTAAAATCTTATTTTTAATCACTCTTAAATTATTCAGTAAGCAAGTAAACTTGATATTATATTACCTGGGCCATGTTTTCTGCTGCAATAATCACTCTCAGTTAATGAATGTTTAAGAGCAGCTACATTTTAATCAACCAAACAGTTCTGGCCATGCAAGATGAGAATCAGGGATAGACCATGTCAGACCAAAAATAACAAAAGGCAGACTAAAAAGTTATGGGAAACTCTTTGTTTGAAATGCCAAGGTATTTGATGAATGTGTGTATAAAGTAATTAAATTCCACTGAAATTAAAAAAAAAAAAGAAAACATGACAACATATGAATATTTCCTCCCCTCAAAAGAAAAATCAGAGAAAAGCCCCAGATTTCAAAACAATCACCTGTGCCTAAGGTCTCCTGTCCCCCAACATCATCTTATAGAGCTGCCCCTTTGGTATCTGGTCAGATTCTAACCTGTATCAAGTATTTCCAGATACGGCATGTCTAACACCTATACCACACAGCACCGAAGTTTGCAGTTAAGAGCCAACAACTTTTGAGTAAATTTCTTCTACAGTTTTAAAATGGGATTTAAAGTCCTGTCCAAATTTAACAAAGAAAACTTGTTTTAAAAACCCCAAGGTTAAAATAAAAGCATGGCATTTTAAATCCAATTGTTACAAAGATATTATGGTTTAATTAAGCAGACTTCAGTGAGGATGCTGCTGTTTTGAGCATGCAACACACCACTGTTATCATCGATGCCTGGCATGTTTCATCACTACGCCCTTCTTTTTTCCCAGCCTCAGGACCCCTGCCCTCCCCTTAATGAATGGTATTATAAAAAGGTAAAATCTAGAGTTAGTGGCAAAATCTTCACAGTAACTTGTTATTAAAGTCGTCGTCGATGGCTGTAAAGGGCATCAGTCAACTGGACCTTGGAAAATCAATTTGATGCAGTTCTGTTCCCCAAGCAGCTGCGTGGCACAGAAAGGGCAGGCGGCATGAAATGCGTGAGTCCCGTGAGGCAGTGGGATCTGAGACCAATATTTCGCAGACTTCTCTGAGCACACATGTCCACAAGGGGTGAAAGCATGAGTGGGTGGTCCTGCGTCTACATAAAAACCCGCCTCGCAGCCGAGCCAGAGCGGCACGTAGGGGCCCACAGTCCTGCACATGGGACACTCCCTCTCGTTGGCCTCTGTGTCGCTCCGATGGCCCCAGTTGTGGTAGCCATGCACGTGGCCACAGCTGAGGTACGCCCAGGGCTGCTTCTCCTCCACCACCTCTTTCCTGTTGATGCTGGGGAAGGCCAAGGTGTTGAGCCCCACGGGACACTGTGGCCGGGCAGCGTTGATCTCCTGCCGCAGGGCTTCAATGTGCTTCTGCGTTGGGGTGTGAAAGAGGCCATCTGCTGTCCTCCAGAGCAGGGTGGCCCCGCACAGGTCGATGAGGGAGCCGTCCTGCAGGACGTTGGTCTCGCTTTCCACCTACAAGTTTGACAGACATGCCTTTTAAAAGCAAAATTTGAGAAACCACGCTAACGTTTTTGTCCTCTTAAAGATCATCTCCGTAGTCAACACAGGGGGGCAGTTTATCCCATGGCCTCCCTGCAAAACAGGACTAGGGGGGTAACTCACCCTCCCTGAGCTTCCCTTTCCTCATCTGAACACTGGATGTAAATCATGTATGTGAAACACACAAAGCCCTAAGCGCGGATACATTTACTTTACATGTTCAATTAACGTAGTGGTTATTTTAACAAACGTCACAAATCTCCTTAGATTTTTAGTTTTCCTCCTCAAGTCAACAACACAACTCCTCCTTGGTCTCATAAGGGACAGGAGATGTCCAGCCAGTCCATCTGGTGACGACTCATGCTCATGTCAACCAGAGCCAATCCAGAAGACCCCTAGGGGGGCCCTGCAGTAAATACTATAGTGGTGCCAACGACTCCTGGTGACCTTCTGGCTTCACACAATCTATCATCTATCCTGCATTCCTAAGGTCTGGAGCAGAAGCGCTCACTGTGAGCTTTGGAACATCAATTAATCGCAGTGTACCCTTCCCCCTCCCCGTGTCCTCAAGTCTGCTCTCTACATCTGCGTCTTTATTTCTGTCCTGCCCCTAGAGACTGGCTGTGCTACGTACCAAGTGCTCACAAGACTGATTAACAGCTGACGAGCAGCACGGTTAGACATGATCCGCAGGAGCCTGACCCCCGTCTCCGTGGGCCACCTGTGCTCTATGGATGCACTCAGGGGCACTGCCCTCTGGCACGTGCCATGAGTGACCTCTGCCTAGAGTTCTCTATCCTGGCTCACCCCACCCCTAGCCCACCCCTGGGCCTGGCGAACTCCCACTCATCACTCAGGGTTCACCTGGATGGCACTTTGCCTGGAAGTTGTCCTTTAATGACAACAGCGGTCCTTCCCCAAAACAGTATCCAATACTGGTAGTTAGAAAAAGCTAAAATCCCAACAAAATGATGAATCTCAATACTTTACAGGAAAAACACGGTGACTACTTTTTGAATAGCCTTTAAGTCGCTGAAGCTCTCTCCTCGCCCCACTCCCACCCTGAACACCTCCTAGTCTCCTCCCTTCTTGCTGGGTGTCAGGAGCCTCCCCCTTCTCTTCCCAACCAGAAGTAATTCTCAGAGGAGGTCTCATCTCTGCATAAACTTTGTAAGAAGAACACTGCTGTGGTAATAAGCTGGAGTTTAGGCTACGTTTTTCTTTGTTTTCTTTATGATTTTTATTCATTGCTTTTTCTTTATAAATATATTTTATCAAAATATACACAGATGCTCTATCTTATTCATGACTTCTAGATTGATTATATCATGGTCAGAGAATATAGTTCATATGATTTCAATCTTCTGAAATTTATTTTTGAATTTTTATTTTCTATTAGAGTATAGTTGATTAACAATGTTGTGTTAGTTTCAGGTGTATGGCAGAGTGATTCAGTTGTACATATATATGTATATATTCTTTTTCAAATTCTTTTCCCATTTAGGTTATTACAGAATATTGAGCAGAGTTCCCTATGCTATTCAGTAGGTCCTTGTTGGTTATCTATTTTAAATATAATAGTGTGTATATGTCAATCCCAGACTCCCAATTTTTCCCTCTCTCTCACCTTTCCCCTTTGGTGACCATAAGTTTGTTTTCTAAGTCTATGAGTCTGTTTCTGTTTTGGAAATATGTTCATTTGTATTATTATTTTTTTACGTTCTTCACATAAGTGATATCATATGATATTTGTCTTTCTCTGACTTACTTCACTCAGTGTGATAATCTCCAGGTCCATCCATGTTGCTGAATATGGCATTATTTCATTCTTTTTAATGGCTGAGTACTATTCCATTGTATATATGTACCACATCTTCTTTATCCATTCATCTGTCGAAGGACATGAGCTGTTTGTAACTTTTGGAGATTAATCCCTTGTGGGTCGCATGTTTGCAAATATTTTTTTCCCGTTCTGTGGGTTGTCTTCATTTTGTTTATGGTTTCCTTTGCTGTGCAAAAGCTTTTGAGTTTAATTAGGTCCTGTTTGTTTATTTTTGTCTTTATTTTCATTACTCTAGGAGGTGGGTCAAAAAAGATGTTGCTGCAATTTATGTCAAAGAGTGTTCTACCTATGTTTTCCTCTAAGAGTTTTATACTATCAGGTCTTACATTTAGGTCTTTAATCCATTTTGAGTTTATTTTTGTGTATGGTGTTAAAGAATGTTCTAATTTCATTATTTTACATGCAGCTGTCCAGTTTTCCCAACACCATTTATTGAAGAGACTGTCTTTCCTCCATTGTATAGTTTTGTCTTGTCATAGATTGACCATAGGTGCGTGGGATTATTTCTGGGCTTTCTATCCTCTTCCATTGATCTATATTTGTTTTTGTGCCAGCACTGCACAGTTCTGAGGACTGTAGCTTTTTAGTATAGTCTGAAGTCAGGGAGCCTGAATCCTTGAGCTCTGTTTTTCTTTCTCAAGTTTGCTTTGGTTTTTGGGGTCTTTTGTGTCTCCATACAATTAAAAATTTTTTGTTCTAATTCCGTGAAAAATGCCATTGGTAATTTGCTAGGGATTGCACTGAATCTGTAGGTTGCCTTGGGTAGTATAGTCATTTTCACAATATTGATTCTTCCAATCCCAGAACATGGTATATTTTTCCATCTGTTTGTGTCATCTTTGTTTTCTTTCATCATAGTCATAGTTTTCTGAGTAAAGGTCTTTTGCTTCCTAGGTAAGTTTATTCCTAGGTATTTTATTTTTTGTTGTGATGGTATATGGGATTGTTTCTGTAATTTCTCTTTCTGATCTTTCATCGTTAGTGTATAGAAATGCAACAGATTTCTGTGTTCTAATTTTGTATCCAGCAACTTCACCAAATTCATTGATGACTTCTAGTAGTTTTCTGGTAGCATCTTTAGGATTTTCCATGTACAGCATCATGTCATTTGCAAACAGTGACAGTTTTACTTCTTTTCCAATTTGGATTCCTTCTATTTTTTTTTTTCTTCTCTGATTGCCATGGCTATGAGTGCCAAAACTATGTTGAATAAAAGTGGCAAGAGTAGACATCGTGGACATCCCTGTCTTGTTCATGATCTTAGAGGAAATGCTTTCAGCTTTCACCACTGAGTATGTTAGCTGTAGGTTTGTCACATATCACCTTTATTTTGTTGAGGTATGTTCCTTCTGTGCCCACTCTCTAAAGAGTTTTTATCTGAAATGGATGTTGAATTTTATCAAAAGTTTTTTCCACATATATTGATATCATCATGTGGTTTTTATTCTCCAATTTGTTGATGTGGTGTATCACACTGATTGATTTGCAGATATTGAAAAATCCTTGCACCCCTGGAATAAATCCCACTTGATCATTGTTGTATGATCCTTTTAGTATATTGTTGGAGTGGGTCTGCTAGTATTTTGTTGAGGATTTTTGCATCTAAGTTGATGAGTGATATTGGTCTACAATTTTCTTTCTTTGTGTGTGATATCTTTGTCTGGTTCTGTATCAGGATGATGGTGGCCTCAGAGAATGACTTTGGGAGTGTTCCTTCCTCTGCAATTTTTGGAATAGTTTCAGAAGGATAGGTGTTAACTCTTCCCTAAATTGTTTGGTAGAATTCACCTGTGAAGCCATCTGGTCCTGGAATTTTGCTTGTTGTAAGCTTCTAAATGACTGATAGAATTTCAGCACTGGTAATTTGGTCCGTTCATATTTTCTATTTCTTCCTGGTTCAGTCTTGGGAGAGTATACCTTTCTGAGAATTTGTCCATTTCTTCCAGGTTGTCCATTTGGTTGGCGTATATATAGTCTCTTATGATCCTTGTGTGTCTGTGGTGTTGGCTGTTGCTTCTCCGTTTTCATTTCTAATTTTATTGATTTGGGTCCTCTCCCTTTTTTTCTGTTGAGTTTGGCTAAAAAAGTTTATCGGTTTTGTTTATCTTCTCCAAGAACCAGCTTTTAGTTTCACTGCTCTTTTCTATTGTTTACATCATCTCTATTTCATTTATTTCTGCTCTGATCTTTATCTCTTTCATTCTACTAACTTTGGGTTTTGTTTGTTTTTCTTTCTCTACTTGCTTTAGGTGTGAGGTTCAGTTATTTGAGACTTTTCTTGTTTCCTGAGGCAAGAGTGTATCGCTATGAACTTCCCTCTTAGAACTGCTTATGCTGCATCCCATAGGTTTTGGGTCATGGTGCTTTCATTTTCATTTGTCTCCAGGTATTTTTTGATTTCCTCTTTGATTTCTTCAGTGATCCATTGTCTGTTTAGTAGCATATTGTTTAACCTCCACGTGTTTGTGTGGTTTTTTCTTTTAGGTGATTTCTTTTTTTTTTGGTGGTACACGGGCCTCTCACTGCTGTGGCCTCTCCCGTTGTGGAGCACAGGCTCCGGACGCGCAGGCTCAGCGGCCATGGCTCATGGGCCTAGCCGCTCTGTGGCATGTGGGATCTTCCCGGACCGGGGCACGAACCCGTGTCCCCTGCATCAGCAGGTGGATTCGCAACCACTGCACCACCAGGGAAGCCCCTCTTAGATGATTTCTAATCTCATAGTGCCATGGTCAGAAAAGATGCTTGATATGATTTCAATTTTCTTAAATTTACCAAGGCTCACTTTGTGGTCCAGCATGTGTCAATCCTGGAGAATGTTCCATGTGCACTTGAAAAGAATGTGTATTCTGCTGCTTTTGGATGGAATGCTCTATAAATATCAATTTAGTCCATCTGGTCTAATGTGTCATTTAAGGCCTGTGTTTCCTTATTGATTTTCTGTCTGGATGATCTGTCCATTGGTGAAAGTGGGGTGTTAAAGTCCCCCACTATTATTGTGTTACTGTCAATTTCTCCTTTTATGGCTATTAGTGTTTGCCTTATATATTGATGTGCTCCTATGTTGGGTGCATGTATATTTACAGTTGTTATATCTTCTTCTTGGATTGATCCCTTGATCATTATGTAGTGTCCTTCTTTGCCTCCTGTAACAGTCTTTAAAGTCTATTTTGTCTGATATGAATGTTGCCACTATAGCTTTCTTTGATTTCCATTTGCATGGAATACCTTTTTCCGTCCCCTCACTTTCAGTCTGTATGTGTCCCTAGATTGGAAGTGGGTCTCTTGTAGACAGCATATATACGGGTCTTGTTTTTTGTATCCATTCAGCCAGTCTATGTCTTTTGGTTGAAGCATTTAATCTGTTTATGTTTAAGGTAATTATTGATAGGTATGTTCCTACTGCCATTTTGTTAATTGCTTTGGATTTGTTTTTGTAGGTCTTTTTTCTCCTCTTCCTCTTTTGTACTCTTCTCTTGTGATTTGATGACTAACTTTAGTGCTGTGTTTGGATTCCTTTTTCTTTTTCATGTATCTATTGTAGATTTTTGGTTTGTGGTTACCATGATGGCAGTCTATAAACAAGAGTGTTTTTAATTTCAAATACAGCTTATATATAAATAAGATTCTTTTAATTTTAAATGCATTTCCAGTGTCCTGCATTTGTACACTCCTCTTCTCATGATTGCTGGGTTTGATATCATATTTTGTGTGGATGATTTCCTACCTTTACCAGTGAACTTTTCCATTCATAATTTTCTTGTTTCTAGTTGTGGCCTTTTATTTTTTTCTGCCTAGAGAAGTTCCTTTAGCATTTGTTGCAAAACTGGTCTGGTGATGCTGAATTCTCTTAGCTTCTGCTTGTCTGTAAAGCTTCTGATTTCTCCATTTAATCTTAATGAGAGCTTTGCTGGGTAGAGTATTCTTGGTTGTAGTTTCTTCCCTTTCATCAGTTTAAATATATCATGCTACTCCCTTCTGGCCTGTAGAGTTTCTGCTGAAAAATCAGATGATAACTTTATGGCAAATCCCTTGTATATTATTTGTTGCTTTTCCCTTGTTGCTTTCAATATTTTTTCTTTGTCTTTAACTTTTGTCAGTTTGATTACTATGTGTCTTGGCATGTTCCTCCTTGGCTTTATCCTGCCTGGGACTCTCTGCACTTCCTGGACTTGGGTGTCTGTTTCCTTTCCCATGTTAGGGAAGTTTTCAGCTAGTATCTCTTCAAATATTTTCTCAGGTCCTTTCTCTCTCTTCTCCATCTGAGACCCTTATAATGTGAATGTTGGTGTGTTTAATTTCATCCCAGAGGCCTCTTAGACTGTCCTCATTTCTTTTCATTCTATTCCATGGCAGTGATTTCCATCATGCTGTCTTCCAGTTCAGTTATCTGTTCTTATGCCTCATTTATTCTGCTATTGATTCTGTCTAGTATATTTTTCAGTTCTGTTATTGTATTGCTCACCTCTTTTTGTTTATTCTTTAGTTCTTCTAGGTCTTTGTTGAACATTCTTGTATTTTCTCGGTTTGTGCCTCCATTCTTTTTCTGAGATCTTGGATCATCTTTACTGTTATTACTCTGAATTCTATTTTGGGTAGATTGTCTATCTCCACTTCATTTAGTTGTTCTTCTTGGGTTTCTTCTTGTTCCTTTGTCTGGGACATATTCCTCTGGCATCTCATTCTGTGTAATTTTTTTGTGATTGCAGTTTCCATTCTGCAGGCTGCAGGGTTGTAATTCTTCTTGCTTCTGCTGTCTGCCTCCTGGTGGATGAGGCTGGCCTAAGAGGCTTGTGCAGGCTTCCTGGTGGTAGGGACTGGTTCCTGCCCGCTGATGGATGGAGCTGGTTCTTGTATGTCTGGTGGGCAGGGCTGTGTCAGGGGGTGTGTTTAGCACGCAGCTGTGTGCTCAGGAAGACTTTCAGCAGCCTGTTTGTTGATGGCTGGGGCTGTGTTCCTGCTCTATTGGTTGTTTGGCCTGAGGCATCCCAGCACTGGAGCTTACAAGGCTGTTGGGTGGGGCCAGGTCTTGGTGAGAAAATGGTGGCCTCCAGAAGGGCTCACGCTAATGAGTACTCCTCAGAACTACCACTGCCATTGTCTGTCACTGCAGTGAGCCACAGCTGCCCCTGCCTACACAGGAAATCCTCCAATACCAGCAGGTAGGTCTGATCAGGCTCTTATGAGGTCACTGCTTTTTCCCCTGGTTCCTGGTGTGCACAAGACCTTGTGTGTGCCCTCCAACAGTGAAGTTTGTTTCCCCCAGTCCTTTGGAAGTCCTGAAATCAAACCCCTTCAAAACCAGATGCTCTGGGGGCTCCTCCTCCCGTTTCCAGACCCCCAGGCTGGGGCTCAGAACTTTCACACCCATGGGAGAACCTCTGCAATGTATTTATTTTCTAGTTTGTGGGTCATCCATATGGTGGGTACGGGATTTGATTTTATCATTATTGCTCCCCTCCTACCATCCCACTGTGGCTTCTTCTTTGTCTTTGGATGTAGGGTATCTTTTTTGGTAGGTTCCAGTTATTTTCTTGTTGATGGTTGTTCAACAGTTAGTTAGTTGTGATTTTTGTGTTTTCATAAGAAGAGGTGAGCTCACATTCTTCTACTCTGCTATCTTATCTCTGCCCCCGGGCCACGTTGTTAAACAATCTTCCTATAAATTTTCAGTCTAGTCTATGGTCTTCTATATTCCACATACTCTTGACTCCCATGTCTAGGATAGGTGTCCCTCTGAGGGACTCCTGTGCCTTTCAGTACTTTATGACTGTGCTTATCACACAATATCCTAATGATTTGAGATCTTGCCTGTAACCTTTTCCAGACTCCACAATTCAAGGGCAGAGCCCTGGACATCCTGGTCACTGCCAGATTTCCAGTTCCTAGCTCCTGCTTAATCATGGCAACCAATTATGGACTGTTCCTGGGTACAGCACTGCTCCAATCTTACTCGTTCTCACAGTAATCCTAAAGGAGATATACTAGCATTATTCCGGTTACCTGGATGTGAGGCCAGGTACAGAGAGGTCAAGTCACTGACTCAATACTGCAGATCTACTAAGTGGTAGACCAGGACTTGGACCTATGGCCTGACCTCAGAACCACTAATACACAGTGGCTGCTCAAACAGTAGCCTGTTTTCCCTCTTAGCTGTTATTTTTATGTGCTCTTTCTGTGAACAAAATACATGAACCAGAATTGACAAGAAACTCATCCTGTGATGTGCCGTCCTGGACCCAGTGTATGCTTTCTATCTGCCCAGGGAGACAATGCTCTGGTGATGGTGAGAGCCAGGTGTGACTCCCCACATGATGGTACCAAGTAGAAGCTGGGAGTTCAGGCTTTAAAGCAGGAGGACCTGTGTTTCAATCCCATCTGCTGCTACCTTCTAACTCTGTGACTGGGCATTATTTAACCTCTCTATGCTACGCCTTCCTCATCCATAAAATGGGGATAATTCCACTTCTCTGACAAGGCTGATGTGCAGATTAAATGAGCTTTTGTCTCTGAGATGTTAATGCCGTGTCTGCGCTCAGCAAACATACACCGACTTCCTACTATTGCTGTTATAATGATGCCCTACTTAGGGCAACCTAGCCCAGTTTTGTGATGATCAGAAACACAAAGTTATTTGGAAAAACAGCCTTCACATTCTCTTCCCTATTTACAATCTCTTGGAAAGTGTTTAAACAAAGTTTATTGAATTTGGCTTTCTTAGAAAATGCTTTTCATATTTACTCAGCCATGATGCTCAAGATTGGGCCTTATCATAAAAGGCAGAAGCTATACCTGCAGCTGAATAATGGTGTAAACTAGGAATAAAAATAACAATTCCCGAAAAACAAACATCCAGTAGAGAATAGCAAACCAGGTTAGTAAAATAGTCCCCCACCTTCTTTTTCCATCTTAGGAATATTCGGTTATCATCCTGCTCTCTGAAAAAATGCTAGATCACATCTTGTATTTCCTATATTTTTTCTCTGGTGGTTTGGAAGAAAATATTTGTTCTCTCTTGTTCTGGCTTCTACCTAACAATTAATAGAATTTCCACTCCAGTACTTTTAATTAAGAACCTTTTAGTGCTGTGCCCCATGCCTACGGCAAGATCAGAAACCCAAAGCCTCCTATTTTTCTTTTTTTAAAATCTTTATTGGAGTATAATTGCTTTACAATGTTGTGTTAGTTTCTGCTGTATAACAAAGTGAATCAGCTATACCTATACTTATATCCCCATATCTCTTCCCTCTTGCGTCTCCCTCCCACCCTCCCCATCCCACCCCTCTAGGTGGTCACAAAGCACCGAGCTGATCTCCCTGTTTAATGCACCTGCTTCCCACTAGCTAGCTATTTCACATTTGGTAGTGTATATATGTCAATGCTACTCCCTCACTTCATCCCAGCTTACCTCTTTCCCCTCCCCATGCCCTCAAGTCCATTCTCTCCTTCTGTGTCTTTATTCCTGTCCAGTCCCTAGGTTCATCAGAACCATTTTTTTAGATTCCATATATCTGTGTTAGCATACAGTATTTGTTTTTCTCTTTCTGACTTACTTCACTCTGTATGACAGACTCTAGGTCCATCCACCTTGCTACAAATAACTCAATTTCATTTCTTTTTATGGCTGAGTAATATTCCATTGCATCTATGTGCCACATCTTCTTTATCCATTCATCTGTCGATGTACACTTAGGTTGCAAAGCCTCCTATTTAAGTTATTAAAATTATTCTCCATTGAAGAAAGCGTTAAAAACCCAACAGCTTTAGGGCATTTGGGATAAGTAGTAATATTTATAGAAAAAATACAAACATGCCAAGTCAACATACTATACAAACTATTTCAAGTAAAAAGCTGTAACTGTGACTTTGGTGAATCATATAGGGAATTATATATTAATTTCTTACTATTAACTCAAGAAAAAAAAAGCTAACTTAATTATCTTTTAGTCCCAGAAAGTCTAGTAAATAATTCTGTAATTCACAATTTTTACTAATTAGTCTTAGACTGCTCAGGAGTTTTCCAAATTAGTAAAGTTTTACACTAAAAATAAGTTTATTCTTAAAGTGAATTTAAGCAGAAACCTGTGGTGAAGTATATTAATAAGATTGTGCTCTTAAGGTAGTTAGGAGCAAAAGATAATTTTCTTCCACTATTGGAAAAGCTTAATCATGAAAGGGAAGAAGGCTATTTCCCTCTTACTTTTGGAGGCTCAGAAAATTCTTGTTCTCCTGGGTCAATGGTACACAGCCCTAAGACCTGTACAAAGATTTTGAATTTTAGGGGAGGAAAATGATAGCTTTTGAGTTAGGTGTTTGTAGTTTCATGCATTATTTGCGTGAAGTCCACTCACCAGCTTTCCCCTTTGCTGCGCAGACCTGGTCTCTCGCAAGGTGTACACGTCTCCACAGACAGAGATCTCGCGCCAGACGCCAGGCTGGGACTCCTCAGTGAAGCCCCCTCTCGGATGCATCACCAGGACACCATTGGTCGTGAGCCCATCCATGTGGCCATCGGGGTTTTTCCACTTTGCTGCCTTTTCCTGGAGAGCATACCACAGAAAAGATTATGTTCAACACAAAAAGATTCTAGAATCTCTTTAAACTGTTGGGTAAGGGCAGAGGGGAGGAAAGTGAGGAATTTTCATTTTCTACTTAAAGCTAATAATCAGAAGGATAAAAAAGGCAGTTAGTCCGACAAAATGAAAGAAGTGCAAAAACAGATGAATGATTTATCGCTGGAGACATATTTACCTTGGGCACTTAAACAAAACCTGATGCCTCGACCACTCCCTCACAGATTCTTGTTCAAACCACCCCCCGCCCCCAGGTGATTCCAGGAATCCAGTATGTATTCTTCAATTCTATTTGTGCAGTGCTTTCATCCTGTTATCTAAAAATGCTTTGTATGAACTCATTATCAGGGAAGTACTAGAAGGAAGAGAAAAAATTTTTTATTAAACAAACAAAATTTCAAAATATATTAAGCCAACAAGTTGTGGCCACTACGTTCTGTTTTCATACGAATCAGTGTTATATCATCAAGGGTGGAAGGCACAAGCAGCTGGATGTTAACGGCAGGACAGATGCTCTTGGACGCCTGGCCACAGTGATTTCTTTTTCTTTCCTGGGGACAGAGCCAGATATTGCTCACATGACTTGGGTAAATCTGATTAGGATAAATAAGCCAGTTATGACTGGTTTAGGGGTAGGCATGTGACTGAGTTCTGGCCAGTGAGGCCTGAGTGGGTCCTTCTGGGAAGCTTCCTGGAAAGGTTTCTTGGCTCTTTAAAAGAGACAAGGAAGAAACAGTGCCTTTGCTACCCTTCTTCAGTGGGAAGCTGTCATGCTGCGGGGGCTGGTGGAAGTGCTGGAGCCATCCCGCCGCCGCCAGGACCTCGCCTGAGGAAGCTGATGTGCCCAGAGGCAGAGGGCAAGACAGAATGAACCTGGCTCCCCGGATGTCACAGAACACTGCATCAACCAAGCCTGCAGCTGGCCTTCCTGGGCGCTTCTTGCAACATGATACATTTTTATTACTATTTAGGCCATTTTAAAGTGAGGGTTTTTTTCCCCCCCTGTAAAAATATCCTGATTCAAAAAGGGGACTATATTAAAACTGGATAGTCACTAAAACTGGGGGGTTTTATTTACATGGACATTCTATGAAGGGAGATATTTTTAGTCTGTTTTGTTCTTTGTGATATAACACCCAATATGGAACAAAGCAAACACTACATAACAATTTTTTGAATGAATAAAGGAATAACATTTTCTTTTGCACCCCAATTATCTAGATCTGACCATTTTCCTTCTGAAATAAATACATTATGTATGTTAATACACATACTTTTAAAAAGTAATTACTGTACGTATTATAGTTAATATAGCAAATATAACAAATAACAAGTAACGACAATTATTTTCAGATTTTTAATAATAGCTTTTCAAACTGGCTGTATGAAGCTAAAATCTCACCAGAAGCGTTGTGCAAGGCAAATTTTTTGGCCACAATTAAATGTTATATATGATAATAATGGGTGTTTTTCTAGAAACAATGTACTGATTAATAGTACTTACGCCAAGAAATATGTTTTTGGAAGAGTCGAATCCGGCTGCGAATATTCGTGCTGTGTAAGGTTCATTCCTGTCACAGACTATCCTGCAGGCAAACCTGGATATGGTGCTTTGTGTAATTTGCGCTTCGTCATTGTTCTGACTGCCAGAAATTGTGTCTGTAACGACGAAGTCAATAGGGCTTTCTGTTGATCTGCCCACCTAAATAAATCAAATTATACTCATGATCTACTTGAAAAATATGATGTCACCATATTCATCACATGAAATGAGTGTTCAGGATCCTTTAACATTCATTATCTCTACTATGAAGGTCAGAATTTTTTTTTTTTTTTTTTTTGCGGGCCCCTCACTGCTGTGGCCTCTCCCGTTGCGGAGCACAGGCTCTGGACATGCAGGTTCAGTGGCCATGGCTCATGGGCCCAGCTGCTCTGCGGCATGTGGGATCTTCCCGGACCGGGGCACGAACCCATGTCCCCTGCATCGGCAGGCGGACTCCCAACCACGGCGCCACCAGGGAAGCCCTGAAGGTCAGAATTTAATGAAAAAATCTTTAGTCTGCTCCTTTTCTTGTTTAAGGGAGATGTTATGGTAACCAACCATAAGATTTTAAATGTTAAGAAAAACTCGATTTTCTATTCTAGAGGAAAATAGATCTCACTCCAAACAGGTTTCTGATCAGGTAGAAACATTACTTATTACTTTCATAGAAAATCATTCTTTTTTTTTTTTTTCTTGTACTTCCAGGTGGGAAAAACCCCAAGATTTTAAAGGAAGCCAGCCAACAAAAGCCCTATTTCCCCAACTCTTGCCCAGCCCCAGGGACTGGTTTTCCACACTAAGTGAATCCACCAGTGACTCATGGCACAGAGGGAGAACAAGCCCTACCTCAGACATGAGACCCCAATGCCTATTTCTGTCACTCAGCGTAAATGAGTGTGATGTAAAGGGCTATACAGGTCAGCTCAAAGTTTGAGATGCAGTCATATGAAAGATTTAAAAAGCTGATCCTAACATTTCAATTTTGGATTTTTAAAAAACTCTCCTGGGAAAGTCTAAAAAGTGGCCAATAATATTTTATTGGCTTACTTTCCTTGGTAAGTTTAAATGCTGCCAGAAAGAATATATTTCATTAGCATGGTCTTAGAGTTCTAACAAAGATTTTCATATTCACTAAATCCAAATAAGACAGGTACTGCTGTGTCCTGTGAACTGGGAAGTATTTGTTTACAGGTAAGGAAATCCTCATGACAAAACATGAAACCGTCTACGTAATGATATTCTATGAATCTCTAACTAGGAAACAGTGGTAAATGTTATATATGCCAAAGATATGTCTTAAACTAAAATAATTTATATGTAAACAAATCATTTCTTGTTAAATATGATATTAATGTTCTCTCCTAACAAGTGACTTTGATTCTGAAATTGTCAATGGAAGGAACACACAGAACCCCCAGTGTGTACGTATAAGGCCTCCAAAGTCAATTTCCCAGGTATCTTTATCCTGATCTCAAAATTCTATCTAAAACATAAGCAGTGTAGTACTCTTTTTGTCCAAATGAATAAAGGTGAAATAAATATAACAAAATGTATATATCTTGCATCATTTAGGTCTGCTTGCTTTGGAACAATATTAACTTTCTTTTGTAAATCTCACATATACATTTTCATGCATAGACTATCTCTGTTAAACCAACAGACATCTATTTCTCTTGTGTTTTACAACCCTTAATTTCTTGTCCTGTTGAAATGTGCCTGGAATAAACTAAACCACGGGGTTCACTCAAACTTATCACCTTGAATAGATGCCTATTGCCTGTATATACAGGTTTAGAAAACATGTAACTTGTTAAAAAATGCAACATAAAACTTGAATTAGATTATAAAATCATATACGATTCATCTTTCTAAAGTTGCAGAATCTTCCCTCTGCTAGATTCATTCAAAAGTTGGATGTGTAACTCAGAAGCTCTACTGATTCAGACTGCTGAATGTTTTTAAGTCTTTTTTTAAAGGTACTCTTTTTCAAGTATATAATACAGTATTATTAACTGCAATCGCCATGCTGTATATTACATCCCAGAACTTACTCATCTTACAGCCAGAAGTTTGTACTGTTCGACCAATATCTCCCCAATTCCATGCACCCCCCTACCCCCTCCAGCCCCTGGTAACTACCATTCTACTCTCTGTTTTTATGATTTTGATTTTTTTTTTTAAGATTCTACATGTGAGTGATATTACACATCTGTCTTTTTCTGTTTGATTTATTTCACTTTAGCCTTTTTTTTTTTAATTAGAAAAGTAAGATACTCTGCAAAATATTTCACAAATATAGGAAAGTATATAGGAGACTGCTCCAAACTCAGGAACAAATCTGTCCTGAACCTCGACTCCAATGAAGCTTAGGAGTAAAATGTGAGAAGTTCTAAAATTGCCTGGTCACCACACAAAACCCAGAGCTCTCACAAAGACACAGGCTATGATCTAATTTCTGTCACCTCCGTGGAAGACGGCAAAGACTTTTCAAGCTCTGTTAAAAGCTCAAAGCTAAAACCATGCTCCAGCAGAATCACACAACCATTCCTTGTCTATAAAGATTACTCTCTTCAAGAAAGGCCATTCTGTTTTCATCCCAATGTATTAAATTAATGTCTTGATGAATCAACTGAAATTGCCTGTAAAACATGACATTTTATTCCAACTGGAACATACTGCTAAGATCAATTATTTCAAGACATGATACTTACCTGACTGGTCATTTAATATTTATCAATTCACTTCCACTTAAATCTAACCTGTAGAGTGTTAGCGTATTTCTATACTTTAGGACAAAAACCTTATGTTGCTTTTGCCAGGGAAAAAAAAACCTAAGCCACTTTCCTAATGAAAACTCACCCAATGTGGAAGACTTGGAGCCTGTCCTTTCTTTTGACTATTGGATCAACTCTGCGTTATTTTAAGGGTAGTCATGTGGACCAGCCATGATGTATCTGAATTTCATCTGATATTCACATAGTAGCCATGGGGAGAATTTTACTCCCTGCTGCTGACTGATATGCACATATACAGCATCATTTGGCACTTTCAGTTACGTGTATATATATGAGAAAAGTTTGGGTTTACCTGGTTGTCAATCAAAGTCAGCACAGGTAAAATGGTGTGAAAGCACCCAAAAGGTCCTCCTTCACCTTTCCTGGACCAATCCTACCCTCGTCCCTGCATCTGTAACCTTATTTTCTCACTTCCGTCCTCTGACAAGGATGAGTTATTGCTGCTCCTATCCATGACCAATCTCTCCACGGGTGCTTGGCATCCCACTCTTCTCCCCTTTCCAAGGATTTTACTCCTGAAATGATCAATTTGTCTCTATTACTGGATCACACTGTCAGCTAGTAAACATTTTTTTGTTAGTTTTTAAAATTTCAACTTGTCACTTAATAGCTTTAAAAAATATAACAAAAATGAGTATTAGAAAAATGATCATCTGCGTGGATGTTTCAGGAATGCCGAACTGCTATTAGAAGTTTCCAAACGCATTCCTTCTCGATTTCCTTACTTGTCTCATCCTGCACCGTTAACAGACATTTCACTGCTTGGCTGAGCAGTTTGAATAGCACCGTTCTAGACTCATCTCTCATCTTTGAAAATGTTTTCCTTTGCTTGAGAGCACCTCTCGAACTATAGCCCCATTTCTCTGATTCATTTAATGGCAATACTTCCAGAAAAACCTGCCACCAGTTACTACCCTCTGTTTCCTTACTCATCCCCGTGACCCATTCTGAAGCCACTCCAACTCTCAGCACGGCTGTACTGAAACCCCGCTTACTGAGGTTTCCAGGGCTTACATGTCCTGGTATATCCGTACCTGGTATTAAGTTAATGAAACCTTTCCAGGCTAGTTGGCCAACAGCCCCTTTCCCTTCCCCTTCTGTTCTCTCCCCCAGGTAACCTCACCAAATCCCATTTTAGCCCCAAAGCCCTAATCTCTCCCTAAGCTTCAGACCAGCGCACCCAATCTCCACGTGGATGTCTAATAAGCATCTCACATGTAACATGTTTCAAATGTTACATTGGATCCTCTTCAACCCCTAGGTTCCCTATGTCAGTGACTGGCATCCAATTTGCTCAAGCTAAAAAATGAATACCCAAGAATCACCCTGGATTTTTTCTCCACTCCCACATTTAACCTCGTGTAAATTCTATCAACTCTTCCTCCAAAATGCATCTTCAGCCCTTGTGCGTTTCCCCACCTTAGTTCTAGCTGCCCTCAGCTCTTACTTGGATTGCACTGCCTTAGGCTCCAAACTGGTCTCCCTGTTTTCACACTTGCCTCCTACATTTTTCTCTAGACGGTAGTTGGAGATATCGTAACAAAATATAAATTGGATTTTCTCTCTCCCTTGCTTAAATTCCTCCAACAAACTCCTAGAATAAAACCCAAAGTCTTTACTTGGCCTAAAGGCCCCTTACTCTCCCGGCCTCTGCCTACCTCTCCGAGTTCATCTCACGTCACTTCCCTCTTCCTTTGCTCTGATCCCGCCTTGGGGCCTTGGCACTGCGGCAGTGCTGGCTTATCTGTGGTCTCTTTGCCTCCTCTAGAATATATGCTCCATGAGAGGGGAGCTGTCTACCTCCAGTGAATAGATGACCATCTGACACAGTAGGTGCTCAAGAAATGAAACTGATGAATGGAGGATTATGACAGTGAGCTTGAACCCTGTGAGCCTGTGAGACACACAAACACACACAAGTACAATGTTTTAGGAAATAATTATTAAAATATTCTTCAACATTTTTCTCAACTAAATAGATGCTAATGAAATGTTACCATCTAGAACTACTATAAACTAACTAAAAAAAACAAAAAACAAAAAAAACCCCAAACCAAAAAAACCAAAACATAAGGCATTGCAGCACTTAGGTCTGAAGCATATGAAACTGAGAAACCAGAGGGGGAAATGACCACTAACTCTGGTTTCAGGACCTGGTCAGTTTCCTTAACCCCCCCAAGATCAGAATCGTCTTTGCCTTTGATTCCTTTTCTAAACTATATTCTTCTTTATATTTTACTTTCTCAATATCTATGCTCTTTTCTCTTTCCTTTATTTACTCCTATTCTAGAAAATAATTACTAAGATCTTATTCTGGCTATATGAACTCAGATTTTGTTAGTCTTAACCCATCTCCTAAATTTAGATCTAGGTTTGACTTTCTCAGGCAATAGTACTTCCGAGTTCTGAGCCTGTTATCTGATTCCACTGTGGGAAATGCAGCACAAGGCCCTTTTCTTGGTTCATTCTGATGTTCTGCTTTTAAATGCTCAATTAACCTACAAATCGGGGCTTCCCTGGTTGCGCAGTGGTTGAGAGTCCGCCTGCCGATGCAGGGGACGTGGGTTCGTGCCCCGGTCTGGGAAGATCCCACATGCCACGGAGCGGCTGGGCCCGTGAGCCATGGCCGCTGAGCCTGCGCGTCCGGAGCCTGTGCTCCACAACGGGAGAGGCCACAACAGTGAGAGGCCTGCATACAGCAAAAAACAAAACAAAAAAACCCTACAAATCGTTTTAATGGGTAATGGCTAAAATGAACAGCCCTTAACACCAAGGTCCATACTTGAGAAATATGAATGCTGCAGTGCTTTTGCTCAGTGATTTTTGTCAGTGGTAGGTTTTAGACATGTAAACTTGTTAAAAGGAGGAAAAAATTAAAACAAGCTTGATTTTTCAGGGCCTTCTAAGAGTTGCTTAATTCTACGCTGCTTAGAGTGATCTGACATTAATCCTCCAATATGTCCAGTTAGTCTGCAAAAGGAATCAGATTATTTTAGTAAAAATAACAAATCGGTTGTGTTTTCTTCATACGTCTATAAATTCCTGTTAAATTATCATGCCTTATTTAAAGAGACTGAGTAGGTACTATGTAGAGAATGGAGAACTCAGGAGACCTAAACCTTTAGTTCTGCCACTAATGCCATCTTTGCCCTTAGGTTAAGTTGCACTTTTCTTTCAAAGACACAGATTTCTCAGTTGTAAAATTAAGAGGTTAGTATAGTAAAAACTGGTATTTCTCAGTGTGGTCCATGAAACTCTGAGGGTCCTTGAAGCCTTTTTAAGGGGCCAGGTCCATGAAGCCATGGTTTCATAATATGAACCATAATATTATGGTTTCATAATAAATATGAAGATGCTGACATTTGCTCTGATGATGATAAAACAATGATGTGCTTTAGCGGGAATCAAAGCAGTGGCACCAAACTATACTGGTGGTCACCGTGTTCCTCACTGCCATTCATTTGCAGTTAAAAAAAAATGCTGATTTCATAGGGGGTAAGGGTGGGGGAGGGATATGTATGCTTTGATGAAGCAGTAAAAAATTATTAATTTTATTAAATCATGAGTCTTTTAATATTCTGTGTGATGAAATGGGAGGGATGCGTAAAGCATTTAGAAGTTCAAATCAGTATGGAGCTTCCTCAAAAAAAAACAATTAAAAATAAAACTACCATGTGACCCAGCAAACCTACTTCAGGGTATTTATCCAAAAGAACTGAAGTCAAGATCTCGAAGCAGTATCTGCTGCCCATGTTCACTGCAGCATTATTCACAATAGCCAAGATATGGAAGCAACCGAGGTGTCTAAACGGGTGAGTGGAGAAAGAGAAAGCAGCATATACATACAATGGAATACTATTCAGCCTTAAAAAGAAGGAAATCCTGTCACATGCGATAATATGGATGAATTTAGAGGACATTATGCTAGGTGAAATAAGCCAGTCACAGAAGGACAAATCCAACTACATGAGGTATCTAAAATAGTCAAACTCACAGAAACAGAGTGTAGAATGGTGGTTGCCAGGGGCTGCAGGGAGAGGGAAATGGGAGATGTTGTTCAATAGGTATAAAGTTTCAGTTACACAAGATATTCGGGTAAGTTCTAGAGATGTGTTGTACAACAGTTAAAATAGTTAAATACTGTATCATGCACTTAAAAAATTGTCAGGAGGATAGATCTCATGTTAAGTGTTCTTACCACAATAAGTGGGAAAAAAAAAAGAACTAACAGGAAGCTGAAAAAATCCAGCTAAATCTTTAATTCATTCTGCATTAGGTGAGAAGGAAGAGAGTGAACAATTTGAGTAGAATGTGACCGTACAGTAGTGAAGAACACACCATTTCTGTCACAACATGTCACTGAAGAATAGTAATGAAACAAACATGTGCAACCACAGTAACTTGTTGATTTTAAGTGGTAAAAAAATGTCCTACCAACAACTGTAAATTTTTCTGGACTTATGTTTTTAGTACTGAGAATCTTCTACGTATGTAACACATTGGTAAAAAATCTTATATATTCAAGATGTGTAACTTTGGAAAGTATTAAAGAAAGAAATTATTACAGAGTTCCATAAAAATATCAACAACGAAGCATATGCAGATGTTTATTTAGGGAGAGCTTTTTCTTTGGGAGAATGAGAAGGAAAAAACATTTAGACTGTTATAAAATGGAATGGCATGAAAAGTAAAACCACTGTTAATAATGTGTCTATGGCTTCCCTGGTGACGCAGTGGTTGAGAGTCCACCTGCCAATGCAGAGGACACGGGTTCGTGCCCCGGTCCCGGAGGATCCCACATGCCGCGGAGCGGCTGGGCCCGTGAGCCATGGCCGCTGAGCCTGCACGTCCGGAGCCTGTGCTCCGCAGCGGGAGAGGCCACAACAGTGAGAGGCCCGCATACCGCAAAAAAAAAAAAAATAATAATAATGTGTCTAAATACCACACGTTACTTCTGATGTACTGGCACTTAAGTAACTATGCCTGTATCTCTGACTGCGACTCACCTTACCCATCTATGTATCCATCTATGTATCTATATAGGATTGTTCAGCTTTTTTAAATAGCTAACACATTCACAAGGTTCAAAGATAAAAAAGCATGGAACACCTCCCTGGATACCACCCTGCCCAGTTCTCTTCCCCACAAAAACCACTGCTCTATTAGTAATGTCTTGTTTATCCTTTTGGAGACTTTTCAAGCATATAAGCATATTTAAATCATTTAACTGTACTAATTTGCTATCTAATAATTAATATGCTATTTAATATGTTTAATAACATTAATTTATTAACATTAAGTAGCCTTAATTGAATATAATACTATCAAAGCCTCAATATATTTAATCATATTAATTTTAATTCATTAAATATGTTCGGAGCTCTTTTTGTGACTGTATGAGGCTGTGTGAGCTTTTCCTAGTTCTGCTGTACAGCCTTGGAGGCCTCCACTGCACGGCTGTGCCTGAGTTTACTTAACTGGTCCTCTACTAAAGGACATTTAGGTTGTTTGCAAGCTTATACTATTAAACCACGCTGCAAGCAATAAGTTGGTAAAAATGTCATTTTGAATGTATGCAGGGGTATCTCTGGGGTAAATCTCTAGAAAGAGGAGAGCTTTAGAAAGAAAAGCTGAGTCAGAGTGCAAGCACTGTGTATTTTTCATAGGTATTTCCAAGTCACTGCCCCATAGAGGTCAGACTAATTTATAGGATGTAGGAGAGCATCTGCTTCCCCACACCTCTGACAAAACCTTTTGGATTTCTGCCAATCTGGTAAGTGAAAAATGGTACCTCTGTGTGATCTGAATTCACATTTCTGTCTTTATAAGCGAGGCTGAGCAGGTTTTCTTATTTTTCAGAACTATTTATCCCCCACCCCCGCTTTTTCTGCCCCCACCACATGGCTGGAGGGATCTTATTTCACCGACCAGGGATTGGACGTGGGCCCCAGCAGTGAAAGCGCCAAGTCCTAACCACTGGATCGCCAGGGAGTTCCCTATTTCCCCTTTTTGATGTATCTATGATACTTTTTTGACATTTGTTTCAACATCTTTTATTTAATAATTTAACTCTCCATATAGAAATGCAAAGCCTCCTTGGTTGAATCTGTGTTTGCTTTTTCCCTTTATTAGCCTTAATTTTAATTTCCTGTTGTTTTAAAGTACCAAATCTTGAACAGACTCACAGACATAGAAAACAAACTTGCGGTTACCAAAGGGGAAAGCAGGGAGAGGGATAAAATAGGAGTTTGGGATTAACATATACACACTACTATATATAAAACAGATAACCAACAAAGACCTACTGTATAGCACAGGGAACTATACTCAATACCTTGTAATAACTTACAATGGAAAAGAATCTGAAAAAAATATATTTCTGTGTGTATATACATGTATAACTGAATCACTTTGCTGTATACCTGAACCTAACACAACATTGTAAATCAACTATACTTCAATTTTAAAAAAAGTACCAAATCTTGGATATATTATTAATTCCCTTCTTTTTAAACTAATTGATCATTTTTTCCTTTATTATTTCCTTCCTTCTGCTTTCTTTTGATGTGTTTCTGGACTTTCAGTTATATACCACTAAAACTATTCTTAAGCCTGTCCTTTCTTTTTTTAAAATTTTTATTGGAGTATAGTTTATTTCTATAGGACATTCCATCTGAAAGCAGCAGAATACACTTTCTTCTCAAGTGCACATGGACATTCTCCAGGATAGATCACATCTTGGGTCACAAATCAAGCCTCAGTAAATTTAAGAAAATTGAAATCGTATCAGGCATCTTTTCTAATCACAACACTATGAGATTAGAAATCAATTACAGGAAAAAAAACTGTAAAAAACACTAACACATGGAGGCTAAACAACATGTTACTAAACAGTCAATGGATAAATGAAGAAATCAAAGAGGAAATCAAAAAAATACCTAAAGACAAATGACAATGAAAACACAACAATCTAAAACCTATGGGATGCAGCAAAAGCAGTTCTAAGAGGGAAGTTTACAGCAATACTATCTTACCTCAGGAAACAAGAAAAATCTCAAACAACCTGACCTTACACCTAAAGCAACTAGAGAAAGAAGAACAAACAAAACCTAAAGTTAGTGGAAGGAAAGGAATCATAAAGATAAGAGCAGAGGGCTTCCCTGGTGGCGCAGTGGTTGGGAGTCCGCCTGCCGATGCAGGGGGACATGGGTTCGTGCCCCGGTCCGGGAAGATCCCACATGCCGCGGAGCGGCTGGGCCCGTGAGCCATGGCCGCTGAGCCTGCGTGTCCGGAGCCTGTGCTCCACAACGGGAGAAGCCACAACAGTGAGAGGCCCGCGTACTGCAAAAAAAAAAAAAAAAAAAAAAAAAAGATAAGAGCAGAAATAAATGAAATAGAAACAAAGAAAACAATAGCAAAGATCAATGAAACTAAAAGGTGGTTCTTTGAGAAGATAAACAAAATTGATAAGCCTTTAGCCAGACTCATCAAGAAAAAGAGGGAGAGGACTCAAATCAGTAAAATGAGAAATGAAAAAGAAGTTAGAATGGACACCACAGAAATACAGAGGATCATAAAGGACTACTACAAGCAACTCTATGCCAATAAAATGGACAACCTGGAAGAAATGGACAAATTCTTAGAAAGGTACAACCTTCCAAGACTGATCCAGGAAGAAACAGAAAATATGAACAGACTAATCACAAGTACTGAAATTGAAACTGATTAAAAAAACTCCCAACAAACAAAAGTCCAGGACCAGATGGCTTCATAGGGGAAATCTATCAAACGTTTAGAGAAGAGTTAACACCTATCCTTCTCAAACTGTTCTCTACTTTCTTACTGTCATTTTTTAAAAGGAACTTTTTCTGATCAATGTTTAGTTCCTTGAGTTTCTTCCTTCCTTCCAAATAATAAAAGCACTTAAAAGTTTTTACATTTTCTTCCGAGTACAACATCAGTCACATCTCATGAGTTATGCTATTAAATGTTTCCACAGTTATTTTTTAAAAGGCCTATAATTGTAGTTTTGATGTCCTCTTTGGTTCAAGTGTTATTTAGGAAGTATTTTGAACATGTTAACTTTAAAAAGTAGCTGGCTCTAAAAATGTTTGTTCTTGTTTTTAGAGTCTGTTTTTTATTGCACTGAGATCTGAGAATGTAGTCTTTATAATTTCTTTCTGCATTTTTAGAATTAAGTGTTTTCTTAGTCTTTTGAAAACCAAATAGGAACAATTTAAATATTATCCTCACCTTTTTCCCCTTGGACATCACCAAACACTACTGTGCTAGAAGTTGTGACTACATATCAAAATAGAGAATCGAAGGAAAAATGTGCTGAAAATTTCCATGGAAAAAAGAAAGATATTACCTGAAACATATCCGTATCTTTATCATGTGTGTACTCGACGACCACAGTCTGATTCCTTGACAGAGTGTACGATATGCTGTGTTGACCTTTGCAGCTGATAGCCTAATAATGAAATAAAAAATATAAAAATTTGTTAGAATTTCATTTCAACAACTTACCACAATTCTGTTTGTAGTTAAGAGACATCACTCTACCAGCAAAACCCCAACACAAGCCAGCATTTTCCTAATGGTCAGAGCCTGTCCCTGCTGTGCCCTGAATTACAGAGGAGCCAGCAGTCATTATACTGGGTTTACCAAATATTCATCCTTAATATGAACAATATTTTACTTACGCCAAATCAAAGTTAATTCACTAGTTTCCAAGACCTGATTTAATCATAGTCCTAGAAAAACATATACTTTCTCCATGTTACCTTAACTCAGTGACAGAATTTTCAGACTAATATGATTTAAAATTTCTTAATTTATTTCACACTGAAACAGATAAGTCAGGAACATTTTGTAATAGTATTTTTCCTACATGATGGAGATTATGAGAGTAAAAGAATCATTGAAAAAGAGTAAAATTCTATAAAAACTTCCATATAATAATGTACTATTTTAGCCAATGATAATCATACTTATACTCTGTTCTACATCCTATTTAAAACTTGTATAAGCACTTGCTTAACCCAGATATTTATTGAGTTAATAAATAAGGTAGCTAAGTTAGTTTTATCGCCTCTATTTTTAGACTAGACTAAAGCTAATAGTCTTTTTCAAAGAATCCAGAAACCAATAATACGATGATGTTCTTATTTCCTCCATAATGATATATTTCAACCCATTTTACGTTGTGGTCACATACTTTAAAGTTTCCAAATTAACTAAGAAGTTTATTTAAATTATATTCCAAATTATTTCAATTACCCTGTCCATTCAACTTTAACCTATCTTCATTTCCATTCTTTTACATTAAGTATAATAAATAAAACTTTAATAAGCCTATCTATTAAACATTTATTGAACAATCACACTGTATGAAGACCAAGAAAGACTAAGACAGCATTTGGAAGTAGCTGGACACACATATAGCACCTAAATGAAAATGTACTCTGAACATTTATATTTGACTAATATAATTGCTTAGAGTAATAAATAGTACAACATTCCAAATCAACTTTGAAGTTAGCCTGGTTAATCTCATGGTTCTTCAATCATCTGCCCTCAGGAACTTCATGGTTGAAATGATGTTTTATTGTACATGCTTCATTAAGATAATGCAAGTATTAGAAATAATAATTATTTATACATTTAATATGATTAGGAAGCTTAAAAAAATACTGCTTAGACCACTCAACTCCAGTAACAAATATAATCTTAAATTTTCATTGGTCTGAGTCACATAAATTCAGTGGTACTGATATAAGTGACATTTTTTGAAAGTCAAATTAATAAAGAATTATTTCCAGTTTAAGCTAAGTGGATGCTTGTTTATCTTTATAGTTAAGTGAAAAAACCCACTTAAAAATAATTTTATCAAACTCAAACTTACAAAACCGATAACCAGGGGGGTGATTATTTGTACAATAACTTATTTTACAGTTCCTTAAAAAGTATCTGTTGCACTTAAGAATTTTCCATTTACAAGTGCACCAACTCAAACACGACTTTCTTGGCACACACACTACACAAAATAAGAATGTCTGTAGTTTGCCAATTATCTGCAAAAGAAGGAGTTTACACGTGTCAGAACAGAACACCTTTTAAAAAGTTAGACATTTTTGTATGATGGTACCCTCTTAAGTACAGTGTTTCGCAAACTTCCACCAAGGTTGCCTTAACTGGAAGAGAGTTATGTGAGCCCCTGGAGATGTCTGGGAGAGCAATCTAGAAGTGAAGCTTCTCACTCTTGAAACATCTTACCTTGAAATTAGTCTAAATTTTGTATTCTACTCCTTAACATGCCTGTAGTTTTAACATTTAAACATTTTCAATATTTAAACAAGTTTGATGGGAAATCATCGCCCCAGGAAGATCTGCTGTGCTCACCCCACGACCTAGTGCAGCTTCCATGCCACTCTGGGAAGCCCCGGAAATATGCATTTTACAGGCCCTAAGTTGCCCAATTCTTCTAGAGTGTTTTATTCTAAAACTACTCTTGTGACCCAGACTATCATAAGCATGAATAAGACTATTTATACAGAGAGCAAGCCCAGTGCTATACCTGGGAACTGCCCAGAGCCAAGGGAGCACAAAGATCTTGGCCAACCCCTGCCCGGCCACCCTCAACAGGGAAGAAAGCGTGGGGACCCCGAGGCCTTGAACGCCGGATCCAGGTGACCTTGAATGTTGAGCCCATTTAAAGACAAATGACAATTTCAAACTTCCGCCAGTTTCTGAAATGTGGATCAGCAGAGTTAGGAAAGGTGAACCCTTTGAAAGATAAGAGAACACATTTTCTGAGACTTTTTGAATAGGAACATCTTAACTGTGTGCTACATTTTAGAAACCTCTGGATTTGGGGAAGATGGAGAAGTGGGAACAGAGATCCTACAGGGAGAAACAAGTCCCAGAAGGTAGAGGGGGCTCTGAGCAGCAGGTGATGAACTCCCCTGTGGCAGGACGGCTAAGGAACTTCAGAATCGGTGTGACCCACCAAAGTCACTTCCAGTCCGGCAGTGGTCTCCCTCTGTGAGTGCTAAGCTGGGAGGGGAGGCCCTCCTGCAAAGAGGCCAACAGTCTGCACCCACAGTGGGGAGAAGCATGGAGATGAGCTGGCCCCAGAAGACTGGGATTTAAGCCAGGACTGGGGTTTGGAGCAAAAGGGGGCAGTCGAAATCCAGGCCACCTCTGGGCTCCTCAGAAATAAATGGAGAGGCGCCCACTTCCCTTTGATGCCATGAATTAGGGCTCACGTGATCTTGTTTGTGCATTAAAGTCTACAGTGGGGCTAGATTTGGAGGAAGGTAAGAGGAGAGTTTAAGCTTGACCTCAATTTTTGCTTTCCATCTGGCAAGTATATGAGGCATTAAGCTTCTTTTGGGTTACAAGTATCAATTTTTCAGCAATAATTTTAATGTTTAAAATATGGCTCTCAGAAATACAGCTTCTAGTAAATTACAGATTCACTGACTTGAGTCGATCATTTCAGGTTATTTTGGAAATATACCTCTCCCCAAGGCACCAAGTTGCTTTGAAATCTATTTCTGAAATATCAGAAAGGATAGTAGGTAAGGCCTTCTCTTGGCACTCACTAGAGTTCAGTACCAACACAACTACTGTAACATAGTGTGATTTCACTACAACTAGTTCAAATATGGGGACCGAGCGCTTTAAAATGGTAAGGAGAGCTAGCCCAACCAACTTGCCTAGCAGACAATACTGATTGGCCATATTTGCTTTCCTACTGTGATGAGAAGCCAGGGTTGCTGACTCCCTCTTACGTCGCTACCAGTGCTCAAAGTCAGGTCTGGTCTTCGGTGGTCTCCACCCCCGGCAGTGAGGGTGTGGCAGGCATTCAAGGAAAGTCAGATGAGTGAATGGACTGCGACGGATTCAAGATGAGACTTGGAGCTTCTTTCCTCGGGTCTTCTCAACCTCTCCCTTACCTTTCACCAGCAACGGTACCAACACTGACACCCTCAGCTCAGATTTATTACGTTTGAATTTTATGGGGTTAAAAATATCACGATTGGACAATTACAAATTAGACACAGTTACAGATCCAGAGAAGGAAAGATTCCAACTTCATCCGGTTTAGGAAGTTCAGCACTGCCCCACCGGTGCCCAAACCAAGGCCCTTTCTGAGCCAGGACACTGTCTTCCCAGTTGAAGATGCTTTCTTAGGGTTACTCTACTTGTGCCACAGGCACGGCTCAGCTGAGCCATTCTCTGTCATTCAGGGGAACAGCTAGAACTGGTTGTCCTTGTTCAACTTCAACTAACTGACAGAGTCCTCCAAGCCTCCAGACTTTAAAACAAACATGGTTCACAAGGTCTGCAGAATTTTCTTCCTCTTATAAACCCCTACGTACATACATAAGGCACTTAAAAAGATATATAATATGTAATGATACCAGAAAGGCAATCCTGCAAGATGCATAATGAGATAGGTACACGTATTCATGGAAGTCAAAGAGCTTTCAATCAATTTTTAAAAATATAAGTAAAATACTCTAATCTTTTATTAAGAAGCTGTGGGGTTAGTGTTCAATCACAAAGTAAAAAAGGGAGAAAGCCCGATGAGAAACTAACTGGCTTCTAGAAAATACTAACTTATTACAGTTATGAGTTAGCTCATTTAATTCAAGCTCCATAGGGCTGCTAAGCGAGCCTTTATCAACTGTGTAGGGAGAGAAAATGGAATTCATCACCCAGGCAGACATCGTTGGTTGCCTACCTAATGCCCTTCACCCTGCTAGCTGGGCTGGCTGCCCATGACAAAGCCTGAAAATGAAAAGAGCAGCTCTCCCAGCCTCCTCTGAAGCGAGCATGTGGAAAGGTGACCCAATCCTGACCAGTGGGACTTAGGAGAAATCTGGTGTGGAGCTCCTGGAATGGGAGACATCAAGAAAGATCCGGGCTTCCCCGGTGGCGGAGTGGTTGAGAGTCCGCCTGCCAATGCAGGGGACACAGGTTCGTGCCCCAGGCTGGGAAGATCCCACATGCCGCGGAGTGGCTAGGCCCGTGAGCCATGGCCGCTGAGCCCGCGCGTCCGGAGCCTGTGCTCCACAACGGGAGAGGCCACAACAGTGAGAGGCCCGCGTACTGCAAAAAAAAAAAAAAAAGAAAGATCCTTTCTTTTCTCTGTTAATAGAAGAAATGAATGATGATTAAGGGATATCTGGAGCTGAGGTGGCCATCAGGCAACAGGAAAGGAAGGTCAAAAGACTCTCAGAGAAGCAAACTGGGCCCCAACATCTTTGAGTTGAACCAAATCAGAAACTATCTGCCCCTGACTACTTCTGTGAGAAAAATGAGGGGTTTTAGGGTGCTTTTGGTTGGGTATTTTGCTACTTGCAGTGTAAAGCATCATTACATTGTTCAGTCCAAACTTTTTCTCCTCCTGGGTTTCCTCTTTCAGTCAATAGTGTAACCATATTCCAGTCACTCATACTTAAAGCCTCCGTGTCCTCTCTCAGCCCTCTCTTGCCACTGTTGTCCAGATACAGTTAATTATTACCGTCATGCTTAAAATCTAATCGTGAGTCAAAGCCAAGCTCACTGATTTTACTGCATTAAGGCACAAATCAAATACATAGTAGAATAAACAATGTGCAACATTTCACTTTTGCTCCTCAAATACAAAGTAGTTGTTGGGCAACCAGTAATTACAAAACTGATTTATTCCCCAAAGGAGTTTTACAACCAGCTCCTTTATAGCCCATAACTTTCTACTTTGGAGATTATTAGGTGTAACCTAATTCATCTTCCCTTGACCCTGGGCTGCCCTTAGTAACTTGCTTGACCAACAGAATGCAGCAGAAGTGACAGACGGGACTTGGGGGCTTGCAGCTTCCCCTTGCTGCCCTCAAACACTTGCTCTTGGGGTTCTGAGTCACCATATAAGACACCTAACTACTTGGAAGCCACCACACTACAAGAAGCCCAAGCTACGAGGAGGGCCTTGGAGACTGAAATGCCATGTGGGGAGAGGGAGGCCACAGAGAAGCAAGACCCAGACATGTGAGTGAAGGAGCCACCTTGGAAATGGACCCTCCAGTGCCAGTTGCCCCAGCATGTGCCACATGGATCAGAGACACTGCCGTGGGAGCTCTTCCCAAATTCCTGACCCACAAAATTATCAACAAAATCAAATGGTTTTTGCTAAGCCACGAAGTGTTGTAGTAGTTAGCTACACAACTAAAGACAACTGGACCAATCAGTTTTCAACGCCTATTGGTGCCAGAGCATCTTTTCTGTCTTATGTGACTTATCATGTAAGTCATCACGGTGATTTGTGTGTTCACCTTACCTATGCCCCAGGGCATGGTACAGGTATAGGTAGCATGGTGCCTTTACAGAGAGCAGGGGTTGTGTTTCTGATGGCACTTTCATGAGGTCCTGAATGCATATTAAGAGGCTGTCTGGGGCTTCCCTGGTGGCACAGTGGTTGAGAGTCCGCCTGCCGATGCAGGGGACACGGGTTTGTGCCCCGGTCTGGGAAGATCCCACATGCCACAGAGCGGCTAGGCCCATGAGCCATGGTCGCTGAGCCTGCGTGTCCGGAGCCTGTGCTCCGCAACGGGAGAGGCCACAACAGTGAGAGGCCCACGTACCGCAAAAAAAAAAAAAAAAAAAAAAAAGAGGCTGTCTGTGGTTAGAACAAATATATTTTTTTACTACGATAATCTTCAGTTGTCGGATGACTAAGAAGAAAATTTTGTATTAGTATTTAAAATTAATATTTATAGATCAACATGTAAAAGGCATCTGTAAAGCATTCAAAGCCTTTCAGAGAAGACAAAGCATGTCACATGGACAATTTTTAGTCCTTACGCATCTGGAGCAGGAATAGAAGAGACACTAGGAAGACAGGAGAAGAAAACAACCAGATGTGTTGGGAGCTATGAGGTAAAACTTTGACAAACCACACACAGCATGTACATTAATGGGGCATGCCTTACTAAACGAGAGCCAGCCTCATTTAAGGGGATGTAATATGTGTGTGTGTGTGAATCTGAGTTGAAATGAAATGAAATTCCTTTTCTCCAAATCCACACCATATTTTCTATTATTATATCTTAGGACCAAAGTACTCAAGAGTTTGACAATCGCCCTTGTCTAGATGCCCAGGATGCTGACTGTTACAGAACCACAGTTACTGTTCCTGTGCCACACAGCATTGGACTAAATCTAATGAATGTGTTTTTGAAAACAGCAGCACCCTCTGTAGTTTCTCTCCTTGGGAGTAGATGGAATTAATGTTCTTTTTGCCTCTCAAAAGAGAGTGCCAGACACCTGGTGTGGCTTACATGTTCAAGGAAACTTTTCCAGATAAATCTCAAGTTTTCACAGAGCTGCTCTGAAGAGTTTTGCATCATGTGTCTGAATATGGTGGCATCCTCTGAGGCTGCTCACCGCACCCCATCTTTCAGGTTCCAAGGAAACATCTCAGGAAGAAGTCAGAGATGCTCTCACAGCCCATCAGATAGGGACAATCCGAGGAAAAGTCCTGTACAGTCTACTCATGGAGCCAGAGACCCCTTTGTCTTTTGGGTTCCACCAAGAAACATAATATGAGCTTGTGTTCTCAATAGCCTTCTAAACGATGTCCATAACTTGGCACTCTTTAAAAAGGCACAGTAGATTAAGTACAGGCTCCCCAGCCAATTATTCTGCATGTTTTAGGCAAGTTTATTTTCAGCCACTTTAACTGTTCATTCTAATTTGTAAGTTAATATTTCAGCCCATCATACAACTTAAATAAATAACTATGCAAAACTATTACCACAGAAAGGACCTGATAAAATGGAAAACGACTACATTGATCTCTGGCAGCCATTCTGGTTATAAATACAAGCCTTCTATGACAGGGTGGATTGCTATAGGGATAACATTGTTAATTAGTATGGAAAAACTTAATAACGGAATCTGTTTTGGGATAGGACTGAAAAGGGCCAAGGAACGGAAGCTTCGTCGTTCAAAAACACCTTCTGGTATTTGTTTAGAGCAGAAATGTGTGCACTTATGAGCAGATAAACGGGTTTGCTGTGAATTCTGTAGCATATTGGAAATACCTGATGAATAATTTTACTACCCAGAGCCCCGTGTCCACTGTGATGCTGGGGCAGTGTGGGTGGGGCTGGGAACTAGAGGGTATCAGCACATACGGGCGCTTGGCAGCTGCCCTGTGAGGTCTCTGGCATTGCTTCGCCTTGCTGCAATATCCACTGACGATCCAGCACATGTCTGGACATGGGGCAAAAGGGAATATTCATGACTGATGGTTTATCAATACGACTACCCAGTTTATCCTGCTGAGCTTCAAGTTTACAGGTACTTTAGCAAAGGAGAATAAGACCATGTGTGGACATCGCAGAGATCAATGGCCAGTGGATTCTGATGTTGAGAAAAACCACACACTGGACCCCGGGTTTGGATCCTAGTTCAGTCACTCACCCACTGTAACCATTTCACCGGAGTCTTTGGTTATCACCTTTATAATTTATCAACAGAAGGACTCAATGTCAGTAGCACTGATTTCACTGTATGCAAAGCAGAGGGAACAATGCATAACACGGCATCGTCTCTCCTCAAATATAAACCTGCACTTAAAGCACTGCTTCCTGACCCAAGGGGTTACCATCACTTCCTTGTGGTCCGTAACACAGGCTTTAGAGATTACTATTCTGTTTAGCTTTAAATATATGTTAGATATTGAGTGTATTAATTAAAGATAATCCTGGTATGAAAAACATGTTTTTCCAGAACTAATGACTTTTATGTCAGGCTGACAAATATAATTAGGCAATAAATCCTCAACCAGTCTGGTTCAAATTGCTACAAGGAAGATGAGATCTCTGCCATCCTTGTCAATTTATGTATAAAATACATATGAGTGCTATTTCTAAAGAGAGGAGGTGGCTGAAGGAATTCATAATTTATTTTGCATAAACCTACTCTTTAAAATACTGTCTCTTTTCAAGGAACCATATTTCAAATGGGTGCCTGAACCATTAGAAAAATGGTTAGAAAAATGCCAACTTGGATTTCATCAAAATCAATGGTGTTTCATACAATAAGTAAATCAAAGTGATAAGCCTATTTGTTAGAAGCAATGGCTTTGAACTTAGCAGTGGGCCACTCCCATGCCTGTCTGGGATCGGCTCACTGAGCTATTTGACAAACGCTGGCAGAGAACCTAGTGCATGCACAGTGCTGGGGCAGCCGCGGTCAATCAGTATAGCAAACACAGATGCCAGAGAGGGTGAGAATGTTTGAGGAGAACGTGTTCCTAACTTGGAGTCACTCCTAATTACACTGAAGCTGGATTTGGTCGGTGGTACTAGTCACAAGAGATGACCTATATAGTTTGGAGAATAAGACACACCGAAGGCTTGTGGCTGGAGAGATGGGCAGGAACACGTCCACGGGCCTTGCAGAAATCTGGCCCCAGGAATTCTTACCACTTTACACTGATGGAATGAAAAGCTCCTTGAGGGCAGGAACTCCTGTCTTTTTAAACCTGCCTTCGATTCAGGCAGTATATTGCATGGCTAACAGTACAGATCAGGCTGGATTCCCACTCTACTGCTGACCAGCTGCGGGACTCTGGGCAAGTTACTTCGATGCTCTGTGCCTCAGTTTTGTCATCTTACAAGTGCTGGTCCTGGGTCCAGGAAGGTCAGTGCTGTCTGAGGACAAAGATGCTTTAGCTACTTCTATATCCACCCAGTTTATCACAAAGTGCTGAACAAGTGACAGGTTCAGATCCAAGTCTGTATAGATTATGTCACTGTACTTTTTAAACCTATTAAGCTAACCTAATGTGCAATCTCCTCTTTCCGTGATTTTGTCTCCTGTCTTTTGGAAAATAGGGACGATGTGCAGTTTTCCCACAGAGCAATGCTGTAACTAGGACACACATCTAGACACACGAACAGGTTACGTTACCAATCACATGTGTGCACTGGTCGCTATCGATGACGGTCTATTTCAAATGGTGACTCTGAAAGTGCGCCCTTTTCAAAGACATCTCCCCAGTGACTGCATGGCAGCTCCCCCAAAGCAGGAGAGGACAAGGAAGGGGTACAGCCCTGTTAGTGCAAGGTAGCGCTCTGGCAGTCCATCCATCTCAGTGCCCACACAGATGTCCAATGTCCGAAGTGGCGACTACCTTGGGGTCTAACCCTGTGGCAAGGACCACCGTGGTCACCTGGGGAAGGATGCGGGGTCACGCTCGTCTGGTAGGAGATAAAGAAACTGACCTCCAACAAATTCATTCATCAAAACAGCAATGCATTTGCTTCGGAACATTCTATGGTTCTAGATGTGAGCAAGAAGGGGCATAGGAAGAAAGGAAGAAGATGCAATGTATTTGTGAAATGCTAAGTATTACAGTGAAAATTAAAACAATGATGAGATTACCTCTTTGTTGTACACAAACAAGACTAGGGAAGAGAGAGAGAGAGAAACCTAACCGTGGTCTCCTGTAACAGAAGTTGGTAAACTTTAAGAGGAGATGTTTAGTCAGTCAATGGACAATGCTTTAAGGGATGGGTGTGAATCTGTCTGCTGCAACATCTAACATTTACTTATCTGAATATTTAAGTATCTGCATACATATGATCTACTTGCCACAAGAGACAAAGCCAACTGAAAGAATGAACCCATAATAAATATGAATTATAAATGAAAATGAAGTATCTTACAAAATGACTAAGTTGAAAAAGTAAAATCAGTTCAGTAATTCCATTTATATACTTTTATAAATAATATACTTTATATAAATCATGCATTTACTGGGTAAAAAAAAGTATATTTTGTTTCTAAAGAGCACTGGAGAGAAAATACATAGGTATCTACCGTAAACTATATGTTACAGTGAGCCAACAGTAAATGCAAGCCTTAATTTGTTGCCATGAGCAGGCAAACTTCCAGATACTATAAACTGAATATGACATAAATCGGTTTTATACCAAGATATCCAAAGACCCGCCATATAATTATTTTAATATGTGGGCCAGTTTATCAGCTGTCAAAATGATCCCTTGAGTAGTAAAGAATAAAAAGACTAAAATTTACCCTGGTTCAAAATAAAACGAAATACAAAACCCTACTGATTACCTATAGTGAAAAAAGCAAAAGCTCTCATTTAAAAGACATTAAAAAGAAAAAAAAAACGGGAAGGGGGGAGGCTCAATTTTCCCCCTCATTTTACTTGGATTTTAATTTTTTAATTTTTATTTATTTTTTATTTTTTGCTGTACGCGGGCCTCTCACTGTTGTGGCCTCTCCCGTTGCGGAGCACAGGCTCCGGACGCGCAGGCCCAGCCGCTCCGCGGCATGTGGGATCTTCCCGGACCAGGGCACGAACCCGCGTCCCCTGCATTGGCAGGCGGACTCTCAACCACTGTGCCACCAGGGAAGCCCAGGATTTTTATTTTTAAGGCTTGGCCTTGATTTAAAATTTGCCCGTCTGCTGCAGGATCTCATTTTCGTTATGGAGTAAAACCAGTTGGATAAGGCCACGTCGTAGTTATGTAGAGACATGGAGTTATTTACTCTCAAAAGACAACATTTATCTTGGCAGTTGGCATTTTCAAGATGTTAGACCGGCTAGACTCATACAGGTTCCAATCCTAATATACAAAACTTTGAGTAAGACAATGGCTGAAGTACAAGGAAACATATATGTACCTAACATGTGTGCCTGCCCCTGCTCCCCCAAGCATTCATACATGCTTTTGGAAGAAGTTTGGATATACATTTGAATGTTCCTCCTCAAGCCTCATTCAACTGAACTTCTTAAAAGGGCCCTTGTTATCTGTGTCCTTGGGTCGTATTTTGAAACTGTTTCTTAACCTGTAAAGTAAAACACTTGCCTTAAAGAGCTGTTGAAAAAACTCAGATGATATTTGTAAAGGACCCAGAGTCCAGTGCCCAACACATAATAATTCCTATTACAGCCAGCTATTTTTATGACTAAAACATTCATAATCTCTATCAGATAATTTAATACTTAATTTTACAGAGGCCTCCAGATTCTTGATTGATTTGGAAGGCAGAGAATATTGTTAATTGGGTAATATGTGCACAGAGTAGCAAACATTACCAGTGAATAGTATGCTCCTTCCAATGCAGCCCTCGGTCACAGAGAGCGCCTCTAGTACTAGTTCCATGTATATCTTTTCAGGGAATATCGGTGTCTGTGCTAACAGAGCACAGGTGGCAGAAATGAGAGCACACTGTCCAGAGTTCTGTCCCCTGCTTCTCTCAATTAACAATACAACTTGTACAACGGTCTGCATCACCTGGCTATTTGTGCCTCCTCATTCTTTTTAATGTGTAGATATAGCCTGATTTTTCAATCTTTTAAACTTATTTAACAAAAAAATTAAGAAATAAATTTTCTATTTTACAAGCAATGTTGCAACAAATATCCATGTATTCAATTTGCCTACAGGGGAATATATCTATAGGATAAATTCCTAGAGATACAATTGCTGGATCAAATGATATGTGCACTTTTAATATTGATAGTTATTGTCGAACTACTTTTCGTAGAAGTGATACCAATTTAGATTCTCACCAGATGTATATGAGAGGGTGTTTCCCCTACCCTCACCAGCATAGAGAGTTATTAAGTGTTATGGTCTGTATTGTATGATATGTGAAAATGATATCACTGTGCTTTAAGCATTTCTGTTATCACTACTGAAGCTGAATGTGTTTTAAAATGCTTAAAAGTCATCTCTTTTCTTTACTGTGAACAGTTTATATCTTTGTCCATTACTCTTTTGGTCTTTTTCATACTGATTTGTAGGTACTCTTTATATATTACCCCCATTGTCTGTGATATGAGTTGCAAATTCCCACCACTCATTTGGCTTTTGACCTTATTTAATGTGTTTTTGCCATACAGATTATTTTTAGAAGTTTATATAGTGAAACATCAGTATTTTTTCTCATTTCCAGATTTTACCTCATAATTAGAAAGGTTTTCCTCAATCCCAAGTAAAGTGAACAATTTTCCATTCTTTAGTACATTTATGATTTTACTTTTTATGTTTAAAAATATTACTTGCACACTTATCTGAACAGTCGTGAGTGCGTATAAAGACAAGTTTCTATTTTCAGCATATAAAAGTCGTATTATAAGCATACAACGCAAGACTTTTTTTCCTTGTTATCTCCTATACATTTTGCTTAGAGAAAGTGATGCTGTTATTTGATACATAATGATCACAACCCTTAGGTCTTCATTGGGTTGTATCCCTTTTCATTATAAAGAAACTTTTTTTGACTTAATACCTTTTTTTTAAACCATGAATTCAATCTTCCTTAATGTTAAGACTATAACTTTGACTCTTTTTGTTTGTTTGCATTTCTTTGGTATGCTCCATAATGTTACCCCCAATCTAGATCATTTTGTTTTAGATGTGTTTTATATACAGCCTATAATTGTATTTTTCTACGTGATCCAATTCTTTTAATATGTAAGTTTGGAACATTCACATTTATTGATAGGTACAAGATATATCTATACTCTCTGCCTGTATTGCTATTATTGCCTTTTATTATAGAAACAACTTTACTAAGGTCTAAGTGAGACACAATAAACTGCATCTATTTAAAATGTACAATCTGATAAGTTTCAACATGTTTATGTACCTATAAAACCATCATCATAATAAAATTAGGCACATATCTATAACCCACAGACGTTTCCTCACCATATGCCCCTTTGTAATTCATACTTCCCTTCCAGCTGCTTCTTCATGTCCAGGCAGCCAATGATTTGTTTTCTATCACTATAGATATTAGATTGCACTTTCTGTCATTTTATAGGAATGAAATCTTACACTATGTACTATTTTATAATTCTGGCTTTTTTTATTTAGCATCATTATTTTTAGATAGATCCATTTAGTTGCACATATCAATAGTTCATTACTTTCATGCTGGGCAGTATTCCCTTGTAGGAATAAACTAAAATTTGTTTATCAATTCATCTGTTGATGGATATCAGGTTACTCGTTTTTGGCTACTGCAAATAAAGCTGTTATGAACATTTATGTCCAAGTGTTCGTATAAACATATGCTTTCATTTCTCTTGATCAAATACCTAGAAGTGGAAGAGCTGGACATATGGTAGGTGTACGTTAAACTTTTTAAGAAACTGCCAGATTGTTTTCCAAATTGGTTGTACCATTTGGTAGTCCCATCAGCAATGAACGTGAGTTCCAATTGCTCCACATCCTGCCAACCCTTCGTATTGTCATCTTTTCATTTCACCCATCCTTATGAGTATGTAGTGGTATCTCATTGTGGTTTTAATTTGTATTTCTCTAATGAGTAATGACATTGAGAATCTCTTCATGTGCTAATTTGCCATCTATATATCTTCTTTGGTGAAATGTCTGTTCAAATCTTTGCCTATTAAAAAAATTAGGTTATTTTCTTATTATTGAGTTCTGAGAACTCTTTATATATTCTGAATACAAATCCTTTATCATATATATGACTTGCAAATTTTTCTCACAGTCTGGCATAGCTTTTCATTCTCTGAACAATTTCTTTCAAAGAGCAGTTCTTATTTTTTATGTTTGTCAATTCGTTCTTTTACAAATCAAGTTTGCTTTTGTATCTAAGAAATCTTTGTCTAATCCAAAATCACAAAGATTTTTTTCCCTATGTTTCCTTTTAGAAGTTTTATATTTAGGTCTATGATCCATCCTAAGCTAATTTTTGTACACAGTAAAAGGAATGGATCAAAGTTCATATTTCTGCATATGGATACCCAAATGGTTCAGCACCACCCATTTAAAAGGCTAAACTTTTCAACTAAGTTGCCTTTGCACCTTTGTTGAAAATCAGTTGTCCATGTACGTGCAGGCCTATTTTTGGACCCTATTCTATTGATCTATTTATATATCTTTACATCAGTATCACATTGTCTTAATTATTGTAGTTTAAAAAAAGTCTTGAAGTCAGTTAGTGTGAGTATTCCAATTCTGTTCTTCTTTTTCAAAACAGTTTTGGCTTTTTTAGGTTTTTGCATTTTCAAGTAAACATTAATTTCTTTTTTAAAAAGCCTGCTGGAATTTTGATAGGGAGTGTGTTGAACTTACAAATCAATTTGGGAAGAATTGACACCAATACTGAGTTTCCTGATCTACGAACATGGACTATCTCTTCATATATTTGGAGATGTGGTACAACTCCCAGCAATGTTTTGTAGTGTTTAGTGTGCAAGTCTTGCACATCTTTTGTTAGCTTCATCCTTAAGTACACTTGATTCTTGTTATTCACCATAGTTATGTTCTATAAAGTTGCTGCAAACAGTGAATTCATGAATACCTCAGAGAAATACAGGGTAAGGTTCCTGTGAGTCGTGGGTCACAACATTTTTGTCAGCTGATCAATACATAACCTTGTTTTATATGTGTTTCTGTTTAAAGACACCTTGTTTAATACACACTTCTTACAAATAATTAATTGTCAAACAGGCTGAGTGTCGTTTTGTTCAACCTCAGGTGGCAACTCAAATTTTTCACCATATGCTGCTCATCCCCACAAATGGCTGTGAATGTGCCGTAAGTATTGGTTTTGGGGATACCAATAAATTTAAGTGAGTAGGTGAATGTGCAAATATGGCATCTGAAAATAATGAAGATCTTATTTCACATTTTTGATGCTACTGTAAGTGGTAGTTTTTTTGTTTTTGTTTTTTGCGGTACACAGGCCTCTCACTATTGTGGCATCTCCCATTGCGGAGCACAGGCTCCGGACGCGCAGGCTCAGTGGCCATGGCTCACAGGCCCAGCCGCTCCACGGCATGTGGGATCCTCCCGGACCGGGGCACGAACCTGTGTCCCCTGAATTGGCAGGCAGACTCCCAACCACTGCGCCACCAGGGAAGCCCTAAGTGATAGTTTTTTAAAATTAATTTCTGAGCTTCTGTAGTATCCTTTTAAAAAATCTTTCACATTATGGTTGCGCTTTCTTTGCCTTATGTTCTGTATTTTGTATGATTACTTAGAAGGCTTATATTTCTATTTTTGTGGTTACTTTTATGTATACAACTATATAAATATGGTTATACTCATTAACTCTCTAATAAGGGCAATGATAAATGAGAATATTTTCATTTCCTCTCTACCATCCTCCTACACACACTTTTAATTGATTTTACAATGTTTACTGCTGTTTGCTTTTTAAAAAACCATTAAAGATACTTACATCTTTCTGTTTTAAATGATAGTTTTTATCTCCCAGCTATAAAATCTGAGGATATTAGCATGCATACAGCACTTTTCACCTTTTCTCCTCTTCCTCTCTGACCTTTTATTTCATTATTTGTTATTTCTACATTGCAGAATTTAAAACATTTATATTCTATTTTGTGACAATCACTTTTACTTTGATTTTAGTCCTACAGAGTGTGCTTAATTCAACATCTAGATGCCAGTCTCTTTGCCAACAATTCTCCATTCACCTCCTATTTGACTGAAATTTGTCTTCTGGTAATTTCTTCAGTAAAGGATCATAAAAATTCTACATCCTGAGTGCTTGCATGTTTATCAATATTTGTCTGTTAGCTGTATGTGTAAAAGAAATTTGGAGTAAGTAAAGAAATCTTGGGTCACTAGATTATGAAGTCCTTGGGCAAAAAAATCTAAGCATCTAGCATAGTGCAATAATCTTTTGAACAACCACCAGATGAAATGAGTCACTAACAAAAATGGATGAAAGGTCTTGCACACAAAAATATTTTCCTCTGTGCATATTCTATCTTAAGACTTTTACAATCTGGCTATATTTGGTGAGAATATCATCCAAAGAAATCAGGGATATTATATAACACAAGAATCAAGTGGGGTCAACGACAGCACTGGGACATAATGTGACAATGGAAAGAATGTTAGGTCAGGAGCAAGACACTTATTAGCTTGAGGCTCAGCCCCAAGACCAACTAACCACGTCCTTCTGTGTGTTACTAAAACCTTACAAATCTGGTAAAAGAGGAAAGCAGCGGCACAGATTTCAAATGCCACTTTTCACTGTAAGAATACATTCTACGTAGGGAGAAGAATTATCATTATCACCCCCTACCCAACCTCAGCTATTATTAAAATTGTTTACATTCCTTGAGAAATTAAGGGCTGAGGGACAAGAATGGGGGTAAGGGATATCTCAGAAAAAAGTCTGACATGAAAAATCTGTAGATAATCCATTTACACATAATCAAAAATTCAATGAGAGAGTAAAATGGCTTGATACTGAGTGCACTGGGAATTCAGATCTGACTTGGCTATTAAGTCAATAAGATTATTATTATTGATGAAAAGACCTATCCATGAAGTAGATAACACAATGTGTATTCCTTAGGTGATGCTGAGGAACAAAACTCTGAGAACTGCAGCTAAAAAGGACCAGGGTCAATGCTCTGTTATTATACTTGCTGTCTAGCTAAAGGAAGATAAATGAAGGGACAGCTCTGCCTTAGGACTCTGCCTGAAGACTGCTGCTTAAAATAAACCAGGCCTGCCTCTAATGGTTTTGGGGAAGAGACAATATAAACACATTCCACAAACAAATGTGTTGCTATCTAGTGGATGAAGCCTATGCTGAATGGGAAACCCTATAGATGCCACCTATCAAAGCAACTTTTCAAGAATGAACCTGTGTGACCAGAGCAAGTGCGTCTCAGTTATGGTACTAGGAAAGTCAGCACCCTTCAGCCATATATTTATATATTAAGTTTAATTAGGTTAGCAATCTAAACGTATATTTTTAGAGTGGATACCACTCTAAAAATAAGAAACTCAAAACATTTATAAAATAAGATAAACATCTACACCTTAATAACCAAATTAGTAATGATTTCTGCATATATAGTGCTTTTTCAAGGTAGAGCATGTATATTATTTTACTTGATCATCTGGCACACACAACCACTACAATGTGGATATAATTATCCCCGTTTTGTAAAATAAGGAAACTGACTTGGAGAGGGTAAGTCATTTCCTTAGTGAATGGGTAAGTCTACACTGCGCTGAAAACTCTCTTCATTATACTTCATTGCTTTTTTACAAAACAATTTCCAACTCTGGGAGAGGGCATTTATATAAACTTTCATAATCATATATAATTTTTTCTACAAAGAAAAAGCAATCTGGGATTTTGATTGAAACTGCTGAATCTGTAGACCAATTTTTGGGAAAACAGACATCTCAATAATATCACACCTTCCAATCCATGGATATGGCAGGAGACATGGAGAAATATATCGACCAATTTTTGAATAATGAACCAAACCTAAATTCCTGGGATAAACAATGCAAAAATCTTACAATTCCTCCCTCCTGCCCTTGATGTTACTGTCATATATTTGACTTCTATATATATTATAAACCCTGTAATTATTATTAATTTTGCTTTAACCAGTTAATTATCTTTTAAAGAGATTTTTAAAATGTCTTTTATATTTACCCTTATTCTTACCATGTCCAGAGTACTCTGTGTAAATACAAATTTCCCTCTGGTATCTTTTTTCTTCTGCCAAAAAAACTAACATTTCTTGTTGTGCCGTTTGCCATTGGTAACTATTTTCAGTTTTGTTTGTTTGAAATAGGTCTTTCCTTTCATTTCTGAAAGATATTTTTGCTAGATATAGAATTCTAGGTTGAGAGTCTCCCTTTTTTTCTTTCTCCTTCCTCCCTTCCAGTACCTTAAAGATGTCAATCCATTGTCTTTCGGTTTTGCAGCATTTCTGGTAAGTTGTTTTTGGTTTGTTTTTTCATTCTTATTTTTGTTCAGGGGAACTGCCTCTTCTTTCTCCGGGTGCCTTCAACATTTTATTAACAGTTTTCAGCAATCTGATTGTGATAGGTCTTACCTGTAGTATTCCTTATGTTTCTTCTCTTTGGGGTTCATTGAGCATTTTAGATCTTGGATTTATCATTTTCATCGAATTTGGAAAAAATCTGGCTTAAAAAAATTTTTTTATTGGCATATAGTTGATTTACAATGTTGTGTTAGTTTCAGGTGTACAGCAAAGTGAATCAGTTATACATATACATATATCCACTCTATTTTATATTTTTTTCCCATATAGGCCATTACAGAGTATTGAGTAGAGTTCTCTCTGCTATACAGTAGGTCCTTATTAGTTATCTTTTATATAGAGTAGTGTGTATGGCCATTCTTTTCTTTCTTCTCCTACTCCCATTTTTCTAAAACACCAATTATACATGTTTGAGTCCACTTGATATTTTTCTACATTTTACTGTGGCTCTCTTCACTTTTTTTCAGCCATTTTCCTCTCTCTGCCTTATACTGAATACTTTATATTGCTATGTTTTCCAGCTCACTGATCTTTTCTTCTTCAGTTTCTAAAATGCTGTTACCCCAACCAGTGTGTTTTTCACTTTCGACACTTCATTTTTCACTTTGGAAGTTTTAGTTGGCTCCTTCTTTTACTTCCATTCCTCCCCTCAACATGTTCATGTTTTCCTCCACACTCTTGATCACAGGGAATATAACTACTGCAGTTGTTTTTACCCTTCTTGTCTATTAATTTCATCTGTAATTTCTGGGTTTGTTTCTACTGGTTGATTCTCACAACCCTTGCCTCAGTATAGGTCATAATTTTGCTGCTTTTCTGCCTTTCTGGTAATTTTGGATTGGATGCTGGACACTGTTTTATATTTTGGGGTGCTGAATTTTGTTAAAGGTGTCGAACTTGTTCTGGCAGGCAGTTATGCTACTTTGGATCAGTTTTCTCTCTCAAGGCTTGCTTATAAGCTTTGTTAGGGCAAGTCCAGGGTAGACTTTGACCTAGGGATAATTTAGCCTCGTTATCTATTTCTCTTCTATAGACTCTACCCTATTTCCCTTGTATTAGGAAGTCTTTCTACCCTGCAAGTGGGAACATGGACTAAGTCCCAGCCCTTTGTGAGCTGCGGAAATGGTTCAATCCACTGCTTTCCAGTGGTTCTTTGCCCACAATGTGGAGTTTTACCCCACACATGAGCAAAGCAGTGCTTACCCAAGGGCTCAGGGGCATCGTCCTCTGCAGCTATCAGGAGCTCTTTCTCCCTATGAAGCTCCCATCTCTGCTACTGTCCTTCACAAATTCTAGCTGCCTTAACTGTAATCTCTTGCCCTTCAACACAGGGCTGTGTTGTTCCCCATCTGCTTGGCCTGGAAACTGCCTTCAGGCCATTTAGGATGGGGGTGGGGGTTGCCTCATTCATTTCCCTTCTCTTAGGGAATCACAGCCCTGAGCTGCCTGTGGTCCAATGCCTGCAAACAGTTATTTAATATATTTTGTCCAGTGTTTCATTGTGTACAGCAAGGGGAGAGAGAAAGTTTCTGTAGGAGATAATTCTTGATGGGTAGGCAGAGAACTCTGTTTTGCATACATTCAGAAAATCTAGGGGGTGGGGGTAGAGTCTAGTACACTTGAAGTGATGACAATTTTAAACTTAATTTAACTTCTTGAATTATAACACTCCTAGTAACATTAACTATTAGTAGTATTCCAATCCACTTCTTGCTAATCTTATTTTTTTTCCTGAACATTTAATAGCTGATATTTGTTTATTTTATTTGTATACTGTCTTCCTCCTAGCTCAATTACAAAGTAATTTCTAAAAGGGTAAGAACTTTTTCTATGCTGTTCATTGATTTATCTCTAGTACCTAGATTACACAAATACTTTATAAGTACACATTGTCTTATAAAGTAGTTGTGTATTGTGTGTATTCCTGGCACACACAGTACACAACTGCTTTACAAGACAATGTGTGCATCTATTCTTTAACTTGGTAGGTATCTCTGTTATAGAAGAAAACACATATTTGTTATAAAGCTAATTTTGGTTAAATCACATCCTATTTGCCCTTGATGTTCACCATATATTATTAAAATAGGGCTCTATGTATATCCAGGCAAATATTTAAAAAGAAATACTGAAATTCATATTTTGAAAGGAAAAGCAACACAATATATACCTTAATATTTGTCAAAGTAAACAATATGTAAGAATGCAGAGCATCCTATGGAAATATTCAAGCATCTGGCACCTTCTAGCAGCATACACTAGTATGAATCTGAAGATGAAGGTTACATATACTCAAAACGTGCACTTTAAAAGGTATGGCTTAGATTAATCAGAGCATATGAGATGAAGGAGGGAAGACCTATCTGAAATCTGCCTGAGATAAAATCTTTTGTTATTTAAGAACTTATAGGCTAGGTTAACTAGTGATTTCATTTATTCTATATATTAGTTACTTCACAAGAAGTTCTGAAGTGTTGTGCTTTCTAACTACAGTTTGTGTTAAACAAGCAAAAAAAGGAGTCAGCCTCAACATAAAATCTTTGCTTAAAAGATACAGGGACAAATTGAAGTTTATATATTTTTTCAATCAGATCTCAGTAAATGTTTTCTGGATACCCCCTTTCTCCAGAATCACACCTGGCTTCTGACATTTCTGATTAATTTTCATTCTGTAGTGAATGATGTTTTTTGTCTTGCCTAACCCAAACGGACTCCGCCGTGACAACCCATACACATAACATGTGACATGTTAGATATGTTTTCACAGGAATAATGTTACCATCATGTTTTCTAAGACTTCTTTCAAAGCTTGTTGACTTGGCAAGTGATGGGACTGGGTTACAGTACTTTAGGTCCAATAGATGTTCCAATGAAGATTTGGCCGTGTTAACGAACATAGTGTAGGAACATTTTCCCTTTGGGAAATCTTACTTTAAGACAGGGATATGTGACTATTAACTATGAAACTAATTCTAAAGGCCTAAACATCGTTTTTTTCAAGTCTGGCTACTTGACTTCACCTGTGCTATGGTGACGAGTTACTTGTCTATAAATTGTCAGCTCCTTACTGTCTAGCTGCATGATGTCTGGCACAGAGAGTGCTTGCCAAATGAGTAAGTTCTTGAGCCAGAGTACCCTATCCTCTCAAGCATTCTAGATGCTTGAGACATTATTACCCTGTGTTAGTCTCAAATTAAGTTAATGAAAAATTCTGAAAGTTCTACCTCATCATCCATTTATGCCTCACTACGAACAAAACCAAGAGAATTACAGTATACAATGTGTGGAGCCTCAAGCCATCGTGTCAATCTAGACAGGAACACAAGATGAATATAAACCGAACAGCTGAAGTCTCAACATACGTGGCTACTCTTGATGTGGTAACCCCAGAGCTCTGACAGCTTGTCTTGATACTCTGCGCTAGCTTTAAACAACTAACATTTTTTTTTCTTTTTTTTGTGGTACTAGGGCCTCTCACTGTTGTGGCCTCTCCCTTTGTGGAGCGCAGACTCAGCGGCCATGGCTCATGGGCCTAGCCGCTCCGCGGCACGTGGGATCTTCCCGGACCGGGGCACGAACCCGTGTGTCCTGCATCGGTAGGCGGGCTCTCAACCACCGCGCCACCAGGGAAGCCCCTAAACAACTAACATTTAAAATTTCATATCTAGGGGCTTCCCTGGTGGCGCGGTGGTTGAGAGCCCGCCTACCGATGCAGGACACACGGGTTCGTGCCCCGGTCCGGGAAGATCCCACGTGCCGCGGAGCGGCTAGGCCCATGAGCCATGGCCGCTGAGTCTGCGCTCCACAAAGGGAGAGGCCACAACAGTGAGAGGCCCTAGTATCACAAAAACATAAATAAATAAAATTTCACATCTAATAGTCCCCATCATTTACACTTAGAGGCCTCTTTCCAAGAACTGTAGGTGTCAAAAACTTGAGTCTTGGACTTGGTTTTGCCTACATTGCAGAGGCTGCAGGGTATGGTGGGACTGAAGTGGGGCGTGAAGTCCAACAGGTGGTTTAAATATGAGAGTCCACTGCACACCAGCTCTGAGAACACAGGCATGTCACACAACCTCCCTGCCTGGAAACTGGGCGGGGGGGCAACAATAGTCACGTCAGAGAACTGTTGCAAGGGTGAAACAGAGTGCCCCAAGGAAACACTGCTACTTGCCCTTAAGTCACTAACAGATTACAATACTCTCAACTGTAAAGCATCAATAACTACCCTACTTACCTTACAGGGATAAAGTGAAGCAAGAAAATAAACTTGATTTTTTAAGTTTAAAGCTCTATCTACACAAACGTTATGTCACTGTCTTCCTGGGGGGGCGTAATTCCATGTGTGACGGAAAGACGTACACTAAGGTTAAGAAGTACAAATGCTAACCTCTGTTTATGAAGAGGGTTTGTTGGTGACTTCACAGGGCCAGTGTGCCTACCTCCCCCTCCCCCCACCGTGGGGACTGAGGGCAGCTGAGCGTGGGTCACTAATGGTTCACGACTGAACCCTCTTCTGGGGAAGGTTCCTTTGACTACCCAGTTCAGAAATGCTGGGGAGAGGATGCTCTTCCCCCAGGAGCAGCCTGTGGCCTGTAACTATCAAAAAAAGTGGGATCTAGAGATTGTCATACTGAGTAAGTCAGACAGAGAAAGACAAATATCATATGATACTGCTTATATGTGGAATCTAAAAAAAGGGTACACGTGAACTTATCTACAAAACAGAAATACAGTTACAGATGTATAAAATAAACGTATTGTTACCGGGGGTAAAGGGGTGGGGGAGGGATAAACTGGGAGATATTGGGACTGACATAGACACACTGCTCTATATAAAATAGATAACTAATAAGGACCTACTGTATAGCACAGGGAACTCTACTCAATACTCTGTAATGACCTCTATGGGAAAAGAATCTAAAATAGAGTGGATATACGTATATGCATAACTGATTCACTTTGCTGTACACCTGAAACTAACACGACATTGTAAATCAACTATACCCCGATAAAAATTAAAAAATAAAATAAAATAAAATAAATAAAAAGAAACAAAAGTGAGGCAACTACGTGGTCCCACGCTTCAGTGCTCCCCATGGGACCAACCTGAGGCTAGACTTCGGCTAACGTTTTCTCAGCTTCTTCGCTGGCTCTCTGCTGCTCCCCTCAATTCCTTACTGTTCTCTTGTGACAGCAGTTCCTCAATAAACCACTTACCCAGGCTTTGTGTTTAAAGAACCAAATATAAGAAACCACTAATATCTTCCAGTATTGAGTTGCCTGGCAGTGTTTCAGCAGAGTTTCCAGGAAGGCCCAGGCTTTCCTTAGGGCCTACAGCACATCAGGACAGCACTCCCCAAGTCCAGCCAAAGCTGGTGGCTACTGGAAACAAGCCAGAAGCCAAAGTCTGGGCAGAGCACGTGGTATTACAGCTGGGATGGGATACACCCCTGCTTAGAGCATCGTCAGAAAGGAAGACAGGATGTTCCAAAACCTACAGGTGAAGGGGACTTCTGTCTCTTGGAGAACATGAGAGAGACCTACTCCAGCCCCTGTGTGAGACATCCCTCTAATCCAGACTGTTCACAGAAGTCAAATAAATCTCCCAGAAATGCTTTCCCCACCTTAGAAGCATCTGAACGACATCAAGGTTCGCATAACCACAGGGCCCAGAACAGCTGTTGACCACAGCAGGCAACAGTGCCTGAATGAGTCACTGCACACACTCTAATGGGTAGAGCAGTGGAGACACGCTCTCTGCCGCTGTTTCCAGTCTCCACCCTCTGAATTCCCACAGAACTGAGGCCGCAGGCCACGTGTGCTGCCCCAAGTGCTGCTGTGTGGTTTTGGTGTGTGTCTACGTATTGCCTCCTCAAGGGAACGTGAGTCCCTTATTTCCTTGTGAGACATCCTTGGAGCCCCGGCTATGTGTCTAGCACAGTTCTTGTCCCCAAGTTAATCACACCAGACCTTGTGCATGATAGATTGCTCCAGAAGGACCTGTTGAATTAAACTGACTGCGGCTGGGAAGAGTTGGATAAGGATTCTAGGAGGAAGTGGTCCCTGACTGGGATGCTGAGGTAGCAGGATTTCGGCAGAACGAGGGAAAAGGTATGTTGGAGAGGGGATGGCACGCACGGTGACGGAGACAAGACTTGAAAATAAGAAAAACCAACCACTGCGATAGACAAATGTATAATAGCCCAAGTAAATGACACCAAACACAAATGGGAACAATTAACTGCCCGGGGATCTTGGCCTTACTTCTCTTTCTTCCCACACCCCTTGGGTGCCTGGAACAGAATAAAGCTTAATATTGCTTGAATTTTACTAGATGTTAATGCCTTAAGCTTAGAACTCTCTATGTGAATTTTTGGCAAGTAAGATACCCATATCAATCTTTCGAAACTAATAAACACTTTTGAGCACCAAATAATCCATCTCCCATGGCCAAGTCACAGAACTACCACAGGGATGAACTGATGAAAAAGTACTCAAACCTTCCTCTGAACGGTCCAATAAAGCATAACACCGAAGTCAAGGCAACAACTGGGAGAGAAAACTGAGCATTTCATTTTTGAATTGGCAATTAGCCACGCTTAGGAGGTATTCCCTCAGAGGAAAACCCTCTTACAAAGTGGTTTGGTGAACACAGACAACCAGCAGTGACTGGCCCTCCTGCGGGCACCTAACGAACAGTTGTGAGTTTCAAACAACTAAGCCTCAGAACAGTAGGTAGCAGCAACAGCCCTCTCAGGCCTCCACTCTGTTTCCGGCCTCTCTTCCTTTCAGTCAGCTTCCCACTGTGAGGGATGCACTTCTAAATTCCTGAGCCTGGCATTCAGGACTGTCTAGGATTTGGCCTCACATCACCCTTTCGGGCCAACTTCCCGGTAGGTGCCAGCCACCTGCCTTCCCTCTACCTTCCAGACCCTCCTGCCTCTTCCACGCCTCCCCACCTTGGCCCGCTGCTCAGCCTGGACGCCCCTATTCACAATCACTTCTGAATAAAGTGTTAAGCCCTGGTTAAAGACCATCTCTTGTGGGAAGGTTTCCACGTCTCTCCTGATGATCAGAATGAACCGCTCCTTCTCCAAGGCAGTGATTTTATTTCTTTGTGCTTCAATTCCTTCCACTAAAAAATAGGAATAATGATCTGTATTCTGTCACTTCAGAGTCTTTGAAAGATTCAAATGCGGTGCTGTATGTGGTTCTAATCTCTAAAATCTTAAAGAGCTGAAGAATGAATAAAAAATGTGCACAGAACTTCATGTTTTCATTGTTTACTATGTTCAACGCAGCTTCATTTTTAGTTGGCTTGTATGACGTTTGCTGCATACTAATAGTTAGCATAGAAGAGACTGAAAGTTATTTTTGTACTCTATTTCACATTCATGCAACCGATTTTAATGGTCTAAATCAACCCAATATTCTGAAAATACATCTTAACTGATTATATTAAATTTGATCTTGCTAAAAAGTTTCCAAATGGAGCATCAACACTTCTGTCAGTTACGTGGCAGCTAGCCTAACTGAATCAAAACAGCATTCATACTTTCTGTGTGTGTGCAATAAAACTGGGCATTTTTAGACATTTTTCAGACATTTCCCAAACTACAGACATCTGTTGTTTATATTTCAAGTTTCCCCAAATAGACAGTAAAGTATCATCCTTCCAGACTGGGTAGCAAAGACTACTCCCTAAATGACTACTTTCTTAACAGGATTTTAAAGGCATCTGACAAGGTCTGTAATGACATTTTTGTACATTCAATGAAGAAATAAGTTAGAAAATATACCTGGGTGAATGATTATACCTGAAAGATCAGTTTCAACCTAACAGGAGACCTCTGGTGGCAACTACAGAATTCTGCCCTAAACTCTGCTGAATTCAATCTTTTTTAATCCAAGATTTTCAAGATGTCAAGGAGAGGCACTTGATCACAATTAACAGAAATGAAATAAAACCAGTCAGTGAATCCACTGGAAGACAGGATCAAAATCTATCCAATGACAAGACATTATAAAAACAGGCCAAATCTAACAATATAAAATATTCTGAAAGAGACAAATGTAAATTTCTTATGTGTAGGTTAAGACAATCAAGTCTCATGAATAAGGATATGTGTACCAACTGCTCCCGATACCATTATTTGTAATAACAAGAAGACAACATAAATATCCATCAACGAGGGAATAGCTAAATATATTAACTGAATGTAGTATACTTTGCAGCTATAAAAAGAAAAAAAAACTCCAGGAGGCTGAAATATAATGATATGGAAGAATGTCTGATAAATTTGGGGTGATAAAAGCAGGTTGAGGGTATTATACACAGACTCTCCCCATTCTTGTTTGTTTTGTTTTTAAAGAATTCCACATGTTTTTTCTTTTCTTTTCTTTTTTTAATTCGGAACATCTAGACCATAGCATTTAATTCATTATAGTTACTTATATATAACTGTGTTTTATTTATCTTCTTACTCCTTGCTTTCCATTTGTCTTAACCTGTGGTGTATTCCTGTTTTAAGTAGTTTTTGAAGCTTTATTTTGGATTAAGCAGTTTTAAAAATTATCCTATGATTTCATTTTATTCTGGATATTTTATTTTGTCTATTTTTCATCATAGTGATTCTCTCTCACCTGTCTCTAAACTATTGTTAAGCTCATCCATTGAGTTTTGTGGGCTTTTAAAAAAAAAAAAGGAAAAATTTTATTAGTCTAATGTGGGGAAGACCTTTCTCTTTCCCCTCAGTTTAACTGAGATATAATTGACATATAACATTGTGTGAGTTTACGGTATACAATGTGTTGAACTGATACACGTATACAATATATTGTGAAATGCTTACCACAATAAGGTTAGTTAACATATCCATCACCTAACTACTATTTTTTTTTTTTAGCGAGATCTACTCTCAAGCAGCTTTCAAGTATAATACAGTATTTTTAACTACAGTCACATGCTCTATATTAGATCCTCAGAACTGATTCATCTTATAACTGGAAATTTGTACCCTTTGACCAACAACTTCTGATTTCCCCCACCTCCAAGAAACCATCATTGTACTGCTTTTATAAGTTTGGCTTTTTTTTTTTTTTTTGGCTGCACCACTCGGCTTGCGGGATCTTAGTTCCCCGACCACCTGACCAGGGACTGAATCTGGCCCCAGCAGTGAAAGCACTGAGTCCTAACCTCTGGACCACCAGGAAATTCCTAGCTTTTTTTTTTTTTTTTAAAGATTGCATACCTAAGTGGTATCATGTAGCATTTGTCTTTCTCTGATTTATTTCACTGCATAACACCGTCAAGATCCATCCATGTTGTTTCATACTTCTCTTTTATGGCTGAATAAATATTCCCTTGCATATACATACCATATTTTCTTTACCCATTCTTCCATCGATGGACACCTAGGCTGTTTCCATGTCTTAGTTATTGTAAACTATGCTGCAGTGAACATGGGGGTGCAGATTTCTTTTCCGGAAAGTGATTTCATTACCTTTGGATAAATACCCAGAAGCTGGGGTTGCTAAGTCATATGGTAGTTCTATTTTTAATTTTTTGAGGATCTTCCATACTGTTCTCCATAGTGGCTGCACCAATTTACATTCCCACCAACAGTGCACAAGGGTTCTTTTCTCCACATCCTCACCCACACTTGTTATCTCTTGTCTTCTTGATTACAGCCATTTAAACAGGTTTGAGGTGATATCTCTTTGTGGTTTTGACCTGCTGATGATTAGTGATGTTGAGCATCTTTTCATGTACTTGTTAGCCATTTGTATGTCTTCTTTGGAAAAATGTCTATTCAGGTTCTCTGCCTATTTTTTAATTGGATTATTAGTCTTTTTGTTTTTGGGTTGTATGAATTCCTTATATATTTTGGAGATTAACCCCTTCTCTGACGTATGGTTGGCAAATATTCCCCTCCCCCCATTCTGTAGGTTGCCTCTTCATTCTGCTGATTGTTTCTCTTGCTGTGCACAAGCTTTTTAGTTTGATGTAGTCCCACCTGTTTGCTCTTGTTGCTTGTGCTTTTGGTGTCATATTAAAAAAATTGTTGCCATGACAATGTTAATGAGCTTTTCCCTTATGTTTTCTTCTAGGAGTTTAATGGTTTCAGGTCTTATATTTAAGTCTTTAATCCATTTTGAGTTAATTTTTGTGAGTGGTTATGATTGAGTCCTGTTTCTTTTCTTTTTTTTGGGCATGTGGCTATCCAGTTTTCCCAACACCTTTTATTTCAAAGACTATCTTTTTCCCATTAAGTATTCTTGGCTCCCCTGTCAAACATTAGTTGACTGTATATATGTTTATTTTCATATACAAGAGTTTGCATGAGTTTGTGTCTTTGTATATTTAAGATCAACTAATACTTGAGCTCTAACTATGCTCCAGATGCTATTCTATATGTTCTTTACATATATATGCTGTTGTTCAATCCTGATAATGAAACAAGTACATAGTCATATCTCTATTTTATTTAGGTACAGAAGTTAAGTGGTGGAGCAAGAATGTAAAAAGGCAATCACATTTCACACTACCAGCAGAACTCCTGGGGTGGGAAAAGATTTCCTTCATACATTTGTGTATAGTTTAAAGGTTTTCAGAAAGCATGTAATACTTCTTTAATTTAAAAAAAAGGCATGTGGCTGAGGCACTAAGTATGAGAAAGGTTGTGAAATATGAGTCAATGGTGCAATGAAATAATAAAAGGGAATAGGAGACACAGCTCTGCTACTTCCTGGGTAAGTTACCTTGAGCAATTTACTTAACATCTGAGTCTTAAGTTTCTTATCAGTGTACTGTTGATAATCAAGCCTACTTGCAAAGTTATATGGGTTAAATAACACAGGACCATGCCAAGTCCAGCACACAGTTGGCCTGACTCAGTAAACATTGCATAACACAGAAACCATTCTAACCAATGCAGGTAGACCACAACTGTCCTAAAGAGCACTCAAATGCAAGGACACAGAAGGGCTAAAGCAGAGAACGAAATGGGAAATGGACAGCAAGAAGGGTTCAAAGAACTGGAGCAACTTGCCCTAGAAGTGATGTCTTAGTGGAGGAGTAATAGCTGACTTTAAATAATTAATGGGCTATATATTTAAAAGAAAAATTTGACTTTTTCTGTTTGGCTCTGATGGACAGAACCAAAACCAATATATAAAGTAATAGGAGAGAGGAATCAGATTCAGGTACAAAAAGATAAACCTTGCAAGAGTTACAGCTATTGAAAATGGAACCCAGGTGTATAGCACTGGGCCTGCCACCCTTCCCAGGTCATAACAAGCTTCACATCCTCTGCTCGTCCCACAGGGGAAAGTTCACAGAATGTGTCAGGTGTGCCACAAAGGAGATTTGTGCCTATTGAGGAAGGATGGACTAGATATAGTCTTAAAATCTCCTGCTACTTTAAGATTGACAGGATCTACGACATTCAAAGGAGCTATTCAGTTAAAAAAGTTCAGTAAGTACTAATATAACAAGCGAAATTGCCTGGCTCTTCTCATTTTTATAGATGAAGAAATAGTTCCCAAAGAAAGAAAATTTACCTGTACAGGTCAACTAATACAGATCGAACACCAGACCAGAATAATAACTCTCCAGCCTCCAAGGCAATACATTTCAAATTTTGCCAACTATGAGTTCACTCAGTTGGGCATAGGGTACACATGCCGATGATGAATTATGATCAAAAAATTTTATTTGCTCGTTATAACTTTTGATTATCAGTAAAGCATAATATTTCAAAATTAATAATAAGTATTCCATATAAGCACATGCTTATATCTGGGTTGAATGATGTATTTAGCTTGAGCAAGAGTCTGGATCCAATTCTAAGCTGATTAATATATTTTTGTTTAAATAAATTAGAAAAGTCATAACTCGTGCTACATGGACAGCTGGGAATGGCTGCAATGTCTTCTTCTAACAGGCAGGACAGACATTTGCGTTAAGGATGAACCCAGGTATTATGGAGAAACTTCTCATTCAAAGTTTCTCTCGGCATCTGCTAGAACCTAAGTCATCCTTAAAAGCTGGAAGGTGGAACGTTTCAACCTGGGAGAAGTGGCGACTGGATTCTTCACTCATTTTTTGAGTGCACTTGCCACAGATTTTTATATATGCCCAAGATTTCCTTGCTTTTTTGATGAAAATCAACATATGCTCGCAAAGAGTCAAATTCCTAGCGATCAAGTTGTCAGTGCCATAATCCACATTTTAAAAATTTCAGTATCTTACTTCTGTCATTGATCAGGAAGAGACAGATTAAATTAGAAAAGAAAACCTACTTATATGATATGCCACCTCATCCAAATGATGTTATAAAAATGGTTTTTACTCACAACACGATCATGAACAAATACTTTATTTCATATCTTATCTCATAAAAGATCTCCTCGACAGCTAGCAAAATTCAACATAGAAAAGCTGAGATATTGCTGAATATTTCTTCGTAGAGCTCAGTGGGGAATATACATTCAATGAGAGAGCTTTCCTTACCGCTTGGTGGAAAAGTGGAGTGAGGACAAGCATCAAAAGAGCGACATTCTCCCGGCTGCTTACTCAGTTTGTGCTCTGCCATTAGGAATGTCAGGGAACCTTCCGGCTGACATCAGAGCTCACAAAATAAGCATCTAAAAAATGGATGTGAGGACACGGGGAGGGGGAAGGGTAAGCTGGGGCGAAGTGAGAGAGTGGCATGGACATATATACACTACCAAACGTAAAATAGATAGCTAGTGGGAAGCAGCCGCATAGCACAGGGAGATCAGCTCGGTGCTTTGTGACCACCTAGAGGGGTGGGATAGGGAGGGTGGGAGGGAGACGCAAGAGGGAGGGGATATGGGGATATATGTATATGTATAGCTGATTCACTTTGTTATACAGCAGAAACTAACACACTACAGTAAAGCAATTATACTCCAATAAACGTTAAAAATAAATAAATAAAACGCAAAAAAAAAAAAAATCTCTCCGTCTGAAGCAAAGGTTTTCAATGAAAAGTCATTGGACCCTTCTCCCTTATATGTGTTATCAGACGTGTTATTATGACTCATACCCTGCACATTAGTGATTTCAACAAACTATAAAGTAAAATATTCATTCCCACACACATGACTGCTCTCCCACACTGCATACCACTGATACTATGTGACAGGCAACAGCAGCATTTGATAAAGAGATTTCGCCAAAAGCTTGTTCCTCTTTCCCTTTGAGTATGTTTGCCATCAGCTTTGAGGCTGATGTTACAAACTTCTTAGCAAATCTGCCTTTGCTATGACGGATGGAATTCTGAAGCATGCCTCTGAGGTTCTGTTCTATTCTGGGCCCTCAGCAACAACATTCATCAATTTCACCCTGGAAAACATTATTTTGTACTTGATCTGGGAAGACACAACTGGTTCACTAGAAAGGCCACTTGTACTTTGCCTGAAAATGATTCAGAAGTGTTGAAGGTTTCATGCCACTCATGACAAAGTTTCATAACAGAGGAAGCACGGGAGACTCGGGACAAATAAATCACCTGCCAAGGAAAATCCAATTGTCAGACAGTCACGATGGTACTTTCTGTTTACAATTTTTCTTTTTCTGTCACTTGAGTGAAACTATCAACCTGGCAGGTTCTCTGGTTTCTGGACATCAAGATTCACATATTAGAGGCGGAGTCAAGATGGCGGACTAGGAGGACGCAGAATTCGCGTCTCCTCACAACTAGGGCACCTACCAGGCACTGCTGGGGGACCACGGACACCGAAGGGGACGGGAAGAACCCCCAGCAACTGGGTATGACGTGGGGGGGAATGAGGGGGGAGGAGAAGTGGAGGCAGGGGTGGACTGGTGCCCCTGAGGGGCGGCTGGGGGAGGGGAAGGGATCCCATACCAGAAGGGGGAAACTGTGGGACCATCGGGAGGGCAGAGGATCAAAAGGGAGTGTGGCCAGGTTTCCCCTGCCCACTTGGGCCCCTGGGAGCCTGCTGAGATCCCGGGCCTGATCCCCTGCCCACCGAGGACCCTTCCAGCCACGCGGGTCCTGAGGGAGTGGGAGGGAAGGAGGGAAGGGGGAGCAAAAGTAAAGGCCGGAGCAAGGGGACCAGCACCCCTGAGGGGCGGCTGGGGGAGGGGAGGAGTTCCTACACCCAGCGGGACCCACCCACAGTTAGGGGTCCAGCAGGATGGGGGAGGCTCTGGGGGAGATGGCGGGGGAGGGGCGTGGAGAAATGGAAGGGAACGGGGCCAGCCAGCGTTTTCCCTGTCTACTTAGGCACCGGGGAGGCTGCTGGGCTCCCAGGCCTAATCCTCTGCCCTCGGAGCCTCCCTCCTGCCCTGCAGAGCCCAAGCCCCGACCCTCCTCCCCCACCCAGGGCCCCACCTCTACACTCGGAGACCCCCTCCAACGACTGGGGCCTAAACCCCACCCACACACCCTACTCAGGGTCCTACCTCCAAACTCCAGAACTCCATGCGCCAGAGGCCCTCCTTTCCACGTGCTGCCTCTCCCCTTCCCCACAGGTCCCAAGCAGAGGCCACAGCCCCATGCCTGAACGTCACCCCCAGCATAGCACAGCTAGGTCCCGCCCCACCCTAAACCCCGCCCCTGCTAAAGTTCCACCTCTGCCTAAGCTCCACCCCCATAGCCAAGGCTTTTTTTTCCCCCCTTTTAGACTGGCGTTCTGTTTTACCTTGTTAATTCATTGTTGTTGATTCTTTTATATTTTTATTTTTCCTAATAAATCTTTTATCTTTCTGATTTTATTTTATTCTTTATAGTTTGTTATTGTTCTCTCCTTTTGGCTTGTTCCCTACTGCTTTCCTTTTCCTTTCTTTTTTCTGTTGTGGTTTTATTTTACCTTGTTGCAGTTGTTTCAATAATAGTTTTATTTTTCCTAATATATTTTTTATCTTTCTAATTTTATTTTGTTTTTTATTCTTTGATATTGTACTGCTCTTTTATTCTTTTTTTCTTTTTTTTTTTTTTTTTAACCACATCACCAAGCTTGTGAGATTGTGGTTCCCAGGCCAGAGGTCGGGCCCGAGTTCCTGTGGTGGGAGCTCCAAGTCCAAACGGCTGGACTAACAGAGAACCTCAGGCCCCAGGAGATATTAATTGGAGTGAGGCCTCCCAGAGGTCCTCATCTCAGAACCAAGACCCATCTCTATCCAACTGCCTGCAAACTCCAGTGATGGACATCTGAGGCCAAACAACCAGTAAGACAGGAATACAGCACCACCCATCAAAAAAAAAAAAAAAAAAAAAGATGAAACAACAAAAAAATATGTTACAGACAAAGGGGCAAGGTAAAAACTTACAAGACCAAAAAAATGAAGAAGAAATAGGCAACCTACCTGAAAAGAATTCAGAGTAATGATAGTAAAGATGATCCAAAACCTTGGGAAACGGAATGGAGAAAATACAAAAAACATTTAACAAGGATCTAGAAGAATTAAACAGCAAACAGTGATGAACAACAAAATTACTGAAATTACAAATACTCTAGAAGGAATCAATAGCAGAATAATTGAGGCAGAAGAAGAGATAAGTGAGCTGGAAGATAAAATGGTGGAAATAACTACTGCAGAGCAGAATAAAGGAAAAAGACTGAAAAGAACTGAGGACAGTCTCAGAGACTTCTGGGACAACATTAAATGCACAAATGTTCGAATTATAGGGGTCCCAGAAGAACAAGAGAAAAAGAAAGGGTCTGAGAAAATATTTGAAGAGATTATAGTTGAAAACTTCCATAACATGGGAAAGGAAATAGTCAGTCAAGTCCAGGAAGCACAGAGAGTACCATACAGGATAGACCCAAAGAGAAACATGCCGAGACAGATAGTAAACAAATTGACAAAAATTAAATACAAAGAAAAAATATTAAAAGCAGCAAGGGAAAAGCAACAAATAACATACAAGGGAATGCCCATAAGGTTAAGAGCTGAACTTATAGCAGAAACTCTGCAAGCTAGAAGGGAGTGGCAAGACATATTTAAAGTGATGAAAGGGAAAAACCTACAACCAAGATTACTCAAATCAGCAAGGATCTCATTCAGACTCAATGGAGAAATTAAAACCTTTACAGACAAGCAAAAGTTAAGAGAATTCAGCATCACCAAACCAGCTTTACAACAAATGCTAAAGGAATTTGTCTAGGCAGGAAACACAAGAGAAGGAAAAGACCTACAACAACAAACCCGAAACAATTAAGAAAATGATAATAGGAACATACATATTGATAATTACCTTAAATGTAAATGGAGTAAATGCTCGAACCAAAAGACACAGACTGGCTGAATGGATACAAAAATAGTAACCATACTGTAGACAGTATATATGCTGTCTACAAGAGGCCCACTTCAGACCTAAGACACAGACTGAAAGTGAGGGGATGGAAAAAGGTATTCCATGCAAATGGAAATCAAAAGAAAGCCGGAGTAGCAATACTCATATCAGATAAAATAGACTTTAAAATAAAGACTATTAGAAGAGACAAAGAAGGACACTACATAATGATCAAGGGAACAATCCAAGAAGAAGATATAACAATTGTAAATACACATGCACCCACCGTAGAAGTACCTCAATACATAAAGCAAATGCTAACAGCCACAAAAAAAGAAATCGACAGTAACACAATAATAGTAGGGGACTTTAACACCCCACTTTCACCAATGGACAGATCATCCAAAATGAAAATAAATAAGGAAACACAAGCTTTAAATGACACATTAAACAAGATAGACTTAATTGATATTTATAGGACATTCCATCCAAAAACAACAGAATACACTTTCTTCTCAAGTGCTCATGGAACATTCTCCAGGATAGACCATAACTTGGGTGACAAATCAAGCCTTGGTAAATTTAAGAAAACTGAAACCATATCAAGTATCTTTTCTGACCACAAGGCTATGAAAGAAGATATCAATTACAGGAAAAAAAAACTGTAAAAAATACAAACACATGAAGGCTAAACAATACACTACTAAATAACCAAAAGACCACTGAAGAAATCAAAGAGGAAATCAAAAAATACCTAGAAACAAATGACAATGAAAACACAATGACCCAAAACCTATGGGATGCAGCAAAAGCAGTTCTAAGAGGGAAGTTTATAGCAATACACTCCTACCTCAAGAAACAAGAAAAATCGCAAATAAACAACCTAACCTTACACCTAAAGCAATTAGAGAAAGAAGAACAAAAAACCCCCAAAGCTAGCAGAAGGAAAGAAATCATAAAGATCAGATCAGAAATAAATGAAAAAGAAATGAAGAAAACAATAGCAAAGATCAATAAAACTAAAAGCTGCTTCTTTGAGAAGATAAACAAAATTGATAAACCATTAACCAGACTCATTAAGAAAAAAAGGGAGAAGACTCAAATCAGTAGGACTAAAATGAAAAAGAAGTAACAACTGACACTGCAGAAATACAAAGATTAATGAGAGATAACTATAAGCAAATATATGCCAATAAAGTGGACAACCTGGAAGAAATGGACAAATTCTTAGAAAAGCACAACCTTCTGATACTGAACCAGGAAGAAATAGGAAATATAAAGAGAGCAATCACAAGCACTGAACTTGAAACTATGATTAAAAATTTTCCAACAAACAAAAGCCCAGGACCAGATGGCTTCACAGGCGAATTCTATCAAACATTTAGAGAAGAGCTAACACCTATCCTTCTCAAACTCTTCCAACATATAGCAGAGGGAGGAACACTCCCAAACTCATTCTATGAGGGCACCATCACCCTGAAACCAAAACCAGACAAAGATGTCACAAAAAAAAGAAAACTACAGGCCAATATCTCTGATGAACATAGATGCAAAAATCCTCAACAAAATACTAGCAAACAGAATCCAACAGCACATTAAAAGGATCATACACTACGATCAAGTGGGATTTATCCCAGGAATGCAAAGATTCTTCAATATACGTAAATCAATCAATGTGATACACCATATTAACAAACTGAAGGATAAAAACCATATGATAGGGGCTTCGCTGGTGGCACAGTGGTTGAGAGTCCGCCTGCCGATGCAGGGGACACGGGTTCGTGCCTTGGTCTGGGAATATCCCACATGCTGCGGAGCGGCTAGGCCTGTGAGCCACAGCCGCTGAGCCTGCATGTCTGGAGCCTGTGCCCCGCAACGGGAGAGGCCACAACAGTGAGAGGCCCACGTACCGCAAAAAAAAAAACCCAAAAAACCGAAAACAAACCATATGATAATCTCAATAGATGCAGAAAAAGCTTTCAACAAAATTCAACACCCATTTATGATCAAAACTCTTCAGAAAGTAGGCATAGAGGGAACCTACCTCAACATAATAAAGGCCATATATGACAAACCCACAGCCAACATCATTCTCAATGGTGAAAAACTGAAACCATTTCCTCTAAGATCAGGAACAAGACAAGGTTGTCCACTCTCACCATTATTCAACATAGTTTTGGAAGTTTTAGCCACAGCAATCAGAGAAGAAAAGGAAATAAAAGGAATCCAAATTGGAAAAGAAAAAGTAAAGCTGTCACTGTTTGCAGATGACATGATAATATACATAGAGAATCCTAAAGATGCTACCAGAAAACTATCTGAGCTAATCAATGAATTTGGTAGAGTAGCAGGATACAAAATTAATGTACAGAAATCTCTTGCATTCTTATACACTAATGATGAAAAATCTGAAAGAGAAATTAAGAAAACACTCCCATTTACCACTGCAACAAAAAGAATAAAATACCTAGGAATAAACCTACCTAAGGAGACCAAAGACCTGTATGCAGAAAACAATAAGAAGCTGATGAAAGAAATTAAAGATGATACAAACAGATGGAGCTATATACCATGTTCTTGGATTGGAAGAATCAACATTGTGAAAATGACTATACTACCCAAAGTAGTCTACAGATTCAATGCAATCCCTGTCAAACCACCAAGGACATTTTTCACAGAACTAGAACAAAAAATTTCACAATTTATGGAAACACAAAAGACCCTGAATAGCCAAAGCAATCTGGAGAAAGAAAAATGCAGCTCTAGGAATCAGGCTTCCAGACTTCAGACTATACTACAAAGTAATCAAGACAGTATGGTATTGGCACAAAAACAGAAATATAGATCAATGGAACAGGATAGAAAGCCCAGAGATAAACCCATGCACATATGGTCACCTTATCTTTGATAAAGGAGGCAAGAGTATACAGCGGAGAAAAGACAGCCTCTTCAATAATTGGTGCTGGGAAATCTGGACAGCTACATGTAAAAGAATGATATTAGAACACTCCTTAACACCATACACAAAAATAAACTCAAAGTGGATTAAAGACCTAAATGTAAGCCCAGACACTATAAAACTCTTAGAGGAAAACATAGGCAGAACATTCTATGACATAAATCACAGCAAAATCCTTTTTGAGCCACCTCCTATGGAAATGGAAATAAAAACAAACAAATGGGACCTAATGAAACTTAGAAGCTTTTGCACAGCAAAGTAAACTACAAACAAGATGAATAGACAACCCTCAGAATGGGAGAAAATATTTGCAAATGAAGCAACTGACAAAGGAGTAATCTCCAAAATATACAAGCAGCTCATACAGCTCAATATCAAAAAAACAAACAACCCAATCCAAAAATGGGCAGAAGACCTAAGTAGACATTTCTCCAAAGAAGATATACAGATTGCCAACAAACACATGAAAGGATGCTCAACATAACTAATCATTAGAGAAATGCAAATCAAAACTATAATGAGGTATCACCTCACACCAGTCAGAATGGCCATCATCAAAAAATCTACAAACAATAAATGCTGGAGAGGATGTGGAGAAAAGGGAACCCTCTTACACTGTTGGTGGGAATGTAAATTGATACAGCCACTATGGAGAACAGTATGAAAGTTTCTTAAAAAACTACAAATAGAACTACCATATGACCCAGCAATCCCACTACTGGGCATATACCCTGAGAAAACCATAATTCAAAAAGACACATGCACCCCAGTGTTCATTGCAGCACTATTTACAATAGCCAGGACATGGACGCAACTTAAGTGTTCATCGACCGATGAATGGATAAAGAAGATGTGGCACATTTATACAATGGAATACTACTCAGCCATAAAAAGAAATGAAATTGAGTTATTTGTAGTGAGGTGGGTTGACCCAGAGTCTGTCATACAGAGTGAAGTAAGTCAGAAAGAGATAAACAAATACCATATGCTAACACACATATATGGAATCTTTAAAAAAAAAAATGGTTCTGACGAACCTAGGGACAGGACAGGAATAACGAACGACGCAGAAGTAGAGAATGGACCTGAGGGCATGGGGGCGGGGGGAAAGATAAGCTGGGACGAAGTGAGAGAGTAGCATTGGACATATATATACTACCAAAGGTAAAATAGCTAGTGGGAACCAGCCACATAGCACAGGGAGATCAGCTCAGTGCTTTGTTACCAGCTAGAGGGGTGGGATAGGGAGGGTGGGAGGGAGACGCATGAGGGAGGGGGATATGGGCATATACGTATACGTATAGCTGATTCACTTTCTTATACAGCAGAAACTAACACAACATTGTAAAGCAATTATACTCCAATAAAGATGTTAAAAAAAAAAGATTCACATTCTATAATTACTCTGGGTTTCTGTTCGCTATTGATGTTTATGCTGTTATTCTGAACTGTGGTATTATATTCCTATTTTTGTCGGTCCTTTTACACGTCAGTGAACCACTTCTGAATTACTGATCCACTTTTGTGAAATGAATACAGAAAACAACACACGTGTAATAGCAAAAACATGAAAAAGTTAACGAAATAAAAAATTATAATGTACAACTGTATGCTATGTGCCATGCACTAGTTGAAAGATTTTACATATATTAACTGATTTACTCTTTACAACCACCTTATAAAGGAGGTAGTATTATTATCTGTATTTTACAGGCGGGGAAACAGAGGTGTGACTTCACTTGCCCAAGGTCACAAAGATCCAGGATTTGGGACCAGGCAGTCTGGCTCGAGAGCCTGTATTCTTCCCATACTGTGTTCCTTCTCAAATAGGAGAAAAACATACTAGGAGAAATCAGGGCTTACTAGGTAAAATAAATGCACTGATGCAGTCCTTGTAACCCGATGGTATTCCTTAGAAAGGGTATGTTAAACACGCTTGCCCCAAGAAGCCTGCATAGCTCCTTCAGGAACCTCACTGCGATAAAGCCATCCACCTCCCTCAGAGATGGAATCTGTTTATAGGAGTCATCAGCCAAGGGTTGAAAGATCGCTTTCCATCCTGTCTTAAGTCACAGCAGGGTGGAAGTTACACAGACTTCCTTGGCAAGTTCATTTAGTGTGACATGACCTACCTATCAGGTTACTCTCTCTTGGTTTTCAGTTACAAGTTAGTGTTGACTTCCTATTTTGCAAGGTGAGCCTTTAACTTTCTCAGGCAGACTCCCTTCCCTCATCTTGCTAACCTAATTTTTTATTAAATAGATATTCACTGTTGTCATGGTTATGACTATCTACATAATGTTCACAGCTGAGTCTATAGCATACCATGAGTATCTTTCTTTTCTTAATAACTTTGTCTCTCCTGGAATTAATTACTTTGTTTATGTTCGCTTCGTTTTCTATTTTCCCATCATTAACTTGTCCCCAAACCTTCTGACACGACTATTAAACTCCTCCCTACAGAATCCCATCAGGGAATCAATCTCTCAGCCGTTCCTCCTGACCCCACTCCCCTCACACAGAGGGGTTCCTTCCAGAGGCCTCCACGCATCAGGGTTGGCTGACCTGGAGGACACAGCTGTGTTCCCTTCTCACCATCCTGCCTGTTTCCTTACCTTTCTTCTTGTGTTGGAGCGCTTGTTTCCTGGATCACGTGTCTTCCTCTTCATTTTCCTTCCTCATCTGTGGAGTACATCCCGCGCAGGTCAGTTTTTTAGTCCTCGCATATCTAAAAATGACTTGGCTCTGCTCTCCCACTGGATGGTTTGGCTGGGTGCAGAACCACAGGCTGGAACTCATTTCCCCTCCTAAGTAGCATGTTGCTTTGTTGTTGAGAAGTTCATTGCTACTTGAGTCCTGATCTTTTCAATATAACCTGGTTTCCTCCTCTCTGGAAATGTTTACCATCTTCCCTTTATCCCCGGTGTTCTGAAATTTCATAATGAAGTGCCTTGGTGTGAATAATTTTCAAATTTCTAGTGTATTTCCAACAGAAGGTAAACTCTACGATGGCACAGGTTTTCGTTTGCCTCTCCCACACTCCTGTACCTCCAGTGCATTTAACAGTGCCCGTCATAGAGCAGGTGCTCAATAAATCTAGCTAGAATGAAAGAACAAGGCTTGTCTGTACTTGCTGGGCCCGTTTAATCTGGAGGCACGTGCATTTTCCTGAACTACTGCTTTATAATTTTTCTCCCCACTACTTTTTCTGGAACTCACATTAGTTAGGAGTTAGACTCATGAGTTGATCAATTCCCAAAGATTCTTTTCCCCTGCTCATTGTTCTCCCTTCTGGGAGATTTCTTTCACCTTTATCTTCCTATCACTGAAAGCTGCTTTAACCTCTGGTTACCAAATATTTAGTTTTTAGTTCTTTCTCTCTTGCATGCCTAGCTCTGAGTAGTCAAGAGTCCCATCTGTTTCACTGAAGGGGACAGAATTCCAAAACTTGGCATCTGTAAGGTTTTCTTCTCTAGGTCTGGTTGGTTACCTCAGAGAAGAATCCTCAGATCTCCTGGCTGATGTTATTGGTCTCACTTCCAGTGTTTCAGGGGAACAAGAGAAGGAAGATAGTGAAAGAGCTCACTATTCAGCCCGTGGGCGTTCACTTGATCCCCGATCTTCAATAAGGTACCATTTTTCTGTCTCAGCAAACACTCCTGAAAGAGAACATGGGCCTGCCCTCGAGCCAGATTTATTCCTCCCCATAATGACTAGGGGCCTTGGCCACTACCCAAGCATACCCTGACAATGAACGGGCCGTGGTCACTATCACGTGCTGACATACTTCCGTGACTTTGAGTGTCAGGGGGCAAGGGATGGACTTAGTCCCTCCTTTCCCAAGAGGCCTCTGGACTCTCTACAAGCAACCCTTCTCCAGCAACTTTCAACTCCAAATAATCAGTATTTCCTCCCACTCAGCCTCACCTGACACTCTGAGACACCTGGATGTACACATACCATAGCCCAAATCGCATGCCTGGAAATGGCTCACTCTGCCATGGGATGGAAGATGTCTTGCCTCCCCGCTCTGTCCTGCTATAGAGAATTTTCCTCCTGGTACAGAATAGGCATATGTTCTGCATTACTTTAAAATTTTTTTTAAAGTAAAAATATATGGCTTTAAGAAAGAGAACTACAGGGAATTCCCTGGTGGTCCAGTGGTTAGGACTCCACGCTTCCACTGCAAGGGTCCCAGTTTCCATCCCTGGTCGGGGAACTAAGATCCTGCAAGCCATGTGCCTTGGCCAAAAAATAAATAAAGAGGACCTAAAAAAAAAAAAAAAAAAAAAAAGAAGAACTACAAAGCCATCGAATAAGTAGAATATGTTACAATCTTGAGGAGTATTTCATAGGGCAGCTGCACAGTACAAATGATGCTACTATACATGTTGAGACAGATCATCCACAGGAAGCCCTAAGACGCCACAGTTCCCAACCACAAAGGTCAATAACGAAAATGTGCATGGCACGCCACAATACAGATTGGTTATTTGAAAAATATTTATTTAAGTTAGTAGTGGCTTTGAAAAAATCCTCACTGGTTTCTGCTTTCTTGTTATTTTTAAGAAATATGTATTGAGTTAAAGATAGTTATAGATCAATGGGTCAGGATAGAAAGCCCACAGATAAACCCATGCACCTATGGTCAACTAATCTATGACAAAGGAGGCAAGGATATACAATGGAGAAAAGACAGTCTCTTCAATAAGTGGTGCTGGGAAAACTGGACAGCTACATGTAAAAGAATGAAATTAGAAAACTCCCTAACACCATACACAAAAATAAACTCAAAATAGATTAGAGACCTAAATGTAAGACAGGACACTACAAAGTTCTTAGAGGAAAACATAGGAAGAACACTCTTTGACATAAATCACAGCAAGATCTTTTTTGATCCACCTCCTAGAGTAATGGAAATAAAAACAAAAATAAACAAATGGGACCTAATAAAACTTAAACGTTTTTGCACAGCAAAGGAAACTACAAACAAGACGAAAAGACAACCCTCAGAATGGGAGAAAATATTTGCAAATGAATCAATGGACAAAGGATTAATCTTCAAAATATATAAACAGCTCATGCAGCTCAATATTAAAAAAAACAAACAACCCAATCCAAAAATGGGCAGAAGACCTAAATAGACATTTCCCCAAAGAAGATATACAGATGGCCAACAAACACATGAAAGGATGCTCAACATCACTAATTATTAGAGAAATGCAAATCAAAACTACAATGAGGTATCACCTCACACCAGTTAGAATGGGCATCATAGAAAATCTACAAACAACAAATGTTGGAGAGGGTGTGGAGAAAAGGGAGCCCTCTTGTGCTGTTGGTGGGAATGTAAATTGATATAGCCACTATGGATAACAGTATGGAGGTTCCTTAGAAAACTACAAATAGAACTACCATATGCCCCAGCAATCCCACTACTGGGCATATACCCAGAGGAAACCATAATTCAAAAACACACATGCACCGCAATGTTCATTGCAGCACTATTTACAATAGCCAGGACATGGAAGCAACCTTAATGCCCATTGACAGATGAATGCATAAAGAAGATGTGGTACATATATACAATGGAATATTACTCAGCCATAAAAAGGAATGAAATTGGGTCATTTGTAGAGATGTGGATGGATCTAGAGACTGTCATACAGAGTGAAGTCAGAAAGAGAAAAACAAATGTCGTATATTAACGCATATATGTGGAACCTAGAAAAATGGTACAGATGAACAGGTTTGCAGGGCAGAAATAGTGACATAGATGCAGAGAACAAACGTATGGACACCAAGGAGGGAAAGTAGCAGGTGGTGGTGGTGGTGATGTGATGAATTGGGAGATTGGGATTGACATGTATACACTAATATGTATAAAATGTATAACTAATAAGAAACTGCTGTATAAAAAAAAACTGTGGGTAAGAGCAGAATACAGAGAAGAATAATAAATAATCATTATTATTAATAACAGTAATAATAATAAGTGTCTTACTGTTGCCAGACTTTAGAACTTGGCATCTACCCATAAGTACACTGCCTCAGAGATGCAAGTCCATCCAAGGCCAGCCATTCCGCTTGAGCTTTGAACCCTTCCTGAGTATCACAATCTCTTTACCCACTAATTCCCTCTTCCGTAGCTTTTCCCTTTTTCCTTTACTGCCTTCTTAGGTTGGCATTCAAACATGCTTAGGACTTGCTGCTCTTAAAAACTTCCTCTTGACTCTCATCTCCCTCCACCTATCACTCTGCACTGTCTAACATCTTGAAAGCCAACCATAAACAGTAGTCCTCTTGTACTCTCTCCACTTCATTAACCCCTCGCTCATCAGTTCTCTAAAATGTGGCATCCACTCCCATAATTCCAGTGAAACTGTTCTTGCCAACATCACTAACAAGCTTGTCCACACTTTCAGCATCATCCTTGTCTCTAACCTCTCCCCTACCCCCCACATCCGGTCATTTACTGAGCTGGTCAATTTCCCCTCCTTCACACCTCTGGAATCCATGCACTTTTCTCCATCATTCCACCGCTGGGTTACTCGAACAGATCTCCCAAACTCAAGTCCTCCCTCCACACGGTACCCAGAATGATGTTCCTAAAACACAAATCTGATCATGTCACATCCCTGCTTAAACTACTTCTGTGGCATCTCACTGCCCTCGAAATTACTTTCCAAATCCTGAATATAACTTATAAGGCCTTCACAATCTGGCCCAAAGTTCTCACAGAATAAGAAACTGGTCGTTCAGAGGGTCAGGAGACTTGCTGCCATTGCCGAATCACCAGCTCTGAGAGCAGAGCCTGAATCCAGGTCCTCATCTCTGAACCCCACCTCTTTCTACTACTGGTGGATTATTTCTTTTATTGTCTATTCTACATGATCCATCCTCCTTGTCATTTCTATTAAGAAATGGGACCAAGAGTTGATGATAGATGGAGTTGGGGAACTTGCTGAAGGTCACACCCAGTTGCTCAGGGGCCCAGCATGACTCACCCTGAGCTCTGTGCTTCATTTGCTTTTCTAGAGGGCTTCCCAAATCACAGGTGCTGAGCAGGGTAGTTTCTCTCCACAGGTACACAGAGTTGGGCGGAGGGTGGCATCTACAGAGCACTGAACTCAGAATTAGACGACCTGGGCTCTAGTCTACTAACTGTGTAGAATTATTCAAGTCTTTCACTTGGCTGAGTCTTGGTTTCTTCATTTGTTAAATGGAGCTGCAATACTGCTGCGCGCGCGTGTGTTGTGTGTGTGTACATACGTACACAGGATAAACATAATGCTTATTCTGCCTCTCTGAGCTCTTGTGGAAATCAAGTGAGAAGAGAAACAGGAAAGGACTCTACAAATATGTTATTAGTACCGACAAAGGAAGGTTTAAAAGTAAAAGTCTACAGCACGCTTAACCGAAGAGGGCATTACAGCATTCCCGTTTACTCTTTATGAAGTCAGTTCTTATCTGTCAGGTAAGACTACCAAACTCAAAGGAGTTAGAGGTTAAGTCAGGCTTCCTCCTGTAAAGTCGATCAAGAAATATAAAAAAGCAGATATTCTAAGATATTCCCTTCTTGAAGATTATTTCCCTATTCTCAATTCCAAGGAAAGAACACATAAATATTCTTTATCTTTCTAGATTATCTAAAACTGATTAAGGCAACTGGTTTGCAACTTTGAACCCATATAGACCAAGGTGAGCCATAACTATCATTTGTGGTTTAATAACTGATGTTTCCATTATTTTAGCCCTGTTATTAAGATGAATTATACTTTAAGATAATATCTTCAGGTCACTAACAAATATTAGCATAAAAAGTCCCCTTCGAAAAATAGGTGATAAGATTTACAGTTAATTCATGCTTCCAATCAAAAATCAATGAAAAAGCATTTTCCACCATTAACAAAAAATCTTGCTTAATTTACTGCTTGAGCTGCTTTAATCACCTCAAGGAAGTTTTCAGCTACCTTCCTAACTAATTACTTTTCTACCCTCATCTCTAGGCAAGAATTTTTTCTTCCTAGTTCACTAAGCAAATCCTTTCATGTGAACCTTAAAATAACTTTAACCCGCAAATCCTCCTGGTTAACATCTTTGTCAAACATATTCACAGGCACTGAAACTGCCACTCACTGGGTTTTTTTTGTTTTGTTTTTGCGGTACGCGGGCCTCTCACTGTTGTGGCCTCTCCCCTTGCAGAGCAAAGGCTCCGGACGCGCAGGCTCAGCGGCCATGGCTCACGGGCCCAGCCGCTCCGCGGCACATGGGATCCTCCCGGACCGGGGCACGAACCCGTGTCCCCTGCAACGGCAGGCGGACTCCCAACCACTGCGCCACCAGGGAAGCCCCACTCACTGGGGTTTTTAGACACATGCTTTACGTCCCTGTACAATTAGTTTCATGAATCACCTTAATAATTGATTAATTAGACGCCAAATTCATTGTCTGAAATTTAGAATATATCTTGTCAGAAATTTAACCACAGTAAATCTACACAAAACTGGTGAGCCCCGTAGTCACAAGTCGAGAAATCACAACAGGAAAAAGAGGGACCAAGGTTTTATTTTGAGAAGAGCGAAATAATTGTGGAGATGGATTAAGAACACTAGAATACCTTTAATGGCTACTGCCACTGCTGGAACAGTCTTCTAAAAATATTTATGACAAGAATCTAAAGTATAACTAATAGATTTTTTTGATATATTATGTACTAGAAGACTGAAATCAGCAGGAAATCTATTTAATGCAGTCACTATAAAACAGCAATTGACATCAAATGTTGGATAAAATTAAATTTTAAGAACTGTAATCTGTTCCCTTAAATTAAAGATAGTAAATGAAACACCTCTGTAAAATATCTTTTAAGAGTCACTATAATTGCAAGAGGCATATTATTAATTCAACAGATTTAGTTATTAATTATAAATGAATAACATCTGCAGACAGACTTGACTGGCAACATATCAGGTCAAAGTGCTAGGTTTTTAAACCAACAATTGAGGAGTTTTTGAGATCCTAGATTATTTTACATTCAAGGAAATTACTCTTAAGATAAATAAAACCATATCAGTGTTTAATGTGCCCATTCCAAAAGGAATCAGACATCAGCCCAACACTTACCTTTTAAAATATATATTATTCATAATTTCAGGATGAATAAGATCTGGTTTACAACAGTTTACATGAAAAAGGTCAGTGTGGGTGGGGTAGGAGGAATAGAGAGTGGGGAGAGAAGAACTGATTATTAGCTCAGTGAATTGGAATGAACCTGGTGACAGAGCTACTAGAGAAAGCCACAGAGAGCACTGACAGAAGTGTCTAGGGAGTCCACACACTATGACATGGTCGGGCCATATTGGGAATATTTGATGCAGTTCTGAATATGCAATGCCTGGGGGGCTGACAAACTAGATTCCAAGTACAGGGGAATCATCTATAATCCTGATGTTTGGGGATGGAGATCTCAAATCATGCCACATGGAAAAGGGAGATTTACCTTGTGTTGCTTCAAGGAGCAGAATATTAAACAATGGGAGAAATTAAAGAGAGCTAGAATTTAGTTCCGTGGAAGAAAAAAGAATCTAAAAATCAGAGTTGTCTGAATGGAATGGGATTCTGAACAAGTAGTGAGCACTGAATATTATAGTGGGGTCTGGATGCCTGTCTGACATGAATTCTATAAAACAGATGCCAGGTCCTGCAGTGGCAGGTGCACAGGTGAAATCGAGAAAGGTTCAAAGCAGTATTAAGAATTAACTGAGGACTTCTATCAGTTTCTAGAGTTTTGTCCAAGTTGGTACTCTGACTGATCCTCACACTGAAACCTAAAAATGTTGGGTAAAGCATTAAAAATAGATAGTTGGAGGGCTTCCCTGGTGGCGCAGTGGTTGAGAGTCCGCCTGCTGATGCAGGGGACACGGGTTCGTGCCCCGGTCCGGGAGGATCCCCAAGTGCCGCAGAACGGCTGGGCCTGTGCGTCTAGAGCCTGTGCTCCGCAATGGGAGAGGCCACAACGGTGAGAGGCCCGCGTACCGCAAAAAAAAAAAAAAAAAAAAGGTAGTTGGGTATGACCTGGCTGGTTAGTAAGGAATATTAGAAGCCAAAGATTAACTGAAAGCAGGAAATTGAAAGAGGTAAGCAACAGACTAAAAGTGGTTTCAGTCTTGGGGGCATTTGCTGGTCTGGGTGGACTTTACTGTTGTTTTCACAGCCTCATAGTGGTGCTATAGGCAGGAAAAAAGAAAAAAAAAACCTCCCAAAGAGGAGCATCTATTAGGACATACCAGGGGACCACACCCTCAGTGTTTGGGAGACTGACACTTCAGGACTACAAAGACAACTGCCTGCCTCAAACCTTGGCGCTAAGTGAAACAGGGAGATTCCTGAACCTCCAAGAATTCAGAACCACAAGCCAGGCCTTATACAAGTTTGTGGCCAGAAATAACTTGAGATCCAAAAAAACCTCAAGTTGAGAGCTGAGTTTCCAGTGGTTCTGGGGGTTGGGAGTGACTCCATTCATCTGAGAGAAGCAACGGCAATTTCTCTCTAGGGAAATCCACCCTCAATTCTGGTGGCAGAAAATTCCCACAGATAAAATCTAAGAAATATGAACTCACGGTAAAAACTAAAAACAAAACAAAACAAACAAACAACTCCCCTACACACACAAAAGCAAGGCACCATGAGTAAGAGCCAGCAAAAACAACACAGCGAGAATCAGAATTACAAAAGCTTTATTTTAGCTACTGCATTTATCAAAAAACAGAATAGAGACAGAAAATATGTATAAGCATGCATCACACACAGGATACTCAAAGCTGGCTAGGATTCTGCATATGCTGAAATCTCATTCATTCTTCAAAGCATCTTACTATCAGAGTTGCTGTAAAAGTTAATACATAAAGCATAATTAAAACCTGAGATAAAAGTCTCTTCCTGGTATTCATTAGACTACAGCTTATTTCTGTACAAAGAGCTATAGCCAGAACAAGGCTATGTAAATTCTTATCTATACATGCCTTTGTACATGTGTTTTAAATCAACACCAAGTATGCTTATTTTGAAACATACTAGCATAGGTAAAAGTGGTCATATTTATAAACTCTAAAAATTTAATTCTATCAAACTCACAAAAGAGTTGACTAAAAAAAAAAATTACAACAAACATAAAACGTGTTAGAGTGATACCTGAATTCTGCAACAGATATTGCCACTTGGAAACTGTAATCCTCATTCCAAACCCACTTGCCACTTTCATTGCTAAAAGCAATCGAGGAAGAAGTGGGAAATGGTCCTACTGGTACGGGTTCCAAGTCAGAGTCTTCAGCTAACTGAATGTGGGACCGAAACAAAATTAAACATTGGGAAATTTCACTACAAAACGGAGAGGCTAACCAAAGTTTAGAGTGGGCTGTACATCATCCAATGCTCTTTCCTTAGCTCCACACTTTAGCGCTAATGTGCATTTACATAACACATGTCAGGCAAACTCATCCAAGGACAGCAGCATTCTCGTTCCACTGGTTTCAATGACCTCAAAAAAGATACCTGATGCTGCTAGAAGTTCAGGACCCTGGGGTTGCCTCATATGTTTCCTTCTCTGGAAAGGTTTGCCATGGTCCAAACAATACTAACCCTCAAAAGCTGATGGTGATGAATCAGAGGGATGACTAGAAGTAGGTTTATTAGACTGTTTGATGCAGTACACCTGAGAACAAATGTTAAACTAGAGCTTTAAATCTGTCAGAATGTTCAATCGAGTTTAGAAGAAGGTTATGCAGCTACAGCTCCTAATGCAACCTCTTACAATATCCCCCCAAATATCTAGATAAATGCAGAAGAAGAGGTGTGAGGGGGTGGAATCCCACTAGCACCAAAACAGAAGCAAAAGCAAATTCCAAGGATTCCTGTAATCATAAAGCTAATGCAACTGAATTAAAACCACCACACACACACACACACACACACACACACACACACACACACACACACACACACACACACACACACAAAGACCTAAGCCAGCATCCAAAAACAGGATATGCCTTTGCACCTAAAGTATGCAGAAATGCCTCTCCCTTCAGTGTCTCCTCCTTGGTTTAAAAGCAGGCATGGGATGAGCCAACAAAAAAACTGGGCAGACAGCTCTCGTCCGCAGGGGAGATGCTCATGCATTAGACATGCTGTAACGCAATGAAAACATTCATCTTCCACCCTTTCGTAAAACTGCAAGATTTAGATCTGCCATGAACAGGATGCTCCACGAACAGGTCCTGCTGCCTGCTCCCCAGGCAGTGAGGCTCAGGCTGCACGACTCTGGCAGGGCCAGGCCCTGTGCACAGGTGACCAGAGCAGGGCTGGCAGTCGGAGTCTAGGGCATTAAGTCCACAGGCTAGCCAGTGGCTCTAGGCCTGGCTCTAAAAAGGCACCTAAGTGACACACAGACATACCACCCCTCAACGTAGAGAGGAGATGAAAGCTGGCAAGGTGAACCAGGGTTTCAGAAGATTAGATGGGCCACCCCTAGGCTGAAGGCACAAGAGTGGAGAACCTACAAAGCAGAGAGACAGAGGGAGAAATGAGACCACAGCAGATTCACAAAGACAATCAGCAAGAACGAGAGAGAGGCCCAACTGCCCCCGAACTCTCCCCAGAACTCTCAGTGGTGACTTTACAGCTCCTTGCCCCTGGTCAACCCCACCTGACCTAGCTCTAGGGCGTTTCTTCTGGCATCAAGAGAATCCCAACCACAACACAGCAACTATCCCTGGAATCTTGACCTGTCACGTTGGCCATCACAAAGGCCAAGATCATCAACTGATATACTGCTGCTGCTGTACAGAGGATTCTGTTCAAGGAAGGAGAAAGAAGGGTCAGAATCAACACTTGCAAGAACCCTCTAATACTTCATTCAGGGAACACAGGAAATGATCAACTGCTGGGGAACAAAAGCAAATATTCATGTTATCTTTCAGCTAAGACAGGATGGTTTATTTTGGGAAAAGGCCCCTTAGAACACAGGAGACGATTGTGTAACAAATCCTAAAGCAGTAAAGCCTTGTCAAAGTTACCACAGCACCACTGAGGAGAGCTGACCATGTACACTGACAGATCACAATAAGGTTTCTCTTTCCCTCTAAGAATAATATGCGTTTTTAAGGATTTCTGTGAAAGGACCCAAATATTTGAGAGATATATTCTGATACTATATTTATCATGTTAGTATTTTTTCTTAAGGTCTTGGTCTTACTAACTGCTTCTGGAGCAGGTAACAACTCATTCACTACAACATCAGCTTTCTGTCAAGAGGTGATACGAAAGGAATATTAACTACCCAACACTGAGGTAGAGCCTACCCCTATTTTCTGCTGTATTTTTCTAAGCCTTGCCTAACTTTCTTAGATGGGAAACAAACAAGTCACCCTCAGGAAAGGAAGTAAAGTGATGGGAAGGAAAACACACATTCTAACCTCTGCTGGGAAAATCACCCTTCCTAGTCCCTGCTGTCCAATCCAGGCGATGAAAAACCCCCACAAACACTCCACAACCAGGCCCCCCAGGTGGACCCCCGCTCAGTTCACACACTCTGCACACCCCAAAGCAGCCCCAATGCCCAGTGCCTTCCTCACTGCCCCTTCCAGCTTCCCTGGTGGAGGAAAGCACACTCCCAGGCCTGACCAGGTTTTACTTTCTAAATCTAAACTCAATGTACACTTAGCAAACTCATTTTTTTTTAAATCCAGTTCTTCAAAATTTAAGTTTATAATTCTGCTTTTTCCTACATTTTATAAAGTTATTGAGTGTTTTGTTTTTTTTTCTTTTTTGCGGTACGCGGGCCTCTCACTGTTGTGGCCTCTCCCGTTACGGAGCACAGGCTCCGGACGCACAGGCTCAGCGGCCATGGCTCACGGGCCCAGCCGCTCCGCGGCATGTGTGATCCTCCTGGACCAGGGCACGAACCCATGTGCCCTGCATCGGCAGGCGGACTCTCAACCACTGCGCCACCAGGGAAGCCCTATTGAGTGTTTTAGTTAATTAAAAAAGCAGGATTAACTGTGAACGAAATAAAAATGAGTAAAGGGATATTATAGTTAGGCAGGCTTGGAAAAAAATGTGGATTTTTTTTAGACATACAGAATAGATGTCTACCTTTTCAGTTTCTTTAAATTAGTCTTTTCCCTTCCCTCGTTTGTGACTCTCCTCATCGATTCTGAGAGCGGCATTAAGAAGTGGCTACGTGACGCGAAGCAGGGAGAGCATGGACCACGGTGAGATCAGTCACTGTGACTGTGACAAGCATAAAACAATGTCCCTGTCACAAACTGGTAATATTTAGATACCAATTTTAAATAAAAATGTATCTTACACACAACTATTGTTTTCTTTATCATTTCTTGCTTGAAGTGAAACAGTTTTACAGGAGGGAGTGCTTCAAATTCAGGTCAAATTATTAAAACGCTGCACTATAGCTATTAGGAGTGATCAATTATTTTGGACCCCTAGAAGCAGTGTGAGGTAACACCCCTGTTTTTAGTTACATTCCTAGCCATCGCACAGATTCACTTCACAGTCTGGACCTGCAGTTCTTTGGGGCAACTTACTTAATTTGGTGCTCATACTGTCCAGATATACCAACCTGGCTTCTGAGTTCCTCTGACATGTCTTCATCATTTTTGAGCACTTCCTTATTTTTTCACACAACACAATGTTCAGGCTTGTACCTCCCCTCCCCCGGCCCCAGACTTGGCTTATTTCTCCAAAGGGCCCTGGCTCCTTTCAGAGAAGAATGGTATTTAGCAACTAAGATCTGCATCCTGGGTGTGCTCACTGCCATTGGAGTGTTGCTGCCCTCAGGCTGTCAGTGAACATAGCAGGGGACCACACCTAAGTAGAGAGATATAGCCATATGTGTTTCTGTATGTCTAAGTTTATAGAAATCCATGAATTCATGCTGATATCTCCAATTTCCACCTGACACCACAGCATTCATTCTAGTTTTCTCCCTTTGCGTAACTGTAATTCCCTTCTTGGAAGTGAGAAATCCGGTTCCCATTTTCCTTGATATACTCATGTATTTGGTCGATCTCCTTACATGTATGTAATCTCTCACTGCTGACACTGATCCCAGTGGAGTACCCTCCTCATTCTACTCGGGCTTGAATACTGAGAGTCAGGCGAATACTGCCACACCCCACACCGCCCAGGTCCCATCTCACCCCTCAGGATCTGACACCCAACACCAGGCTTCCCTCCTCATCCCAAACTAGGCCACAGCTGTGCTCCCTCTCCGCCCAAGTGGCTGCCCTCCTTAGGCTCTGACAGCTGTGCAGGGCCGTCCTCCTAAGATGACACCCTCCTCACCCCAGCTGGACCACCATGGTCCATACCCATCTCATCCCCGCACGGACAGCTACCTTGTCTGGTCTCACCTAGCGGCTTCTGAGCTGAACTGCTACAGAAGTGGAAGAGGAAGAACTTGGTAATAATCTCAACATAAAAGATGAACGGTATACGAAAAATGCCAGATTGGTACATCTCTGAAATCTCTGCAGGTAAAATTAACAAATAAAATATAGCTAATGACAGGTGGTACATTTTCATTTTATATAATAGTCCTGAAACTTCCACAGACATTTAAGTTTTTATACAGGGAACACATTTTAGAGCCCTGGGGGCCTTCTACTTAACAATGTGGTGCATTATTTCACAACAACTAATAGCAAAAAGTCATTTTGTAGTGTGAATAATCCCTCCTGATGTGTCTATTCTGCAAAAGTTGATTTTCACCAAACATGGTCGTTTCAAGTGCTGGTACTTAAAGATATGAAGTTCACTAAATACTAGTCAAGGTACCCTAGAATTTCACAACTTATGCCTAAGCAAGCAAAGCAGAACACCATTCCACTGTAACATAGAAGCCCCAGAGCATAATTTTTTTCCCCAGTAAAATGAATTAAAGGGCCCATTCAGGAAGTTTTTAATAGCTCACAAATAGCTGTCATCTTAACCCAAGTGTCAATGCATCTAAGTCTGGAAGGGGGAAATTAAACTAGGAATTCAAGTAACTTTGGTGCAAGCATATGCAATCAATGGAATTGTAGGGATATTTAATTATCTGGCTACTTATTTAGAAATTTGGTCTGAAATCCATCCAAGTGGGTTAGGAAAAAGGCACAATCAGGAAAGAACGGAGCGCCTCTTTGCCCCCGATGATCAAGGAATCTGGGAGGCTGGTGGATGGCAGGGACCCAACGCGCAGGTGGAGGGCAGCAATCCTGGGCTGCAGGACAGACTGGCACGCAGTGAGTGAGCGAGGATGGGAAGGAAAGACGCAGCAGAAAACAAGCCATCGGTCCTCGTGGGGCAGGAAGGTGCCGGGAGAGAGGCAGGGGAAGAAGAGACAGATGGTCAAATCGACCCCAGACCAGCAGAGGAACTGCGGGCGACTGGAATACCTTAGGAGTTAGTTCTGCTCCCCTGACCTTACGTTTTCAGCAGAGGCAGCTTTTTTAACCTGTGTGCTGACTGCTCCTGCAGCCCTGACTGGGGCAGTCGGCTCCTACACTGGCAAAGGGAGTGAAGGTTAGCGTGAAGAGCACAGACCCCGAAGCCAGACTGAGTTCAGATCCAGGCTGCACGCCAAATTAGCTGAATGACCTTGGGCAAGGATCATCACCTCCACATGACACATGGATGCTAAACACGGGAATGGGGGTGGAGGGAGATCGGCAGAGCAAGGAGTCCCCGCCTCACCCTGGGTAAGTGGGGGACCGTGGAACGGCAGCTGTGGCGAAGTGGTTTTGGGGGCTGCCTCAAGTCAGAAGGCTTCTCTAGCCGGGTTTCCCCCAGTGCCCCTCCTTGCTAGCTTCTGCTGCTCTAGGACAAGACGGATAGAATGGAGAAGTCCCAAAGCAGCCTGAGAAGGGAATACTGCTGGCCGGGCCCAGGGCCCCGCCCCTCCTCCTTCACGGCAGCTCCCCTGCACGTTTGCAGGGGCACAGCCCAGGCCTCTGCGCGCGAGGGCGCGCGCGCGCGTCACACACCAGCACAGGCCTCCACTGGAAAGCACGCCCAGTTCAGGCCAATGATGGGTCCTTCCCCCATCACTCAGGGAGTTTCAGGAAGGGCTCAGCACGTGCAGGCCTAAGGCAGGGGCTTCTTCTCATCTCCAGCTGCTCCTCTAGCCCTTGGAGCCTTGGGGTCACTGTCACTTCTGGTCGTTTTACCTCCTTCCACACTGTGCTTAGTTTGAAGCTCTCAGACACCCGGATTTCTGGAGAAGCCAGCCCCTCTGCCTTGCTTCAAAACTGTTCTCCTAACAGCGGCCCGATGCCCAGCTCAGTCTGGGTCTCCAGAGCCCAAGTTCATCCAGCTGCTCGGAATCCTTGGACGGGCTTTATCCTTTCCCTGTTTCCCAGGGTCAGGCTCTGTTCTCCTGGTCATCTTTACCAAACACTGATACATGTATTTATTCACTTGCCGTGTACTAAGCATCCTGCATTATGGTAGGCTCTGGGGGCACATACACCGAAGACACACAGATACCTGCACTTCCCGAGACCTCCAAATTAGGCAGAGCACCAAGGGAGAAACCAACTGGCAGATCGGCAAGGTGGCTGCTGCTGGGACCGGATTGTGTACAGAGCGCGAGGGGACCCAGAGAAGGCAGCGGAGGTAGACAGTGGAGCGCATGCGGGACCAGATCTTTACATTTTGATTCACCTATACCTTCTTCACGTATTGACATTTTCATGAGTCTCCCAAGTCCAATGAAGAAAAGATTACCTTCTTAAAATACAATACAACAAGCCCTGCACAAGTGTAGCAAAACCTCTATTACACATAAAAAATATTACGGAAATTGTGAGTTGCCTTTGAGGGTTAATAATGAAAACAAAATTCTGACAAACGAGAGTGGGTGGAACTTGTCTGTGAGCTCAGTTTCTACGAGGAAAGACACAAAACACTTATATTCTGCTGTGGGAATTCTATCCTTACTGAACTTTGAACAGATGACCCTTTTCTCAAGAGCATCAATTTTACCAGCTAAGTTTCAGAGTGAACTATTAAGGAGGTTTTAAAAAGCCACTAGAGGGGGCTTCCCTGGTGGCGCTGTGGTTGAGAGTCCGCCTGCCGATGCAGGGGACACGGGTTCGTGCCCCGGTCCAGGAAGATCCCACATGCCGCGGAGCGGCTGGGCCCGTGAGCCATGGACGCTGAGCCTGCGCGTCTGGAGCCTGTGCTCCACAATGGGAGAGGCCACAACAGTGAGAAGCCCGCGTACCGCAAAAAAAAAAAAAAAAAAAAGCCACTAGAGGGCAAGATAGCAGTGGACTTTCCAAGTTAGGAAATCCCAACTTAACAAATACTGCAGAGCACACCGAGCCATAGCCACCCCTTGGTGGGATATGAGATTTGGGACAGATTAAGCCAGAGCAGACAATATGCTTTTCCCTGAGTCTAAATCACAAGTCTCCACATTTGAGAGCAATATTAAATCACTTACTTTACAAAGCGAGTAGTATTCCTACAACTGAACATGGACATGGAGCCCTGTGCTTGAAACCAGTCCATTCAAATGAATACCTAAACCATCCAGGTATTGTTCTGGATACCTCTGAACCTGTCATGAGTTCTAAACCAGAACTTTTAAAGTGCAGACACACATTCCTCAGTCCTCTTTCTTTTCTCCTTTTAAATGCCATGTTCATCCACATTCCCACATAAGACCAATTTATATTGCCCCATTATTTTGCAGACTATGAAGTCATTTTTCTTCTCAGAAATACGCTGTAAAGTACATTGATCTCATCATCCTCATTCATTTCCATTTGCCAAAATGGGGGATGGGAGGAGGAAAACAGGTATTACATGATACAAACACAAATTAATCTTCTTCTAGAATTGTAGCAAACAGCATTAATTCTTGTGAAATCTGAGTGAACGATTTTTGAACATGAAGAAAGAATAAAAACCTTACTGTGATTTCTTGCACCCTCCTGCAACTTTAGGAAGTTCCTACATGTGGTACTGAAATCTGCATCTGGCCCTCAGTGAAGCTGATAATGAGTGATCAAATACTTTCTAGTATGAAAAGAAATAATCAAGATGTGTATCCTCTTATAAAAAGGCTCTTTTACAACGAGATTTTCCCTTCTCCACATCCAACCCATATCTGCTTCCATATTTTGCTTTCCTACTATCAGCACAGCATCCAACCCACAATTTTGGCCTTTCTCTGAACATCTGCAATCCACAGGGGAACAGAATAATATGGGGGGAGAGACCAGGCTGTTCTTCAAAGACCAACAGCCAGCTCTCACTACCTCTGGGCTGAGGAAAACTCAGTAGCAGTTGGTTCTAGAGAACCCCATCTACGACCAAGAGGGAGAATGTCAAAGGGCCACCACATTTCATATCACCCCTCCAGTGTCTCTAATTCTGTGCCGCCCCAAAAGCCTTGGGAGCCTAGGAATAGGTCCCACCCCTTAAGCATAAGCCCCTCCCCTTAAGAATAAGCTCAGCTCCCTAAGACTAAGCTCTGTGTTTAAGCTCTGCAGTTAGAGAAATTAAGACCAGGGAAGGAAGTTAAGGCTACAGAAAGAAAAATTGTCCTGGTGGCAGAGGTTGGTAAGAGTGGCCTGACTTGGGATTTGCAGAGCCCTCCTGTGGGTTTTGGCCATAGGCTCCAGAGACGAATGAGGCCACAGCATCAAGGGTCACTTCAAGGACCAAACTGCCTCACATGCCTTGAGCAGAGGTGGGCTCAGCCATTCTTCCCTGCCTGCATTCTGAAATAAGTCCTCTGACTGTGAACGAGTAAACAATGTATCATTTTGCCCTGTACCTGTTCTCCTCTCCTACATTCACTCTCTGCCCTTTTCTCCGTCAACATCTTTGCTGCATCCCCACCTCCCGGGCCCTGTAGAGTTAGGCCAAGCTGTATAACACACAAGGGGCCGAAAGCCAGCCTGCAATCGGTTCCCTGCCCGCACACCCTGGTGAGGGACTGTGTCCACCAGAGAAAGGGAGGCCTTTTTCTATTTTGCACAGAAGCACCATCCATTCACCAAGCCTTGTGGCCCAGGGGCCGTATCTGCCCAGAGAGGACATCATTTTCTCCTTTGTAGGGCTAAGGCTAGCTCCATTCCCTGCCCCTTTATGTCAGCATTATGAACTAAAAAGACCATTCTTCCCTCAAAACAAATTCTTTTCGAATTCTCTTTGGTACAAGTATTTTTCATTTTAAGGCATAATATTAGGTTAGTATATCTTTTCCTGTGGACAGTTCCTCTTTAAGTCAAATAGAGCTGTTTTAATGGGAATAAATGAATAAATAAAGGGTTTTGAACAGTGCTTGGCACATGGTAAGCTCCAACTAAATATACGAGATGTTGTTACTCTTACCTTTTAAAGTGCCATTCAATGCTGGCTTTACCTAGCATTTCCAATACTTTTAATAGTGATGTGAGAGAGGTCTACCTTAGATGAATTGAGAGAACGAAGTCTTTGCTGCCTCCGAGCCATATCAGGCAAAATGATTGCTGGAACTGGAAAAACGTATCACAGCGACAAAATGTATTTAATTTTAAGCCACACATAGGAAAACCAATGAAAAGGACATCTTGATGTGAAAATTAAATGAGGTGATATAGATGAAAGCTCCTAGCATAATACAGCAGGAGCTCAGTTAACCATTTTACAAAGTTAAGTAAAGGAGGCAGAAAAATTCAAAAGCAGTGCGCATCTAAAAAAGGAGAGCAGCCGAGGGCCATTATGCCCAGAGGGAATATACCCTAACACAAATAATTGTTACCGCAGTCAATGACTTCTCCATCCGTGTTCTGTTTGTGGGAGGGATGAGGCAGAGAGCCAAACTTCTCGGAGTTGGCAGCCACGCACTATCAGGACATGTATGCTGAGCTCGTCGCAATTCTACTTGCTGAGCACTGGTACCCTTCTTTTACAAAAAGGGAAATAAGAGGGCTTCCCTGGTGGCGCAGTGGTTGAGAGTCCGCCTGCCGATGCAGGGGATGTGGGTTCGTGCCCCGGTCCGGGAAGATCCCACATGCCGCGGAGCGGCTGGGCCCGTGAGCCGTGGCCGCTGAGCCTGCGCGTCTGGAGCCTGTGCTCTGCAACGGGAGAGGCCACAGCAGTGGGAGGCCCGCGTACCACAAAAAAAAAAAAAAAAAGGGAAATAAAAACCACGTCTTGAGGAAGAACATACCCACCCAAGAGAAGATTAAAATACAATGCGAACGCTTACACCAGCAACTACTTATAAAACTCATCTGTACAGAATCACTCGTCACTGATGTTTCAGTAACCGAAGGTGTCCTTGAGGAACATTTTCCTTTGCTCATCTACACAAAAGAAAAAGGAGGGAGAACTCTCAATGCCAGTATCTCTGGCACCCCTGGATTTGTATTTCAGTGTCACGAAAGGCTGTAAGAACTTGCTATCCTGGCAGCGAGAGACATTTTAGAGAAGGCACCAATCCCAGTTTAGGATCTGGCACACAGGAGGTTTCTGCAGTTTATTTTATAAAATGAAGTGATTCTTCCTGAGCACTGTGGGTAGGGGGAGACTGGGATATTGAAGAAAAGTGTGCTTGTTCTGATGTTTGCTCATCCCAACCTGCTCCGGCACTCCTTAACCTGGTCACTTGAGCTGCTCCTTTCAGAATCCCAGGGGCTGAGCAATGCTTCCCGGGCCCAGATTCCTCTTGGGGAGGCTTTCCTCTCCTCCTCAGCTGCCTAAATGAAGCCTCCCTCGTGGTGTGTGTTCACTTTAGGGGTGGAGATTACTATTCTCAGGTGCAGTCTACGAAACGTTGCTCAGCTCCCGGAAAGCACAGCCAGCGGTGAGGGCGGTCTCTGTCTGGGTCTGCTCTGTTGTCCGTGTCACAGAACCGCAGGGGCCTGAGTGTCCGTCTATCTCATCAACTAGGTGACGTGTGCCTCACTGCCTTCACAGCACTCTTACAGGGGCAGGAGCATGTGTTTCTAAAAAGTGTGACTAAGTGTAATATCTGCGTACGTTTAACGATGCAGTTGTATTTTCCAGAAATCCTTATAGGATTCTGGGTCTCAGTCACCAAGGTTGGCACTCTTTGGGGATGTTTCCACCCCAAGGTGAGCTCCTCCTCACCTTGGAGGTGGCTCTCTATCAACTATTCATGCAGAGAGCTGGATTTTCAAGTTAACACCCTCACCAAGCTATGACTGTCCCCTTCAATCACAGGGCAGGTTTCGCCCTCCCTCCCTACTTTACACTGAGATACTCTTAAAATTTTCAAACCAAAAGAGCAAACATACCAATTGTTTCATCTCATGGTTTTGGTGCAATTAACGAGCCATACTGGAATCACTTTATATGGTATTGTCCTTCGATACAAACTGTTATACAAATGCCAAAACACGGGGAGGGCACTGCTTGGTTTCTGGGTGTTTCTTCCATGGTGGAAATTTTGACTTTTTTTCAGAAGAAAACTATAGATACATGCTGTGTCTTATAACTACATTGCTTCAAAACTATCACTTTGTTTTCAGCTGTTTTTCCCCCAACTGCTAGCTTCCAGCCAGACTGTCATCTGTGTGTCAAACAGTAAAGCACTCCCCTGCCCGTGTGCTGGTGCACAAATGCAATTAATCTGATTTTCAAGCTGCAGAGAGTGAAACCATCATTGCCGTGATGTGGCCCACTGCCATCGCCCTGGTGATGGTGACTGTGCTCGAAGACAGGGAGCCAGCACTGGGGACATGTCTGTGGGGCGCCCCTTGTCCGGTGCCTTAAGAAGAGAGCGGATACAAAGAACACGCGACCACTAAATGTCTGCAGCCTGCAGACAAGAAACACGTTTGGTGAAATAGGAAAGTTCTCAGTGTCTGTGTTGGCTCACTGTTTACCTGGACTGCTTGTGATAGGATTCCCACAGCAGGCATTAATGGAGCAACAGAAAGTGTCAGCAGAACCCCAATGTTCATTGCAGCACTATTTACAATAGCCAGGTCATGGAAGCAACCTAAAAGCCCATCGACAGACGAATGGATAAAGAAGATGTGGTACATATATACAATGGAATATTACTCAGCCATAAAAAGGCACGAAATTGGGTCATTTTTAGAGACATGGATGGATCTAGAGACCGTCATACAGAGTGAAGTAAGTCAGAAAGAGAAAAACAAATATCATATATTAATGCATATATGTGGAACCTAGAAAAATGGCACAGATGAAACAGTTTGCAGGGCAGAAAGTGAGACACAGATGTAGAGAACAAACGTATGGACACCAAGGGGGGAAAGCAGCGGGGGGTGGGGGTGGGGGTGTGATGAATTGGGAGATTGGGATTAACATGTATACACTGATGTGTATAAAATGGATGACTAATAAGAACCTGCAGTATGAAAATTAAATAAAATAAAATTCAAAAATTCAAAAAAAGAAAAAAAAGGGAAAGAAAGTGTTAGCAGAACACTTAAGTTATCTGTTGTGTGGCAGTTTTTTCAACCTGAGCTTCTTTAAGGAGCCTGTATCCCTTAAAAGACACAGCAAGGGACACTTTCTGTAAGGACATCAGCAGCCTCCCATCTGTTGCGGAACAGGGCAGGGTACGAGCACGTAGAAATAAACAAATGAATCTAGCTGAATAAAATGAAGGGATATGGTGTCACTTTTTGGTTTACCAACCGAAGTATAATTTTCCCCATCTAACTTTCGGCTTTTAAACTGGCAACAGAAATGGAAACGGAATAATCAGTCAGTTAAGAATAATCTAGAAACAACAAATGAGCCCTGGGAGTAGGGCTAAGGAGCCCCTTGTGAGCATCTGGCAGCTCAGGGACCCCTGAGTGACTTCCCTGCTGATCCTGACTGTTCCAACCTGCTCCAGATTGACGAAGAGGTGGCTGCAGAAAGTGAGACACGGCTGTAAGAGCTGAGCGCTAAGGGGCAAAACAAATCATCTTGTAGTTACTGGGAGAGGAAAAGAATGGTAAAAGAGTAGGGGCCCGAACATTAAAAACAACTAGAGTGTTGAACTGGAGTTGGAAGCAGTTTTTAACTTTAGGCAAAGTCAACATTAATGAAAAAAGTCTACGAAGAATTACGAGACAAGGATACCCCAAATGGCTCGTGTCTAAGGATACCTTCACTTCTTAGGAATCTGCTTACCATTAGTAAAGAAGGTAAAGGGAAGGAAGGAGTAATCCACCTGGTCATGCCCAAGAAAGTGTAAGGACCAGGCGTCTTATAAGGTCCAGGCAAAAGCAGCACAAGAATGTTGCCCACTGCTCTAATATGCACACAGCATCACAGGACCACCCTCCTCATATTTATCATCTCTGAGAACTAAACTCTCTTCACATTTAATTTTTTCCCCCATAACAACAACTTTATTTATTTATTTTTCTTTGTGTGAGTCATACTGCACACTACAGACATGGCTTCAGACCAACAGCTTTCTGTAGCTTAGTCTGTAGTCTTGGCAAATCAAGTCCTCTCTGTCTCCCTCTCTCCCTGCTCTCCCATCCTCTTCTTCTTCCTCCCTTCCCCCTCTCCTTCTTCTTTTTTCTTCCTGCCCCCTCCTCTCTCTCTTTCTCCGCCCACCTCCCAACACACATGCACAGTCTTGGCTCTGATTTTTTAAACGTATTACTCGCAAAGACAAAGCAGAATAACATTTCCATCTCTGGGGAAAAATAAAGGAAAACTTCTGGGAGGTACAAGAGTAGGCAGCAATAAATTAGCCTTAAACTTTGGCACAAAACATTAACTTCTGTACAACAGAAGGTTTCTACCTAGTCCTCAAGTATGTCCAAATGTGCAACAATTAAAGAAGTAGCAATGTGGGTTTCAATACCAATCGTTTTTGTTATCACAAGATCCACCTGGAAAACTTCTCTGCTCTACAACCATAAAGGTATAAATAAGAAGAAAATGAAATGCTTGGCTTATATTTTAAACACTAGACTAATTTTGCATGATTGACCATCAGAATAGAAAAAAAAAAAAACCACTGCAAAATCAGCTGGCTATTAAAACAGCAACAAAAAACCCAAGTGCAAAATCAGCTAGCTATTAAAACAAACAAACAAACACCCCAGATTATATTCTGTGAAAGGAGATGTCCCAGAAAATAATGAGAGCGCACAGCTGCTGAACAGGCAGGGACAGTGCCAGGCTGTTCATGTATCGGACCACTGGCTATGGCGGCAGACAAAACAGGCAGATCCCACCTTTGTCACTTATCAGCAGCTGTGTGATGCTGAGCAGGTGTCTTCACGACACTCACTTTTTTCAGCTACAAAATAGGGATGGGCTACTTTGAACACCAAGAACACCAAGAGATGGGGTGGCTGGCAGGAATGATATGGGATGCCGTGTGAGACCTGCTCAGCAAAGTGCTTGCCGGAAAAATGACCCTTAATAAGCAGGAGCTCTTTATTAGCTGGTTGAGCAAGGGCTTGAGAAGACAACACTGTTCCCTGAAAGACCTGCAAGACGGGGAAGTAAAAGGGCATGCCGAAGGGAGAGAGGCAAGCCTACCAAGGAGAAATGCCACCACATCGGACCAAACCAGCGACAACAGAAGAGAACAGAGATGGCTAACAGAATGTTCAAGTCTCAAAGGTTAGGCGATGATAAAATACATAAATTGCCTTTTTTCTGTTACATGCCTTTTGTTTTGTTTTGTTTTTCCTGTAACGAAATATATGTCTAGCTTTCAGCGTGGACCTGAATAAAAGGGTATCAAGTGTTTTCTTTAACACAAACGTCAAAAATGGCACGTGTGAAAGGCTTCCCAAGGCACTGGGAGTGGGAGGGGCGGGGAAAGAACGATCTGGGCCTCAGCTGTCGCTCAAGAAGTGGCAGCAGCTGGCGGAGCCCTGGTCAGGCTGGACGCCCTCCCTCCAAAGCCAGGAGTCCTCCCGCTCCCATGACAACACAGCCCTCATCTTATCTGATCAGTTCACTGGCGCAAAAGGACTAGCTGGGTTGCAGGCCGATCTGCAACACTTACAAGCTGTGTGGTCTGGGCAAACCCATTACCTTCTCCAGACCTCAGTTTCCTCATCTGTGAAAAGGGGAGATATGCCTGCTAATATTTCTGCCTCACAGACTGTTGTTACCATCAAGTAAGGTGTGTATGAAACTATAAAGCAGCAAAAGCATGGAAGGAATTCTATTATTAGAAACAGCCACCTATTTGGAAACAATGTATTAACACGCTCTTACGCCTACAGCAGATGCTTAAAAAATAAACTTCTAGGACCGAAATGAAATGCTGACAAAGGACTGAATAACTTAGGACATGTTTGGAAATGATTAAAACTTCAATTATTATATAGGTAAGCAAAATGATTCTTCGGGACATTGTAACACTGCATGCTAATCAACCTGAGGAGAAGCAATAACTTCCAGCAGCTCATGGCAAAGAGCCAACTGTCTGCTGGGTAAGTCGATGCCTAAAGAAACTGAATTAGCTTTTCAGAGGAGCCAGAAAACTGAGCCCTGATGTCGTGAATCCTGATAGCAGTGGAGCTCTGAACATGGCCCCTCCCTGTAGAGTTCTGTTCCTTTCTTCCCTGTGAATTAGATGAAAATGAATGCAGTTACAACTGGTTTACAACTGCCTAACAGTACTTGTTGAAAAACTATCATCAAATGTATAAAAACTCGGACACTGCAACTAAGACAGAGAATTATACATTTGACAAAAATGATACAAATTATGTGAAATATCTGCATTTGGGACTACTATGTTTTTGTGGCATGGAACAGCCTATATGCCTTGTTGGGTATGAACATGTGTATTTTACAAAATAACAGTCCTGCCTGAATATCCAACTATGCTAGCTCACCCTCTGCTGAACAAGTAGTTTAATATACTGTTATAATAAACTTGGGGGACTTCCCTGGTTGCGCAGTGGTTAAGAATCTGCCTGCCAATGCAGGGGACACGGGTTCGAGCCCTGGTCCGGGAAGATCCCACATGCCGCGGAGCATCTAAGCCCATGCACTACAACTACTGAGCCTGAGCTCTAGAGCCTGCAAGCCACAACTACTGAAGCCCACACACCTAGAGCCCGTGCGCCACAACTACTGAAGTCTGCGCGCCTAGAGCCCATGCTCCACAGCAAGAGAAGCTACCACAGCGAGAAGCCCGCGCACCGCAACGAAGAGCAGCCCCCACTCGCCGCAGCTAGAGAGAAAGCCTGTGCGCAGCAACGAAGACCCAATGCAGCCAAAAATAAATTAATTAATTAAAAAATAAAATAAAATAAAAAAATAAACTTGGAAACGAATGGAGAGAAAATTGAGCACAGGGTAACTCAACAACTGGCTTAGAAAGCAGAAAACAAAGCAGAACAGAAAAGAACCTTAACAAATAACACCACAAGCGAACAAAAGCAGTTCAGTGACTCCAAAACCTTCAACAGCCCCCAGCCACCTCACCGCACCCGCACACGTAATCCAAACCAAATAAAAGATCAATTATTTCACGGGGACATAAAACACAAATGCATCAGCAGCTGTATCCAAGGTTTTTGCTTGTTTGCTTGGTTTTAATTTTTCTATAATGTCGTTAAATAGAAAAGCAAAATTCAATGCTACCTTGGAAGCTTAGAGGTGACATCTTTGCAAAACATAAGCCAGATTAAGCAAGTTCCTGAGTAGTGTTGACATGTATTTCCCATATAAAAATAAAATTATAGGGCTTCCCTGGTGGCACAGTGGTTGAGAGTCCACCTGCCGATGCAGGGGACATGGGTTTGTGCCCTGGTCCGGGAAGATCCCACATGCCGCGGAGCGGCTGAGCCCGTGAGCCATGGCCTCTGAGCCTGCACGTCCAGAGCCTGTGCTCCGCAAGGGGAGAGGCCACAACAGTGAGGGGCCTGCGTACCGCAAAAATAAATAAATAAATAAATAAATAAAAATAAATAAATAAAATTATAACATTAGGACAAATGTGACATATACTCAACAACGTGAAACGTGAGTACAAAATAAAACTGCATGATTTCTATAAACCACTGCAGTGCTGTTACTTTGCGGTCACACTATGCATGCTTTAAGCTACTGACTGAAGCTCAGTAACGTTGGGTACCTAAATTCCACACTGGTGACAGTGACCAGACCTGACAGGTGTAATTAAACAACTGTGAATTCAATTAGAAATTGTATTTGCAAAACTGGGCTACATTTTAAGACTGATTATTAAGACCCAATTAATTTTGAAAATAAAGCATTCCTTAACTCCTGTGTTCTGTTACCAAAATGTAGACTTCATTTCAAATAGTAGTATAGGTTAACACCTAACGTGAACTTTCAACCACTGATTTATTTTCTTTCTGATCAAATCATTTAGTCTTGGTTCATGAACTAATAATGCTTTTAAAAAGCTCTAAATAAGTCTTAAATCTAGAAAACAAGTATTGTTTCCTTCTGCCTATTTGAGGAAATCCAAAATTGTGTGAAAACAGCACCAAAGTAAACTCACTCACAGTGCAATCAATCAGCAACATCTCCCTTCAGCTGGTTTTTCTGTGTGTTGCTTTGCTTCAGCAAAAGTATGGGAGTATCTATCCCCAAATGCCCTCTCCTGAAACCCTTGGTGCTCCATGAAAAGGGTTTAGCCTGCAAGCCACATTAAAGTCTATCACTACAGAATTATTTCCTATTGAGCAAATACACTTCTGAATATGAGAAAGAGAACAATTTCAATTGCTGAGTCTTAAAATAAATCAAAATAAATCAGACTGATAAAGATCTATTTTGACATCATCTGCATTACAAAGTGAGACGGTGCCATAGATGGTCACAAGCGTGAGATTCATGAATGAGGTGTGCCAGTAGCTTAAAGTTAAGCAAAAGGCAGACATTAATTACTGATAGATCCTCTTCTTAGGTTACGGATCAACTGTGTGTGACAATTACTCCAAAATTTTCAAAATACTGCTTTAAGTGAAACAAGTTAATAAGACCCCCAGCATCTCTTAATTTTTAAAAAATCAGAAAAAAGATGTTCAGGTAAACTACCAACCCCATGCAGCCAACTCCATCCATGAGCTCCTCTATCAAAGCAGGGAGAGAACACAGCAGCTGCACTGTTTATCTCCTTGGCCATTTCTCCCCAGGCTGTGAAATCCCTGAGGGTAAGACCCGTCTTAGCCTATCCATCCCCAGCATTGGGCCCAGCGCCCTGATACTCCACACATGGGAGCAGATATCTGAAAGGACACCCTCTGTGTGGCATTCAACACATTCTCAATGTCTCCCCTGATAGTCTACCCTTCCAACCAACCTCCTCTCCTGCTAATCAAGCACAGTACTTCAAATGTTCCACTTAAAAAAAAAACAGGGGCTTCCCAGGTGGCGCAGTGGTTGAGAGTCCGCCTGCCGATGCAGGGGACACGGGTTTGTGCCCCGGTCCGGGAAGATCCCACATGCCGTGGAGCAGCTAGGCCCGTGAGCCATCGCCACTGAGCCTGCGCGTCCGGAGCCTGTGCTCCACAATGGGAGAGGCTGCAACAGTGAGAGGCCCGCGTACCGCAAAAAAACCCCAAAAAACAAAAAAACAAAAACAGTGAATATCCATCTCCTAAACTCCAGAGGTTGTCATGCCCACCAGCCCCCTCCAAGGCTACCCTTGATATAGCTGACTCCAAGTTCAGTTCCCTCTAGGACATGTGGGTCTGAATCCTCTTCCTACCAAGGGAACAAACCAAGAAGAAATTGTTTGACAAAATTCATCTCACTGGACACACTCAGGAGGAGGACTGGGAAGAGGCAGAGAGACTAAAAATGAGGATATTCTACAAAAGCAATGACCACAGGCATGTCATCATCTGTGGAGATTCCAAATACTCCTCAAACCCAATCAGTCTAAGTGGTAAGTGCCATTAACATCCAAAACACGAATTCAGGGGAAAACCAGCATCATCTTCAAACACCAGCTCACCCTGGCGCCTGGCAAAGTCGCAGGATTCAGCTCACTGCCTCAGCCCCTCTCACCCCACGCCCCCGACCCCCAAGTTCTGTGCCTCACAGTGGCAGACTCCCATCTCTGCTGGCGTCCCTAGCCCCGGAGCCCGGGTCAGAGAGCAAGACAAGACTTTCTGGCTCTGCATCCCAATTAATTGAAGACTATACATCCCTGTGGATCCCAATTTGGGATCTACAAGTTTTACTCATGGTGACATTAGGACAAGCCTTGTAAATGAATCCTTAAAAACTACCACTGCACAGGGCCCCTATTTGCTGTTCAGAAAATTGATATCTCCATCAGGAGAAAACCACCAAAAAATTTTGCTGGCATCTTCCTACCTGTTATCAATAATGCTCACCCCGAGCCCCACTCTTGCTACGCGGACCCCGTCCCCGCCAACGCTACTGGCTTATTAACCTCACCCACAAACTCATTTATTGCCCCCTCCATCCTAAAACCACCACCAGGGGGTTTCCCTGGTGGCGCAGTGGTTGAGAATCTGCCTGCTAATACAGGGGATACAGGTTCGAGCCCTGGCCTGGGAAGATCCCACATGCCGCGGAGCAACTAGGCCCGTGAGCCACAACTACTGAGCCTGCGCGTCTGGAGCCTGTGCTCCGCAACAAGAGAGGCCACGACAGTGAGAGGCCTGCGCACCGCGATGAAGAGTGGCCCCCGTTTGCCACAACTAGAGAAAGCCCTCACACAGAAACGAAGACCCAACACAGCCCAAAATAAAAATAAATAATTAAAAAGAAGGCTCAACATTTAAAAATAAATAAATAAATAAAACCACCACGAGCATCACCATCATTCTTCCCTTCATCATCAAACCGCCAAACTCTCAGGGACGACAGTTTACCCACTGCTTCAATCCCGGCTCTTTTTAAACTTATTCTCTGCAATCTGGCCTTTGCCTCTCATGCTCTGGGAACTGCGCTAAACTGCCTGGTGGGCCTGCCTCTGCCTTCCCCTGCTAAGCCTGACCTTGCCTCTATGCCCTTGAAGTGTGCGGCTCCCTGGACTTCCAACGGGCTAATTCCTTTCCGGATCTCCTTCTGCCTCTACAGTATAAAACTCTGGCCTGGGACCAAAAGGTGGGATGCAAAGCAGATACAAAACGATCTCATAGTGATACAAACTGTAACTTCATCCCCACGTGTTGGAGGAGAAAAGATATCATTATCCAGGTGGGTTCTCTACTTCCAGAGGAGGTGATAAGGATGTCTCCCAAGGTCGAAGTTCTCATTCTTTATCACTTGATACTCCAAGCGTCTGCCTGGACAGTCACTTTCTAGGTTTAGAGTCCATAAGATCTGTGGAGGGCTGCAGGTCTAGGCAGAGGCCCTCACCACTGCCTTCCGAGCCGGGGCTCCCAAAGGGGCCCACGCAGCATGTGCAGACAAGACCCTGACCCCTGTCTTCTACCCCCAGCACCTCTGGTGCCTCTGGCCACCGGCCTCAGCTTGATTTCTGAGCCATGGCTCATGCTTCCCCTCTCCTGCACGGTACATGCCCAGACTGACCACTGGAATGTGTGTGTCCCCGTCCTGTTCCAGCCTCCACGACACTTGCAAGAAAAGAGGTGCTGATGGAAGACAGAGTGATGGTGAGACTTACTGCTTTCCGTAACAGCCTCAGACATTTACTGCACGAGCCTGGCCATGGAGCTCCCACCTGCGTGACTGTGACAGAACCCCTCCAAGGCAGAATCCTCTTCCTCCAAAAGCAGATCCATAAGGCAGCAGGGAGGAGCTTCAGATGTCCTCAGAAAGCCCGTCACCTGTACCCCCACTTCTTACCTCATATATCATGTCTTCCAACTCCCCTGCAGGAGCTCAGCTAAACCCACGTGGGTCAGGGTCCCAGGACAGAGCCTCACCCCGGGGAGCCGGGGCCGGTCTGCCAGGGGCAAGCAGTGTCCAGGGCAGGGTTTCTTAAGGAGCAGAGACTCAGTGTCCGTGACCTACTGAAAGTTGGTCCTGGCAAGAGTTCAGGGGGAAATAGTGAGAATTTTTTCAGCGAAAAAATAAAGTGCAGCACAGTAATACCTATGAAAGGCAAAGCAATGTCGAATTTGAAAAATCCGTTCTGCTCAGGACCTGCTGAGATGTGAGAGAATGGACTGTTTCGTGGACTTCAGAGACAGGCCCCCCCGTTTGTTTTGAACACATACTTAATGTTCAAAAAAACTGCCTGTCCTCCAGCTGATTTTACTGCCTTGCTCTTTTTTTGGTGACATCTACAGCTGGTTCTCTGTTAGGTTTTTTTGTTTCTGTTCTTTTTTTGCCCCGAACAGTGACCACCAGAGCTGTTCCTGGCACGTAACAGGCTCTTCTGAATACACTGTTGCTGACTAAATTAAGGTGTTAGTCAGCTATTTGACTTTGGGTTTTTGATTTCAATGCTCCACAGAATTACACTTGTTCTCCCATGGGAAAGCCAACATGTATGCATTTGCATGGATTCTGAGTTTTGAAAACATGGATTTTTTTTTCCTCTTAAAAAAAGGAAAAGAAGCAACTTAGCTAGATGTACGAAAAAGAAAAAAAAACCCCAAAAACCTAAAGTTCCTTTTTAATAGCATCCCCAGACCACCTCCAACTTGCAATTCTTGGAATCTGGCAACCTTACCAGCTGGAAATAACAAATACAAAAATAACACATTTAATACTTTTATAATGAAATTTCTCTAAAACTTTGATATAAGTCGAATGCCTATCTTATTTATATTCACCCATCCATCCACCCAAAAATGTGTATTTTTCACTAGATGCTGAGGACTATAGTTAGAGCAGATGATATAGAAATCAATAAAATGCATTCTCTACCCTCACAAGGCTGAAAAACAATACAAAACACGAGCTGCTATATAAGACGTGCACATGAAGTACTATTCCAGCATTTAACCCTGTGGATTTCAGGGGAGGGGAGGTGGCAACTTGAGGACAGGCTTCACAGGAGGTGACAGGCCACAACAATGATGTGACATCTGAACTCAGAGGCCCACCTACCAACCAAAAAAACTCAATCACCTTATGACTCTGTGCTGACCTTTCCGGTGGCCAGAGCCAGCCGGCCAGCCACCCAGCAGCTAGAGACTTGGCAGCACTTACAGTGACCAGTGGGATTTCCTTCAGGGCTGGGAGCTGCCTCCTCCATCAACGGGAAGGAGAAGAGAACTCAGCAGAGGTGATGGAGCAAATGCCCAAAGATCTGAGATTTTTATCCTCCCTTATGGTGGCTTCTCAGTTGGTTGTGTTGCAGGATAAAGAATCATAGACAGGCTTGGGCTTCCCTGGTGGTGCAGTGGTTGAGAATCTGCCTGCCAATGCAGGGGACAGGGGTTCGAGCCCTGGTCTGAGAGGATCCCACATGCCGCGGAGCAATTGGGCCCATGAGCCACAACTACTGAGCCTGCGCGTCTGAAGCCTGTGCTCCGCAACAAGAGAGGCCGCAACAGTGAGAGGCCCGCGCACCGCGATGAAGAGTGGCCCCCGCTCGCCGCAACTAGAGAAAGCCCTTGCACAGAAACGAAGACCCAACACAGCCAAAAATAAATAAATAAATTTATTTAAAAAAAAAACAAAAAAGAATCATAGCAGGCTTAAACAGCATCTTTCTAAACAGCTTAGAAATCTTGCACACACAATATGCTCAGAAAGCGTGAGCTGCACCAAACACTCTTGGTAGTTACTTAAGACCAAGGAAATGAGCAATATGTTATCACCAAAAGCAACAACAGTTTATTCAAATTATTTTTAATTATTTAGAAATAAACATTCATTTTTCATTCATGTAAAGGGAAAACCCTGTACATGTCTAGCCATAGGTTAGACAGAAATAGCTGACTCCTACCACCTCTACCTACTGACCATGGGGCTCCAGACTGAAGACTTTGACCCCAGGCGCTGTCTGCCTGGCACCCCAAATCCTGTCATTATTGTGGGCAACTTCAACACACCTGGCAGCCAGATGGAACCTTAGCCTTTCAATTCTCTGACCTCATTAATCGTAAAGATTTTCACTCCATTCACCACTCCCAAGGCCATTCTCTAGGTCTCATCACTTCTTTATGCCTGGAAATCTTAAATTTGAACTAATTTTATCACAAACTCCTGTTTTGTTTAAGAAACACACATACATAGTCTAAAAAACAAAAAAATCAAGTCATTCTGAAAGGCTTAAAATGAAACACAGAAACCTCAGCTCTGTTACCTCTTCAACAGTAACTTCCCATCCCAGTGAAAACTACTGTCAACTGTTGTGAATTTCACAATGATATGCCTTGATGTGGCTCTTTTCTTCCATCACTGTGTTGGACACTTCGTATGCATTTTCAATCTGGAGATTCATTTAATCAGTTCTGGGATATTTTAATCCCATTTTATTCTATTATTCCTTGGATAACTCCTTTCCTTCCAGTTTGCTTTCTAAGATTCATGCTTATTCAATGTTAGACTTCCTAGACTGAACCTTTTTTTTCCCTTCTTAGTTTCCATCACTTTTATTTTTCTGTTTTACATTCTAGGAGATATTTTTATTTTCCAAACCTTTGATAGATTTATTTTTGTCCTGGCTGTTGTATTTTTCCTCAACATTTTATTTTTGAAAAAACTTCAAAACTACATAAGAAGTTTAAAAAAATAGTACCATGTTTAAAACAAGGTTTTAAAAAATAGTACGACGAATATCTCTCTGTATACCCTTTACCTAAATTTACCAATGATTAACATTATACCACATGTGCCCTCTCATTTTATGTATACTTTTTTTCTTCTGCTAAACCATTTGAAATGTGACATTTCACCCCCATCTATTTTAGAATGCTTTTATATACGAACAGGGACATTCATCTTACATAACCACAATACTATTATCACACTCTTGTGATACAGCACCAAAACTGGACAACTGGTCACTTTTTAAAGATTTGTTGCAATGTGGCATCTGAAATCACATCAATGAGCCTTTCTTACTGTGTTACATTAAAATCCATTGGTTTATTCAATGGGGAAAATATAGTCTTTTCAACCAATGGTGTTGGGACAACTGGCTATCTACCTAAAAAGAATGAAGTTGGACCCTTACATTACACCATATACAAAAATTAGATCAAAATGCATTAAGGACCTAAATATAAGAGTGAAAACTACAAAATTCTTAGAAGAAAACATAGGGGAAAAGCTTCATAACACTGGATTTGGCAATAAATTTTTGGACATGACACCAAAAGCACAGGAAACAAAAGTGAAAATAGATAAATTGGATTATATCAAAATTTAAAACTTCTGTGCATCAAAGGACACAATCAACAGAGTGAAAAGGTAACCTATGTAATGGGAGAAAATATTAGCAAATCATATATCTGATAAGGGGTTAAAATCCAGAATATGCTAAAAAAAACTCCTATAAAAACTCCTATAACTCAACAACAAAAACCAAACAACCTGATGAAAAAATGGGCAAGAGACTTGAATAGACATTTCTCCAAAGAAGATATACAAATGGCCAATAAACACATGAAAAGATGCCCAACGTCATTAATCATTAGGGAAATGCGAGCCAAAACAACAATGAGCTACCACCTCACACCCATTAGAATTTTTATTATCAAAAAAACAGAAAATATGTTTTGACAAGGATGTAGATAAACTGGCACCTTTGTGCACTGTTGGCGGGAATGTAAAATGGTGCAGCCGTTATGGTTGGCAGTATGTATGTATATATATTGAGTCCTCAAAAAATTAAAAATAGAACTATGTGAAAAGAAATCCACTGATCTAAATAATACTTTGAATAGATCTTTTAGCTATGTATATACATATACATATATACAATATATATAACATGAGTTATGTATGTAACATCATGCTTTGGTCATTTGGGAAATATTAGTTCACTGAGCAATGTAGCTCTTCCAAATGTTGACACATTTCATTACATATATCAAAATTCACATTTATTAATATCATCCCTAAGCATCAGAAGTATTAGGAACTTTCAAGACTTGGTAGCAGACACAAGTTTTCTCATATCCTAATTTTTGCTTGGAAGCTTGAATTTTAACATAGGCAACAAAAGCTCTCCACGGCTTTCCTTTAGAATATAGGTGCCAAATACCCAAATCTGAATAACCATGTATATATATGTCATTCTTTTAAGTGAAAGTGCCGTTCCCTTAAAGTGGCTAGGCCAGCATACAAATCCACACTGCACCAGTGCTTTTCCTAGAGACGACTATCATCCCACAGTAGGTGACAGGTTCTTTATCTGTACTTCCCATTCCCTCATGCATAATACGAAGATGATACCTGTGCATAATACGTGTATATTCATTATTTTAATAAAGTAATGTTCACTGCTTCAACAAGGGAAATTGCATTTTTTAAAAAAAACTGTAGGTGCTTTGTGGCCATGAATAAAATGACTAGTTTGGAGCCAGTGCCTTAATTCATGCTAAGGTGCCAGCAGTTCTACCCACCACTGCTTCTGCCCTGTAAGTGCAAATGTCAACATGGAGACAAAAGCAAATGCAACAGTTTGCTAACCACCTCCTCTCTCTCTACCCCTTCCAGTCAAATGGAAATACTTCTGATTCTTGGAGCAGGTTTTGCTGTGCTTACCTCAACTGTCATTTCCCCCCTCCCCCCAGTTTATTTTTCAGGTCTGAAGGCGTGTCCTCTAGAACAGGTCAGGTTGCCCTGCTTGGCACTCGCACAGCGCCTGTCCGCTATGGTCAGGGAGTTTAGGAAGGAGCTGCTGAGAACCCCCTCCCCACTGGTGCCTGCCTGCCTCCATCCTGGCAGGCACTCAACAGTGATTCTTTCTTTGCCCATCAGACTGACTCTTTCTTTAAATTAATTAATTAATTAATTTATTCTTTTTTTTTTTTTTTTTTTTTTGGCTGTGTTGGGTCTTCGCTGCTGCACGTGGGCTTTCTCTCTAGTTGCAGTGAGCAGGGGCTACTCTTTGTTGCGGTGCATGGGCTTCTCATTGCGGTGGCTTCTCTTTGTTGCGGAGCACAGGCTCTAGGTGCACAAGCTTCAGTAGTTGTGGCTCGCAGGCTCTAGAACGCAGGCTCAGTAGTTGTGGCGCATGGGTTTAGGTGCTCCGCGGCATGTGGGATCCTCCTGGGCCAGGGCTCGAACCTGTGTCCCCTGCATCGGCAGGCGGATTCTTAACCACTGCGCCACCAGGGAAGTCCCCAGGCTGGCTCTTAAACCTAAATCAAAGCTCTCTCTATAAAGCTGGCTGATACAACATGATAACACAGACAGCACTCTGAACGCAGGCACTAAGGCCAGGCTTGACATGCAAGAGGAGTCTGGCTTTATCGCCTCTAAGTCTGAAAAAGATGAGAGTTTTAGGTCTGCTGTGTGAGTCCCAGTCCTGTACTCCTGACAACCCCAATGTGCCTGTCATCTAGGTAAGGGTCCAGACTCCTTCCAAAGAGAGCATGACGGCCATCTCCCCAGGACAGCAAAGGCAACAGGGTCCACTCCTGGGCGGGCCACTGCCCTGTACTAGCAGACCCTGCCAACGTAGGCACCCTCCACTCTGGCCAGATAAGAAAGGCCTCAGCTCTCCTGACAGCTGCCCCCCACTTCAGCCATCAGCTGGTGCTGAGGGCCCACAGGAGCGATGCCACGCTAGCCCTTACCAAGCCTCTTTTGCTACCAGTCCTCCCCATCCCTTTCCTCCCACTGGGTCTAGGTGACAATAAAGCTTCATCATGCTTTATCCACACTGTGTGAGACTATGTTTCTACGGAAATACAGTCTGGTGAAAGAAAATGAACCTGCTAGAAAATCAGTCCCTGTTCCTAATGCAACTCAGCCATATCATGTTTTAGTGGGACTTCTGATTTTCTTGCAAGGACCTCCTACTAAACTATAAATTCCTGGAGGTTATCAAGCCTAATATCCCCAGAGCTTACCTGGAATATAGCAGATGCTCAAAAAATATCTGCAGAGGCAATTTCATGAGACAGTGTGTGTAAAGTTCTTAGCACTGTGACTGTGACACAGTCAGGAGCCAACCGTGGACGCTGTTCTGATTGTGATATGGTGACAATGAAAACAATATGAGGGTTTACACATATTATTCAGTAATTTTTTGCTCTACTGGCCTCGGTGGCAATGTGCAAAGAATATTATTTATTAGGATCTCGTCATCTTAGCATGTGTCTAAGTGCCATGAGGAACGAGGCACTTCTGGAATCTTAAAACCCCATGTTCCCTCTGCTCTTGGGTGGTAATTCTCGTTATTAATTTCCGCCGTCATCCCAGGATTTCGCTGCAGACTCACAATCCAATAGCCATGTAATCACTGAAAACCAAGGGCCCTTATTTGATAACTGGTCAAGCACATCTTGATTAGGCACAGGCAACCTGCTTTTGGGCATGGCCTGCCATTCTCACAGAGCACGCAGCAAACACCTCTGAGGATAGCGCCGACAACTTCAATAACAGGAGCAGCAGTGATCTTGGAATTTCAGAAAACACTTGACAGAGTTCCACGTCAAAGGTTAACAGCCAGTCTCTGAGAGCCATACGAGAGTCTGTTTCGTAAATAAGTTCATTTGCATCTTTTTTTTTTAAGATTCCACATATAAGTGATGTCATATGATATCTGTCTTTGTCTGACCTACTTCACTTAGTATGATAATCTCTAGGTCCATCCATGTTGCTGCAAATGGCATTATTTCATTCTTTTTTATGGCTGAGTAATGTTCCACTGTATGTATATACCACATCCTCTTTATTCATTCCGAAATGATGGACATTTAGGTTACTTCCTAATGTCCAACATCGTTAATTATGAGAGAAGTGCAAATCAAAACTACAATGAAGTAACACCTCACTCCAGTCAGAATGGCCATCGTCAGAAAGTCTACAAATAACAAATGCTGGAGAGGGTGTGGAGAAAAGGGAATCCTCTTGCACTGTTGGTGGGAATGTAAATTGGTGCAGCCACTATGGAGAACAGTATGGAGGTTCCTTAAAAACGAAAAACAGAGCTACTGCATGATCCAGCTATCCCAGTCCTGGGCATATATCTGGAGAAAACTGTAATTTGAAAAGATACATGCACTGCAACGTCCATAGCAGCACTATTTACAATAGCCAAGACATGGAAGCAACCTGGAATAGCCTTGTATTTCAACTGCATTTAATTAACTGCTCCCTTTCCTCTCCCAACTCCTTCCTAACCCTGAGATTCAGCACCAGGGGTTTCCCAGGGCACCAATGTCCCCCAACAGCCACCAGAGGTCCCTGCTGTACTCGATAGCGGCATCTACCTTATCTTTGGCTCTGCATGAACAGTATTTGAAGGTACAAAATTTTATTTACTTTCCAAACCACTGAATGGCTTTACTTTTTAAATATTCATTTTACTCTTCCACTGAGTCATTACCTTTATCTCTGCTTCCAAGCTTTCCTCCTCCCTCCTGCTTTAATGGACGAGGATGTTACGCTTGCTCAGGCCCCTCCTGCCTCCTCTAGGAGCTTGTCCAATCAATTACCCACCTTTCCGGGGCTTCCCTGGTGGTGCAGTGGTTAAGAATTCACCTGCCAATGCAGGGGAGACGGGTTTGAGCCCTGGTCCAGGAAGATACCACGCACTGTGGAGCAGCTAAGCCTGTGCGCCACAACTACCGAGCCTGCGCTCTAGACCCCGTGAGCCACAACTACTGAGGCCACGTGCTGCATCTACTGAAGCCCACGTGCCTAGAGCCCGTGCTCCACCACAAGAGAAGCCGCCGCAATGAGAAGCCCGCGCATCGTAACGAAGAGTAGCCCCCGCTCACCACAACTAGAGAAAGGCCGCACGCAGCAACGAAGGCCCAACACAGTCAAAAATAAATAAAATCAATTAAAAAAAATTACCTACCTTTCCCCATATTTTCAATCTCCCCTTCCCCACAGGCTCATGACTCTTAGCACTTAAGCATGTTCAAGACTCTTCCATATTAAAAAATATGAATAAACCCTTCCTTGACTCCATTCCCCCACCAATACCACACTCTCGTCTCCTGTTCAGTCAAATTGCATGAGTTTGCTATGCTCGCTCCTCACCACCTGAGGGTCCATCTGATCTAGTCTACACCACACCACCCCCAGCTCTCCAACATCCATCAGGTCCCCCGCGACCCTCACACACGTGCACCTCATGGGGCTTTATCAGTCCGCTCTGCTTGACCTCTTCGCAGCCTCAGAGCCTGCTGCCCACTCCCTCCCTGGTCTTGGAGCCCCCTCCAAGTTCTCTTCCCACCCTCTGGATCCTTCTTCATAGGCTCCTCCCTTTCCAATAGGCCCTCCGGATACAACCAGTCTTCTTTTCAGTCTCAAAGTTCTCCCCAGGGGCATGTGTTCTCTCTAAAACCATCTTTCTCTCAACTCCCTCATCATGCCCCAACCTCACCTCTGAGCCCCAGACCCATTCATTTTAGAGCTTTCGGAAAACCAGAACTTGTCAGTCTCACAAATGCCTCAAATTTAGCATATCCAAAACAGAAATCATCTCTTCCTACCCTCCTGGCCCTTCTCCAGGATTTGCACCATCCCTCCATATCCGCAAGTCTTCTTCTGCTCAGAAGTCATCCCAGCCTTTTTGCTGTCTTCACCTGCCACATCCAACCAATCGAAGGATTGATTAATCTACTACATGTATATCACTCTAATCTGTCCACTTCTCTCTATTCCCATTGTCACTGACTCAGTCTAAAACATCACATCCTCTTACCTGGGCTGCTACAACAGCTCCCAGGTGACCTCCAGGTATTCACTAACCTTCGAAATCTTTGATCATTTCTGCAATGCCAACAAGATCACTAGTGTGACTGTTCTAAAATGGGACTTTGATCCCACTGGTTCCCTTTGAAAGCCCTCTAATGCCTGCCCGATACTGGGGTTGACAAGTCCTTTGGGGAGCTCGGCCTTGCTTACAGCTCAGGTCTCTGTACCCGTCCCCTCCCAAAGGCAGGAAGCCCTATCATCCTCTCCAGCCACAAGGCCTTTGCGCTGGCTTTTTCTTCTTCATTCTACACTTTCTCTCCATCCTTCTATCCAGCTCTCCATTTAACAGAGTTAATTCCTCATCTTTCTTCAGAAGACTCAGTTGAAAAGTCATTTTCTGTAGAAGCTGATTCTCTCTACCTTGAAGGGTAGGGTGGGCGCTCCTGTTGTATATATATGAGATGGGGGTTAAAGGGGGCATGATCCCTTTCAGAAACAACACCCATAATTACTCCTAGGATCTTGCACCAGCCTTCAAGTTCAGCGAGAATGAGGACTAGACCTTTCACAAGCAGCTGGCACAGTACAGGCTCCCTTAGCAGGCGCCCAGTAAGTTTTTGTTAAATAAATTATAAAGAAAGTGTCCTCATAAACGTCATGTTTTAACTGGTTTCACTGAATTCTGAATCATTTCTTTGTCCTTCATTGTCCAACTCTGACAAATAAACATTAGTGTTTCACAACAAATCAAATAATTCCCAGAAGTTTACAGACATGGAGGATATCGACATATATACATCGCACACACACACGATACATCAAATATACATACATATATCATATAAGTATATAGATATGTATTGTACATACACACATAAAAACATTAAAGATCAGCTATCTGAAACCCTCTCAGCATGCCCATTTTCCCTCAATTAGAAAAAAAAAAAGCTCTCATCGTTCCCTTGATCCTCAGCCTAATTCCAGAACCCCCTTTAGCCCCCAGCTCATTATCCAGAAAAGTCAGATTCTCTATTCACTGGAATGACCCACAACTCAAAAGAAAGCAAAATCAGAACTACTGAAATGCACATCAAAAATTGATACCAAAGGTTTCAATTTAACGACAGGACTCCCTCAGTTACAAACGGATGTACGAAATGAAGTTCAATCAACAATTTTAGCTTAATGAAAATTTTCACAACAAAAATTGGACTAAGTCCGATAATCATCAAGTCATCGTTAATCAACAAATGTCACTCATTATTTTACAGTTAAAAGTTGCAAAACTCTGAAATCAACACATGTCATTCATTTACTCCTTCATCAGCATTCTGCTGAGCATCTTCTGTGCACCAGGCCCTACTATTAGGATTACTCCCACATTATAGGAGGAGCAAAACACACACCACTCCCATCCTCAGGTTCTGTTATGTCCAGAAATCAGGTCTTCCACTAAATACTATATTCCAAATCTAAGAACACTGTTTACTGAAAGGCATATCACAATTCAATGTGCCACTAAGATACAAATTTTCAAAATGCTGCTACAACACAATACTAAGATGTGAAGTTCTGTAAAATCATATTCTAATTTCAGTTACTATAATGTGAAAAAATATTTCTTAGAATCAATAAAATCTCATCTTCTAATCTCAAACTCTAACTCTTCTACATTTTAAACAGCAAGTTGTGTTTTGATTTCCTTTGTAAATGTGTTTTGCCACAAAGTTGGAGAAAGTTTTAATCTCAGAATTGTCCTTAAGGGCAAGAGCCATATGACTCAACATAACAAATATGCTAGGCTGATTCTGCACTCCAACTTCATTCTTACATATTCTAAACTACAGAAAACTTTGGATATTCTTCATTTGGATTTAAAATTGCTAACATTTTTGCTACATCTGCTCATGTGCACCCATTCTCTCAGATAGATAGATAGATAGATAGTGTAGTATCTATATGTAGAGAGAGCTATAGATATAGTGTGTATGTTTTGAGCTATAGATACAGTGTGTATGTTTTGTGTGGACAGAAAAAGAGGTACATATACACAAATACACTTTTTCTTTGGCTGAACTACTTCAGAGTAAGTTGCAGACATTATGATACTTCACTCCTAGATATTTTAGCAGTTTCCCACATATTCATCATACCATTACCACACCCAAGCAATTAACCTTCATACAGTGATTATCTACTCCATCCCATATTCAAACTTCCCCAAGTATTTAAAAACTGCACTTGAATAGCATTTTTTTTAAAACAAATCCAGGATCCAAGGAATGATCATGCACTGCATTCGGTTTCATGCCTCTTTAATCTCCTTTAATAAAGAACCACTCCCCTGCCATTCATTTTTTAAAAGTTTTTGGTCTTCCACAATACACATTTTTGAAGAGTCCAAGTATTTTGTAAAATGCCCCCTGATCTGGACTTGTCTGGCTGTGTCTCAATGGTCAGATTTAGGTTAAAGATGTTGTCAAGAGCACGTCCCAGATGGTACGTTGTGTATTCCTCATTGCGTCACATCTGGAGACACATCCCCCAGAAGACAGGGCCCTGTCCTGACTCCATCGACTGCAGTGCAGCTCCAAACCACAGGAGTCCACGCCTTCCCCATGCCCAGATCCCAGCCTCACGTGAGAACAGACAGTCAGGTACCATCAGACATTTAGGGAAGTCTCCAGAGACAGCAAGCAGGCTGCTGGCAGAGAGTGAGCAGACCTGGAGAGTAACAAATTCTGAGTGAAGTGAATGAGTGGAGGTTCCAGGAGGCCTGTTTCCACTAAGAAAAACAGAGCTGACAGGTAACTGATGAGTCAGACGATCTAGGAGATTTGCACTTCTACAGGAGCGAGGCAGTAGGAAGCCATTCTACAAAAACCAAAAACTAAGCAAAAAAAAAAAAAAGTAATTATTAACTACAGGGTTATTTTTAGATTTCAGGTAAACTTTCCTAAAATAATTTTTTTGCTAAAGGGATGATCTTCTATTTACTTTCCCCTTCCATTTTTACAATCATCCTCCTTGTTATTCTTTATTTCATAAAGAGTATTTCTTTATGAAAATACCTCACATGGTCCCAGTTGGGTAATTTTAAGTTGGTTAAGAGTGTGGGTTTGGAGACCTGGCACTGTTCCCTACCAGCTGTGTGACCCTGGCAAGCTACCCCGTGTGTGTCTCTGTACCTCAGTTTCTTCATCTATGAAACAGGGGTAATAGAACGTCCCTCACTGGATTGTGAGAATGAGATGAGTTAACACGTCAAATGCGTAGAACAATACCTGGTACATAATGAACGTTCAATATGTTTTTGCAGTCATAGTGAATATTATTCGTATTGTAAGGCTAAGAAGCCTGTTTGAACTTTAAAACAACTCAGCAGTAAAAGTTCAGCTTTTACAGAAAAAGAATATGTACTGACTGACCGTGGGCTCATGAGATTATTGTCAGTAATTAGCCAGCTGAATTCTTGGTAAACATTCCTAACTGCATCTTAGTAAACCACAGTGCAGCTGAGCCACCCACTGAAAGAGCAGAGACGTGCAGCAGCTCAGAAGCATCACTTCACTTCACAGTACCCTGCAATTTACATGGATGAGAGCCTATGAGAACGGAATGGTTTCAGGTGGAGGCTGACAATACAATTCAACCAAATTATACAGGGAGAAGTATATTTTTCTTAAAAAAAAAAAATAACACCTGGGCTTCCCTGGTGGCGCAGTGGTTGAGAATCTGCCTGCTAATGCAGGGGACACGGGTTCGAGCCCTGGTCTGGGAGGATCCCACATGGCGCGGAGCAACCAGGCCCGTGAGCCACAACTACTGAGCCTGCGCATCTGGAGCCTGTGCTCCGCAACAAGAGAGGCCGCGATAGTGAGAGGCCCGCGTACCGCGATGAATAGTGGCCCCCGCTTGCCACAACTAGAGAAAGCCCTCGCACAGAAACGAAGATGCAACACAGCCAAAAATAAATAAATTAATTAATAAACTCCTACCTGCAACATCTTCTTAAAAAAAAAAAAAAAACTATACGGTAGGCCCTTAGTAATTGTTAGTTAAATGCATGTAAAATTTACTGTGCACAGTGGCCCTGTTATACGTTTTAAAATCCCTAACCCATTCCTGGATAACTGTCACCACTGGATACATTACTGTCCAAACCCCAGGATGAAAGGCTATCTTATATTAAGTAGAAGGCAGCTTGCAAGCCTACTTAAAGAGAAATGAAAAAAATCTGTCATGGGTTCCAGCTTATCTTTCTCTATATTATCTACATTTCTCCTAAGTAACATCTTCATGAAAAAACAGCCAGCAAATCCAGAATCATCCTTTGATGGAATAATGAAATGTGAGGAACTGCGGGAAACAGGACTTCTTTACAGTTTCACTTTACGGCTTCCTCACTGAGGCTCAGAGAGTGAATCACGTATTTGGAGTCCCAAGCAGGGAGCAAGTTCCACAGCTCTACATTCCCAGGCCAGTGCTCTGTCTTGGCTGTACATTTAAAGACTGAAGCTTAATGTTCTTTTATTTGGTGTTTATGCCTAGATTAGGTGTATTTTAATACTAAAGATGACCACATGTGCCTTTTTGACGTAAAAAAGAAGTCTTGTGAAATCCAAACATACTTGTGGGATCGTTTGACGACTTCATTTAGTGACGATCACTAATGGCCTCTAGACCAGGCAAAATCTGTGAGCCAAAGGATCAGAATGTTTGAAATGCAAATGCAAGAGAATTAGTAAAAATGCCAATAGTTCTTCTGCTAAATCCTGCTTTGATATTAAAAACTAGTCTAACACGAACTTGAATACAGAAACCTGAGTCAGGAACTCAGTTACTCTTTTTCTTTTTAAGAAACATCTTTGCTTGGACTGGAGGCTGCTCACTTACAATCATCAACATTCCAAAAATCTAATATCCAAGGTTTTAACACACAGGATTGTATTTTTGGTTGAATGGTAGTTATACTGATTATTTTGCCATCTTTTAATAAGATTTCTTTCCTTCTTAGGCATGATTGTACCCCAATTCAGAAACAACACAGAGTACGGTCATTATGAAAGCAGGCTTGGGCATCAGACAGACCAGGTGTGAGTCTGCACCCCACTTCTCACCAGCTGTGTGGTCGTGGGGAGGTTATTTAATCGCTCTGTGCCTCAGATTCCTCATCCTAAAAATGGAGATGATCAAGCCCTACCTCATAAGACCGTTGAGAGGGAAAATAAGGAGATATATGAAAAGCCCTCAGCACCATATCTGGCACACAGTCAGCAGCCTATCCTTGAGCTCTCACTATGATATGGCAGGGTGGTATGGGAAAAGCAAAGGAAAGTAGCTAGAAGTACATTCTGTTTTCCTCAAGTAACAAAAACAACAACAACAAATATTTGGAAAATGAATTACAAACTAGATTGCAAAGAGTATAAACATTTATTTTAAGGCCTTGAATTCTGGCTTTAAATCATTGTTCCCTGTTTTGTACAAATCCTTCGATTAATCACTTAAACTGCTGACTGCCAAGACACCTAGACTTGATACAGACCTGCTGTCTACAAGGTGAATACACCAAGTGTTGCCACACGTGTAGGGTGGATTCTACAGGGAAGGTAAACTGCAGGTACACTCCATCAAATCAGGTCAGGCAAGATCTATGGAGCACCACCTGTATACATGGCATGACCATACACAGAACCTGCAGTGGAGCAGAATGCAATCCTGGATCCCAGGAAACTGAGTGCAAATTATACATCAATACAGTTCGAAGAAATAGCTGAGAGACTGGTTTATCATGTATGTTCACATACTTTGGTTTACCAAAACAACTTTTTTCTGTCTATGTAACCAGTAGGGTTTGGGGTTAATCAGAATAAATATGTCAAAAATGTTGTAAACCATTGAATCTAATTGTTTATAACAGGGTTTTCACTCAAACCTGCAAGTTATAAACCTTGGTTCATTGCTAACCAAACCCCAAGAAATCAACAGGAAGAACCATGAAGCACTGGATAGATTTAATTAGAGTATTATTTTAAATATAATCTTCCATTTTTTAATTGAATTTTATTTATTTTTTTATACAGCAGGTTCTTATTATTCATTTTATACATATTGGTGTATATATGTCAATCCCAATCTCCCAATTCATCACATCACCACCACCACCCCTGCCACTTTCCCCCCTTGGTGTCCTTACGTTTGTTCTCTGCATCTCTGTCACTATTTCTGCCCTGCAAACCGGTTCATCTGTACCATTTTTCTAGGTTCCACATATATGTGTTAATATACGATATTTGTTTTTCTCTTTCTGACTTACTTCACTCTGTATGACAGTCTCTAGATCCATCCACATCTCTAGAAATGACCCAATTTCATTCTTTTTATGGCCGAGTAATATTCCATTGTATATATGTACCACTTCTTTTTTATTCATTCATCTGTCGATGGGCATTTAGGTTGCTTCCATGTCCTGGCTATTGTAAATAGTACTGCAATGAACATTGGGGTGCATGTGTCTTTTTGAATTATGCTTTTCTCTGTGTACATGCCCAGTAGTGGGATTGCTGGGGCATATGGTAGTTCTATTTTTAGTTTTCTAAGGAACCTCCATACTGTTCTCCATAGTGGCTGTATCAATTTACATTCCTACCAACAGTGCAAGAGGGTTCCCTTTTCTCCACACTCTCTCCAGCATTTGTTGTTTGTAGATTTTCTGATGATGCCCATGCTAACTGGTCTGAGGCGATACATCATTGTAGTTCTGATTTGCATTTCTCTAATAATTAGTGATGTTGAGCAGCTTTTCATGTGCTTCTTGGCCATCTGTATGTCTTCTTTGGAGAAATGTCTATTTAGGTCTTCTGCCCATCTTTGGATTGGGTTGTTTGTTTTTTTAATATTGAGCTGCATGAGCTGTTTATATAATATCGCTGATAATAAAGAACGGTTTTAAATTAAGTTTGGGAATCTGCCATCTTGGATGATCAGTTGGACACTGTCATTCTCCAAGTTCTTAGTTCTTTAACTGGCTTCCACCTCAGCAGTAACATGAGAAGAAATGACCCAGACTAAACACAGTATAAACACACAAATGGAACAGAATTAAATGGCTTCTATTAGAGCCCATGCAGGACTGAGACATTCAGTTTCCGAACATGAATATGTGGGGACATTTAGGACAATCACTAAAGATGATTCAGAAACATCATGTGATCATTCTCAGGTGACAGGCCTTGAGCAGCAAGATAGAAACTTCTGGCTCACACATGACAGTAATAAAATTGTTTCTGTTTTCAGAATTACTCTGTAAGAAAAGATATGAGCTAAAACTAATGAAATTTAAGAAAATAAGAGTAGAAAATATAAGTGAAGTAAGAATCTGACTGAAAATATGAGTAAAAGATACTTAAGCAAAAAAAAAAGAGGAAAAAAGAAACAAAAATATATGACATTAGGAAGAGAAAACAATATAATTACAGATATGAGTGATTAAAAGAAATATAAGTGTATATTATTGATAACTTTGTCAATAATTCCAGAGCAAAGGGATGATATTCAAAAGAAAATATAAAATTGTTAAAATTGATCAAAGAATAAGTAGAAAACAGGAGCCAAAAACTATATGCATGGGACTTCCCTGGTGGTGCAGTGATTGAGAGTCCGCCTGCCGATGCAGGGGACACGGGTTGTGCCCCGGTCTGGGAAGATCCCACATGCCGTGGAGCGGCTGGGCCCGTGAGCCATGGCCGCTGAGCTTGCGCATCCGGAGCCTGTGCTCCGCAACGGGAGAGGCCACAACAGTGAGAGGCCCACGTACCGAAAAAAAAAAAAAAAAAGAAAGAAACAGAAAACTATATGCATGGATATATAAAAATCAATAGCACTCCATTTTTCAAACAAACAATTTTAAAAATAGATATATTTATGATAGCAATTACAACCAAAAGTTACATAGGACCAAATTTTTAAAAAGAGAAAACCTCTATGGAAATAAACTTTATTGAAAATCATAGAAAGTAACCTAAACAAAGAGAAATCATGTTAATGGACAGGAATATTCAATATTGTACAATTTTTATCCCAAATTGATCTATAAATTACATGCAATTCCCATCAAAACTCTAACATGGGGCTTCCCTGATGGCGCAGTGGTTGAACGTCCGCCTGCCGATGCAGGGGACACGGGTTCGTGCCCCGGTCCGGGAAGAACCCACATGCCGCAGAGCGGCTTGGCCCGTGAGTCATGGCCGCTGAGCCTGCGCGTCCGGAGCCTGTGTTCCGCAACGGGAGAGGCCCCAACAGTGAGAGGCCCGCATACCGCAAGAAAAAAAAAAAAAAAAAAAAGAAAACTCTAACATGCCTTTTGACAGGACCTGGCAATTTGATCCTAGAATTCATTTGGAAGAGAAAAAAGCCAAGAACAGTCGAGGCACTCCTGAAGAACAAGGTGGGTGGGACTTATCTTACCAAACATTAAGATTTACCATAAGGTCCAGTAATGAAAATAGTGTGGTGTTAGTACATACCTTGTTTTATTTCGCTTTGCAGATACTGCATTTTTTTTAAAAAAAATTGAAAGTTTGTGGCAGCCCTGCATTGAGCAAGTCAACTGGTGCCATTTTTCCAACAGCGTTTGCTCACTTTGTGTCTCTGTGTTAGATTTTGATAATTCCTGCAATATTTCAAACATTTCAAATTATTATATCTGTTATGGTGATCTATGATCAGTGCTCTTTTTTTTTTTTTTTTTTTTTTTTGTGCGGTACGTGGGCCTCTCACTGTTGTGGCCTCTCCCGTTGCGGATCACAGGCTCTGGATGCGCAGGCTCAGCGGCCATGGCTCACGGGCCCAGCCGCTCCGCGGCATGTGGGATCTTCCCGGACCAGGGCACGAACCCACGTCCCCTGCATCGGCAGGCGGACTCTCAACCACTGCGCCACCAGAGAAGCCCCGATCAGTGATCTTTGATGTTACTATTGAGAAGACTACAACTCAATGAAGGCTTAGTGATGGTTAGCATTTCTTTTTAGCAATAAAGCATTTTTAAATTAAGGTATTTATTTTAGACATAATGCTACTGCATGCTTAACAGACTACAGGATAATGTAAGCATAAATTTTACATGCAGTAGGAAACCAATACATTCGTATGACTTGCTTTATTTCAATACTTGCTTTATTGTGGAGGTCTGGAACCGAATCCACAATATCTCCGAGGTACGCTAGTACAGGGATAAACAGACCAATGGAAGAGAACAGAGAGCTATATACGTGGGTCCACATGTTTATGTAGGAATTTAGTATACGACTGAGAAAGTTAATGGGGGAAAGGGCAGAGAAAATTGGTTGTCGACATGGAAAAACAAAATTGGATCTTTACTTAGCTTACAACTTACATAAAATCAATTCCAGATGGTTTAAAGTCCTAATTATGAAAAACAAAACTTTAAAACATATTAAAAAACAGTATCAGAAACAATGTCTATGGCATCAGCACAGGGAAAGATTTATTTAAATAAGAGGCACAAAAGCAAAAGTCACAAAAAGTGGGGGGAAGAGAAACAGATTTATCTGACTACATTAAAACCTAAAGCCTTATGACTGCTGACTTCCAGCATGATGGAGTGAGACGGTCAACAAAATCCCCTCCCCAAAATGCAAGTCTGATAACATCAAGTATTTGTAAGTATGTGGAAAAATAGAAACTTGTATCTTGCTGGTAGGAGTGTAAAACAGCTACAAACAACTGGCAGACAATTTAGCAATAGCTAATGGCGGAGGATGAACATACCTCTTACCAAGAAACTCCATTCCAGGTGGTGGGTCTGAATAAATACTACACATGGGCCTGATGGAAGCTACTCTGCCCCACAGTAAAGGAGTGTGTGCCCACAGAGCAAGAGGCAGAGAGATCCAGGGAACAGAACCGAACAGAGAGGCAAAGAGGGCTCCAGTATTACATGGAAAGTTCATATACGGCAACAGTGGTGAGTAAAGTCAGTGAAAAAAGGAAGGACTGTTCAATAAAGGATTGAGACACAACTGCTTCTCCTGAAAGCAATGCAGTTATTATTATTTACCTCACACCATACATATAAAACTTCTCATCAAATCCCTTCACCACAGTTCTTAGATGTCTCTAATTATCCATTTAGTGCCCTTTTCATCAAACTGAAATTCCATTCATCACTTTAATCTCTCCTGTAAAAACCTCTCTCTCTGTCCTGCTTGTCGGACTCTAACCCAATTTTCTTCTTTTTCCATAGCCACAGCCCAGCAGCAAAATATTTACACTGGAAAAACACAGATAGTGTCACTTTAAATCAGTCTCAACTCTCAAGTGGGCTCTCAACGCTACCCGGCAATTCTGTTTATTGCATTAACTTTCTTCCCACTCTACCTTACCTCTTTCTTCCAGCTTCCTTCCTACTACCCCATTCCCTTTTATAAGGGAAAACTGATCACAAGGGAGCTCCTTTATCCTCACCCCCATCCCCCCATCCCATCCTCACCCCCATCCCCCCCACCCCACCCCCCGCCGCGTATGCACACCTGCCTGCAGCTGGGCCCTTTCCTTCCCTCCCTTCCTATCTCATGACTCCTATCCATATGTGCTCAGAGATGCATCTTTCCTTTTCCCAGGGACCTGTTCCTTCAGTTACACACCCTCTCTCTCCTCCTCATCAATCTTCCACTTTACTGAATCAACTTCATCGGCGTATGAACATGCCCTCCTATCATCCATCAATAAAAAGGAAAAAAGAGATACCTCTCTTGACCCCCTGAACCCTCAATTACTGGTCTCTTGGTGTGGTTGTTCCCCGTCACCGCACATCTTCGCCAAAGAGCGGCCACAGGTATGCTCTTCCTACCGCAACTCCCGTTCACTCCACAGGCCTCTCCTTCCTCCACTGCGCTTTAGCCCGTGTAACCACTGATCTGCAAGTTGTCGAATCTAACAGTTGCCCCTCCTTAATCTTCATTTTGTCCCACTCAGCAGCATCTGACGTTGTCAGAGCCTCCCTTTTGCTCAAGAGACACTCCTCTCTTGTCTTCCAGGACGCCAAGCTCTCTTCATTCTCCTCCTAGTTTTCTGGTCACTCCTTGTCAGTCTTTCCCTAAAGGCTGGGTCCTCCAGTGCTCAGTCCTAAATCTTCTGCCCCTCTCTACACTGCTGAGTTCCAGAGTCACATCCCCAATTTGTACCCTCAACCCTTCCACTCATACCTCATTGGCGCCTCAAACTAAACAGGTCCCAAACCAAACTCTTGAATTTCTTCCTGCACTGGCTTCTCTCTACTGCCTTCACTTCAGTGAATGGCATTGTCATCTGTTCAATTACGATTTATTCTTCTTAGTGAGTCCTGTTGTTTCTTCCTCAAAACTATGTTCACTTCTCTGTATTTCCACTGCTACTACCTCTGTTGTATTAGTCAGAATTATCCAGAGAAACAGAACCAATGTGTGTGTGTGTGGATACAGAGAGTTTTTGTTTGTCTGTTTGTTTAAAGGAACTGGCTCATGTGATTACAGAGGCTGCCAAGTCCAAAATCTGTGGGATGGGATGATGCTATGGTTCAAGTCTGAAGGCTGTCTGCTGCAGAATTCCTTCTTGCTTGGGGAGGTCAGTCTTTTGCTCTGTTAAGGCCTTCAATCTATTTAGATGAGGCCCACCAGCATTATATAAAGGGCAATCTGTTCTTCAGAGTCCACTGATTACATTTTAATCTCATCCAAAAACACCCTCAAAGAAACATCCAGAATAATGTTTGACCATATATCCGGGCCCCGCAGCCAAGTTAACATGTAAAATCAACCACCACTCTAGTCTAAGCCACCTCATCTCTGGTTTAACCTATTATAGTAGTCTCATAACTTCTCTATTTCCATCCTTACTCTCCATACCAAAGCCAAAAACCTCCTTTGTAGATCTCTCCCTAAACCCCTGAACAGCTTCCTACTGCACCTAGATTAACACCAAGGCCCCTTACCAAGATCTGAAGGGTCCATTACTTCTGGACCTTCCTCTCATCCCCATCTCCAGGGGTTGTGCCCCTGGACCGCACAGTATTCTCTATCACAGTTTCCTTGACGGCACCGAGCAGGATGAAAGTTGCGTATTTATTTGTTCGGCTACTTATTTACTGCCTGCCTCTGCCGTTCTAAACTCCACGAGTGCAGGGACCACGTTTGTTTAACTTATCACTGCAGAGCCCAGGGCCTGGCACAGAGGAGATGCTCAATCAATATTAATTTTAAAATAGCAAAAAATTCAAACAGAAGAAAACTCTAAATATAAAAAAATCTAAATATAAAAAACAGTATTTGGGAAAAAAGAAGATATGTAAACCTGGAGACAGAGAACTTCTTAAACAAAACAGGAAACTTATAAATCGTAACTGGAAAAAAAAATCCACATATGATTACACTAAGGTTGAAAACCTAAAATATGTGATAGATGCCATGAACAAAGTTAAAAGACAAATAAAATATATGCAATATATATAACAAAGAGGTCTTATAAATTTAAAAAAAGTCAAACAATACAATTCAAAAATAGGCAAGGAATTTAAACATTAGATACTTAATAAACACCAGGAAATCAGCAGAAATTCCAGTCTTAACCCATCAGATTGGCAAAAATTAACTGACAGTGAACAAATAAAAATACAAAATAGGGTTTCCCTGGTGGCGCGGTGGTTGGGAATACGCCTACCGGTGTAGGGGGACACAGGTTCGAGCCCTGGTCCGGGAGAATCCCACATGCCGCGGAGCAGCTGAGCCCGTGTGCCGCAACTGGTGAACCTGCGTGCCACGGCTGCTGAGGCCTGCACGCCTGGAGCCTATGCTCCGCAGCAGGAGAGGCCACGGCAGTGAGAAGCCCATGCAAAGGAGAGTAGCCCCCGAAAAAAAAAATACTTTTTCAAGATTTAAGATAATGATTTAAAACTGGTTCTCTTGGCCACTTTTCAAGTGGGCAGTTGTGTACAATCTCAATGTTGTGGGCTAGACAGCTTCAGCAAGAGAAAGGAATGTGGAAAAGCAGGGGGCTGAAGATCGTTTCCTTACAGCCACATCTGCAATGAATCCACAGAGTTTGTTTGAACTAGGGGATTACACATTTCCCAGAGCAAAGATCACCAAGCCAGAGACAGTGACATAATTACAGTCTCATCACCAGATAGCAAAAATTCAAGGACTAAAATTTTTCTGTGGCTTGAATTCCTCAGTAAACACAGACTCAGAAGGACCTTCTTCAGAAATGAATGCCAAACACAGTAGTTTCAGAATTCACAATGTGCATCCCCCTGCTCCCAAAAAAATGCTTTCGAAGGAAAAAGATAGTTATTTTAAGGAGGGAAATTACTCCTAAGGAATCTCTTGCTTCGCTCTAGCTTTTAGATTCACTTGGTATCAATTCTGTTCATATAATACAACCTCCAACAAATTATGTTTAAAAATCACAGCTACTATATTAAGCATTTCTGTATTCTATTTTACACATCTCTTAAGATGAGTAAATGCCCAATTCTATCAGAATCTCCCCATACCCCCACCCTGGTATTCATAAATTAACATTTTGGAATCAAATGAAAAATACATCCTGCCAACTGGGAATACACTCTCAGAAATGGTGCTCTGCTGTCAAAGCACCATTCACATTCTGCCCGACAACTACACGTGCAAACCGCAGTTTGCGACGGTCCTCCGTCTCTAAGAATGGTGTCCAAAACTGCCAGCTGGACAGATTAAGCTTTTTGACAACTGATTCACATTTTTTCCCCAGCTTTATTGAGATATGACTGACATATGACATTGTGTAAGTTTAAGGTGTGCAACCTGTTGATTTGATACACATATATTACAAAATGATTATGATGACAGCTATAGCTAACACCTCCATCATGTCAAATCATTATCATTTCTTGTTTGTGGTGGGAATATTTAAGATTTACTCTTAGCAAAACTTTCAAGTGTATAATACAGGATTATTTCCTATAATCACCATGGTGTACACTAGATCCCCAGTGCTTAAAACTGAAAATGTGTACCTTTGGCCAACATCTCCCCATTTCCTCCACGTTCCAGCCCTTGGTGACCATCATTCTATCATGGACATACCTCAGAGATATTGCAGGTTCAGATCCAGATCTCTACAATAAAGCGAGTTTCACAACAGAGTCACACAAAATTTTTGGCTTCCCAGTGCATATGAAAGTTACGCTTACACTATAGTGTAGTCTATTCAGTGTGTAATAGCATTGTATCTAAAAAAAAAAAAAAACCAACAACATACGTTCCTTAGTTAAAAAATACTTTATTGCTAAAAAATGCTAACCATCATCTGAGTCTTCAGGGCATCATGGTAGTAACATCAAAGAACACTGATCACAGATCACCATAACAAATATAATAATAACAAAAAATTTTTTAATGTTCCAAGAATTATGGAAATGTGACACAGAGACATGAAGTGAGCAAGTGCTGTTGGGATAATGATGCCAATAGACTTGCTGGATGCTAGGCTGTCACAAACTTCCAATTTGTAAAAAAAATAAAACACGGAATCTGCAAAGCACAATAAGGAAAACCGCAATAAAACAAGGTATGCCTATACCTTTTTCTATGAGTTCAGCTTTTTTAGATTCCACATATTAAGTGATATACATTATTTGTCTCTCTGTATGACTTATTTCAATTAGTATAATGCCCTCAAGGTCCATCCATGTTGATGCCAATGGCAGGATAGCCTTCTTCTTCATAGCTGAATACTATTCATACACACATACACATACACACACACACACACACACACACACACACACACGCACACACCCATCTTCTTTATTGAGTCATCCATTGACAAACACTTCCGTTGTTTCCACATCTTGGCTGTTGTGAATAATGCAACAGCAATGAACATGAGAGTGCAGATATCTCTTGGAGATCCCGTTTTCATTTCCTTTGGATGTATACCCAGAAATGGGATTGCTGGGTCATGTGGTAGTTCTAGTTTGAGTTTTCTGAGAAACCTCTATACTATTTTCTATAGTGGTTGTAGCAGTTTACATTTCCACCAACAGTGCATAAGAATTCCCTTTTCTCCACACCCTTGCCAACACTGATCTCTTGTGTTTGTGATGGTACCCATTCTAACAGGTATGAGGTGCAACCTTACGTGGTTTTGATTTGCATTTCCCAAATGATTAGTGATGTTGAGCATTTTTCCATGTACCTGTTGGCCATCTGAATGTCTTCTTTGGAAAGATGTCCATGCAGTTCTTCTGCCCATTTTTAAATCAAATTGGTTTTTGCTATTGAGTTGTATTCCTTATGCATTCTGGATATTAATCTCCTAGAATATATATGATTTGTAAATATTTTATCCCATTCCATAGGTTGCCTCTTCATTTTGTTGATGGGTTTCCTTGGCTGTGCAGAAGCTTTTTAGTTTGATATAGTCCCACTTGCTTCTGCTTTTGTTGCCTTTGCTTTTGGTGTCAAATCCAAGAAATCATCAAGACAGATGTCAAGAAGCTCAACCCCTATGTATTCTTGGGGGTTGTATGGAATTGTATACAAACCATACATAGGAGCTGTATGGTTTCTGGTCTTACATTAAAATCTTTAATCCACTTTGAGTTGATTTTTGTTATGGTGTAAGATAGGGGACCAGTTTCATTCTTTTGCATGTAGCTGTTCAGTTTTCCTAACACCATTTACTGAAGAGACTATCCTTTCCCTATTGTATATTTTTGGCTCCTTTGTTGTAAAGTAACCATATATATGTGGGTTTATTTCTGGGCTCTCTAGTCTGTTCTATCAGTCTATGTGTCTGTTTTTATGCCAATACTATACTGTTTTAATTACTATAGCTTTGTAATATAGTTTGAAATCAGGAAACATTATACCTCCAGCATTTTCTTTTTCAAGACTGCCTGGTTTATTGGGATCTCTACCATTTCATACACATTTTAGGATTTTTTTTCTATCTGTGAACAATGCCATTGGAATTTTGATAGGGATTATACTGAATCTGCAGTTTGCTTTGGGCCTGATTCACATTTAAACAACCAAAAGATTTCTGTGGTACCACTCCAAAACCTAAGAAATGGTTTAATAATAAAAACTAAAACAGCAAAGAAGGGGAAGTTTCTTCCGCTGGGTGGTCTGCAGGATTTTAATACAGAAAGTGGTGGCATTTAGAAGTGCCAATTTTCTTAAGTGAAAATATCTCCACTGCCTCTAAAGCCTTTAGCTAAATTGCTGAAAGGTCTTTCAGAGAGTAATTCTGTTTTATGGCCATTAAAATGGCCAACTAGCTTCAGAACTGCCTTAGCGAACAGATGCTGTTGAAAACGGCTTCAGCCTCAAACCAGCTGCGAGGTGAGAATGGATGATGCCACGGGAGCACCACCTAAAAAAGAGCAAGGGCACCTCAGGAGGGGGCTGCGTGTGGGAGGGTGAAGCACAGCTCTGTCCCGGGATGGGCAGTGTTTGTCTCTCCACATCCTACTAGAAAATCAGGTGATGGTCAAATGGTAAGAAGCAAACATAAAGACACAACATTACAAGTAAACAGTGTGAATGCTGAGCCACAACAGATTTTTAGAAATATGGAGCTTTTTATTGGGGGTGGGGTGGGGCTTTTACAGAGCTGGTTACAGGGAATACCAAACAGGAATTACGTTCATTTCTAGACTATTTACCTCTCGCTTGCATTTATTCTTCTGTGTGCATAAAAGCCTGAGAATGCTTTTATGGAAAGCTGTAGAAACATGTATCAAGGAAAAACGATAAATTAACGAGCACCCAGTTTACAGCTTCAGATTTAATTCTCATCAGCAGGACGTGAATGCTCCTTCATTCATTAAAGTCATCACCATACACAGTAAGTGTAGGGACATCTGAGTTTTACACAGCTGGCCCTTGAACTCTAATAAACAGGACCAACACTCGGTTCTAATTTTTACATACGTAAAGGACAAGATCTTAAACGTAATGACCCCTTACGACTCCCCACTGACTGAATTATGAAAGACAGAAAAGGAGGTCAGATAGGTACAGCGGGGGCCATTCTGTGAAAGACTTTCCATGCCATTCTCTGGACGTGGGGCCTTATCTTGTGTGTGACAGAGAAGGATTCATGGTTTCAACTGGGTGAAGTGACGTCACTGAGCAGACCCAGAGGTATGAAGGGGAGAGAGCTTCACATGACCTTAAAAGCGTTTTAGCATGCCAGTGGTGCCTAATAAGTATGAAGGGACTGTGGTCTGGGGAGAAGGGAAAACTATTAGGGCTTCATCCATCCGTCCATTCAAGAACCACTGCAAATGTCAACACCAGGGATCAGCAATGGAGATGGGGAGGAGGGGAGCTCGGGGTCGGTGCAGACATCGGTTCTGCAGGATCTGGGGGCTCACTGGTGGGGGGTGGTGCCAGGGTTATTAGGGGAAAGAAAAGGTTAAACACGATACCAAGGTTCTCACTTAGACTATGAGGTAGGTGGTGATGGGACTATAACCAAAGACAGGAAGTTCCGAAGAGTCAGAGGGAGAGAAACGTGTTTAGGAGCAGGTGCTAGGACAGAAACAGAGGGACAGCCACAGGAAGGGAGGCAGAGACATACTGGGAGCTCACGGTCTGTGCTCCACATCGTGCAATAAGGAACAGCTTACACTCAGCTGTGTTTTCCTAAGTGCTTTTTACCACACAAGAGTCCACAGAGTTCAGAAACAATGACTACTTTAATAAAAAAGAACAAAATGGTAAAAGACTTCTCAAAAACCCAATTAAGAATGTAACAACAAAGCACCTAATAGAATTAAGAGCCTTAGGCTCAAGCTAGTCAAGCAATCCCCGAAAGGTCCTGTAACTCCAGGCCTCAGTTTTCATGCTGGGAAAAGTGACCAGAAGGAACCCAAATCTTCCTAACGTAATACTACAGAAAAATGGTATCATAACCAGGGGCAAATTATACACTCCTTTATTCTGACAAAAAAGGAAGCTGACTTACCTTTTAAAAATCTCATGTTTCCTTAAAATATTTTTGGAAACTGAAAATTCCTATTCTTTATCAAAAGTGTGTTTTAAGAGTCAGAAACCCAATAAAATGTTAAAAGAATACCTGTCATGAACATACTTGGGGTTAACTCATATGGATTTTTTTTAACCTATAAAGTGCGTGCAATTCAACTGCATGAATCAGCAGAGGAGGCACTGCTGATTTGAATGGTTTCAAGGCTCTTTTGGTGTGTATGACTACATATTTGTCTCCAACTCCTCCTCCTCTTCCTTTTCCATTCTCAGATTTTAGAGACTTGTTTTCCCTTCAGAAAAATCTCTGCTGCTTCTTCTCCATCTCCCCCCAATTCAAGCTCCTGCCTCACCGTACAACATCCCCATTGCTGCTTATTTTATTCTATGAAATTAACAACCACAGCCGTAATCAAGGCTCTGGCAAAATGAATCTGTCCTTGTCAGATTAGATAACAGATGAAATTCAAGAAAGAGGGGGCTTCAACTGACTGGGGTAACAAAGAAAACAGTGTTCCTTCCACCCCAAACTCCCATCCGGAATCCCTTCTTAATCCAGGCCAGAGACAGATTAACCTCATATGGAAAGTCAACTTGTAAAGCATCCCCCTCCGTCTCCACAAAGCCTAATTTCGAGCAAGGGTTTCTGCCAAGGGGCCCACAGTCACTGAAGAAGAATCTGATTTCAGTTCACCGTGCCACACTGCCTGCAGGAGCACGCAGCAATGCAGCTTTTAAAAATGAAGATTAATTTGCTGAAAAACTTTCTCAATCATGACTTCTCCTTAGGTCTCCATTCTGTGACACAGTGAAAATAAGCAGCAATGGAAGGAAGGAAAGAGGTGATAATGATACCCAATATTCTTATAAGCAGAAATAATAATCATGGCTAACATTTATCGAGCATTTAAAATGTGCCAGATGCCACTCTAAAAGCTAAGAAATTTACATGTATTGGCTCACTTATTCCAACCTATGAGCTGAGTAATATTAGTATTTTCTGTCACTTGAGAGATGAGTAAACTGAGGTTCAGAGTGGTTATCACTTGGCCAAAGAAGAGCTGGGGTTTCAACCTGGGGAATGTGACCCCAGAGGCGTACACTCTGAACTAAACTCCATACTGACCTAATCAGAGGCTAATCAGTGGTCCTCAAATAGGGTCATTCTGCACCCACAGGGGACATTCAGCAAGGTCTGGCAATAGTCTGGGTAGTCACAACTGGGGGCGACTACTGGCATCGAGTAGCGAGCGGCCAGGGATGCTGCTAAACATCCTACAACATACAGCACTGCCTCAAACTGATCCAGCCAGACTGTCAATAGTGCCGAGGCTCAGAAACCCTGATCTAAATACTCCTAGACTTCTTAATAATCTTTCCCTCCTTTACCGCTGTTCCATATGACTCAGTGTAGGGAATAATGAAGAACGAGAAACATACAGCACTAGAAATACTGCATCAGTGTACGAAAAGACTAAGTGGAAGAAAAGTCAGTAAATTGGCATGCTAAAAGCTTTATTCAATTAAAACAAAAACAAAAACAGCTCCCCATTAAGAAAAATAAGTGTTATATTCCAAAAAAACAAAACAAAAGATAGCAACCGGAGTCAAAACTTCTTTGAAAAATTGATTTTGTATCACAGCGCAAGTAGAAAAGTTCTCAAATTACAGTCTGGGTTGCCAAATTCTGATGACTATAATAGACTCCACTAGAGGAATACACGTTGTCCCTGTCTAATCTCACAGGCACAGAAGGGGGACAAGGCAGAGAGGGGCCCTTCACGGGTACCAGCGACACCCCTCAGGTAGGGGTCCTCTACCGGCCGGCCGCAGACAACCTATCTAGACGTTGGCAGCTGAGGACTTCTGCTGCCTTCCGCACTGCATGCACACCCAGTCAGCACTTCTACCGCAGAGGTTGCTGGAGCCCGCTCCCCTCACCGTGTGACTCACTGCTGCCAACCAGCCATGCTTCATTTTCCCACTTCAGGATTCTAATTGGGTGTCAGATACAGATTAGTTTTTACAAATAAGAAAACACTTCAACCAGTTCAACTATCTAGAATGCTAAAAATATGCGTTTTCTGAGAAAAGCTTTCATCTGTCTCTAGGCAAAAGTTACCAAACTCCTCGGCACTTTCATGAAACCACATAAATTAACTGAGAAGCGATGGTTTCTAAAAATCCGGGATGACTCCTGTCCATTTCATCACTGCACATTCTCCGTGGGAGCCCTGCCGATAAAGGTAGGGCGTGATCTCGGGGAGCTTACAGTCTGCAGGGAACAGAGACTCGCTGGGGCAGGTCTAATGCAAGGTGGGGCGAGTGACTCCAGAACACAGATTTCACACGGAGGAGCATCTGGGGGCAGGCACTCAACTGTCATAATTAAGTTTTAAAGACGCTTTTTTTTTTTTTTTTTTTTGGTGTGCAATTAAGTGAGGAATTAAATATTAAAGATGGGTTTACTTTTTTTTTTTTTTTTTTGCGGTACGCGGGCCTCTCACTGTTGTGGCCTCTCCCATTGCGGAGCACAGGCTCCGGACGCGCAGGCTCAGCAGCCATGGCTCACAGGCCCAGCTGCTCCGCGGCATGCGGGATCCTCCCGCACCGGGGCACAAACCCGTGTCCCCTGCATCAGCAGGCGGACTCTCAACCACTGCGCCACCAGGGAAGCCAGGGTTTGCATTTTTAAATACTGAAATCCATCTACACAGTGAGAATGAGCGTCTATGGCACTTGAGGAGGGAATCATTCTAAAAGTCTTTTCAAGATGCTGATTACGTTAAGTTGGTGGCTCAGCTCATGCTGAGCGAAAACGGCCATACTGGAGGGGTACTGGAGGGGTACACAGCCGCTTTCAAAGAACCAAATGATTCCATCACATCTTTACAACTTCCATGCTCAGTAACTAAAAGAAGAGCTACTAACTCCCGAGAGCCTACCTGGCCAGGAGGTGTGTGTACTGGCCATTCTCTGGAACCCTCACAGCAACTCTGAAAGCAACTGTTACACCCAGGGGGGGCTCTGTGGCTTGCCCTGGTCACATGGCTAGCAAAGAGAAGAGACAAGACTCCCTTAGGTTCATTTTACATTGAAGTCTGTGTTCTTCCTGCCGTCTACATCAGGCCGCCTGTCTATTGCACATACGTGAAAAGTAAGGAAAACTTGGTATGCAGGCCCCTAGCTGTAACACAGGTAGTCAGTTTTTCAGGAGAAGAAAACAACACACCATAAAATTCAAAGTTTTGTATAAAATTAGAGTTCTTCCCCCAGATATTCAATTCTGTAAAATCATTACTGTTTTAGTAAGCTAACCAGTTTTCTAAGTGAGGATACGTTTCTCACTTGCGCAACAAGTAGCTAGGTTTTAAACTGCTGCAGGCTATGTATGTGGAAGGCTGGTGGCTATGACTGACTTCCATTTATTTTGATCAGAAATAAAAATGTGCTTACTATTATATACAGATCCAATTTACATAAAGCACAACAGGACAACGAATCTATGGCATTAGGTCACGATGGTGGTTACCTGGTTCCTGCTTGGGGTTGGGGATGGGGGGAGTGACTGGGACGGAGAGCCTGGAGGTCTTCTGGGGTGCTGGCAATGCGGTTCCTTGATCTCGGTACAACTTAAACGGGTGTGTTCGCCTTACGAAAATCCATCAAACTCTACACTTATGGTTTGTATACTTTAAAGAACATCTTAAAAATAGAAAAATGCTAGGTGAGATGTGTTGACCAGAATTCCCATTTTTCTGCATTTTACGGGAACCAAATTTCATAACATTAGTTATACCTAGCTCATAAAACATGTGTATCAACGGTATTTAGAAGTTTAAAAAATAATATTCTTGGAGTTATGATACTCGGTTGCAGAGTAAAATAATAAAAATGACTTTTTAAAATGCTGGATGGGGTGGTGGGGGGAAGTCACTGATATTCATGTTAACAATTTCAACCAGGCACTATGGAAGGACAAAGTGTTATGACTTACCTTCTCATGTGAAACAGAGGTTTAATTCTACACTGAAAAAAAATACAGAACTACTCCTTTGTTCGAAAAGCAAGGAGTGAAACATGGTAACTAATGTTAGCAGTTTGCAGAACCCATGAGGCACCAAAACGACTTAGGCCAGAAGCATTTTCACGTAAGAATGCCTTACCAAAATGTTCTAATTGGTAAGTACATTTTCCAATGAGGCAATACCCTGATTTTCTAAGTTAATGGGTTCAATAATTCAGAAACTATTCATTACTAAACCTTCGTTGCTGTGACCTAAAGAAAATGATAAATTTAACTCCTAACGTTTACAGAGGAAACCTATCGTCAAACCATAAAACTGCAGTTTTAATTTTTAACCTGTCAGTATATTTTATTTTTATTTATTTATTTATTTTTTGCGGTACACAGCTCTCTCACTGTTGTGGTCTCTCCCGTTGCAGAGCACAGGTTCCGGGCGCGCAGGCTCAGCGGCCATGGCTCACGGGCCCAGCCGCTCCGCAGCATGTGGGATCTTCCCAGACTGGGGCACGAACCCGTGTCCCCTGCATCGGCAGGCGGACTCTTAACCACTGCGCCACCAGGGAAGCCCCATGTCAGTATATCTTAAATAAAAGTTTTTAATATAACCAAACTGCCAATAATTAAGTATGGACGTTAGGTTTCATTGTATCCTGAGCCCATTTATAACTTCTTATAACAGATAATTAATACTTTCCAGAGAAACCAATCACTAATAACATTAGCTTCCATTAATCAATCGCTACCATATACTAGGCACATGATATATTCCAAGTGTTTCCCTTCATGAGTCACTATCTGGAGGCAGACTGCACTAATATTTGCAAATATTTAATGCCTCTCCCTACAAAATGATTATGTATCCCCAACCTTTGATCTCAGCCAGGATACTTGCTTTAGCCAGTGAAATGCAAGTATGTCACTTCCAGACAGAAGCTCTAAGAGCTATGTTCTCTCTCTTACCTCCCTCCATGATCTCTGGAATGTAAGTCAAGATGTGAACCTTCCAACGGGGTCTCTGAATGTCCAGAATGAACACAGCGCCCATGCTAATCCATGAGGGACATGTAGTGTGGGTAATCAATATGCTGTGTTGTTATAAACCCACTGAGGTTTGGGAGTTGTTTGCTACTGCAGGATAACCTGGCCTGTACTGACTGAGACAAATCTCTGTTTCATGAAAGTGGAAAGTGAGCCACAGAAAAGTATTTTGCCCAAGAGTCGACAGCTAGTAAATGGAGGAAACGAAGAATTCAGGAAGTCAAAACACCAAAGCCCACACTTGTCATTCAATTCTCATTTTCAACTTTTACAAAACTTAACTATTTCTTCTTAAAACTCTCAATAACCAAAACCTGATTCCTGAGATCAGAAGGAAGAAAGATCAGAGATGGACACAAGTTTTTGTACAAAGCTGCTTATCGTGATGTTATTTATAATAGAGAAAATTTGGAAACAATAGGAAAAGGATTATTTTTATTTTTATTTACCAAACGTGCCTGAAATACCAACTGACCTGTGCAGGTGCCTGTGGGTCTGCAAAATCCCAACACATTAGTCACTGACCCATTAGAACAACCAGCTGTCCAGCACATGCCCAGGGAAGGTCACGCCATCTGGTTACTTACCCCACAAACTGTGCTGGGCAGCAGGAACACAGACAGGAAAGACCGCCCCTGCCTTCAAGGAGCTTACGACAGCAAGCCAACAACTTTAACACAGCGCCAGAGCACTTGTGGAGACTTACACACATTTTTTGAACTTTAGGAGTTCACAGAGGGACTTCTCACTAAGGCTGGGAGTGAGGGGCGTCAGGGAGAGTTTCTAGGGGGAAATGACATTTGAGCTGTGTTTTAAAGGAGAGGGTGGGGGTACAGGTTAGTATACGAGGCTGGAGCACGTTCTCAGAAATGAGAACGTGAAAGATGTGGAGGAGAGGGAAAACATGGCCACCTGGGAATTTAACTTGAACATCAGGCTGAAACGCGGAGAAGAGAGGGACGGTCCTGCACGGTTCACCTGAAGGCAGGATAAGGATATATGGCAAAGCAGGGGTGAGCAGGAGTTATCCACCTGAGAGCTCCTGCACCCAGGCTCCTCCAAGCTCCCGTTAACTCTAACTCTGGTGGGGCAAAACCAAAGGTTCCCGAAGCCACTGAGTCACCCATGACAGGGGTGTGATCAATAATTAGCTTGTGGGCTTCCCTGGTGGCACAGTGGTTGAGAGTCCGCCTGCCGATGCAGGGGACACGGGTTGGTGCCCCGGTCCGGGAAGATCCCACATGCCACGGAGCGGCTGGGCCCATGAGCCATGGCCGCTGAGCCTGCGCGTCCGGAGCTTGTGCTCCGCAACGGGAGGGGCCGCAACAGTGAGAGGCCCGCGTACCGCAAAAAAAAAAAAAAAATTAGCTTGTAAGTAGGTATCCTGTGAATCTGTCAGCAGCACAGGATCTCAAACAGGCTGAAGCACTTTCTCACAAAAGATAAGGTCAACCACGCACTTCAGTGTGAAAGGCAGAGTTGTAACAAAACAGGCCACAGCAAGTTCAAGTCAGTCAACGATACCTCCGTGCCCCTCCCTCGGAGGCTGTGACTTCTGTTCAGCTGCACAGAATTCATTCTGAGGTACCTTTTACCACTTGCTGCCGTAACGACCACTGCAAACAAACCAGCTACTTCAGTTCAAGTCTCCATCATTGTTCCTTCTGTAGGAAAGGCTTTCTCTGCAAAGCACCTGATTTCTGACTGGACAGCTTACCCTGACAATGCTAATGTTCCTTAAGTCAACAGAGTACCTTCCATTTCTACTAACAAATAGCACATTCATTTATTTGATCATTAGAGCAGTCTTAGTTTGGAAATAAATGGATTTTCCAAGTCACACTCCTGGAAGGTGGGAGACTCAGAGCAGAATCCAGCTTGGTTCTTTCCTTCACGGCACTTTCCACCTGCTACCTGCAGCTATAGACCGATACTTCTCGGGCCTGGGCAACACACCTGGCCTAGTGATCTGAGACTGCTTAATGGGCTTCTCTGAACTTCAAGTCCCTTATGTGTAAAATCAGTCAGTCTGGATACAGTTCCTTCCAACTCTCATGTTCCATGTTTTTATTAAAGAAAGTTACAGCAAGAGATTCGTTTCCTCCGCGAAAAGACAGGACAGATGTAAGTGCCTGAATCAGAGTCATAATTCAAAGAAGTTTGAGCAAAGGCCTAATTATAAATATAAATACAAGTATTCTCCCACACCGACATGTCAAAAGCAACTCCTTAATAAAAGTGTGCTTTCAGGACAACACAAATTAAATACGATTTTTCCAACTAATACATGAATTGAGTCGATAGTATAATTATTATATATCAGTAATGCAGACAATTACACTGATAATTAAGTTACTATGTGTTAGAGTCAAGCTCTCCTGCTCCAACACTCTGGATCTGAAAGAAAAGAACCAAAAACCTCCCTCCCTGCCTCCTAATTCTTTGATGGCCTTCCCATCCTTTTGTTTCCCACAACACAAGCTTAAGAGCTGCTCAGTATTTCAAGATACTCTGTATTTCATGTCCCATAAAATAGCATATATAAGTTTTCTCTTGCTGCTGTAAAAAATAACGTAGCAGCTACAAACACCACAAATGTGTCATCTCACAGGTCTGTTGGTCTATAGGCTTGGCTGGTTTCTCTGCCCAAGTCTCACAAGGCAGAAATCAAGGGGTCAGGAGAGCTGCGTTCCTTTATGAGGCTCTAGGGAGGAATCTGCTTCCAGGGACATTCAGGTTGTTGGCAGAACTGAGTTCCCTGTGACTAAGGGGCTGAGGTCCCCGTTTCCATGCTGCTGTCTGTCACAGCTGCTCTCAGCTTCTAGAGGCTGCCTGCATTCCTAGGCTCATAGCCCCCTTCCGCCACCTTCAAATCCAGGAACAGCAAGTTGAGTCCTGCTCATGCTTCAAACTCTCCAATTCCTTCTTCCCTCACATCTGAGTCTTCTACCTCCCTCTTCCACGTTTAAGGACCCTTGCGAGTACACTGGGCCCACCCCAATAATCCAAGATAATCTCCCTATTTTAAGTTCCATGACCTCAATTCTATCTGCAAAGTCCCTTCTGCCATGTAAGATATTCACAGGTCCCACAGACCAAGGCATGGACATCTTGGGGGGCGGAGGGGGGCACTAGTCTGCCGACCACATCCTAAATACAGAAAAGAAGACAAAAATATCTCTTTTGCTAGAACCCAATGAATAATTCTGCCCACAGCACACAGCAAAGCAGAAGTTTTGATTAAATATCAATGAACGGAAGGGAAGGCAGCAATGACCTTGTAATTATTCTGCACACACAAAAAAACCCATCAGTCGTTAGTGTTTGAGACGAGGAAACTATATATGCTGGAAGAAGGGTTAGAGAAAACAAAAAGGTTAGTGCCAAACTATATTAATTGCAGAAACTAAGAAAAATGTAATAGTCTTCAACTTCATGGAATTATTCTCAGTAGGCAGTGAATCACGCTTCAAACTTTAATTTTAAAAGTACTATAGGGGGCTTCCCTTGTGGCGCAGTGGTTGAGAGTCCGCCTGCTGATGCAGGGGATGAGGGTTTGTGCCCCGGTCCAGAAAGATCCCACATCCCGCGGAGCGGCTGGGCCCGTGAGCCATGGCCGCTGAGCCTGCGCGTCCGGAGCCTGTGCTCCGCAGCGGGAGGGGCCACAACAGTGAGAGGCCCGCGTACCGCAAAAAAAAAAAAAAAAAAAAAAAAAAGTACTGAGTCAAATTTTACAGAAATGTATTACGTAGTTAATAATAACCAACTACTGATGTTAAAACTCACACCATGTAAAACATAAAATGAGATAATCACCTAATCACAGATATATTAAAAAAAATTAGTCATGTCTGGAGTGACAATATTTAACAATCAGAATTATAATAAAAACTATTAAGCATATAAATCAAAAAATTTTTAACATTCCCATTTATTCTCTAAATATGAACTACACATAGTATAAAACTATAAGCTAGAGCACCAACCATTCATCAAATCATGCTAATAATTTCTAACTCATCTGTTAATTGTTAGAAAATACTGGTATGATCCTTTATTTGATGTATATCTGTCACAGCTAAGTAATGTCTGAGCTATGATTCAATATAACAAACCAAACTCTTCCAGTAACGTCCCCTATTTAACTGAAAGACAGCAGATGAGTCTTGATATATAGATTTTCCCCATAACATAAGATTGTTCTTGGTAAATCTTGTATTACACCTCATGCTGAACTAATGTCAATTAAATTACATTTTTTTCTAGCTTTAATAATATTCACTATTTCTATCACCATCATGAAAATCACTTATTGAACTGTCATATTCAATTATCTAGCTTACTTTTTACAAACTTTTGTTCACCTTCAATCTATGGTGCTTTGAAAACAATCAACTGGCCAAATTCTAAGAACCAATAAATTAAAAAGAAGTTATTAAAAGTTAATTATTCTCTTCAGATTTGTCATCAAATAAGGGTATTTTCATGTAACTTGTTGGATAATATAATAATTTTTCTCTTGGAATATTTTACTTTATTTCAAATTTGTTTGTTTCTCTAATATTCTCTGCTTTTCTACCACAGCTTCCTGTAGTTTGTTTTATATGTTCTATTATCTATTACTCGTCAAAGAAATCTATCCATTTTAATAATCAGAAATTTTCTTTCTTATAAAACCAAAGAAATAAGAATGGTTAGAATAGTATGTAATGATGCTAAATCTCTAAAAAATGTAATTATTCAAATGCTATCTCACAATTTCTATTAAAGTCAATATGCAAGTCTTTATAGGTTTTCCAAACTGAGTTTGCATCGATAATACCCAGGCTGTCCATCCAAAGGCTAATACAGTTGACCCTTGAACATCATGGGGATTAAGGGAACAGACCTTCCATGCAGTCAAAAATCTGAGTATCTTATTGTCAGCCCTCCATATACATGACTTCTCTGCATCCAGGGATTCAATCAACTTTGGATTGTGCAGTACTGACTATTGAAAAAACAAAATCCACGTATAAGTGGACCCACGCAGTTTAAACCTGTGTTGTCCAAGGATCAACCGTATTTCGTTATTTCAATTCCAAGTTCTTAGGTATATCAAATAAATACCAGTTATTAAATAACATAAGCTCACAAATATAAAAATATCAAGAGGGCTTCCCTGGTGGTGCAGTGGTTGAGAGTCCGCCTGCCGATGCAGGGGACACGGGTTCTTGCCCCAGTCCGGGAAGATCCCATATGCGGCGGAGCAGCTAGGCCCGTGAGCCATGGCCGTTGAGCCTGCGCGTCCGGAGCCTGTGCTCCGCAACGGGAGAGGCCACAACAGTGAGAGGCCCGCGTACCGCAAAAACAAACAAACAAACAAACAAACAAAAAAATAAAATAAAAATAAAAATATCAAGAAAAATTGTTAAGTGGTTTATTTAGTTTCTATCTTTTTATGCCATGATCCAGAGATAACTAAAGTAACAAATAAAACCTCAAATAAAAATATCCAGAAGTTTTTCTAGAATTTCAGACATTTTTTCTCCTTAGCACTATACTTGCACCACCTGTACAAAATTCATAAAGTTTTCATGTAAATATTTATCATTGAGACCATTTTTCTTGAGTATTACAATAAAGTTTACTATATTTCAGATGTTCCTTTTAGCTCCATGAAATCAACAAAAACCATCACCTATCTTCAAAGTCCTGAATACTGCATTTAAAGTAAATTATTAAACCACTTCTATGTGAAATGGTTGGAGCTTTGTCAATGACTAAAATTTTACTGCCCTGATTTATAAGTTTTCCAAAAAGTTGTTCTCTCATCTCGATAGATATGTTTTACAACAATCAGAACCATAACTCTAACTGCCATGATACATTTGTATAAAAACTATTTTTTGAAGTCTTAATAAATACTTCAAGTCAGAAAGTTACTTTAAACTATACAGTATATTGTGTTGGTATTTCATAAATACTTTTTCCTTTGCTTTAGCAATACTCTTTGATAAAATGTTTTGGGAAGTTATTTTCTTAATTTTTTTTTGAAAACTGATTTATGTTTATTTTTTCCAGCTTTAATGAGATATGTTTGACATATAACACTGTGTAAGTTTAAAGTATACAACATGTTGATCTGATATTTTATATATTGTAAAATTATAACCACCATACCCTTAGACCTGACACTTCCATCATGTCACAAAATTACCACTTCTTTTTTGTGGTGAGAACATTTGAGATCTACTCTCTTAGCAATTTTCAAGTATATAAAATAGCATAATTAACTATAATGACCATGCTGTACATTAGATCCTCAGAACTTATTCAAATTGTAACTAGGGGTTTGTACACTGACTAACATCTCCCCATTTCCCCCATCCCTTGGTAACCACCATTCTAGTCTCTGTTTCTATGAGTTCAGCTCTTTAGATTCCATATGTAAGTGATATACAGTATCTGTCTTTCTCTATCTGACTTATTTCACTTAGCATAATACCCTTAAGATCCCACCATGTTGTCACAAATGGCAAGATGTTCTTCTTTCTCATGGCTGAACAATATTCCACTGTATATACATATATGCCACATCTTTAACAATTCAACTGTTGATGAACACTTAGGTTGTTCCCATATCTTGGCTAATGTGAATAATGCTGCAATGAACATGGGAGTGCAGACATTTCTTCAAGATTTTGTTTTCATTTCCTTTCCATACGCAGGAGAGGAGTTAGATTGCTGGATCATATGGTAATTGTAGTTTTAGTTATTTGAAAAATCTCCATACTGTTTTCCACAGTGGCTACACCATTTTGCAATCCCACCAACAGGTACAAGGGCTCCCTTCTCTCTAAACCCTCAAATACTTGTTATTTCTTGTCTTTATGATAATATCCATTCTAACAGGCACGAGGTGATATCACTCTGGTTTTGATATGCATTTCATTGATGATTAGTGGTGCTGAGCACCTTTTCATGTACCTATTGGCCATTTGGATATCTTCTTTGGAAAAATGTCTTTTAAGATCTTTTGCCCATTTTTTAATCATATTGTTTGGGTTTGTTTGTTTTGCTATTGAGTTATATGAGTTCTTTATATATTTTGGACATTAACCCCTTATCAGACACATGATTTACAAATATTTTCTCCCACTCAGTAGGTTGCCTCTTCATTTTGTTGATACTTTCCTTTGCTGTGCAAAGTCTTAAAGTTTGGTATAAACCCACTTGTTTATTTTTGCTTTTATTGCCTTTGTTTTTGGTGTCAAATCCAAGAAATCATCACCAAGACTAATGTCAAAAAGCTGTCTTCTTCTGGGAGTTTTATGGTTTCAGGTCTTATATTCAAATCTTTAATCCATTGAGTTGATTTTTGTGTATGTGGCCTGGTTTCATTCTTTTGCATGTGAATGTCCAATTTTTCCAACACCATTTACTGAAGAGACCATCTTTTCCCCATGGAGTATTCTTGGCTCCTTCGTCATAAATTGACCATATATGTGTGGGTTTATTTCTGGGTTCTCTATTCTGTTACATTGATCTATGTATCTGTTTTTATGCCAATACCAAACTGTTTTGATTACTACGTAATTACTTTGTAATATAGTCTGAAATCAGGGAATGTGATACCTCCAGTTTTGTTGTTCTTTCTTCTGGTTGCTTTGGCTATTTGGGGTCTTGTGTAATTCCATATAAATTTTAGGATAGTTTGTTCTGTATTTGTGAAAAATGCTACAGAAATTTTCATAGAGATTGCATTGAAACTGTAGATTGCTTTGGGTAGTATGAATATTTTAACAGTATTGATTCTTCCAATCCATGAGCACAGAATATCTTTCTATTTATTTGTGTCTTTTTAAATTTCTTTCATCAATGACTTTTGTTTTTAGCGTATAGATTTTTCACCTCCTTGGTTAAATTTATTCTGAGGTATTTTATTCTTTTTGATGAAACTTTAAATGAGATTTTTTCTTCATTACTCTGATAATTCATTACTGAATTTTGTACATTGACTTTTGTACCCTACAACTTTACTGAATTCATTTATTAGTTCTAAAAGTTTTCTGGTAGAATCTCTAGGATTTTCTATACGCAATTTCAAGTCATCTGCAAATAGAGACAATTTTACTTCTTCCTTTCCAGTTTGGATGCCCTTTGTTTCTTTTCTTTCTTTCCTCCCTCCCTCTTCCTTCGTTCCTTCGTTCCTTCGTTCCTCCCTTCCTTCCTCCCTCCCTTCCTTTCTTTTTCTTTTTTCTCCCCTAATTGCTCTGGCTAGGACTTCACTTCCATACTATGTTGAATAAAATTGGCCAGATTGGGCATCCTTCTCTTGCTCCTGATCTTACAGAACAAGCTATGGGCTTATCATATATGGCCTTTATTATGTTGAGGTACATTCCCTCTGTACTCAGTTTGTTGGGTTTTTTTAAAAATCATAAATGGATGTTGCATTTTTTGTCAAATGCTTTTTTTGCACTTATTGAGATGAACAGATGGTTTTTATCCTTCATATTGTTAATGTGGTGTATCACACAGATTGATCTGAAGGTGTTGAACTATCCTTGTATCCTTGGAATAAATCTCTCTTGATCATGGTGTATGATCCTTTTAATATACTGTTAAATTTGGTTTGTTAACATTTTGTTGACTTTTTATATTGGAGTATAGTTGGTCAACAATGTTGTGTTAGTTTCAGGTGTACAGCAAAGTGATTCAGTTATACATATACATGCATCTATTCTTTTTCAAATTCTTTTCCCATTTAGGTTGTTACATGATATTGAGTAGAGTTCCCTGTGCTATACAGTACGTCCTTGTTGGTTATCCCTTTTAAATATAGCAGTGTGTACATGTCAATGCCAAACTCCCTAACTATCCCTCCCACTACCCTTCCAATCCAATATAAGATAAAAAGTTTTTTTAAAAAAGACTTGATGTATGATAAAGATCACACACCAAAAAAGCACCTTTTGATGTATCCAGAACCAACTGAGATAGCTTTTCCAATAGAACTGCAACAGATGCTGTAATGGGTTTCAACTCAGGGATGTTAGCAGCTTCTAATCCTTAGGTATCACCCCTTCTTCCTCTTTACTCCTCCAGGAACTCTACTTCTCCTTCTGCACCTCTGGCAAATGTACAGTCAGTTCTCTATATGAAATTACCTTTATTAAAAAAAATTTTTTTGTTGAGGATCTTTGCTTCTATGTTAATCAGGAATATTGGCATGTATTTTCCTTTTCTTGTAGCGTCCTTGTCTGGTTTTGGTATTTGGGTAATGCTGGCCTTATAAAATGAGTTTGAAAGTGTCCCCTCCTCTTCAATTTTTGGAAGAATTTGAGAAGGATTGGTATTAATTCATCTTTAAACATTTGGTGGAATTCACCATAAGTCATCTGGTCCTGGACTTTTGTTTGTTGGGAGGTTTTTGATTACTGATCCAATCTCTTCACTAGTAATTGGTCTGTTCAGATTTTCTATTTCTCCATGATTCAGGCTGGGTAGCTTTTATGTTTTTAGGAATTTATTTCTTCTAGGTTGACCAATTTGCTGGTGTATGGTTGTTCATACCGGTCTCTTCTGATCCTTTTACTTCTGTGGTATCAGGTGTAACATCTCTTTCATTTCTAATTCTGAGTTCCCTCTCTTTTTTTCTTGTTGAGTCTAGCTAAAGATTTGGCTATTTTGTTTACATTTCAAAAAAACATTAGTTTTTTAATTAGTTTCATTAATTAGTTTCATTAATCTTTTCTACTGTCTTTTTTGTCTAATTCACTTATTTCTGCTCTGATCTTTATTATTCCCTTTTTCTACTAACTTTGGGCTTAGTTTGCTCTTTTGCTAGTCTCTTGAGGTATAAAGATAGGTTGTTCATTTGCTTTACAGCAGTAATGAACACAACACTGTAATTCAACTATACTTCAGTAAAAAATAAATGAAAAAAAAGATAGGTTGTTCATGTTTATATTTTTTGTCAAAATAATGAAACTGTGTTTCAACCTAGAAATACAAATTATCTGTTTTAGGTTTGTAATCATGTATAGTATCAAGAGATATTCTGGACTTCAACTTTCTACTAATATTCCTCTTTTATCTTCTCTGACAGATTCAGAATATTCATGTTTATGATATCTAAAAGAATAAAACTTTGCTGCCTCTTCATTTATAATAAAATAATCAAATTAATTCTTGTACTTATAAATATCAAAACACCAGGCACTACTAAGTTAAGAATTGTAGTGTCGTAACAATGAAAGAAGCCAAAATAAAAACTATTTAAAAGCTGTAGCGGGAGAGGAGCTTCAAGACGGCGGAAGAGTAAGACAAGGAGATCACCTTCCTCCCAACAAATACATCAGAAATACAACTACATGTGGAACAACTCTTACAGAACACCTACTGAATGCCGGCAGAAGACCTCAGACCTCCCAAAAGGCAAGAAACTCCCCACGTACCTAGGTAGGGCAACAGAAAAAAGAAAAAACAGAGACAAAAGAACAGGGACGGGACCTGCACCAGTGGGAGGGAGCTGTGAAGGAGGAAAGGATTCCACACACTAGAAGACCCTTCTCAGGCAGAGACTGCGGGGGGCGGAGGGGGGAAGCTTCGGAGCCACAGAGGAGAGCGCAGCAACAGGGGTGCGGAGGGCAAAGTGGAGAGACTCCCACACAGAGGATCGGTGCCAACCAGCACTCACCAGCCCGAGAGGCTTGTCTGCTCACCCGACGGGACGGGCAGGGGCTGGGAGCTGAGGCTCGGGCTTCGGTCAGATCCCAGGGAGAGGACTGGGGGTGGCGGCGTGAACACAGCCTGAAGGGGGCTAGTGCGCCACGACTAGCCGGGAGGGAGTTCGGGAAAATGTCTGGACCTGCTGAAGAGGCAAGAGACTTTTTCTTCCCTCTTTGTTTCCTGGTGCGCGAGGAGAGGGTTAATAAGAGCGCCGCTTAAAGGAGCTCCAGAGACGGGCACGAGCCGCGGCTAACAGCGCGGACCCCAGAGACGGGCATGAGAGGCTAAGGCTGCTGCTGCCACCACCAAGAAGCCTGTGTGCAAGCACAGGTCACTATCCCCACCTCCCCTCCGGGGAGCCTATGCAGCCCGCCACTGCCAGGGTCCCATGATCCAGGGACAACTTGCCCCGGAGAACGCACGGCGCGCCTCAGGCTGGTGCAACATCACACTGGCCTCTGACGCAGCAGGCTCGCCCTGCATCCGTGCCCCTCCCTCCCCCCAGGCAGAGTGAGCAGAGCCCCGGAATCAGCTGCTCCTTTAACCCCGTCCTGTCTGAGCGAAGAACAGACGCCCTCAGGCAACCTACACACAGAGGCGGGTCCAAATCCAAAGCTGAACCCTAGGAGCTGTGCGAATAAAGAAGAGAAAGGGAAATCTCTCTCAGCAGCCTCAGGAGCAGCGGATTAAATCTCCACAATCAACTTGATGTACCCTGCATCTGTGGAATACCTGAATAGACAAAGAATCATCCCAAATTGAGGAGGTGGACTTTGGGAGCAACGATATATATTTTTTTTCCCCTTTTTCTCTTTTTGTGAGTGTGTATGTGTATGCTTCTGTGTATAATTTTGTCCATATAGCTTTGCTTTTATAATTTGTCCTAGCGTTCTGTCTGTCCTATTTTTTTTATTACTTAAAATTTTTTTTTCTTAATAATTATTTTTTATTTTAGTAACTTTATTTTATTTTATCTTCTTCTTTCTTTCTTTCTTTTTTTCCTCCCTTTTATTTTGAGCCATGTGGAGGACTGGCTCTTGGTGCTCCACCCAGGCGTCAGGGCTGTACCACTGATCTGGGAGAGGCAAGTTCAGGACACTGCTCCACAAGAGACCTCCCAGCTCCATGAAAGAGCAAACGGGGAAAATCTCCAGAGACCTCCATCTCAACACCAAGACCCAGCTCTACTGAACGACGAGCAAGCTACAGTGCTATGCCAAAGAACTAGCAAGACAGGAACAAAAGGCCATCCATTGGCACAGAGGCTGCCTAAAATCGGAATAGGGCCACAGACACCGCAAAACACACCACCAGACATGGACCTGCCCAAAAGAAAGACAAGATCCAGCCTCATCCACCAGAACACAGGCACTAGTCCCCTCCACCAGGAAGCCTACACAACCCACTGAACCAACTTAAGCCACTGGGAACAGACACCAAAAACAACAGGAACTACGAACCTGCAGCTGGCGAAAAGGAGACCCAAACACAGTAAGTTAAGCAACATGAGAAGACAGAGAAACACACAGCAGATGAAGGAGGAAGGCAAAAACCGACCAGACCTAACAAATGAAGAGGAAATATGCGGTCTACCTGAAAAAGAATTCAGAAGAATGATAGTAAAGATGATCCAAAATCTTCGAAATAGAGTGGAGAAAATACAATAAACGTTTAAGAAGGAACTAGAAGAACTAAAGAGCAAACACACAATGACAAACAACACAATAAATAAAATTAGAAATTCTCTAGAAGGGATCCATAGCAGAATAACTGAGGCAGAAGAATGGATAAGTGACCTGGAAGAAAAAATAGTGGAAATAACTACTGCAGAGCAGAAAGAAGAAAAAAGAATGAAAAGAACTGAGGACGGTCTCAGAGACCTCTGGGACAACATTAAACGCACCAACATTTGAATTATATGGTTCCAGAAGAAGAAGAGAAAAAGAAAGGGACTGAGAAAGTATTTGAAGAGATTATAGTTGAAAACTTCCTTAATATGGGAAAGGAAATAGTTAATCAAGTCCAGGAAGCACAGAGAGTCCCATACAGGATAAATCCAAGGAGAAATATGCCAAGACATATATTAATCAAACTGTCAAAAATTAAATACAAAGAAAACATATTAAAAGCAGCAAAGGAAAAACAATAAATAACACATAAGGGAATCCCCATAAGGTTAACAGCTGATCTTTCAGCAGAAACTCTGCAAGCCAGAAGGGACTGGCAGGATATACTTAAAGAGAAGAAGGAGAAAAACCTACAACCAAGATTGCTACCCAGCAAGGATCTCATTCAGATTTGACGGAGAAATTAAGACCTTCGCAGACAAGCAAAAGCTAAGAAAATTCAGCACCACCAAACCAGCTTTACAACAAATGCTAAAGGAACTTCTCTAGGCAGGAAACACAAGAGAAGAAAAAGACCTACAATAATAAACCCAAAACAATTAAGAAAATGGTAATAGGAGCACACATATCGATAATTACCTTAAATGTAAATGGATTAAATGCTCCAACCAAAAGACATAGACTGGCTGAATGGATAAAAAAACAAGACCCATATATATGCTGTCTACAACAGACCCACTTCAGACCTAGGGACACATACAGACTGAAAGTGAGGGGATGGAAAAAGATATTCTATGCAAATGGAAATCAGAAGAAAGCTAGAGTAGCAATTCTCATACCAGACAAAATAGACTTTAAAACAAAGACTATTACAAGAGACAAAGAAGGACACTACATAATGATCAAGGGATCGATCCAAGAAGAAGATATAACAATTGTAAATCTTTATGCACCCAACATAGGAGCACCTCAATACATAAGGCAAATACTAACAGCCATAAAAGGGGAAATCGACAGTAACACAATCATAGTAGGGGACTTTAACACCCCACTTTCACCAATGGACAGATCATCCAAAATGAAAATAAATAAGGAAACACAAGCTTTAAATGATACATTAAACAAGATGGACTTAGTTGATATTTATAGGACATTCCATCCAAAAACAACAGAATACACATTTTTCTCAAGTGCTCATGGAACATTCTCCAGGATAGATCATATCTTGGGTCACAAATCAAGCCTTGGTAAATGTAAGAAAATTGAAATTGTATCAAGTATCTTTTCCGACCACAGTGCTATGAGACTACATATCAATTACAGGAAAAGAGCTGTAAAAAATACAAACACATGGAGGCTAAACAATTCACTACTAAATAACAAAGAGATCATTGAAGAAATCAAAAAATACCTAGAAACAAATGACAATGAAAACACAACGACCCAAAACCTATGGGATGCAGAAAAAGCAGTTCTAAGAGGGAAGTATATAGCAATACAATGATACCTTAAGAAACAAGAAACATATCAAATAAACAACCTAACCTTACACCCACAGCAATTAGAGAAAGAAGAAGAAAAAAACCCAAAGTTAGCAGAAGGAAAGAAATCATAAAGATCAGATCAGAAATAAATGAAAAAGAAAAAAAGGAAACAATAGCAAAGATCAATAAAACTAAAAGCTGGTTCTTTGAGAAGATAAACAAAATTGATAAACCATTAGCCAGACTTATCAAGAAAAAAAGGGAGAAGACTCAAATCAACAGAATTAGAAATGAAAAAGGAGAAGTATCAACTGACACTGCAGAAATACAAAGGATCATGAGATTACTACAAGCAACTCTATGCCAATAAAATGGACAACTTCCTAGAAATGCACAAACTTCCAAGACTGAACCAGGAAGAAATAGAAAATATGAACAGACGAATCACAAGCACTGAAATTGAAACTGTGATTAAAAATCTTCCAACAAACAAAACCCCAGGACCAGATGGCTTCACAGGCGAATTCTATCAGACATTGAGAGAAGAGCTAACACCTATCCTTCTCAAAGTCCTCCAAAATATAGCAGAGGGAGGAAGACTCCCAAACTCATTCTATGAGGTCACCATCACTCTGATACCAAAACCAGACAAAGATGTCACAAAGAAAGAAAACTACAGGCCAATATCACTGATGAACATAGATGCAAAAATCCTCAACAAAATACTAGCAAACAGAATCCAACAGCATATTAAAAGGATCATACACTATGATCAAGTGGGGATAATCCGAGGAATCCAAGGATTCTTCAATATATGCAAATCAATCAATGTGATACACCATATTAAGAAACTGAAGGAGAAAAACCATATGATCATCTCAATAGATGCAGAGAAAGCTTTCGACAAAATTCAACACCCATTTATGATAAAAACCCTCCAGAAAGTAGGCATAGAGGGAACTTTCCTCAACATAATAAAGGTCATATAAGACAAACCCACAGCCAACATCATCCTCAATGGTGAGAAACTGAAACCATGCACTAAGATCAGGAACAAGACAAGGTGGCCCACTCTCACCACTATTACTCAACATAGTTTTGAAAGTTTTAGCCACAGCAATCAGAGAAGAAAAAGAAATAAAAGGAATCCAAATTGGAAAAGAATAAGTAAAGCTGTCACTGTTTGCAGATGACATGATACTATATATAGAGAATCCTAAAGACGCTACCAGAAAACTACTAGAGCTAATCAATGAATTTGGTAAAGTAGCAGGGTACAAAATTAATGCACAGAAATCTCTGGCATTCCTGTACACTAATGATGAAAAATCTGAAAGTGAAATCAAGAAAACACTCCCATTTACCACTGCAACAAAAAGAATAAAATATCTAGGAATAAACCTACCTAAGGAGACAAAAGACCTCTATGCAGAAAATAATCAGACACTGATGAAAGAAATTAAAGATGATACAAATAGATGAAGAGATATACCATGTTCTTGGATTGGAAGAATCAACATTGTGAAAATGACTCTACTACCCAAAGCAATCTACAGATTCAATGCAATCCCTATCAAACTACCACTGGCATTTTTCACAGAACTAGAACAACAAATTTCACAATTTGTATGGAAACACAAAAGACCCCGAATAGACAAAGCAATCTTGAGAACGAAAAATGGAGCTGTAGGAAACAGGCTTCCAGGCTTCAGACTATACTACAAAGCTACAGTAATCAAGACAGTATGGTACTGGCACAGAAAGAGAAATATAGATCAGTGGAACAGCATAGAAAGCCCAGAGATAAACCCACGTACATATGGTCACCTTATCTTTCATAAAGGAGGCAGGAATGTACAGTGGAGAAAGGACAGCTTCTTCAGTAAGTGGTACTGGGAAAACTGGACAGCTACATGGTAAAGAATGAAATTAGAACATTCCCTAACACCATACACAAAAATAAACTCAAAATGAATTAAAGACCTAAATGTAAGGCCAGACACCATCAAACTCTTAAAGGAAAACATAGGCAGAACACTATGACATAAATCACAGAAAGATCCTTTTTGGCCCACCTCCTAGAGAAATGGAAATAAAAATAAACAAATGGGAGCTAATGAAACTTAGAAGCTTTTGCACAACAAAGGAAACCATAAAGAAGATGAAAAGACCACCCTCCGAATGGGAGAAAATATTTGCAAATGAAGCAACTGACAAGGATTAATCTCCAAAATTTCCAAGCAGCTCATGCAGCTTATTACTAAAAAAACAAAGAACCCAATCCAAAAATGGGCAGAAGACCTAAACAGACATTTCTCCAAAGAAGATATACAGATTGCCAGCAAACACATGAAAGGGTGCTCAACATCACTAATCATTAGAGAAACGCAAATCAAAACTACAGTGAGGTATCACCTCACACTGGTCAGAATGGCCATCATCAAAAAATCTACAAACAGTAAATGCTGGAGAGGTTGTGGAGAAAATGGAACCCTTTTGCAGTGTTGGTGGGAATGTAAATTGATACAGCCACTATGGAGAACAGTATGGAGGTTCCTTAAAAAAGTAAAAATAGAACTACCATACGACCCAGCAATCCCACTACTGGGCATATACCCTGAGAAAACCATTATTCAAAACGAGTCATGCACCAAAATGTTCACTGCAGCTCTATTTACAATAGCCAGGACATGGAAGCAACCAAAGTGTCCATCAACAGATGAATGGATAAAGAAGATGTGGCACATATGTACAATGGAATATTACTCAGCCATAAAAAGGAACGAAACTGGGGGCTTCCCTGGTGGTGCAGTGGTTGGGAGTCTGCCTGCCGATGCAGGGGACATGGGTTCGAGCCCTGGTCTGGGAAGATCCCACGTGCCACGGAGCGGCTAGCCCCGTGAGCCACAATTACTGAGCCTGCGCATCTGGAGCCTGTGCTCCGAAACGGGAGAGGCCGCGATAATGAGAGGCCCGCGCACCGCGATGAGGAGTGGCCCCCACTTGCCGCAACTAGAGAAAGCCCTCGCACAGAAACGAAGACCCAACACAGCCATAAATAAATAAATAAATAAAATTTAAAAAATAAAAAGGAACGAAACTGAGTTATTTGTAGTGAGGTGGATGGACCTAGAGACTGTCATACAGAGTGAAGTAAGTCAGAAAGAGAAAAACAAATACCGTATGTGAACACATATATATGGAATCTAAAGAACAAAATAAAAGTTCATGAAGAACCTAGGGGCAGAACCTAAAGACACAGATGTAGAGAATGGACTTGAGGATACAGGGAGGGGGAAGGGTAAGCTGCGACAAAGTGAGAGAGTGGCATGGACATATATACACTACCAAATGTAAAATAGATAGCTAGTGGGAAGCAGCCGCATAGCACAGGGAGATCAACTTGGTGCTTTGTGACCACCTAGAGGGGTGGGATAGGGAGGGTGGGAGGGAGGGAGATGCAAGAGGGAAGAGGTATGGGGACATATGTATATGTATAACTGATTCACTTTGTTATACAGCAGAAAGTAACACACCACTGTAAAGCAATTATACTCCAATAAAGATGTTAAAAGGAAGAAAAAAGCTGTAACAATTTAAAAATCGAGGATAATGATAAACAGATGATTTTTTGCAAGACCAGAGGCTCCAGCTTCACAATGAATGTGCAGTGGAGATATGCCACCACTGTCTCCAAGAGCCAGGCTGGAGAGACAGACAGTGAGTGCTACAAAAATAGACCCCACTAAAGTCTGCAAAATTAGCTTGAACTAATGAGTTCACACTGAAACTTGTATTATTAGTTTTTACCACTTCTCCCAGTTACTGTTACATTATTCACTGACTGATAAGGAAGAGTTTTAATATCTCGTCAAGCAGTAGAGCCATCCCAGTGCGAACAGCTTAAGAGCAGTCCTGGTTGTAACAACCATATTAAATAGCCCCAATTTTTCTCTGAACTGTCACTCCTAGACCACTGATATTTTCCATTCTGAAATAATGCCAACTGGAACAAAGTGATATTCAATTACTTCTTAAAAGTAGAAATACCCAAAAAAGGAGATTTCAATAAAGCACAATCTAAGAAGGGAAAACCATGATGAAGAGTTTTCCACAGTAATGTTGCTAAATTTAAACCACGTTACCAGCAAAATACTTACTCATCAGGCACCATCACCATCCCCACCACAACCATCTACTGTTTACCAGTTAAGTAAGAGCAAAATCGTGGCCCCACATCATTAAAAAGTAAATGAACAAGCATAAATCGACTTAAATTCTCAGTCATATTCTGCCACTCCCTCTGCTAAAACACCCTTCAATGTTTCTCCTTGGAAAAAATCCAAATTCTCCAAGCAGGACCCCAAGAGCTCTAGACCTCCCTGCTCGCCTGGCTAACTCCTCTTTACCCTTCAGCTGGCAGCTCACAGGCCACTTCCTCAGAGATCCTCCCCCTTCCACCCAGACTAAACTCTGTGCCTCCTCTTCTCATAGCGCCTTATTCTTTTTCCACACCATGCTTTTCAAAATATTCAGATAAATGTGTATCCACGTGATTACTTATTGCTTGCCTACTCACGAGACGATTAGCTCCATGCGGACATGTTTTGGTCCCTGTAGTATATCCAATACCTAGCATGATGGCTGGCCACAGAAAAGGACTAGATAAATATACGTGGATGAATAAATTGCTAAATGCCCTGTATCTATGTAATAGACCTGCTAAAAGTAAAACAGGGCTTCAGGTTTTTCTTTTAACACCTTATATAACAGGAGAAATATCTTTGAGTATTACTATTTCAAGAGCAAATATGTACACAGATGAAGATTACACAAATCGTGATTACACAAATAGCAATTACACAACCGTGGCACATACTTGCCACCCTCATCTGACTTAGCTTGGACACAGGGATGCATGGAAGACTAAGAGGGCCCATTTCCCAGCTGCCACTGCCATCAGCAGAGGGGTTTCCCTGGTCTGCCCCCAGACTGTGGGGCAGAGGGAAGAAAAAGCATAGTCAGGGGCCAAGCACTCCAGTTCTAACGATGGTAACCACGCCACCCTTCCACAGCTCCCTTGCACAACTCCAATCAAAGATGACCCTTTCATTACTGATACTGCAGAATCACAAATTTCACAGGAAAGCACTGCTGGTTCCGGTCAAACAGCCTCTGCCAAGGACTACCACACACCCTGGCCTTCTGATGGGAAATAGGGTGAGATAAAGAAGATGAGAAAAACAATCCGGCAGGGCCTGGGAAGGGCCCAGAGCCAGGGACGCACAAAGAAGGGTGAGAAAGGGAATCTGGGGTGAAGTTAACACATAACTGCAAGAGCCAAGTGGGTTAACAACCGTGGCAAATAAGGACAGGCTAAAGGGCTGGATGCTCTGATGAAATCTGATAAGGAGAGTATATGTGTACACGAGTAGAATGAACTGGAGGTTATGGTAACTTACAAGTGACAATGGACTATAAGGTCCACTGTATCTGTGGGAAATGTGGAACAGAAGTGACAATACTTGAAATTGAAAGAGTTACAGCAGCATGCACCATGGATGCTCATGTTCGGCTGAATACAGCCTGGGGAGTCACAGAGACTAAGGTGGGGATGGAGTCAGCGAAATATGCAGAAGGGTGATCTATAGGTCAGTGAGGGCAGGAGGCAGGGGAAGAGACAGCTTAGATGAATAATGTAGGGTTACAAAAGAAGAGACTGAAATGGAAACAAAATGAAATCATTTCTAATGCCATGAACTGGAAAAGATGGAAAAAGAACATACTAGTGAAACACCAGGATTCAGTTAAGGTGAGGCAGTAGAAGGAGCATTTGAAGAAAAGGTTAAATACCTAAGAGACTTTGTCTAGGGGGCCGGCAGAGCAGGTGGCAGCAGGAGCGGTCGGGCAACACAGTCCGGGGATGGGAGTTTGAGGCGGAACAGGAGGAGGGAGGGATCTGTGACTAAGGTGCTAGGTTCAGGTAGGATGACATACTATGCACAAGGCCCCCAACATACAGGTACCAAGATAAATAAGAGAAAGGCGATATGGGGTAGGTGATCAGCTCACAATAAATATGTCTGGTCCATTCATCTCCCCTGGACATGGTTGACTGACCCTGTATGGGTCTATCAGATTCTCTTTCCTGAAAATTAAAAACCTTTCAAAGTGATTGAAGGTAGTTGGAGCCACTTTATAACACCCTGGAAAGAATATCTATGTTAACTCCTGTGGATACTCTGGTTCTCTTCTCTCACAAAACCTGGTTACTCAAATTTTCCCCCGATTCTGAGAGCTGTGCCTACCCTAACCTTTAATAATGTCTCCATGTTTGCTTTGTTTGTTTTAGCCAGAATCATTTCTGTTGCTTATAACCAAAGTATCTTTCCTGATTTAACATGGCTTCTGCCCATAGCTAACTCATTTTATAAATGAGGAAACGGAGGCCCTGAGAATGTTTTTTTTTTTTTTACAGGTTATAAGACCAAAACCTGGGACTTCCCTGGTGGCACAGTGGTTAAGAATCCACCTGCCAGTGCAGGGGACATGGGTTTGAGCCCTGGTCCGGAAAGATCCCACATGCCACAGAGCAACTAAGCCCGTGCACCACAGCTACTGAGCCTGTGCTCTAGAGCCCACGAGCCACAACTACTGAAGCCTGCACGCCTAGAGCCCGTGCTCCGCAACAAGAGAAGCCACCGCAATGAGAAGCCCGCGCACCACAACGAAGAGCAGCCCCCGCTGGCTACAACTAGAGAAAGCCTGCGTGCAGCAGCAAAGACCCAACACAGCCAAAAATAAACAAATAAATTTATTTTTTTAAAAAAGACCAAAACCCAATTGTCCCTACTATACTACTCCCAGTGATTTTTTTTTAAACAGATTTAGACAGACAGATTCCAAAAGAATTATAATCTAAATAACGTCAGATAAAATCTAGGTATAAAGGTAAAATAGAAAAAGCTAAAACTGGAGCAGATGGAGGTGGCTAATGAGTCTGGAAGAGCCACGATCCTCTAATAGTAGCTAGTGGAGGATATAGTTCATATTCTATTGTAACATGAAGCCTGTGTAACGGAAGATTTCTATAAATTTTTTTTTAAATATCTGAAGCCATTGTATTAATATAAAATTTGGATTAAAGAAAAAGTAAATGTAAAAAGGTATAGAGCCAGAGAAAGGAAAGATAAATATCAACATATAGACAAAATTATAAAGACCGTGTCTATAATATCAGAATATTTTTGGCATCATCACATGCTTAAAAACATTTGTCTTGGTATCCTTCCCCTCCAAATATTTTTGGGCTATAAAACATTTCTCATACTTCCTTGACCTTCCAAGATTCTGTGGCCATTTCACTTCCTCCTTTTCTAAGAATCTTTGTAAGGCTGATTTCCTTTGTTTACCCTATCAAGTGTTCTTTCCTTCCTAAAACTTTCACCTTATTTCCCTTTTTCTAGCCTAAAACTTGGCCACTATGTATTATTCTTTCCTGCTTACCTGGTGTTTGATATTTTCTCATCTAACCATTCCCTCCCTAATACAAGACAATCTGAATTGGCACATTCTCACAAACTTTTTCTGTGGCACTGCTTCAGAAAGAACAACAGGAACTTTTTATAAAAAAGTTAACAGAGGTGATCTGTTGCTAAGACTGAGTATAAATACCACATATGCTTCCATGAAGCTGTTCATTTCTCTTTGAACCATGGGTTTTCAGTAAAAAATGGGAAGCAAGTCTCTTATTTATTCCACATGGTCCAAACCTATTATGATAAACAAACATGTAGAGCCAGTGCTCCATATGAAATACCTCAGGTAAATATAATTATTTTATAAAAAGAAAACTATATTACACATTAAGTAATGTATTTAATTAAAAGATAATCTAATAGACTATATCGGCCAGAATGGAAATTCAGGGTTCCCCTCCACTTATATATCAAAAAACAAATGAAATAATCATAAAAAAATGAACATTTTATATACTTCAAACTTACAAGAGGAATATGTATCATAGACTTCTTATAGCACTTAGTTCTGTTTACTTCCAATCTTTCTAATAATTACACAAATTCAATTCCATGTACATGTAGATTATGTGAAAACACCCACTCCTTAAGTAACAGAAGGGAAACAGCAAATCTTAGTGAGGTTTATATCAAAATTTAACGTAAAAACTCTCTTCAGGATAAAGAACATCATTTATCTTTCAACCATAACTATTCTAAATTGATAATATGCTGATTCCACTATATCCTAAATCAGTGGTTCATTATGGGGTGAGGACTGGGGGACAGACGGGAGGGGCGGGGAGGGGACATGTGGCAAGCCCTGGAGCTACTTTTGGTTGTCTCCATGGTGGCGGCAGTTGGGGGTGGGCGGGCTGAGGTGCTACTGGCATCTAGTGGGCAGAGGCCAGGGATGCTGCGAAACATACAATGCACAGGACAGCCCCTCACAACAAAGATTATCCAGCTCAAATGGTTGAGAAACTGTCCCACAGAGAAATGAGACCGAAAGGGAAGAGCAGCTGATCAGGAGTAACCATGAGTCACCGCCGGCCCTCTCCGTTCCAAGGAGCCCCTACCTTGGATGCCTGCGGCGTGGATATCACATGGACCGTGCTGGGTTTGACTCCGTTAGCCTTCGGCCGCTTGTACAGAGCAAATCTGCTTTTCCTCCGGCCTCTGTCTCCATTAGGTAAAGCACCATTGTACCTATAAACAGAGATGAGAGGGTTCATTTATTTGTAGATTTTAAAGGCATTAAGAATAAAAGTTCGATGGCCTAAGGGAAAAGACAGGAATGCTCACAAAGACTTGCCCACTAACCGCCCCACCAAAGGGACACAAAACAGACGGTTCACAGACTTCAGCTATAATGAAATTCAAATCACTTCCAGAAACTTAATTTATGAGTGATGTACAAAGTAATTACAGGTTTCCTATTCTATAAAGTCAGACTCTTCAAATCTTTTCAGAAGAGACCGAGTATAAAATAAGCAAATGAAAATTCTGCAGAGGCCGTATTAGTGCTGGCTCAACTCAGCAAGCGCCGTCCTAATGGGCCCCGGAGAAACACTCAAGAAATATTTTTAAATGAACTAGTTAGAAACTAGCATTCTAATTAAACCTCATCTCTCACTCGCAAATCATGTTAATGTCTATAGGATCTTTATTTGTAAGACCCAATTCAGTTACTTGCATTCTTAAAAGTTAGGAATTCTCTACCTTCATTCCCATTGCTATTTGAACCCTATACTGTCAGGTTAGCAAAAACTAGCCTGCAAAATTAAACATAAAGTATGACTCTACAAGAAGGTTGACCATTAAAAAGCCCAAAGGTAAAAAAGATGAGTTTTAGTCCACAAACTAACAAATATCTCTAAAAGTCACCTGGAAAACACTACTGTCCTTAAGCAGATTTCCTGAATTAATACCTTAAGTCAGTACCAGTGTTTAAAAGAAATGCAGGATTGCAGGAGGGTTTCCGTTTTCACCTGTATTTTCTAACTCTGGATTAAGGGTCCCTGTACGTTCTGATCGCTTCTCATGCTGCCACACTGCCATGTCTATTCTCCAACTCCCTCTTGGCGGAAGTTCTTTTCAAGAAGAGAACCGAAAGAAGGAAGGGAATTGTTTCAAATTTGTGTGGATAAACATAACAGCTCCAAGGCTCCCTCGGAGCACCAAAGTCAGGGGCAGTGCCTGTGGTGTGGTGGCTCCACCCTCTCCTGGAAGTCCTGCCTTTGCCACTTGTCCGTCAATCCTAGAGATCATGGTGGACAGTATGGCAAAGGGGACACAAGGCCCACTGAGAACAGTGAAAGTCAGAACAAGGGGTTTGTGGTGTTTGTTTTACAATTCAGTAGCTATAGTATGACAATGGATTTAAATTATCACCAGAAATTATTCCTGCTGTGTTTTTAATGTCTCCATTTCCATCACAAAGGAACGTCAGCAACAAGAAAATGTCTCTAGAATACAAAAATAATTTGTTTCAAGTCTTATTCCTCTCCTTTTTCTGAGGCAAGATCAGAATAATGTGCATTGTTTTCTTAAATATATCTGTGATCACTACTACAAAGAACATATCCATGAGTAAACAACCATTATAAACTCACTTTGTCTTAATATATTTCCGTGTCACTTAAACCAAGATGAGCATCCTGTATTAAGAGAAACATATGTGAATCAATCAAAGGCAGGGCTCTAAACAATTTAGAGGGACATTTTCACCACTGTGGCCTAGAGGCAATTGGTACAAGATCTGGCAAGGTTCCTTGTGACCCTCACACTTGCCCAGCTCTCCGCTGCATCTTACTCTCAACTATATACTACTGGTCAAGGATATCGCAGCTAGTAAGAGCACGGCAGATGCTTTTGAAGAGATCTGCTCACCATGACATCCCTTCTCAGGAATCCAGCCCTGAACGCCAAAGGGGAGCCCCGGCATCATGTCTGAATGAAACGGCCAGGCCAGCATCCTCCCACCACCCTGGAGCTGAATAGCTGGAGGCAGACATCCGGCCCGAGCTGGCCAATGACATTCTCATCCCGGAAAACGCAAAGCCGGACGAGAGACAACTGCCAGTCTGCGTGGGTGGCCAGAGCTGCAAGCTGGAAGCACGGGAGCTGTGGGGATGTCACAGTCTGTTCCATGATGAAGCAGCAGAGAAGTGAGGAGTGAAGCAGATGAACAGAGACAAGCAACAAAAAGAGATGGAAAGGGCGTCCTTAAGGGCTTCTATTGGCCCAGATGTACCCTGACCCTTGTTGGTGAAATTCTTTTTAGTTTCAGCTAACTCAGGTTGGTTTCTGCTACTTGCAACCCCAAAGCCATATCTAATAGAAAGGTGAAAACACAAAAACCAGAACTGTCACCTTAACATATGCAAAAACATTTTCATTTCAACTGCCTGAGCAGAGATGCACAGATATTTCAGGTTAAGCAAATATGCCAGTCCACTTAATATGCCTGCTTACTTAATACGTCTACATGACACCCAGTGAAAAATCGTGCTGGAAAGAATTAAGGTAAGAGTGGAGAAAACGGTGTCACGATGAGAAAAGTTTCGAATCAGGTTAAGCTACATGGTCATTCATTCAATATTTATAATGCCAAGTACTAGAGCTGCAATGACGAATATCAACCAACCCGTGTTCAGAGCTCTCCACTTAAAAGCTGAGAAAGACATAAAAACAAGCGTGATAAAACACTTGTGCAACAAGATGCACCAGTCATTCAAAGCACGTGGGAAGAGCCATATTGGAAGCCTTCACAGAGGAGATAGTGTGAACTTTCTTGAAATCTGAACAAGATGACTAAATGGGGAATGCAGGGCAATCGTATGTACAAAGGCAAGGAGTGGTTCAGAACTGTGGGAGCGTAGAGTTCAAGAGGAGAGACGCAGAGGGCTAAGAGGGTAAAAGGTGGGCAGGGCCCAGATTATAACCCCCTGATACTCCATGACAAGGGGCATGGCCTTTTACCCTAAGAAGAATGGGAGTTGGTAAGATGTAAGCAAAGGACTAACATAATTGCATATGAAGTAATCACGAGGGCAGCACCATGCAAGATGCACATCCGGATTAGAGTCAGGATGACTAGATGGGAGAACTATCCTAACCTGAGGAGGAACGTAGTGGGTGGCCCTCAGAAAGACAGGTCCATGTCCCAGAACCTGTGAAGGTGACCTTACTTGGAAAAAGAGTCTCTGCAGATGTAGTTAGGGATCTGGAGATGAGATCATCCCGGATTGCTGGGGGTCCTAAATCCAGTGACAAATGCCTTTAGGAGACACACACAGGGAAAGAGAGGAGACGACCAGGTGAAGATGGAGGCAGAGACTGGAGTTAGACGATCATAGGCCAAGGAAAGCCTGGAGCCACCACAAGCGGGAAGAGGCAAAGGAGAACCCTCCCCCAAGGCCTTCAGAGGCAGCACGGCCTTGCGGACACCTTGATTCCAAGACGTGAGGCCTCCAGAACCGTGGGAGAACAAATTCTGCTGAGAGTTGTTTTCAATGCCAGATGAACATGAGAATTACCAGGGAAGCTTCATAAAAATATGCTTGCCTAGGGCTTCCCTGGTGGCGCAGTGGTTGAGAGTCCGCCTGCCGATGCAGGGGGCGCGGGTTCGTGCCCCGGTCTGGGAGGATCCCGCGTGCCGCGGAGCGGCTGGGCCCGTGAGCCGTGGCTGCTGGGCCTGTGCGTCCGGGGCCTGTGCTCCGCGATGGGGGAGACCGCAGCAGTGAGAGGCCCGCGTATCGCAAAAAACAAAAAAACAAAAAACAAACAAACAAACAAAATATATGCTTGCCTAAGTCTCAAGAGATGCTGATTCAGTAGCTCTGGGACAGAACTGTTCCACAGGTGATGCTTACTTGCAGCTACAGTTGAGGACCCTGGTTTTAAAGGCAAAAAATCAATAGTATTTGGTGACCTATGATGTGGCCGCACCAAGTGAGGGACAGAGAAAGGGAATATCACATAGGCTCCCGGCCAAGGCCAAGGCGACGGCATTATTAGAAATAGGAATTACAGGGACATCCAGGGGAAGACATGTATGAGGCAAGAGAAATTATAAACTTGGGTGCCTGCACCATACAGGTGTGGAAGTTAAAATCATGAGAGCAAATGAGATTACTCAAGAAAATGTACAGAATAAAGTAAAGAAGGCAAGGACAGACCCTGGGAAAGATGACCATTTAAAGAAATAAACCGTAATTCACAGAACTATTCGTCAAAAAAGTGACTTTCAACATATGTAAATTTCAAACAAAATAAATACCTTTTATATCTTCAAAAAAATAAAGAAATAAACCCTTCTTAGTCATAGGCAGAAGGACCAGGGCCAGTAGAAAGTTGCATTACCAAAGACAGGAGAAGAGAGAATTTTAACAGTGTTAAATCAGTTAAGAGGCCAGTCAGAAATGCGCAAGTATGATTTGGAAAAGAACAGGTCATTACTGACATCACCCACCTTCAGAGCAAACTAGCAATGCTCTCTCCTTCCCATCTTCTCATGGCCAAGAACCTCAAAAGAGGGCTCCACACCCACTGTCCGAATTCCCTACCTGTCGACTCTTCAGCCCACTATTGTTTGCTTCCAAATCTAAAGGTACATTTGCTCATAAAGGCAAAAAAGTGTTATTCCATGAAAGAGGGTCAGAATGCTGTCTGGCCCGGCAAGCTTTTCAGCCAGCAAGTTTGTAGAAATAAGATTTCCAAGTGCTGCGGGCATACCTGTCTCAGCTGCTAAACAAGGGTATTTTGATTCAAACCCACAAGTTGCCTTTCAAGCTTCAAATTTTAAAAAAAATTCTGGAGACTAAAAACATCCACTTATTTAGTAAATGTGTGATGAAAATGTAGCTCTTCATATATGCAGGGCAAATAGGTGGTAAAGGTATTTGGAAGCTTCAGAGGACAATGAAAAACCCTTGTAAGAAAGCTCACAAGGTAAGAAATGTTTTTTCTTGGTTTAAAATTCAGAGTTCACACATTAATTCTTTTTAGTAGCATTTGCTGTGCATTTATTATGTGCCAAGAAACCTTGTAAGGGAGGCTCCTCGTGGGCAGATAAGAGGCCTGAATGACTGGAACACGCATAAATTGCACGGCTGGGAAGGCACAGATAGGACTCAAATCTACATCTGGTTTTGTCTGACTCCATATTTCATACTCTTTCCAGTAGCCAACACTGACAATTTTTAAATTCAAGGCATTTCCTGGCAAACACCATAAAGATACATTCTTGAGAAGATGCCTGCCACCTAAAAAATGCATTTGTCAAAAAGAATTTTCTATAGGAAATAACAGCAAGAGAGGGCGTGCCAGGGGCTCCCAGCCACACTTCGGAGGCATCACATTTGATCTTAACCAGTCTGAACTCACAGAGCAGCACCTGTGTGGGCTACAGAAGTGAAGGCGTCATCAGCATCAAACGGCCACATTCCAGAGGCAGCCCAGCTTCCCATTACAGACTGAAGGCTCTGCCCTCCCTCGAAAGCAGTATCTCTGTCACCTGCACATATAAATCACAAGCAACTACTAGCTAAGACAGACTTTACACTGCAGATGAACAGGCCAGGGACACTAGAGACAAGAGATGTGAAGGGCATTGGACTCTGATAAACCCCTGCACCGTGGCCCCCGGGTCTCGAGGAGTGCACATCAATTCACCACGACAGTGAACGCACTAACGCACTGCTGCAACCGTGCATATGGAGATGCACGTAAACCAGTAAGTGCCTGACACTGGCTTTACATCATTACAGCCCGAACTCCTCATTATTTAAGCTATCAGATGCATCTGGACTTGCACTGCCCGACTGAACTCCATACATAAAGCCCAGGGACACAACAATATCTATTTTCCTGTGCCTAACAAATGCTGCGTATTGTACGGTTTCATAAAATAAATAGTAGACTTTCATTTCCAGCCAGAGAACTAACTATGGCAGCACCATTACAGTCTACTCCCTCTGGGGATAACCTGCTGCAGCTTTTTAAACATCAATTCATTTAGAAAATCTTCCTGGGCTTGGCCTCCCAATGAAAATTCTCAATGCCCCATTTCTGGTTGGAAATGGTCTCTGCTCCAAGTAGCTACTTCAGAGCTACTGAATATGAAAATATATTTATATATAAAATATGTAGATGCATATATTCATTCAAGATAGCATCAAGCGAAGTACATGGGGTGAGCCAGGCCCACGGCTGTGTGCTGAGGGGCTTAAGGATACGAGACATCCTGTCTCTTAACAGACTCAGTCAGGTGGAGAAGACAGATCAGGTGACAGATAGTTATAAAACAATACTGATAAGTGCTAATGAAAGTGAGTTAGAAAACACAATGGAAAAAAAAATCAGAACAGTAACTTTTGGATTACTTTAGGACACGGTGACAAGTCTTGGCATGCCCTACATGTGTGATTCAAGTCACGGAACCTTATTAATAGCCTTCTTCACCAACCCTGTGTGACACCACCAGTCGATCTCCCACTTATCTCACACCGTTTGGACTGGATGCTCTTTGAGGAGTTTCCCATTTCTTTGTGTACCTTCCCTTCACCTCTACGTGGTACCTTAAAACCAAGGAGGGGATCGATGAAACAGTCACCACATTAATATGGAAATAATAATAGTGGTGTAAGGGATCAAGAGAGGAATTCTAGCTCCAACTCTTTTCCTAGCTGGTGCTGTGAACTTACCTAAGATGGGACTGTTTCCTCAGCTACAAAGACAGCAACACAAAATAACAATTTCAAGTTTAAAAAGAGATTCTCAAACCTCTTTCAAACATTTCAATCTGATATGGACAGAGAAGGCATTTCATCCAACTCAAATACCAATATCCTGTCTAAGAAGGGTGAAGGTTGTGGCTATTATTTTAACAACTGGCTTTGATCTGCTGCCACACTTCCAAAGACCCCTCAAATCTTTATGGCAGTTGAGGTATGGCAGTTATAGCTACAGGTTGAAGTTTTCCTTATCTTGAGGTTTTTTAGCTTCCCCAGACCAAAATATTTCCCAAGGCAAAACATTAAAACATTCTTTCTATCAGGAACGCAGTACTGCTCCCACACACAGATTTTCAGCCATTCTTCCAGGATTTATACACCCACACACTCTCATCCAGCCCCACTACAGCAAAAGATACAGCATGAAGGCCAGAGGGAGACCCATCCTGGCTCTGCGTCCCATCCCATATTTGCACAAGTCCCTGAACATCTCAGAACCTCACTTTCCCTCCCCATAAAGTAGGAAGAAGGCCTAACATTCTACCACTTGGATTCTGGAGCAGCGTGGTGGTGGGAGATGAGGGCAAAGCTACCCGGAAAGGCCCTGACCCCAGCCTCATCAGCACCGCATCCGCAATGACCAGGGCAGGGACTCTGTTCTCTCCTGCATTCATTCAACTCCTATGACTCTAAAGGCCACACTTCCCTACTTGCTTCTTCCTCCAACCAGCCCATACGAAAGCAAAGAGCATGGAAAGCAAATCCAGTCCACCTAAAACACAGAGGAACTGTTTATGAAAAGAAAAATATTTCTTATCTAATACTTAGCCATCTAGTTCTTTGAGGTCATTCTCCTTCCTTTTTCATCTCAAATTGGTACTGTCACTAAAAAACACAAGATAAAGTTTTTTTTACTGTATTGAATCTCTGATTTTTGAGCATTGCTGGGAGGCCAACAGTAGAGCGTTTTTACTGAATACTGGAAGGTATGCAAAACGTCAGGAATAGAAAAGGCTATTTATGTTACTCTTAAAACACTGACGACTAACGTCTTTTATTCTGCCGTTGGCGCCAACAGTCCAAAATATCTCTGATTAAATACATATTAATATAATATTAGTCATTTATGTCAAAGAATCTTTTTTACCCTATGGGTGAAAAATATTTTTCAAGTATTACCCTGCAGTAATTTTTGATTCCTAAAAGAGAAGATATCACACAAAGGGAAAAAGCCCAAGTATAGCAAGAAATGAATTTGATATAGTACAAGATTTGTACACAATTCACGAATCAGGTAAAGACATCATTTTATCTTATTCCTGAATTAGTACCATCTTTTTCTTGGGCGGGGGGCGGTCTGAGTCATAGCTCTGCCATTAGTAGCTATGTGTTTTAACCTGTTTTTTAAATTGAAGTATAGTTACTTTACAATGTTGTGTTAGTTTCAGATGTACAGCAAAGTGATTCAGTTTCTTACACACAGACACACACACACACCTGTTCTTTTTCAGATTCTTTTCCATTACAGGTTATTATAAAATATTCAATATAGTTCCCAGTAGGTCCTTGTTGTTTATTTTTGTGTATCTGTTAATCCCAAACTCCTAATTTATCTCCCCCCCAATTCCATAACCATAACCATAAGTTTGTTTCCTATGTCTGTGAGTCTATTTCTGTTTTATAAATAAGTTCATTTGTATCATTTTTTTAGATTCCACATATAAGTAATATCATATGATACTTATCTTTCTGTCTGACTTACTTCACTTAATATGATAATCTCTAGAATTAGTACCACTTTACACTCCACACTGCTTTACATAGTTCACCAATTAATAATTTTGAAAACCAAATTAAATCCCACACATTCCTTTTTTAATCACTCCAACATTTGCTTATTTTAGCCTCTCATCACCTAAATTAAGACAGGTATATAAATTGTATGTGGTAGACTGAAATACTGGTCACAGTTCTTCACTCCTCCCTGAAGACATGCCCTTTGACATGGCTTTATACCTCCAGTAAACTTCCTTGCCCTGGACTTTGGGTTGGACCATGTGACTTGCTTTAGCCAATGGGATTTTTTTTTAAAGTCCTACAGGATGAGTATACTTTATTTATTTATTTTTTTGGCTGTGTTATGTCTTCTTTGCTGCACATGGGCTTTCTCTAGTTGTGGCAAGTGGGGGCTACTCTTCGTTGCGGCACACAGGCTTCTCATTGCAGTGGCTTCTCTTGTTGCGGAGCACAGTCTCTAGGCACACAGGCTTCAGTAGTTGTAGCTCGCGGGCTCTAGAGCACAGGCTCAGTAGTTGTGGCACGTGGGCTCAGTAGTTGTGGCTCACAGGCTCTAGAGCGCAGGCTCAGTAGTTGTGGCACATGGGCTTAGTTGCTCCACGGCATGTGGGATTCTTCCCGGACCAGGGATCGAACCCGTGTCTCCTGCATTGGCAGGCGGATTCTTAACCACTGCGCCACCAGGGAAAAAAAAAACAAGCGGGGCATGCACTGTGGTTGGCAGTTGGGATTATCCTGTCATGGCCATAGGAAGAGTATGTCCCAGTCAACCTGCCAAGGAGGACGAGTGACAACGAGCCACATACATGCGATGCAAGCAAAGCCACCCCATCACAGCCTAGTGCAGAGCCACCTCAACAACCCACAGTCATGAGAACAAATGATTGTAGTTTCAAGTCTCTGAGTTTGGTGATGATTGGTCACACGGCATTATACAGCAAAAAGTAAATGAATTTCGAAAGCAAATTAACTTAAGTAGCTTCTTTAGTAGTCAAAAACTTTAGTGGACTAAAAACACAAAAATACAAAATATATACCCATTGAAAGTTTTATATAAAGAATACTCTTTCAATATGAAGGAAAAAGTCTAAAATTAGAGATAATTCCAAATGTGTCGCTTTTTAAATTGGCTATAAAGAATGAGATTTTTTAAAAATGCATACTTCGGGCTTCCCTGGTGGTGCAGTGGTTGAGAGTCTGCCTGCCGATGCAGGAGACACGGGTTCGTGCCCCAGTCCAGGAAGATCCCACATGCCGCGGACTGGCTGGGCCCGTGAGCCATGGCTGCTGAGCCTGCATGTCCAGAGCCTGTGCTCCGCAACGGGAGAGGCCACAACAGTGAGAGGTCCGCGTACTGCCAAAAAAAAAAAAAAGTGCATACTTCTTCAAGAGGGAGACAAAATAGCAAATTGGATGTCCTTTTCTTTTTCTTCAATAAATCATTATGTCAACTAAAATCGGTGGTCCCTCAAATAAGCTACATGATGTGTATGTAAAAAGGACTTACTCTCTAAAAGTCAAATTTTGACATAAAAGAATTAGGATAAAACTAATTATTTGGCAAAGCACTGATTTTTTTCAAACTGTTTACACACAACTTCTACTATAATAAGAGGCCTCTAAAAAGTGAGCATCTCGGGCTTCCCTGGTGGCGCAGTGGTTGAGAGTCCGCCTACCGATGCAGGGGATGCGGGTTCTTGCCCCGGTCCGGGAAGATCCCACATGCCGCGGAACGGCTGGGCCCGTGAGCCATGGCCGCTGAGCCTGCGCATCCGGAGCCTGTGCTCCGCAACGGGAGAGGCCACAACAGTGAGAGGCCCGAGTACTGCAAAAACAAAAACAAACAAACAAAAAAAGTGAGCATCTCAAAGGATGCTCGAAAAGGAAGCATCTTAAACTAGCACTGGGCCCATCGTCTAATATGTACTAAGCTACAGGCATTTCAAATAAAGAACTTGATGGTACAAAGAAATTTGATTTCTTGCCTTAGTACTTATGTAAGTATTAAAGCTAGAAGTAGAAACCAGCAGTGGAATCTCTTCATAATTTATAACTTACATACTTATAACTTATTATAACTATTCCTAACTACTAAATTAATTCCTTCCAATCTCTTTTCCTTTTTTTAAATTTCATGGCATGCCTCTCTTACTACTCCTAAAAGGAATCACACTAATGTATGTCTTACTTTTACTAATGTTTGTTTACTTTAAACTTTGAGTATGCACAGTGAATTTTTAGAAATTCCTAGAAATACAGACATGCCAGAGCAAGCAAATCTAACTTTTGAACATTACTGGGCAATGCCCTGACAATTCCTTACTAAAGAGATATGTAATTGATATCATATGCAAATTAAGTTCTCAGGACAATTTGTTATAAAATATATTAGCTTTATTCAATTACCCATGGCAGAATGGGGGAGAGTGATTTTATATCAAACATATAAATACTCTTTAATGAGCTACAAAGCATAAAGCCATTTGTGGCTTTACATCATGTACATTGATGCTACATAGATTCACTCCCTTTCACATAACTTTTCTAAAGAAGACTGTTTTATTTCTAGAACATTTCCACATAACGAATAGCTGAAACAAGATTAGAAAATATTAGAAATAAAAATGTGTACAAAAATCAAGTTTATTTCAAGAAATGGAAGCCTTCTCTAAAACCTCATTTTATAACAGCCCAGTAGTAGGTGAATCAGGTCAATTACACAAAAGGGCTTCTGAGCCTCTCTGTAGGAAATGACTTTCGTACAACCAACCCCTCAGTGCTACAGAAGCTTATTATCTAGAAGTTAATTTTGGTCTGGAGCATTAACCCAACAGCTGCAAAAGAAAAAAAAATTCATATTCATCCTGAAAATATATTAACTTGTCAATTATCACAAATAATACCTGATTTTTAATGGATACTAGCAGGCAGTGAACAGCCATGTGTATCACCTGAATTCAGGGAGAATCTCATCAAGAATTCAAGAACTGGAACACACCAGAGGTTCCCCCAACCCGCACAACTTTCCCAATTTACCAATTATTGAATTATTGGAAGATTCTTAGGAAATTTCTAGCCATATTCAGAAAAGCACAGTTCGAGAGTTACAAATGACCTTAGATATATACTGGTGCATTGCAAAGATCTGCACTGTCCAATATGGTAACCACTAGCTATATGAGGCTATTCAAATTTTAACTACAATTAAATAAAATTAAAAACTGTTCACACTAGCCACATTACAAGTGTCTGACAGCCACATGTGGCCAGTGGCTACTATACGGAACAGCAGAGCTATAGAACATTTCCATCATCACAGAAAGTTCGACTGCACAGTGCTGGTATAGATTTCAAGCAAGTCAAATCAAGAGCATCTTCAAGATACCCAGCCAATACCTAGTTCAATTCTGTCTTCCGGATTTCTAGAATTTGACAGTTTGGGGACACTGTGTTTCTAAAAGAGTTCCTTGGAATAATGCCAGGGTCTAGAAGACATTGTCAAACTCCATCTCTCCACTTGAAGATGTCTGTCTATCACGTAATTAAGAAAATGTCCTACTGCCTTTTGAGGGGGAAAAAAAAACATTCTGGTATCAAAAAATTTATTTTGCTTGAAGCTGAAACACTTTCTCTAGGGACACATTTTGCAATGTGCAATGTAAGTTCTGGCAAAGCATGATTCACATATAAAAATTCACTTTATAAACAACTTCTAAATTCGGATTTAATTCATATATTGAAAAGGCATTTGATAGAAGTCTTCATCCGTTTCAGATTAATGTTTCTAAGAGCTGAAAATAAAAGAATATTTCCTTCCCATAATTATTTAAAGGTAAAAGAGTAAAATAAAAGCATTTATATTAAAAATCAGGAGCAAAATAAGATGCTTACTATTACCATTTTTATTAAACACTTCTAAAATAATCCTAGTCTAACTAAAAAAACTGAATTAGAAATAAGGGGTATTAACTGTAGGAAAAGAAGATATTAAGGTAGTATTATTGCTGTAATAATTAAAACAATGTATTACTTGAGAACAAAAATCACAAACCAATGGAGAAGAAATGTTCCAGAAATAGACCCTTGACTACGTAAGAAAGTAATATAAGATGAAGAAAGGGCCACCAGTCAATGGGAAAGAAATTGGATTACTCAATTGTGTACAAAAACCAACTATCTAATTTGAAAGAAAAAAATTGCTTAGATCTGCATGTTACATCCTACCACAAAACAAATTCTAAAATACTAAAAAGATAAATATGAAAAATAGTCATAAAACCAAAGAAAACAAAGTTGATTATTTATCATATCCTTGAGTAATAATGTTCTAAACTCAGTTAAAAAAAAAACTGCAAAGAAAAAGATTGGTACGCTTAAATATGTAAAAATCTGAAACTTCTGCATGTCAAGAATTGTAAAATTACATGTCCAACAAAACTAGAAAAAACGTTGGCAATAATATGACAAAAGGTTAACATCGTTAATAGGTAAATGTTTTTACAAGTAAAAGATAAAACAGACATCCCCAAAGATATGCAATAGAAAAATAAGCAAAGAACATGAATAGAAAATTCACAGAGAAAAAACAATGGCTAATGAACATATTTTTTTAATGCTCAATCTCATCAGTAATCAAAAAATACAAATTAGGACTTCCCTGGTGGCGCAGTGGTTGAGAGTCCGCCTGCCGATGCAGGGGACACGGGTTCGTGCCCTGGTCCGGGAGGATCCCACATGCCGCGGAGCGGCTGGGCCCATGAGCCATGGCCGCTAAGCCTGCGTGTCCGGAGCCTGTGCTCCGCAACGGGAGAGGCCACAACAGTGAGAGGCCCACGTACCACAAAAAAAAAAAAAAAAAATTAAAGCAAGATTTCATTATTTGCCAATAAAATTACAAAACTGTTGAAATGACACAGTTACTCTAATATACCACTGGTGAGAATGTGAATTGGTACAATCTCTCCGTAAAATAATTTACCAGTATGTATCAACACCCTTAATAAAAGTACTCATGTTCTTTGACCTAGTAATTCTAATGTGAGGGAATCTATCCCCACGACATAATTTTGAAATACAGTATAGAGTTTTATGCACAAAGATGTTAACTATGTCATTATTTATAATGGCAAAAGACTGGGAATAACCTAAATGTTCAGTAATAATGGATTAAGTAGATAATGTAATTCTACATGATGAAATTACATTTACTACAAATTCTTAATAGCAATGAAAAAGGATTTTGAAAACCAGAATACAAAATGTGCAAATGGTATGTCTAATATGTTCAAAATATTTAATATTCATAGGGAAAGTGAAATAAAAAACCAAAATATTAATAGTGATTATTGTTAGAAAGTATCATTATGTGATTTAATTCTTATTTATATTTTTCGATATCTTCTAAACATCTATGTTGAGTATTTTTTAAATCAGAATTAAACATTTTAAAAAGCATATATTTCATTAAATAAAGGTGGACTCACTGTTTTAATTTCTAATACAGTATTAATCAATTTAGATCTGAAACAAGACCCAGAAATAAAATCAACCCTGAGGACGGGAAGAGGATTAAATTTATATTCAAAAGAAGGACACAGGGCTTCCCTGGTGGCGCAGTGGTTGAGAGTCCGCCTGCCGATGCAGGAGACACGGGTTCGTGCCCCGGTCCAGGAAGATCCCACACGCCGCGGAGTGGCTGCGCCCGTGAGCCATGGCTGCTGAGCCTGTGCGTCCGGAGCCTGTGCTCCGCGGCGGAAGAGGCCACAGCAGTCAGAGGCCCGCATACAGCAAAAAAAATAAATAAATAAAAGAAGGCCACAATGTGTCTAAACTGTTAAATGGCCACATTGAAAACACCATTCATGCACAGATATCTCTGGCACACAAGTAGAACTTGGTTTTTCACAGCTGGGGAAGCTGTTACTTTACAAAAATCTCTTCGCACCTATCATTCTTGAACTTTTAAAACTTTTAAAAATTCCCAAGTTTTCTACTTCTACTAGAGATATTCATGACATATATATACTTATTTATTTTATGTATAATCTTAGTCAAACTTCTAACTCATGTAATTTATCATTAGATTACGAAAATGGTTTCTAGGGCTTAAAGACAGAAACTTTTGAAAAATTTTAATCTGAAACTTCTGTTACCAGATTAATTCCTAAAAGAGAGAATTCTCAGCACCACTAATCAGGCAATGTCAAACTTTCATGTCTTTCTGATGGTTTCTCTCCAGAGGAATACGGTATTAGGCCTTATATTCACACCTTGACTCTGATGAAATTAAGAGCAGGAATTGCAGGCAACTCGTACAATTAGCAGCATCATCTGCATTAAACTTTGAGGCAGATCAGGACTTTTCATACTGCCAAAACTAGTACATATAGAGCTCCATTTTCCAGAAATAGTTATAGCATCACTAGTCAAATCAATAAATCAAAAAAATTCATTTTCAAGTCAGTCTGTCAAGTGAATTAAAGAAAATAAGCAGGTTTTTCTGCTCACATCCTTCACAGCTTTTAATATGCTAATGTGCCCTATGAATCGCCAAGCGGAAGACAGGGCAGGCAGTATTTCCCACTGACTTGGTCTAACATTCCACTCTCATGGCACACGCAGAGCCAACCATTTCCTGGAATAGTGCTCTAAGTGGTCAAGTTTGGGAACAGCCAAGGTAGGTGTGCATATACACCATGCGGCCCACTGTTACTACAAACACATGGGATAATGTATTGGAGAAAAAGCAGGAGTTAGAAACAACTGGATTGCATATTGCCTTTCCCATTTATACACATTTTCTAATTAACATCAACTGGAAATGGACTTCACTTTACAGTCATCTTTTTAGTACTACAACTACTATAAGGAAGAAAGAATGTTATAAATTAATATAGTTATAAATAGAATGTTTAATTTACTTCCTTGGTATATTAATGGCAAGCCACAGTGAAGGAAGAGCTAGAAATGAGAAATTGAGAGGTCAAAGCCACAAATACAGCTCATAAACCTTTCTCATACTGACCCAAGGGAGGCCTAAACAAGACCTGTACAAGGCAGGAGCCTAAAAGTTCCTGGGACCCACAGTGATTTACAATAAAGCTGTGGCTACCCAGAAACCTCGGCTAATGAGGCAGGCTGGGAGCCGCAGCCTCTGGTTTTCCTTCCATGCAAGAGACTGCTCACTGACCCCCAATACTCATACTCCCTTCTACCTTTTAGAAAAATAATCACAATCGCTGACATGTATATAATGCTTCCTTTGTGCCAGGCACTGCCCTGAATGCTTTCAACATAGTAACTTAATGGAATGAATCCTCACCGTATCTCTATGAGGCAGGTGTTTCTACTACCCCCATTTCAAAGACAAGAAAACAGGCACAGAGAGGTGAAGCAACTTCCCCAAAGTCTCACAGCCATTCAGTGGCAGAGCTGGGACTCTAACCAGTCCATCCCAAGTTTCCCTTGCAGCTAGGTGTGGTCATGTGACTGAGACAATGCAGCGGGACCATAAATGATGTATACAACTTCTGATTCCTCTCCTTAAGGTTGAAACCACTTTCCCTAACTGAGGATGGAGCACAGATGGGAGACAGGACCGCTTGTACTCTGAGAGACCAGCTTCCCAAGAGTAACGTGAATGCATCTGGGTTTCTGAATGACCCTGTGGACTACAGCAACCATGGACTGCTCCATGTTGGGCTTTTTCATGAGAGGAAACATCTATCACATTTCAGCTATATTATTTAGGTGTATTTTGTACACCTATATTATTTAGAGATAATCTCTTTATTAAGAGATACTTAACCTCATTTTGTTTTAGTTCAAAACATACTTTGTTTTCTTACATAAACTCTATTCATAATTTGTTTCTTAATAACTTGGTTCTCAGCTTTGGTCCAGATAATAACTATCACTTATTAAATGCTTACTTGACACTGTTCTAAGCACACGTATTAACTCCTCTAATCTTCTTAACAAATCTATATTGGGGGGGCAGGGACTGTTAATATCCTCATCCAACAGAGGAGAAACTGAAGCCCTGGTAAGCAACCTGTCTACCGTCACAGAGCTGGGGTGAAAATCCAAACACTCTGAATAAGTCCTAGCAGAACAGGTATGTTCCAGTGGTTGAGGTATTATCAAGTTCATGGTTAGCAAGTTCAGTCCCCTGAGGAACATACATCACTTACAATACAGTGTTGCTCTAAAATGGGTCTGGGTAAAGTGCAAAGGGAGCACCAAGGATGGAGCACCTGTGCCAGTCAAGTATGGACTAAAGAGACACAGGGGTCGAGAGAGAGGTCACAGCAGAGAAAGCTGTAGAGCAGTGCACTGGACGGGCAGTAAAAATTCAGCAGGTGGATGGGGGCAGGGGGCAGGAAAAAGCAGAAGGGACTCTATATGCAAAAGCCATGTGGCATTAAACCCCTAAAATTGCTCCCAGAGCTACCAAGAAGCTTCAAAGAAGCGACACGGTACCGTGGGTGGGTGTGGGCAGACGTCACTCAGAAACTGGTCAGCACCCAATGTACCCTCCATCTCATTTTCATCTTTTCTTCCTAAGCTCCAGCTAGAAACATGACAAAGGTCCTCGAAGCTCTCGTTTCCTTAAGTTCTTAACATCCAAAAGGTAAAGTCATTTAATCTCCTAAGACTTCAGTCTTCTTATATATAAAGTTCTACCAGATTTCTCAGGATCCAGGGTTGAAGGAACCTTGGGCATCACCTGGTCCAGCCTTCCCACTGCCACCAACAGCCCGTTCTGCTGTGCCTGAGACAGGGAACCACCCAGTCGTCCACTACTGGGATACGGCCACAAGGGAGGCCGGTCTGTGGTGCAGCCCATAAAAGTCTTCCCTACGTTACATTAAATTTGGCTCCTTTGTCGAGTTTTCTATATCTCATAGTCTCTTCAAGCAACACAACTGAGTCTGCCCCCTTTTCTACCAGCTAGCCTTTCAAATATTTAGAACCATAGAAATAAAAGGTTGTAAGGTATTTTCCAAGTTATCACAAACACTTCAAAAAATATGTAAACAAATATTTAAACATTCTTATTTATGTAAAGCATCCCCTCCCAAAATTCATTAACAAATAAATAAATATTCTACCACTTAGTATTGCGTCAGATCTACAGACTAACCTGAAAAAACTACTTTGTGACTACTCAATGTATTTACTCAAAATGGTAAAAGAAAAAAAAAAAAAAACTAAGCATAAAATAGTAAAAGAAAAAAAAAGAACTAAACATAAGCAACAGATAAGAGAATCAACTAAGATTATACTGGATCAATCAACATGCATGGCATTTATTAAAATACATCTTCATTCTTAAACTCTGTTTAAATGAATTTCTTTACTTTAGCTACACGTGGGGAAATGGTTTCCTTCAAGTTGGCATTTTGGCAGTTAACACTGGATCTTAATGTTAACCACAAAACACACTTGACAGTTACACAGTGCTTTTTGCCAGGGACATAATCCTCATAATAATTCCTCCTCAAACTGTTTTGCTTTTGAGGAGATCAAAGCAAAATACCTTATTTATTCTTACACCTGCCTTGAGAAGGAAGGTAACAAGCATAATTTTAGAGGTCTAAGTTATTCAAGTTTCTTCTTAACAATATTGGTCATGTCTATGCCATGGATTTCTAGAAAAGCCATCAATCATGTCCATAATGTAGCTGGGGCCAGCACAGAAAGTTATAGCGAAGCAGGAGCTGTTAATTCTCCCCCCACCACCAAAAAAAGTAAGAAGGCAGGAAAAATGTTCTGTACATGAAAGACATTAAATTTCACTTAAAAATAATAAAAGTAAAACACAAAATATTTGCATTATCCCCTGAAAGATACTTGAGCTCTTAAACCAAGAGCAAAAATATAAAGCATATGATATATTAAAGACATCTGCACACCTCACTCACAGATGCTGCAAAGGTATGAGAAGTGTTATAACCTGGAAATGAAGTGAGGCAATACAACTCCTGAAGGTCAGGTAAAAATTTATTTAGAAGAATGACAAAAAGATTCTTCACAACTGTGATATAGCTTAAAACAACAAAAAAGTAAAAAGTGGGCTCCAATCCCCAAGGAAACTGTAACTACTGAAACCAAATGGAGAAATACTTGGTGATGAGATAGATTCTCCTTCCATTTCCCCCCTCATGGCACTGTCCTCGCAGATTCCCATGCTCCTACAGGCAGGTGCTATTTCATAAAGCATAATTCCACGTGTGATTACACTGGGCACGTTGTAGAAATAAAAAAGGAGCAAGAATGAACTGCTGCATCCAGAATATCTAACCAGAATAAAGCAGAACTGTGCGTAAAGAGAAAGTTAAATGGGAAAAAGTACATTGTATGCAAAGCCCTCACTCTTCAATACTTATGGATATACATGGTTTAAAGCCTATCTAATAATCTCACACATTTTGGCATCTAACTTCACAACCCTTGTTTCAATTTTATGAATTATTACAACACTGGTTTAAATGTTTTGTTTACTTTCACAGAGGGATCCATATAAATTAAGTTCCCTACACACGAACCTTCAAGTTGCGAACTTTCAAAGATGCGAACGTGTATTCCATCAACATCAGTCGTGAGTGAAACTGCAGCTTGCCCTCCGATTGTGTTAGTTGGGTATCTAGGCTGACTTTGCTGGACTTCCGAACAAATTGGACTTATGAATGCACTCTCAGAACAGAATCTGTTCGTATGTAGGGGATGTACTGTATACTAAGGCTGATAATAAAGGCTTAAGCCCTAGTATAAACGATTTGGGTAAAATATAAATCTCCATTTTCTGAGAATGAGGGCTTTGATTACTGAATCAATATAAGGAGGGGGCACCTCTCATGAAGCTCTTTCAGCCAGTGGGTGGGTCTGGGTCTAAAGCTGCGAGAAGATGCAGTGACCCGGCACGCCCTCTCCCACGCTCATGACAGCCTCTCACTTCCCACAAGTAGCTGCCGCTCCCCCCAGCTTTAGCCCAGGCTCCTCGGCTCTCGCACCTGCAGAGCCTTACTGAGTGCACACCTGGTGTCACGCGCTGCACTGGATGCCGAGGTCACAAACGTATAATAAAAGCCCTGCTACCAAGGGGTACACGGCCCAGCAGGCGACAGAGCAGCCCAAGGTGACAGTACTCTGCAACAAAGTCAAATACACAGCGAGGTCTGTGAAAGCGCTGAGGCAAGAGGACGAGAGGGCAGGGGCGGGAATGCATCTGGGAAGGTTTCGGGCAGCCTGGGCGCCAACGCCAAGTCTAGGAAGATTGAACTACTGTGTTTAGAATGGACACAGGCGGGGAACGACGGCCTCCCAGACACCAGAGCGGGACCTGCACTGGCTGGAAGCCCCAGACAGGCAGGGACACCCGAGCAGCCAGGAGCAGGTTCACGAGGCTGCAGGCTGTGCATGGGGACCAGAGGCAGCCAAGGCAGGCAGAGCATGCACAAGTTACACTTTGTCCTATAGTCAACCACACACGCACACACTGTTACGTAAATCCTAACAGGGTCACATAAATTGCTTTCCATTGCTAGCAGACCTCTCCAGTAGATCAGTGAAGGATGAACTGGAATGGGGAGAAGATGAAAAGCAATTAGGAGGCAACAGACACGGTGGGATGGGAAAGAGGAAGCAGGTTGGATATAAGGAAGAAAATTTTCTAAAACTTAGTGACTCATACAATGTGGGAGGTGAGGGAAGGAGCTAGGCTGACTTCCAGGTTCTGGTTTGCATAGCTTATGGTACCAATGACACAGAGAGGAAATCCAGGGGAAGGAGGCAGATTTAAGGGGGAAGAGAGACAGTGATCTGAGTGCTGAACTGTGTATTGTGACCAAAAGGTAAGAAGTAATCTGTACTTCCCATCTAATGCTCTTAAAACTTTAAACGTCAACCTGTCTGTCCCTGGACTATTGACAAACAGAATATTCAGTCTCCTATCAAATCTGATTCAGAGACAACTTGCCATACTAATAATGCCGTGGTCAACATACAGCACAGGTAATGACATAAGGACACTCTAGCTTTCCTTCTCAACACACACCCAAACCACACACTTAAAAATATCCACTCACACTCCTACACGTTTCTGGCTTTTTCCTATCTTCCTAAAAGCTGGGCCAGAGTGATCTATTGAAAGACAGACAGTTATGAGGGTGCTGTTTTAACCCAGTTGGAGATTACTATTGGGGTATTTTTCCAGATTCCAGTGTCTGACAAATAGTTCACAAAAAAACAGAGCTCATAAAGGGAAAAAAATAATTAAGATCAAACAGAAAGAAAGCAATATCCTCAGAATGCTATCCTGCACAATTTGGTGCTGGTATAGGAATTCGGGACATCAAGTGGAAGACAAAGCAACCCAGCCCACCTCAGTGACTTTCACATCCTCTCCTTCCCTCTGCCCCAAATACATAATGACGTGTTGCCAGTAAGACTATACAGTCAGTAAGATGGTATAGCATCTTTGGAAAACAATTTGGCAGTTTCTTAAAAAGTTAAACATACACTTACCATGAGACCCAGTAATTCTACACCTAGGTATCTACCAAAGGAAAACTAAAACTTATGTCCACACAAAGAGTTGCCAGCAAATGTCTACAACAGCATTATCCAGAAATTGGAAAAATCCAAGTGTCTGTCCATCAACTGGACAAACAAGATGTGGTACATCCTTATAACGGAATAGCATTTGATCATAAAAAGGAATGATGTACTGATACATGCTACAACATGGATGAAGCTCAAAAACATTATGCTGAATGAAATAAGCCAGACACAAAAGACTACATATGGTATGATCCAAGGAAATTTCTAGAAAAAGGCAAAATTATAGGGCCAGAAAGCAGATCAGTGGTTGCTTAGAGCTAGGGATGGGAGGAGGAATTCACTACAAGCTGGCATGAGGGAACACTGTGGGGTGATGAAAGTTTTCTAAAACTAGATTGTGGTGATGAATTTATAAATGAATATATAAATCTAGTGAACCATTGAACTGCACACTGAAATAGGTAAATGGAATGGTATATAAATTATACCTCAGTAAAGCTGTAAAAAAGGAAAACAGACTATTCATCAACAGAAAAAAAATGAAGACTGAGTGTTATAACACAAGCAGAATTTATGTCAGCATGTAAGCACCAGAATTCCACTGTGTTAGAATGCTACCATCAACTTCAAAACTTCTCCCTTGTAGTATGTATACTCCAACAGTACTGAACTACCCATGCTACCAGGCCCCATGACCTTCTACATGCTGTCAGTTCTCTAACTCCTTCTCATCCTTCAAGTTTTCCCCTGAATCACTAACATCTTCACCTACCATCCCAGTGCACCTTACACATGACTCCAGTAAAGCACTATGTTCATACGGGAACTATGTTTGTACATCTGTCTCTTTACAGAACCAGTGTTCTCCCAGTGGGGATTCATAGACATATCCTTGGGGGGTCCATAATATATCAAGAAGCATATCTGCTATCTTCTTTTTCAGTGTCCCAGTTTGTTCTGCATTTAGAATCAAGCTGGTGCAAACTATTCCCATTTTCATGGTTTAGCTCTAATAAGAAACCAACGGAGGCAGACCTACTATGCAGATGATGGTGCATCTGGGTCAAGCAGAGGCCCAATGAAATCACACTGCACTGAACAAGAACAAAGACTTCAGTAGTTCCAAAAGGAAATTGCTGGTGGAAAGCAGAAGCACACAGAGCTCCAAAACCTCGGCCCTTATGAGTCAATGAAATATTTTGTATTAAAAATGGTGCTTTTTTGGGCTTCCCTGGTGGCGCAGTGGTTGGGAGTCCGCCTGCTGATGCAGGGGACACGGGTTCGTGCCCCGGTCCGGGAAGATCCCACATGCCGCGGAGCGGCTGGGCCCGTGAGCCATGGCCGCTGAGCTTGCGCGTCCGGAGCCTGTGCTCCACAGCGGGAGAGGCCACAACAGTGAGAGGCCCGCGTATGCAAAAAAAAAAAAAAAAAAAAAAATGGTGCTTTTTGTTTTAGCAAAACAACATCATCTGTCACATTAATTTAATACAGTTAATTTGGATTTAAGTAACCTTGTAGTTTTATATTTCACTGTAGATTGGCTTTGGTTTCTAGTGGTAAAAGAGATATAAGCATAATGTGTTTATTCCTAGTTACATGGTTGTACATACCTAAATAACATCATTACAAAAGTAATGTAAGTCAACACTGGGGATGCCAAATAATTTTTTTCCCTTTGAAATAGAACTATATATTACAAAAGTTAGAAAAACAGTGCAGGGACTTCCCTGGCAGTCCAGTGGTTAAGACTGCACACTCCCAATGCAGGGGACACAAGTTCGATCCCTGGTCGGGGAACTAAGATACCACATGCCACACGGTGCAGCCAAAAAAAGAAAAAGAAAAAGAAAAACAATGCACTAGAACGTATACACATTAATAGCAAAGTCCATATCCTTTCCTCTCTGTAGCCCAAATGCACAGCATAGGAGAAACACTCATAAAATATGGTTGAATAAATGACAGTCTGCAGGCTTCCCTGGTGGCGCAGTGGTTGAGAGTCCGCCTGTCGATGCAGGGGACACGGGTTCGTGCCCTGGTCCGGGAAGATCCCACATGCCGCGGAACGGCTGGGCCCGTGAGCCATGGCCACTGAGCCTGCGCATCCGGAGCCTGTGCTCCGCAACGGGAAAGGCCACAACAGTGAGAGGCCCGCTTACCACAAAAAAAAAAAAAGAAAAAAGAAAAAGAAATATTAGGATGGATGGTCTTACTCATTTTTTTCATTCACACCCAGCCACTGTGCCAGGCACCATACCCAGTCTTGGGGATATGGGGCAAAAATGAATAGGGGTCCAGTGAGGAAGACAAACAATAAACAATATTATAAATAACAGGGATAACTGGAGATTATAACAAACGCTATTCTATATTCACCATCGTGTCTATAAATTTTACACAGAAAACAGAGTGCTTAAAAACCAAGCAATGCCGTATCTGTTTCTCATAGAAGTATGGGTTAGCAATTCTGTCACTACTTCATTCACATACAAGGTGTAATGGTCAGTTTTATAAGTCAACTTGGCTAGACTACAGTTCCCACCTACTCAATCAAACACTACTCTAGGAATTGCTGTGAAGGTATCTAGTAGATGTGATTAAAGTCCATAATCAGGTGATTTTAAAAAGGAAGGTTATCCCAGATAATCTGCATGGGACTGATTCAATTAGGTGAAAGGCCTTAAGAGCAAAGCTAAGGCTCTAAGGCTTCCCTACAGAAGAAATTCTGCCTGTGGATAGCAGCTTCAGCTCATACCCAAGAGTGCCAGCCTGCCCTTCCTGATGGACTGCTCTATGGATTTAGGACTCACCTAGCCAGGCTCCACAATCACATAAGACAATTCCTTGCAATAAAACTTTTACCAGATCTTCTACTAGTTCTGATTCTCTAGCTAAAACCTCGATGATACAACAGGACTGAACAAAAAGCTAAATATACTGTAGATCATGAGAACCAGGCTTTTTGTTGCCTAAGAAAAAAGTTAGAAATAAGGAAGAGGGAAGATTAGAATGATCATGTGGTGCTGGGATCAGAGAGATAAAAATAGACTAATGGCTCTTAATATATACATTTATACAGATAGGTACAGGAATAAGTATAGATCTCCATGCAAAATGGATGCTGAAAGCTCAGCTTCTCTGTACACTGGTGCTGAATAGAAATCTCGGAGATAGAATTTTGGGTGAAGTAGAAAAGGATAGCTTTACTACTTTGCCAGGCAAAGGGGGACACTGCGGGATCCTGCCTCGAAAAACTGTGTCTCCCAACTTAGAGAGAATAGTGAGAAGTTTTATAGTAATGGTTCAAAGAGGGTGTGATCAGCTCGTGGACACTGTTCTGATGGGTTGATGGTGAGGTAAGTAGGAGTCAGCATCATCAACCTTCAGGTTCCAACTGGTCTGGGGTCTACAGGCTTGTAGGCAGCATACCATCGTTAATTGTTAACTTCTCCCACCTGGAGGGGGCTTCAGTATCTGCAAAGCAGCTCAAAGATATTGTTGAGTGTATCCGTTGATGGGGAACCAGGACCTTGCCCCAAGGTCACACTACTGTTTCTCTTGACTGCTTGTTTCTCCCTGGTCTCCCATCCCCTCCCTTCCCTAATTAACAACTGCTTGAATATGCCCATTGGAACTCAGGGAAGGTCATGGAGACTGAATGAAAGCCATTTCCTATAATCAAAGAATTGGGGGACACAGAAAAGCTTTGTGCCCAGGAGCCCCACAGGGCCCTGCTCAGTATCAGGCATAGGTCAGTATATAGACGTGTTTTCTCCTAGTTCTGTCCACTGAGAGGGCACAGGAGCAATGATACCCCAGTAGCAATGAGTTCACTGAACACTAAAACCAACACTAAACTTGGTTTCTAAATATCATTCTCCAATAAAAGGAACCAAGGCTCTTTGGAAAAGTGGTTGATTCCAGGGCTGGGGCAGGAAAAATACAAGATAAACCTGAAACATCTTGTGGTGCCAGAAAACAAGGAAGTGCTCGACAAAGGTTAAGGTATGACAAAAGGACACAGGAGCCACCCTGAAGGAGCTCCCAGTGGCCAAAGCTGGAACAACAGGAGCAATAAAATAAACAGTAATACTTTTGGATTATAACCCATAAAATACAATAAATATCCATAACTTCATTTTGATATGAATAATAAATACATAAATGGAGAAGAAGGGACAACTCTTCTTTACAGAAGAATTCCGATTAATTCCGATTAATAAATGTAAACAGAATGACGAGAACACAAAATCACCATCAGGCAGACGTCACAGTACCAACTGCTGCAGGCAAAATGGATGTTAATGGAAAACATGAAAATGAGTCTCAAAGTGTCTCCCCCAAGATACTGATCAATTACAAAGGAAAAATAATAACTGTACAGAGGATAAATTATGCAGCTATCACCTTAGCCAAGTGGTAAACGTAAGACATTTCATCTTTTCATACTCCTGACAGGCAACACTGAGTAGAGCATGTTACTTCTGATGAAACTGCATAGCCTCAATCCACACATGAGAACACATCAGACCAACCCAAACTGGGAGACAATCTGCAAAACAGCTGACCGGTACTCATCAAAAGAATAATGGTCGTGAAACATTGAGGAACTGTCAACAGATTGGAGGGGACGAAGGAGATATGACAGCTAATGCAACGTGACCCTGGACTGGTTCCCACAACGGAAAATAGACATTAGGGGGCAATCGAGTGAAATGCATAAGGTTTGTAGTTTAGCTTCTAGAATTGTACCAGTGTTAATTTCCTGGTTTCGATAATTGTTCTATGGTTATAAAAGTTGACATTAGAGAAAGCAGGGTGAAGGGTGTTCACGAACTCTCCATATTATTTTTACAATTTTTATGTAAAATTCAAATTATTCAAAAGAAAAAGAAAAAAAGAACTACAGGTCAAAAAAAGAGATCTAAGTCCAGCCTAAATTTTTTTTTCTTGGACTTTCATTTTTTTAATTTTTTAACATCTTTATTGGAATATAATTGCTTTACAATGGTGTGTTAGTTTCTGCTTTATAACAAAGTGAATCAGCTATACATATACATACATCCCCATATCTCCTCCCTCTTGCGTCTCCCTCCCACCCTCCCTATCTCACCCTTCTAGGTGGTCACAAAGCACGGAGCTGATCTCCCTGTGCTATGCGGCTGCTTCCCACTAGCTATCTATTTTACGTTTGGTAGTGTATATATGTCCATGCCACTCTCTCACTTCGTTCCAGCTTACCCTTCCCCCTCCCTGTGTCCTCAAGTCCATTCTCTACGTCTGCGTCTTTATTCCTCTTTTTAATTTAAAATAGAAAGACAGTATGCTCCTATTTTTACTAAAAACATCGTATCAATCTTTAGTGCCTTTTTTTTTTTAAAAAAAAAGTATGCTATTGTAATCCCATCCTCTTCACTTAGAAAGAAAAGAAATTGTACTAATCTGGAAAAAAAACAAACAGAATTTTGTAATGGATAAATGTATATGTAATTATGTATACATGAGTGTGCAAAGAACAGGACCTGAAAGATTCACTCATTGCAAAATACATCTCTAAGCCCCCACAATATTCCAGGCACTTGCCAGCCCTAGGGATGCTATGGTGACTTGGCTCTCATGCTTTTCAGAGCTCACATTCCACTGTGAGAGACAGACAAAACCCAAGTAAACAAACAAAAAATACAAAACAAACTAGGATATGGCCCATAAATATGGTCTATAAAGGGCATGAGATGCTGTGACAGAAACCGAGGGGGAAGGAGAGGAGAACACATAAGCATATGCTGGATCACCTGAGCCTTGGGAGTCACTGAACAGTGTAAGCAGACACATGACATGATCCGATTCACGCTGGCTCTCCACCTGCTGAGTGTGCCCGGCAGAGGAGCAGAAAGGGACCCAGGGACGGTCAGGGGAACACTGTCTCCTTCACGTGGTGGGACCTATGAGTGCTTTATTTCCCCCTTCATACATTTCTGCATTTTCCACATCTTCAACAATGAACACGTTACAGCTTCCTTAAGAAAAGGCAATTATTTGTAAAAAGAGATGAGGAGGTACCTCAATTTGCCACTGCTGTGACTGCAGGTTGCTAGTAACCTTGAGATTTCCCACTGCAACCCCTTCTTCTAGGAATGGCGTTCAGGGAAATGACAGGACAGAAAATGATTTCATTTTCATATTTGGGAAGAAATGGCTCTAAATGAAACATACTCCAAAAGTTTCTAAAGTCTAATATCTCTTGGCTAAGAAACTCAGAGTTAGTGGAAAAGCTATCACATCTAACTAAGCATTACGTTACTAACTCTCTGAAACTCTGGCTGTGAGACACTGGAGGACAGTCACTGGTAAGTGGGAGCAAACTCCTGGCCAAAGCGCCACATGGTCTCAGCTCAGTGGAGGGAACAAAGCCACTGTCAGAGGTTATCGCATTCAAGATGCAGCACGTCCCAATTCTGCACCACAGGTTTATAAGTGGATAATATATTTATTGCTTATTTACTTCAAGAAAGCTTGCGTTTAAAGGGTGAGCAGAAATTTAAAAGGCAGAACAGAGACCACTGACAATATGTGAAGTTCTGCTCTTGAGCACACAGCTACCTTTTACTCCAAAGGCCACTAAAGAGGGGTGGGAGAATTCACGTCACAGTAAATTAGAGATCAATGTTGAAGAAAGAACTCTCTGGAACTGGAAAAGATCAGAACACGCTGATGCTGCATCAAATGGCTGCATACAATACACCTCACATTTGTTTAAGCCAACGCCTTTGTACAATGCTACGAGGCACTTTCCTTTTAATAAAATACCTCAAATTCATGAATATGGCCGATGAAACAAATTACCTCCTAAGAACCGTGAGGCAAATTCCACCTCAGAAAAATCTTAGCAGACAAAAGAAGAACAGGTGTTTATTTGCCAGCTGGTCCTACGCATACACTCCTGAAGCAAGAGTGCTGAAGGCTCATGCAAGATTCTGGTCAAACAACACCTATGTACATTTAGATCCTAGGCTACACACAGGAGACCTAATAATACCTGAAAAGTGTTAAACATTTTAGTTTTTGAATCATATTATCACTTTGTCTTAAACTGATTAAAAACAAGTTACACTTTTCTATAAACGATGGGTGGTAACTAAACTCATTGAGGTCATCATTTTGCAAGGTATGTAAGTCAAGTGACTATGCTGTACACCTTGAACATACACAGTGCTGTACGCCAACTCTATCTCAATAAAGCTGAAAGAAAATAAAACAAACAACAACAAAAAACAAATTATACTTTTATCTCAGCCATGGGAACCCCAGATTACAAGGAAACAGTTCAGGACTATGCACTGGCCATCTCAGCCTGATGGTCCGGCTTTGCCACCAAAGCTTGCGTTCCAACCAAACCAGACAAGACTACTGTTCTTTTATTACTGAACTAACACTCTCTTCGGTTGATAAGACAACTAGACAAAGTACAAGGGGAATGAGGATAGAAATAAACACTCGGCCACTGTGTCAACTTCCACACGCTCTGGCCAGCAACCTTCCAAGCTCCATGCATGTGGCCGTTCTCTTGGCCTTCCCTCCCTCACCTACGGAAGAACTGGCATCTCCCGATAACAAGTCAACCCCCGACCTGTCCACAGACCCCATCGGCTCTAGCACTTGCATCATCAGTTTTTCCCTGTCTTGTGGTTGAACCAAAATTTCAAACTGAAAACACTACTGAGTCCTTGGCATCCAGTTCAAAACTAAAAATAATTTTAAGCCTTGAACATTCTCTTTTCCTGCTGTCATTCCATGAGGAGGGCTTGACAAAGACCCTCCTAAAGAGGGCTGGGATCTTGCTGAGGGCTGTGCTGCCTCAGCACATAACCCTTTAAGTAACAGTCCTTACCTAGAAACTTTCAAAAGCAACTTCTTTCCAAAGCAGTCATTTTCAAACATTTGTTTAAAATTAATGTCTTTTTCTTTGTAGCCCTCACTTTAAAGGTAAAATACAAATTAAGGATCCATTACTGTTGTATGTACTCTTGCTTTTGCTGCTTTCAATAAGTTAGATTAATTTGTACCTAACAAGAATGTATTCAAATCATTCACTTAAAGCAACCACTAGTAGTACCTTTTTAAAATCATTTAAAATAGATACCCGGAATTGGAAGGAGTCTGTTTGTTTGTACTTGGAGGAGAAGGGGTTGTTATTAACTATTCTTTACAAGTCCTAAAGACATTAATGGGAAAGATGCATCAGTTCTGTAAAATTACAAACTTTTCAGATATACATATATTCATATCTGAGACACCCTGCTCTGAATTACACACTTGAGGTAACCAACAGGGCTGCATCTTCGTTTCACTCAGATGTGCACGAAGATGGCCACAAGGGAGAGAAGGCGGAAGGAGGAAAGGCCCTTTTTCAGACAAGTACTCATTTCTGATGAGAGTCGATTGAAGCAGCAGTGACATGCTTGACCAGTAACAAACCTCAAATCCTAAGATCCCACCTCCCCTTTTCAATAAGGAAGCTGGTTGGTACCACCCTTTCCAAAAAAAAAAAAAAAAAAAAAGCCTGATCTTACCAACTAGAAAGCTTGCTAAGTAAATGGGAAGAGCGTGTGATGTGATTACTGTCAGGACTCCTGGCCTGAGATTTTCTGTTTTCCATCTGTGCTAGGGGAGTCTCCCTGGTTACCAGAATTACATTTTTAGAAACTTAACTTTATTTTTAATTTTATTTATTTATTTTTGGCTGTGCTGGGTCTTTGTTGCTGCACGCAGGCTTTCTCTAGTTGTGGCTAGTGGGTTCGTTGCAGTGCGTGGGCCTCTCATTGTGGTGGCCTCTCTTGTTGCGGAGCACGGGCTCTAGGAGCAGGGGCTTCAGCAGTTGTAGCTCGTGGGCTCTAGGCGCACAGGCTTCAGTAGTTGTGGCGTGCGGGCCTAGCTGCTCCGCGGCATGTAGGATCCTCCCGGACCAGGGATCGAACCCATGTCCCTTGCATTGGCAGGCGGATTCCCAACCACTGCGCCACCAGGGAAGTCCCAGAAACTTAACTTTAAAAAACAAATTTGCAACATGGAAGAAGAACAACAACAACAAAAGGGCAAGCAGAAACACAAAAGCAAGCATTAAAAAAAAGGCCCTCAGGGGCTTCCCTGGTGGCGCAGTGGTTGAGAGTCCGCCTGCTGATGCAGGGGACACGGGTTCGTGCCCTGGTCCAGGAAGACCCCACATGCCGCGGAGCGGCTGGGCCCGTGAGCCATGGCCGCTGAGCCTGCGTGTCTGGAGCCTGTGCTCCGCAACGGGAGAGGCCACAACAGTGAGAGGCCCGCATACCGCAAAAAAAAAAAAAAAAAAGGCCCTCAGGCACTTGGCTCCAAAGTAAGTCTAAGATTTACAAAAATACAAAGGTACCCAAAGAAGAGGAAAGAAGGAAAGGTAAACAACGGGAAGAGGAGGAACAGAGAGGGGAAAAAGGAGTTGGTTCAAGAAGAAACTAACTTTAATGCAGCGATAACCAAAAAACTACAGGGTACTCTACTTAACTCTGCTTAGTAAATAAGCAATTGCACACAAAATACCGATATACTAATTTTCATTATAGTTTCATAATCAGTAATAAGACAAATAAATCTTCAAGCTACCAAATACAAAGAAAACTCAATATTTTTCAATCCCACTCTGTTCAGCAACCCCACAAGCCTCTCTCCTCTCGCCTCTCCACTACCGGTCCACCTGCCCTGCCCGTCTGTCTCCCTTTCCTTCCTCCCTCCGTCGCTCTCCCTGCCAGCACCACACCAAGGCAAATTTGGGTATGTAATGCCCTATCATGCAGGGCATCCGAGAAGCCAGGCCTGCGGTTAGACAATTAAGGATTCTGTGGCTTCTCCAATGAGTCCATCTCTACCCAGCTGTCCCTGCAACTCTGTCACCTCCATCCTGAAGATCCCTCCAGCACCCCTGTCAGCCGGACCAGCTTGAATCACTTGTAACCCCCATTCTTTCCCACAGCCTCCCCACATGTTCATCAATTTTGTCAGCAGGAAAGAAGTGAAAGCCAGGCTGGGAAAAGGCACCTGAGAAAACAAACACACCGACAGCACAGGAGAAATAATTGTTTCAACATGAACTAAGTATACCATAATCACGCTATTGAGACTTCAAACAAGTTGGATGAATGAACAATAGACATTACTAGACTGACAAGATAGTGAAAACAATTTGCTCAGCGTAGCTTTCAGTTATGCCACAAATGAAGTACAGCTGGAAATAAAATGAATGCCATTTTAACCTGGTGGATCAAACCTTTACAATTTTAATATTCCATCATTGGACACACATCTCTAACAATAAGACCCCACTTTTTCTTAAATGTGCCGAATTACTTTACAAAGTTTCCAAGGTCAGAGCTTTACAAATTCAAATTTGTAAATACCCTATTATACAATATTCCTGTTAAGCAGTTGCCATTTCAGTCTTTTTCTGTAGAGAAATAATAATTCATGAATATTTTTCAGTTACTGAAAGACAAAAAACCTCCCCTCAGAACCACCTGCACTTTGATTTGATTCAAACGTTATAGGGGATTCCAAAGAGAGGAAATGCTCAAATCCTGAAAAATGCTTTGCTAATTCCACGGTAGGACTAAAACTCTAAACCTAACGTGCTTTGTGTCAAAACCTACGTAAAAATACACGATCTGTTTGGGGATTCAGCACTTTCTGCTAACTACATGTACAGTTTTCAAAGAACGCTCCTGAGCTTACTTTTACCTCCTCATGAAAAATGACTACTCTAAACAAAAACAGCCAGTTCATGGTGAAAGCAATTTTCTGAGCATTGTGATGCTCTGGTGAGCACAGAACAGACACAGGCTGCTGGGCGAGGGGAGGGGCGGGCGAGGGGAGGGGCGGGGCGGGCGAGGGGCGGGGTGGGCGAGGGGAGGGGAGGGGAGGGGCGGGCGAGGGGAGGGGCGGGGGCGGGGCGGGCGAGGGGAGGGGCGGGGGCGGAGCGGGCGAGGGGCGGGGCGGGCGAGGGGCGGGGTGGGGCGGGCGAGGGGAGGGGCGGGGCACATCCGAACCCTTGAGAGCAGGGTACACGGAGCAGCCACCCCCAGCGGATGCTGTCTGCGGGAGGCACGCGTTCTAGGGCCTCCCAGAAACCACAGAGGTAAGGAAGTGATGGTCAGAGAGAAACTGCATCCCAGAACAGATCAGCTGGTCCTCACTTCAAACTGAAATGTCTGCAATCGTGTAACCTTCAGTGAGAATGATCTAAGCATCCCTCTTACAGGTTTCTGAACTTTTCTGCAAAAATGAATCCGTGTTTACTTCCCTAAATAAAGCACACTGGCAAGTTAAATGAACTCAGAACGGTTTAAGATCTTAAATTGAAACCACCAGCCTCAAATGTGATCGCACAGGCAATCTTGACTTTTAAACAACTGATGATAAAGTTAGAGATCACACGCGAACGTGAGTAGTCGTTTTTCTTACCCTAACTACCCTGCTAAATACCCTAGGAAGGGAAGCAAGTACAAAACCACCTTTTCTCCACATGTACTTCATCTTCAGCAGAAGAATCAACCCTAACACATTCAGGTCACAGTAGTCTGGAGGTGACAAGGAGCCAGCGTACCTGAGAGGGGACCTGGGAAATAGTTTGCTGTCTTGGCCACAGAACAGGATCCAATGGCTCCCTACAGCTTAGGTTTTCATGCTTTTCCTCCACTTTAATCCAGATACAAAGCAATTACTTGTTACATGGCTCAAACAGCTCTTTTTTTTCTTCTTACCCAGTCCAATGACTGAAATTTCTCAAATTTCACCTGAGAAAACCATCTTACTATGCACAGTCAACAGCCTCTCCCAAGGAAAGAAAAGTTACTGTGGGATTCTTAGGCTAATGAAAGCCATAAACCACTTTCTGGAAGACGTTATAGACCCCATCTTAGGCTCCTGGCTGTAAACCTGATGCCCTCACCAATACTGCAGATAAGCAGCAGATGAAGACTAGTTTCCACTGGGTGGGGGAAATTCACTTTGTTATGCTACTACCCAACCAAACCTTCCCAGCTGACGTAGGACCAGCCCCACAAAACCATCACCTTCATCCAGAGGGCAGGGAAGAGCGACGGAGCTTTTCAAGGGGGAGATGGAACACAGACTAACTACACTGGCTGGCTCTTCACAGGAGATTCCTAGAGGAAGCTGCCAAAGGCGAACTGCCAAGGTCTCCCTGGAAGGGAATGATCTCAGAGCGCACACCTACGAAAAGAGGGGGAGGAGGGGAAGAGGGAGGGGACGAAAAGAAAGAGGAGTAGAAGAAAGACACGCATTCAACTTCTGAGTGAGACCACTGGCAGGCGTCCCATATAAATCCCATGCTTTATCCATCAATTAAAAACACTTGGCACTCAATAAATTACATCAGAGGATGTCACAATTACCAAGGTCAGTGAGCTGGAGTACTCAATTATTATTTTTATTCTTGTTCAAACAAAGGCATCCCTCTAACTGAACGGCCCTGGAGAATGATACATCATATATGACATCTCTAGCTTTCCTTTCTGCTCCCAGTCCTCCTCAGCTGAAACCCTGATTTAATCTTGTTTTCAACAGCCCAATGCATTAAGCAAAACCACCAGTTTAAAAGGTTAAAAATATAATCTGGCAGCTAGCAGTGATGCTTCTAAATTATACGCTCCACGGAAGCAAATATTTTGTTGCCACGCTATCAAAATCCAGAGCCTGGGGGCATGATCAAAGAAGCTGTGGACCTCAACACTCCAGCCCACCCTCTGGGAGATACTGGAAAACCCAAATATGCTGAACGTAAGGGCACCAATGGAGCCCTCCGCCAACAGAAATGCCTTCCCTACAGTCGGCTCTATATAGAGAGCTCAGTTACCTCTAAAGTGATTTTTATTTTAAAAATCTTACTTATAGGAATAAAATGTTTGAGAAGGGTTGACAGAGGATTCCCTTGAGTCCCAGTTTTCTGCCTTTTAATCTTACAGTGTTATTCAATGATTGCTAAGGTTAAGAAGAATCAATAAGGCAAGCCTAACCCATCAGAGACAGAATCAAGCAGATTCCATACATTGTATCTTGAAAAACATCATCATGAACTTTAAATTTGTTTTTAATCTACAAATCTTAAACGTTCTCATCACAAGAAAAAAAATTGTAACTATGGATAGTGATGAATGTGAACTAGATTTCCTACAGTGATCATTTCGCAATACACACAAATACCAAATCATTGTGTTGTACAGCTGAAACTACTATGTTATATATGTCAAATTATATCTCACTTAAAAAAAAATCTTCTACAGACACTTCTGCTTAATCATCAGTTAACATAAAACTTCAATGTTCCATAAGTATGCCATTCCCGAAGCATTCTGAGATCTGTACTGTAAAAGCTGAGGTTATTAACTACGTAACTAAGTTTTCTTGATAAGCAGAAAATGCAGCACATGGTTAGTCTTCTTTTACCCAGTTACTTCTGGTACAGAAATGACAAGAGTTCTAGCGTTTGAAATGTATCCTACGAGAAAAATAAAGGCTGTTTTCAATTTAGTAATAGTCACCATGTATAGCTAATACATTTATAACAGAAAGTCAAAAATGTCAGCTCTTGGAGAAACCTCATTTTAGACCGATCTTCAGTAATACATTGACTCATCAACCACCAACATTCCGCCAAAATCACTGAGCTACCATCCCTAAACATTATTTCCCATTTTGAGAAAATATCTGCAATTTCTAGATCCTACTTTTATTGAGAGCAGGTGCCCAATAATACACCAGAAAGAAAACCTACAAGGCAAAAACAATCAGCCAAATACCATAAAACATTCTCTTATTATAACCCAATCAAATGAACAAATTCATTAAGCCATTTTATAAAACCACAATCCACAAATCATATGGACTGCAGCTTACTCCCAAAGACCGTGCATACACTGAGAAGCAGACCATTTCCTTTCTCCTAGTTGGTAAGTCATGAGTCAGCACTCTGTTCACAGAACCAGGTTTGTGTATGTTTGCTACTTAGAATACAGCTTTGGAGTTGCAGAGACACCACGAATGAAGGACCTTAATTCAGAATAATGTATAACCGCCACGCTGCTCTCCAATGTGTAGGTGATTTTTTAAAAATATCACCCCATTTGCCTTTTTATTTGTTATAAATCCCATGAATAACCTGAATTTTAGACATTTCATTATCTACTATGGCCCCTCTAAGAACTGGAGTTGGAACAGAGAAAGGAGACAAATATTCACTGGAGGATTCTAACTTCTAAACTGAAGGCAGGGTGGGAAATCGGATTGGGAGGGGGAGGGAGGCAGAAAAAAGGAAAACCAGGGAAGAAAGATGGCTTATATTCATTCCCCTGCTCTACACAACTCTCTGCGGCAGAAGAAATAAGAGTTTAATGACAAGATTTCTGGTTCCTCGTGATAATGACTTTTTAAAAAATAAACAAAGAAAAGGAATGAAAAAATAAACTCAAGTTGGCTTCCAGAGCACCCCAGCTGTCTTGCTTCAAATATATAACGAGTTGTACTCAACGTGGTAGAATGGAGGAAAAGTCAACAAACAGCAAGGATGTTTGCAGGGACATGAAAAAAGAACACATCACGAAACTGGCTGAACAGCAAACATCGTTATATACATTATAAGCAGAAAGCTCTCTAAAAGTCAAAGGAAAGGAGTTGGAAAGTAGAAGATGCAGGGTGAGAAAGTACACAAACCCTGCCAGCATGCAAACGCAAAAGCCAGCTGTGGTAAATATCAGGAAAAAACAATGGAAAGAATATTTATCTGTGACTTCAGAGCGGAGAGATAAGAAACCAGAGCAACTAATTTTGAGTAAAAATAAAGATTTATCACTGTCAAAGTGTGTTTGGATTTGTTGACTTTTCTAGGGAGGTTTTTAATACTACATTTAAAGCTGAAAGCTGAAATTCCTGTCAGCTTCAGAACACATCCCTGTCCTCAGCCACTTTAACCCCTTCTCTTTAAGTTTAAAAGGAAAATTTTAAATTCACCACCATCGCATTTCAGGGCCAAAGAGTCAACTGTCAACAAGTGCTCATTGCGTTCATGTACCAAAGAACTCTGCAGTTTACCTTGGAAGATGCAAACAGGAGAATACTTTTAGGAAGCTCATTAAAGAAATATAAATACACAAAATACTTACTAAAAAGTAAATAATCCTTTCTTAAACGTCAGAGCAGGGAGCAAAGAAAAGGGGGAACAGGCCATCCACGTTAGAATGCTCATATTTCCAGGGCAGCATTTCCTCGTCCACATCCTTGACCTGCCACCAAGTGTCAGGTTCCAGCGAGGCGCTGGGACAGAGTGCAGGTGAGGGAGCCCCAGGCCCTGCCCTGACCGGGGTCCTAAAGGAATAAACATTTACAAGGCACAGAGAGTTCCCTAGAAATAACTGCTTCTGGCTGGAGGGAAAGGGAGGAGGAGTCAGGAAGGGCATCTTGTTGGAGATGACACCTGAGCTCAACCTTAGCAGGTGAGTAGGATGCAGCAAGCAGAGAGAACCACGTGCATGAAAGCAATTGAGAAAAGAGGAGAGAGAAAGTTCTACGAACTCATAAGGGGGGCATAATGGAGGGCGCCAGAAAGTAGGCCCCAAGGGCAAGGAAGTATGTTATCCTGGGCCTGACTGTGCATTTCACATGCAGAATTTGGTATCCTTCAAAGCGTCCTTTTCTCTAAGTACCTGAGAAACTTTTCAGAAGTCACGCCCTTAGCATACATCCTAGCCTTTTAGAGATCCTTTAAAGTCCTCAAACAATGGCTAGAATAACCCTGTATTTCTCCTCCTCCGATGTATCCTGTTAGAACAGAGACCTTAGAAATCACATGGCAATTCTAATACTGCAAACCCACCTCAAAAAAAACTAAAAAAAAAAGCAGAATTTGTGTTAGATTATCTATTCACACGTATCTACTCTGATAAAAAAATATGTTTAGCTTACTTTAAATGTCTTTCTAATGTTAATTAAATTCTCTTAAAATGAAGGTCAGTTAATACTTTAAAAAGCAGCACATATACTATGTATAAATGAAGTATATAAAATATTTTTCAGGAGAGACGATACTAGAAGTGAATGTCCAAAAAATGAAAATAACAGCATGATTAGCATTTTTCTTCCTTCTTCCAAAATTTTCATTAATATTCTCTATATATCATTTTCTCAGCATACAGCTTTTTAAATTAATTCCATATTACCTGAATATAAATGGTCTGCCTTAAAAAAATTCCATTTACAAATTTATCAGTGGAGGAAAGCTAAATGATTAGTGTCAATGATTAGTGCTAACCTCTAAAAGTTACAAGAATCTGACACACAACTTAAAACTGGTTTAGGACTTGAGGACACGGGGAGGGGGAAGGGTAAGCTGCGACGAAGTGAGAGAGTGGCATGGACTTATATACACTACCAAACGTACAATAGATAGCTAGTGGGAAGCAGCCGCATAGCACAGGGAGATCAGCTCGGTGCTTTGTGACCACCTAGAGAGGTGGGATAGGGAGGGTTCCAGGTAGACGCAAGAGGGAGGAGATATGGGGATGTATGTATATGTACAGCTGATTCACTTTGTTGTACAGCAGAAACTAACACAGCATTGTAAAGCAACTATACTCCAATAAAGATGTTAAAAAAATAAAGTAAATAAAACTGGTTTAACCCTAAAAGAAATTGGGGTGAAATAATTACACAAGAAAAATGGAAGAGTACGTGATTTATGGTAACTAACATGGATGAGGATTCAAGTGTACTAAAAAAATCCCAATTAGATCAGAGAAAGATTCATTTCAACTGAGAGTTAAGGGCTATGGAGAGCCCTTCTCCTGAGGGAGTGCAGCTCTATTGTCTGAATCTAATCTGAATGGAGGCAACAGGAAAAACAGGGGCAGGCATCCTCTGACCCTTCCCGTGGCCCTGAAGGAGAGGAACATAAAGGGAAGTGTAAGAGGACAAGCCATCAAGCAGTGAGAAAGGGTCGGATCCCCGCGGGGCTGTCGCCTACACCACTGTGTACCCCAGCCCGGCTGGTTCAGAGGGGAATCGCCAGCCTTTCTATTGTTATAATCCCAACTTCAGAATCTAATGCCAAACATTAAGCGTTCCACCCCTCAGAAGGCTATCAAAAGGCATTACTGATAACGACATAAGATGTATAGGCTCTGAGAAGTCCAATATGCATAAGCTTTAGAACCTGACAGACCTGGATTCAAATTTCCTGAGCTTGCAAATCCTTTACTAACTGTGCAGGCTCCTAGGCGAAGCTCAATCTCCAGGCATCTCCGCTTCCCCATTTCTCCAAGGACGGTGACATCACCTCCTCTGAGGCCTGAGGAAATTGAACACCTGGCAGGGGCGGGGCGCCCTGGCAGGCCTCTCACACTCAGCATGGGACCCGGAGTTCTTACTGCCTCCTGCAGTCAGTAGATGGTACAGCAGCCAGGAGAAGGCACGCAGGGGAAAGCCCTGCTGGGACCTCCGCACTACCAACAGAAGAAGCCGCCCCTGAAGAACGGGTGAAGGGGAGAACGTCTTCTCTTCCAGGGGGTCCCCTGGGAGCTAAGGAAATCTGCAGGCTCACCACCCCGGCTAAACTGTACTCCTCGGCACACGCGAGGAGCAGTGGTATTTCTTATCCAACACGGACTCTGTACGCTTAAATATCAGGGACAGGATTTCCAACTAATAAACCCAAAACATGAGCTTTGACAGTCATGGGAAGTGGGGCTGCAGGGTGGGAGGAGGGCACACAAATTATTAAGGGGATGAAGATTTGTGTCTTTTCTCTCCCATCTGGGGAAAAGATGAGTTGTGCTATTTTTTAATGTTTAAAACAGTAGTACATGGGCAGACAACTGTTATAAGACAATAATTCAATTGAAGGTCATTCTAGTGCGTAAACCACTCAAGTTTCACCTTGTGTGTAGTTTATTACATTATCAGGACCTCCTGATTGAATTACTTCCCTGCAGAGCTTCCAAGTCTCTGCTTTTCCCCCCATATAACATCTAACATTGCTTATCAAGAGGCTATATTTGTCCTTTGCTATTTTACCATCTGATATCTAAGGACACCTCTTTGTTAAGGACCTTTTTTTAGAAACCCTGGGTCGTGTGCATCTCACCACATCTGTAACCGAAAAGGCTTAACTGCCCTCACAGGAAGGTCGAAACTGCACAACATAAAGTTACACCAGCTTCCTGAAGGGTCTAAGTCAACAGTTTCATCAAAGCCTTAATTGGCATCTGGTCTAAGTTAACACTCAGAATAAGCAAATAAAAGGCACTTTTCCTGGCCTGCTGTTGGCCTCTGGTTTTCGGATTAACTAAACCAGTGCCGCTGCTGCGACAGGTCGTACTAAGGACTGTCAGGGAGGAGATGGAGGGAGTGGGGAAGGTCTTTCCCCTTAGTCGACACTAACAGGAAGATCAAGAGACAAGAAAGGAAAAAATCAACACACAGGGACGTGAGAACCCAGGCAAAGGCAGACCTTCACTCGAGAAGAGAAGGGCTTGCAGCTCCTTTTCCAAGCTGTAAACAAAACACAAACTCGAGCCTAAGTCATCACAGACAACGCCAAAAGAAAAAAAGATTTCAGGGCTGCATGCCACAACTAACGAGATTAAAGATTAGAAAAATAACTCAATGAATTGGCTTTGAAACTAGAGAAAATGAACTTTGAATTATTTTGGATTTATAAAAGCAGCTCTTCCTTGAAGCATTAATTTAACTTTAATATATTCAGGTATAAGAAGGCAGATAGGAGGAGGATTCGTGTTTTTATTCTCTGGAGATCATATATTTGATTTTTTTGAAAACACGTAAGTAGGCGCAATGCCTAAGTGGGCAAAGCACATATGTAGGCAATTTCCATCTCGCCTCAAAAGTTCATGTAAGCTGGAAACATTTAAAACAAAATTCAACCTCACTAGTAACTACATAAACGAGTCAAGTTTTGTGTCACTGTGTTTAAAAAGAATACCCGGTATGGAAAGGGTTTGGCTAAAAAATAAACGTAAAGGTACAAAACTGCCCAGACATAGAGTAGAGGCAGGACCTGAGGACGAGGGTGCGGGAGTGAGAAAGGCATGGGTTCGAATCAGAGCTCAGCCACATAATATAGTCCAGCGATCCTGCGCGAGCTTCTCAACCCCACGCGTGGCTCAAGTTCCTCATCTATAACACGGTGAGGGATGATACCCACCTCCCCCCGTCAGAACTTAAAGAGGTCGGACGCAAGCGGCTCTGCACAGGACCTGGTTAAGAGCAAGACACCGTCACCCATGCGCCAGCCCTGGGTGCGCCTCCCCCAAAGAGAGAAAGAACCCAGCTGCTAAGCAGCGGCAGCCGAGCTGGAATTTCCTGATCCTTCCAGAAAAAAAAAAAAAAAGATAAAAAGCTCCAATCCCGATGCTCCCTCTTGAAGGATGATTTTAAACTGCAGGCGTCTGACCAGGGACCTCCACTTCACTTCAAAAGGAGGGAAGGCACTGAGAACAAGGTAGAAGTCGAGACGGGAGCCAGGAGCGAGCAGGCCAGCGATCAGAGACCCCGAAGAAACTGCCAACCTCGCAAGAATACAAGTCTACTCCGCTCTGCTCTCCGAGCAACCAGAGACGCTGGTCTGTGGGCAGTGTGGTCCCGGGCCCACACTTCTGCCGCTGGTCCAGCTCAGCCAGGGATAGTCAAGACCCTGGGCTTCACTAAAGGCCAGGAGGGGCACCCAGTATTCCTCCCTAAGGGCGAGTCACTGGATGATTTGCACACTCGGCTTCCTCGGAGCAGGGGGAGGAGGGCTGTGGGGCTGCAGGTCCTCTCTGCCCAGGGGACAATGCATGTGGGATGCCATCTATTGGGCATTTGGGGAAAGCGAGGCTCTAGAGGATAGCTGGCTGAGTGTGTAAAGGTTCTTTGATCCCTGACTGCCCTCCTGGGTGGGGTCTGACCCCAAAATACCCGTCGGCTCCAGCACAAGTTTCCAAAATATGCTACTGAGTGAACGAGTGATGGCTTTCTCCCCCCACGGCCATCTCTCCGGAGAGGGCTCTTCCCAGCACAAGCCACTGTCCCTTGGTGGGGAAGGGAGACAAAGGTAGGGGGAAATAAACTACGAAAGAGGAAACGCAGACCCATCTGGGGATTTCAAAGAAGATCCAACCTGTGGATCAGAAAGCTGAAATGTGCCTGCTATCTCCATACGGAAAAACTCCTCGAAATGCTGTCAAGGCTTCCCAATCCTGGCGGCCTATATCATTACAGGGTCCATGCTGCCTTCCTTCCAAGTTTCATTACACTGGCCCTCCAACCCCGCAATTTCCAAACTCACTGATGTCTCTCAGCACCTCGGCTTCTACGCACACTGCTCTTTCCCTTGTGACCCTCAGCTAATTCCTACTCAGCCTTTCCATCTCAGCTTAAATGGGATCCTTCCCTCTGCACAAAAACAAGTTCCAACCCCTACAGTATACCCTCATAAAGCCCTGTACCTCATGGCAGCACCTGGCCAGCTAAATCTGCTTAAAGTCCCTCTTTCCTGATGGACGATAAGCTCCAGGAAGGCAGGGACCACTGTGTTATTACCCTCTGTATCCCCAGTGCCAGTAGATGCCAACCAGCTGATGACACTCCAACTTCATCTCCTTCCCCAAGCACTTCAGCCTCCAGCCAAATCCTTCAAAGTTCCTAAACCCCACACCTTGCCTACTACTGCTCTATAAAAATTCAGGCCACCTTTTAAAACTCTGCTCAAGGGCTGCCTTCTCCAGGATATTTTCCCAAGCTCCTAGCAATACACGTGCCTTTGACCTTCACCCTGGTGGAAAGACTCAGGCTTCACAGCAATACAAACCTACCTTTCAATCAGGCCCTGCCACTGACAAGATGAGTTACCTGAACTGAGGCCTCATGTCCCAAATAATGAAATCTAACTCCTGGGACTGATTAAGAAAAAACAAAAGAACCTGGCACGCAGTGCACCTGAAATAACGGCACCCTCCATCCACCCCTCCTCAACACCGTGTATGATTTGTTGCTTAGTTATTTGTCTTGCCCTTAGATGTAGGCCCCTGGAGGGCATTTCCATATGTGGGTTCCTAAATGTGAGATCATCGGCGTCACCAAAACAGCAACCATAACAGCAATCACCTCACACGTACTGAGTGGTTTAAAGTTTACTGCATATGTTTAGATACTGACTAATTTCTAGTATGTACAGTGAATCCCACATTTAATTAAATATGACCATACAGAATACATGTGCAGTAACATATATCTACCTATATATTTGGTATCCCAAAGATTCTAGTGTAGTTTTAAGCTTTAAAATCTCCAAAATTATAAAAGCTACAAACTTACAAAATACACCATTTGGGAGTGTATTTAAGTTTCTTTTACACTTAGTTTACAAATTTTGAATGCAAAAGTTTTCATTTAACATGTTTCAGTCCTTCTGATTAAAAACGTCAAATGTTAAAACTTCCCAAACAGAATTTGGGGAATTTTAAGACATTCCATTCACTTCAGCTACTGCAGGAATCCTTTTTTCGGCAAGGTGCTCAGTTTGAAGGCAGTCGCTGGCAGAATCTACACCTGTAGTTCTTTCTCTGCACCCCGAGGACCATGCACGTGGCTGGCAGCTCGGCTGCTGTCACAACTGTCTCCTTCTGGAAGGAAAACACTGGCCCAGCCCAGCCTTCACCACGCCAGAGCCACCTTCTGCCTTTGCTTGCTTCCTACCCAGCACATAACTTGGCTCCATGGGGTAAATGAGACCTGGGAAGTATTTCAGGAACTGTACCTCCTTCCTACCGCCGACAGTCACAGACAGGTACAACCCACACGAATGAGCTCTTCATCGCCCTGTACTTGCAGGATGCTAGTATAGATGACCTCCCCTCCTCAAACCTCTGTTAGTACTATTATTTCACGTTGGGTGGCCTTTAAAAGGCTGAAAATCAGCATCATGCACTAGCTGTCCTGGCTTAAAGCTGCTTATGCTCCAGTCTTCCAGAAGCATGGTTCTCAGCTCAGCAGGGCCATTCTTCAACTGCCTGCTCTCAATGAATTTCAGGAGGTAATACGGATTATGGAGATTAATGAACGCAAAGAGATCATAGATGACTTATACATGATAAGGTTATTCCACAACTGCTTCTGTTAGCTAAGGTTTTCAGGCCATACGGTACTTCATGTTTGGAATAACTCATCTAAAAGGCTGAAATTGTGCTTATTAAAATAATCAATAACCTGAAAGAAACAAAAACTCAGTGAATGATTTCCTCTTAGTCTGTCAGATCTGACAACTGAACCACATGCAAATGTAATACTGTGGTGTTTCAGTTGTCTACTGCTGTGTAACAAACCACCCCCAAACATAATGGCTTCAAAGGACAACTGGCACTCAGAATTCGTTAATTCAGCAGAACTAGAAGGAAAGGGCTCACCTCTGCTCCATGCAGTGTGGCCTGGGGCAGCTTGATGGACCAAGAAGCCACCATGGCTTCACTCACAGGCCAGCTGCCTCAGCTGGGTGGTTGGAATGGCTGGGGGATGACCAGGCCTCCCCTCCTTTTGTAATCTCTCACCCACCAGGGCCACCCTCTCCAGCAGGGTAGTCAGACGTCTTTATATGGCACCTGCCTTCTAAGAAGATGTTGAGGACTGAATTTATATGTTGAAGTCCTAGCCCTCAGTACACTTCAGAATGTGAATGTATTTGGAGACAGGGTCTTGAAAGAGGTAGTTAAGGTTAAATTAGGTCACATGGGTGGGCCCTAATCCAATGATTGGTGTCCTTATAAGAAAAGGAAGGACCACCAGGGATGGGCACCCACACAGAAAAAGCCACTTGAGGACACAGAGAGAGACAGCCATCTACAAGCCAAGGAGAGAGGCCTCAGGAGAAACCCAACATGCCAACACCTTGATCTTGGGCTTCCAGCCTCCAAAACTATGAGAAAGTAAGTTTCTGTTGTTTAAGCCACCTAGCCTGTGGTATTTTGTCATGGCAGCCCCAGCAGACTAATATAGAGAACAAAAACAGAAGCTACAACACCCCTTAAGGCAACATCCAAAAGTCACAGACCTCTGTCACAAAGACTGGTCAAAGCAAATCAGAAAACTAGCTCAGATGCAAGGGGAAGGGATTCACCTCCTCAGAGAGGTCCAGCACGCTGGCTGTATTTGAAGATGACAGAGGAAGAATGTGGGACTAAGTTAAAACCCTAAGTTCTCTTATCTGATCTCCAACTGGCTGCAAATCCTGTTGGGAAAGTTGGGTAATGTCCACCTCAATACATGGCCTTTAGATGTAACTCTCTCACTGAATGGTTTACAGAGTCAAACAACTGAATGCTTATTATGTGAAAATAGTTCAAGAATGTGAAAATAGTTCTCAAGCAGTTTATGTTGAGAAGCATAAACTGCTGACACGCAGAGTACAGTTATCTGTTTGCTCCAATAGCTCTCCTGCATACCCTATACAAATAGCCATAGAGCAAAACTACAGACTCCATTCTGAATTCTACCGAAGAGCATGTAAAAACAAAAGCGCCCAAACCCTAATGCAGTCTCAAGTACCACAGCAAGGACCCAGTCTGTGAGTTTCTGGGATCCGGCAAGAAGCACACTTCTTTGTGTTTGTGGTCCTTGTGCAAAAAGGGCCTTTCCTCAAGGTCATCGATTCATCAATCGAGCGCTCCAGAAAACCCTCACTGCTCACCCATCACAAGTTCTGATTATAATTAGAGCGCTCCGCAACTGTGTAGCAGGAAGCACGAGAAGGCCAGGTATGGACCGGAAAGGAGGAGGGGCCTCGGGGGCTCCTCGAAGGGACTTGGTAATAGTAAACAGCCGTTTCATACCCACAGCCTGGAAGCCAAACACACAACTGCCTGCTTTGGTTGGATTCTGCTAAACCAGTACTAATTAGAATGGGAGCACGGAGCTTGAAATAATGATTCTTATCCTAAACACAGAGCAGGAAAAGCAGGGTATGAACGGAGTTAAGTGTTTGCGAGTGAGAAGCATTACGTGGACGGCTGGAAATAAAACCTCCATCGAAAATGACTTGCAGTAGTCTTAAACCTGCTGCTGAAAATACCCCTAATGCATATTTATTAGGTCTGTCATCCAAGAGGCTTGTACCCCCCAGCCGTGTTAGTCATTAGTAGGCACTAATGACCGCGGCCTTCCAGCACCACCCTAGCGCACTGTGACGCGGCTCCGAGCAGCTGGTGGAATGGGAACAGATGGCCTGCTTCCCTTCAAGGCAGAACTTTCTGCAGGTGACAAAATGACTGTTAGGTGACTGACAAAAAGAAAAACAAAAGTTGAAACAGGAATATCTGATGTCAGTAAAGTACATGTTTAGTATCGCAGGGAGCCTTTAACTTGGGCCCTTAAGGTTGGGAGGACTGTTTACAAAACTGCAGCTGTGCTACAGAACCAGAATCTGCGTTCCTTCCAAATCGAGAAACAGTCACCGAGCCCCAGAGACACCTCTGAGCTGAGCAGGGCGCTGCAGTGTGCCAGGGAAACCCAACCTCCTATGCACCTGAAAAGGCGTACCTCGCACTCCAAGGGGGGTAGAAGTCACCCCTTGTCCTCAAAGGGTAAACTCTTCTTAGAGGGACGAGCAGATCTTCTCAATGAGCTCTAGTGGAATGCAATTACCACCCTGGGCACGTGGCGAGCAGCGCAGCAGACTGAATCTTGCGTGTGTCTAGGGACGTTAAAAGTATGTCCTTCTACTTGTTTGCACTTCTATTTTCCCTTTGGTAAGTGGTTTACATACTTTGCCTCCTTAACTAATAGAATATTCGGAATCCTTTGGCCGTAAGAGTGAAACCCACTCAGGGTGGCTTAAACCGGAAAAAAGTAAATAAAACTGAAAAAGATGGGGGGCTCTCAGAGGATACAGGGTTACTTTCTCAGAAAAGTTTCCCGACTTTCCTGTCTACAAGGGCCCCCACTACCTTATCCCCAGCACTTGACCTGGCTAGCCCCCCCCACCCCCACAACAAGCACTCTCTTCCCCTTATCCTGCTTCATCTTCCTCCTGACACTCTCTGAAATTAAATGCTGCATCTACCTGCATGCTGACTCATTTGCACCACCCATCTCTCCCACTCACAGGTGAGCTCCCTGCAGGCGGGGCTGTCTGTCTCACTCCTACTGTATGCAGCCCAGTGTCTGGAGTAGTGCTGGTCCTCAGTCAGTATTTTTGAGTCACTGAATGAGTGGCTGGTCACTTGCAACCATGGACAGTGGGTGCAACTGGATCTCATGAGGGACAGGAACCAGAAACTGGAACCCAGACAGCAGCTGACTCCCATACGCCCCGGTCCCTCTCTGCCTGGGCTTCTCCTTCCACCCGCGCTGCTGCAGCCCTTTTTGCAGAAGTGCTTTCTCCACTCCAAGTTTCAGAGCTGAAAATCCAGCTACAGTCTCCCAAGCCTTTAGGATAAAGTCCCGAATCCTGCTGGAACTGCCCTCCCACCCTCATCTCTCACATTATCTATTCCAACCACTCTCTTCTAGTCATTCGGGGCTTTTCTCCATTCCTCAAAGGAGCATGTGTGCTCACCTCTGGGTCTTAGAATACTCCTCCTCCTAGAGCAATCTTTCCCTCTTCCTCCACCTGGCTAACCCCTTCTCATCCTGCCACATGGTTAGGTGACCCTGTTAATGCGCCCCCCATCACAGCTTATACTCTAAACTGCTTTCTATGCAGGATCCACAGCGGCAGAGATGATACCTGTCTTGTTCACCACTACCTCCCTTAGTGCCAAGGACAGCATCCGACACGTAGCAGATGCTCAAATATTTGTAGAATAAATAAATGAACTGTGTATTTGTACTAGCTGTTCCCTAAAGGTCTGTGACAAGAATAAGACAGCAATTCACGTGTCTGCCTTGTCTTGCTGTATCCCCCATGCCTGGAAGAGCACAATCCCAATAAATATTTGTTGAATGAATAAATTCCTGGCTTGCCTGATGTAACTCCACCCCTTTCTCTCCCACTTGGGAAAACACAGCAGATGCGAGTGGGTAAAATCATGTTATTAACCGGACATTTTGGAATCATTTGAAAGATCCACGCTTTATTACGTGTCATAAATTACCGGCCATGTACCTCAAAACTGATCATCATATATTAAGGTGGCTGAGAACAGCTGATTTAGACAAAGCTAACAAGTATGAAGCACTTTCTGCTCTCGTTATTTTTATTTTCCAGAAGATAAAAGCGACAGTAAGCTCAATAAGAACTATTAACAGAATCATTCTTACCCTCGACTGACTTTCTTCTTATAGATTCTGCTCACCCCAGGGGAAACCCTTAGTTAAATCAAAAGATGTCAGAAATTCCTTTTCAGTTATTTTTCTCCCATACCAAGGAGCTCCATCAAGAGCTACTGTCTCCATTCCAAAGACAATCTATGGCCCCACCTTGCTGATCCCCACACAACAGACAGAAAACCACTGCCTCAATGTGACAATGTGACTGGTCTCCCTCAAATACAGCAACTGGCATGTTTTTGGTTTTTTGGTCTTTTCTGTATACATGTTTTATCCTTTTGATAAAATATGTTTTGGTAAAGGTGCTGGAACCTGTATCAACCTGGTTTTACTTTTGTTTACCTAAAGCATCCCCAAATATTGATCATATGATGAAATACAACTGAAAACGAAAAGTCCTAATGAAGGTTTCAGGCTTGGTGTGTTAAAGAGAGAAACAAATAAATCTGAGAGCGCCAGACAAGAAACCACACAGACAGCCACATACTCCAAACAAGGCTAAAGTTAGTAAAGGAAAATATAGCAACCCAAAGCCAGTCACATCATGACCCTTAATAGCCTACAGAAGTAGACACTCCATCCACACAAACAGAGCTGAGCTCTACAGATCACCCTACACGCTGAGTGACAGCAAAGATTTTGTTTTGCTTTCTTTTTTTTTAAGTTCAAAGACCTTTTAGTCTATAAAGGACACTAGTGTTTGATGTCTGGGCCCAATTTAGAGAGGACGATGAGAAAAGGAAAAGTGTTAGGATGTATTTTAAGGTTTCTTATTACTACCAAGGGGAGGGGTCAAGGCAAAATGCCAAGGTTAAGACAAAAATGGGCATCTAGAAATCAGAGCTGCTTGTTTCAAAAAATAAAGACCATAAACTCTTCCAGCAACAGTCCTCTTTGTCTTACCTGATAAAATGCTGCACAATCCAAAGGGAAATAGGCACGTACCCCTGGCCTTTAGCCGTTTGTAGATCTTGGTCAGTTTCAATTACAATATTTTTGAGTCATATCTGTAGAAATTTAAATTTGTAATCCTTTTTTGCGCGAAGGATCCTTTTGGCAGTCTGGTAAAGTATACTGAGCCCTTTTCAGAAAAAATATTTTTTAATAAATTTATTTATTTATTTTTGGCTGCGTCGGATCCTCATTGCTGCGCATGGGCTTTCTCTAGTTGCGACGAGCGGGGGCTGCTCTTCGTTGCGGCGCGCAGGCTTCTCATTGTGGTGGCTTCTCTTGTTGCAGAGCACGGGCTCTAGGCATGTGGGCTTCAGTAGTTGTGGCTCATGGGCTCAGTTGTTGTGGCTCGCGGGCTCTAGAGCACAGGCTCAGTAGTTGTGGCACACGGGCTTAGTTGCTCCGCGGCATGTGGGATCTTCCCGGACCAGGGCTCGAACCAGTGTCCCCTGCATTGGCAGGAGGATTCTTAACCACCGTGCCACCAGGGAAGTCCAGAAAAATATTTTTAAATGCATAAAATACAATACAAAGGATTAAAAATACAATCAATTATACTTGGTTCTCAAGATAGTTTTAAGTTGTGATACAATAATATATGTACTTCTGGATTAATGTATTAACAAATCTAGCAGCAGGTCTATCTGTTGCCTATACACATAATGGAGTGAAATGCTAAATCTCAGTTTGAATACAGTAAAAATAAAGATGATTTTTCCCCATCTAAGTTCAAGGGCTCCCTGGATTCCATCTGTGGACCCTAGGTTAAAAACCTTTGGATGAGAGAGCCAATAAAAATACATTTTGTGAATCATCAAATGAAAAAGAAAGTCTTGCAAAATGCATTATCCATTCAACTGTGAGGTGAGGGGAACTAAGAATAAGCAATATTTGTCCAGAAACCATGATGGGCCATTAGTCAGCAAGAGAGCTGCATGCTTTAAACTGAATCCAGAAAGAGATTCAGCTCCCCTCATGCAAGTTACAAGAAAAATTGAAGCTTTGAGGAACTGACTGGACTCTGCTAACAGCACTGCTGGACTCTGCCCTGAAGTAGGGAAACAGTGACCCGACAGTGTAGTGATCCAGCTCAACTATGAACTTGAACAAATCCCCTTCCTTCCGGGAGCCTCAGTTGCTTCCTCAGTAAAATTAAAGAGCTGAACATGTACCATGACCTCTTAGGGCCCTTTCAGTTCTAAAATTTCAGCATCAGATTATCTCTTCCTTATGTTGATTATTTCAGCCCACTGAGCTTAATTTCAAAACATCACTGCCTTCCTTAAACCTGGAACAGAAAGTTTTACCAAATTTTGAACACCCCCATGTACAACCTAACACCAATGTACCAAAATATACGTATACCATTACAACTTTAAAAAATGCCTGTTTTGCACATCTCTACTTCCAAAAAAGTAATCACAGCATCAATCTTTTCTGCTATTAAAACACAGTTCCCATTCGAATTCTAACACCTTCACCTTAAGAATATACAAAATCAACACATGCTGGGCTACCTAGACTATGTTAACTATATGTTTTCAACATTTCAGCCAATGAACAATATGACAGGGTATAAACCAGAAAGGTCCTTGACAACTACCTAATCCAATCATATTTCATTATTTCTAAAGAAACAGAGAGAGGGTAAGGGACTAAGCCACTATCACAAAGCCAGTGGGCTAGAAAGGAATTCAATCCAGGTCTCCTGACTGCTGGTTCATTCTCCCCTCACGAACTATACCGAACTGCCTCTCAAATCCTGACACACTTCCCCAACTTTAACATTTTAGCCAGGTTTAAAATGAACAGCAAAAAAAGACCTGACAGGTAGACCAGTCCTTTTCTCTACCTTCCATTACATAATGGACACAACAAAGAGTTGTGGCTACGATGCATTCACTGGTTGAAATCATGAAATAATGAAATTCTACCAATCTGCCAAGAAAATGACGAGCCTACTAAAATCCTGACTAGCTGGCAACTCTCTTAATATTGTGTAAAGCACGAAAAGACGCAGAAGCATCTATATATGGATATAGACATATACATATATAGCTCCTCAGTCTGCTCTCTAGGACCTCTTAGCAACATTTTACTATGAAATTTAGAAGCGAACAAAAAGGGCTACCACACAACAGTTTTTTAATTTTTAAATGAAAAACGCACTGTATTTTACAAGCAAAAAGCTTCTATCAATATCAATATTGGGCATTTTTAGATCTCAAGGTTAATTTTATCAATGAGAAAATCTACTAGAATTCTCTGCCATTATTTATGTTCTAGATGATCAGACATGCAAATCTGATAATAATTTTTATTTGATCGTTACTGCTGTTTTAAGAGGGAGAGCCCTGTCTCAAGTCCTAAGGGTAGGATAATGATTAATGAGGGTCTCTTTAAAGTCTACCTACCTTTTCACCATTTCCCCCGCATTCTTCAAATGTGTTCAATATCGCTAGAGTCAGAAAACCACTCTCAAAAACAGAAAAAGGCCACAATTCTTCTGAAGTATTCAAAAACCAGACGAGCATCTTCTCAGAACCTGGTCTCAGCTCACCTTTCACTTCCTCAGAGAGACCTTCCCTGACCTCCCAGCTAAAGAAGCAAGACCTGCCTACAACAGACATTTCCCAAGCTAACCCACTTCTGCTGAGAACTTGGCAGCACCCAAAATTGCCATTTACTATTCCTTTGTTTACATGTTTCCTCCTGTTTACACCTGCCACTCCACACTAAAATGAAACCTCCTTGTTCACTGCTGGAGCCGGTATGCCTAAACAGTGCTGGCACATAGTAGGTGCACAAATAACTGCTGACTGGCCCTAAGTATTGATGTAAGTGCCAACTCTGTCATACGAAGTGTCTCCTGGAAAAGCATTCTTAAAGGACAGAGCACATGCAATTGGCAACGCATTTACATAGCCTACTTTAGAGTAAGCCTGTGATACTAGGACAATCCAGGGTATAAATCCCTTTCAGGGCTTTGGAATGCCCAGCACTTCCAGCTGTGAACACAAAACCCTCTCCAGGCCCATTCACACACTGCTTTCATGAAACATCTCAACAACGATTTCCTCAAAAGGAAATAATGAAATAAAGTCCTGGCCTAAGTTAATCTTTCGTGTCAGGTTCACAATGTTAAACATACTTTGAAGCCAGCCACACAAACAAAACCAAACTGCACAAAATTAGGCTGGGCTGAGATTACATAAAACAAGCTAAACTCTGGCTTTTTTCCTCCCATTCCTCTCTCCTTCCAGTGATTCCTGATACCTGTCTTTTAAGTGCAATTAGATGCAGGTGAGAAAAATGCTTAACTGCAAACAGCTTCTAAATAGGTAATGAGATTTCCAATGATATTCCACCTAATACTGTAGCAACAAGGTAAGGAGGACTGGACAACTTAGAGCTGAGCTGTGTCTGGAAGCTCCTCTTAAAAATTCTTCTTTTTAAAATTATGTTTAAGTCGGCACTTACTTCAAGGTATTCAGTTATCAAAACACATTTTTCAGAGTGCCCTGAGTTTTTCCATACCCATGACTCTCCGCATGTGTGCTAAGCCTACCTTTCAGCACCCATAATGTTAAGAATACAGGTCTTTCAAGAGAGAAGGACAAAAGCGCGGGTTCTCAGGAGTGACAGATCCAAAGGGAAAAATAATCCTTTCTCTTCCAATACTAAACCCAAGTTGCTCCTTCTCCGGAGTTTCCCCGCACTTTCCCCTCCCCACTCCGCTCCCCTTTCACTGCCCACTTTACCCTGCTTAATCCCGGCGAAGCCTTTCTCCTGGCTTATTAAGGGTAAACAATAGAAATGTCACAAGGAAACTCAGGAAGTAGATGAAGTCTCTAATTGCTGCCGTTTAACGACTATAGATAATTACTATCTTCAAAATGTGGTTTTCACAAGCGGAGAGGGAGTCGAGGCGGGTGAGGCTGGCGAGCTCCCCGCCGCTGGAGGACATCTGCGAGGCCGAATCCCAGGACCGAGGGACGAAGGGGATGCGGCCCCGTGCCCGGGAGCCCGGGGTGGGGGACAGCGGCGTTCCTGCCCACTCCGGGACACTCACGGCCGAGTCACAGACAGTTCAGTGCCCTCGGGCTGCGGCTGCCCGTGGCGGTCACCATAACAATATGCAAAGCGCTGCCCGCGGACGCCCCCCGCGCGGATCCCACTGCCCGCCGCGGCCGAGCCGGCGGTGCCGCGCCTGGAGTTCCGGGCCCCGGGCTCACAGCAAGCGGGGTCAGAGGGCCCCCGGGGGCCTCTCAGCTTCGCCAAGGTGGTGGTAGTGGGTGTCCTCGGACACCGCGTGGTGCCTGCGACGGCGATGCCTCAGCCCTGGCCACTACCCCCGCTACCCGGCCCGGGGCGCGCAGAGAAGTCGAGCCCCTATCCCTGCGGTACCGCCGACGACTTGGTCCCCGAACGCTGAGCCCCGCGGGGCGCGGGGTCGCCCCAGTCCCCGCCGCTGCCGCCGCCCCGGGCTGACCGCGATCCGCCACCTCCTTCGCCACCGTCCTCGGCGCGGATAGCGCAACCCAGTGCCCGCCGCAGCGCCCCGCGCGCGCCTCCCCGCCCCCGCCGTCCCAGCCCTCCGAGCGGCTCGCGCCGGCCCAAGCGCCCGGGCGATCCCCACGGAGCCCCCGAGCCACCCCGCTGGCCCTGCTCAGGGATGCGGGCGCGCTGCTGCCACCCAGCCTGGAGCGCTCGCCGCCCGCCCCCAAGTTCCCCGGGTCGGGGACCCCCGGACTCACCCCAGAACCACCAGCTCCCCGTATTTCACCGGCTCCTTGTTGAGGGCGCAGTGCTCCTCCTGGCCGGGGGAAAACATGGAGCCCTGCTCGGCCGCCGCCGTCGCCTCCGCCGCGACCCCCGCCGAGTCCGCGCCGCCGCTACAATCCCATCCCGAGAAGGGAGTGAGCGCGCCAGGGAAGGGCACGGCGGCGAAGGGTGCGCGGGGCGGCCAATCCCGCGGCTGCTCCGTCGTGGCTGCGCGGCTGCCCTGCCGGGCTCTCCGGAGCTCCGCGCAGCGCGGCTGCCCCGAGCCGGACTCGGCAACAAATGGAACCAGGCAGCAGGGGGACCTACCAGCGCCAAGCGCCTGAGCCGCAGCCGCCGCCGAAGCCCCGCGGGAGGGAGGAAGGGAAAGAGCGAGAAAGCTAGGGAGGGGCGGGGGCAGTGGGCGGGGGAGGGGCGGGGGGGCGGGGGCCGGACTGCTGAGCCGCCCCGCGGGCGCGCGCGGGCAGGTGGGAGCCGCCCGGCCCTCCGCGAGACGCCCGCAGCACCCCCGCCCACCCGGCGCCCCCTCCCCCGGCGCGTGGGGCCGCCCACGTCCCCTCCCCGCCCCCCTCGGGCCCCGCGGTGGATCGCCCGGGTGTTATGTAAACATAGAGTAAAAGGGAAAAGAAGTTCTTAAAGGAGCAGCTCTATTTTTTTTTTTCTCGCTTCCTTTCCCAAACTTAACAGCCCGGGGTCCTCAGCCCTGGTCGCCGAGTTCTCCAGCGGCTGAAGGCTGCGCAGGATCCCGGAAGCACAGCGGTCAAGGTTCCCAAGCCTAGCCTAGTTTCCCCAGGTTAGTTAGCTGTAAATAAAGAACTTGCTCTCGGGGTATGAGAGCACTTGCTTTCCCGGTGTCACTGGGTCTCGGCACACTTCCGGAGGTGTCGCACAAGCGCACCTGGGTGCCTCCTCTTCCAAAACCAAGTCCTTAAGAGCTTGAAGACGTCTAGAAATTTGGAGGGGCTCCCCAATTGGCACTGGATTAGAGGGAGTCTTGAAAGCACTTGGAGCACACTGCCATGGTGCAGGATGTAACAACCCGGTTTGTCGTCAGCAGAGCTCCACATGGTTCCAAAAAAATGTTTTGTTGTTGTTGGGGGTTTTTTTGTTTTGTTTTTTTTAATCCATACCCTGTCCGCTTTCCCATACCTTCTCTCAATCCCCTAAAGAATTTAAGAGGAAATTATTTGGGTAAACTTTTTAGTGGATATAAAAGTTCCTTTATTATCATAATTTAGCCAATGCATTGTTTGCTTTTTATGCTTTTCTAAATAGTTACTACTATGCCTTTAAAATATTTTAGAGTATAACAGCTTTACTGACTGCTGTTTCTCACCATACAGGATTTTATTGTTTTCCCATTTATTAAGCACTCATACTGGAAACTCTGCATATTATTGTCAGTCACTGCCTCTCAAGACTGTTAAATAATTTTCAAAGAAATAAATACTGTAAAGCCACCCTATGTATAAACACTGACTGGTTGGCTATGACCCTAAGTAAAGGGCTAGGAAAAAGAAATAATTGCATCAGTAACCTTCCAATGCACCGTTCAGCACCCTTTGTCTAACATTCTCTGACAGGTTATTACTATAGTGACAAGATGCTGCAGGAAATTTTACTTCAGTTAGTAACAAATGTGTTTTTAATTGGGGCTTTAAAAATAAATTATTTCAAAGTAACTAAAGCCACACCATTGGTCAAACACACAAACAATTTTTAAACAACTTACTTCACCTAAGTATAAAAATTCTATACTTCATCTGAACACAGATATTCTGCATATTTTACATATTCTCTGTAATATGTGTGTGTGTATAGTTAGTTTTAACCAACAATCCTTCACTGAAGGGTTGAATGCTTTCTCATCACTAGGGTCTTGGTGTGAATTTCTGTCTGAATTTTTGCCTGATTAATGCTGTCTTCATTTATCTACTCCATGCTCCTACTTACCTTATAGATGTGTGGCTAGCAAAGGTCTATCAGAATCATGCCTTGGTTATGAAGTCCCCAGTTATTACAGTACCTGGCTCTGTCATTCTAACTTCTCCAGGCTTGTTCTGTTGCTGCTACTGCTCTCTAGGCTGCGATTACCCCCACCCTTCTTCTCTCTTGGCATGCTGTGCTTTTGTGCATTGCATTACACTATTCTGGCTCCATTTCCTCCTTGCTGTGCTCTGCATCTGCTCTTAGGAAGATGGAAACAAACATTTATTAACCTCCTACTAAGTTCCAAACACTAGGCTGAGAGTTTCCCATAAGATGTCTCAGTCTTTGCAGGACCTCCATTCTAGCTGTTTGCCCAGGACGCCTCTGACTTCCAGAGGGCCATCTCTCTCTTTCTGCTCTCCCTGCATGTCTTTGAGCTTGTTTAAAGTTCTTCATCAGGACTGTCTTTATCAGTTACTTACAGGAAGTGTTGCTTTGAATCAAGTTTTTGTAGCAGTGGAGGCTTTTTATCTTAGGCAACTCAGGGCTGACAGACCAGTTTGGGGAATCATTCCGACACCTGAAAACCTCAAGAATGCATACAGGCACCAGGAATGGAAAACCAAATGAGCAAAAGGGCCAAGTGAGGACTGTGGCAAATTGGTGAGAGTGTGCCATTTCAGAGGCGCATCAGTCACTCCTCTCCAGCTAACTGTCGCCATGTGACAATAACAGCTTACTGTTGCTAAATTTAATTTTTTTTAAGTGCAAATCCTGTGTGTTATGCCAAATCCAACTTGTAACTATAGGTAACTCATTCCAGTTCTGTTTTGTTTTGTTTTAAACACAGAATGGACCCACCAAAACCATGTCTGTTTTCTAGATTGGGCCCAAGTTCCCCAAATTTGCTTTGTCTGGTTTCAAGGAAATATATAAACGAAGGTAAAAAAAAGAACCAAAAAACACTTCTCAAGTGGAATCAAATGGCAGGGCTGGGAGGGGAACAGAATAGTGGGGCATAAACTTGATTTTCTCAGAGAGTCCATGGCTTGTATCCCTATAAAAGCCAGCTTGCACCTTTCTCTGTCCATCCCTCATTAGAGTTTTCTGTTCACAACTCAAGCCAGTTAGAACATTACCCCCACCATCCCCTACTAATATTAGGAATCTGATTGTAGCGTCAATTTATCTCTTCTTGAATGTAATTGTTTTAGTTAGTAGCTCCAGGCTGGTGGGACAATCTGGCTGTGCCATCTGCCAACCCACTGAAAGCCAGGGTGGGTTTGACTGACCTGTCTGCCAGGGCAGACCACCGCCCCCCCTCCCTGCTTGCCATTCCATTTGGGTCTCTCCGAAACCACTCTCCTGAAGAGGATGAACCACCCACAGCATCCCAGAGGGAGTTGATGCTACTTCTTGGGCTACCTAAGGCCATATGTTAACTTCACAAATAAATAATGTAAGGCTTTCTCTTGATTTTTCCCCCCAGTTAGGTCTATCTCTTTTAAGTTAGAATGAAAAGATTTAGTGAAGAAGCTTATGTTTGTCTTAAATAAAATCAATCAAATGCCTTCCAGTATTTCTAGAATAAAGAGTCTAATTTTTAGTCACTCTCCATTCTACCTTACATGTTTATGTTTGCAAAGACTAAAGAGTAAAAGATCCTTTCAAAAAATATATGTTTGGGGCTTCCCTGGTGGTGCAGTGGTTAAGAGTCTGCCTGCCAATACAGGGGACACAGGTTTGACCCCTGGTCCGGGAAGATCCCACATGCTGCAGAGCAACTAAGCCCCTGCACCACAACTACCGAGCCTGCTCTCTAGAGCCCACGAGCCACAACTAGTGAGCCTGTGTGCCACAACTACTGAAGCCCATGCACCTAGAGCCCGTGCTCCGCAACAAGAGAAGCCACCACAATGAGAAGCCCACGCACCGCAACGAAGAGTAACTCCCGCTTACCACGACTAGAGAAAGCCTGCGTGCAGCAACGAAGACCCAACGCAGACATAAATAAATAAATAAATAAATAAATAAATAAATAAATGTATTTATTTTAAAAAAATATGTTTGGATAAACCAGTCATTTTTTTCATGAAAACTTAGATCACATTTTATTTTTAAATTTTCTATATACATACATATATATATCTATATATACACATATATATACACATATATATATCTATATATACACATATATATACATATACATATATATATATATATATATATATATACATTCCTGATTGGGAAAGTAATATGAGCTCCTTGTCAGAAGTTTGGAAAACATGAAAAAAGGGATTTTTAAAAATCTTATTTTATTTAAATCATCCATAGTCTCATTACCCAGAAACAACCCTGTATAACATTTTTAATCTATTTCCTTCATCTTTTTTATTTTTAATTTTTTTACATAGTGTGATAATACTGTGTATAATCACCTTTCACACAGTTTGTTATCTCCCCTTTTTTCACTTAATGTTACAATTGTGAGCAGTTTTCTCTTGTCGCTAAAACTTCATTTTTGTTGTTCCATCACGTGTATCAATATCTATGAACCATCCTCCCTCTTATAAAACATTGGGAAGATTTCTAATTTTTGGTCTTCTAAATAATGAACATATTTATATTCATTATTACTGCATGAGAACAATTTCCTACAAGTGAAATTATTACATCAAATGGTATAGACATTTTTAAGACCCTTCCATGCATATTTCCAAACTGTTTTTCAAAATGATTATAGCTGCCAAGTTATACTGCAACAACCATCAGTAAATGAGAGAGAGCCTGCCTCAGGGAACTCTCAGTAGCAGTTTTAAACCCTCACTAATATGACAGGTGATAATTTTTATTTGCATTTCTTTGATTGCTATTGTGAGGTGCACTCACATTTTTAAAAAATTGTGGTAGAAAGTACATAACATGAGATCTACCCTCAACAAAACTTTCAGACTCCAGTAGACTTTTGTTAATTGTAAGCACAATGTTGTACAACAGATCTCTAGAGCTTTTTCATCTTGCATGACTGAAACTTTATACCCATTGAACAGCAACTCCCGTTTCTCCCTCCCCGCAGCTCTGAGAAATTGCACTTTTTACTTGTATAAGTTTGGCAACTTTTGATATCTCACATAAGTAGAATCATGCAGTATTGTCCTTCTGTGACTGGTTTATTTTTTAGCAAACTGTCCTCAAGGTCCATCCATGACATATCATATAACAGGATTCCCTTCTTTTTATGGCTGAATAATATTCCACTGTAGGTATGTACTACATAATCGAGTTATCCATCTATGGATATTTAGGTGTTTTCACCTCTTGGCTATTGTGAACAATGCTGCAATGAACATGCAAGTGCAAATCTCTTCAAGATCCTGATTCCAGTTCTTTTGAATAAATACCCAGAAGTAGTTTGCTGGATCATATGGTAGTTCTACTTTTAATTTTTTGCGGAAGCTCCATTCTGTTTTACCAGCACCATTTTACATCTCCATCAACATGGCACATGGGTTCCAATGTTTCTACATCCTTGTCAACATTTGCTATTTTCTGGGTTTTTTGATAATGAACATCTTAACAGGTGTGAGGTGGTATCTCGTGATTTTGGTTTACATTTCCCTGGTGATAGTGATGTTCAACATCTTTTCATATATCTGTTGTATTTGCTTATCTTCTTTGGAGAATTGTCTATTCATTACCTCTGCCCATTTTTAAGTTGGGTTATTTGGTTTTTTGCTATTGAGTTATTGAGTTTCTTATATATTTTGGATATTAACCCCTTATCAGATATATGGTTTGCAAATATTTTCCCCCATTCTGTAGGTTGCCTATTTCCTTTGTTGTGCAGAAGCTTTTTAATTTAATGTAGTCCCACTTGTCTACTTTTGCTTTTGTTGCTGGTGCTTTTTGGTATCATACCCAAGAAACCACTGCCAAGATCAGTATGACAAAGATTTCCCCCTTGGCTTTCTTCTAAGAGTTTGCAGTTTCAGGTCTTCTGTTGAAGTCTTTAATCCATCTTGAGTTTATTTTTGTGTATGGTGTAAGATAAGGGTCCAATTTCATTCTTTTCCATGTGGATATCCAATTTTCCCCACACCATGTATTGAAGAGACTCTCCTTTCCCATTGTGTATTCTTAGCATCCTTGTTGAAGATCAGTTGTCTGTATGTGCGTGGGTTTGTTTCTGGGCTCTATATTCTGTTCCATTTGTCTATATGTCTATTTTTATGCCAGTAGCATACTGTTTAGATTACTATAGTTTTGTAATATGTTTGAAATCAGGAAGCGTGAGACCTTCAGCTTTGTTCTTTTTAAGATTGTTTTGGCTATTCAGGGTCCTTTGTGGTTCCATATGAATTTTAAGATTATTTTTCTATTTCTGTAAAAGATGTCATTGGGATTTTGCTAAAGATTGCTTTAAATCTATAGGTTGCTTTGGGTAGTATGGACATTTTAACAATATTAAGTCTTCCAATCTATGAACACAGCATGTCTTTCTATTCACTTGTGTCCTCTCTCATGTCTTTCATTAATATTTTGTAGTTTTCAGTGTCCAAGTCTTTTGCCTCCTTGGTTAAGTTTATTCCTTTGTATTTTATTCTTTATGAAGTTATTGTAAATGGCGCTCTTTTCTTATTATCTTTTTCAGATGGTTCATTGTTAATGTATAGAAATACAACAAATTTTTACATATTGATTTTTGTGTCTTTGAACTTCACTGAATTTGTTTATTAGTTCTAACAATGTTTTTGTGGAAATTTTAGAATTTTCTACATATAAGATCATGTAATCTGTGAACAGAGATTTTTACTTCTTTTCAGATTTGGATGCCTTTTACTTCTTTTCCTTGCCTAATAGCTCTGGCTTGAACTTCCAGTTGAATAGAAATGTTGAATAGAAGTGGCAAGAGTGAGCATCCCTGTCTTTTATTCCTGATCTTAGAGGAAAATGTTTCAGTTTTTCATTGAGTATAATGTGAGCTGTGGGATTTATGCCCTTTATTACTTTGAGATAATTTCCTTTTATTCCTAGTTTGTTGAGTCTTTTTTTTCCGTCAAGAAAGGTGTTGGGTTTTGTCTAACGCTTTTTCTGCATCTATTGAGATCATCATAAGAGTTTTATCCTTTGTTCTGTTAATATGCTATCTCACATTGGTTGATTTTCATATGTTGAACCATCCTTGCATCCCAGGGATAAGTTCCACTTGTTCATGGAATATGAGACTTCTAATGTGCAGCTGGATTCAGTTTTCTAGTATTTTGTGGAGGATTTTTTCACCTATATTCATCAGGAATATTGGCCTGTAGTTTTCTTTTCTTGTAACATCTTCTTCTGGCTTTGGAATCAGGGTGATACTGACCTCATAAAATGAGTTTGGAAAAGTTTTCTCCTCTTCAATTTTTTGGAAGAGTTTGAAAAGGATTGGTATTAATTCTTCTTTAACTGTTTAGTAGAATTTACCAGTGAAGACATCTAGTCCTGGAATTTTCTTTGTTGAGAGGTGTTTGTTTGTTTGTTTTACTGATTCAATCTCCTTACTAGTAATTGGTCTGTTCAAATTTTCTGTTTCTCCATGATTCAATCTTGTAAGTTATATGTTTCTAGGAATTTATCCATTTCTTTTAAGTTATCCAATTTGTTAGTGTGCTATTATTCATAGTACTCTTGTAATCTTTTAATTCCTGCAGAGGTGGTAATAATGTCCCCTTTCATTTCTGATTTTATTTGCGTCTTTCTCTTTTTTTTCTTAGTTAGTCTAGTTAAAGACATCAATTTTGTCGATCTTTTTCTTTTTTTTTAAATTAATTAATTAGTTTATTTTTATTTGGTTGAGCCTGGACTTAGTTGTGGCAGGCGGGCTCCTTAGTTGTGTCATGTGAACTCTTAGTTGCAGCATGCATGTGGGATCTAGTTCCCTGAACAGGGATTGAACCTGGGCCCCCTGCATTGGGAGCATGAGACTTAACCACTGCACCACCAGGCAAGTCCCTGTTGATATTTTCAGAAAAGCAGCTCAGTTTCATTGATTTTATCTATTGTTTTTCTATTTTCTATTTTGTTTATTTCTCCTCTAATCTTTATTGCCTTCCTTCTGCTAGCTTTGGGCTTATGTTTTTCTTTTTCTAATTCCTTGATGTATAGAAATAGGTTTTATATTTGAGATTCTACTTCTTTTTTAAGGTAGGCATTTATCACTATAAAGTTGCCTCTTAGTACTGCTTTTGCTGCATCTCATAAGTTTTGGTATTTGTATTTTTGCTTTCATTTGTCTCAAGATATTTTCTAATTTCCTTTTTGATTTCTTCTTTGATCCATTTATGTTCAAGAGTGTGTTGTTTAATTTCCAAATATTTGGGAATTTTCCAATTCTCTTTGCTATTGATTTCTAGTTTCAGTCCATTGTGGTCAAAAAAGATACTAGATATAAATTCAATCACCTTAAATTTGTTATGACTTGATGGTTCTCTAACATGTCATCTATACTGGAGAATGTTCCATGTGCACTTAAGAAGAATATGTATTCTGCTGCTGTTGGGAGGTGGCATTCAGTCTTTTAACAGCCCTGTGGTTGGGTCCTATTGAGCTTGTAGTCAATAAAATTTTAGGTTTCTGTCAGATGAACTGCTTTGAAGAAGAATCCATCTCACCAAGACCTGTATACTAGAATTATTGAATCTAAGTGAAATATTAAATATTTATTCCTGTTTTATTTCCAATTCATTAGGTTTAGACAATCCAATGGGCTCTTTTTTCTCATTCTTTTAAAGAGGTTTTATTATTTCAAAAAGTAATAGATACAGATAGTAAACAATTCAAATAATAAAAAGAGTGAAAAATGTTTTAATCCTTTCGCCCAGCAGTTCTCCTCCCTAGTGGAAACCAGTTTTCAATTTTTTGTGTATCTTCCCAGCACTTTTCTCTGCATATGTTTGTGTAAATAATCTTTTAAAAACACACAGAAATGGCAGCACACTATGTACACTATTCTGTACCTAGCTTTTTTCACTTAACAAGGAGACCAGGAAAGGCTTCTTCAAGGAGGCTTTTGAGCAGTTGACTGAATGATAAAACAGAATCACCTGTGCAAGATCTGAGGGAATAATATTCCACCCAGAAGGTGCAGCAAGTGCAAATGCCCTAAGGTAGTACTGAGCTTGGCACATGTTAGGAACAGAAAGTACTTCATGTTGCCAGAGCTTACTGCATGAGCAGGAGAGGGGTATAAGATAAAGCTGGAGAAGTAGGTAGGAGCCAGGTCATACAGGGCATCAGGGTAATGATTGCTTCTCTTTGATATTGGAAATCACTGGAGAGTTGGGTACGGTTGTTGAAACAATAAATAATAAAATCTTGTAATAATTTTACCTATATAGACACCATGAGACTATAAAATGCAAAACCAATATACACATTTTGGAAGCTACATGATAAGTAACTTTGGAATAAAGTATTCATTTTTATGTTCTTTGACCCAGACCAGAGTTACTGCAAACAATGAACGGTATTTGTAACAATGAGATTATTCTGGAAGAGGGCCTCCCTACTCTCATTCACCACTGAGACAGGGACTCTGCCGGGAAAGAGGCTGAACTGAAGCAGGAGAAAAGCATCCTCAAAGAGTAGAAAACAGGCTAATTAACGAGACAGAGACCTCAGTTCTACATCACTTAATGTCTTTATGCCTTCCTTAGTTAACCCATCTGTGAAATAGGAATAATAATTTCCTGCCTATATAGCTCATAAGGTTTTTGAGAAAATCAAATGAGATAATGCATGTGACAGTAACTTATGTACAGCAAAGTATTAAAACATACACAGTATTGTCATTTTTAAATACAACTACAGGAGAATATTGTGGGATGGGGATGTGGAAATATTAAATAATAATGAATCAGTAAATATGTGCTGAAAGGTTCCTGTGCTGGCTTTGTACAGCCCTGTAATAAGATAATTTGATAAATGTTTACTTAGGGCCTATTATGTTAAGGCACCATGATAGATACAGCAAGTGCTATAGCTGCAAGTGAGACAGCAGGAAATCTGGAATCCCACAGGCTCCCACTTTGGAGGTACGATCCTGATCTCAGATGAGGGACAGTGAGGGAGCGTATGGGACTCCAGTCAGCAGAATCCCCACAATCTGTAGCTTTCTTGCTAGTTGTGAAATGTTCCGGTTGTAGCAGCTAGAAAATTGGAATCTAAATAAGAAATGAACCCAAATGAGAATGCTTTCCAAACTGTAAGGTGCTATATAATAGCAGGACTATGAGAGTGCTAAAAGATCAGCTGATATCAGGAAGCTCAGTCTAACATCTTGAGCTAATGTTTCATCCATCTCCAACATGCTTATGAATGTCCATTTGACCTTAAGTTATTCTGAATGCATTTGTTTTCTTTTTACCTTTTCCTAATCTTTTAAATTCAGCCATTACAATCACACGTGTGAAGTTAACTGGGTGTGTTTAGCTGCAAAATCAACACATGAAGCAGAGCGACCTAATCTCCATTACCACGTGCCAGTTCACACACAAAAAGCCAAGGGCACGCTGACACACAGCTCAGCACAGATGGAACGGACTCCCATGGTCAACAGCTGCGGTAGGAACAAAGCACCTGATAACACGTAGAAGTTATCACTGCTCCCCTAAGCTAAATAGTAAGACAAATATTTTTCATACCTTTCGAAAAACTTTAAACCATGGTGGCAACTTAATCACAGTAATGGGGGAATTAAACACTTTAAGACCCACAAAATCAAAACTGTTAATTCATAAAACATCCACCTGCCTGGTCAACTTAAGTTCCTATTAACCTTGCTCTTTGCTTGCATACTGGTCACGTATACGAGGGGTCTTCCCCTCTTGAGCTCAATCCCTGTGTTGTCATTGGCTAAAGTCAATATGACAGAAAGATGGGCAGTTGACTAAAAACAAGCCATAAATACAGGAATACATACACAACAGGAATGTAAAGAATCTTAACCGAACAAACCAAATTTATTTCTTCTATGAAATTATAAACATTTTATTAAATATTAAGCATTTTATTAACTATATCCTCTTCTATGACCAGGCCAGCAGATGCTGAAAGCTAGAAAAAAACTTCTTAAAAAATCAAATCCCTTGCCCTCTCCCTCCTCCTCTAGGCATTTAAAAAATCATAATCTTTCTGGCATTTATCACGGACTTACCATATGTTTTGTACTATACATCATATTCAGTAGAGAAGTTTCTTGTACTCTATAATTTTTTATAATAAAATCATATGACTATTAAGTCGAAATGACTATAGCTCTAAAGCATATTTTTTAACTCACAATTAGAGATTTTATGAAGCAACTTTTGAGAACAATGATGTATCACTTTTTTTTTAATTTATTTATTTATTTATTTTTGGCTGTGTTGGGTCTTCGTTGCTGTGCGCGGGCTTTCTCTAGTTGTGGTGAGCGGGGGCTTACTCTTCGTTGCTGTGCACAGGCTTCTCATTTCAGTGGTTTCTCTTGTTGCGGTGCATGGGCTCTAGGCACGTGGGCTTCAGTAGTTGTGGCACACGGGCTCAGTAATTGTGGCTCACGGGCTCTAGAGCGCAGGCTCAATAGTTGTGGCGCACGGGCTTAGTTGCTCCGTGGCATGTGGGATCTTCCCGGACCAGGGCTCGAACCCGTGTCCCTTGCACTGGTAGGCAGATTCTTAACCACTGCACCACCAGGGAAGTCCTGAATCCCTATCTTTTACTTCAAGACAAAACACCCCAAAACTTAGTGTCTTAAAACAAAAACCAAAACCACCCTTGGGCAGTTAAGGGTTAACGGTTAGGGTCATGAAGTTCAAACATAGCTGCTATGGGAACAAGTTTTAGAGAAGACATGAGGCGGGCTGGGAAAGCGCCTCTAAACTGTCTACTACGACTATAATTCCAATGGGGAGAAAGCAGCAAAATTTCAGTGTAAACAAAATGTTAAAGTATAGAAGGAGTTATATTTAGTACCATGTGGGTGATAAAAATGAGTAAGAAGAACACAGCAAAAGAAGATATATTAACTGAAGTAAGCAGGGAGCAGTAAAAGGGGCCAACTAGATAAAAGGAGATAAGGAAAAAGTGAGATCCCTGAAAGATTTGAAATACAGGATGAATAATTTAAACTTGAAAAAGAGAAGTCTTATTGAAGATTTTGAGACAGGAGGTGATGAGGTCAAAATGGCAGGAGAGAAATTGACATTCAATCACTTAAAGTAAGTGAATAGACCATGAACGTGCCAACCCCTGTGCTGAGCACTAGGATTGTTTTCATGGTGTGGTTCTAGAGCATCTTAAGGATAAACACTGCTGGAAGGCTGCCAAGGGACGCTACTCCTGTGTGTTATTGCAGAAAGAATGACAGCGAAGTCATAACAACTCAGTCAAAAATTTTGTTTTTTAAAAAAAGCAAGGGGCCTCCCTGGTGGCGCAGTGGTTGGGAGTCCGCCTGCCGATGCAGGGGATACGGGTTCGTGCCCCGGTCTGGGAGGATCCCATATGCCGCGGAGCGGCTGGGCCCGTGAGCCATGGCTGCTGGGCCTGCGCGTCCGGAGCCTGTGCTCCGCAACGGGAGAGGCCACAACAGTGAGAGGCCCGTGTACCACAAAAAAAAAAAAAAAAAAAAAAAAAAAAAAGCAAATTAGAGAGGGACATCACCTTTAGTGTAAAATTTCACTTTTCATTCTTCAGTCTTCTTCATCTATAATTGAGGATAAAGTATGGGTAACGTTTGGTTTTCTTTTAGTGTTAAAGAACCAGTGTCAAACAGGAACTTTGTTTGGATAATCATGGCTTTCAATAAGTCTCTCTCTATGGCTTATTCTTGAAGTGCAGTAGATAATAATCATAACATTAACTGAATGTTTATTATGTGCCAGGCACTGTTGTACAGGCTTTATACAATTAAGCATTTAGTCTTCACGATAACCAAATGAGGTAGGTGCTATGATCATCATCCCCACTACACAGATGAAGAAATTGAGGTATAGAGAATTTAAGTGCTTTGACCAAGGTTAAACAGGTAGGAAGCAGTGGAACTGGGCTTTAGATCCAAAATATCTGGGTCCAGAATCCATGCATATGCTATGGTGCCTCTTAACCGTTTAAATTTTTTAATTTTTTAAATTTTAATTTATACCTATTGGCAATTTAGGCTGAATGTCCTTTAACATGTCAATTAGTGGCAGCAGTTTTTGTCATGTATCCATATCCAGCATGTATCCATATCCATTTAATGAACTGGAAGTACTCCCTTGTCCCAAAGTGACTAAAAGCACAGGAGCAGAGGTGCCTATTCACAATATACCGTGTGGAGGAACAATAATTATCCTGGTTGACCCTCTAGTAAGAGCTTGAAGCTCTTGAGGCGCCCACCACTCTCCCTGAGCACACAAAAGAACCATTTCTCTCCTAGAGAATACCAGTGATTAGAGGATTAGAGGCTCATTCTTCCTTACTGCTCTACTGCCTTGACACCACACACACAGACACTCCACTCAGGAGTGGACTGTATTCTTTTTTTGTTGTTGTTGTTGTTGTTTTTTAAAGAAGATATTGGGGGTAGGAGTTTATTAATTAATTTATTTATTTTTGCTGTGTTGGGTCTTCATTGCTGTGAGAGGGCTTTCTCTAGTTGTGGCAAGCGGGGGCCATTCTTCATCACGGTGCGCGGGCCTCTCACTATTGCGGCCTCTCTTGTTGCGGAGCACAGGCTCCAGATGCGCAGGGTCAGTAGTTGTGGCTCACGGGCCTAGTTGCTCCGTGGCATGTGGGATCCTCCCAGACCAGGACTCGAACCCATGTCCCTGCATTGGCAGGCAGATTCTCAACCACTGCGCCACCAGGGAAGCCCCTGGACTGTATTCTTAAAGAGGGACTGGCACATCTAGCTTTACCCTGATCACTTCTACCCAAGTTACCAGAGTGACTACTGTACACAGGGTGACAGTGTACAGTACAGCTTGCTTCAACTTCAGTGCCCTTCTGACCCCTCACACCGAGGACAGGGGTTCATGGCTTTGCCTAGGAACCGCCCTGCTTGTTCAGGGACTGGAAAGGCATCCCGTTCATCCCCGAATCTGCACTCAATAGACCCTGGACTGGAATGGTCCAGTCAGCTCTGAGCAACACAAGTTTGTCATCTCTCTGTTGGTGGGTGTGTCATCTGTAGCTGAGTCCTAAGCCAGCTGCTAAGGTTGTCTGCATCAGCCTGGGTGAGGGAGAGGTCCAAGCTCATTGCTCTGGGAAAGCAGGCCAATATGCAAATGCTTTGCTCTGCTGCTAACCCCAAATTTTCTCAAATTTCATAGTTAAAAGGATCGATGTCAGTATCATGAACATCATTATCAAGTGTCATTGTCTAAGGTAAGTTGGCAGCCCTTGGCCTTTTTTATGAACCCAGGATAAGATGGTGCTGAAGTGAGACTTTCTGAGTTACAGGAAATAGAGAGCCACTCATGATACTTTAAGAAAGGGGAGGTTTTTCTGCAAGTCTCCACGTGGATTAAAAATGGCACTGGGGCAGCTCTAGGGACCAGGGGGCTGTCCATCCCTTAGAAGATACCTGATTCCTGATGTGTTGCTGTTTTCCTCTTTCTCTCTCTAGGTGGGTTTCCTCTGCTGAGTCATATTTCCTTCCCTCTGACTTTGCAGTGCACATTGAAAATCAAGTCTCTCTATGTTATAATGATTCAATCTCTGCTCCTAATACTTCCTGAATTCCTTCACTTGGCAGTTCTTAGTTCACATTCTTGAGAGAGGGAATATGATTGGCTCAACACGTCGTTTGATTACCAGGTCAGGGGTTACAGGGTCAGGTTTAGGCTGGGTTGTCTTTCGTGGTCCAGTCAGCTGTGGTGGTAAGACAAGTCAAAAGGTAGGAAACATGGCTGCCAATGGCTCTTTCTCTCTCTCTCTCTCTCTCTTTTTTTTTTTTTAACATCTTTATTGGAATATAATTGCTTTACAATGGTGTGTTAGTTTCTGCTTTATAACAAAGTGAATCAGTTATACATACACATATGTTCCCGTATCTCTTCCCTCTTGCGTCTCCCTCCCTCCCACCCTCCCTAACCCACCCCTCTAGGTGGTCACAAAGCACCGAGCTGATCTCCCTGTACTATGCGGCTGCTTCCCACTAGCTATCTGTTTTACGTTTGGTAGTGTATATATGTCCATGCCACTCTCTCACTTTGCCACAGCTTACCTGTAAGCTGAAAGGCTGGTAGGTGCTATAAACATGTCTAGCGTAGATGGGCTATTTGGGGCTGAACTGAAGCAAGCTCTTGGTAACAGGGTATTAACATTATACATTTTATACAATTAAATTAAAATAACACCATTTAAAGATTTTTTAAATGTTCAAATTTACAGACATTTCTAGATAGTCTTTATTTTAATCTTTAAGATGCAAGATTATCCATAGCTTCCAAAGTTAGTTCCTCAATAAAATCATGTGTTATTTTTGAAAAAAGCAGATTTTTTAAATGAGTAAATTATCAAAGAAAGGTTCAAGACTACTTACAATCTCTTTCATCTTCTTAAGCTTCAAAAAGTATCCCCAGCTTTTTCAGTCTTTTCCCTGGAGTTTGATTTCCACTATCTTCAACCTCACTTTAATTTAGGCCAAGTGATCATTACAAATGAAACTGCCAGAAGCAGCGAGAAATGTTTGAAGAATTTATCCTTGTTATTTGGCTTCTAACTTAGGGCCTACAAGACAAAAGTTCACAAAATTATTCTCTCAAGATAATTTGTGGGAGGGAAATAGCAGATTCAGAGATGAAGATGTATTTTAGCAATAAAAATGAAGTAGTATCAGGTACAAAGAATGAGAATGAATTTTTATCATTTTTATTTTATATGTTCTCATGACAATTAATATAATCAAAAGTATCTCCTTCTTCCAAAACCAGATTTTTTGAAGCTTCATATTCTCGATATATCCACCACTTCCACTTGCCCACATCACCTTTACCACTTTTTCCACCTTTGTGGAGAACATTTTTGCTAAGCAGCCCTAAAGGCATATGACTCGTCCCCTTGGTAATTAGACCAAGAGTGGGCAAGTGACTCAGGCAAAGCCATTCAAATTCTCCTAGAAACTTTGGAAATTGAAAGATAGAGACTGAATTAATTGACACTTTAGTCTCCAGAGCAATAAGTTCATACAGAATTAGTAATGTAATTGGCTTTATGGCCAAAATTAAAATGTAGCTAAATGCAAAGTCAGATACAGCTGAAGTTATGGGGAAGCAGACCCTAAAAGGCCTGTAGAAGAAACTGGTTTCCACAGGAAAGATGAAGCTGACACGCAAAGAGAAGAAAAGACAGTGTTCTGAGAAAGACCAAGAGAAATGACCTGCCTGAAGATGTTAGAGTTCCCATAAGTCACCCAGCTATACTATTAGATTCATAGGATTTCTTCAGACCCTTAAAATAAATTCCTCTTTATTTCAACTAGCTTGAGTATTTCTTTTCTTGTGATGAGATTAAGATAATTCTGTTTCTTATGTGCATATTTTTAATCTGGATAAACTGTATTTAGTATGCCTCAAAAGACAGAAGGGTACCGTCTCCACTGCGCCCAGTGCTCCCTAAAGAAAATGGAAGGCAAACACCAATGTGGGCATATCTTAAATATTTGCAAAGAACAGCTGTTTCATCCAGAATGGACCTTGATGAGTAACTTCTGTGGCAAAAATGGAACTTAATAGAAAAGCTTTTCCTAATAAAATGGATGATTCAGGCATTGCAATCATTCAGCAAATTGTATTCAGTGTCCACTATATGTGCTAAGTACTGTGAACAGTCCTGGAGCCCTCAAGGTAACTAGGTGAGCTATAAATAAAGTTTCCAGTGGGACTATGAGTAAATCACAGTTATTATATAATGTGCCTTAGTCCATTGAATTCTGAGGATGATTTCAAATGGAGAGCCCTGGGCTGGAGAGTTGAGGGGTTTGAGCCACATATAAAAAATTCAGCCCTTCCTCGCTTGAGTTTCTTTGACAAGGGATTCCAAGTTTAAACAAAGTCCTGTGAGCAAGTTTCTGAGATGATTCTGAAAAATTCAATAGACCGCTAATTAAAATGTGCTATGTGCTGGGCACCAAACATACACTAAGATGAAAAGGGCTCCTTGTCAAGGAGTTTTTGAACTAGAAAGTGAACTAAGCTAAACACATCCAAATGGCTTTTATATCCTGATAAGAAATATCATTCACATACTAGATTCCTCTTTGTACTGATGCCTGCATGTTGCGTTGGTGGGTTCTGTAACTGTTTCAGACCTCTGTGACTTCTCCTTCATCTCCTGTCATTAGTTTAAATTCTATCCCGTTAAGAACAGATATGATTCTAAATAATGCCATTATAACTTGATAAGAGCATTAATAACTGAAAACCCTCAACTTGCTTTGTGAATTAACTCTAGGAAAGTCCACTAAGTCCTTGCCAAGGAAAGCATGGTGTCAGTCTTTAAGCAATGATATATTTGATGTCATTTTTGTTGTTGAAGAAAAGGGCAAACAGCATAACCGTCTGAATCCACAGATCACGAGTGAGTTAAAACATCAGTTGTCAGCACAGGAAACAAGTCAAAAGAGCAATCTGGCACAAGGACTGAAGCCGTCGGTCACATTAATGGAATAAAGAAGACTATACAAATATCTCTGGATGCTAAAATCAAATTGCCTCTTTCTCCCATGACAGCTCAAGGAACTCTTTTAGAATCAGCCAAGGGCCCCGGCACAGTTGGAACTGGAGACTTAGAGGGAGAAGCACAAGAGGAGAAAATATTTAGAAAGCATCTTGCAGATAGCATCCTCCCTACGTGCTTCATAATCATAATGGTATGGTTGAGTGCCTCTCACAGTATAGCTGAAGACCAAGCAAAACACAGACCTTTCAGAGCAGTTACTGCTCACTTAATGATCTGATAGGTAAAAGGATAAATTCTTGAAAATGTCAGGTATTCAATAAGGCATTTTCTTAGAGAGAGAAAAAAAATCCTTCCAGAATTCAGGCTTATTACCTAAGATAAAAGTCATGGGTCATGTCCAGCAGGAATTTACAAAGACAAGCACAAATGTTGCAATATTAGTCCCCAAAACTCCATAATCAAACCAAGGGATTTTAGCTGCTCTGTATCATTCAGTTATAGTCCCCAAATGCCATGCTACTGGGAAGCAAAAGACTCCATAGTGAATTATTTTGAACGGGCCCTTACACAAAAACCCTTGAGAGTGGGTAGACTGTAGCTATGGAAAGATGGAAAGAACAGATAAGTTGAACAAATAAATTGATAAATCTGGTTTTCAGTCCCAGGGCCACCATTTGCCAGCTCTGTGACTTTGGGAAAGTTACTTAACATCTCTGAACCTCAATTCTCTCTTTTGAGAGATGGCAGTAATAACACCTACCTCATGGGGTCATTGTAAGAATTAAGAGAGGTAACAGGTAGAGCATAATACCTGGCATGTGTTGGGTAATCAAAAAAGATCAGTCCCCATTCCCTAGTATAGCCTAGAAGTAAATGTCAATTTATAGTTTGCTTTTAATTATACTTCACCTGTTTTTCCCATTGGACTGGAGAGGCGATACAGGGGAGTGGTTAAAGCACACAGCAAGTGGAGCTGAATTGCCAGGGCTCAAAGCTTGGTTTTATTGATCGCTAGCTGTATAACTTCGGGCTCATTACTTAACCTCTTTGTAACCCATTTTCCACAGAGGGTGAACTGAATTAATACAGACACTTGGAACAGTGTCTGGCACATACTGAGCACTGTAAGATTTCATTACTATCATTATCACTATTGTTGTTGTCTGTAACCTGGATAAAATACATATCCCTTCAAGGAGCTTATTTCGATTAAGTTTTTCCTGCCAGTTATCAACTCATGTCTTGGATAATGCACATTTTGAATCACTTTGGCATTTTTTCTTCTTGTGGCAGATTGTATTTTTCCAAAGACAACTGCAACGATAACTCCCATCTCACATGTTCCTCTGCAAAGTGACCCGCCCCTTCTCCATCAACAGGTGGTATCTCCCCTCCCCTCGAATCTGTGTGGGCTTTCGATTGCTTTAGCCAGTGGAGTGTGGTGGGAGTGATGTTATGGGTCAGAACAGGTGATTCAGCGTCTGCCTTGTCTGCTGGAATGCTTGCATTTAGAGCCCTGGGGCCGCCATGCCATGAGGAAGCCAAACCACATGGACTGGCCACACGTAGGTGCTCTGGTCAGCACTCCTGCTTTCAAGTCATCTTAGCCCAGGTGCCAGTTATGGGGGTGAAGCAGCCTCCAGAGGATTCCAGGCTTTGGCCTTTGAATCATCCTCAATTTTTAAGCCTTCTTAGCTGAGTTCTCTGACACTGTGGAGCAGAATCAATGCATCCCTTTTGTGCCCTATCCAAATTGCTGAACCACAGAATCCATAAGCATATTAAAAATGACCGGTATTTTAAGCTGCTATATTTTGAGGTAATTTATTATGTAGCAATAGTGACTGGAACACTTTCTTTCAAAGAAAAATTTCCATGATTTTAAACTTTTCTGGAGTTAACATGTGAAAAAAATTATTTTTTGGTTAACAGAAAATATTGCCCTCTTTATAATCATCCATGGGAGTAACCTGAAAAATAGACATTTTAAATTATATTTTTCTTTTATGTGTTGATGGGCAGGGCATGGGACTGCTGTTTATATATTACATGTCAAAAAGGTTTGCATGGTTTTCCTCCTCCAACACATATACAATTATTTTTCTAGAACTAGAGTTCCCAAGAAGAAATGCTTTTTTGTAACTAGAGCAACAAAAGTCTCTCTGGTGTGCCTAACTCTGAAATAGAAATCATTTAGAAATGTTCAAACAGCTGTATTCAATTATCGCTGCACATTTTAAATAACTAGTGGTCTCAGCTTCAGAATTATTTACAGCAACTTGTGAAAGTGGTGAAAGGGTCTCTATCAACTAGCATTTATACATGTATTTGAATTCCTCTTAGCCAGCTGTGCTGCTCTCTTCCCAGCATCACTGTGGAGCGGCCAGCCTTATTTTTTTTTTTTTTTTTTTTTTGCGGTACGCGGGCCTCTCACTGTTGTGGCCTCTCCTGTTGCGGAGCACAGGCTCCAGACGCGCAGGCTCAGCGGCCATGGCTCACGGGCCTAGCCGCTCCGCGGCATGTGGGATCTTCCCAGACCGGGGCACGAACCCGTATCCCCTGCATCGGCAGGCGGACTCTCAACCACCGCGCCACCAGGGAAGCCCAGCCTTATATTTTAAAAGTGGTAATACTTGTAGCCAGGGAGAGACCCAAGACACCCAAAGAAAGGATCTGCTCTGTGCTAAACAAGGACACAGAATCCCATTTCTTTAAATGAAGCTTTCCTGGTAACAACCATCTGTCCCGTTTTGTTTTGTTTTTTTCCAGGCTATCCTGATTTCAAAGCAGAAATTCTAGTAAGAGCTGACCTGAAACATTTCCATCCTGTCAGCGTGCACCACCTTCTCGCAGGCAGCTCCACTCTGTCCCATCAGTGTTCCAGGGAGGCTGTGTGCTGACAGCAGGGGACATAGGAGGCAGGGTGCTGAGCCATCACAGAACTGAACTCGCCACAAAGTCTGAAAATTTGGTTTCACTTCTTAGGTCTTTGAGCGCTTCTTCCTTGTGAGAAACTTCCGTTTGTCTGCACGCCTCCCCAGTTCCTTCTACTGTGCAAACTGCTGCCCCAGGGACCCACCTCCCCTCCCAGGGCTGCGGCTTACAGCAAGGGCCTTGCTGTTAGAGGCATTTGGATTTGATTTCTGGAGCTTCCACCTACCAGCTGTATGACTTTGGGCAAGTTAATGAAATTCTCTGGTCATCAGTTTCTTAACCTTAAAAGTGGAGACAATAATATATCTACCTTACAAGATTCTTGTAAGAACTGAAAAAAAATAAAGGCATCATAACCACCGTTCTTACAATGTAACTGCATATTAGCTATGATTTAGAATAAATGAATGTATATCACAGATATTAAAACAAGGAAGAGCTTTAGATCCAGATCCCTCTTCCTAAGCTGCCCTCTGGAATTCAAAGTTATTCCAGGAGTGCTAAGTATAGGCAGAGCTGTTGAAGTCAGTAAAAATACCCCCAGAGATCACCTAAGGACCTACTGGCAGACTTTGCCAAGGTGAGGTCCTTAACGAGGTCAAGAATTACTAGTTTGAGACAAAACTATAATTTGGGGGCTTCCCTGGTGGCGCAGTGGTTGAGAATCTGACTGCCAATGCAGAGGACACGGGTTCGAGCCCTGGTCTGGGAAGATCCCACATGCCACGGAGCAATTAGGCCCGTGAGCCACAACTACTGAGCCTGCGCGTCTGGAGCCTGTGCTCTGCAACAAGGGAGGCCGCGATAGTGAGAGGCCCGCGCACCGCGATGAAGGTGGCCCCCGCTTGCCGCAACTAGAGAAAAGCCCTCGCACAGAAATGAAGAACCAACACAGCCAAAAATAAATAAATAAATAAATAAATATGGGAATCCATGTATTTAAAAAAAAAAAAACATAATTCGAAAAGATATGTGCTCCCCTATATTCATAGCAGCACTATTTATAATAGCCAGGACATGGAAACAACCTAAATGTCCATCAACAGATGAATGGATAAAGAAGATGTGGTACATATATACAATGGAATACTCTTGGGTCATAAAAAAGAATAAAATAATGCCATTTGCATCAACATTGATGGACCTAGAGATCATCATCCTAAGTGAGGTAAGTCAGAGGGAGAAAGACAAATGCCTTATGATATCACTTATATGTGGAATCTAAAATACGACACAAATGAACCTATCTATGAAATGGAAACAGACTCCAGACATAGAGAACAGACTAGTGGTCGCCAAGGGGGAGGTGGGAGGGAGGGAGGGAAGGGCTGGGAATTTGGGATTATAAGATGCAAACTACTGTATATAGGATGGATAAACAAGGTCCTACAGTATAACACAGGTTATCCTGTGATAAACCATAATGGAAAAAATATGAAAAAGAATATATATATAACTGAATCATTTTGCTGTACAGCAGAAATTAACACACCATTGTAAATCAACTATACTTCAATAAAATTTTTTTAAGAAAGGAATTACTGGTTTAAGAGATGCTATGTGTTCGCTGCAGCTCCTAGCAGGATTAGGCAGTGGGTGTGAGGGGCTAACAGACAGCATCCTCCCACAGGCTGGAATCCAGATCCACCCTTGCTTTCTACTCATCACAATGAGGAACTCCCCTGAGAGTTTATTAATGTACGTGCACAATCATTCCAGCTGCCACAGGGCTTGGCTACCTGATTCAAAGGCATGCTTGTTCTTTAGGAAGACCAAGGTATCTCACTTCATGTTTATGTAACAGGCCAGACCTAAGATCCAAGTGGCAGAGGTGTTTCAGAGCAGCACAGAAGCAACCACCAGGGCCCTGGGAAGGAAGGTAAGGAAGGTGACGTTTGTCTTTAACTTCCCATCCCCTTTGCTCCTGCTATGCCCCTCCCTCAATGCCAGGACAGTGTCCCTGACTCTACCACCAGCACCACCAGTGCAACCCTACTCTCCTCTTCCCTCTTCCAAAATGACCCTGGTTCCAAAACAGCTCTCCTTCAATTCTCAACAGAGCAACACTCTCATCACTCTTTACATACAGTTGTTATTTGGTTTGTCTAATTCACAGTAAGCTATGAATGACCAACAAGTCTTCGGACTTGGAAATCCAGTGCAGTGTGTTGAATTGTGGCCCCCCCAAAAGATATGTCCAAGTCCTAATCCCCAGTACCTCTGCATGTGACCTTATTTGGAAAAAGGTCTTTGCAGATGTAATTAAGTGAAAGATCTTGAGATGAAATCATCCTGGATTAATTGAGTGAGCCCTGAAGCAAACGGTAAGTGTCCTTACAAGAACAGGAGAAGGCAGAAACACAAAAGAGCATAACATGTGAAGACAGATTGCAGCAATGTAGCCAAGCCACATGGCTAGAGCCATCGGAAGCTGGAAGAGGCAAGGAAGGGTTCTCCCCTAGGGCCTTTGGAGGAGCCTGGCCTGCTGACACGTCCATTTTGGATTTCTGGCCTCCAGAACTGTGAGAAAATAAATTTCTGTTTTTGAAGCCACCCAGTTTGTGATCATTTCTTATGGCAGCCCCAGGAAATGAGACAATCCCAGGGGCCCGCTGAGCATGGAGTACCTTCCCAGCCCTTACTTCAGTGACTCTTCCCAAGGAGGGGAGAGTAGATGCCTGATCTCGCCCTGATGGATGAAGAGCCTACAGTTCAGAACGGTTCAGTTCCTTGCCCTGGTCACAGAGCCAGGACTCAAACTGTTACTTCTGTGCCTTTCCACTCTGCCACTTTCCCTAAGGAATGATTGTTGCTGGTTTTAAGAGGAGCCTTCGGTTCCAAATGCATATTTGATGAGTAAAAACTTTTCGCTCCTTGCTTCTACTTCTTCTCTCTGCTACTTTGTCTCCAGAGCTCAAGACCTCTAAGTCCCAGCTTTCAAACCGTGACTGACTCAGAGGGGAAAAGGAAGGTGGCAAGGCTGAAGTACCATAAAATATAAAAACACATTTTTTTGTGCGGTTTTGCTACTTCCCTTTCCATGTTCCTTTGTCCAGGCTTAACCGATACCCCATCCTAGCCCTTCTTTAATTTGTGAACAAACATTTTAGCGGGGCTATTGATTGTCATCTGTGCATATTTTAATATTTTTGAATTAAATGATATTATCAAATTTTGGTCACGGTTCTTCATCCTTTAATTTTCAATAGCAGTTATGCTTCCAGCTACATATTTTAGTATGTCTCAGAAATGTTCTATTTCCGGTGGATTCACTGGAATCCCCCTTAAATTTTCCATAGCAATCAGTAGCTGATATCAGCTCACACTCTCATAACTTAGAGGCTCCAGGCAGCTAAGATATCAGCAACAGCCTATCACTTTTGCCTTCTCGTGCTCATCATTCTCACCTACCTCCCTTTGGATCTTCTTAAACGTTCCAGCATCTTTGTAAGGCTGAGAGGTGCTGAAGTTGGCACACATTTAAAGAGTTGATCCCTGTATATAGCACTGTACTCCAGTTGCTATAGAAATAAGCCAGAAAATCCAACTCGAGATTCTTATGTCTCACATATTCAGATTTAGATGAACCGTGACGTGACTGCAAAAAAAATTATGCCATCTTCCATGAGATGGAAATGCAAACCTGCAGTTTCATCTGGCTCTTGTAACCGATAAAGCTATCAAGTAAAGACTGAAGAACTCATTTGTCTGTTCTATTTTATTTTCTCTGGACTTGAGGGAGCTTCATTTATAGTGAACACTTAGTCCTGGGTATTCTAGTTGCCCTGAAACTTAATGGACTGGGGGAGAATTACAGAAAAGAGAGGGTTACAGTCGAGTGACATGGCACACTTTTCTAGTGCTTGAAATGACAAATGACTTTTGTTTTTCTGATGTTATATCCCATAAATAGAATTCACCTGGAGACTGGCAACAACTGAGACTGCTAAGTCCAAGGTGTAGTACAGGTGAGACCAGAGTCCAAAACAAGTCTTAAGATTCACAGAGCAATAAGATAAAGCACCCAAACCAAGCACTGAGTGTTGCGAGAGAAATAGGCAGAATGCTTTCTTCTGATTGCCCTTATTTTGAGCCAAGCTTTCTTAGTTTTTCTTGAAAAGAAATTGAAAATCAATCCAGTACAAATACCACTATTTAGCTTTTGTTACTGAAAAGCATGTGTTCAATTTAAATGTGGTATTGCTGAGAATAGAGCCATTGAGAAATGCTAAATGGGATGGGGAGTGGGGAGAGAAGAGAAGAGAAACAGGAGAGCCTAAAAAGTTTTAGATCTCACAAAAGTAAATCTTCAAAATAGCATTTTTCCCTTTAACTCATGACGACTAGGAGAAACTGTACTTGAGAAAACACTTGAATTACAAGTTGAATTACAAATCCTGTGTTGTAATATTTGAAGGGGAAATTGATTTACATGAGAACAGTAAGTGATTTACTTCTTACTTCTACACACATTACTTTGCAGGGATTTGCACCTTAGCATTTATAGTCACTTGGTGGAGGGCCACAGGTTACATACCTCGACCAGGAAGGTGCCCAAATGTTTCAATGGGAAGGGTGTCATTGAGAGTTGGATGGGAGCTTGGGGATGCTAACTAAGGAAGTATAGAGGCCATAAAACTTATCTTTGTTTCTATTTTCTATGAAGAAGGTAGAGAACCCCATTGTTTGAGCTTCTAATTGCACAGGGGAAGGAAATGACGGCTAAGAGTTTGAAAGGACAGCATAAGGAATTTAAGCTGGTTGTTAAACAAAGAGTTTCTCACAAGAAGCTGGAGATGTTATTTAAAAGACCTTCAAGTGACTAAAGCTTTGCTCATAGCAGCCATCTTGGCTACCCCTTCCCGGTCATGTGACCCTACAAAATAGAGCAGCAGTGTTCTATCAAGAGGCAGTAAAAGACAGTGACTGAGTGCTTTTACTTTGGAATCAAATAGATGGAGGTTCAACTCTTACATCCATTACTTGACAGCTGATTAAACCAAGCAAGTTACTTAGCCTTAAGTTTTAGTTTCTTCCATCGTAAAATGTGGGCAATAATAACAGCGTGTACCACCCAAGGTTCTGGTGAGAACTAAATAAAATAATGTGTACTAAATGTTAAGCCTCGTGCCTGGAACATAGCAAACACTCAATAAATATTAGCTAGTATTATGGTCACCATTATTATTACTTCAATAGAAGCAAGATAATAACCTCAACTACTTCCTTCTTTTCATTCGTATCTCATGCCAGTAGGATGTAATAGCTAATCATTGTAACTAGTCTAATCATATGGTCACTGTCCTGTCACTAGTTCTTTAGGAGTTGCAAATGAGTGTCTCCTAAGGCTGCCCACACGTTTCATGTCCAGGTTGACCTCTGACCTAGTACGACAATATTAACCTAAACTGCTGCATTCTGCAACACTTCACTGGACCAATATCAGATTGGGCTTCACATCTCCAGAAACATGCTACCTTTTCACTGTTAATATGCAGTTTCTCTCAGGTCTTAGGGCTTTCAAAATTGGATATGGTCAATTTCATTGCTAGTGGTCTGCAGAGTCAATTTTCAAATCATTAATCTTTGTAAACTCAAAGGTGCATCCATCAGCAAAGGTTCTTGCAGAGTTTTCATTATGCTGGGCTACAGACTGGATGGATGTGCAAGCAAAATCCTTCTCATAGCAATAAGACCAAAACAATATAATTAACAAAGAAATAGTTATTCGCTGCAAGTGGTACAAGACTCTTGCATTCTTACTGGATTTTTCATTTTTAATGTTGCTGAAAATGAGTTGCTGGGCATTATTAGGGGCTTTCAGTTAATGAGAATTATGCATGAAAGCTCCAAGAAAAGCCAGAAAGAGATTAGGTGACACAAGAATAATCAAGAATACATACATATACACATAAAGGGATTGGATACTTCTCTGCTCAGTCCTTTAGGAAAAGGGAGGAAAAATGAAAAACATCATGCTGTATAGTAGAAATTAACAAAACATTATAAATCAACTGTAAAGATCAGTGCCTTTGCTTACTCAGTTATTTTTTTGGAATCCATACATGGGATCTGAGAAAAGTTGCATGCTGTTGTTTTTTGTGTGTTTGTTTTCCTGTTTACTTACTTTTTTGTTTTTTAATCCCATATAACTGTGATTAAACGGGAAAACGTGAGCAATTGCTGCCTGACTAAAGAATAAATAAACACATACACGTAGGAACAAGAGGAAATGAGTTTCCCATGTCAGAAACCACGGTAGGAATAAGGAGGGTCTCCCGACGTTTTCTCTAAGAAAAGTCAGTTCCCAATAAATCAGCTTTTGGAGGCATGGCTCCTGTGCAGCAGCAAAAGATGAACAGAGGCAGATGGAATACAGGGAAGCTATTTGACGCTGCAGGGCTAAGTGTAAATCTCCTTTTCTAAAATATTTTCCGCAGATTTAGGTTTTGAGGGAGAATCAGCTTAACAAAGAAAATGGAGAACTCTCCTCACATTGGTGGGCTTTTTAACCAGCCCCAAGACAAAAACATCATGGAGCAACATCCCCTGTACATTAAAACAAAAAAATAATTGCAACGATGAGAATAAAAATCTTCGTAGTTCGTTTTCCAGTGGAAGACCAAATAGGAGTTCCCTGCAAAAGAAAAGCATTTGCGTAAAATTTGTTCATCATTATTTTCACAGCAGATGGGGCCAGAGTCAACTCAAGATTCTCACAGGCAGACACCAGACAAATTTGCCACTAATTAGCAATGCCCCACACTGTTAAATGGCCTGCTCCTTGCATTTGCAGGCTATAGCCTCCGTGACCCTCAACGCACCACCTGAGGCCAGGACTCCACCATCACTGCCCAGCACTCGTCGTGCCTTGGCCACCCTATCAGCTGCTGTGAATGTGCAGGGTAAAAAAGGAAGGCAGAGGAGATTTTCGTTTTTACTTATTTTCCGTTTTAGCTCTTTCCCCCCAATTCCAATTACTCCAAGCTCATTGGCCAAGGAAATAAAAGTTTGTTTTATCTCACCACCTATTTTCCCTACTTAATATTACTGAAGTATCTGTCTCACAAAAAGGAAAGGGGAGGATATTTTTCTCTTAAAAGAAGGGCAAGGGGAAGCTTATTTTTGTCCCTGTGTCCACAGGATAATTTTCAAGAGTGCATGTATGCATTTGTAATTTCTTTTACATCATTTGGGGGAGAGGATATCTGGTCAACCTGTTAGCCAGGCAAAATGGACTTGTGTGGCCAGCCCCAGCTGCCCGGCACTCCTTCTCCATCAGCTGCAGGCCCTGCCTGATGATCCCCAGGAACTGGGTCCTTCATCTCAGGAAGGCTCATCTCAGCCACGGCCCTCCCCTGTGTCCCCAGGATATGACTGGCTCTCGTCAAGTCCATGAAGACAAAGCTGTATGTTTTTAAAAACCCCTTTCAGATGTACCACCATCAAGAGAAACATTTCGGCAAATCCAGAAGTAGCACAAAGAGGTAGCTGTTTTGGTCAGAGAGAAAATTCAGTTCTTCAGATTGTGTGTGTGTGTGTGTGTGTGTGTGTGTGTGTGTGCGTGTGGCATGTGATGACTGGGAAATTTTTACACTTATACTTTATCTTCACAGCAGTGGCCAATACTTTTTAGAAGTTTTTTTCTGCAGCAGCATATTCAAAGTAAAAGTAAACAACTGTTGTGTTCCATTAGGGTAATCCTAGAACAAGCCTTATGTTACCTCCTAAATTAAAATCCCACACTACATCTAACGGCTCTTGGGATTAAAACCTTGGATTTCTAATATTTTATATTTTAAAGAAGAACAGATTGGTTATCTTCATCTCTGAAAACATGGAGGCAAGCATCTTCCAATGTTATTATAGTTTTTTGCTGTCTTTACAGTTTTCAACTCATAAGAGCAAAAGGAAATATTTAAGATAAACTGAGTAATAATAGTTAACATTTAGTGAGCACTTGAGTCTGAAACTATGCTAAAATCTTTATGCCCACTACCTTATTCAATTCTCAAGACAATGCTGTGTTAGATACTCGTATTATCCTCATGTTAGAGATGATACAACTGGAGATCAGAGAGATTTAGTAACTTGCATAAAGTCACACAGCTTAGGTAGATCTATCTGATCACCTAAGACACCCGTCTGTCTTTGACAAATGGCAAATGACTGTACCCCTGGAACTTTCCAAGGAAAAGCTTGCTTTGGATGTGTTTGCCAGTCCCATTATAAATAAATAAAGGGTTACACTGGCAGGCTTCAGCCAATCGCTTCCCACGAGTCTTGTATACAGGAATAGAGACATGGCCAGAGACAAGTCTCTTATGGAGAACAGCTGGTTCTAGCTGTTGAAAACATTGGAATTAGCTGGAGCAGTTGCTTTTGAGACTTCATCGTTAGTCAAATTTTCCTGTGGTGGTTCTGGTGATAAATATGCTGGGATAAAATTTAGCAATCTCACGAACCAAAAACAACAAAACTTTTAGGCAGGCAAACAGTTTGCAAGGAAAATAATGTGAACTTCCTACCTTAGGATTTTTCATTCTTTTCTATTCTTTGATCTTCACACGAGGGATGGTGCAGTGTCATATTAAATCAAGAGGCATCACAATGAAGGGAGGAAAAACACGAAGGTTTTTTTTGACATACAGACTTTGATTTCTATTTCCAATAAAAATTATTGTGAGAAAGACCCTGATCTGGCTAACAAGAGCTCACTTACTTATTTTAACAGATGTGGGTTCCCCGCTCCCGAATCTTTAAAACAACTATTTTACTGTTCTCTCCTCAATGTTCAGAAAAATTAAGTTCCTGAAATGAGATAAAGGTCAGCCACCAACACAGACTCAGAAATCTCTTTCCTATCTCCCTTTAGGCAGTGAAAATTTTTCTTCTTTATTGAAATGTGCTCAGTAGAGGTATAAACAAATTGTAAGAGACCATTTATTTAACTGTCTGACAGCTTAACCAAATCTCCTTGTAGCAGGGCTTCCATTATAAGATTCCATTCTCATATGCCACAGAGGGAAATTCATATTCATAGGAGAGTGGAATCTCATGTGAAAACCTGTCACATTGATGGTACATCCTCTGCAGTTAAACTGTTTACAGGGTTTGTAGCGGCTCAGCTACATTACCATATTCATGCTGAGTATCAACCGTCTCCTTCATCTTGGGAATCTTAGAGTTGAATAAAATAATAGAGCTGAGCCTTTATGCAAATACTACCCGTGACTATGGACCACTTAGCGGAGATGCCTTTTCTTGCCATAAGGAGCATTAGTATTGGAAACCCTGCTTTCAGCCAAGAACTCCGGAGTCATCCTGTCATGAACTATTAATTCGGGGATCAGTCTTCTCGTTGGCAGCGAACCACCAAATCCACAAAGTTGTGTTTAATTTGCTCTAGTAAGATAGACTGAGTTCTCCCCCTTGAACTGTGCAAGAGGGATGCTGGAGCCCTGGAAAACGTCCACACCGAAACTTGTGAAAGACACAGCACTTTTTATGGCTGTTAGTGGCCTGGCCTATCTGTTCCAGGAAGCTTTACCTGAAAGCGAGGACAAGATAAACACAGCTGACTGCACAGGTTCTTGAAGGAGATTTGTTTCTACTCTGCAAACTCAGAGCTTTCTATTAACAAAAGTTAACATGATCTCTCTACAGCCTGCTCGTTGGCTCAGTAAAAGGATGTGCTGCTCTCTTGGCAACTGGAGAGAGGGTACAGCAATGGCAAGACGTGATGCCTATATTTTTCTTAGGAAATGTCTACACATGGCCTGCCTCCTCAGCAATGACCCTCTGTTCCTGGGTCAATGGGCCAATTTTGGTTGGGGGATCTACTTCTACTCTCTTCTAGTCCAGAAGGACTAAACAGAGCTCCACTCCTGGCCTTAAGATAGAGCTTATACCCAGGCCTAAATCAATCAACATACTGTTTTTCTTCTGATCACAGAAATTGGTTCAGTATGTTTATGTGTGAATCACTGGATACTTTCTAATACTGGATGTACAAAGGCTTTGCTATTTCCTGTTGAATTCAAACTTGGAAGGATGAAGCCTTGGGAACTGCTGGAAGACACTTTATGACTACGTAAGGCTTGAGATTAGACCTGGTATGGCGGAATATGATGTGAAAAAAGGATAGTAATCAGTCTATAGTGACATCATGTAAGCCTGATCAAGCCACACCTGAAGCTGATGCTCCTCAGACTCTCCACTTTTCATTAAAGTTTTTACATTGGCTGATTTATGTCATCTGTCACATACAACCAAAATAATCATAACTGATATTGCTTTAAAAAATTACTTTCCTTTAAAAGAACTCAAAGGACAATTATCCAAGTACTTTATGTATTAGCATAGTCAAATTTGCTCTTCACTAGTTTTCTCTTTTTCTAAAAATATTTTGGGGACAATAACATTCTGAACACAGCTTATCAAACTAATAGGGAATAGTAATAATAGTAATAATAAAAGCTCTACACAGCCAAAGTGTCTTAGTTTACCAAGTGCTTTCAGAAATATTATCTCATTTGATCCTCATAAGCAAATGATGAACTATAGAGGACAAATCTTGTCTTATTTAATAGGAAAAAGGGTTAGATGATATCATGTCCAAGGAGACCTTAGTGACCATACTGTATGCAGATGCCATAGTTCCAAAAAGCCAAGATACCTAACACCACAAGTTAGTCATTTAATGAATATTTTGAAGAAAAAACTTTTTGAATTTCTTTGTAACTTCAGTTGCTACATCATATTTATTATCCATAAATCTCTCGTACCTGGTGCTTGAAGTCAGCTTCCTTCATCAAAAAAAAAAAAAAAAAAGGAGGCCACGTTTCACTCATACAAAAGAAACATCCAGTCTAATTCAGTTCACGTTTCTGAGTCCCAGAAATGTGACTGGGTCACAAACTTGACAGAACAAATTTTCCCATCCATATCCATAACCATAACCAAGATCATAACATGGTGCCTTTCCTCACTGCCCCGAGATGTTATTCCATCGCTTTGATATGATAAATCATGAAGGAATGATGCCACTCTGCCCAGGAGTCATTGCTTGGTAAACGTGACCATCACAGTTTTATTCTTAATGTTAGAACCATAAAGCTGGTTCTTCATTGGCAGCAGGAAGCTCTCTGGCTGGAGACCTGCCAACAGCATGCAGCTAAGAAAATGCTATCTCTCATTATCTCACTCTCAGTGACCATGGGCACAGTTTCTACTGGGTGATATCTCTGGTATGAATTTAAATACTCCAGATCACTAGAATTCTGCCACCTTTTCCCCAAACACCTTTTTAAAAATTTGATGACCATTTCTTTGGCTATTCAAATACATTCAATTAATAAAATCTATTCATTAAAACTTTCAACAGATACCATGTGCCAGGCACTGTTCTAATTGCTGGGATAACGTGGTGAAAAAAACAGAGAAATCTCTGCTCCTGTGGGACATACAATTTTGGGAGTCATCAGCACAGAGATGGTACTTAAAGCTATAAAACCGGAAACATTTACCAAGAGAGTAAATGTAATTAAAAAGTGCTGAGCTCTGGGGAAGTCCAATTTTAGAGTTTGGAGAGATGAAGAAGACCCTGACCAGTAAGGTAGGAGGAACACCCGGAGAATCTGGAAACCAGGAGAAGAAAGTGTTTCCAGGAGGAAAGGGTCATTGACTTGGTCAAAGGCTGCTTGTAGGTCAATCAAGATGAGGTCTGAGAGGTTACATTAGATTTAGCAATCCTGTAGCTCATTGGTGGCTTTGAGCAATGTCAGGGGAGGGGTGGGGCTCAAACCTGCCTTGAGTGGGTTTAGGCAAGAGGGAGAGAGAGGCAACTGGAGGTTGCAAGAACAGATGCCAGTTTCCAGGGTCTTTTCTCTAAAGGGATGGAGAAAAATAGGGTATAACTAGAAGAGGAAGTGGGTTATTTTTAAGATGGCTGGCCTAATAGCATGTTTGTATGTTGGAGGGAATGATTCTGTAGAGAGGGGAGACTTGAAGGTGCAGGGGATGGGGGGAATTGCTGGAGAAAACATCCTTAGGTAGGGCTGAGGGGACAGGATAGTGCCCAGATGGAGACACAGGCCACGGGCAGGAGCAAGGCCACGTCATGACAGCCACAGGAGAGGAGGAGGTGGGTTGGTAGGTGTAAGGTTGTGCTTTGGGACAGGTCTCTGATCGCTTCCATTTTCTTGCTGAAATAGTGTGCGCTTCTAACAAAGAGGTTACTTCTCAACATTTTTGTGAAGCTAAGGAGTGTCAACGTTGAGAATCTTGTGGCTGGGAAACCTGACAAGGGTTGTGCTGCTATTCTTAGTTTTGTGCCTAACTTATCACACTCGGAAGAAGAGGGCTCCACTATCCTAAGTCTAGGCCTGTCTTTCTGGAAACACATTCCTGACAAGCAGATCAGACGGTTCTGAGGAAGTCTCAAACACCTGATTCTGTCCCTCCTGGGGCAGTGGTGATAGTGGACCAAAAGGAGACCCCAGGGGAATTCCAGCCAGGTGCCTCCATCTTCGCAGTTTTCCTAGGTTTTCACTGGACTTGGCCCTGATCATTTCTTTCTCTGCTTAGCAAAAATAAATTATTTTCTTCCGTTTAAAAAAGAGAGCTGCTTAAATCTCTGAGAGAGAGGACTCTATAGAACTATGGTGGATGTAATAAATACACCCTTTTCCACAACTTAGAATTTGAGATTTTCCAGGCAGGTAGGGAAAGGAGTGGAAACAGGATGGGTGACCTTATCCCATCCTGACAGCTCTGGGTGGTAGGTGTTCTTATCTCCACTGTATAGATGGGTTTCAGAGAGAGGACGTAGCTTGCCCAAGGCCACGCACTGGTTAAGTAGAGGACTCAGACTTGAACGCTGGGCTCTCAGAGCTCAGGGCCGTGCTCTTCTCACTATACTTTGCTCTACAGTCTGTTAGGAAAGGAATATGCTGTGTCGGTACATGAGAAAGGATTTTCCTGCTGTGTCCCTGCGCTGGCTCTCCAGGCAATTCAGAAACTCCTACTTCAAGCCTCCGTTCTGTGTGACTTATGCTACAAAGGACCTTTTGTTACACCACCAGCATTCAGAGCCTTGCTTTCTGCCAAGGTGACTTTTAATTTATCAGAGGTCCCTCTGGTATATAGGTGCCCAAACTATTTGGTTACTGTTTTCCTAGCCAAAAAACCAGTAAGAGAAGAAGTCTAGGTACTCAACTGGAATGTGAATTTGCTTTTTTTCTTTCTTTTATTTTTTATTTTTTGTCTTTGGGATTCCTTACTTTTAAAAACAACTTCCATCTTACCCCATGGCGGTGATGTTTGCCTGCTCTGCCTTCTCTGTCCCAAACAGACTCCTTAGTTATTGCAAGTGGACATTTATGACTTTTTACAGGTCAGCTTTTCCGAGCACACGGTCTACAGCGGCCACTCTATTCTCTATTTGCAGAGTTCCCGGCCCGTTTCATCAGCACCATCGCGAGATGGAGGCATCCTCGGCCAACTTCCTCAGTTCCCCCACCCTGGGCAGCAGATCTGCTCAACACTCACCCTGTCCTCCTTTCTCTTATCTCGGAGGCAGGAAGCAGTGTCCCTCATGGTTTCCACGATAACCTTTTTCGATGTGTCCTTTATCCCACTTCCTCTCATTTCCTTGGGAACCTCCTTTCACATTTTCAAGCTCATAGTCAAGCTAATGTCTAAATAGCTCCCATTAAAAAAAAAACAAAAAACTTCCTATTTCCCTAAGTTACTGCCCCATTTCTGAAGTTTCATTGCCAAGCTTTTGCGAAGAAATGCTAAATTTGACACCTTTACTTCCTTCTGTTGCAACCTGTCCTGACCCTTCTACTGCAATCTCCCCACCACCACGGTTAACGGTGTGCTCTACGTCTCCGTTCTGTTCAGCATCTGCAGAGTTAAGGGTGTTGGTATCACTCAGGCCCGGGTACAAGTCCTAACTCAAGCTTTCATACAATTCCTGGCACATGGTAAAGAGTCCACAAATGTTAGTTGTTATTTGCTTCATAACTATTATTAGCCATCCCTTCTTTTAGAAATTCTTTCATCCCTTAGTTTCCCTGCCACTGAACTCTTGATTCTCCTTCGGTCTCTGATGGTTTTCTCTAAGCCCCCTCAACGGCCTCTCTTTCTTAAATGTTGGCAGTCTCCAAGCTTCTGCCTTTCACTTTTTCCTTCTCCCATTGTTTTCTTTCCCTCAGAGATCTGACTCTCCCACAGCCCTCCCTCTGCCCTGGGTGATGGGTACATCTCTAGCCCCTGGCCCTGTTCTGATTGGCTGAAGGTCTTCTTGCTCCCACCCCCTCTAGTGGAGGCTCATCCTTAACACCACTTCCTCCATGAAGCCTTCCAGTCTCATCCATCCTCGGTCCGAATTCAGCTTTTCCTTGGGACACCTCTCTTCTATAAAGATTCTCATTTCTGCCCTTATTATTATATGTATTATTACTTTGAACTATGGTTGGATGTGTGTATTTCTAACTCCCTCATTAGACTGTAAGCTCTGTAGGGCAGGAACCATATTTTAATCACCCTTTTACCCCCAACCTGCTGAATGTGGGGTATTTCTCATGGTAGACTGGATCCATTTGAACTGACAGGAAAGGCAAGCGGGGTCCGCTGAGTATTCAGAGACTCAAGCACCTCCCAAATTTGACTCCAACTTATGGGATGGCAGGAAACGTGAGTGAGGAGAGTCAGCAAGAAGGCAGGGGTGCAGGTGACAGAAAAGAGGGGAGTCCTAGCTCCTGTCCCATGGCTTTAAGCCTTTGTTTCTCTCATGTAATTTTCATGGCCCAGGGAGAATAAAACAAATTTCATGACAATACTTGGAAGGTTATTATTTATAAAGATTTGGAAGATCTTCAAACATGACATATTAGAAAGAGAGGGATTTTGTTCTTTCATATGTAGTCTTTAAATATTAAAGTAAGATGAATGTCTTTAAATGCAACTAGAAAATATGTAAGATTCTCCTTTAGTTTTCCTGATGAAACATTGTGTAAATAGGATACACTGACCACATTGACTATAAACATCTATTGAATAAATTTTTAAATGACCAGATGAGAAACAGTGATAAATTATATATAGTTACATATTTGGACCTTTTTGCTTTACTTATCCTTTTACCAAAGTGGCAGGGGGGGGGCAATACATTACATTACATTCATTTTTAATATCAGTTTTCCTCACTTTTCCCCATTCCTCTTTGCATGAATAGTGTATATTATAGTTAATTAAGCTGAAATCCCAGAGGCTGCTTTCCTAATGTGATCGTTTAAACACAGGCCAGATGCGAACACAAACACTACTTGGATAAGTCCTTCTCCACTCTTTAGAGTCCTCCTAGAATGTTCCATGGACAGTTTTAGAATTTTTATTTTTGAAAACTGGCATACAAGACATTTTCCACAACAGAAAAGAACCAACAACATCCTATTTGCAGCAGAAGAAAACGCCATTGAGATGATGTCTTAAAAACACATTTGGGTGATGGCAGATCACAAGACACTTGGCTCTGGAGTCAAGGTATCAGGTTTCAATAAAAAATATATAGACTGGATACGAAAAAACCCTCCTGAAAGCTCACGCTTCTCTTCTGGCTGGGGATTCAGATGGGGGATCAGTAACACCTGCAGATGACTCCAGAGAAACAAGGATCCCATCTGCAGACAGATGAGAAGATGGAGGAATTTTCCTTGGGTGCTTTGCTTGAGACATGTTAGAAACAAAATAGTCTATCACATCTTTCTAACAACATCGGCTGGTACTCTCTTGCCAACAACTCAGTTGGTTTAGAATGTTAAATTTGGAGAGTTGCATCATCCTGCTCAAAAGTCTGCAGGCTCACTCCTGCCTAACTAGTGGGAAAATGAAGACTTGAAATTCAGCAGTATCCTAGCATCAGCTGCCCAGGCTGTTTTGCTTTGTCTTCGCACCCCCATGCAGAAGACAGCACAATCGGATAGCTATAAATGGCAACATGTTTTCAATCTGTCTTCAGTCAGATATATTCCATCCTCCCATCTCGATCTACTTTCTACTCTGCTCTGTTCCACACCATGCAACAAGGGCTGACCAGTAGAGACTGTACCAACTGGGTCTGATTAATGGAGCATGCTGGCAGGAGACTGGAGGGGGTGAGAAGAGGGAAGCCTGAGTATTTATTTCCCCAGCCCTCACCCCCTGCCAGATTGCAAAGGCTTGGCTGCTTCACCACCAAAGGCCACAGCTCCTGTCAAACACCCATTCCACACAGCCACTCCTTCTGGATTCTTCAAACCAATTGTTCCCTTCAGGCCTAGGAGTGGCAAAGGTTAGCAAGCTTCCCTGTATTAACCACCTCTAAAGTCACCAGTTTGAGTGTGCCATCCATGTTGACCATGTGTTGGTCAATAGTGATAGATTATTGGTGGCTTCCCCCATCAAAGACTGGCATACAGATCACAATAGCAAGTGCTGTCATTCTTTGTTGTTGTTGACCTTGGGCATGGGAGGAAGGGAAAAACCAGCAAAACTTCCATATGTTTCCTATTCCTGCCATAGATCTTTATCACAGTAGGTCAAGGCTGGGCCATGAGTAACTTCATTCTAGAGTCAAGTCTTTGATTTTATAATTTAGTTGAGGCTTATTGATGGCTTTCATTTTCATGTTGCAGACATTCAGATGTTAATGACAATATCAAGAAAGGGAATTATTTGTAAGTACGATGATATTTTAAACATTAAAATCATGTTGTCCTATAGAACTTACAACTGGCAGATGATATTTTGAAAAAACCTTCCAGTTTGATTCAATTTTTGTTCCTCAGTCTGTCCTTGCTTTTGTGTTTTTTTCCTTAAGTCTTCCCATTTATATAACAAGATCCTTATTTCTTTAGTAATCAGTTCTCTTCCCACTTGAAGTCATTTAATCCTCGTTAAGAGGGCAAGTGTGTCCTAGAAACTAGAGCAAGGGATACAGCACACTGATCAAATTCTTTTCCTTTAAGTCAAACTTGACTTTTTTTGTGTGCCTAAATTTGTCTTTTGGCAAAATGAGCGATAATGAGAGTTACTGCCTCTGCACTTTAATAGACTGAATCACAAATAGCTGACAATGCCTCCGGGTTCCTGATGATCCCAGCTTTACTACAAAAAGATTTCTTTGTTATATCACGCAGCACCATGCCTTCTAACACACAGATGCGGCAGAAGAGTCTCAAAAATAATTATTTAATCTTATAATATATTTGATTATAAATGAAATAAATGGAAATGCATTCATCTGGACATGAGATGTAAATAAAGATTTTTTTTCTTAAGGAAAATGTGTTCTTGAGCTGTCAGCATCTTTCAGCCAATTGTTAGATGAGCTTATGGCCTTAACTGTCAAGACTCTGCCTAGATGATTTATTATTATTACTTTTAACACTGAAATAAAACTCTTACTGTCTGTAAGGCTGAACAGGGGTTTGGATCACTGAAGAAAAAGACCAGGACTGCAGCGCTTGGTGGGTGTGATCATATGCCTTTCCTCTTCACTATACATCTAGAATGCATTATTCATTCGGAAACATTTATGAATAAACAGCTAACTATAACACAGTGTAAGTATTATTATTAAGGTTTGGGCCATAAACTGTGGGAACACAGATAATGCGGCAGTTAGTTCTAGAGCTGGAAGTAGGTAATGAGGGGACATTCACGCTTATGTTGGGCATTGAAAGATGAGTAAGAGTTCACCAGTCAGACAGGTGGGTGAGGAAGGCATTCTAGGCAGAAAGAACAGAATGTGAAGGCCCAGAAGTGTGAGAACTTCTGATGTGACCAGGGGATGGAGATTGGGTTGATGGTCTAAGGCCTTGTGTACCTTGCTAAGGAGTCTGGACTTCATCCTAGGGGCAATGGCGGCGGGCGGGGGTGGGGGGACTTTAAACAAGTTTGACCCAGAGAAAGGGCATAATCACAGTTTATTTTTAAAAGGTTATGTTGTCTGGAATTTGGATGGATGGGAGGAGGCTTGGAAACCATATAGGTCACTGTAAAAGTCAAGGTAAGAGATAGTGTGGGTTTGATTTAGGACAATGACACTGGAAGGGAGAAAGGGGGATCTATTGATAGATACTTTAGAGACACAAATCAATAGGACTTGGGCTTGCTGACCAGGTGTGTGTGGGGTGAGGGTGTGTGGCAGAGTAAAATGAGTCAGAGATGATTTTGAAGTTTCTAACTAGTGAACCAGAGAGAGAATGAATTCAATTATGGGTTTGCCCGGTTTGTAGTTCCTGGGCCATCCAGATGGAGATATCCAACCGACAGATGAAATGCAAGACTGGAGCTCAGAAGTCAGGTCAGGGTTGAAGTCATAGATTTTGGAGATCATTATTTCATCAGCATCGATGCCATGGGGGTGGATGAGATCACACAGAGGCAACACACAGAAGGAGAAGAGGAAAGGAGAGAGAAAAAGCCAGAGTCCTGTGGGCATGTGCTGTTCCCCACTGCCTTCCTGCTTCTGATAAAGCGTGTGTTTAAGCTGCCTTGGCTGCATCAAAAACAAAACATTTCTGCAAGTTAAAAACTTTCTGGATTCCTTGCCTTGTCTCTGAGCTTGCTTTTGAAATACTAATTAGCCAGAGAAATGTGTGCTTTGTGATTCCAAAAAAAGAAAAAGGGGAGACCTCGCTAAGGATAGCTAGCTCTTGTACGAGATGTTTTGTTTTTTGTTTTCTTTGTTTTTGTTTTTGAAGAAGCTGCAAATAAATGTCTATGTATTCCAACAGCATTTAGCAAAAGCTGTCTCCTGTCCTTAAAAGTATGGAAAGCACTGAATGAGAAGTCTCTCACAGGGCAGGTGACAATGAAAGGCTTTGGACTTTTGGAACTGGGGACTGGATTATGTATAGATTCCTCTGTGCAGAAGCAGAAAGCCCAGTCAAGTGACTCCAGACAATGCCCTGACTCTGGACTTGAAGGGGTCAGCATGGGCGTGTGTACCATTTTAACTGAGCGAGCACCAAAGCTTTTCATCTCATCCTAAGGGATGGCAAGGGTCACTGTCTCCCCTGTGTGATGAATGACTGTAGCAACACTGCATTTGTCTTTTAACTGGCAGCAATTCTCCTGTTAGTGATAATGAGGGTCTTCCGAACAAGGAAGTCAAATGCTCTAGTGACTTAGTTGAAGGCCACCGCTTCTGCCCACCTACTTCACACACAGTTTTCAGCCAAGGAGAATCCTGCGGGCTGGAGGTACACAGTAACAGGATATTAATGCAATAATGTTTTCAAAGATAGCAGTTCCTAAATAATGATTATAAAAACTCACAAACATCTTCTTTTCTTTATTAACCCATAGAATAATACTATACTGAGCACAGAGCTGAACAAAGCGAAAAGGTCATATTTGCTTCCTCATTTAAAGAAGAAATACAGGCTTCGAGAGTGAGGGACCAGGTCATTAAGGAAGAATGTCAGGCATTTGGTCCCTGAAGATAGTAAGCATAGACCTAATAGAGTAGAAAGCCAAAATGATGGTTCTGTTCTATGAGACATCATGAGACTTTTACTCAATGGCCGCCAAGCCTGGAATTTATTTCAAATAGGAATCAGAATTTCCACTCCCTGGCGGGAAAACACGAGTTCCTGGGACCAGCAATGCCTATACTTCTCAGAACATATTGCCTAGCAAGTCAGCAGCTTGACCAAAGATGGCGTCCTGGATTCTCTCCACCAAACCTCAGACACGAAGCAGAATAAGAGGCCCCCTCCGTCCCTTAGTTCCTTCGTCTCTGAGGAGCATGCACAACAGAAGGGCTGAAGAATAAATGAGATGCCAGGGGTTCTGTGTTTTTAGCCCCACTGTATTCTTTATTATGAGTCAGTGCTACAACTGACATCTTATTTAAATGCAAGAAACTACAAGTGCAATTTTCTTCTCATTAATTAATTCATTTGCTCTTTGGTTATTTATCTTTTAAAAAGTCCATGCATTTATTAAGCATATTATACATGCTACATACTATGCTCAATGTTAAAGAATCAAAGAGGAAACGAACAAAAACAAAAGCCTGATACCAGCCCTTGAAGTACCCTTCCTATCAGAAAAAGACAGATGAAAATAAAAAGAGCCAAATAAGATCTTGCGGTTGCTATTAATGGAAGTAGTTACTGGAAGTGGTGAAGAAACCAAGGAGAAAACAGTGCATCAATTGTGTGTATATGTGTGTGCACACCTAGGCCTGGGGTGGTGTGGGACAGGTGATACAGGTTGATGAGATGAGTTGGCACAGACCAGGAGGCCAGGGTGGAGAAGGGCGTTTCAAGGAGGGGTCCCTGGAGGTGCAAAGCATTCTGGGACGTGAGAGAGAAGACTGTAAGGTCCCTTGAGGTGTGGACCTGGAGTGCTGGTGCGGGAATTAGAGACAGGAATGAAAAAGCAGCGGGGGCCAGACTGCAGAAGGCCTTCTGTGCTGTACTAAGGAGCTTGGACTCTATCCTACAGCCACGCAAGGGTTCAGCATATTCAGACTGTGAACACACTGGTGTTCTGGAACAGTCAGACCCTCAGCTGTGTGGAGGACACACTGAAAGGCAGGAGGCTGAGGCAGGCAGACAATTGCAAGGGACCCTCCAGGTGAGACCCCACTAAGGGAACAGGGGCAGAGGGGAGAAAAGGAGCCACATACAAGGAACGCCACAGAGGAGAGTGAGAGGGTGAGGAAGAAGCAGCTCAGGCTACTCTCAGGTTTGGAGCTTGGGTGAGGGATGCTGTGTCTGTGGAGAGAGGGAGGGAGTGTGGGTAGAGAGGAAGAGGATCAGTTCCCTCCACTTTTTGAACTAGCATTGCCTGTGGGACACGAGGGTGAGACATCCAGCAGGCAAGAGGTTATATGGGTCTAGAGCAGGGGTTCCTACGCAACAGACTTTAGGGTTTGTGTACTTGGGTGGGAAAAAAAATCATATCTTTATTCTCACTGACCTCAGACTCAAATTTTGTATTTCCTTTATGCGTCTAGGCAACAAATGACAGCAGTAGGTATTAACAGTACTTCTGCCTTTGACACCGATAGAAGTCACAGATATATTCATATCGTTTTTCAGTTATTCCGGACATCTTAAAATATTGTTGACACATTTCTTCAAAATGATAGTAGTTATTTGATGTGCTAGAAAAGATTACTATTTAATATTAACAAAAAGCATACACATTATATAACATTTTTCATAATTTTTTTTCATACTGAACGTTCTTATTAGTCATCAATTTTATACACATCAGTGTATACAGGTCAATCCCAATCACCCAATTCAGCACACCACCATCCCCACCCCACCGTGGTTTTCCCCCCTTGGTGTCCATACGTTTGTTCTGTACATCTGTGTCTCAACTTCTGTCCTGCAAACTGGTTAATCTGTACCATTTTTCTAGGTTCCACATACATGCGTTAATATACGATATTTCTTTTTCTCCTTCTGACTTACTTCACTCTGTATGACAGTCTCTAGATCCATCCATGTCTCTACAAATGACTCAATTACGTTGCTTCTTATGGCTAAGTAATATTCCATTGTATGTATGTACCACATCTTCTTTATCCATTCATCTGTCGATGGGCATTTAGGTTGGTTCCACAACCTGGCTATTGTAAATAGTGCTGCAGTGAACATTGGGGTGCATGTGTCTTTCTGAATTATGGTTTTCTCTGGGTATATGCCAAGTAGTGGGATTGCTGGATCATATGGTAATTCTATTTTTAGTTTTTTAAGGAACCTCCATACTGTTCTCCATAGTCGCTGTATCAATTTACATTCCCACTAAGAGTGTGAGAGGGTTCCCTTTTCCCCACACCCTCTCCAGAATTTGTTGTTTGTAGATTTTCTGATGATGCCCATTCTAACTGGTGTGAGGTGATACCTCGTAGTTTTGATTTGCATTTCTATAATAATTAGTGATGTTGAGCAGCTTTTCATGTGCTTCCTGGCCATCTGTATGTCTTCTTTGGAGAAATGTCTATTTAGGTCTTCTGCCCATTTTTGGATTGGGTTGTTTGTTTCTTTAATATTGAGCTGAATGAGCTGCTTATATATTTTAGAGATTAATCCTTTGTCCGTTGATTCATTTGCAAATATTTTCTCCCATTCTGAGGGTTGCCTTTTCATCTTGTTCACGGTATCCTTTGCTGTGCAAAAGCTTTGGAGTTTCATTAGGTCCTATTTGTTTATTTTTGTTTTTATTTCCATTACTCTAGGAGGTGGATCAAAAAAGATCTTGCTGTGATTTATGTCAAGGAGTGTTCTTCCTATGTTTTCCTCTAAGAGTTTTATAGTGTCCAGTCTTACATTTAGGTCTAAAATCCATTTTTAGTTTATTTTTCTGTATGGTGTTAGGGAGTGCTCTAATTTCATTCTTTTACATGTAGCTGTCCAGTTTTCCCAGCACCACTTATTGAAGAGACTGTCTTTGCTCCATTGTATATCCTTGCCTCCTTTGTCATAGATTAGTTGACCATAGGTGTGTGGGTTTATCTCTGGGCTTTCTATCTTGGTCCATTGATCTATGATTCCATTTTTGTGCCATTACCATATTGTCTTGATTACTGTAGCTTTGTAGTATAGTCTGAAGTCAGGGAGTCTAATTCCTCCAGCTCCGTGTTTTTCCCTCAAGACTGCTTAGGCTATTTGGGGTCTCTTGTATCTCCATACAAATTTTAAGGTGATTTGTTCTAGTTCTGTAAAAAATGCCATTGGTAATTTGATAGGGATTGCATTGAATCTGTAGATTGCTTTGGGTAGTATAGTCATTTTCACAATATTGATTCTTCCAATCCAAGAACATAGCATATCTTTCCATCTGTTTGTATCATCTTTAATTTCTTTCATCAGTCTCTTATAGTTTTCTGCATACAGGTCTTTTGTTTCCCTAGGTAGGTTTATTCCTAGGTATTTTATTATTTTTGTTGCAATGGTAAATGGAGTGTTTCCATAATTTCTCTTTCAGATTTTTCCTCATTAGTGTATAGGAATGCAAGAGATTTCTGTGCATTAATTTTGTATCCTGCAACTTTACCAAATTCATTGATTAGCTCTAGTAGTTTTCTGGTGGCATTTTTAGGACTCTCTAGGTATAGTATCATGTCATCTGCAAAGAGTGACAGTTTTACTTCCTCTTTTTTGATTAGGATTCCTTTTATTTCTTTTTCTTCTCTGATTGCCATGGCTAGGACTTCCAAAACTATGTTGAATAATAGTGGTGAGAGTGGACATCCTTGTCTCGTTTCTGATCTTAGAGGAAATGCTTTCAGTTTTTCACCATTGAGAATGATGTTTGCTGTGGCTTTGTTGTGTATGGCCTTTATTATGTTGAGGTAGGTTCCCTCTATGAACACTTTCTGGAGAGTTTTTATCATAAATCGCTGTTGAATTTTGTCAAAAGCTTTTTCTGCATCTATTGAGATGATCATATGGTTTTTCTCCTTCAATTTGTTAATATGATGTATCACATTGATTGATTTGCGTATATTGAAGAATCCTTGCATCCCTGGAATAAATCCCACTTGATCATGGTGTATGATCCTTTTAATGTGTTGTTGGATTCTGTTTGCTAGTATTTTGTTGAGGATTTTTGCATCTATATTCATCAGTGATATTGGTCTGTAATTTTCTCTTTTTGTAGTATCTTTGTCTGGTTTTGGTATCAGGGTGATGGTGGCTTCATAGAATGAGTTTGAGAGTGTTCCTCCCTCTGCAATTTTTTGGAAGAGTTTCAGAAGGATGGGTGTTTGTTAGCTCTTCTCTAAATGTTTGATAGAATTCGCCTGTGAAGCCATCTGGTCCTGGACTTTTGTTTGTTGGAAGATTTTTAATCACAGTTTCAACTTCATTACTTGTGATTGGTCTGTTCATATTTTCTGTTTCTTCCTGGTTCAGTCTTGGAAGGTTATGCTTTTCTAAGAATTTGTCCTTTTCTTCCAGGTTGTCCATTTTATTGGCATAGAGTTGCTTGTAGTTGTCTCTTAGGATGCTTTGTATTTCTGTGGTGTCTGTTGTAACTTTTCCTTTTTCATTTCTAATTTTATTCATTTGAGTCCTCTTCCTTTTTTTCTTGATGGGTCTGGCTAATGGTTTATCAATTTTGTTTATCTTCTCAAAGAACCAGCTGTTAGTTTTATTGATCTTTGCTATTGTTTTCTTTGTTTCATGTATTTCTGCTCTGATCTTTATGATTTCTTTCCTTCTGCTAACTTTGGGTATTGTTTGTTCTTCTTTCTCTAATTCCTTTAGGTGTCAGGTTAGATTGTTTACTTGAGATTTTTCTTGTTTCTTGAGGTAGGCTTGTATAGCTATAAACTTTCCTCTTAGAACTGCTTTTGCTTCATCCCATAGGTTTTGGATCATCGTGTTTTCATTGTCATTTGTCTCTAGGTATATTTTGATTTCCTCTTTGATTTCTTCAGTGATCTCTTGGTTATTTAGTAGCGTATTGTTTAACCTCCATGTGTTTGTGTTTTTTACGTTTTTTTCCCTGTAATTCATTTCTAATCTCATAGCGTTGTGGTCAGAAAAGATGCTTGATATGATTTCAATTTTCTTAAATTTATTGAGGCTTGATTTGTGACCCAAGATGTGGTCTATCCTGGAGAATGTTCCATGTGCACTTGAGAAGAAAGTGTAATCTGCTGTTTTTGGATGGAATGTCCTATAAATATCAATTAAATCTATCTCATCTATTGTGTCATTTAAAGCTTCTGTTTCCTTATTTATTTTCATTTTGGATGATCTGTCCATTGGTGTAAGTGAGGTGTTAAAGTTCCCCACTATTATTGTGTTACTGTCAATTTCCTCTTTTATAGCTGTTAGCAGTTGCCTTATGTATTGAGGTGCTCCTATGTTCGGTGCATATATATTTATAATTGTCATATCTTCTTCTTGTATTGATCCTTCGATCATTATGTAGTGTCCTTCCTTGTCTCTTGTAACATTCTTTATTTTAAAGTCTATTTTATCTGATATGAGTATAGCTACTCCAGCTTCCTTGTGATTTCCATTTGCATGGAATATCTTTTTCCATCCCCTCACTTTCAGACTGTATGTGTCCCTAGGTGTGAAGTGGGTCTCTTGTAGACAGCATATAGATGGGTCTTGTTTTTGTATCCATTCAGCAAGCCTGTGTCTTTTGGTTGGAACCTTTAATCCATTCACGTTTAAGGTAATTATTGATATGTATGTTCCTATGACCATTTTCTTAATTGTTCTGGGGTTGTTTTAGTAGATCCTTTTCTTCTCTTGTGTTTCCCACTTAGAGAAGTTCCTTTAGCATCTGTTGTAGAGCTGGTTTGGTGGTGCTGAATTCTCTTAGCTTTTGCTTGTTTGTAAAGCTTTTGATTTCTCCATCGAATCTGAATGACATCCTTGCCGGGTAGAGTAATCTTGGTTGTAGGTTCTTCCCTTTCATCACTTTAAGTATATCATGCCACTCCCTTCTGGCTTGTAGAGTTTCTGCTGAGAAATCAGCTGTTAACCTTACGGGAGTTCCCTTGTCTGTTATTTGTCATTTTTCCCTTGTTGCTTTCAATAATTTTTCTTTGTGTTTAGTTTTTACCAATTTGATTACTGTGTGTCTCGGCATGTCTCTCCTTGAGTTTATCCTGTATGGGACTTGCTGCACTTCCTGGACTTGGGTGGCTATTTCCTTTCCCATGTTATAGAAGTTTTCTACTATAATCTCTTCAAATATTTTCTCGGGTCCTTTTTCTCTCTCTTCTCCTTCTGGGACCCCTATAGTGCAAATGTTGTTGCATTTAATGTTGTCACAGAGGTCTCTTAGGCTGTCTTCATTTTTTTCATTCTTCTTTCTTTATTCTGTTCCACAGGAGTGAATTCCACCATTCTGTCTTCCAGGTCACTTATCCGTTCTTCTGCCTCAGTTATTCTGCTATTGATTCCTTCTAGTGTAGTTTTCATTTCAGTTATTGTATTGTTCATCTCTGTTTGTTTGTTCTTTAATTCTACTAGGCCTTTGTTAAACAGTTCTTGCATCTTCTCCTTCTTTGCCTCCATTGTTTTTCCGAGGTCCTGGATCATCTTCACTATCATTATTCTGAATTCTTTTTCTGGAAGGTTGCTTATCTCCACTTCATTTAGTTGTTTATCTGGGGTTTTATCTTGTTCCTTCATCTGGTACATAGCTCTCTGCCTTTTCATCTTGTCTATCTTTCTGTGAATGTGGTTTTTGTTCCACAGGCTGCAGGATTGTAGTTCTTCTCACTTTTCCATTTTTCATAATTTTAATAACTGTCTTTCAACATGACTTGTTTCAGTTGTAGTCTCATGTATTTTATGTAAAGTATTTTAGAACATGGAAGAAGGAATTTATGGGCTTCAGCAAACTGCCAAATACAGACAGACCAAAAAAATGTCAAGAATCTCCAGTCCAGAGTTTGAAGGCTTTAGGACTGGTTGATAATTCCTGGACTTCTGCTGAGCAATGCTATGCTGAGGAGGATGTGACCTATTCCAGGGGCTCCGTCAATAGACTGGGACCAAAATGAAATGGTTCACTGCAAAAGGAAACAAGTTCATGCTTGCTGTGGCCTCCTCCCTGATGTGCTTGGCCTTTAGAGATCCAGCCTCTCATTCAGAATGTGCTCTGAGCTGGTTTCATTTACTGCTCTTGACGAAATTGTGCAGATGAGAACCATGAGTCAAGGTGATGGTGTAGACACTCTTGAAATGAACATCACTCAGCAGAGTTTGAATTTTCTGTAAAAATCACTCCTGGTGAGAGGAATGTCAAGCAAATGGCAGAACCGCAGAATTGTCCCTGGGAAGGTCTTCTCCTTTCCTGAATCCCAGTCCTAATGTTCGTAAGCCATAAAGAACAACGTGTGCAGTTGGGTGGAGAAGAAACCCGGGGGTGATCAGCTCAGTTGGCTACAGGCCAGATGTGACCACAGGCCTTGTTCTTCCACTGGAGTCACCGGGCCTCGCTCTGGTCATGGACCATTCCCTTTCTCAGCCTCCTAAGGCTCAAAAGGACAAGAGGGTGAAATGGACACTTGAACTTCATGCCTATGCACTCTCATTCTTTAGTTCTGTGTCTGGTAGTGGCTCCTGGGAAGCAAAACAACAAAAACTGCCATGCGACTTGCAATCCTTAAAGAACGTAGAAGTCCACTTCAGAAGGTCAAAACCCTGCAGATTCACTTATAGAAATCTACCCCACCAAAATCTCACTCATGTGCACAAGATTGCTGATTGTACACCGTTTATGATTCTGAAAATTGGAAAGAACCTTAAAGCCTATCAAGAGGCAACTGGTTAATTAATGACGGTTCATCCGTATTTCTGGAGCACTTCAAAGTGGTTGAAAAGAATACACCAGTATGGACAGATATTCATTCTACATTCACTACAGTGAAAAAAACTGCCAAATAATATCCATAGTAGGACCACTTTTTTTCAAAGGTTTATGTAAAACCCTCACGGATGTTTGTAAATGTCCAGCGAAGATCGATCTAAAAAGACCACCCTGAACCTAATGGTACTTATTTTGGAGACAGTGGCATTCGGTGGTCAGAGGAGGAGGAAGATGAGAGTTTCAAAGAGAAATTTTCCCACTTTACTGAAATGTCTCTATATTGTCTGAAGTACAGAATTGCTTTGAGGTTTAAAATATATTGAAAGATCACATCAGCTCTCATCATATGTAATGGAAATCATCTGGCAATTGGGTTTCAAATTTTAATTTGTTAAGAAAACCATGCTGTATCAGAAAAAATTCTGTCTCAGAATTAGGTTTAACTGTGAATGACAGATACCCAAAATAACAGTGTTTCAGACAAGCGAGGGCTATATTTCTTTGGAGGTAGACAATCCAGGGCTAATTTGGCAGCTGTTTCTCTGCAACTCTTCCCTCTGGAGTGCAAGGCTTCATTTTGTGGTCTAAGACGGGTCCTAGAGCAATAATTGTCTCACCGCTGTCCTCAGAAGCGGGGTAGAGGAAGGGACAAAGAAGGCAGACTCAGATCCAGTCTGCAATATGTGTGTGTTCACTAGGTGTGAGAGTGTGATACACACATGAAATCTTGAGACACCCCCCTCCCACACTGACTCTAGACAAGGCATGAGCATCTGAAGCCCTCTTCTCAGGGACTTCTCTTCTTCTTCCTTCACTCCACCTCCCTCTTCTCCTTCTGCATCCCCTGCCCTCACGCTCACACCCACGCACCGCACCACGCTGCAGGTGGCCCAGCAGTCCCGGCTCAGCCCTGAAGGGTTTGCTGCTGCTGATGGCGCTGGGGGTTGCTAGACAGCACAGCAGGACGGCAGGGGTCTCAAGTGAAGGCTTCTCTTTCTGAGCAGCCTTTGTAGAATTAACTCTCAGAGTGTGAGAAAGATATAAAGAAAAGACCCAGCCGTTCAGCCAAGTGTGGGTTCTACTACTGGGTGCAGAAACAGCTAATCTGGTGTGTGTGTGTGTGTGCGTGTGCGCACGCATGCTGTTTATGTGATATTTTAGCTACTTGGTCTCTCAACATATCTCATTCAAACCCGCGAAATGTTTTACCAACACCTTTCTTATGACATTTTACTTTCTCTTTTTTTCCCCGATTTTATCGAGATAGAATTGTGATAAAACATTGCATTAGTTTAAGGTATACAACATAATGATTTGATATATGTATATACAGTTGACCTTTGAACAATGCAGGAGTTGGGGCACCAACACCCTGGACAGCTGAAAATTCATGTACAACTTTACGGTTGGCTCTCCCTATGCTGGGTTTCACATTCACCCATCTGCAGATCATGTAGTACTGTAGCATATATTTAGCGGAAAAAATCCACGTGTACTTGGACTCATAGAGTTCAAACTCATGTTATGGGTTTGAACTGTATTGCAAAATGATCACCGCAGTAAGTTAACATCCATCACCTCACATAGTAACAAGTTTTTTCTTGTGATGGGAACTTTTAAGATGTACTCTCTAAGCACCACTCCAATATACAATAATGTTAACTATAGTCACCATGCTGGACATTACATCCCCAGAACTGGAAGCCTGTATCTTTTGACTACTCATTTCCCTCATCCTCCACCTTCCACCCTCTACCCCTGGCACGTGTCAACCTGTTCTTTGTACTTATGAGTTTGTTTTTTTTAGATCCCACGTATAAGTGAGAGCATACAGTATTTGTCTTTCTCTGTCTGACCTACTTCACTTAGCACAATATCCTCAAGGTCCATTCATGTCACAAATGGCAGAATTTCCTTCTTTTCTTAATGGCTGGATAATATTCCATTGTATATATGCCACATTTTCTTTGTCCATTTATCTGTTGATGAACACTTAGGCTGTTTCCATGTCTTGGCTACTGTAAATAAGGATACAGTGAACATGGGGGTGCAGATATCGCTTCGACACAGTGATTTCATTTCCTTTAGCTACATACCCCAAAGTGGAATTGCTGAATTTTACTTTCTCTTTTGTTGTAGTTGTTTGTGCATATATATGTCATCTCTCCTACTAGACCATAAACTTCTTGAGGGAAGAGATTATTTTGCTGATGCGTCTGTGTATCTTTGGCATCTGGAAAAGTGCCTGGCATGAGGCCGAAGCTCAGTGTCCACTGACAGAATGAGTGCACAAAATGTTATTGAAATCCGAAACAAGGTATGGCTTGCTAATCTCCCCCTGAAAGGAAGGTTACAGCTGCACAAAAATATTATGAGTCCCTTTTGAATATAAAATAAGGGAGGGGCTTTAAATAGGAGGAAAATGTGAAGAAATAAGGTCACATTGTGGCACGTGCTTCCACCTCTCCCCTGGAGCCTCCCTTCATTACTAGGGTTGACACTTTTCTCTCCCTGCCCTAAGCTCCTATTACAGGGACAGTCTGTCCCAGGGCAACACCGCACACGCACTCTCTGACTGGGTCAGTGCTCACTGTGACTTCCAACTACATTGTCGACTCTCTCTGGCTGTGGACCTTGCCTTATACTTCTGTATCTCTAACATAGTGCTGGGTACCTAGTAAATGCTCAATAAATAATTTTCTCTTTAACTGATGATTAAATCACCTCTGGATAGATTAAATAGAAATATGTTTAGAAGAAGATAAATAGGAACACATAAATGAACCCAGTCTTTAAAGTTATCTTCCCTTCCCAGTTTTATTTTTCTATAACACTTACCACCTTCTAACATACTGTATAATTAGACTTATTGTATTTTGATGCCGTCCCTCTTCCCTCTGGCATCTAGAGTCTCATACACTGCTGGTGGATGTAGAAGTTGGAACAACTGGTTTGGAAAACTACTTGGCAGTGTGTACCAAGGTTATTAACTCTCACAGTACTAACAGTTCCACTGCTAAATATCTACACACACAAGACCAAAATTCTTAATGGAAGGCATGGGTTGGATGCCTACAGGCTTTGCTTATTTGTGTCTTCTGCTCTCAGGATCTAGAAGCTGCAGTTAGGAAAGAACACAAGTTCGAAGGAATACTCCTTGATATATCATTTCTCCCTATCCCTCAAATTTAATTCTTCATCAATTCCTATCAAGTACGGGCACTCTCCCAAATGTATTTTGAATCCCAACTTCTCTCCACACCCACTTCCATCACCTAGTCTACACCAACATTTCTCACTTACATTACTGCAGTATTTTCCAAGCATTCTCTCTGTCCACTCTTACCCTCCCATTCCACCCCAGATCCACACAGCCACCAGTGTGATGACTTCTCTTGAACCCAAAGTAAAAACCAACTTTGTTACCAGGCCCACAGCCCCCAAGTGCTATAAGCCTGCCTGAGATTTTCTGACTTTGTCTCACTCACTCTCCACCGCTCTTGCTCCTTAGGCTCCAAATATTCAGGTGGTTGTTTTCTTAAACCAGCTTAATCGAGTTGTAATTCACCTATCAAACAATTCACCCATTTAAAGTGTACAATTTAATGGCTTTCAATATATTCACAGAATTGTGCAACCATCACCACAATCAATATTAGGACATTTTATCACTTCCCCCCAAAATCCTCTGCCCATTAGCAACCACTCCCCATTTTCCCCCAGCTTCCCAGGCCAACAAAACACTAATCTACTTTCTGTCATTATAGATGTGTCTGGTCTTATTTCTAGCTCTTGAATCCGCCACACTCTTTCCTGCATTAGGTCCGTGCACGAACTATTTTCTCTGCCTGGAGGTCTCCTCAGTGTGCACTCCAGGGCTCCCTGCACCCTTCACCCCAAACCTTGTGTGGATGCTTCCTCTTCCTTCATGCTGAGATTAAAATATAATCTACTCAGGGCTTTTCCTAAATACCTTATCTAAGACTAGATTCCCAATGTTTTCCTTTATCATAGCTCCTTCTTTGTTTTCTTCTTATACCTCCACAGTTGGTAACCAACAGCTTACTGACTTTTTATTGCCCGATTCTTTCCAGTTTATTTTAAACATAACTCTCTAGTTCTCTGTTGTAGCTCTGGTTCTCACTGCAGGGCCTGGCACTGAGAATACCCTCAATAAACCTTTGACAAATGAATGAGTGAATATATAGCTCAGTTATCTGGCACTGCCTGGAAACAACACTTCTTGCCGATTTCGAAGCAGCAGGTATTACACTGCATCATCATTAAACCAGCTAGATTTTCTGCTGATTCAAGACAGCCATTTTGGAGCAAGCTTCTTCAAATCATCTTGAACAGCTGGCCTGAAGTGTGTTTTCCCTCCAAAACAAGGTTAGTTGGCCCAAAGAAGATTAAACAGAACAATCAATTACAATATGGTATCAGAATGCTTCTGTATGAGCGGTGGGATGATATTTGGGAAGTTTCACCTTTCCTCTTAAGACAACGATATTGATTGCTGCTCTTTTCCCTTAAACACTAACAGCATGACAATCACGTGTTAATGATTATTTGATCATTAGACAAGACAGTAACACTGTCCACCAAGTCTTCATACAGCTATAAAGGATTCATTTAGTGCTTCCTTAGTGTAAAAAGCTGCATAGGGATCCTTCTCCATCACCATCAACGCTGTCCAAGACTCAGTAGTCCGCTCTGGGCAACACCAGATTGTAAACCAGTTGAAGGAAAGGATCTACTCTATTCCCAACTGTACAGACGGCTATCATAACCACAACCAAACACGTGTCCAAGAAGCTCAAAAATAATAGCTACTTATAAACATGTATTGACTACCTGGGCTCTTTGGTGGGGCTAATGGCAGACTCTGGGAGGGCTCACGCCAAGGAGTACTTCCCAGAACTTCTGCTGCCAGTGCCCTTATCCTCAAACTGATCCACAGCCACCACCTGCCTCTGCAGGAGAGCCCCCCCCAACACTAGCAGCCGTGTGGAGGACAGGCTCTTGGTGCTCCAGCCAGGCGTCAGGGCTGTGCCACTGAGGTGGGAGAGCCAAGTTCAGGACACTGGTCCACAAGAGACCTCCCAGCTCCACATAATATCAAACAGTGAAAATCTCCCAGAGATCTCCATCTCAATGCCAAGACCCAGCTCCACTCAACGACCAGCGAGCTACAGTGCAGGACACCCTATGCCAAACAACTACTAAGACAGGAACACAACCCCATCCATTAGCACAGAGGCAGCTTAAAATCATAATAAGGCCACAGACAACCCCAAACCCGCCACTGATGCGGTAATGCCCACCAGAAAGACAAGATCAAGCCTCATCCACCAGAACACAGGCACTAGTCCCTTGCACCAGGAAGACTACACAACCCACTGAACCAACCTTAGCCACTGGGGACAGACACCAAAAACAACAAGAACTACGAACCTGCAACCTGTGAAAAGGAGACCCTAAACACAGTAAGTTAAGCAAAATGAGAAGACAGAGAAACACAGAGCAGAAGAAGGAGCAAGGCGGAAACCCAGCAGACCTAACAAATGAAGAGGAAATACGTAGTTTACCTGAAAAAGAATTCAGAATAATGATAGTAAAGATGTCCAAAATCTTGGAAATAGAATGGAGAAAATACAAGAAACGTTTAACAAGGAACTAGAAGAACTAAAGAGCAAACAAACAGAGATGAACAACACAATAAATGAAATTAAAAATTCTCTAGAAGGGATCAATAGCAGAATAACTGAGGAAGAAGAACGGATAAGTGACCTGGAAGATAAAATAGTGGAAATAACTACTGCAGAGCAGAATAAAGAAAAAGGAATGAAAAGAATTGAGGACAGTCACAGAGACCTCTGGGACAACATTAAATGCACCAACATTCAAATTACAGGGGTCCCAGAAGAAGAAGAGAAAAAGAAAGGGACTGAGAAAATATTTGAAGAGATTATAGTTGAAAACTTCCCTAATATGGGAAAGGAAATAGTTAATCAAGTTCCAGGAAGCACAGAGAGTCCCAAACAGGATAAATCCAAGGAGAAACACACCAAGACACATATTAATCAAACTATCAAAAATTAAATACAAAGAACAAAAATTAAAAGCAGCAATGGAAAAACAAGAAGTAACACATAAGGGAATCCCCATAAGGTTAACAGCTGACCTTTCAGCAAAAACTCTGCAAGCCAGAAGGGAGTGGCAGAACATATTTAAAGTGATGAAAGAGAAAAACCTACAACCAAGATTACTCTACCCAGCAAGGAGCTCATTCAGATTTGATGGAGAAATTAAAAGCTTTACAGACAAGCAAAAGCTGAGAGAGTTTAGCACCACCAAACCAGCTTTACAACAAATGCTAAAGGAACTTCTCTAGGCAGGAAACACAAGAGAAGGAAAAGGCCTACAATAATAAACCCAAAACAATTAAGAAAATGGTAATAGGAACATACATATCGATAATTACCTTAAATGGAAATGGATTAAATGCTCCAACCAAAAGACATAGACTGGCTGAATGGATACAAAAACAAGACCTATATATATGCTGTCTACAAGAGACCCACTTCAGACTTAGGGACACATACAGACTGAAAGTGAGGGGATGGAAAAAGATATTCTATGCAAATGGAAATCAGAAAAGGCTGGAGTAGCAATTCTCATATCAGACAAAATAGACTTTAAACTAAAGACTATTACAAGAGACAAAGAAGGACACTACATAATGATCAAGGGATCAATCCAAGAAGAAGGCATAACAATTGTAAATATTTATGGACCCAAAATAGGAGCACCTCAATACATAAGGCAAATACTAAAAGCCATAAAAGGGGAAATCGATAGTAACACAATCATAGTAGGGGACGTTAACACGCCACTTGCACCAATGGACAGATCATCCAAAATGAAAATAAATAAGGAAACACAAGCTTTAAATGATACATTAAACAAGATGGACTTAATTGATATTTATAGGACATTCCATCCAAAAACAACAGAATACACATTCTTCTCAAGTGCTCATGGAACATTCTCCAGTATAGATCATATCTTGGGTCATAGATCAAGCCTGGGTCAATTTAAGAAAATTGAAATCGTATCAAGTATCTTTTCCGACCACATGCTATGAGACTAGATATCAATTACAGGAAATAATCTGTAAGAAACACAAACACATGGAGGCTAAACAACACACTACTTAATAACCAAGAGATCACTGAAGAAATCAAAGAGGAAATCAAAAAAATCTAGAGACAAATGACAATGAAAACACGACACAAAACCTATGGGATGCAGCAAAAGCAGTTCTAAGAGGGAAGTTTATAGCTATACAAGCCTACCTTAAGAAACAAGAAATATCTCAAACAAACAACCTAACCTTACACCTAAAGCAATTAGAGAAAGAACAAAAAAACCCCGAAGTTAGCAGAAGGAAAGAAATCATAAAAATCAGATCAGAAATAAATGAAAAAGAATTGAAGGAAACGATAGCAAACATCAATAAAACTAAAAGCTGGTTCTTTGAGGAAATAAACGAAATTGATAAACCATTAGCCAGACTTATCAAGAAAAAAAAGGAGAAGACTCAAATCAATAGAGTTAGAAATGAAAAAGGAGAAGAAACAACTGACACTGCAGAAATACAAAGGATCATGAGAGATTACTACAAGCAACTCTATGCCAATAAAATGGACAGCCTGGAAGAAATGGACAAATTCTTAGAAATGCACAACCTTCCGAAACAGACCAAGGAAGAAATAGAAAATATGAACAGATGAATCACAAGTACTGAAATTGAAACTGTGATTAAAAATCTTCCAACAGACAAAAGCCCAGGACCAGATGGCTTCACAGGCCAATTCTAACAAACACTTAGAGAAGAGATAACACTTATCCTTCTCAAACTCTTCCAAAATATATAAGAGGGAGGAATACTCCCAAGCTCATTCTATGAGGCCACCTTCACTCTGATACCAAAACCGGACAAAGTTGTCACAAACAAAGAAAACTACAGGCCAATATCACTGATGAACATAGATGCAAATAATCCTCAACAAAACACTAGCAAACAGAATCCAAGAGCACATTAAAAGGATCATACACTATGATCAAGTGGGGTTTATCCCAGGAATGCAAGGATTCTTCAATATTCACACATCAATCAACGTCATACACCATATTAACAAATTGAAGGAGAGAAACCATATGATCATCTCAATAGATGCAGAGAAAGCTTTCAACAAAATTCAACACCCATTTATGATAAAAACCCTCCAGAAAGTAAGCATACAGGGAACTTTCCTCAACATAATAAAGGCCATATATGACAAACCCACAGCTAACATCGTTCTCAATGGTGAAAAACTGAAAGCATTTCCGCTAAGATCAGGAACAAGAGAAGGTTGCCCACTCTCACCACTATTATTCAACATAGTTTTGGAAGTTTTAGCCACAGCAGTCAGAGAAGAAAAAGAAATAAAAGGAATCCTAATCAGAAAAGAAGAAGTAAAGCTTTCACTGTTTGCAGATGACATGATACTATACATAGAGACTCCTAAAGATGCTACCAGAAAACTACTAGAGCTAATCAATGAATTTGGTAAAGTTGCAGGATACAAAATTAATGCACAGAAATCTCTGGCATTCCTATATACTAATGATGAAAAATCTGCAAGTGAAATTAAGAAAACACTCCCAGTTCCCACTGCAACAAAAAGAATAAAATATCTAAGAATAAACCTACCTAAGGAGACAAAAGACCTGTATGCAGAAAATTATCAGACACTGATGAAAGAAATTAATGATGATACAAATAGATGGAGAGATATACCATGTTCTTGGATTGGAGGAATCAACATTGTGAAAATGACTCTACTACCCAAAGCAATCTACAGATTCAATGCAATCCCTATCAAACTACCACTGGCATTTTTCACAGAGCTAAACAAAAGATTTCACAATTTGTATGGAAACACAAAAGACCCTGAATAGCCAAAGCAATCTTGAGAATGAAAAACGGAGCTAGAGTAATCAGGCTCCCTGACTTCACACTCTACTACGAAGCTACAGTAATCAAGACAGTATGGTATTGGCACAAAAAACAGAAATATAGATCAATGGAACAGGATAGAAAGCCCAGAGATAAACCCACACACATATGGTCACCTTATCTTTGATAAAGGAGGCAAGAATATACAGTGGAGAAAAGACAGCCTCTTCAATAAGTGGTGCTTGGAAAACTGGACAGTTACATGTAAAAAAATGAAATTAGAACACTCCCTCACACCATACACAAAAAGAAACTAAAAATGGATTGAAAACCTAAATGTTAGGCCAGAAACTATCAAACTCTTAGAGGAAAACATAGGCAGAACACTGTATGACATAAATCACAGCAAGATCCTTTTTGACCCACCTCCTAGAGAAATGGAAATAAAAACAAAAATAAACAAATGGGACCCAATGAAACTTAAAATCATTTGCACAACAAAGGAAACCATAAACAAGAGGAAAAGACAACCCTCAGAATGGGAGAAAATATTTCCAAATGAAGCAACTGAAAAAGGATTAATCTCCAAAATTTACAAGCAGCTCATGCAGCTCAATATCAAAAAACAAAAAACCCAATACAAAAATGGGCAGAAGATATAAATACTTATTTCTCTAGAGAAGATATACAGATTGCCAACAAACACATGAAAGGATGCTCAACATCACTAACCATTAGAGAAATGCAAATCAAAACTACAATGAGGTATTACCTCACACCGGTCAGAATGGCCATCATAAAAAGTCTACAAACAGTAAATTCTGGAGGGGGTGTGGAGAAAACGGAACCCTCTTGCAGTATCGGTGGGAATGTAAATTGATACACTATGGAGAACAGTATGGAGGTTCCTTAAAAAATTAAAAATAGAACTACCATACGACCCAGCAATCCCACTACTGGGCATATACCCTGAGAAAACCATAATTTAAAAAGAGTCATGTACCACAGTATTCATTGCAGCTCTATTTACAATAGCCAGGACATGGAAGCAACCTAAGTGCCCATCAACAGATAAACAGATAAGGAAGATGTGGCACATATATACAGTGGAATATTACTCAGCCATAAAAAGAAAGAAATTGAGTTATTTGTAGTGAGGTGGATGGACTTAGAGACTGTCATACAGAGTGAAGTTAAGTCAGAAAGAGAAAAACAAATACCGTATGCTAACACATAAATATGGAATCTGAAAAAAAAAAAAAAGAAAAGAAAATGGTCAGAAGAACCTAGGGGCAAGAGGGGAATAAATTTGCCGACCTACTAGAGAATGGACTTGAGGACACGGGGAGGGGGAAGGGTAAGCTGCGACAAAGTGAGAGAGAGGCATGGACATATACACACTACCAAATGTAAAATAGATAGCTAGTGGGAAGCAGCCGCATAGCACAGGGAGATCAGCTCGGTGCTTTGTGACCACCTAGAGGGGTGGGATAGGGAGGGTGGGAGGGAGGGAGATGCAAGAGGGTAGAGATATGGGAACATATGTATATGTATAACTGATTCGCCTTGTTATAAAGCAGAAACTGACACACCATTGTAAAGCAATTATACTCTAATAAAGATGCTAAAAAAGAAAAAAAAACATGTATTGAATGAGTGATAACTGATCAGGTCGTATCTCCCATCTTTCTTTCCTGCTTTCATCCTGCCCTCCCCCATCCATTTGGTTATCCCACCCACCCCCATCAAGCCTCAACTTTTAGGCTGCTCAGATGTCTCAGTCACAGGGAAAGTCAATCTGATTGATTAATCCACACCATTTTGTTTTATGGACCTAAGCAGTGGTGTGCTGGAGCAGTTTACAATGGTGTATAAAAGTCAATTGTGTGTATCTCTTTTTAATTCTTCAGTCAGGGACTGCAGGTTGGTAGCTTGAAATCAGCCAGAGTGGGAATATTTATATCAGAGGAATTGGCAAATGCTACAAATCAGGGCCTTTTTATGTTCTTAAGAGCCATTTGTTAAACCTTTACCAGTACACCAATGGCAATAGTATGTATTAACATTATACCCTACCTGTCCCACCCACCCTCTGTTCTAAGAGATTTCTAGACCAGGCTTAATTCAAAGAATGGCGTACCAAGAAAGACTTAGAGGCCATCCATTTATAAAGCAAATACTTCTTCCCACTCTCCTGTTCAGGCTCTTTCACAGCTTTCACTGGTAAGTGCTTTCAAACCTTACCTCTGCTCTTAACAATGCACTTCATAGTTTGCCAGCCAAAAGAGACTAGAGTCAAATTAGAATATTTTAGGGATTTTCGCTAACTTCCCTATGTCAGTTTAGAGAGAATGAGAAGACTGCCTCATGCAGAAGCAGCTCCAAGTTCTCAAACTGGACCAGATTTTGTGCTTAAAACTGATATCACCTCACATATACATATGAACAGGTGTATCGGTATATGTATGTACACACTTTTTTCATTCAACTTTCTGTACTTCTGGCTTCTGAGACCAAAACTACCCTAAAATTCCATAGGAAATTACCTGTTTCCTGGCCTAGTGATTCTGTAGCACAGACTCTTAGAATTTTAGGTCTATCAGAAAAATGAGGGATTATCTGATACAGTGCACTAGTCCTCAACCTGGCTATACATTAGCATCATTGGGAAACCTGACAAAGAAATGACTCTCTTGACCCCTCCCCAGACAAACTCAGTCAGAAACTCCTGGATTGGAATCAGGCATTTCTAGTTTTAGAAGCTTCCCAGGTGATTCTAAGGTGTCATCAGAGAAAATCACTGATCTAATCACCCCTCAGTTTTTAGATGAGGAACCCAAGCTCCAGGGCAAATGAGTGAAGGGAGAACTCTCTAAGACTCAGGTCTCTTCAACTCCCAGACCACAGAGCTTTCACAATCATGCTCCAGACCTCAGGACTTCCCCATTTCTGTTTCATAAACCCCCAAACATGAGTCACAGAAACAATGAAAGGTTTTTCTATGGCAGGAATCTCATAAGGGGCAGGAGTCTTATAAGGCCTGACTTCATTCTTAAATCTAATTGATCCTTGATCTTGAGCAAATGGTTTCCTTACATTTTCCCACTATTCAGTATTTTCTAAAATAAAGGGAGAATACTTGTGATAAGATACGGTAATGTAAATTATGTAAAGACAGGAACCACTGTGTCTAATCTTTACTGTGTCGAGCAGTGGGCCTGATCAGGGGCCACATGCCCATTAATCCACCTATAAATGCTGGATGTGTTCAATGCTTTGTCTAGATGATTGGTCATTTGATGATATGGTGAAGGTGTGGACAGTGAAGTCCTATCTCCTGGGTTCAAATCCTGGCTCCACTACTGACCAGCCCGAGACCTTAAGTAAGTTATTTAACCACTCTGTGCCTCATTTTTAAAGAACTAAAGCATTTTTAAAGCTGCTGTGCAAATTAAAGAGCATATAGAGTGCTTAGCATATTGGCTGGTCCAAAGCCACTCAACAAATACTAGTTATTATTGTTTTGTTGTATCAGCCTGTCTCTTCTCTTGAAGCTTGCTGGGAGAGGAGAGGAGAGATATGAGTGATGAAGGGCCAGGAAGTGGCAGCCTTTAAGCATCTTGACCTGGACTCTCTGCCGTGGCCTGGAGGGTTACTGGTAGCTAAGAGGAAGAAGCTACACTGCACCCCCAGGGGTACCCCCAAGGGCAACACACACCAGAGGAGGCCTGGAGCAGTGGACTCTGGGCTGGGCCCTTCTTCCTTCCTCAGTGAATGACATTGATTATTTTTTGTTTTTTAATCAGGTTATTTTATTAGCATTGAATTACTTAAAAAAAAAAACCCAGCAGATGATTCTAACATAGTTAATCATTAGAAAATTTGTTAGCTTATAAAAATGCAATCTATAGAAAACCTTTCAGGAACACTAATATTACCTGCAATACTTTTCAAAATTGAGATATAATTGACATATAACATTATATTATCAATAGTTTCAGCTGTACAACATAATGATGTAATATTTGTATATATTGTGAAATGATCCATCACCACACAATTATACAATTTTTTCTCATGATGAGAACTTTTAAGAACTACTCTCTTCACAACTTTCCAACAAACAATACAGTATTACTGACCGTACGTTAGACACTCATTCTGGGGGCAGCAGCCCCACTAACTCTTCTCTTGTCCCTCTAACTGGGCACTGGCCTGCAGGGCGGAGCTGTGAACCTGAGCAGTGCTGGTACAATCCCTGCTCAGCGGCTGATCGCCATCTGCTCCCCGCAGGGCTGCTTCTCAGCTAGAGTTTGAATTTCACCCAGCATCCCAGTTCAGCCTCTCCCAGACCGACAGGAGATGCTAATCAGAAACCTGCCCCCATGCATAACACTGACATTGCTTCTGCTCTTCAGATCAGTCTTTAATGAAAACTCCCATGAGATCAAAGCAGAGCCGAGGAAGGGACAGAGAATGATAAATGTCCTAAAGCAAAACGCGATACAGTTCCGCGATGGTTGGGCTGCAGTTGCTCTTTTAGACATTTTATGAATGACATTGGCAAAAGTGTCAACAGCCTTTGTCTGAGTTTCAAATATTAGCACAGGATATTTTCTTCTGGTCATTATCAGAGGCAGAAATGCATTCCCACTTAGGGCCTCTTGTGGAGCCTAGTCTTCAACTAGAGCATCTTTCTAAAACTGGCTTTAAGGTTGTGGGATGAGGAATTTGATGCAAAGAAGCATGCAGAGAGATCAAAATGTAGTTGGACAGGGCTTTCAGAATCTCATTAGATGAAAGTCTGAATTTACAACATACTTTAGTATGCAGCTATTCACTTTTCCAAAGGATTCACTATCCACCCAGGCAGGGCAGAATGCATGTGTGTACGTATGTATGTAAATATTTTCTTTTCTTATTTTCTCCACCAGTTGGCCCTGTAACAGCCTTTTCAGTTCTCCTTAATAGATGCCCTCCCACAATCCACCCCCGTTCTCAGCAATTTATCCAAGCTTGAATTTCCCAAAACCTAATAACCTAAGAAAATCAGGAAATATTCAAACATTTCAAAATAAGCATTTTCTCTCAGCTCAGAATAATGTTTGCCTATCCTGATAATAGGCTTGAACTGGTGAGATGGTATCTTACCTTCACCTACTATCAAGAATTTACTATGGAATTTTTCTCAGAGGCACACTTTAATATTACTTAATTCACAAAAAAATCTATTTGCACAAAACATTTCAGGACCATGAAATTTGGAGCAGACATTCCTAAGATATGAGCCAGCCCCAAATCCTCACTTTAGAAATGAAGAAATCAAGCACAAGATGAAGAGAATCCTTCCAAGGTCACGAGAAAATTCTTCCATGGTTAGAAGCAAGGTTAGAATTAGAACCTAGGACCCTGATTCATGATTGCTTGTAAAAAAAAAATATGCATACATACACAAGATAGTTATTAAACAATTACTGTATGCCAAACACTACGCAATATACTAGAACAAATAAACCAAAAAGATATACTCCTACTCTCATGTGCAGTAGGAAAACAGATCTACAAGTACAAACTCAAATGGTATGAAATGCTAACAGGGTACTTGACCTGGTCTGGGGGCGGAGTGGCAGTCAGGGATGACTTCCCTGCTGAAATGGCATTTGAGCTGAAATCTAAGAGACGGATGAGGAGGAGTTACTACGATGAAGATGTGTGGCCTGGGGAGTAGGAGAAGTTTCCAGGTAGAAGAGACCACAAATGCAAAGATCCTAAGTGTTTTCCAGTATACAGCTGACTTTTGAACAATGCGAGGGAAGGAGGGAATGGGGCATGGACTCCCGCTCTGTGCAGTCAAAAATCTGAGTATAACTTTACAGTCAGCCCTCCACACCTGAGGATCCACATCCTCCATGGATTAAACCAACTTTGGATCATGTAGTGCTATAGTATGTACTTATTGAAAAAAATCTGTATAAGTGGACCTGTGCAGTGCAAACCCATGTTGTTCAAAGGTCAACTGTATATCACTACTTCTTGACAACTGAATCATGTAAAATGCAATTTTTTCAGCCATCTTGTTTTTATCTTTCCTTTGATTTAGGTAGGTCTAATTTAAGAATATAATGTCCAGTCACCAATCCCTGTTGGTGACAAGAATCAGCAAGCACTAGCTAGCTTAAGAGGAAGGTAAAACTGGATTCTGGAGTGACATGTTTGGTATGATTTTTAAAATTATGAACATAAAGAATTATTGGAACTCATTCTAAACTCATCAAAGCACTGGTTTTCAGTCTCCTTCCATATTATTCCAGAACTGAAAAAGATTCACCTCACCCTAAGTCTCTTGATTTTCACCTAATTCCCATTAAATTCCTTATTTATACTTTTCCACTTTCTTTTCCTGAAATAAATGGAAAAGTGCATAACTTTGGAAGCATAGAGATCATGATGCCAGATGGGAAATATGAGCTTTAGAATTACTAGGAAGCCTTCAATATATTGCTTTCATCTTGAAAGCAAGGAAACCTGAACCACGTAAATGAGCTCTGCATACAGAAGGAGGTGGGAAACAGTAATGAGGAAAGGGGGCATCAGGGAGGTAATGCCATTAGGACTGTGAGTGGTCTTCAGTCATTCTTCTAGATGTGACCTGCTGCAAAATGATTTGAGTGCCTCTCTTCTCTGGTCTTTTCACCTTGCCTTAACAACTCAACCCACTGCACATTCTAAACTGCAAGGTCTAAAGCAGTTAGAAGTTGTAGTGAGACATATGATACAAATGAAAAAGTTTGCACATCAACTTGACCCATGGATATGGAGTTCTAGTTGTAATCACAAATGGGGAGAATAAAGGGCCTTGGAGCTGTGACAGATAGTTGACAACTTGTCTTGGAAGGGGAAAGAATGGGCAGTCAATGGTAGTATCCCGTGTTTTTCTGTGCTTCTGTGTTTGCCTCATACATATGCTCTTGAGTCTTTTAACATGCTGAATCTGCATGGGATATTATGATTCATGTGGGTGTTAAGTGTTACAGCTGCAAAAGATATAAAGCATTCTTTAGGGATCTTTCTGGTCTGATGTTCAAAATGCATGTAACAATAAATTTTGAAAGGGTGTAGGACGTAGGATACAAGGCTACACAGAAACATTAGTTTAGGAAATACTGAACCCACAAGAATATTAAACCACAAGGAACAATCTATAGAAGAGTCACACACAAGACAGTGATGTAATTATGCAATTAGTCTATAGAGACGATCTTAAAGAATGAGTCTAGCCGAAGAAGTTCTCTAACTCCAAGATTCTCAGCCACTAACTCCAAAAATGATTAAGCCATATGGCCCATTAATATGACTTCACCAACATCCTTGAGAACGTTGGTGAACTGAGAGAAGTTTTCTCTTCTCTCAGTTCTTATATCTGTCTGCAGTGCCAATCTCTCATCTCCTCCAGCACAGAAGCCTGGAGTTAGCTTTTTCCATTCCCCATCATTAATCATCTGTACACAATCCATCACCAAATCTATGTGTTTCTTCCTTCACTAATCTTTTGCTTTAGTTCTTTGAGGTTCTTTCTTTCCAACCCCATGCCCTCATCACCTCAGCTGGAATACTGCAATCATCTAGCTAGTCTATGACTAACCAACTCCTCTTCTGTGTTTAGAGAGTTCTCCAGTGTGTGAATCTCAATGGGAGGCTGTGATATTGTGATTTATACTAAGAAATATATATTTGGTCTTTGTCCCCATTTCTAGCATACAGCTTCTAAAACCCTTGGAATTTCTTAAGTGATGAGAGCAAATAAAGGTGTCTTTTGTTATGTTAATGAGGTGACTTTTAGAAAACCCTAGGTAACCAAAGATGAGGCCTGGTTGCTAAGGAACCCAACCATGTGATTAGAAGGTGGGAACTTTCATTTCCTCTCTAGCTCCCCACCTCTCCACTCCCCCCAACCCCTCTGTCCTCTAGGGAGGGGAGAAGAGCTGGAGGTTGAATCAATTGCCAATGGCCAACAATTTAATCAATTGTCCCTATGTATTGAAGCCTCCATAAAAACCCCGAAGCGGCCAGTGTGGGGGTTGGTTCAGAGTGCTTCTAGGTTGGCCAAGTGATGTGGGGAGAGTGGCATGCTCAGAGAGGGTGTGGAAGCTCCACGCCATTTCCCCATACCTTACCCTAGGCATCTCTTCCCATCTGGCTGTTCCTAAGTTATATCCTTTTACAATAAACTGGTATTGTAGTAAGTAAAATGTTTCTCTGAGTTCTGTGAGCAGCTCTAGCAAATTAATTGAACCCAAGGAAGCTGTTGTGGGAACCTCTGCTCCATAGCCAGCTGGTCAGAAGCACAGGTGATAACTTGGGCTTTCCACTGGCATCCAAAATGGAGGGCAGTCTTGTGGGACTGAGCCCTTAACCTGTGGAATCTGATGCTATCCCTGGGTAGATAGTGTCAGAATTGAGTAGACACCCAGCTGGTGTGGAGAACTGCTTGGTGATGTATGGGAACTCCTCACTCTCTCAACCCCACACCCACCCATTGGAATTGGGTTCACAATCATTAGAGGCAGAGACCGTTTCCTTCTGTAGAAACCAAAAAGGGCAGATGAGTTGTCTCTCAGCCTCTCTTGCAGCTAGAGATCTGGTGCCTGCACCTGAGCTTGGCCAATCAGAAGTACTCATCCCAGACACTAAATCTGGCACTATAATCTACAGGGGTGGAAACAGTTGAGAATTCCCTTGCTGCAGTGGCAGTGGGTGTCTTCAGTGCCACACAGGAGCCCTTAGCATGCTGGGTCAGCCAAGCCACAGTGCCCAGAGTTCAGCCACTATGCTGGCAGTGTCCTCCCCAGACCAGCTCGGTGGGGGTGGTTTAGAATGTGGCTCTTGCTGTGTAGCTCCCTTCAGTTCTGATCAGTTCCTCAACCTGGTTCTCTAAATTTCCCAGCATTTTTGTGAGTTATACAATAATCCATTTGAAAAATTCCTTGCATGCTTAAGATAGCAAGAATTTGTCTCTGTTCTGAGACTCTTCAATGATTGTCCAGTCTCTGTATCTGCCCCTGCCCCCAAGCTGTCACCCATACACTGCCAATCTCTTTTAAAAAATTCACCTTTATCATGTCATTTCTTAAAATATGCTTAAGAAGGTAAAATGGACTCTACATGGTTAAGAAAGTACAAAGAATTCTACATGAAGTCTAGCTCCCCAGCTTGATGGTCAACATTCAGAATAATCCAGCCTCTCAATCTAAAGGAACTGCCATTTTCTCTGCTGTCTGTCTATCCAGTAGTTTTCCAAAAAAATTTTATGAGATCCATAGAGATAAATTTTAAGAATCAATAACATGACACAATTGAAGCAAATACTTCATGAAAAAAATACTATATGCAATAAACTGATATTTTCTATTCCTCTCTCCTTTTTTTTTCACTTAAAAAAAATGCTGGTTGACACTCATCAAATTGATTTGGAAAACACAGGCTTAGCCTTACTTGTGGTTTTCTGGCCACCCACACTCTGTTACCAGTTTATGACATGGGCAGGAACTACATAAAGGAATTCACTTAAAATCTTCCCTTAATCCCACTTGTCCTATTCGGGTTTCTTATATTTACACAAACCTTGCAGGAAAAAAAAAAAAAAAAGCCACAATTGACACCATGACAAAGAAGGGCTGTAAAATATCATTCTCAGGGCTAACTGAATAATACTGTACTTGAATATGCAATTAAATCAAGTATAAAAAACTTTTCTTTCCAATCTTTTATATGATTTTGCATATTACCACAGAAGAAGAGTTTTATTCCACACTCACAAAGGCATTTTTTGCCTAGGGTTGGTCTCTTGGAAGAAGTCCTGCTTTGGTTCAAGGGTTAGGGCACTGGCTACCCTTATTTGACCCAGGATGTTTCTCTGCAGAAACTCTAACCAAATACGTGTGTAACAAATCATTGCTGACATTCTTCAGATGAATGAGGTAGACTTAGATCAGTAAAATGATTAGAATAAAATGATTAGAAAAAGTCAAGTCTACAAGGGTGGGCATGACGGGTTTCAATGAACTGTTAAAACTGCACATGTCTCTTGATAAAAATTGGACTGAGGACGGGGGTTGGAGTCTAGAAACAGAGATAGGTGAAAACTGGCAAAGACTGAACAGCTCAGGGCTGGTAGAGGCACATCTGAGTTCTTGCCCCAGGGACATCCTCTCACCAGCTGCTGCCCTTTCACAGCTTACCACTCCCTTCCACGAGGTTTCTGGTGTCAGTGTATTTGCTCCTTATGGTTGGATGGCCTGTAGCCTTTGTGCTTTGCAGCCCATTATAACAATCTGTTAACCTTTGTGAATACCTAATACATAGCAGAATGTGCTCCCTTGAGTTTAGAACTAAATACTGAAGTAAGAAAGGAAAGATTTTTTTTCTTTCATTTAATTCCACAGTGGTTCATCTTCCGACACAGCATTGTATTCATCCATCTTTGTGGGCTGGAAAGCTAGCCATATGGAGTCAGACACACAGAGCAGATTCTCCCCCGCAAGAGCTTGGGGGAGCATAAATAATGACCTCTCTCCCTTCCTCCTGTTAGCCGAAATCTCTTAGTCTCCTGGCTATTTCCAATCACTTTGGAGTTTTCTGCAGCTCTCTGCTTCACAGCTTCCTTTCTCTGCAGTAAAAGCAGCACAGAAGAGTTGCCAAAATAAAACCAAATCAGAAATCCCTTGGTAAACAGGAAAATGCATCCTGATTCCTGCATCCTGATGGTCTCATTTCTGCCCCTTCTGCCTACGCCTCCCAGTCTATCCTCACAGTACCCTTCAGAGATTCAGGCTTCTGTTACAGTGAAAAGCTGCTGGTATTGGGGAGACTGGTATTTATCTACTTTGTCTAATCCACGGGGACATCTTTGCCTTTCTCTGCACTAGAATTTGAGGGTAGGGGTAAAGTAAGGGAAGTTGTCTAATGGATCATGGAAAAGAACTCTGGAAATTGGAAACAATCAATGACAAGTATTCCTAATGCTGCCCTCCTCCTATACAGAGGAAGTAATACAGAATAGGGGTTAAGAACCTGTAGTCAAACGATAGCAAAGATCAACCAAACTAAAAGCTGGTTCTTTGAGAAGATAAACAAAATTGACAAACCATTAGCCAGACTCATCAAGAAAAGAAGGGAGAAGACTCAAATCAATAGAATTAGAAATGAAAAAGGAGAGGTAACAACTGACACTGCAGAAACACAAAAGATCATGAGAGATTACTATAAGCAACTCTATGCCAATAAAATGGACAACCTGGAAGAAATGGACAAATTCTTAGAAATGCACAACCTACCAAGACTGAATCAGGAAGAAATAGAAAATATGAATAGACCAATCACAAGCACTGAAATTGAAACTGTGATTAAAAATCTTCCATCAGGGCTTCCCTGGTGGCGCAGTGGTTGGGAGTCCGCCTGCCGATGCAGGGGACACGAGTTCGTGCCCCGGTCCGGGAAGATCCCGCGTGCCGCGGAGCGGCTGGGCCCGTGGGCCGTGGCCGCTGGGCCTGTGCGTCCGGAGCCTGTGCTCCGCGGGGGGAGAGGCCACAGCAGTGAGAGGCCCGCGTAACAACAACAACAACAACAACAACAACAACAACAACAACAAAAATCTTCCATCAAACAAAAGCCCAGGACCAGATGGCTTCACAGGCGAATTCTACCAAACATTTAGAGAAGAGCTAACACCCATCCTTCTCAAACTCTTCCAAACAATATCAGAGGAAGGAACACTCCCAAACTCATTCTACGAGGCCACCATCACCTTGATACCAAAACCAGGCAAGGATGTCACAAAGAAAGAAAACTACAGGCCAATATCACTGATGAACATAGATGCAAAAATCCTCAACAAAATACTAGCAAACAGAATCCAACAGCACATTCAAAGGATCATACACCATGATCAAGTGGGGTTTATTCCAGGAATGCAAGGATTCTTCAATATATGCAAATCAATCAGTGTGATACACCATATTAACAAGTTGAAGGAGAAAAACCATATGATCATCTCAATAGATGCAGAGAAAGCTTTCGACAAAATTCAACACCCATTTATGATAAAAACCCTGCAGAAAGTAGGCATAGAGGGAACTTTCCTCAACATAATAAAGGCCATATATGACAAACCCACAGCCAACATCCTCCTCAATGGTGAAAAACTGAAACCATTTCCACTAAGATCAGGAACAAGACAAGGCTGCCCACTCTCACCACTCTTATTCAACCTAGTTTTGGAAGTTTTAGCCACAGCAATCAGAGAAGAAAAGGAAATAAAAGGAATCCAAATTGGAAAAGAAGAAGTAAAGCTGTCACTGTTTGCAGATGACATGATACTATACATAGAGAATCCTAAAGATGCTACCGAAAAACTACTAGAGCTAATCAATGAATTTGGTAAAGTAGCAGGATACAAAATTAATGTACAGAAATCTCTGGCATTCCTATACACTAATGATGAAAAATCTGAAAATGAAATCAAGAAAACACTCCCATTTACCATTGCAACAAAAAGAATAAAATATCTAGGAATAAACCTACCTAAGGAGACAAAAGACCTGTATGCAGAAAATTATAAGACACTGATGAAAGAAATTAAAGATGATACAAATAGATGGAGAGATATACCATGCTCCTGGATTGGAAGAATCAATATTGTGAAAATGACTCTACTACCCAAAGCAATCTACAGATTCAATGCAATCCCTATCAAACTACCAATGGCATTTTTCACAGAACTAGAACAAAAAATTTCAAAATTTGTTTGGAAAAACAAAAGACCCCGAATAGCCAAAGCAACCTTGAGAACGAAAAACGGAGCTGGAGGAATCAGGCTCCCTGACTTCAGACTATACTACAAAGCTACAGTAATTAAGACAGTATGGTACTGGCATAAAAACAGAAAGATAGATCAGTGGATCAGGATAGAAAGCCCAGAGATAAACCCACGCACATATGGCCAACTTATCTTTGATAAAGGAGGCAGGAATGTACAGTGGAGAAAGGACAGCCTCTTCAATAAGTGGTGCTGGGAAAACTGGACAGGGACATGTAAAAGTTTGAGATTAGATCATTCCCTAACACCATACACAAAAATAAGCTCAAAATGGATTAAAGACCTAAATGTAAGGCCAGAAACTATCAAACTCTTAGAGGAAAACATAGGTAGAACACTCTATGACATAAATCACAGCAAGATCCTTTTGGACCCACCTCCTAGAGAAATGGAACTAAAAACAAAGATAAACAAATGGGACCTAATGAAACTTCAAAGCTTTTGCACAGCAAAGGAAACCATAAACAAGACCAAAAGACAACCCTCAGAATGGGAGAAAATATTTGCAAATGAAGCAACTGACAAAGGATTAATCTCCAAAATTTATAAACAGCTCATGCAACTCAATAGCAAAAAAACAAACAACCCAATCCAAAAATGGGCAGAAGACTTAAATAGGCATTTCTCCAAAGAAGATATACAGACTGCCAACAAACACATGAAAGAATGCTCAACATCATTAATCATTAGAGAAATGCAAATCAAAACTACAATGAGATATCACCTCACACCAGTCAGAATGGCCATCATCAAGAAATCTACAAACAATAAATGCTGGAGAGGGTGTGGAGAAAAGGGAACACTCTTGCACTGCTGGTGGGAATGTGAATTGGTACAGCCACTATGGAGAACAGTATGGAGGTTCCTTAAAAAACTAAAAATAGAACTACCATATGACCCAGCAATCCCACTACTAGGCATATACCCTGAGAAGACCATAATTCAAAAAGAGACATGTACCAAAATGTTCATTGCAGCTCTATTCACAATAGCCCGGAGCTGGAAACAACCTAAGTGTCCATCATCGGATGAATGGATAAAGAAGATGTTGCACATATATACAATGGAATATTACTCAGCCATAAAAAGGAACGAAACTGAGCTATTTGTAATGAGGTGGATAGACCTAGAGTCTGTCATACAGAGTGAAGTAAGTCAGAAAGAGAAAGACAAATACCGTATGCTAACACATATATATGGAATTAAAAAAAAAATGTCATGAAGAACCTAGGGGTAAAACGGGAATAAAGACACAGACCTACTTGAGAATGGACCTGAGGATATGGGGAGGGGGAAGGGTAAGCTGTGACAAAGCGAAAGAGAGGCATGGACAGATATACACTACCAAACGTAAGGCAGATAGATAGTGGGAAGCAGCCGCAGAGCACAGGGAGATCAGGTCGGTGCTTTCTGACCGCCTGGAGGGGTGGGATGGGGAGGGTGGGAGGGAGGGAGATGCATGAGGGAAGGGATGTGGGAACAGATATATATGTATGACTGATTCACTTTGTTATAAAGCAGAAACTAATAAAAAATAAATAAAATAACAAAAAAAAAAAAGAACCTGTAGTCAGATGACTTAGGTTTAAATCCGGCTCTGCCTCTAACTCCTTATCTGAGCTTGAGACATTACTTAACCTCTCAAAGCCTGGGTTTCCTTCTTTGCACTCTATTCTATTATCCCCTGCAGGGACAAAGGTGTGTGCTCTACCCTCCAGGAGCTTGCATTGAAACAGAAAGAGTACTCAGCCACATGTCTACATCATTGTTATCCCGGTGTTTCACCAACCGTGGATGCTGTGACCATCAAGTGCCTGGTAAGAATGTGAGAATGTGGGTCAAGGGCTTTCCTTAACATGACTTAGGAGCTAGAGCTCACCTTTCCCTCCATGGTTCATTTAGTCTTTAAAGACAAACGACACCCTTGGCCTTCCAGGCTGGTTGATTTTCTGGTGATATGACACTAACCTGAGGTTTCAAAGCAGAGTCTTTCCTTGTCAAGAGCATGTATGCCACAACGCTAGCATCCTATTCAGAAGTAGTGACCCAAGCGCTGAAAATTGATGCTTTTGGTGGCAAATGAATGGGTTTCATTTTGCAGCAAAATTTCTCTTTTCAAAATGAGAGGAGCCTTCCTTTCTTCCTTCCTTCCTTCCTTCTCTTTGCCTGTTTGCTACCAGAAATCATAGAATTATTTGGGACAACTTTCTTTACTTTTAAATAAGGGTTGTTGACATCAGCTAGATATTATGGATTCCTACCAAATATCTAGTGTGTTTAATTAGATCATGGTATTGTTGACAACTCATAAGTCCAATATTTTCTTCTTCTTTTGTTTTTTTTTTTTTTTTTTTTTTTTTTTGCGGTATGCGGGCCTCCCACTGTTGTGGCCTCTCCCGTTGCGGAGCACAGGCTCCAGACGCGCAGGCTCAGCGGCCATGGCTCACGGGCCCAGCCGCTCCGCGGCATATGGGATCCTCCCAGACCGGGGCACGAACCCGTATCCCCTGCATCGGCAGGCGGACTCTCAACCACTGCGCCACCAGGGAGGCCCTTCTTTTGTTTTTTTTTAAACTAATCTGGAGGACATCAGAACGGACTAAAACATTTTCCCCATCTGCAAAAGATTTCACAGACAAACAGTACTTAAGCTGAGAAATCCCTCAATATATTTGCCAGTAGACCAATTCTCCTCATTGATAGAGGGAGGTTTATAACTGGAATCCTTTGTGCATTGTGGAAGACAAACACACATGCATTTTACATGAGCAAATTCTAAACCAGCCAGCCATGATTTTTTTTTTCAATTACACTTTCTTCAAAATAACCTCCTTTAGAACCAGTTCTCAAAGGTTTTCTCCCCATTATTGTAAGTTGCTCTTGGATCCCTGGCAAGGGTGCAGAGAGAAAACTGAGAGTCAAAGGTTTCCATGTAACGACAGTTATTTTTTGCTTTGGAAGCTGCCTATTTTTTTTCTCTCTAGAGAGAGAATTGCAGAAGACTTTTACGTCTGTCTCAAAATTGATTGTGTTTTTAGGTTTACCGAGTTCAGACTTTAAAAAAAAACTCTCAACAAAAGAAACACAAAAATAACGCTTATCCTTTCTGTGCATGTCAGGGAGTCTGTTCAGCACCTGTGCCTGCTTGGAGTAACATCGCACGTTGCATGTTGGCATTTACTGTGAAACACTACAAACTTAAAAGTATCAACAGGAGGATACCCTGGGGACAGCTGTGTTCTTTATGTGACTTGATTCAAGGCTCTCATTCATAAATTAGCTAAACCTTTGGGTTAGTTGTTTCTTTGTTTGTTTTTCAGGTGGTAACTCAGTAAAGGCTGGATCCAAGCCACTCCCATTAGTGCTACCATTTAAACAAATTATTTGAAGTCTGGATTTCACATTTGTCGGGGTAAAAAAAAGCTTAATATTTTAAAACCAGTCTTAACTTAGCTTTTATTCTTGCGTAATTAGTGGTCCTTTTGGGAAGGGGAGAAATGCTTTACATAAAATAATGCTGAAGGCAATAAAGGCAGAAAATTCATAAAGAAGTAGAAACTAAGAGGAAGGCAGTACAGAGGAGACGGAAAAAATAGGAGGGAGGAGGAGAAGAAGGAGAGAGAGAGACAGAGAGAAAGAGAGATTACATTGGTTGTATGAGCCTTTACAAAGGGCAGGGAAAAAAGAGAATTTAATGAGTGGACTTAACGTCATCACTGGATGGTGTTGGTGAGTACAGCAAAACAGACACTGAGAGTTTATCCAAAAAATCCTTCAGGCTCTGATATAAAGTTTTCAAATGCTTATCTAAACCCAGCAAGCCCTATCAGAATGGCTTGAGTAAAGCTTAATATAACCCACATGGTAGCTGGGATCCCCCTACCCTTTTGAGATCTAGGTAAGTTTGGCTTGCGTCCTTGATCTGTGTCTCATAGAGGTCCAAATCTCTTTCGATAAAGTCAGATTTATCAGTTTTTCTTTCGTGGGTCATACATTTTAAGTCCTATCTTACAAATCTTTGCCCTCAAAAGGAGGTATTTTTAATATAAGATTTCAAGCAATTTTAAATTGAACATTTGACATCCCTGCCAGCCTCCCCTCCACCAAGATTTCACACTGACCACCCCATGCAGTGATGCTTCAGACTAACACCATCCCCTGGCCCCTCACCCCCATACACTCCAGATTCTCCCCGACTCTAAGTCCTAAACTCCAAATCCTTCTCCCTCTAACATACAGCCATTCGAACTTCTAAAGCTCCAGGGTTAGCTTTGTGTAAATAAAATCTACAAGCTGCCCAGCAAGTCAAAAGAATTTCCCAGAACACAGTTGTGGCTGTAATAGCAGTTTTCCTCTTCTTTACATTATTGAACTAACTCAAACTTCTGGCCCAAGTTTCCCATCAACATTTTGGGATTTTAAAAATTAAACTATTTTCTTGAAATAATATCCCAAACCTTTAACACCTAGAGACCTCAGACACTTGTTCTCTTTTTACCCATTGCATTCATACTTCTGAGTAGGATGTGATGTGGCTGAATAAGAAATGAATAAGCTACCTCTCTCCATGGTAACACCCTTGTCTTCTGGTCTTAATGACATTCAACGTAATCATCTTACAGGCCAGTGACTATTCCTCTTATTTCCAATTCCTGAAACCATTTTGTCCACGTCTACCAATGGAAAATCCCAGGCATTGCAGGCTTACTCTATAACATAGGACTCGACCTTAAATTGCTCTTCTCAAGAGTTGAACTTCAACTTTAGGATTAATAGAATCTTTAACAATTTATCTTTAGCTGGATTTCAAACTGTCCTGTCACCTTAAGTTCAACATGTCCCAAAGAGAATTTGTCTTTCCTTTCAAAATGGCTCACTTTCCTTTTCAACTGTCCCATCTCTAGCAGTGTTCAAATCACATTGGACTCTTACATCCTCCTTAGCCTCTGTTACTATGAAATGCCTAAGATTTGTCCTTTTTTCTCCATTCCCACCTTATACCAGATCTTCCTTGCTTGAGTTACTGCTATAACTTCTATTCTCCCTACATTCTTTCTCTCTTCAACTCTCCTGACTCTGTCATCAACCCCACATCATTTCTATACTAGGCAGACCTTTCCATATTTGCTCAAAGACCTACACTGAATCCCTCTGGCCTACCATACCTCCTGACTTTGAGGACTCCTGAAGACAGGCTTCACCCCACCTATCTGAGATATCTCCCAACATGAGCTCCATTCCAGGGGGCTGATCTCCCGGCTCTCCCCATGTGTACCAAGCTCATTCTGCCTTTGAGTTCTTTGCTTGGGCTACTGACTCTCCCTAAAGACTCACAACTTAAAATGCTCCCCTTTCATGGTCACGTTTTAAATCCTTCTCTTTCAAAACTTGGTCACCTTACCTTCTCCAACAGATTTCTCTTTTCCCTAAATTACTGCTTCTCTTATAATTCACTGAGCCTAGTTTGAAATATCTGGATAATATCATCCAGGCCACAGAGTTTGTGATAATCAAATGGAAACACATTTTTTAAAAAGTCAATATGCTTATAATACAGAGGCTCCATTAGAAAGGAACTGAGCCCCAAGGCCCTGGTAAGTAGATTTGGACTCTGTTCCTCCCCTTGACATTTCCTTACATAGCGCTCATTTACAGGGGGACTGAAAGCGTCCTGGGGAAAACAAAAGACGTGAATGCTGCTCACTGATGGGATCACACCACACAGCCATGTCTGATGGACTGGGTTGGCCCCAACAGGAGCCGGAAGGACAACAGAGTCTTTAGAGAGAAGTTATCACTGGGAAGGCAGAATCTGGCCCAGTGATCCAAACTGGAGAAGTGATTTCAGGAATGGCCCAACAGCTGATACCAGAATCTTCCTGGCCTAGTGCAGGTGAGAGCACTTGTCATTGTAGAAAAATGGCTCAGTTGTGTGAAACTGAACGAGCTGTGTATTAAGTACTGTGGCACTTCGGGGCTCAATAAACCTCACTGACAACTCTTTCTTCTATTTCCTCAGCCTCCTGCCAGGGCTAACTACACACGAGCATTCTTTCCTCTTTGCCAGAATGGTGACAAGATCTCTGGCCTCAGGGTATACTGGCATTATTCCAATTTCCCAAACAATGGGTGCAGTGGATTCCCACCTCCACAGGTGGCTAGAGGGAAAGGAGCCAAGTTCCACTCCTAGAGGGGCACCTCTATGGACCTGCCAGGGCCCAGGCCTGCAGATTCCCTGCTCAGCTTGACACCGATCACAGTGGCCTGTGAGTGAGTGAAAGGCTGGATCACACTTTGAGGCCCACTCATCATTGTTGTGCTTGCACCCAACTAAATCTCTCAGGATGGTTAAGGTCCATTTTCTAATCCTGGACATAAAGTGCAATCTTTTCCTCTACACGAAAGAAGAGATTCAGGGTACAGACCAAAAACAAGCGCACTTCAATGCTACCTGCTGTCTTTCCATGACCAAAAAGAAGAGGATTCATATTAAATAAAAGGGCTAAATTTTCTCACCAGTGCAGGCAGGGCTGGGTGTAATCTGCCAGTGAAGGGGAAGTTGATCTGATGGCCTGTGGGTTCCTGGGAAGCTGGGTCCTTCTTAATTCACTTGGGAGAAGAAATAGCCC